>NC_091286.1:403998285-405198285 GCF_032444005.1 Ranitomeya imitator | reverse complement strand
GTTTCCTGTTACATAACATTATATGGTCTATTGGGGGAAGGTGTGCAGAGGGCGGGGTTTAAGCAATATGTCTAGTATTCAGTCTTTCTGGTTGGTCCTGACGTCATCTGATGAATCCTCCTTTCTCCACGTCACTTTAAGTTTCGACTTCAACAGAAATGATACTTAGCTTCTGGAATGTGAAACTTGCTTCTTTAGCAGATGCAGAACTAGGGCAAAGGTGAATACTGGCAGCCATGTTAAATACAGTTACATTTGCATTAGCAAGCAAAGAGAAAAAACTTATTGTTTCACAGCATAAGAATATAAAAGTACAAAAGTGTATAAAGATATATATTTTCACCTTGACAATCCCCCCTAAACACTAAGTTTTTTCCTGAAAAGAAAGATCCTTCGAGACTGTCCATGTGATGGGGAAAGGGGAGGTGGATTTCTTCATCCAGACACCTCAGAAGCTCTCCCCTTGCGAGAGGCCTCCAGGCAGCTGAACCCTTCACTAGCTTCACATGGAGTTCTCCCGCTGTCCCTAAACTAAATCTCTTAGCAACATCTGAGAATAAAGGGTTTTGTCTAATTTCTTAAGGGGGACGTACTTAGGGATCTCCCCTGGATCAGTACCATCGTACTCTGGTGGGTCTACTTCTTGGTTGAGGAAGGTGCCAGTCGGAGTTGCCTCAGTGATAACCTTTTTATACAGGGGAATAACACAACAAGATTATCGATCCAACTACAAGAAGGGCAATCAGTACCAGACAAGCATGTTGAAGAAATCCTTTGAGCCCACCTAACCAACCGGAAAAGAATGATGTGTCTACTCCAGCATTAGTTTTAAATTCTGCTGCTAACCCATTTATCTTTTTAAGGGCTATCATGGTCTTTCCATTTACCCCAGAGTTCTGAGGGATATAGGTACAACATTCCTCTCCCACCATCCCACAGACTCCTCCTTTCTCAGCTAAGATCATATCAAGGGCTAATCGGTTTTGGAGGGTCATTCTAGTGTTAGGGCTCAATTCCTCAACTATACCCTGGAAAGCATCACAGGTAAAATTGACAAACCTTTGTTCACTGTAATATATATATAATTGATCCAATCAACATTTTTGTTAATCTGCAACTGTGGGATTATGGAAGCAAAGCCAGCATAGATCTGGTTCTGGGCTTTAAATTGGTCAGGCACCCCCCTTGGCACTCCAATAGCATCAACATATACTAATGGATCTTCTTCATAACTCATGTGGAGCTGATCGAGACTTCTCTTTCTGGTATATTCATCAGGTGTCTCTGGATCCCAAGGTAAAATCTTGAACTGCATGGCTAATTTAACAAGGGTACATTGACCTGTCCAGGCATTAGGCAACCTAGGACAGAGCTTACCATCTCCACATAACCAATAAATGTCGTACATATACTGTGTATGATTAGCTAGCAAATCAGTATCTAGGGAACTGTTCTCTTTGCAGAAACCTGTCTCGAAGACCCCTACTGGTGTACCTGTAGTGTCGTGGGAATTATAGCAGGTATAATTATCAGCTAATACGGTTATCCCTCCTGGGACCTTTAGTTTGGGTTCTTCATGAATTAGTGGGACATAGTCTGAGCAATCGGTGGACTTTAGGCCCTTCAACAGATTCATAACACAGGCAGTGGTATTGTCATCAGGAAAAAAAAAAACAATGCATGTGTGTATAGATGTGTATTTGCTGCAGCACAAGCAATACATCCTACAGAGATATTCTGGACTTTTACATTGTATCTTACCCATTCTAACCATAAATTTTTCCTTGGGGCTGTTTGTGTTTCTATGGAGAAAACTTGCTAACTGAGACCTGGAATGGGGATTACTTCGTTAACTACATTTTGCAAACATTCACCTGGGCCTGTTTTAGGTGTACTGGTAACGGGGGGCCTTGGTTGGTCTGAAGCTAATATCCTGGAGCTGTATATGGCCTAAATTCCCATCGTATCCACCATTAAACACATGAAAATATCTTCCCAGTACAATTGTTATCTCTGGTAACACATATATAATACTGGATGATTCCCTCTACCATCCGTTGAGTCTCGGGGCACTTGACTACATCGCAGAAATCAAATCGCCAGATATTTACCGGGGCCGTTAGGTTTACCCAGAGAATAGTGGCACCGGAATTCTTATTTACAATAGGGGCCGAAAAGGTAGGGGCGAGGATGACCCCCAGCCCCAGGACCAAAAACAACAGCAACATTTTCCTTCAATCACCGCTGTGACTAAGCGCTGGTTCGGTCTCTTTTGCAGTGTGAAGCGTGGATCCAGGTGCTCTTTCCTTCAAGTTTTACTGACATAGGAATAATGAGGAGGACCTGGTAGGGACCGTTGTACAAGGGTTCTAGTCCGTGTTTTCTGACATAGCTTTTCACGACCATAAAACCACCAGGCTTCAAATTGTGACATCGGTTTCTGCTGAATCTGGAAGGAAAGAAGAAACTAAAACATGGGTGTTAGCAACATTTTTACTAAGCTGAATAACATATTGAACAGCACGGTCAGTTTCTTCTGACAACTACTGAGACTGAAATTTGCAACTGAGAACCTAGCACCAAACAATATCTCATATGGGGACAGGCCATGTTTTGCAATAGGGGTAGTATGAATGTGTAAGAGCCCTGGCCATGGAGCCGTAGTCTCCTGCATCATTTTGGTCAATTGTCCCTTCAGTGTGCCGTTCAGCCTCTTAACTTTCCTACTAGATTGTGGATGGTACGGAATATGGAGGGCTACAGCGGATCCAAGCATTGTCAGAACCCCCTGATACACATGAGAAGGAAAGGCCGGGCCTTGGTCACTTTCAACAACTTCTGGAACACCATATCTGCATTTGACTTCCATCACCAGTTTCTTTGCTGTGGTCTTTGCAGTCACGTTGGTAACGGGGAATGCTTCTGGCCAACTGGAGGACATGTCAAAAAACCACCAGACAATATTCATACCTTCCAGACTTAGGCAACGTGAGGTGGTCCACCTGGAGCTTTTGGAAAGGATAGTCGGGCTTAGCAAGATGCTTCGGGGGTACATGTTGAAGTTGACCGGGATTGCAGGTCTGACCGATGTTACATGCACGGTTGAGTGCTGTCAGGACTGTAGAAATACCTGGAGTCCAGTAAAATTTTTGTACCAGGGCAAGGGCCTGGTTTTTTTTTTTTTCCTCGATGTGTGGGCCCATGTGGCAATAGCAGGGTACATCCGCTTAGGGAAACACACAAGTTGGTCCTTTTTCCAGAGACCATTGTCCATACATGCTCCATCAGCTTTCCACAGCTTCACTTCTTCCTTTGGAGACATTCTCTGCATCGTCATTAAGCGGTCTCGCGGGGTCCGACAGAAAACCTCAGTCTGTCGTGGATCATCAGGTTCCTGTAGAGTCAGTGTTTCTTGTAACTGTTTACGCTGAGAGCGTGTGGTCACCATAGCTGGTATGGTCTGTTCAACGGGTAGGAGAGCAGCAGCTTTTGCTTGCATATCCGCAAAGGCGTTACCAACAGTCTGTGGACTGTTCCTAGGACCGTGCTCCTTAACTTTGATAATGGCCACCTGAGTAGGTAATGTGATTGCATCCATGAGGGTTTTAACAGCTTCAGCATTCTTCACTGGAGTCCCGGCAGTAGTAATAAATCCTCGATTGGCCCATAGGGCTCCGAAACCATGAGCAATACCAAATGCATACTGTGAGTCCGTGTATATATTAGCCCGCCTGTCTTTGGCCAGAACACATGCAGTAGACAGATCCTTAAGTTCTACTTCTTGTGCTGACAGTGAGGGAGGGAGGGAGTGCAGCTCCGTGCACTACAGTGTCTTCCATAGTAACAGCGTATCCTGTGTGGAGTCTGCCAAAATCATCACCATATCTTGAACAGTCTTTCAGGGCATTGTAGAGGAGTTGCATTATGCGGGATGCGTCCGGTATCCACTGACAACAATAAGTACATAGTCCAAGGAAACGCTGGAGTTCAGTCTCATCTTTTGGAAATGGAAGGGAGCTGACGGCTATTTTCTTTCTTCTGTGAGGTGTCTGGCACCCTGAAGGAGACAGTGACCCAAAAATATCACTTGACCAAGGCAGAACCGAAGTTTCGAGGCCGAAACCCGACAGTTCAGATCTGCCAGATACTTGCGAAGGCTAACAGTGGCAACAATGGCTTCCTGCTCTGTCTGTGCACACAACAAAGGGTTACCCACATACTGAAGCAACGTGACAAGGATATTCTAACTGACAGGGTTAAAGACACTCGCCCATATTTTTTTTTTTTTTTTTGCAAACTGATCGGGAAAGGGCGTGTAAGATACACATCTCATTATATTCATCTGCATAGGGGTTATATAACATAAATACCATTTGACCATCATCTTGGAATTATACTCTGGAGCGGAACTGTGATAATAAATCTGCCCCCAGTAAATTTACCGGACATGAGGGAGAGATTACGAACTGAACAGTAACTTCAGGGAAAGGTCCCACAGGGATGGGTTTTGTGAGAGTATATTTATTGGGTCTGCCATCTACTCTAATTAAAACATGCTCTTGATCTGAGAATTAACAGCGAGGGAGATTCCCAGACATAGGGTTAAAAAGGGATATTGGAGTATGGGACTGGATTTGTGTAAGGGAGGGGGGCCGGAGCTAAAGTCTTTTGCTTGGGCCACTGATAAGGAAGGGAGATGTGTCCTTGAAGCTGCGGGGGCTAGAGAGCGAGTAAGAAAAATCACTGCAGCTGCTGATTTAACCTCTAATTTCGCTGCTGATACAGAGCGGGTTAAGTTCTTCTGGAAACTTTGTACTACTTTTTTTTCAATGCATCGTCCGGAATGGAAATCTCAATATCGGATCTGACTGACATTATTGCCTCTTTCAATTCAGATTTAAGGCCGGACAGCAAAGCTGCCACAAAAAGGTGTGAATGGGCTTTATTATACAGTGAAAACCCCAAATCTTGAAACACTACCATAAGACGCCCATAGAACTTCTCGGCAGTCCAGGATATATTGGAACTTTGGGGTTAAGGGGCATAGAGCTTACAGTCGGGAGAAGAGGCTTAATTTCCTGGGGAGGGACCATATTACCTAACAGGGAGCCCCCCTGTAGCAAATTTCTTATTGTTTGCTTTCCCAACACATTAATCTCAGTCACTTTCTCAGTTCCTTCTTGCACCTCAAACATTCAGTTTTTGTCATAGTAATAGACAACTTTCCTTTTTTCAATGTAACAAAAACAGATCCGAATTCACGTCCTCTGTTAATCCTTAATTTGCTATATATCACCCACTCAACTTGAAGCAGATAAATCTTTTATCAATCTTTCAATTACACTGATAACCAAATGATCTCTTACAAATTTCCTTCTAAAACAAAACACCATATTTCACTTTAAACTTACAATAATTCTTTTTACTTCAATACAATATTGTACTATTGCTTTAAACAAAACACAGATCTCCCAGCACACACCACACAAGGACAGAAAATTCAGAGGACGCAGCATTGTGCCCCCCCATACCAGAAACACAGAACAGATAACATCACAGCATTCCTCAACACAGAAAGAAGAAAAACAACAACGCAGCTGTTTGACTCCCTCCTCCCATCGGGTGTCTCGGAAATCCACACAGAGTAACGGAATACAGCAGTTCTCAGACTCAATTAATTACTACAAAACCTTCACACAATTCATATGCCAGAACACCTTAGAAAAACCAATGATTGAGGTATTTTATAACCAAACACAGGCTCTGCATCCTCTGATCCTCCCTCTCCATCAACCTCTTTCCATCCCTCGTTCTTTAAGCCTCGCGCAACTCGCAGATGAGCTTGCGCTTGTTCTAACAATCCTTTATCTTTCAACATGCCCTTTTTGTTCTCTATGAGATTGTGCCATGTAGACAGCTGCAATCTCCCTGAAGAGGGCAATCCTACATGCTTGTACAACCTCTCAACATTCTTGACTGCCTTCTCGCCCTCCCGTGACTCTACTTATTGTCTTGACTTCCACAGCATCCTCACTTAACTTGTGGGGCATGGACTTCTTCTTTAAGAGACGCAACATGACTCACAGAATACTACGCCCTGCTGCAGCTCAGGATCGCTGACAACGACAACAACACTTGTGTCCTAAACACGGAACCTCTCGTTCAACGTGAATAAAGAGCCTCGCGCTCGATATTTCCCTAACCTGAACACCAGTGATTACAGTCTGCCCTGTCACGATATTCTAAACGTTGGGAGGCGGTCTAGTGAGAGCCCTCCCTGGAAATGTAGGTGGTCCCCTCTCGGGACGTCTTAATTACCTATCTGGACAATATCACAGAGGCTGCGTCTCCTATCCCTTTCTCTAAGCCGCCCCCAATCTACAACTTTCTCAATCTTTCACTCTATCACTACTAGGCAATAGTCACGGGTAGGGTGGTTGAATGGAGTACAATGACCGGTGGAGGAGGTGTGGTGTACACGAGGACGCGTCTCTCAGTTGCTGGTTCGAAGCGTGGCACGGGATCGCGCTCGGTCTCACCACTCGAGCGGTCACTTGGACCCAAGGAGACAACAGACAAACCAATAATGGCTGAAACACTAGCAAGTGTGACACATACAGAGTGTATGATCTCCACTTACCATGTTTGGAGGGTGATCAGTCCTCGAGGTCAGCCACTACGGGTGTCGTCCACGGACGTCCAGGCATGGGTCCAGGGGGTCTCGGATCGCGGGCCACGCCCCACGTTGGGCGCCAAATTGTCGGGGTCGTCACGACAATACCCTTCCTTCACCAGTCATTCCAAATTAAATTAAGAACATTGGTACCGGATAAGAATGAGTCAGACAAAATGCTGGTTCAATCTCAGTGCATGCTCGTGCTTCCACACGTAGTGGCAACGTCACAGCAACTGACTTTATTTCCTGTTACATAACATTATATGGTCTATTGGGGGAAGGTGTGCAGAGGGCGGGGTTAGGCGGGGTTTAAGCAATATGTAACCAACTGAGATAGTGAAGTCACAACACGATCCAAATTATATAAAAAGTATAACTCTTTATTAACACATAACACAAGGATATTCCATATATCACAAAGCGTAAATAATCATCATATTAAATTGCAAATATTTGTGAATATACTAAGCAGCAGTGACAAACCCGCTGCTGCACATGGACTCAGCAATAAAATGAGTAACAAAGAACAAAAAACAGAGAGTGACCTATCCTAATATCACAGATCCATATTAATAAAGAGAAGATATAATATCATATTAATCTATATTCAGTGGATCTGTGTAGCCGCTAATACTGCAATGGTCCAATAGAGCATGCCTAATAAGGTAAATAAATGGATTATTGGCCCATATAAATCATAATAAATATGAATAGGGTAAACTTAGTAACAAATATATAAATGGCCCAACTCCACAATACAGGTCAGTAGCGACCAGATCGGCATGTTATAATAAGCTAAGCCCAGTACCTGCGGCCATGTCAGCAGAGGATGGCGGTCACACTGATACCTCGACACGCGTTTCGCTGGCTCCGCAGCTTCGTCAGGAGGTCCTGACGTCCATGTGCAGCAGCGGGTTTGTCACTGCTGCTTAGTATATTCACAAATATTTGCAATTTAATATGATGATTATTTACGCTTTGTGATATATGGAATATCCTTGTGTTATGTGTTAATAAAGAGTTATACTTTTTATATAATTTGGATCGTGTTGTGACTTCACTATCTCAGTTGGTTACATATTGTGCTATGTGAAGAGGATCGTATTTAGTTGTTATAGAGGAATTTGTTTGGTGGTCGGGGTTTAAGCAATATGTCTAGTATTCAGTCTTTCTGGTTGGTCCTGACGTCATCTGATGGATCCTCCTTTCTCCACGTCACTTTCAGTTTCGACTTCAACAGAAATGATACTTAGCTTCTGGAATGTGAAACTTGCTTCTTTAGCAGAAGCAGAACTAGGGCAAAGGTGAATACTA
Organism: Ranitomeya imitator; assembly: GCF_032444005.1. Classification (NCBI taxonomy): domain Eukaryota; kingdom Metazoa; phylum Chordata; class Amphibia; order Anura; family Dendrobatidae; genus Ranitomeya; species Ranitomeya imitator. Next base: position 405,190,295 of record NC_091286.1, on the reverse strand, counting down.
GCAGCCATGTTAAATACAGTTACATTTGCATTAGCAAGCAAAGGGAAAAGACTTATTGTTTCACAGCATAAGAATATAAAAGTACAAAAGTGTATAAAGATATATATTTTCACCTTGACAAAGGTAAAGTAGATATCTCAGGCTGTACTCCAGGCAACTGCTGCTTGCAGCACCTGTTGGATAGCGCTCACTGAATGTGTTGGGGGACACTCACTGGGCAACGGGATTAAGGCACACAGGAACAATTTTCCACTTAAACAGTCCGTCAGGTTTATTTAGACATAGCTTAAACCACATAAAGTACAGTCCATTCCGGTGCATAAACTAAACGTTATGACCACCATCTGTTCCAATAGCAGATACACCTGTCTGCCTTACTACAACCCTCTTGTCCGAGGTTACCTTCCAGGAGCTCCACTCCACACACTGACTCCTGGTCAGTCCTGACCAGGAGCTGCCTTCCTGGGAACACTGATTCGTACTATTACTTGCTCGACCAGCTCAAAACTGTCAGTCAGACCCTCAGATGGACGGTGTCTTCCCCCAACTCAGGTAGCCATTACGGACTCTGCAGGAACATGTTCTCCTCCATGTGCTTTCCAGGAAACCTTGTCCTCTTCCAGGACCTTCCAACACAGGGACCAGGTGACTAGTGATGAGCGAGTATATTCGTTTCTCGGGTTATCCCGAGCATGCTCGGGTGTTCGAGTATTTGTGAGTGCTCTGAGATTTAGTTTTAGTTGATGTAGCTGCATGATTTGCGGCTGCTAGACAGCTTGAATACATATGGGAATTCCCTAACAAACAGGCAACCCCCAGAAGTACTCAGGCTGTCTAGCAGTCGTAAATCATGTAACTGCGTTGACAAAAACGAAATCTCTGAGCACTCACAAATACTCGGAGACCACCCAAGCATGCACGCTCCTCACTACATGTGACCAAACAACAGTCTCATATCCCATTAGACACACCCATTGATGGGAGGTAGGTGGTTAGCCAGAGTTGCCCAACTCTCTGGCTAACCTGCAGGACCAACCCTCATAAACTAAACAAGGCTTGTGGAACTACAAGTCCCAGAGAAACCTTCCAGGCTTACAGTGCAGAGGAACTCGGCCTCTGTGACACATACCAGCCATTCACAATAACATTGGTCACTGTCTCACACACCCTAATACCCAGACTCATTGCCCAATAAAATCCCCTACTGCCTGGGTAGAGTAAGCCATAACCCTCACTGATCCTTGCCCGATACGCTTCCAGAATGGCAGAATGAATCCAGCAAGTGAAGGTGGCCTTGAGGACGAGAGAGTTTGAAAGTCTGAAATATGCCATCACTGACAAGTAGTGATGCACTGCTCTGACCACGTCGTACTTGCGTGAAGATCGCTAGGCAAGATGAGCGGGAGAAAGGCACAAAAAAGGCAGAGCAAAGAGCTCTTGTCAAATTCGGAAAGGCGAAACGCTGGGTCGGACAAGATATGAGGCATACCACTTCATGTACTTTCAAATGATCATAATTTGCTATGTATCTGTGAGTTTGCTGAATCAATACTTACTGTTTTAGACTAACTTTCGATGTCTTTGTTCTATAGAAGTAGGATGCTTTGTATTGTGGAAAAGCTGACCCCAATCCATGGAGGTTTAATGAAGACTTCTATTTTATGAGACCTCTGAGCATACTATAAGAACACTTTACTCTCGTCATGAGAGGAAACTGAATCTGTACTACCTTATGCTTTGAGCAGTCCACGTGATATTTTTTGTGACTTTTCCTTCAGGTTTGAATAAATTACTAAAAACCTTTGAACCTCTCTTGGACAGAAACAGAACAATCACGTCTGATTGGAGAAGGGATAAAATGGCTTGGGAAAAACAGAAGCCAAGAAAGGAGACCGTGGACAGTGAATTTTGAAAGATCTATCTCGTGGAACAGTGGAAATTTCTATCTTGTTTATGTACAAAATTGCCTTTCTGATCCAAGCATAGTCTACTGCAGAGAACAATTTGTCCTAGAAGAGAAGACAACCATCCAACAGACTTTCCCGGGTGGGGGTGTCTCAACATGTTGAAAAAACTTCTCTCTGGGTCTGGAGGACTTATCTGACTGGTCGCGTGGATGTCATGATATAACTGATATAAAGGAAGGTATGTTTTTCTCTTGAGGAGGCCTCTCTTGGTAGAAGAGAAAGGGATGAAACTGTTGTGGTTTCTGTCTGCTAGTGGGGTGTTTTGCTCTTTCTACTAGTGGCATCCAAAATCTGTCTAGCTTGGTCACCAACTGGGGGAGCTGTGAAAGGGAAGCTTAGCGATGGATCTTTTGCATGCAGAGTCCGCATACCATGACTTGAGCCAAAAAAGTGTTACATTCAAATGTTGCTTGGGGCCTAATCAGAACAGCCAGCAGTTTCAAGCTAGGGAGAAAAAAAATGGTTACCTGTGTGGGTAATCTGCTCTTCGAGGTACTAGAACTCAGTAACACCTTGCTGATCTCTGTGGTTCTAAGAACATTTGATGGTGTGTATGGCTTTTCTGAAAGACACCATCTCTGCAGGAGAGGAGGAATTCATTTCTTTCAGGAAATTGGTTCACAGCACTAACAAGACTGTCAACCATGTCTCTGAGCTTGAGCACCTGATTGCAGTACAAATCTGAGTCCAATAGATGGTCCGATTCCTCTGGTAGCTGAGCCTCATGGGAAGAGGGCGAGGTGGAGAGATGAGACTGGGACAATGAATTCACTCTAGACCTGTTAAGAGTGCTGATGTTGAGTCTAAGGCTATTTTCACACTAGCGTCGGCCCGACGTACCAACGCATCCTGTGTCAACGCAGCACAACGGGGGCAGCGGATGCATAATCACAACGCATCCGCTGCCCCATTGTGAGTTGCGGGGAGGAAGGGGCGGAGTTCCGGCCGCACATGCGCGGTCGGAAATGGCGGACAAACGCACCAAAAAATGTTACAAGCAATGTTTTTTGGTGCCAGCGGTCCGCCACAACACAATGCAACCGTCGCACAACGATTGCGACGTGTGGCAATGCGTCGCCAATACAAGCCTATGGAGAAATAACGCATCCTGCAAACAACTTTGCAGGATGCGTTTTTTTCTGCAAAGCGACGTGCGTCATACGACGCTATTGTGAAAGTAGCCTAAGCTTCTAGAGTGTGGCATGAACTTTGCACCAACTATTGTAATTAAAAACATGTTTTTTCAGTCATTAAATACATTTGTAGGTGATTTAACTATTAAAAGGCATTTTTTTTCCGACCAAGAAGACTTTCAGGACCCAGGACTAACAACATTTTCAAGGACAAAAGCTTTATGGAACAACACAGTGTAACTTATCTGATGCAACTGATTCCTCACGAAAAACCTCTTCAGGACATTAATACTTTTTCTTCATTTACAACTCAAACTCCTTACTTCTATCCTGTACTGGCACAAACTGCCGCCATGGATCGGTTCCAGGATAATGAAGAAAGGGACATTAAAAAACTCTTGGACAACACCAATTCCTCTCCTGTCAAACATAATTTGTCCAAACGTGAACAAGACATTATGTTCTCGTTCAGACATTATCATCAAAATCAATTATCAAAAGGTGTCCAAATACTAAGTTAATGGCACTAAAGGCAATACTACAAACATACTTTGGAAAAAATTAAATATCCAGTGTAAAACAGAACAATCAGATTAAAAAAAAACAATAAATCTTTACTAGAAAATAGATTAGATTATCACAGATTGCTCAGTCGGGTATACGACAATATCCAAACTAATTCACTGCTATATTAATAAGAGAATGACAAGCTAGAAAATAATACTTAATTTTTAATACAGTGGCTTCCAATAATAGCATGTCCTACTAATCACATAAAATGGAGTCCTAAGTAGCCCAAATCATGGAGGTAAGTAGTGTATAATCCAGATGATTCGTCAAACTCAATCTGACAGGTGCCCCGCCCCTATCAAACTATATCAAAGTGTATCAAAGTGTGTAACCCCTCCCCTCCCCTTGTCTGACGGCTGGTATCCAGCTGTCCCTCCTTGTTTGATTTCCCCTTTTGATATAGTTTGATATATTTTAATTTGTTGCAGTTTGATATTATTCCCCGTATTTGTTTTATATTAGATGTTCGAGCTTGATTCTGTAAGCTGTGTTTTATTCACAGTGTACACATATAGTGCAGAACTTTTGTTTTATAACACACCAAGCTGTTTATTTGTGAGTGGTCCTTTATATATATATATATATATATATATATATATATATATATATATATATAATATGCTTTACACATATAGTGCAGAACTTTTGCTTTATAACACACCAAGCTGTTTATTTGTGTCTCTACTGACCATTAACTAAATGCTGGTCCCCTTATTTACACAAACAGAAAAGTTATTTGTGTCTCTACTGACCATTAACCAAATGCTGGTCCCCTTATTTACACAAACAGAAAAGTTATTTGTGTCTCTACTGACCATTAACTAAATGCTGGTCCCCTTATTTACACAAACAGAAAAGTTATTTGTGTCTCTACTGACCATTAACTAAATGCTGGTCCCCTTATTTACACAAGTAGAAAAGTTATTTGTGTCTCTACTGAGCATTAACTAAATGACGGTCACCTTATTTTCACAAACAGAAAAGACAGATTTTCTCTTTTGTACCTGTAGGGTTATGTAGGGTTATCTGCGGGTCAGTGGTTTATAACACCTAGGTCATTTGTTTTTGTTCTGTAAGCTGTGTTTATTCACAGTGTACCAGATTTTCTCTTTTGTGCCTATATATATATATATATATAATATGCCCCAATGTTACAACACCCGCAAGTAAGAAGCGGTGTGTTTTATACAAATATAAAACCAAAGACACGATATTGTAAAAATTTAAAAAGATTTTATTTCTCACAATAAAACAACATCTCAAAGACATTTCAATACTATAAAAATTCTTACAGAATATAAAAAGTAAAAACATTAATACATTTCAAAGACATTTCAATACTATAAAAATTCTTACAAAGACATTTCAATACTATAAAAATTCTTACAGAATATAAAAAGTAAAAACATTAAATAGTACAATGAACATACATCATTACACTTCTTACAAAATAATTAATATAGCGTTACAAGGCGAGTACAGCATTCTTTACATCGTGAGCCACATGGTTTGTAGCATCGGTAGAGACCTTTTTTTAGGTAGCAGAGTTCCACGTGTGGTACCTAATGACGGGGAATGTAAAGATTGAATTGTACGGGGAGCCGCCGCTAACTTCAGCTGTGTAGATACAGAGCGTGTCTCACTGTTGGTAATTTTTAATTCATCTAAAAGCTTCCTAGTAGCGGGGTTACCCACAACTGTAGACGGCATATTTAGCTCGGCCATAGCCTGCATAAATGAATCCCAACCCGGCGGTAAATTTCTACTGTTCAGAGCATGGCTCTGCGTTGTACTACGTAACAAATGCAGTAAGTTAGACCCTGGTATTACGGATCCTTTGAAAATAAATTCAGCATTATTATTCCATGCTGTGACATTTTTATTTTGCAGCAGCCTGTTTAGTAAAAATTCAGCATTCTTTTTATATCTTTGGTTTATATGGCTGACAATTTCAGCGATCTCATGATTTTTATCAGAGTCGGTATTTGGCAATTGTTGCTGACCAGGATCAGGAGTGCTAACGAGATTTAAAGCCGTTACTTCTTTTGAGCTGTGTCGCGTATGTACCAAGTAGCGTTGTAGCACAGAGCTATACATTTTAATTTTCACATCATCGGGAATGTCACGACGCTGTAAAATGTCGCTAATTTCACCATCAAGGCGTCGAATAACACTGTCGCGTATGTTATCTGTAGTACCGGGTCTTAGTTTGTCTAGCTCCTGTTTGGGGACTAGATACATTTTCGCTGCATGTTCCATTATCTCCCGGCGAACAGGCTTGTTATTATTGGAATTGCAAAAGCTAAAAGAGGGCCGATAAACCCGCCGGCCTGTTTTAGTAGTCGCTTCTTTTTCTTTATGGGCTGAGATCTGTCGCTCAGGGTTCTTATAGCTTTACGCCACTTCTTTAATATACCTTTTTGGCCTTTTAAGATATTTAAAGCAATCTCGCCTATGGCTGTAATTAAATCACTGCTTGCATCGCGCAAAATAGACTTTCTGACAGCGGGGGTTGCTCTCACTAGGGTTTTTAAGAGAGCCCAGTTACGCCGGGGCCTCTCAGACATCTTTACATCACAACGCACACAGCGTAGAATTCCTGATACCGGGTAAAATTCACTTTTTAGAAGTGTTTTTCTTTTGAACATAGACAGCGGGCAACGCGGGTGGAAACAACCCAGTTCTTAAGCGCAGATCCTCAGGGGTAGTAGCTCTCAAATCTACAAGCAAATACCCGTAAGGGACCTGCGTGGCATCCTCAAAAGCTTCTAGGAAAAAACGTGTTTTTCCGGGATACATCTGACGAGCTAGAGTTAAAATTTGTAATTTATCTCGGGGGTTATTAAAAAGCACCATGTACTTTGTGTTTAAATTTATCGTACGGCTTTTCTTACCCTGACAAAATATGTTTTGCACCAGGTAGAAAATGCTGAGATTTCTGTGGTGCACATACTTGGTAAAGCCTTTTTCTATCTCACAATTTTCACTAGCACTCTCCATGAGATCATCAACAATCGCCAAATTCACCTTCTCCGGTGGGAATAATTTGTCATCTACGAATGTATTCGGCAGACCCTCCACAAATCTGGCGTGGGGAAAAGAGAGAGAGATTTCATCATATAGTTTTTGCCAACACGAATAAAACCATACAATATTATCAGGTTTCTGAGAAAAATTAGATTCAATATTATATAGCAGCTGTTTTACAAAATAGCTCTTTCCAGAATTAGACGGTCCTGCTAGAATGCATGAGAATGGGTGCTGCAGACGCGTATCCATCACAATACTCGACTAATACCCAAAAGGTAATGTTGTGAAATCGTCTAATAGTTGCCGCTTTGTATAAACGCACTTTTGTGTTTTGCGTAATGGCGTTGTTTCAATATCCCAGTACTTTTTATTTCTCACAATGGACGCCTGCTGTACGACAATACGTTTCTGAGTTTCTGCGGCAGAATTGCGTGGGTAGTCCAGAACTAGATCTTTCAGACTGTTGAAATTAATAGATTGAGAGTTACCAACATTTAGTGTTATCCCCTTAACTTTTAAGACAGTTTTACCGGTGTTGAGTTTGTAGCCGTAAGTTTTGGGGCCCGCGGATACAAATTCTGTGATGTGTGTACCATCGGGTATTTCACTGGTCAGCTCCCCCAGGTAATCGCCTAAAGGCGGTTGCCACTCACCATCTCTCTGTACAAAAATAACTGAATATGTGTCGTGATAAAGGCACCGCTCCTGCAGCCGGTCCAGCAGCGAATAGAGCTCTAACCGAGCATACGCTGTTGTAAAACACGCTATAAAAATGTTTGTGTTTTTGTTGAGTGTGTGGTGGCCTTTTGCATATTTCCAGTTAATGGTTGCGGTGTCATCATCAAGGAAATGTAACATCGAAATGTCATAGTAAGGCAGGAACAAATACTTAAAAAGCTCATCTGGATCCCTAACAATGCTGGTACATGATAGATTAGATCTCTGCGCAAACTTTCTCCATAAAGAATTTAAGAAAAGCTTGGAGATCTGTCGCTTAGCAGGATTGACAGCTATATTTTCAGGCCGTAATTGGACGCCTTCTTTTTCAAGAAAAGAGTCAATGTACTGCCGTTTCTTGGCGTCATCAGTACACCAGCTAGGATAACCAGAGGCTTCCTGGTTATCTCTAAGATGTAATTTAATGTAGGGAGTAAACAGATCATCAGTGGTTTTAGGAAAATGCCATATTTCATAGATGTGGGCGATCCGATACCCTTTTTCTATAGCCATCTCGAGCTCTATAGTGCACCAGGTGCCTGTCAGCGCCCGTTCTTCATCACTGTGGGCACAAATATCTGCCTGGGAATTTGCAGTGCATGTGTAGCAAAGGGGAAACATTAATTTTTTGTTGAGTTTTACCGGTAGAACTGGAAAAAATAAATCTCTCGGTGGATAGACCTTGACTCTAGCAATGCCAAAGTATTTTTTAATGAATCCAAAATTGTCGTAGATGATGTCTGGATGACCTACAGGGTATGTTTTAGTTTTGTTTACAAAGGGGTACAGACTGGTGAAATCGTAGTAATGTAAAGTCTCCCCTTCTCCCAGATGGTGATAGAGCTTAATGGCGTTAGTTCGCCCGCCATAAAGCGCATCACGGGGGTCTAAAGGAACGGGGAATTCCATCTGGCGGAGAAATGCTTGAAGATTAGAATCATTTTCAACCATTTCATTCCACTCATGCTCCCACATCAGTCTTACTGTGTACCCGCAGCACTGTAAGTAACGCTTTTTAGCTAAAAAGGTGTAATATAACTGGCCGTAGGACGTACTTGTGACCTTATTCGTGTCATTCTCATTATAGCACACGGGACACCCGTGGTAAAAACAACCCTGAAATTCAAAGGCTATGTGCTGGCCGCTAACATAGGCATAACCATCTAGAAAATACTTCCCGACCTGTTTTTCACCGCCTCTCAAAGCGTGCTGTATGTCGATGTTCTCGGAGTGGGCTACATACATGAGCCACTGTATAGCAGGTGTCGAGTAGCGCTTTTTTGCCTTGTGATAATTATCACCAGGTAAAATGGCGATTGTCTTTTTTGGAAGAAATTTAAACCGGTACATTGTCATACACACCGAGGCCAGGGTGATGAGCTGAAAAGGATCAACACATCTGCTCACTACAATCCTCTGCTTTTGTCGCTTACAGTATTTTTAACATTTTTCTGCGTCATCTGCATAATACGCTCTCTATAGATCTCGCAGGCGTGTCTCAAAATTTCAACATCTTGTTTGCAATAAGATTTTAGCTCGGCCTTGAAGTCAAAAGTTGTATTTACCTGGGCCTCATACCACTCCAGGAACTCTACCTTCTCACCAGGTGACATGTACTCCACCCCATAATATTTTACATCAGGTATGGGGCCTACATAATTTTGGTTTTCTCTTGTATTGAAAAAGTGTGGAAAATGCCCTTTGCCGCCTGAAAAGCCCATGGCCTGTGGTAATTTACTGAGCTTCATGGGGATAAAATTTAGAGAGTCTATGAACCTTATAGACAAATCGGGTAGCGACACACACAAGAGACGGCCACCTTGGGTTATCAACTGTACTTGTAGTTTTTCAGAAATCAGTTCCTTAACAATAAAGTATGCGTCGTATCTTCCACCATTGTGGGCAATAAATGTATGATCTGAAAATTTACCGCTTGTAAAGAACTGTACAAAGTCATGTGTACAGGTATCACCCTCAAACTCCCAGGAGGGATGGCCATACAGCGTTGTAGCATAAATGTAATTTGGGACGTGTGTGCCTGTCTCCTGCATACATTCAAAATCATAAAAGATATAACAATCTGTCTCATCCTGTGCTACATACTTCCGCATGTAACAAAGATGGGCATCGAATTTATTTATATGGCTGCGACATACAGGACACCGCAAACCATTACATTTATGCTCTGTTTCGCTATTTCTGGGAACAAAAAGGTTGCATTTATCACAAAATGTTTTAAGTCTGCAGAATGCCGGGTCGCCTAATCAAAATTGTTTGTGATAATCTAAGCACACGCTCGAGCGGCAATAAACTCGGCAAACAGGACATCTGGGTTGGTGGTCGGCCCTGCTTTCTACGCAATTCTCTCTCTGACAGGCTTTACAAAAATACTGGCAGGAGTGTTTGTTTTTGTGGTGAAACACTGAATTGCAGAGCTCACAAAAGTAATTAGCCCCGATAAAACCCTTCATATTTTTGATACCGTAGTAGTGATTATCATGGAACAATATGAATACTGTTTTGCCATTAGGTGTATAACCGCTCTGAAAGTAACGCCAATCGCCCTGACTATAGTACAGTACTTTAATGGTGACCCCCAAATATTTTTCAAATGCAGGGATGTCGCTAAAACTCACTAATTGATCATCAGGGATGCCCAGTGCTGTGTGTATGTTTTTAGAGCGGCTCAGTAAAACACCATCAGTGACATCCGTGTCGTCCATCAGGGCGCACACACTAGCAGCCAAACACAGATTTGTCGTGTAATTGTTAAAATCATACAGCCATTGTCTCTTTTGTTTAATGATCTGACTGCAAGCTATAGATTTCAAGCGTCTTTTTACACCACCGCGTCGGTTTTTAATGATGGTGATGACTAGCTTTAGCGAATTGGTTGTTATGCATTCATTGTTACTTTGAAGTGCGCTGGCAACAGCATTTAAAAAAGATTCGGAATTAAAATCTTCACGGGTTTGTTTTGTAGTGAAAATAGGGTCTAAAGTATCGCCGGCATCAAACCTTAACTGTACAAAGTCGCCAGGTTCAATGTCCCTGATGATTCTATCCAGTAATGCCTGAATACCTTCATGAACAATATTCAAGCCCTCTTCAAATGATCGTACACGCTCCAAATTTACAAATCTAAAATGATCTGTATGTATATGGCCGTTGAAATTGCGGAGGGCCCTTTCATGATGATGGATGTGTTGCAAAAATACTGTATGATCGGGGCGCCGCACATTACCAGCAGCGGCAGCGTCTGAGGCTTGTGAATTTTGTGTAGATGCATGTGCGGCATCTGCAGAGCTGCCTGGGCTATGTGAGTGCTGTTCTGGCTCTTGTGACGACGGCAGGGGTGTCTGTAGAGGCACTGCAGGACACATGCCACCACGACGCCTCCTAGAGCATAGCGCCCGTCTAGCGCTGACCAACAATTTTAGAGCCCTCTTTATAACTCTAGCCCTATTATACCTGGGTAGTGTTAGTTTAGGTGGTTTATGCATGCCGTCGCCGACCATATTTAGTCATAATGGGGTCGCTGTAGTTGTTATCTCGCCATCCAGTAGCAGGCTCCAGAGTGCGTATAGTTTGGACTTATTAGCCTGTGTTGGGCTTTGTGTTGATAATAATTTTTCAAAAGTATCACAAAAAAACATTATTTTGGGGACCCATAGTTTGTAGCGTAAGTAGCGGACGAAGTGTTCCTGAAACACAAGCATTTCAGCGGGGCCCCAGCTGCGGGATTCATGCGGCAGATCTGTAGCTGGCACATGAATCCTTGGCTTTTTACACACCTTAAGCTCTTTACACACCTTAACATCCACCGGTAGCGCCCTCTTTGGCCGTTTCTTAACATTAACAGAGTTAGATACACAGACATGAGATGGGCCGCCCAAATTAGAGGCTCCTGAGGGACCGGGCCCAGAGGCATTAGTAGGTACAGTTAGACATGTCGCTTTCGGTTGCATAGTGTGGGGCATACTTATAATGAGCGGTTCTACGGATGATTGCTTACCATCAGCGAGCTGATCAATCTCGCGATCATGCTCTTTATGAGTCATCGTGGCTGTGGCACCCACGGCGCATGATGTGGTTGGTGGCTCTGTAATATGCTTTGTTTTTCGCTTATGTTTTCGGGGTGCCTCGACCACTTCTGGATATAGTAGCGCGGGGTCATTCACACGGTTGGTCGATGGCTGTTCGGTACTTGAATGGAGTATTTCACGATGGTACGCCGGTACAGTGTTTCCTGCGTCCTGCACCACGCAGATCGGTGATAGCGGAGATGTTCTAACAGCTCCATTAGCCGTCTGTATTGCCGTCCACACTGGTGCTGCGCCATTCTCGGTGATCTGTAGCGGCTGTAGAGGTGCTGGAGGTGTTTTTCTCATGACTTTGCGTTTAGCTGCAGGAAAGATTATACATGTGTCAGATATGTGCGAGACCACCGCAGGTCGCTGCGCGTAGCTGCATGAAAGATTATACATGTGTCAGATATGTGTGGGCCCTGGATCTCAATGGTGAAGCACGTGTATCATTGATTGTACAGAGACTGTGCATGTATACCAAAATATACACTTACGGACTAGCGATGTGTGGTGAATGATTGCCGTGGCGTCTTCTGTAGCTTCTGCGAGGCTCTCCATTAGCTGCGGTATATTCTCTTTTGTGAAAATTCTTCTAGGCTTCAGTTTACAAGCTATAAATAAAGATATAGGACTTAGTAGAGGCGTGGTGGATTTTCTCAGAGCGGTTGTGCGAAAACACGTTTTCATATGATTCTTACCTTTTCCTTTCTTGCCCGCCGGTCCGAGCTGTTTTTTAGGGGCTCTAGAAACAGGGCTGTTTCTCGGTGTGGGGGTCTGGTACATCAGTTCCTCAACAGTCATCTGATTGTGTTCCGAGGTGGTTGGTTCTGGAAACATGTCGACATCTGTAAAGAATTAATATATATATTTACACGTCTAAATACTTAAAAGCTATATACACACACACACACACACACACATACACGCAGACACACAACGCACCTATGATGTCCTGAGTCAAATCCCACACAGCAGCGTCACCTGCATTAGTGTTACTACACTCAGCTCCAGGTGTATCACACTCCAGAGTACGCACGCTGAAGCTGTTTAAAAACTCATCGGGAATGTTCCTGATAAAGTCATCTACATCATCGGTAATGTTCCTGGTAAATTCATCTACATTATCGGGGATGTTCCTGATAAATTCATCTTAAACAAGAAAGAATAAACAATATAAAGATAATATATAAAAACAGTCCTTACTTAGAATGGGACACTAGCAGATACATGTATATAAATCTTGAAACATACCTATTACCGAATCCTCAGCTTGGCTGGAAAAAGCCGAAAAATTTTGGGATTCCATCTAAAATAAATTATCTGTGTAAATTTTTTGTGCAATCTATATTAACCACACAACACCACTCATCAAACTCATTTATATACCCCAACAAATAAAACTGTGTCCCGTGTATAAATATGCTTATACTAAGCAAATCATGGGTAATACGGCTAAGTCTTTCTATATTAATTATGCGCCACAAATATGGTTTATGCAGTAAAACTATATTATACAGCGCCACTAAATATGCCGCTACTGTATAAATATGACTATAAATATGTCTATGTTAAACAAAACACAGGTAGTAAGTAAGCGCTGCATACGCTAGTTAGGGCGTATTAACAGTTATTAACTACTGTATTACATAAATTATGTTATAATAGCGGCCCGCGGATAAGTCTTTCTATATTAATTATGGCCCACAAATATGGTTTATGCAGTAAAACTAAATATGCATCTAGCCTCCAGTATAACACTAACTTATTAAACAAATAACATCCTTAATTATGGTTTTAGAGATGCATAGTTAAATATAATTAAGCATTTGCGAATAATAAGACAACTGTCTTATATGCTTACATTTAGAATAGCTCTGCTTTTTAGTCTAGTCTGGCTTCTGGTGGCTGTCTGTTGTACTTAGTGGTACATCCAGCTGTATTTATCCTGAGTGTCAGAAAATAACTCACCTGTTAACACCCAGAAACACACCCAGTTACGCCCCATCACACGCCTTCTGTTAACACCCAGAACACAACCATACATGCAATTAATGCATGCATTAACTCACGCATGATATAGCCGGATTAAAACAGGAATTTTTATACATCTGAATTTCTGAAAGAAACAGGCTGTTGATTAACGAGCCACAATCATTTTAATCAATCATGACGTCTAAATCGTATGATGCCATATTAGAAAAACAATATTTTACAAGCAAGGCTCCCGGATCATTCTCTGGTATTGACAAATTATTTAGAGCTGCAAGAGAGCGCGGGATAAAGAAATCTGATGTGATTGCTTGGTTGAATAAGCAAGACACCTACACGCTACACAAGCCTGCTAGAAAACGCTTTTTGACAAATAAAATTTACGTCTCGGCCATTGATGCGCAGTGGCAGGCGGATCTCGTAAGTTTAATTGACTATTCAAGGGAAAATGATAATGTCAAATACATCCTGACGGTGATTGATGTTCTATCGAGATACGCATGGTGCGTGGCCTTGACAAACAAGACAGGCGCTAGTGTCGCCAGATCGTTCGAATTAATATTTCAAAATGATAAGCGCATACCGAAGAAACTGCAGACGGATCGCGGCAAAGAATTTATAAATTCATCACTCAAGCAACTATGTAATACGCATAATATTCATCACTTTTTTTTACAAACAATGATGTAAAAGCCGCTATGGTCGAGCGTTTTAATCGCTCATTAAAAACCCGTACGTGGCGCTATCTTACGCATCATAATACCTTTAGGTATATTGATATTTTACCGGATTTGCTGCATAGCTACAACCATACGTACCACTCAATGATCCGCTGTAGTCCCGCGTCTGTGTCAGAGAGAAACGTCATGCAAATCTGGCGCAATATTTACAGTTCTACTATTACTAATAAACCGATTAAACCGTCTTTAACGGTTGGCTCTCATGTCAGAATATCACGCTATAAGGGGCCGTTCTGTAAGGGCTATGAGAAGACGTACAGCGAAGAGATTTTTTTAATTACCGCCGTCTCCAATAAATTTCATAAGCCCCTTTATAAAATCAGTGATTTAGCCGGGGAGGCTGTAGAGGGGTCATTTTATAAGGAAGAGCTGCAAAAAATACCTATGGATGAGGATCATGTCTACAGAGTAGAAAAAATTTTGAGAAAAAAACGTGTCAGGGGTGTGAGTCACTGCTTTGTCAAATGGCTGGGCTACCCCGAAAAATTCAATAGTTGGATCCCGGCCTCGGAGTTGGCAGATATATAACCATGGAAGCGGGCTCGTTTTTCGTGACATTACCCAGTAATTCGTCAATTAAAATCTACCCTGAAAACACAATATCGGAGTACAATACCAAGTTAGCGCGGGCCGTTCATCTTTCAGCAGATTATGAGGTGGCGTTAACGGAAATACAGTACCCCCATACGTGGAACACGTTTGATGCTTTTGAAGGGAGCTTCTACGCGGCTAAACACGGCGAACCGTTAGTACAGTATCACATAAAATCAGGATTTTACTCGTCCATTTCTAAGCTAGTTGGCGCGGTCAATGCCCGAATAGAAGCGCTGTATTTATCTACGCCTGCCTACAGAATACGGTATGATGAGCTACGCCGCGAGGTGATCCTGCCCGACCCAGCCCCTATACAGTTTGCTCTGGGTACTAAGCTAAAATTTATTTTCGGACTGCAGACCGTCGATGACTACCCCGTTGCTTTAATGCCGTGGAATCGCCGCTTTTACCCCGATTCAAAGGCTGGTTTTTATTCGCTTTTTGTATACACTGATATAATTCAACATCAACTTGTAGGTGACAGTTACGTTCAACTGCTACGAACCGTAGAAGTTAGCGGCGATGATAATGATATTGTCACGGTGCGCTATTCACGACCCGATTACATACCGCTGTGCAAGCAACACTTTGACTCCATAAACATTACAGTCATGTCGGATCAGGGCACGCCGGTTAAATTCAGATACGGCAAGTGTATAGTGTGATTACATTTTAGACCTCGCCAGCATTGACACGATAAAATGCTGTCTCAAAGGGTGTATGGAGATCCTGCTGTTTATGCCCGCTACTATACTGCACAGTCGGGGCACGGGCTAGAGGGATTCCGCGGGAGCGAGTACATGTATGGCTCTGGCCTGGCAGGGCTATTTAAAGGCTTATTTCGTCGCGCCGTGCCGCTTTTCAGAAAATGCTTAGAATTAGTAAAACCACACGTTCGGACGGCTGCCCGGAACATCGCTGCAGATGCCGTGACATCAGCATCGACTGCCCTTATGAAAAGGATAAATACACCAACCCAGCAAGACGGCTCTGGGATAATCTATGTCGCTAAAAAAGCCCAAAAAAGAAAGAGGCGCGTTTGCCCTCCTTTACCGCCGATGCTCATGAATAAAACTACATCCAAGAGACGACCCCGCCAGAAACGAGTTACACGCTCTGCGGACGACATCTTCTAATCAGTTATCATGGCTTTCCTGCATGACGCTTCTGTAGAGTGCGCAAAATCTGAACTGGATATTTTTGCCGTACCACCGACTCAAACAAGTATCGAGAAATCTCTATTTTCAGAAGTACAGCCGGTTGCTGCTCTATCAGACAATGGACCGTTGGAGTTTTACATATCTGGTAGCGGCGATTATTATTATGATCTGAACAACACGCTGCTGTACATAAGCTGTCGCATCGTGAAGCAGGATAATACGGCCATCGCCGATGGTGCGCGTGTGGCGCTCATAAACTACCCTCTAGCCACTCTTTTTAACCAGGTCGAAATTACTCTGGGAGACCGACTTATCTCACAATCGGACAATCTCTACAGCTATAGAGCGTACATAGAGACCCTTTTAAATTACAGTTCACAGACGCTGGCATCACAATTTACAGCCGGTTTGTTCTATAAAGACACTGCGGGGCATCATAATGACAGGCGCCTGGATGGCGCAAATGCGGGATTTATCAAAAGAGCCAGTGCTGCTTCTCGCTCAAAACCCATCGACCTTTTGGGACCCATTTTTGGGGATATATTTAACCAGCCAAAGTTAATATTGAACGGCCTTGACCTTAAGGTTAAGCTGTCAAGAAATAAGGATACTTTCTGCCTCATGTCCGCAGAAGCCGAGCCGCTGAAGGTGCAAATCTCGCAGGCGGCTCTCTATGTGAAAAGAGTGCAGGTATCTCCGGCTGTCCGAATCGGCCACAGCCAGGCCCTCCTAGCCGCAACAGCCAAGTACGCTGTTGACCGAACATGCCTGAAAGTGTACAGCATCGCCGCATGGACCCCGATCACGAACCACGAGAACCTCTTCCTAGGACAGATACCAAAAACTGTTATATTGGGGTTTGTAGATAATGAGGCCTTCAGCGGTTCTTATACAAAAAAACCCCTGGACTTTCACCACTACCACGTCAACCACGCGGCATTATATCTGGATGGTCAGCAGATACCCGCGAGGCCTTATAATCCTAATTTTAATGCTGATTTAGCCATCAGAGAATATATGGCGCTTGCCCATATATCGGGCAAGCAAAAGGCTGATTGTGCCATGGCGATAGATCGTGAAGAATTTATGGCTGGCTTCACGCTATTTGCTTTTGATTTATCGCCTGATCAAGAGCCTGGAGGCCATTTCTCGCTCATTAAAACAGGTAATCTGCGTGCTGAAGTCCGCTTTGCGCTAGCAACACCCCACACGATAAATATGATTGTCTTTGCAGTCAACCACACCATTCTGGAAATTAATAACAGGCGAGAGATCTTGTACGATTTTAATTAAGCAACGATGGACAGTCTGCAGCTTACAGTTGTAGCGCGGTCCGATAATTATACAGACCGCATATTCGCCGGTGTGTTTCCGTGTGATTTGCTTCCGGAAGAAAGAGTGACTCAGAGACCTGCGGCATATATTGTGAATACAGACCCGGCGAAACAAGCTGGTCGCCACTGGATATTAATCGTACTCTGCGACGATAAGACGGGCATATTTTTTGACAGTTACGGCTTCCGTGCGGACAATATTATCTTTCCACGTGCTTTTGTGACATTCCTGAACAAGAATTGTTATTCTTATTGTTATCAGAGCGCGCAAATTCAGGATTTGTATAGCCGTGTATGCGGTCATTATTGCATATATGTATTATACCATTTAGCGCGAGGCTTTCCATTTAAGAAGGTTTTACAACATTTCACGTCTGACTTGCAGAATAATGATCGAATCGTATCAGATTTTGTGACATCAAGATTTTCAGGCTCATCCCTTTGTTCAGCGCGTTGTTATCAGATTCCGCAAAGATGCATTTGTCAGCATCATGCTGTTAGTTAACTTAAAATTTGAGATGCTGTTTTATTGTGAGAAATAAAATCTTTTTACATTTTTTACAATATCGTGTCTTTTGTTTTATATTCGTATAAAACACACCGCTTCTTACTTGCTTGTGTTGTAACATTGGGGCATATTATATATATATATATATATATATATATATATATATATATATATATATATAGGCACAAAAGAGAAAATCTGGTACACTGTGAATAAACACAGCTTACAGAACAAAAACAAATGACCTAGGTGTTATAAACCACTGACCCGCAGATAACCCTACATAACCCTACAGGTACAAAAGAGAAAATCTGTCTTTTCTGTTTGTGAAAATAAGGTGACCGTCATTTAGTTAATGCTCAGTAGAGACACAAATAACTTTTCTACTTGTGTAAATAAGGGGACCAGCATTTAGTTAATGGTCAGTAGAGACACAAATAACTTTTCTGTTTGTGTAAATAAGGGGACCAGCATTTAGTTAATGGTCAGTAGAGACACAAATAACTTTTCTGTTTGTGTAAATAAGGGGACCAGCATTTAGTTAATGGTCAGTAGAGACACAAATAACTTTTCTGTTTGTGTAAATAAGGGGACTAGCATTTAGTTAATGGTCAGTAGAGACACAAATAAACAGCTTGGTGTGTTATAAAGCAAAAGTTCTGCACTATATGTGTAAAGCATATTATATATATATATATATATATATATAAAGGACCCCTCACAAATAAACAGCTTGGTGTGTTATAAAACAAAAGTTCTGCACTATATGTGTACACTGTGAATAAAACACAGCTTACAGAATCAAGCTCGAACATCTAATATAAAACAAATACGGGGAATAATATCAAACTGCAACAAATTAAAATATATCAAACTATATCAAAAGGGGAAATCAAACAAGGAGGGACAGCTGGATACCAGCCGTCAGACAAGGGGAGGGGAGGGGTTACACACTTTGATACACTTTGATAGGGGCGGGGCACCTGTCAGATTGAGTTTGACGAATCATCTGGATTATACACTACTGAGGTATACAGGAATATATAATATATCAAAACAACAAAATAAATAAATCTCCCAAAGTGACACCAACAAGTTGCTCACAGTATAATATACTGACAAGATAAGTATGATAAAATGGAATTTACCCTATTCTTTGGCCAAGCTACACCTAAATTTCAGAATAGTCTTAAAATGAGTAAACTAAGCAAAATAAAGGTAAGTATAGTCATGGCAACCATCCCAATAAAATGAGTAGTCCATAACAGCAATACATAAGTGCTCATAGAAGAATAGACCATGAGTAAAGAGTGACTACCTGTATGAATGATGCCAGGAAAGCAAAAGAGGTCAGGCTGGATAAGAATATTGTCCCCCACCCCAACGCACCTTTTACCTTTTGATTATTTAGAGGGTGTCTGACCTGACATTCTGCAATTATCAAAATGTCTGATAAATGCACTTCAGTTGTAGTAATGAATGAAGGTGATGTTTTTTTCCATTAATCAAATTCTCTCTGATACCAATACATATATCCCACTTAAGTGTGATCCGACCACCTGTTATGTCAATAATAATTGGTGAGGGTTATGGGGTGCTGGGAATAACTCTATATCTATAGTACGAATTATCCTTTCTATCTAATATATAAAGCTGAAGGTGTATATGTGTGTGTATGTCCGGGATTGGCATCTGAACCGTCGCAGCTACAGCCACAAAATTTTGCACAGTCACACGTCTGGACCCCGAGAGCGTCATAGGCTATGTTGTGAGGTGAAATTTTAACCCCGCGCTTTCCAATTCACCAAATAATTTTGCCCCTATCTACATAATGGGGAAAAAGTGAAATGAAAAGTGTTGGAGGCAAATTGACAGCTGCCAGATGTGAACAAGGGGGACTTAAAGAATGAGAGCGATGGTGCCAAAGAGTGTATACCGTACAGTTGCTAAGGTGGGGCCCCGACATGGGATACTCACCACACACGGGGATATGAACACACACACAAAATGCGCCACACACTACCACGTGCTTGAACACATATACCACCCTCAGCACACATTTCACCACACATACACCAACCTCGCCACATAAAAGTCGAAACACAAAAGTCGCCGCTCAAAACTCGCCACGCGCAAAACTCGCCACATGCAAAACTAGGCTCACGCAAAACTTGCACCCGTGGAAAAATTGCCACATGCACAAAAGTTGCATTACATGCAAAAGTTGCCTCAAACAAAACTTGCACATACTCAAAAGGCACCACACATAAAACTCGCCACGCGCAAAACTCGCCATGCACAAAACTTGCTGCACACAACTTGCTACACTAACCTGTCACATGCAACTCGACACACAAAAAGTTGCTACACGCATGTCGCCACACAAAACTCATCTCACAAAAGTCGTCACATGCATGTCGCCACACGCAACTCAACACACACAACTTGACAAACGAAACTCGCCCTAAAACACACACAAGTCTGGTATTATCCTTCAAAAATAAAAATCTGATTAATAAGCAGACAAACTACAAGAGCAACAAATGTACCATATAGGAAACACGCCAGCTGTCAGTCACATGACCTGTCTATTATGTGTATGTGTGAGCTAATATATATTGCCAGGGGGAGGGCTTCCTGTTGGCTGGGGATTTATCAGGCTGCCAATTTAGCTTACAAATACTGAGGTAAAAATACTGACCAAATAATGTGTGAACGAGGTCTAATACAGGAGGAGATGACATACAGATATATACTATGAACAGGGGAGATAACACACAGGTATATACTATATACAGGAGAGATGACACACAGGTATATACTATATAGAGGAGGAGATGACATACAGGTACATACTATATACAGGAGGAGATGACATACAGGTATATACTATATACAAGAGGAGATGACACACAGGTATATACTATATACAGGAGCAGATGACCTACAGGTATATACTATATACAGATGACCTACAGGTATATACTATATACAGGAGGAGATGACCTACAGGTATATTCTATATATAGGAGGAGATGACATACAGGTATATACAGGAGGAGATGACACACAGATATATACTATATACAGGGGAGATGACATACAGGTATATACTAGATATAGGAGGAGATGACATACAGGTATATACTATATACAGGGGAGATGAGACACAGCAGGTATATACTATATACAGGGGAGATGACATACAGTGTTATGCTGTGCTATCAGGCAACACAGTGTGCAGAAATCAGCGCACATACAGTGATATGGCAATAACCCAAAAACAATAGAACAAGCTCTGAGACGTGGAATCTCTGCAGACTGCAATACCTGAACCTATCCTCACACAACTAAAAGCAGCAGTGGATTGCGCCTAACACTACCTATGCAACTCGGCACTGCCTGAGGAGCTGACTAGCCTGAAGATAGAAATACAAGCCTGACTTGCCTCAGAGAAATACCCCAAAGGAATAGGCAGCCCCCCACATATAATGACTGTTAGCAAGATGAAAAGACAAAACGTAGGAATGAAATAGATTCAGCAAAGTGAGGCCCGATATTCTAGACAGAGCGAGGATAGCAAAGAGAACTATGCAGTCTACAAAAAACCCTAAAGCAAAACCACGCAAAGGGGGGCAAAAAGACCCACCGTGCCGAACTAACGGCACGGCGGTGCACCCTTTGCGTCTCAGAGCTTCCAGCAAAAGAGAATAGCACAGCTGGACAGAAAAAACGGAAACAAAAACAAAGTAACACTTATCTAGCAGAGCAGCAGGCCACAGGAAAGATGCAGTAGCTCAGATCCAACACTGGAACATTGACAAGGAGCAAGGAAGACAGACTCAGGTGGAGTTAAATAGCAAGGCAGCCAACGAGCTCACCAAAACACCTGAGGGAGGAAGCCCAGAGGCTGCAATACCACTTGTGACCACAGGAGTGAATTCAGCCACAGAATTCACAACAGTACCCCCCCCTTGAGGAGGGGTCACCGAACCCTCACCAGAACCTTCAGGCCGACCAGGATGAGCCACATGAAAGGCACGAACAAGATCTGGGGCATGGACATCAGAGGCAAAAACCCAGGAATTATCCTCCTGAGCATAACCCTTCCATTTGACCAGATACTGGAGTTTCCGTCTAGAGACACGAGAATCCAAAATTTTCTCCACAATATACTCCAATTCCCCCTCCACCAAAACAGGGGCAGGAGGCTCCACAGATGGAACCATAGGTGCCACGTATCTTCTCAACAACGACCTATGGAATACATTATGTATGGAAAAGGAGTCTGGGAGGGTCAGACGAAAAGACACCGGATTGAGAATCTCAGAAATCCTATACGGACCAATAAAACGAGGTTTAAATTTAGGAGAGGAAACCTTCATAGGAATATGACGAGAAGATAACCAAACCAGATCCCCAACACGAAGTCGGGGACCCACACGGCGTTTACGATTAGCGAAAAGCTAAGCCTTCTCCTGGGACAAGGTCAAATTGTCCACTACCTGAGTCCAGATCTGCTGCAACCTGTCCACCACAGAATCCACACCAGGACAGTCCGAAGACTCAACCTGTCCTGAAGAGAAACGAGGATGGAACCCAGAATTGCAGAAAAATGGAGAGACCAAGGTAGCCGAGCTGGCCCGATTATTAAGGGCGATCTCAGCCAACGGCAAAAATGACACCCAATCATCCTGGTCAGCAGAAACAAAACATCTCAGATATGTTTCCAAGGTCTGATTGGTTCGTTCGGTCTGGCCATTAGTCTGAGGATGGAAGGCCGAGGAAAAAGATAGGTCAATGCCCATCCTACCACAAAAGGCTCGCCAGAACCTCGAGACAAACTGGGAACCTCTGTCAGAAACAATATTCTCAGGAATGCCATGCAAACGAACCACATGCTGGAAGAACAAAGGCACCAAATCAGAGGAGGAAGGCAATTTAACCAAGGGCACCAGATGGACCATTTTAGAAAAGCGATCACAGACCACCCAAATGACCGACATCTTTTGAGAAACGGGAAGGTCAGAAATGAAATCCATCGAAATATGTGTCCAAGGCCTCTTCGGGACCGGCAAGGGCAAAAGCAACCCACTGGCACGTGAACAACAGGGCTTAGCCCTAGCACAAATCCCACAGGACTGCACAAAAGCACGCACATCCCGTGACAGAGATGGCCACCAGAAGGATCTAGCCACTAACTCTCTGGTACCAAAGATTCCTGGATGACCAGCCAGCACCGAACAATGAAGTTCAGAGATAACTTTACTAGTCCACCTATCAGGGACGAACAGTTTCTCGGCCGGACAACGATCAGGTTTATTAGCCTGAAATTTCTGCAACACTCTCCGCAAATCAGGAGAGATGGCAGACACAATGACTCCTTCCTTGAGGATACTCGCCGGCTCAGATAACCCCGGAGAGTCGGCCACAAAACTCCTAGACAGAGCATCCGCCTTCACATTTTTAGAGCCCGGAAGGTACGAAATCACAAAATCAAAACGAGCAAAAAATAACGACCAACGGGCCTGTCTAGGATTCAAGCGCTTGGCAGACTCGAGATAAGTAAGATTCTTATGATCAGTCAATACCACCATGCGATGCTTAGCTCCCTCAAGCCAATGACGCCACTCCTCGAATGCCCACTTCATGGCCAGCAACTCTCGGTTGCCCACATCATAATTACGCTCAGCAGCAGAAAATTTCCTGGAAAAGAAAGCACATGGTTTCAACACTGAGCAACCAGAACCTATCTGTGACAAAACCGCCCCTGCTCCAATCTCAGAAGCATCAACCTCGACCTGGAACGGAAGAGAAACATCTGGTTGACACAACACAGGGGCACAGCAAAAACGACGCTTCAACTCCTGAAAAGCTTCCACGGCAGCAGAAGACCAATTAACCAAATCAGCACCCTTCTTGGTCAAATCGGTCAATGGTCTGGCAATGCTAGAAAAATTACAGATGAAGCGACGATAAAAATTAGCAAAGCCCAGGAATTTCTGCAGACTTTTCAGAGATGTCCGCTGAGTCCAATCCTGGATGGCCTGGACCTTAACCGGATCCATCTCGATAGTAGAAGGGGAAAAGATGAACCCCAAAAATGAAACTTTCTGCACACCGAAGAGGCACTTTGATCCCTTCACGAACAAGGAATTAGCACGCAGTACCTGGAAAACCATTCTGACTTGCTTCACATGAGACTCCCAATCATCAGAGAAGATCAAAATGTCATCCAAGTAAACAATCAGGAATTTATCCAGATACTCACGGAAAATGTCATGCACAAAAGACTGAAAAACAGATGGAGCATTGGCAAGTCCGAACGGCATCACCAGATACTCAAAATGACCCTCGGGCGTATTAAATGCCGTTTTCCATTCATCTCCCTGCCTGATTCTCACCAGATTATACGCACCACGAAGATCAATCTTAGTAAACCAACTAGCCCCCTTAATCCGAGCAAACAAGTCAGATATCAATGGCAAGGGATACTGAAACTTAACAGTGATCTTATTAAGAAGGCGGTAATCAATACACGGTCTTAGCGAACCATCCTTTTTGGCTACAAAAAAGAACCCTGCTCCCAATGGTGATGACGATGGGCGAATATGTCCCTTCTCCAGGGATTCTTTCACATAACTGCGCATAGCGGTGTGTTCAGGCACGGACAAATTAAATAAACGACCCTTAGGGAATTTACTACCAGGAATCAAATTGATAGCACAATCACAATTCCTATGCGGAGGTAGGGCATCAGACTTGGGCTCTTCAAATACATCCTGAAAGTCAGACAAGAACTCTGGGATGTCAGAAGGAATGGATGACGAAATAGACAAAAATGGAACATCACCATGTACTCCCTGACAACCCCAGCTGGTTACCGACATAGAGTTCCAATCTAATACTGGATTATGGGTTTGTAGCCATGGCAACCCCAACACGACCACATCATGCAGATTATGTAGCACCAGAAAGCGAATAACTTCCTGATGTGCAGGAGCCATGCACATGGTCAGCTGGGTCCAGTACTGAGGCTTATTCTTGGCCAAAGGTGTAGCATCAATTCCTCTCAACGGAATAGGACACCGCAAAGGCTCCAAGAAAAACCCACAACGTTTAGCATAATCCAAATCCATCAGATTCAGGGCAGCGCCTGAATCCACAAACGCCATGACAGAATACGATGACAAAGAGCATATCAAGGTAATGGACAGAAGGAATTTGGACTGTACAGTACCAATGACGGCAGAGCTATCGAACCGCCTAGTGCGCTTAGGACAATTAGAAATAGCATGAGTGGAATCACCACAGTAGAAACACAGCCTGTTCAGACGTCTGTGTTCTAGCCGTTCAACTTTAGTCATAGTCCTGTCGCACTGCATAGGCTCAGGTTTACTCTCAGACAATACCGCCAGATGGTGCACAGATTTACGCTCGCGCAAGCGACGACCGATCTGAATGGCCAAGGACATAGACTCATTCAAACCAGCAGGCATAGGAAATCCCACCATGACATCCTTAAGAGCTTCAGAGAGACCCTTTCTGAACCAAGCCGCCAGTGCAGATTCATTCCACAGAGTGAGTACTGACCACTTCCTAAATTTCTGACAATATACTTCTACATCATCCTGACCCTGGCATAAAGCCAGCAAATTTTTCTCAGCCTGATCCACTGAATTAGGCTCATCGTAAAGCAATCCAAGCGCCTGGAAAAACGCATCAACATTACTCAATGCAGGGTCTCCTGGCGCAAGAGAAAACGCCCAGTCCTGTGGGTCGCCGCGCAAAAAAGAAATAATAATCAAAACCTGTTGAATAGGATTACCAGAAGAATGAGGTTTCAAGGCCAGAAATAGCTTACAATTATTTTTGAAGCTCAGGAACTTAGTTCTGTCA
Source organism: Ranitomeya imitator (assembly GCF_032444005.1). Taxonomy (NCBI): domain Eukaryota; kingdom Metazoa; phylum Chordata; class Amphibia; order Anura; family Dendrobatidae; genus Ranitomeya; species Ranitomeya imitator. Next base: position 405,164,566 of record NC_091286.1, on the reverse strand, counting down.
CCAAAAAACAAATCAGGAATAGGAATTCTTGGTTCTAGCATAGATTTCTGATCAATAGTATCTTGAATCTTTTGTACATTTATAACGAGATTATCCATTGAGGAGCACAGAGCCTGAATATCCATGTCCACAGCTGTGTCCTGAAGCACTCTAATGTCTAGGGGAAAAAAAAAAAAACTGAAGACAGAGCTGAGGGAAAAAAAAAAAAAATGATGTCAGGACTTCTTTTTTCCCTCTATTGAGAATCATTGGTATGGCTCCTTGTACTGTTATGCTGTGCTATCAGGCAGCACAGTGTGCAGAAATCAGCGCACATACAGTGATATGGCAATAACCCAAAAACAATAGAACAAGCTCTGAGACGTGGAATCTCTGCAGACTGCAATACCTGAACCTATCCTCACACAACTAAAAGCAGCAGTGGATTGCGCCTAACACTACCTATGCAACTCGGCACTGCCTGAGGAGCTGACTAGCCTGAAGATAGAAATACAAGCCTGACTTGCCTCAGAGAAATACCCCAAAGGAATAGGCAGCCCCCCACATATAATGACTGTTAGCAAGATGAAAAGACAAAACGTAGGAATGAAATAGATTCAGCAAAGTGAGGCCCGATATTCTAGACAGAGCGAGGATAGCAAAGAGAACTATGCAGTCTACAAAAAACCCTAAAGCAAAACCACGCAAAGGGGGGCAAAAAGACCCACCGTGCCGAACTAACGGCACGGCGGTGCACCCTTTGCGTCTCAGAGCTTCCAGCAAAAGAGAATAGCACAGCTGGACAGAAAAAACGGAAACAAAAACAAAGTAACACTTATCTAGCAGAGCAGCAGGCCACAGGAAAGATGCAGTAGCTCAGATCCAACACTGGAACATTGACAAGGAGCAAGGAAGACAGACTCAGGTGGAGTTAAATAGCAAGGCAGCCAACGAGCTCACCAAAACACCTGAGGGAGGAAGCCCAGAGGCTGCAATACCACTTGTGACCACAGGAGTGAATTCAGCCACAGAATTCACAACAATACAGGTATATACTATATACAGGGGAGACAACACAGCAGGTATATACTATATACAGGGGAGATGACATACAGGTATAAACTATATACAGGAGATGACATACAGGTGTATACTATATATAAGGGAGATGACAAACATGTATATACTGAGGTGAAAATGAGAGGTGTGAGGTGAAAATGAAAAGGTGTGAGTGCAAAATGAGAGGACTAAGGGAAAATAGTGGAGTGATCGGAAAATGACAGATGTGAGGTCGAAATGACAAGTGTTAGGGGGAATGAGAGGTGTGAGGGAGAAAATGAGAGATGTGATGGGGAAAATGAGAGATGTGATGGGGAAAATGAGAGCCGTGATGGGAAAATAAGAGAAGTGAGGTGCTATAACTAAACACAGATATTTACTATGCCCAGGCAACGCCGGGCTCTTCAGCTAGTAAATCAATAAAATGGTACACAAGATATATAGATGATATACTTCTAGCATGTAATGATCAGGTTTCCAATATATCCCTCTTCCTAGATTATTTGAACATCAATAACTCTAAATTTCGATTCACAACTTTCTTCAATCATGAGTCTATGTTTTTGGACCTGACAGGCAAGCCTGGTTTTTCAATTACCAGCAGCACCTACAGGAAGAAAACTGCAGCAAACACCATGCTGCCCGCTCAAAATATTCCATACCCCACACACAACAAAATCTATTTTGATTCTTGAGATTATCAGAGCTAAAATAAATTGTAGTGTTTCGGGGGTTTTCCATGAAGAATCATATGCTATTCAACAGCAGCTAAAAAATAGAAATTATCCCATGTGGTACTTAAGACGAGCAAAAAACAAACTAAATTCTAAAACTCGACAAGAACTGATGGTTTCATCCTCCACAAATCCAACCAGTTCAAATATAGTCAACCGCAATTTGCATATTATCAGAGATGCTATTTTTAGGGATTCCATACTACAAGATTGTGTAAGTATTAATTCACCATGAGATACTCTATATGTAAATAAGAGTCCCAGACCTAGATACTTTTGAGAGATAAAACTATATTGTTTTATTGATGCAAAACATTAAAACATGATACAAAAAAGGTGCTAGATTGAACCAAATGAGGGAGTGTGGTGTCCTGAGGAAACCTACAAACTACACCACACATGTAAAATAGCCAAATATGTAGTAATAATAAGTTCAAGAGACATGCATACTAACAATAAGCATACTAAGAGATAGGGTATTGCTCTAGATACATTTTCTTGGCCGCCAAAAAGCAGTGCACTCTAATCTGTATACAAAGACAATGCCACAGTTGTGTCTCAATTAGTCCTGCACATATAAACAAAGGTACAAAGATGTGATGTATTCCTAAATAATAATATTGGCTAGTACATACCAATAGGTGGATAAGTGAGGATACCCGGACGTCCCTCTGCTCCGACTTGCGTTTCGCTCTGCTTCTACGGGAGGCGTGTCAGGGCAGGGGGGAAGCCAGTTTAAATAGTGCAACGGAGAATTCCTTTGGATAAGTAATTAAGACAAAACCAAATAATGGCGGCATAGCTGTGTCACAGGTCCTATGCCTATGATCTACCAAAAAAGCGTAGCTGCGCATGCGTAGTAGGAAGGTCCTGCATAAGATGATATACATCCTAGAACCACGCATGCGCCCATAATAGAAATAGCTATGCACCTAGAAGCTCTAAAGTCATGTGACCGCCGAGAGCTTACTGCGCATGTACAATTGGAAGGTCCTGGGTAGAGATGAACTGAATAAAACAGCGCATGCGCCCAGAAATCGGAAACACTGCGCAGATGTTAAAGATCCTCAACCTATTAAAACGGATCACATGATCGGCATATATACGCTATGTATAGGTACATGTTAATAATAGGGAGCATATTATGACGCATGCGTCCGCCAGTATAGACCTGCATAATGAAACGAGAGGGACCGCAAGCGGTCATGTGCGCTGACACATCAGGGCAATATGACCCAATATATCAACAACACATTCGACCACCATTGATCCCTCTGGCAAGTCTAAGGCTTACACATGCGCACTACTCCTGGGGAAGGGAAGGATGAATATCTAACTAAGTGGAATGTGTTGATAACTATTAACATATGCATGACTTACTCAGAGATACTAAGTCATGACTCAAAAAAGTGTAAAAAAGAACCTAATAACTAAAGAAAGTGTCACCCACATAAATATAAAGTGTTATAAATGGGGATCCCGTGCCACCTAATACTACAGCTGTTAGACCATTACTAACAAAAATCGATATATAATAAAAAGTGACAAATTGTTCACTAGTTTAAATAAAGTGCATTAGTGCTTGCATAATACATAATACTACCCACCAGGCTCATATGTGGGTGCAATGAACCAATACAAAAATATAAAATACAAAAATATATCCCTAAAAAATTTTTTTCACAAATATAATTTAATGACATGTATATAAACAATAAATAAATAATCACACCTAAAATATGTAATAAACATAGCAGGAAACAAAACCACCCCAGCATAGTCCCCCTAAAAACTGCCATAACCCAATATGGTTACAAAAAAGGGGGAATGTTTCAGCCAATAAGGCCCCTTCTAATCCATTATTTTGTCTTCTCCAATTGTGGAATGGAACTCTGCGTATTCTGAATCCAGTCCTGAATTAGGCACCATGAAGAAAATAAGGAAGTTAGAGATAAATACACTAAAATACAAAGAAGAAAGAGAAAATTAATAAAACCAGCACAATGGTATGTATATTAAATATAAAATTTTTGGTAGATCATAGGTATAGGACCTGCGACACAGCTATGCCGCCATTATTTGGTTTTGTCTTAATTACTTATCCAATGGAATTCTCCGTTGCACTATTTAAACCAGCTTCCCCCCTGCCCTGACACGCCTCCCGTAGAAGCAGAGCGAAACGCGCGTCGGGGCAGAGGGACATCCGGGTACCCTCACCTATCCACCTATTGGTATGTACTAGCCAATGTTATTACTTAGGAATACATCTTTGTATGATGACCTAATGTTATCAAATACTTTGTAGCACCTTTGGATTCAAAATCATTACTATACCCCTGGATAAAATCGTTGAGGGGTGTAGTTTTCCAAAATAGGGTCAGTTGTGGGGGGTTTCTGCTGTTTGGGACCCTGCAAATGTGACATGTCGCCCGCAATCTTTTTCAGCCAATTTGTGTTCCAAAATTCAAGTATTGCTCCTTCTGTTCCGAACCCGGCCGTTTGTCCAAACAGAACTTTTTGACTACATGTGGGGTATCGCCATGCTCATAAATTGGGTAACAAACTGGGGGTCCACTTTTTGGTGTTATCTCTTACAAAAGTGAGAAATTTGAGGCTAAAGCAAGATTTTTGTTAAATCTTGCCTTGCGCAGGCGTGTACTATGGAGGACAGAGAATGAACTTCAATCCAATATTGCAGCCAGCATGCAGCCAGCGGGTAAGGAAAGGGTGAATCAAACACCCAAAACCCCCGCCTCCATGGCTGAAGATTGTTCCCTTCAAATTCAGGTGACAGTGTCCCTTTAACTAATTTTAAAAGCAGAAACCTGCTAATGCAGCTGTGCTCCTGCCTGTAAAACCCCGTGGAATGAATGGAATGTAGGTCAATGACCTGTAGTTACCTTCAGCCGCGGTGATGCGCCCTCTGCTGGATGTCCTCATATGAACTCAAGCCTGGGAACTTTTCAGAATATTTTCCCACGCTCGAGTTCATATGAGGACATCCAGCAGAGGGCGCATCACCGCAACTGAAGGTAACTACAGGTCATTGACCTACATTCCATTCATTTATCAGGGTTTTACAGCCAGGAGCACAGCTGCATTAGCAGAGCTCCTGGGTGTAAAATTAGTCAACCCCTTCAGATGGATTTACAGCGTGGGACGAGACTGATCGCCGGAAGGTATGGGATATTGTTGTTTTTTTTTATTTTACCTTTTTTACAGAACGAGGGTCTTCAGGTGGATTACCAGGATAATAAAATATTACAACAACCTGTGTCTTTATTTCATTAAAAGACTTTGTAATAATGTGTGTGTGTTTTATTAACCATTTCCTACTATTGGATTAATAATGGATAGGTGTCATAATTGACGCCTCTCCATTATTTATCTGGCTTAATGTCACCTTACAATCGCAAGGTGACATTAACCGTTCATTACCCCACATCCCACCACTACACGGGAATGGGAAGAGAGTGGCCAAGTGCCAGAATAGGCGCATCTTCCAGATGTGCCTTTTCTTGGGTGGCTGGGGGCAGATGTTTTAAGCCGGGGGGGGGGGAGCAATAACCATGGACCCTCTCCAGGCTATTAATATCTGCCCTCAGTCACTGGCTTTACCACTATGGCGGAGAAAATTGCGCGGGAGCCCACGTCAATTTTTTTTCCGTGATTTAACCCTTAAAGTTAATAGCTAGAGCGCCCAAATTTTGCACATACACACTACTAACATTAGTAGTGTGGAATATGCAAAAAAAAGGGGATATGAGATGGTTTACTATATGTAAACTATGTCTCATATCATGTCGGGTTTGGGAAGGAGATAGCAAAAGCCGGCAATTGAATTACTGGCTTTTAAGCCATCTAGCGCTGTATTAAATAAAAAAAAAATATATATATATATAGGTGTCTCCCTGACATATATATATATACAGTCCATAGATGAGAAGAAATAAGGGCACTCACCAATCTTCACAGGATTCGATACTTTATTGACAAAATCTTCACATAAAAATCATGGCCGGAACCTACAGCGGTACAGCTTGTGTGAGCAGGGGAGCGTCTGGACGACGGCCGTTTCGCGCTGTGCCTGCGCTTCTACGGGTCCCTTTTTTTTTATTTATTTATTTATTTTTTTTACCTGCTCACACTCCAAGAAATAGCTGTCCACATCTTCACGGCCTGCTTGTAATCCCACTAAGGGCAGTGAAGCTGCTGTGTCCATATGTTCCATTTATTTTACAGATCGTATTATGCACAGTCTATAGGTAAATGCCTCAAGCGTGCTCACCTCGTGAAAAAACCATACAAATAAGTCCAAATAAAGAAAAATTACGGGTGGCACAGCTTGTCCACAGCATAGAGTCTCCACCGATATAGACAGCGTGCTGATCAGACACAAAGAACCACAGCTATCGACCTCCTGACTCGGGTGCTCCTTTTACAAGAAAACCATATAGTCCATAGATGACCGGGACCCGTAGAAGCGCAGGCACAGCGCGAAACGGCCGTCGTCCAGACGCTCCCCTGCTCACACAAGCTGTACCGCTGTAGGTTCCGGCCATGATTTTTATGTGAAGATTTTGTCAATAAAGTATCGAATCCTGTGAAGATTGGTGAGTGCCCTTATTTCTTCTCATCTATGGACTATATGGTTTTCTTGTAAAAGGAGCACCCGAGTCAGGAGGTCGATAGCTGTGGTTCTTTGTGTCTGATCAGCACGCTGTCTATATCGGTGGAGACTCTATGCTGTGGACAAGCTGTGCCACCCGTAATTTTTCTTTATTTGGACTTATATATATATATACAGTGGGGCAAAAAAGTATTTAGTCAGTCAGCAATAGTGCAAGTTCCACCACTTAAAAAGATGAGAGGCGTCTGTAATTTACATCATAGGTAGACCTCAACTATGGGAGACAAACTGAGAAAAAAAAATCCAGAAAATCACATTGTCTGTTTTTTTATCATTTTTTTGCATATTATGGTGGAAAATAAGTATTTGGTCAGAAACAAACAATCAAGATTTCTGGCTCTCACAGACCTGTAACTTCTCCTATAAGAGTCTCCTCTTTCCTCCACTCATTACCTGTAGTAATGGCACCTGTTTAAACTTGTTATCAGTATAAAAAGACACCTGTGCACACCCTCAAACAGTCTGACTCCAAACTCCACTATGGTGAAGACCAAAGAGCTGTCAAAGGACACCAGAAACAAAATTGTAGCCCTGCACCAGGCTGGGAAGACTGAATCTGCAATAGCCAACCAGCTTGGAGTGAAGAAATCAACAGTGGGAGCAATAATTAGAAAATGGAAGACATACAAGACCACTGATAATCTCCCTCGATCTGGGGCTCCACGCAAAATCCCACCCCGTGGGGTCAGAATGATCACAAAAATGGTGAGCAAAAATCCCAGAACCACGCGGGGGGACCTAGTGAATGAACTGCAGAGAGCTGGGACCAATGTAACAAGGCCTACCATAAGTAACACACTACGCCACCATGGACTCAGATCCTGCAGTGCCAGACATGTCCCACTGCTTAAGCCAGTACATGTCCGGGCCCGTCTGAAGTTTGCTAGAGAGCATTTGGATGATCCAGAGGAGTTTTGGGAGAATGTCCTATGGTCTGATGAAACCAAACTGGAACTGTTTGGTAGAAACACAACTTGTCGTGTTTGGAGGAAAAAGAATACTGAGTTGCATCCATCAAACACCATACCTACTGTAAAGCATGGTGGTGGAAACATCATGCTTTGGGGCTGTTTCTCTGCAAATGGGCCAGGACGACTGATCCGGGTACATGAAAGAATGAATGGGGCCATGTATCGTGAGATTTTGATTGCAAACCTCCTTCCATCAGCAAGGGCATTGAAAATGAAACGTGGCTGGGTCTTTCAACATGACAATGATCCAAAGCACACCACCAGGTCAACGAAGGAGTGGCTTCGTAAGAAGCATTTCAAGGTCCTGGAGTGGCCTAGCCAGTCTCCAGATCTCAACCCTATAGAAAACCTTTGGAGGGAGTTGAAAGTCCGTGTTGCCCAGCGACAGACCCAAAACATCACTGCTCTAGAGGAGATCTGCATGGAGCAATGGGCCAACATACCAACAACAGTGTGTGGCAACCTTGTGAAGACTTACAGAAAACGTTTGACCTCTGTCATTGCCAACAAAGGATATATTACAAAGTATTGAGATGAAATTTTGTTTCTGACCAAATACTTATTTTCCACCATAATATGCAAATAAAATGTTAAAAAAAAACAGACAATGTGATTTTCTGGATTTTTTTTTCTCAGTTTGTTTCCCATAGTTGAGGTCTACCTATGATGTAAATTACAGACGCCTCTCATCTTTTTAAGTGGTGGAACTTGCACTATTGCTGACTGACTAAATACTTTTTTGCTCCACTGTATATATACCTATTCTATGTGTACAGTATATATCTGCTCTAATCTAACCTGTCAGTGTGATTTTAGTGTACACCGCGCTGAATTGCTGGCTTTTCAAAGGACACCGGTGCATAAAAATCGGACAGCACTCGCATGGTGCGAGTGCTGTGCATTTTTCTCTCGCACCCATTGACTTGCATTGGTGAGTCTCGTCCGAGAATCGCAGCAATACGCAGCCTGCTGCGATTTTTTTTCTCAGTCCGATTTTGGAGAAAAAAATCGCAAATGGAATGTCACCTATTGAATAACATTGGTCCGAGTGCAATCCGATTTTTTATCGGATTGCACTCGTCCGTTTTCCTCACAAGTGGAAAAGAGGCCTTAGATAAAATACTTGAGGGTGTAGTTTCCAAAATGGGGTCAGTTGTGGAAGGTTTCTGCTGTTTAGGCACTGTAGGAACCCTGCATATGCAACAGCTTTCAGCTAAATTTGTGTTCCAAAATTTAAATATTGCTCCTTCAGCTCCTGCCTGGGATTCAGAGGGCTCTGCTGACGACACGTCAACAGAGCAGAGGCGCTTTTCCGCTCCACACACTGGGTAGGACTTCTGAGGTCATTCTGATTGAGATCTGGATACCCGCTACCTAACTGGGGGAGCCGGCTGTCACGCAGAATGACCTCAGAAGTCCCGACGGGTCAGCGGAGGCAGTGGAATCCCCGGCAGGAGCAGTCTGTGACCTCTCTGTGTCGGGGAAGAACGGCAGCGGACACAACAGACCGGTAAGTTATTATTATTATTATACATTTTTACAGCGCCATTTATTCCATGGCGCTTTACATGTGACTACGGGGCAAATATAGACAAATACATTAAACATTAAAGTTGACTTAAGTAGACTTCTTATGTCTACCGAGCTGTAAGAAAGTGTCAGTTTACAATGGATGAAACTTGGATGGATCTCTGGCGTCCAATGTTTGTCTTCCATTTTTTAGTTTTATACAGATCCTCATATACTTTAATGGCCTACGGTTGAGGATAGGAAATGCTCGGAGACACGGACCCGTTTTTTAAAACTGATGTGTGTGTGAGGGTATGTGCACACGCTGCGATTTTGCTGCGGATCCAGTTTCCCATGCGTTTACAGTATAATGTAAACCTATTGGAAACTAAATCTGCAGTCCACCTGCTCCAATAGAAAACTGCAGGTGTAAACCCGCAGCGGAATCCGCAGTAGAAACTGCGCTACATCCGCAGCCCTCACAGATACGGGTGCACATACCCTCTGGGTTCACACAAGCATAGAAAAAAAATCAGGTTCATCCAGAAAAGTAGGACGATCTTTTTCTCACTCCTCATCTGTCATTATATCCACTTTTTCAGCAGCAGATATTAACAATTTACAGAAACATTTAGTTTCCAGTGTTCTAGAGCTGCACTGTATCTGTACTAATCGCATGCTAGGCTGCGGTTCCGCACTGCACTCACTGAATGGGCGATTCTTAGGCTATGTTCACACTTTGCGGATTTTGCTGCGGATCCGCAGCAGTTTCCCATGAGTTTACATTACAATGTAAACATATGGGAAACAAAAAACGCAGTGCACATGCTGCAGAAAAAAACGTGCGGAAACGCTGCGGATTACATTCCGCAGCATGTCACTTCTTTTCTGCGGATTTTCACCTGCTCCAATAGGAAACTGCAGATGAAAATCCGCAGAAGAAACCGCAGTAAAAACCGCGATAAATCCGCAGTAAAAACCACGACGGGTTTTCACTGCGGATTTTGGAATTCTGCTGCGGAAAAATCCGCAGTGGAATCCGCAAAGTGTGAACATAGCCTAATATGATAATGCTGCGATTCTTCTCACGCACATTTTTTGTCCATCAAAAAAATTGCTTATCTGCACTACCCCATTGAATAACATGCTCGCACCAAAACTATGGCTGTGTAGAGCGCATGTGTGCCCGCAGCCCTAGTGGCAGAATGCTACACGCCCACTCTGCAGTTACTACACTGTCTGCATAGGTTGTGCCGCACAGGAATAGGACAGCGCCTCGGCCATGACCGGCTGAACACCCCGCTGTACATTACGAAGCCATTGCAACAACAACCGCCAAGCGGCCAAAGACTAGACTAATGAAGTAATCTGTCCGCGGACGGATATCCGGCGCTACATCAGGTCACATGATAAGGGGCGTGACCGGCGTCTTCAGATGGCACCTCAGCGCATGCGCACGAAGCAGCTGGCTCCGGACTCTTCCACGCATGCTCAGTGTTCCAGAGACGGACACCGAGTGACAGAAACACACCGATAACCCGGCCGGGAACTGGTACCGAGCGACTAAACAGCGGCCGGTGTGCTCGCACTGGGAGCGGCGGAGTCCTCGGAGTGTGGCGGCCGTGTGCTGTAGTGGGACTGCTCGGTGTGGGGCAGGGGCTGACAGGCCACACACTAAAGTGTTTCTTAGTGCCCCCACCCCGCTCCGCTGTGTCCCTGCTCCCCCGACATCTCCCCCTATGGCCCCCCGTGTATGACAGCCCCTGGGGCCGGGCCCCGGACCGCGTCCTCCGCTCCTGAGCTCCTGTCTCCCCGGCCGGATCACCATGGGGGAGACCAAGGTTATTTACCATCTGGACGAGCAGGAGACGCCGTATTTGGTGAAGCTGCCGGTGCCGTCTGACCGGGTGACGCTCGGAGACTTCAAGGGGGTGCTGAACAAGCCCAACTACAAGTTCTTCTTCAAGTCTATGGACGATGATTTCGGGTGAGTGTGAGGACTACTGCGCCCATCGTCCTCATGGTGGGGATTGTTCTCCCCTGTACCCGGGCCTGTAGGGCGGTGATTATTGCTCTTCACTGCAATTAGGAGAGGAGAATGTGCCCCGTTCACACGGTCAGTATATCAGGAGAGGAGCAATCAGAGGCAATAGACCCCCATCACCACCTCTGTATTCATCACCCACTCCTGGTATTGGCTTACACACACTGACCCCCCCAGAAGACCATCTATTAGAGCATCCCACCCACTTATCCCGACCAGAAAAACTAAAACGACGTCTCCCTACACCTGCGCCTGAGACGTCCCGGGGGCACGGCATCTTGAGCCGGCATGAGAACCAGTCCAAACAGAGGAGCCATCAGCGCTCCGTCCTCCTAGAATCATACTTCATTGGAAATCCGTACAAAAGTGACGGTAAGATCTCCAAAGCATCTGATGCGTCTCGGAATACGATTCCTTCCTGGTAGAAGTCACCTGTGACTAAGGAGTTGTGTTCCGAAACGCGTCGGATGGTTTGATGATCTCGCCGTGATTTTTGCACATGGAATTCCATTAAAGTATGGATTGTAGGAGGACGGAGCGCCAACGTTTCTTCTGTTGCATCACACACTATTTTTACTAACCGTTTTCTTTAAGACTACTATCCACCCTCCCCCCAAGCTATCAATTCCAAACCCAATTTTTGGGTGGTTATCCCCAATGGGGTTTCCTATGTGTGATCTTGGTGATATCTACATCACACCTGGTATTTTCCATTTTACTCTCATTGAGCCTATTAATCGGCCTTTGTCCTCCCTTAGAACTGCCGTTCTTTGGGTTCCTTTTTCGATATTTGGTAATGTCCATGGGCATTTATAATATTGCGATGCTTTTGTTATTTGAAGTCTTCTCCTCTGGGGAGCCAGTGATATGTAGGACAAGACAAAAAAAGAATGCAGCCCCTCTTGTTGCTGGCTGGAGTCATTGTCCTGGAGGATTAGGGAATGATAACATGGCAGGGCAGACATGGTGTCTGATGTTCTACACTCATGGTAGGCGCTGTGGACCCGGCTTCCCTGTATACAATGGCTCAGCTCTAGGGCTATTTGCCTCTTCCGTGCCTCCTTGAAGCTCTGCCCAGACCTTTTGTCTGCCAGAGAGAGAACAGAGCTACAGAAGCGAGTGCTGCGGTGACAGCAGAGTTTAGGGAAAGTAACCAGATGTAAACAGTGGTAATAGATGGGCAGTATAATAAGAGGCTGGCCGGAGGGGCAGGATACTGTATCGAGTCAGTCCTCGCTGGCAGCCTGGATCATAACTGGAACAATAATCGGTGCATTCTGCTGTTCACCCTGATCTGTTGTCAGATCACCCTGGGAAGTGACGCTCGCCTTGTGTTATATTTCATAGCACTTTTGGATCAAGTTTCCAGCACTCCTTACTTTGCATTAGTAAACGAATGATTTTTCATTTGTAATTTTTTTTTTTTTTTCCGTGAAACTCCCTCCCTCCAGGATTATATTACCCAGCAATGTGTTTTTACTGGTTTGGGTTTGTAGTGAAGTTCAAAAGCAGCAGTCTGTCCTCGTCCTGTAATTCCCAGGTGCTCGGAGCGTGTCCGGAGCTGCAGGTAGCTCTCGGTACTTGTTTGAGGATTAAAGCGTTACTAGTACATGATGCTGTTACTTAGCAAGTCTACAATGCCCTACAATAGGAGTCGGAAAATTAGTCATTAACGGTGGTTTTAATTTGACATGATGACTTTAATGATGCATGTTTATAGTGACCAGTTTTGCTAAAATATCTAAGTGTTAGGCTATGTGCACACGTTCAGGATTTTTCACGTTTTTGCCGCTATTTAATGCATTGGGAAGCTCTGGAGAAAAACGCATGCGGATTTCTTGCAGAAAATGTCTGGTTTTATTCAGGAACTTTCTGCAAGAAATCCTGACGTGTGCACATAGCCTTATAATTTATATTGTCTGCTCAGAAAAGGGCCTCAAGAGCCATAGAAAATGTGTGTATTGCATACAGTGGCTTTTGAAAGTATTCACCTCCCTTGGCATTTTTCATGTTTTCATGTCCTGGAATTTCAGGGTTTTTTATTTATTTTTTTTTCGAGGGTTTGCATGAGTTCATGTGAAGAACATGCCTATAACTGCGAACATTTGGCCTTCTTTTTATTGTGAAGCAAACAATAGGACAAAATAACTGAAAACTGCAGTGTACAAAAGTATTCACCCCCCCCCCCCCCCAAACCTGTACTTTGTAGAGCCTCCTTTTGTGTCATTTACAGCTGCAAGCTTTGGATAAGTCGCCATGAGCTTTCCACATCTTGCCACAGGGATTTTTGTCCATTCCTAAAGGCAAAACTACTCCAGCTCCATCACGTTAGATGGTTTCCTCTGGTGAACAGCAGTCTTCAAGTTTGGTCACAGATTCTCCATTGGATTAAGGTCTGGGCTTTGACTAGGCCACTCCATAAAATTTACATGTTTCCCCTTAAACCACTTGTGTTGCTTTACGGTATGCTCTGGGTTATTGTCTTGTTGGAAGGTGAACCTTTGTCCCTGTCTGAAATCACTGGCAAACAGGTTTTGTGCACAAATTTCCTTGTATTTTGCACCATCCTTTTTCCCTTCGACTTGGACCATTTTCCCTGTCCCTGCTGCCCCACAGCATGATGATGCTGCCACCTCCATATTTCACTGTGGGGATGGTGTTCTTGGGGTGATGAGCCATGTTGGTTTGGTGCCAGACATAACATTTACCTTGGACTCTATGGAGTGTACGGCTTAGGGCAGAGACAGACTGCCGTATAACTCGTGCGACGATCGCATTGCACTGCATGGACTGGCCTGGCACCTCTCATGACCTGAGCAAGACAGTGTGACGTATCTCTATGCAGATGTCAATCTCAGGTCAGGAGAGCCGACAGCCAGTACCAGGTTCACGATGCGATTCTCCCACGAGAAATACGGCAGTCAGTCTCTGCCCTAATGTGATCATATGTACTGATACTCCAGTCTCTGCTTTTGAACTCTGCAGCTACTTCAGGGTTACCTTTTGGTCTCTGTGCTGCCTCTCTGATATTAATGCCCTCCTTGCCTGAGCTGAGCGTTTTAGTGGGCGGCCCTCTTGTCAGGTTTGTTGTAGTGCCATAAACAAAAACCCACTGGTGTTTGTTACTAAAATTGAGTTTTAGCACTTGTTTGGTTGTCAACTACCACCTGTTATCAAAAGATATTAACCTCTTAATGACCGCCAATACGCCTTTTAAGGGCGGCAGTTTAGGGTTTTTAAACTACAGTGCAACTGTTTAACGGCGCTGAGGTTTAAATATATAGCGCTGCCCCCCCGCCTCAGAGTCGGAACTTCTACGGGGTCTCGGCTACCTGGGGTAGCGGAGACCACAGAGAACATGAGTCTGATCAGTTTTTACCGACCCCAGGGTTACAATCGCTGTTATTAGCAGTATAATGGCGAACACAAAAAAAAAAGTCAGATGTGATCACACATCAGAGGAAAGAAAAATAGGTTTTCCCGATCACCCCCATGGTACCTCTGGTGTCCAGGCATCCCCCTATGAAGTCCCCTGGGCCACCGCTGGCGGCGTCTTCTTCTGGGAGGAAATGGCGGGCGCATGCGTAATGCGCCCGCTGAAAACTGCCGGACGGCACCTGGCAACAATAGGAAATTTTTCCTATTGGTTCATTTTGATCATCAAAATAAAAGAATATATAGTAAATAAAACACCCCTTTATCACCCCTTAGTCAGGGAACAATAATAAAAATAAAAATAAAATTTCCATTTTTCCATTCGGGTTAGAGTTGGGTTAAAGTTGGTGGTTTGGGGTTAGGATGGAGTTAGAATTGAGGGGTTTCCAATGTTTAGGCACATCAGGGGGTCTTCAAATGTGACATGGCGCCACCATTGATTCCAGCCAATTTTGCGTTCAAAAAGTCAAATGGCGCTCCTTCCCTTCTGAGCTCTGCCATGCACCCAAACAGGGGTTTACCCCCACATATGGGGTATCTGTGTACTCGGGACAAATTGCACAACAACTTTTTTGGGTCTAATTTCTCATGTTACCCTTCTGAAAATAAAAATTTGAGGGTGAAAATATCATTTTTGTGGAAAAAATGATTTATTTTAACAGCTCTACGTTATAAACTTCTGTGAAGCACTTTGGGGGTTCAAAGTGCTCATCACACATCTAGATAAGTTCCTTGGGGGGTCTAGTTTCCATCTCAAGGAGAATCACAAGGAAATGGACAGCATGTGACTTAAATAGCAGTGTCGGAGCAAAGGGTCTGAATACTTATGACCATGTGATATTTCAGTTTTTCTTTTTTAATAAATTTGCAAAAAATACATTTGTTTTTTTTTTCAGTCAAGATGGTGTGCAGAGTGTACATTAATGAGGAAAAAAAAGAACTTTTTTGAATTTACCAAGTGGCTGCAATGAAACAGAGTGAAAAATTTAAAGGGGTTGAATACTTTCCGTACCCACTGTATATACGGTAACTAAATCTTTATCACATCAGCACTGGATTTGTGATGCCAGAAGAGACAAAAAAGCCACTATTAACCCCTTTCAGATATCCGACGTACTATCCTGTCCATGTGCGCTGGACCCGTATGACCATGGACGGGATAGTACGTCGAGGCCGAAAGGCCGTGCACACTGGTGGTGGGGCCGGATGTGATCGCGTTGTTCTGAGGTTCTCCTTGCCCGCATACCCCTGGATCCAATTCCTGCAGGGAGGTGGCTTGTCAGCGCCTCCTGAGAAGCCTCCTACACTGCCTGTCAGATCACTGATCCTACACAGTGCTGTGCAAAGTGTCAGATCAGCGATCTGACTTAATACAGTGGTGTCCCACCTTGGGACAATGTAAAAAAAAGTTTAAAAAAAAAATTATACTATGTACAAATATTTTTTTAATTCCTAAATAAAGAAAAAAAATGTTCCAATAAATACATTTATTTAAGTAAATAAATAAAAACAATAAAAGTACACATGTATAGTATCGCCGCGTCCGTAACGACCCGACCTATAAAACTGTCCCACTAGTTAACCCCTTCAGTGAAAAAATAAATAAAAAAACAAGGCAAAAAACAACGCTTTATCATACCGCCGAACAAAAAGTGGAATAACACGCGATCAAAAAGACAGATATAAATAACCATGATACCGCTGAAAACGTCATATTGTCCCGCAAAAAACGAGCCGCCATACAGCATCATCAGCGAAAAAATAAAAAAGTTATAGTCCTGAGAATAAAGCGATGCAAAAATAATGTTTTTCTATAAAATAGTTTATATCGTATAAAAGCACCAAAACATAAAAAAATGATATAAATGAGGTATCGCTGTAATCGTATTGACCCGAAGAATAAAACTGTTTTATCAATTTTACCAAACGAGGAACGGTATAAACGCCTCCCCCAAAAGAAATTCATGAATAGCTGGTTTTTGGTCATTCTGCCTCACAAAAATCGTAATAAAAAGCGATCAAAAAATGTCACGTGCCCGAAAATGTTACCAATAAAAACGTCAACTCGTCCCGCAAAAAACAAGACCTCACATGACTCTGTGGACCAAAATATGGAAAAATTATAGCTCTCAAAATGTGGTAACGCAAAAAATATTTTTTTGCAATAAAAAGCGTCTTTCAGTGTGTGACGGCTGCCAATCATAAAAATCCGCTAAAAAACCCGCTATAAAAGTAAATCAAACCCCCCTTCATCACCCCCTTAGTTAGGGAAAAATTAAAAAAAATGTATTTATTTCCATTTTCCCATTAGGGTTGGGGCTAAAGTTAGGGTTGGGGCTAAAGTTAGGGTTGGGGCTAAAGTTACGGTTAAGGTTTAGATTACATTTACAGTTGGGGTTAGGGTTAGGGGTGTGTCAGGGTTAGAGGTGTGGTTAGGGTTACCATTGGGATTAGGGTTAGGGGTGTGTTTGGATTAGGGTTTCAGTTATAATTGGGGGGGTTTACACTGTTTAGGCACATCAGGGGCTCTCCAAACACGACATGGCGTCCGATCTCAATTCCAGCAAATTCTGCGTTGAAAAAGTAAAACAGTGCTCCTTCCCTTCAGAGCTCTCCCGTGTGCCCAAACAGGGTTTACCCCAACATATGGGGTATCGGCATACTGAGGACAAATAGGACAACTTTTCGGGTCCAATTTCTCCTGTTACCCTTGGGAAAATACAAAACTGGGGGCTAAAAAATAATTTTTGTGGGAAAAAAAAGGATTTTTTATTTTCACGGCTCTGCGTTATAAACTGTAGTGAAACACTTGGGGGTTAAAAGCTCACAACACATCTAGATGAGTTCCTTAGGGGGTCTAGTTTCCAAAATGGTGTCACTTGTGGGGAGTTTCTACTGTTTAGGTACACTAGGGGCTCTGCAAACGCAATGTGACACCTGCAGACCATTCCATCTAAGTCTGCATTCCAAATGGAGCTCCTTCCCTTCCGAGCCCTCCCATGCGCCCAAACAGTGGTTCCTCCCCACATATGGGGTATCAGCGCACTCAGGACAAATTGGACAACAAATTTTGGGGTCCAATTTCTCCTGTTACCCTCGGGAAAATACAAAACTGGGGGCTAAAAAATAATTTTTGTGGGAAAAAAATGTTGTTTTATTTTTACGGCTCTGCATTATAAACTTCTGTGAAGCCCTTGGTGGGTCAAAGCGCTCAAAACACATCTAGATAAATTCCTTAGAGGGTCTACTTTCCAAAATGGTGTCACTTGTGGGGGGTTTCAATGTTTAGGCACATCAGTGGCTCTCCAAACGCAACATGGCGTCCCATCTCAATTCCTGTCAATTTTGCATTGAAAAGTCAAACGGCGCTCCTTCCCTTCCGAGCTCTCCCATGCGCCCAAACAGTGGTTTACCCCCACATATGGGGTATCAGCGTACTCAGGACAAATTGTACAACAACTTTTGGGGTCCATTTTCTCCTGTTACCCTTGGTAAAATAAAACAAATTGGAGCTGAAGTAAATTTTTTGTGAAAAAGTTAAATGTTCATTTTTATTTAAACATTCCAAAAATTCCTGTGAAGCACCAGAAGGGTTAATAAACTTCTTGAATATGGTTTTGAGCACCTCAAGGGGTGCAGTTTTTAGAATGGTGTCACACTTGGGTATTTTCTATCATATAGACCCCTCAAAATGACTTCAAATGAGATGTGGTCCCTAAAAAAAAAAAAAAAATGGTGTTGTAAAAATGAGAAATTGCTGGTCAACTTTTAACCCTTATAACTCCCTAACAAAAAAAAATTTTTGGTTCCAAAATTGTGCTGATGTAAAGTAAACATGTGGGAAATGTTACTTAAGTATTTTGTGTGACATATCTCTGTGATTTAATTACATAAAAATTCAAAGTTGGAAAATTGCGAAATTTTCATAATTTTCGCCAAATTTCCGTTTTTTTCACATACAAACGCAGGTACTATCAAAGAATTTTTACCACTATCATGAAGTACAATATGTCCAGAGAAAACAATCTCAGAATCACTGGGATCCGTTGAAGCGTTCCAGAGTTATAACCTCATAAAGGGACAGTGGTCAGAATTGTAAAAATTGGCCCGGTCATTAACTAGCAAACCACCCTTGGGGGTAAAGGGGTTAAGGGCAGAAAAATTCAAAGTTGGAAAATTGCGAAATTATCAAAATTTTTGCTAAATTTCCATTTTTTTTTTTTTTTTTTTTTAAACAAATAAACGCAAGTCATATGAAAGAAATTTTACCACGATCATTAAGTACAATATGTCATGAGAAAACGGTCAGAATCGCCGGGATCCATGGAATCGCTCCAGAGTTATTACCTCATAAAGGGACAGTGGTCAGAATTTTACAAATTGCTCCGGTCATTAACGTGCAAACCACCCTTTGGGGTTAAAGGAGTTGACCAGGACTATTTGATGACCAATCTTCAGGCTAGGTCCTCTATATCATGGTGCCAGGGGTCTGGCACACCCATAATCTGCTTTTACTAGGTCCTGTGGCCGCTTGATGTACACTAAAACTGTCCATTGTGAAGTGTCTGCTGTTAGTACCGGAGTTCAGGTCTTATTCACTTGGATTAGAGATGAGCTGCAGTAACTAATTATGGCTGCTGTACAATGAACGGAGCTTCATACACATCAATTTCCTAGGGGCCGCCTGCTGATTGGTGGGGCTGCTGGAGGCTCAACAATCTGACATTGACGAATGCTAAGGGTAGGTCATCAGTATCTCAGTTCTGGGAATCCTTTAAATCTAAAGTTATAGTCTTCATGCACCTTATTGATGAGCAATGAATCCTCCGTACTACATTAACATGAACTGTTTTGATTAGCGGCACCTAGGAGTTTCATTTGGGGTCAAAAAGAAATGATTTACATGAAAGCTTCTTTTGATCGACCCCCTGTGACATAACTTCCGTCAGTGAAGCAAAGAGCTGCTGGGGCATGGTAGTCTAGTGAGATTTGGGTATTTTAAGGGGTTTTTACACATATAACTTTTTTGCCTATTTGCTTCTTGTAGGTGAATATGGTGACCTGAGTTGTTACTCACCCTCCTCTACTCCAGCTGTGCCAATCCACCAATGGTCCTGACTTTTTGTTTGTTTTTTAAACCTCAGCAGTGACTTCACAACTACAGGTTATAAGACCTCTGGGTTCAGCTGTGATGCTTAGGTAAGACAGGGATTGTGAGTAAACGGCCCATGCACAAACACCTTAGTAAATAAATAAATTAAAAAAACGCAAGCAAGTGTTTTTAATGCAGTTTCAAATTTTTTTTATTTTTTTTTTTTGCCAGAAACTCCATTTTAAAAATTTCTGAATGAGACCCTACTGGACCTCTCTGCTGCAGGAGAAATGACTTCTCCGGCTTCCCCTTGGCATGTACATACTGTAAGATTGGACTGTGGTTGCCCAAAAAAAGCAGATGCCCCTTTTGCTGGTGTTTTTTATATAGTAGTATAGGGCAAAACATTTTATAAACCGCATCAGACCTGACTGGATTTCATAAAGTCCTGTAGATAGCTTTTTATTTTTTTTTTCCGTTCCATATAGGTCAAATTTAAATTGCATTTCTATGAACCAGTATGTGAATTAGTTCCTAAAAACGGGGCCTAATTGGGACCTCAGTTTATTAGCAAGAGTGTGGGGGCATCTACAAAAAACAAAGGGCTCATATAGCTCACTAAAATATTACATATGTCGCTAAATGATGTTTGTTTGTTTTTTTGCCCTATGTGCAATTTGCCCTGAAGTAGCCAATGTTTTTAAAATAATATTTCTTTACCCATTGAGTACTCAAAGGTTCTGAAGTGATTGACAACACTGGTCAAAATGTCGTAACCACATTATTTGCAGGAAGGGACTGTTGGACTGCTGAACAGTTTTGTAAAATCTTGAAAACCTCTTTAAATATGATCAGCATGTAGGAGGTGGTATTTTAAGAGTTATCAAAATTGAGGTGACTGGAGATAAAGAATGACAATTGAAATACTTCACAGTGCTGCATACTGGCTGTATAAAAATAAAATTGTTACATCTTGAGGAAATCCTACGTATGGTAAGTGACCTATCCTTTCACTTCTGGTTATCAAGAAGTAAAAATATTTTTCTTTTATTTTTTTCATAGTTTGTTACTGTTATTTCCATACATACATTATATCAATAGACGTGTTCATGGTATGCAAATGGTAAAAAAAAAAATGGAAACAATTTTCAACACTTTATTCATTGTAGAGTATAAGCACCATGTGCAGAAATACACACACTTGCATGTTTTGGTAGCTATTAGTGAAGGTATTAATGGTGTCTGAGAAATATTCTGTCTTAGCTGAATGCATTTGGAAACACAAATCATCAAGATCCTTTGCTGGCAGCTCCTTTTGAGGGTATGTGCAGATGATCAGTAAACGCTTGCGGGTTGGGCGCTGCGTACTTGTGCGGCGTTCAACCTGCAACATCCAGCTGTTGCAGTATCGTGGATGGGATTTCAATAAATCCCATGTCCACTAAGTGTCCAGAAACGCCTGCTGCACACCTGCAGAGACTGACGTGCGGCGCGTCTCTCCATACCTCATCATGTCAATTTCTCTTGTGGGGATGCAAGAGAAATTTCACCCATACAGTCTATTGGACATGGCGAATCCGCACGGTTCAGTGAACACATGCAGATTCACCCGCGTTCAATAAATGGCTTAAATTTACCAACCACTGATGTTCCAAATTTGGTTAATGTGGAGAAGTGGGGGGAGGGAAGGGGGGGGAAGAAAAGCTCTTGATGTGTCAGGCAAATCTCAGGCTATGGATGCTGCTTACCTAAGGTAGTTGTGCTGGGCAGGTACAACGCTCGGAGGAGGCTGCTGCATCTACCGCTGGTTTACAAATGTCTAACGTGGAACTGAGAAGTGAGCTAGACAGAAGTTGCAGTGTTGTCAGAGCGCTGCTGTAGATGGAGACTAGCAGAGTCAAGGTTAGAGGGACGTTTTATTGGATTACGTGTTTCAGAGATCTGTCCCCTTCATCAGATATCCGAAACATGTTGTCCAATAAAACTTTCCTCCTGCCTTCACTTTGCGTGTCTCCATGTACAGCAGCGCCTGGACGACTCCGCAACTTTACTGCCTGGCTCAGATGTGCTTCAAGGGAATTTGCCACCAGGTTTTAGTAAACTAATATGAGAGCAGCATGTTGTACGGGCAGAGACCCTGATTGTAGTGATGTCACTGGACTGCTTGCTATAACTTTGAAAAAATCAGTTTTAAGAGCAGGAGGTTATCACAAGAGGACTAGGGCTGTGTGCCCACATTGTGTTTTTTTTTTTTTTTTTTTATGCGTTTCTGCCACGTTTTTTGCCGCAGCGGAAACGCTAAAAAACTCTTAAACGCATTCCATTACAATCCTATGGGATTCCACAGTTGCTGTGCCCATGCTGCGGATTTTCCTGCTGTGGAATCGCATAGCGGTAAAATCCGCAGCATGTTCATTATTTCTGCAGAATCACAGTGATTGCATTGAAACGCTCACTTTACGCATGTGGTTATGCCCACCATGCGTAAAGTGAGCGCTTCATGTGCGGATGGTACCCGGGTCTGGAGGAGCGGAGACACTCTCTCAGGCCCTGGGTACCATGTTCCTGTATAATAAAAAAAAAAAAAAGATATGCTTACCTTCTGATGGCCCCCGGAGTCCTCCCGACTCTCAGCGGTGCACACGGCGGCTTCCGTTCCCAGTGACGCATTGCACAAATCACCTGAGATGATGTCGCGGTCACGCGACGTCACAAAGGTCCTTCGTGCAAAGCATCCCTGGGAACGGAACGTACCGGGAACGCCGCTGAGGAGATCGGGGGCCGTCGGAAGGTGAGAATAACCATATTTTTTATTTTTAACATTCTATCTTTTACTTTTGATTCTGCATAGGCATCAATAGTAAAGCGTTGGTCACACTTGTCAAGCACTATGCTTGACAAGTGTGACCAAGCTGTCAATCGCTTTTCTAAGCGACGCTTCAAATTGCTTGGAAAATGCTAGCATTCTGCAAGCTAAAAACGCTTGCAAAACGCTTGTTTTGTGGGAAAACGCATGAGAATTCCACATTCGTTTTACCCGCGGTAGGGAGTTGCGGAAATGCTGCAGACATTTCCGCAGCGTTTCTGCGACTTGGGCACATAGCCTTATACACCAGTTGCCATGCAGTCCTCCATATTCATGAGCTCTCTATAACCCCGCCCCCACCACTGATTGGCAGCTTTCTGTGTACACCGTGCCAATCAGAAAGTTGCCAATTGGTGGTGTGGGCGGGGTTATACACAAATCAGCATTCAGAGAATCTGTAGATCTGCAGCAGATAAAAGTGATTTTATGAAAACAGCAGTGAGCAGCCAGTGAGTGACACCGCAGGAATCATAATTTCTGCCCCTATATCATGCTGCTCTCATGGGATTGTGAAAACCTGCTGACACATCCCCTCTAATGGAAGATGTTGCAAGCCATGGTATCACGTTTATGCTTAAGCTCAACAAGTCCAAGTGTTCCACTTTCCCCAGCGGCAGATGTTTCATCGTGTCCAATATTTCAACATGTCCGATCATTTTTGGTTTCGGGGAGGGGGGATATGCCTTCTCCAGTTGTCCATCCGCAGCTTTCTCCCTGCTGCTACCAGTCAAGGGCTGATGTGTGGTCTGAATAGCGCTGCCGTCACATGGGACATGCAGTCATTGCAGGAAGCAGGCTGCTGGTATTTCCACAGGAAGATCTTTACCAAAATCCCCATGATTATTTGCAGATTTTGTGCTGTGAAGATTTTTTTTGCAGCAAATCCTCTACGTATGAAGAAGCCATTTTTGTTTTTACTCCAAAACCTTTAGAACCAAATCAAGTCATTTGTAAAGGTTTTTTTTCTGTTGTCATCTGCCACCAGTATTACCAAAGTAATAGTTGCAAAGCAGAATAAAAAGCCTTTTTTTCCTAAATTTCATCTTGTTGCAGAGATTTTGGCAAAGTATTTGGCACCTGATTGGTTAACATTTAAGTCCAAGTGGGGGTTATCAAATAGCAACTCCTATGAGAAGTACACACCTTCAGTGAAAACTGTCTAATGCACACTCAATTTTTGTAAACTCATTAAGTGGGAAAAAGTTATATTATGCTGAGCAGCCAATATTACATCATGTGTCCAGCTAAACAAGAAAGATGTGAAAGATCCAAGAGGTTTATGTATAGCATTCCGTAAGGCTATGTAACATATCTTTTTACTATTGATACTGCATAGGCAGCATCAATAATAAAAAGTTGGTCACACTTTTCAAACACTATGTTTGACAAGTGTGACCAACCTGTCAATAATTTTTCCAAGCGATGCTACAGATTGTTTGGAAAACTCTAGCATTCTGCAAGCTAATTACGCCAGTTCCGCATGCGCATTTCCCGCATCAGGGAGTTGTGGAATTGTCGCTGAAATTTCCACGGCAATTCCACAACGTGTGCACATAGCCTTAATGTTATGTGGTGGTTGCTCTTCTGTATGTGTAGCACAACCTTCCCAACATGGTGTTTCCTTAAGTGATTGCACTTATCATCATTGTAAAATAGACGGACAACTCACTGATATATGTCCGTACCTCAATAACAATATAATGTAAATATACAAGACTCTAGTCTTACATCCTTATGACTGCTAACCTTGATGTGCAGAGTTATAAAACCATGGAAGCAGTTTTCCAGTTTCAGCAGTGACAAGTTGGCAGGAATTTGAGGCTAGCTCCTGGTCTTCTACCAGGCCCCCCACCCCTCCCTGCGAGCTTTGCCAGACCATTTGTAGGTTTCAGGCAGAGTGCATGGCTGCAGATGTGAGACCGAAAGGGGGAGGACACAAGGAATCCTTTGCATTTCATGCAACCAATTTGTGACCATTAGAAGGGGACATAGGAAATGAAAATTGCCATTTCTTGTGAAAATATTTAGTTTCAATTATAGACGCTTAAGTCCCTTTTACACCAGATAATGATGGCCTGATGTAAGATGTAAATGGTGTATGGAGTGGAACATCGCAGCTGATGGGTGAGGGCGCCGGACCTCCACTGATCTGATATTGATGACCCATCCTTCTAAAGATCTTTATTTGGTTTTCCATACAGGGTAATAAAGGAATATAGTGACACAGAAGCATTGTCTATATCATGTAACAGAGAAGCACATTGCTAAGGAGAGTAAAACTAATCCCAAACTGTTCTTCAACTATATCAATAGTAAAAGAATAAAAACTGAAAATGTAGGCCCCTTAAAAAATAGTGAGGAAAGAATGGTTGTAGATGACGAGGAAAAAGCTAACATATTAACCCCTTCATGACCAGGGGATTTTTCGTTTTTCCGTGTTCGTTTTTCGCTCCCCTCCTTCCCAGAGCCATAACTTTTTTATTTTTCCGTCAATTTGGCCATGTGAGGGCTTATTTTTTGCGGGACGAGTTGTACTTTTGAACGACATCATTGGTTTTAGCATGTCGTGTACTAGAAAACGGGAAAAAAATTCCAAGTGCGGTGAAATTGCAAAAAAAGTGCAATCCCACATTGGTTTTTTGTTTGGCTTTTTTGCTAGGTTCACTAAATGCTAAAAATGACCTGCCATTATGATTCTCCAGGTCATTACGAGTTCATAGACCCCAAACATGACTAGGTTATTTTTTATCTAAGTGGTGAAAAAAAATTCCAAACTTTGCTAAAAAAAAAAAAAAATTGCGCCATTTTCCGATACTCGTAGCGTCTCCATTTTTCGTGATCTGGGGTCGGTTGAGGGCTTATTTTTTGCGTGCCGAGATGACGTTTTTAATGATAGCATTTCGGTGCAGATACGTTCTTTTGATCGCCCGTTATTGCATTTTAATGCAATGTCGCGGCGACCAAAAAAACGTAATTCTGGCGTTTCGAGTTTTTTTCCCGCTACGCTGTTTAGCGATCAGGTTAATACTTTTTTTTTATTTGATAGATCGGGCAATTCTGAGCGCGGCGATACCAAATATGCGTAGATTTGATATTTTTTTTTTTATTGATTTATTTTGATTGGGGCGAAAGGGGGGTGATTTAAACTTTTATGTTTTTTTTATTTTTTTCACATTTTTTTTAAACTTTTTTTTTAAACTTTTGCCATGCTTCAATAGCCTCCATGGGAGGCTAGAAGCAGGGACAGCACGATCGGCTCTGCTACATAGCAGCGATCTGCTGATCGCTGCTATGTAGCAGAATTGCACGTGTGCTGTGAGCGCCGACCACAGGGTGGCGCTCACAGCGACGGGCAATCAGTAACCATAGAGGTCTCAAGGACCTCTATGGCTACAATGGAGACGCATCGCCGACCCCCGGACATGTGACGGGGGTCGGCGATGACGTCATTTCCGGCCGCCCGGCCGGAAGCGGTAGTTAAATGCCGCTGTCTGCGTTTGACAGCGGCATTTAACTAGTTAATAGGTGCGGGCAGATCGCGATTCTGCCCGCGCCTATTACGGGCACATGTCAGCTGTTCAAAACAGCTGACATGTCCCGGCTTTGGTGCGGGCTCACCGCGGAGCCCTGCATCAAAGCAGGGGAGCCGGCATCGGACGGTATAGTACGTCCGATGCCGGTAAGGGGTTAAACACCTTCTTCTCCACGGTATTCACGGTGGAAAATGAAATGCTAGGTGAAATCCCAAGAAACAATGAAAACCCTATATTAAGGGTCACCAATCTAACCCAAGAAGAGGTGCGAAACCGGCTAAATAAGATTAAAATAGATAAATCTCCGGGTCCGGATGGCATACACCCATGAGTACTAAGAGAACTAAGTAATGTAATAGATAAACCATTATTTCTTATTTTTAGGGACTCTATAGCGACAGGGTCTGTTCCGCAGGATTGGCGCATAGCAAATGTGGTGCCAATATTCAAAAAGGGCTCTAAAAGTGAACCTGGAAATTATAGGCCAGTAAGTCTATTGTTGGTAAAATATTTGAAGGGTTTCTGAGGGATGTTATTCTGGATTATCTCAATGAGAATAACTGTTTAACTCCATATCAGCATGGGTTTATGAGATATCGCTCCTGTCAAACCAATCTAATCAGTTTTTATGAAGAGGTAAGCTATAGGCGGGACCACGGTGAGTCATTGGACGTGGTATATCTCGATTTTTTCCAAAGCGTTTGATACCGTGCCGCACAAGAGGTTGGTACACAAAATGAGAATGCTTGGTCTGGGGGAAAATGTGTGTAAATGGGTTAGTAACTGGCTTAGTGATAGAAAGCAGAGGGTGGTTATAAATGGTATAGTCTCTAACTGGGTCGCTGTGACCAGTGGGGTACCGCAGGGGTCAGTATTGGGACCTGTTCTCTTCAACATATTCATTAATGATCTGGTAGAAGGTTTACACAGTAAAATATCGATATTTGCAGATGATACAAAACTATGTAAAGCAGTTAATACAAGAGAAGATAGTATTCTGCTACAGATGGATCTGGATAAGTTGGAAACTTGGGCTGAAAGGTGGCAGATGAGGTTTAACAATGATAAATGTAAGGTTATACACATGGGAAGAGGGAATCAATATCACCATTACACACTGAATGAGAAACCACTGGGTAAATCTGACAGGGAGAAGGACTTGGGGATCCTAGTTAATGATAAACTTACCTGGAGCAGCCAGTGCCAGGCAGCAGCTGCCAAGGCAAACAGGATCATGGGGTGCATTAAAAGAGGTCTGGATACACATGATGAGAGCATTATACTGCCTCTGTACAAATCCCTAGTTAGACCGCACATGGAGTACTGTGTCCAGTTTTGGGCACCGGTGCTCAGGAAGGATATAATGGAACTAGAGAGAGTACAAAGGAGGGCAACAAAATTAATAAAGGGGATGGGAGAACTACAATACCCAGATAGATTAGCGAAATTAGGATTATTTAGTCTAGAAAAAAGACGATTGAGGGGCGATCTAATAACCATGTATAAGTATATAAGGGGACAATACAAATATCTCGCTGAGGATCTGTTTATACCAAGGAAGGTGACGGGCACAAGGGGGCATTCTTTGCGTCTGGAGGAGAGAAGGTTTTTCCACCAACATAGAAGAGGATTCTTTACTGTTAGGGCAGTGAGAATCTGGAATTGCTTGCCTGAGGAGGTGGTGATGGCGAACTCAGTCGAGGGGTTCAAGAGAGGCCTGGATGTCTTCCTGGAGCAGAACAATATTGTATCATACAATTATTAGGTTCTGTAGAAGGACGTAGATCTGGGGATTTATTATGATGGAATTTAGGCTGAACTGGATGGACAAATGTCTTTTTTCGGCCTTACTAACTATGTTACTATGTTATGTTACTATGTATGCCTGGAAGTTTTAGGTCCTGCGGCAACACTTTATTCCAATATGCAGGATTCAATGGTTACTTAAAGAACAGCAGCATTATACATCACATATGTATAAGATGGGAAGAACCATTGCATTATACACAAGTGATGACCTGAATGGAAAAAGTACCATAACAAAAAGAAACGCCTCTCAAACCTGCCTGCGTAAGATCTCTGGTGGGGGAGACTGATGACTGGTCAGTCACTGATGGGAGGCAGGCGGTGATGGGGAAATGGGGAGAAAAGCTGGAGTACTGGATATGCAGGGCCAACCCTGGTGCACTTACAGTTCATTTACATAAAAAGTTACCAGTTAGGATTTCTAAAACAAAGATATGGATTTGATCAGCATTACAATGACTTTATATAGATGACATTAGTTTGGGGTATAAACACCTGCTGTAGTGAAAAGGAAAATTGGAACCAGCTCACCGCGTGCTGCGTTATGTAGTCCAGTATGCACTGTATGGTGCTCTGACCAAAACGTGAAGTAGAGACAAGTAGAAGAAATTCCAGCTTCTGGCAACAATCCATAAAAATATGAAAATCATTTTAATATTAAAAAAATTCTATTGCAGGGGCC
This sequence comes from Ranitomeya imitator, assembly GCF_032444005.1. Taxonomy (NCBI): domain Eukaryota; kingdom Metazoa; phylum Chordata; class Amphibia; order Anura; family Dendrobatidae; genus Ranitomeya; species Ranitomeya imitator. Next base: position 405,136,166 of record NC_091286.1, on the reverse strand, counting down.
AGGGAACAGCATGGCGATGCGTTTCGAATGCAAACGGTGTTCTTCCTCAAGGCCTGCCGTTCGTGAAACGCTTCGCCACATTCCCTGACCCCCGCAATGTGCCATGGGATTTTTGCAATTTTAAAGTGTCTTTAATAAAGGATTTTTATGGATTGTTGCCAGAAGCTTGAATTTCTTCTACTTGCCCCCATAAAAACCTGCTGATAGGTTCCCTTTTAACTCATTTAATTTTCTTTTGCAATTTGCCTCAATTTTTTTAATCCTCAATCTGGAAGTAGTAAAATTGGTGAATTTTCTACATAAACTTTTTGTTTTTGGCTAAAAAAAAAATAGAAAATTCCATTGAATTCCAAAGACTTGATTGTGCTACATGCCAACAGTGTGGTGGTGCTGACCTCTGCCCTTTTATGCCTTGAAGAGCATGTTGTGTGATCTGCAGGTAGGATGTTAGAGCAGGAGGATCGGATCAGATTGATAAACATTTATGTGAGGAACATTGTAGTAAAAATTGCAATTTCTTAATTGGAAACCCTGCTCTTTGCATGTAGAAGTCCAGTGGGTGGTCCTACTGTGATTAATACTCTTCCCGGTATGATTGTGTGCATGTAGAGGTAGTTGTCAAACTGAGCAGGCCGGCCACTGGACTAGTCTATAATCGCCAGAGATGTCAAGGAATACAATTACACTGGAAAAGAAAAATATATGTCTGTCTCTATACCAAGCTCTGTCCGTCTTCTCTATACCAAGCTCTGTCCGTCTTCTCTATACAAAGCTCTGTCCATCTTCTCTATACCAAGCTGTCCATCTTCTCTATACCAAGCTCTGTCCATCTTCTCTATACCAAGCTCTGTCCATCTTCTCTATACCAAGCTGTCCATCTTCTCTATACCAAGCTCTGTCCGTCTTCTCTATACCAAGCTCTGTCCGTCTTCTCTATACCAAGCTCTGTCCATCTTCTCTATACCAAGCTGTCCATCTTCTCTATACCAAGCTCTGTCCATCTTCTCTATACCAAGCTCTGTCCATCTTCTCTATACCAAGCTGTCCAGACTGCATGGGCAACTTGACATTCCAAAAGAGGAAAGAGCTGCAGTCATTCCTGTAGCTCTTGTTCAGCTCAAAATAGCCTGGCTTATAGCTTAAGAAGACCCAATGATTGCTCCTTGTAGTTCCTGAACAAACTGACCCCGCATTTGCCAGTAAATACCATGGTGTGCCTCTGTTCCTACCAGCATGGAGTTGCTTCATCCTGAGAGGAACTTTGTATTTGGGTCATTTGCAGTAGCATCTTGCACTTTTCAGTCTCTCGGAAGCATGATGGTGGGTGCGAGCGAGATTGGACTTTTCAGTGTCATAAGTTACCAGTAACTGTGAAGCTAAGCATCATTGTCTGTAACCACTATGGGACGTGCCTAGGGTAACATTTCTGGATATTGATGGTATCTTTCCACCGCTGTTGCGTTTGCTCCAGGACAGAGGCCTTCATTCTTACATGAAGGTCATTAACCTATTAATCTGGAGCATATAGGGTCTATTCTAGCCATGGTGACATGGTTCATCCTCCACACTGAATATGAAAACACTTCTACAATGTAAGGGTAAAGTATAAATTAACTTTTATCTGTATTTACTGCATTTACTCTTACTTGCTACCTACCACTTTATAAATCCTCGCCCGTAATGTCCTCGTATATATACGTGCCGTATACAGATGCACATGCTGTGTTTTGGAGCTCGGTGGTAGAATATTTCTTCTATTAGCAGCTGCTGTCCCACAGCGTAGTTTCCAGAGTTTCCTGAGGAATGGTGTTTACAGTCGGCAGGTCACAATTGTGGTGTAAATTCCTGGCGGGAGCTTTTGGCACCCCTTACACTTGCAGTGGTGGTTTCTGTCAGCTGCGGACCCTCACTTGCCGATCTGCCTGCCTGCGGATTGCATGCCTTGACCAGCTGCAGATGGTTCTGTTCTCCTGCTGAGATAAACACTTTTTTTTTTATAATATAAAGAGCTTGGTTACCCTGCTTTACAAGCACTTTTTGTGTGATTTTGGCAGTCAAGCCGTATTCTGGGAATTTGGGATTCTGTACAGTATTACCTTCATACAGTTCTAGAAGTGCATATATTTCCTAGATAAACAAGGCGCAGAATCTTTATAATTCTTGAGTGTATTTTTTTTATAAGTTTTCTTTATTGTGAATTAATATAATATAATTTAATCAATCTGTTGTCTTATTTTACCCCCTCTAGGGTATGTGCACAGGATGCGGAAAACGCTGTGGATCTGCAGTAGTTTCCCATGAGTTTACATTACAATGTAAACCTATGGGAAACAAAAAACGCTGTGACCATGCTGCGGAAAAAAACGCGCGGAAACGCAGGGGTTTACATTCCGCAGCATGTCACTTCTTTCTGCGGATTCCACAGCGGTTTTACAGCTGCTCCTATAGAAAACCGCAGTTGTAAAACCGCAGTGAAATCCGCAGAAAACCGCGGTAAATCCGTGACAAATCTGCAGCAAAAACGCAGCGTTTTTGTCCAGCGGATTTATCAAATCCGCTGCAGAAAAATCTGCAGTGGACCAATATACGTGTGCACATAGCCTTATAGTGCCATTAATTTTCACAGCTTTTTACATACATGATCACTGTGCCCATTGAGACTCGCGATCTTAGTTAGAAGTTAGTGTTTTGGAGTGTGGGAGGAAACCCATGCAAAGAGAGGGAGAACATAACTCCTTGCGGATACTGTCCTTAGATTTGCACCCAGGACTCCAGCGCTGCAAGGGTTCTGGGTTCAAATCTGAGCCATCGTGTTGCCCTGTAACGTGTGCTGACTGCATTTATGCCTTTAAACCCCTCTTTAAAGCTAGCAGTGGTGATTTCCATTCTGAGATGTATGTTCTATTCATCAGGCAGTTCTCTTCTGATAGATGGCGTAAATGCCTCTTTATATGTCCTGTACTTGGGTGAACAAGTGTTTATAAGAGTGCAGGTTCCCAATCATTGGCCTGTGTGAACATGGAAGCAAACAACCTTCCTTGTAATACAAAGTGAGCTTGTGTGGTTTGCAAACTATGGTGCACGGTCTGTGATGGCCACATGCCCTATTAAGACACCAAGCTAGTAATTGGTTCACAAGCCACGAAGATATCAAACCAAAGAAAGGAAAAAAAACTACTGTAGTGCATAGAATAACTGTGTATTTGTGAGAGCTGATGGTATCTGTGGGGATGACGGGAGATTCTATACTGCCACGTTCAAATCTCAAAAATTGGCTTGGCACCCATGAGTTGATGGTGTATATGTGCCAAGTGAATGTGTGCAGCCAGATGGGCCCATTCTTAGTCCAGGGGAAGGGTTCTGTAATCGCTTGCATCTGTCACAGGTCTTATGAATGCAGGAGCCATGGCTGTTGTAGCAGAATCTCGGGTGATTATATTTTACGTGGTAAATTTGATGGTACACACAGTCAAAGCAAGAGTGTGCATTGGAGGGGTAATATGTAATGAAGCAAAAAGCCAGGTACTGGTATAGCAAGCAAAGACGTAAAAGTTGATGACGGGTGATAATTTATGTGAAGTTAAATCAGACCATAATAACAGATAAAAACCTAAAAAATGTCAGCATGTGAATTCTAGTCCTATGCATGGAGGGGTTGATGCAGCAGGGCAGCCGGACGGTACTTTGAACTGCTTGGATCTATGGAGCTGGATAAGCAGAGGACGCAGGTGGATCAGCGGAGCCGAGTGGAGAGTTGGTGACCTTATTACAGCAGTGTGGGTAGCACGCAGACCGCAGAGACATGCCAGCTGTAATGTAACTTGACTGCCAAGTTGAGGGTGTGCACGGTGCCTGAGATGAGACTAGCAGGTTGGTAGGTACCTTGATGCAGTAGACCGCAGTAGGAGCAGCTGAGGAGATAATCTGGCACCTGACCGGACAGAGCCAAGTGGGAAGTGTGGCTTCACTCCAGAAAGCATATGGTGGCAGAGTGAACTATACCTGATTATTCTTGTGGAGCGCTGCCGGCCTTGAGTGATCACATCAAAGGTGCTTGCTGTGTTGCCATGGTAACCCGGCACAGATGATCACCAAGAGCTCCCAGAAGCTGGTGCTGGAGACCGCATAGATGAGTTGATTTCCAGGGGCAATAAGAGAGGGACCGCCCAATACACAGTTCTATGGAAAGTTGCTGCTGAATTATTTTATGGAGAATTCAAGTAGTTGCTAAAATAACCACATAGGGAGAGCAGACAGATCTCAGGGATTGTATGTAGATTTGTTTCCAGCTGCCATTTCCCTTTATGCATATGTTTAGGGACCAATTAATCATTTGCATGTTTTATTTTTATATCATCAAAGTGGCGCACACCATTCATGAATTTTTTGCCAAGTCAAAAATGGTCTTTAACTTTTTTGCTCTAAAATGTCACAAATGGTTAAAACCCAAAACTACACTTTTATAGATGATTCAAAAATTGCTCAAAAATCCCTGCTGTACTTGCATGTGTAAGGGGTAACCTTTCTTCTTGTGGAGAGTGACATATCCGCTCTGGCATGCCAAGCTTTTGTCCAAAGTCACACTTCAAGACTTCTTAAAGGGTCAATAGTGACTTGTAGGATTCCTGCTTCCAACAGGTGGCGCTATAGAGTTCAAGTCCTCTTCCTCTCTGATTTGCATCCTGTAAATAAAATCACTCTAAGAGGGAAAACTGAGTACATCTGCAACATATTTTGTGACTTTTTGAAAATTTGCAAAGTAAAAAAATGGATAAAAATAGTCACACTTATAAAATAAGCTTAAAATAGGCACATATGGAAAGAATTCAGTGCATACAATAAATAAAACCCAAACACTTGACAAAAACAAGCACAATAAAGAATTGCAGTGTCTGTCTGTCATATAAATTGTACGGTCATATACAATTTTACTGAAGTTTCTTTTCCCAGTGATATTAGCCTTCTTAATGACCACACAGGACAGGTGTCTTGCTCTGTAGTTGTCACTACATTGACAGCTGTCTTGTCCCCGAAGCTGCTACAGTCTCCAGAACACCTATTGTTGTTCATCCCTTCATAGTCATTGGGGGAGGGGAGAGCTTTATTGATATAGCGGCTGTATTGGCTATTTCTCCCTGTTGGGAGAGCATACATTCTGCTGCCCAAGGAAACCTAGTAAGACCTTGTTTAGACAGTGCTATTGATGCACATGTCTTGTGGTTCGTATGAGATCTCGTCCCACCAGGTGTGACCGATTTTTGGAAATCTGAATGTCTTTTATGGTCTCTCTTTAAAGGGAACTTGTCAGCAGGATTGTGCACAGTAAACCTACACACAGTGTCAGGTCGGAGCTGTCATACTGAATAAATGATACCGGAGTGGTGAAATCTGCCATGTGGTTGTTATTTAATCTTTATTTGTAGTTTTGAGTTAATAATGCTTGTTCTCCAGGGTCTTCATGTGGTGCTCTGCTTACATATTCATCTGTATGGCTTCTGGCAGGTCACTGATCCCTCACTGACCTGACCCCTAGTTTACATACTGCATAGAATGTTTAACCCCTTTCTGACATCGGACGTACTATCCCGTCGAGGTGGGGTGGGCCCCTATGACCACCGACTGGATAGTACGTCATACGCAATCGGCTGCGCTCACGGGGGGATCGCGGCCGGGTGTCAGCTGCCTATCGCAGCTGACATCCGGCACTATGTGCCAGGAGCGGTCACGGACCGCTCCCGGCACATTAACCCCCGGCACACCGCGATCAAACATGATCGCGATGTGACGGCGGTACGGGGAAGCATCGCGCAGGGAGGGGGCTCCCTGCGGGCTTCCCTGAGCCCCCCGCAGCAACGCGATGTGATCGCGTTGCTGCGAGGGTCTGCCTACCTCCCTCCCTGCTCCAGGCCCGGATCCAAGATGGCCGCGGCATCCGGGTTCTGCAGGGAGGGAGGTGGCTTCACAGAACCTGCTCAGAGCAGGCACTGTGAAGCCTGCAGTGCTGTAAGTCAGATCGGTGATCTGACAGAGTGCTGTGCAAACATATATATCTCTATCTAAATAAATATATATTGAGAGAGAGAGAGATATATCTCTATCTATCTATCAGTTTGTAAGCTTGCGAGCAGGGCCCTCACTCCTCCTGGTATCTGTTTTGAACTGTATTTCTGTTATGCTGTAATGTCTATTGTCTGTACAAGTCCCCTCTATAATTTGTAAAGCGCTGCGGAATATGTTGGCGCTATATAAATAAAAATTATTATTATTATTATTATTATTATCTATCTAAATGAAAAAAAAGTATTATTCCCATAAATACATTTCTTAATCTAAATTTAAAAAAAAAACAACAAAAGTACACATATTTAGTATCGCCGCGTCCGTAACAGCCCGACCTATAAAACTGGCCCACTAGTTAACCCCTTCAGTAAACACCGTAAGAAGAAAAAAAAAAACGGGGCAAAAAATAACGCTTTATTATCATACCGCCGAACACAAAGTGGAATAACACGCGCTCAAAAAGACAGATATAAATAACCATGGTACCGCTGAAAACGTCATCTTGTCACGCAAAAAACGAGCCGCCATACAGCATCATCAGCAAAAAAATAAAGTTATAGTCCTGAGAATAAAGCGATGCAAAAATAATTATTTTTTCTATAAAATAGTTTTTATCGTATAAAAGCGCCAAAACATTAAAAAAAAATATAAATGGTGTCGCTGTAATCGTACTGACCCGAAGAATAAAACTGTTTTATCAATTTTACCAAACGCGGAACGGCATAAACGCCTCCCCCAAAAGAAATTTATGAATAGCTGGTTTTTGGTCATTTTGCCTCACAAAAATCAGAATTAAAAGCGATCAAAAAATGTCACGTGCCCGATAATGTTACCAATAAAAACGTCAACTCGTCCCGCAAAAAACAAGACCTCACATGACTCTGTGGACCAAAATATGGAAAAATTATAGCTCTCAAAATGTGGTAACGCAAAAAATATTTTTTGGAATAAAATGCGTCTTTCAGTGTGTGACAGCTGCCAATCATAAAAATCCACTAAAACCCGCTATAAATAGTAAATCAAATACCCCTTCATCACCCCCTTAGTTAGGGAAAAATTTAAAAAATGTATTTCCATTTTCCCACTAGGGTTGGGGCTACAGTTAGGATTGGGGCTACAGTTAGGGTTGGGGCTACAGTTAGGGTTGGGGCTACAGTTAGGGTTGGGGCTACAGTTAGGGTTGGGGCTAAAGTTACGGTTAGGGTTTAGATTACATTTACAGTTGGGATTAGGGTTAGGGGTGTGTCAGGGTTAGAGGTGTGGTTAGGGTTACTATTGGGATTAGGGTTAGAGGTGTGTTTGGATTAGGGTTTGCTATAATTGGGGGGGTTTCCACTGTTTAGGCACATCAGGGGCTCTCCAAACGCGACATGGCGTCCGATCTCAATTCCAGCCAATTCTGCGTTGAAAAAGTAAAACAGTGCTCCTTACCTTCCGAGCTCTCCCGTGCGCCCAAACAGGGGTTTACCCCAACATATGCAGTATCAGCGTACTCAGGACAAATAGGACAACAACTTTTGGGGTCCAATTTCTCCTGTTACCCTTGGGAAAATACAAAACTGGGGGCTAAAAAATAATTTTTTATTTTCACGGCTCTGCGTTACAAACTGTAGTGAAACACTTGGGGGTTCAAAGCTCTCACAACACATCTAGATGAGTTCCTTAGGGGGGTCTAGTTTCCAAAATGGTGTCACTTGTGAGGGGTTTCTACTGTTTAGGTACATTAGGGGCTCTGCAAACGCAATGTGACACCTGCAGACCAGTCCATCTAAGTCTGCATTCCAAATGGAGCTCCTTCCCTTCCGAGCCCTCCCATGCGCCCAAACAGTGGTTCCCCCCCCCCACATACGGGGTATCAGCGCACTCAGGATAAATTGGACAACAAATTTTGGGGTCCAATTTCTCCTGTTACCCTCGGGAAAATACAAAACTGGGGGCTAAAAAAATAATTTTTGTGGGAAAAAATGTTTGTTTTATTTTTACGGCTCTGCATTATAATCTTCTGTGAAGCCCTTGGTGGGTCAAAGCGCTCAAAACACATCTAGATAAGTTCCTTGGGGGTCTACTTTCCAAAATGGTGTCACTTGTGGGGGGTTTCAATGTTTAGGCACATCAGGGGCTCTCCAAACGCAACATGGTGTCCCATCTCGATTCCAGTCAATTTTGCATTGAAAAGTCAAATGGCGCTCCTTCGCTTCCGAGCTCCGTCATGCGCCCAAACAGTGGTTCCCCCCCACATATGGGGTATCAGCGCACTCAGGACAAATTGTACAACAACTTTTGCGGTCCACTTTCTCCTGTTACCCTTGGTAAAATAAAACAAATTGGAGCTGAAGTAAATTTTTGTGAAAAAAAGTTAAATGTTCATTTTTATTTAAACATTCCAAAAATTCCTGTGAAGCACCAGAAGGGTTAATAAACGTCTTGAATGTGGTTTTGAGCACCTTGAGGGGTGAAATTTTTAGAATGGTGTCACACTTGGGTATTTTCTATCATATAGACCCCTCAAAATGACTTCAAATGAGATGTGGTCCCCAAAAAAAAAAAAAAAAAATGGTGTTGTAAAAATGAGAAATTGCTGGTCAATTTTTAACCCTTAACTCCCTAACAAAAAAAATTTTTGGCTCAAATTGTGCTGATGTAAAGTAGACATGTGGGAAATGTTACTTATTAAGTATTTTGTGTGACAAATCTCTGTGATTTAATTGCATAAAAAATCAAAGTTGGAAAATTGTGAAATTTTCATAATTTTCGCCAAATTTACGTTTTTTTTCACAAATAAACGCAGGTAATATCAAAGAATTTGTACCACTATCATGAAGTACAATATGTCACGAGAAAACAATGTCAGAATCATTGAAGCGTTTCAGAGTTATAACCTCATAAAGGGACAGTGGTCAGAATTGTAAAAATTGGCCTGGTCATTAACGTGCAAACCACCCTTGGGGGTTAAGGGGTTAAAAAATCATCAGGCAGGTGGCGACAGCAGTGCTGTAGCGTATGGGAGAGAATATGCATATTTTTGTTTTATTTACACATACGGTAGTCTTGTTTTAGAAAAAAAAAATTGTTTTCAAACAAAATGACGCAGCCTGCGCAGTAGCATCACATTCCGAGAGATGCTACGACGCAGGCGCCTCTGACACATCTAAATGTTTTTCTACCAGAATGGCGGCTCCTGCGCAGTTACATCAGATTGTGATAGATGCTACTGCGCAAGCGTTGCCGCCATTTTGTTTAAAAGAAAAAATATTTCCTAAACAAAACTGCGCGTAAATAAGACAAAAATATATTATCCCTGGTATCATGCTACAGCGCAGACGCCTGCCTGATGGATGAGTTTATTATTTAAACAATGTTATCTCCACATAAAGCCCGCCCCAGAGCACAAGAATCTCATTAATACAGATTAAACAGCCAGAAGACGGATTTCATCACTCGGGTATAATTATCAGTATAACAGCGCCAACCTGACACTGTAGGTTACTGTGCACAGTCCTGCTGACAGGCTAAAATCAGCTCCGTTACAATGAATACATATGGGGAACACTGCTGTTGCAGGTAGGCTTTCAGACTGACCTCAGTAAAGGTACCGTCACATTAAGCGACGCTGCAGCGATCTAGACAACGATGTTGGTCGCTATTTGGTCGCTCGAGAGCTGTCACACAGACAGCTCTCCAGTGACCAACGATGCCGAGGTCCCTGGGTAACCAGGGCCGCGCTTAGTAACCCGATGTTTACCCTGGTTACCATTGTAAAAGTAAAGAAAAAAAAAACACTACATACTTACATTCCGGTGTCTGGTCACGTCCCTCGCCTTCAGCTTCCCGCACAGACTGAGCGCCGGCCGTAAAGCACAGTGGTGACGTCACAGCTGTGCTTTGCTTTACGCCCGGCCGGCGCTCAGTCAGTGCGGGAAGCTGAAGGCGAGGGACGTGACCAGACACCGGAATGTAAGTATGTAGTGTTTTTTTTTTTTATATGGCTGAAAATACCCAAAAGTGACACCATTCTAAAAACTGCACCCCTCAAGGTACTCAAAACCACATTCAAGAAGTTTATTAACCCTTCAGGTGCTTCACAGCAGCAGAAGCGACATGGAAGGAAAAAATGAACATTTAACTTTTTAGTCACAAAAATTATCTTTTAGCAACAATTTTTTTATTTTCCCAATGGTAAAAGGAGAAACTGAACCATGAAAGTTGTTGTGCAATTTGTCCTGAGTACGCTGATACCTCATATGTGGGGGGGAACCACTGTTTGGGCGCACGGCAGGGCTTGGAAGGGAAGGAGCGCCATTTGACTTTTTGAATGAAAAATTGGCTCCACTCTTTAGCGGACACCATGTCACGTTTGGAGAGCCCCCGTGTGCCTAAAAATTGGAGCTCCCCCACAAGTGACCCCATTTTGGAAACTAGACCCCCAAAGGAACTTATCTAGATATGTGGTGAGCACTTTGAACCCCCAAGTGCTTCACAGACGTTTACAACGCAGAGCCGTGAAAATAAAAAATCATTTTTCTTTCCCCAAAAATGATGTTTTAGCAAGCATTTTTTTTATTTTCACAAGGGTAACAGTAGAAATTGGACCCCAGTAATTGTTACGCAGTTTATCCTGAGTATGCTGGTACCCCATATGTGGGGGTAAACCACTGTTTGGGTACACGTCGGGGCTCGGAATTGAGGGAGCACCATTTGACTTTTTGAATACGAGATTGGCTGGAATCAATGGTGGCGCCATGTTGCGTTTGGAGACCCCTGATGTGCCTAAGCAGTGGTAACCCCTCAATTCTACCTCCAACACTAAACCCAACACACCCCTAACTCTAATCCCAACTGTACCCATAACCCTAATCATAACCCTAACCACAACCCTAATTCCAACCCTAACCCTAAGGCTATGTGCCCACATTGCGGATTCGTGTGAGATTTTTCAGCATCATTTTAGAAAAATCCGCGGGTAAAAGGCACTGCGGATTTCCAGTGTTTTTTGTGCGGATTTCACCTGCGGATTCCTATTGAGGAACAGGTGTAAAACGCTGCGGAATCCGCACAAAGAATTGACATGCTGCGGAAAATACAACGCAGCGTTTCCGCGCTGTATTTTCCGCACCATGGGCACAGCGGATTTGGTTTTCCATAGGTTTACATGGTACTGTAAACCTGATGGAACACTGCTGCGAATCCGCAGCGGCCAATCCGCTGCAGATCCGCAGCCAAATTGCCTAATTCTAAAGGTATGTGCACACGCTGCGGAAAACGCTGCGGATCCGCAGCAGTTTCCCATGAGTTTACAGTTCAATGGGAAACAAAAATCGCTGTACACACGCTGCGGAAAAACTGCACGGAAACGCAGCGGTTTACATTCCGCAGCATGTCGGTTTTACAACTGCTCCAATAGAAAATCGCAGTTGTAAAACCGCAGTGAAATGCGCAGAAAAAACGCGGTAAATCCGCCATAAATCTGCAGCGGTTTAGCACTGCGGATTTATCAAATCCGCAGAGGACCAGAATACGTGTGCACATACCGAAGCCCTAACCCTAGCCCTAACTCTAGCCCTAACCCTAGTCCTAACCCTAACCTAACATTCGTGGGGAAAAAAAAAATCCTTTATTTTTTTTATTGTCCCTACCTATGGGGGTGACAAAGGGGGGGGGGGGGGGTGTGATAGATTATATCTCAGTGATCAAAATGCACTTTGGAACAAATCTGCCGGCCGGCAGATTCGGCGGGCGCACTGCGCATGCGCCCTGCCATTTTGGAAGATGGCGGCGCCCAGGGAGAAGACTGACGGACCCCGGCAGGATCGGTAAGTATGAAACCCAAACACTACATACTTACATTCCGGTGTCTGTCCCCCGGCGCTGTGCTTCTCTGCACTGACTGTGAGTGCCAGCCGGAAAGCACAGCGGTGACGTCACCGCTGTAAACTGCTTTCCGGCTGGCGCTTACACAGTGCAGAGAAGCACAGCGCCGGGGGACAGACACCGGAATGTAAGTATGTAGTGTTTGGTTTTTTTTTTTTACGTTTACGCTGGTAACCAGGGTAAACATCGGGTTACTAAGCCCGGCCCTGCGCTTAGTAACCCGATGTTTACCCTGGTTACCAGTGAAGACATCGCTGGATCGGCGTCACACACGCCGATTCAGCGATGTCTGCGGGAGTCCAGCGACGAAATAAAGTTCTGGACTTTCTGCTCCGACCAACGATGGCACAGCAGGATCCAGATCGCTGCTGCGTGTCAAACTCAACGATATCGCTAGCCAGGACGCTGCAACGTCACGGATCGCTAGCGATATCGTTCAGTGTGACGGCACCTTAAGGGTAAGATCACTGTAGGTGTTTTTTCCCCCGCATTCTTTTTTTTTTTTCTGCAGTGAAACCTGATCTCTTGGCAGGAAAAAAGCTGCAGAAAGAAAGCACATTTTCCTTTTGCTTTTTTTTGTGTTTGTGTGACTTTTGCTGCGGTTTTGGTATGCTTGATTTGTCTCTTGTTCACGCTGATAGTTGTGTTTAAAAAATCCTATTCTATAGAATCATGTTTTGGCACAAAAAACACAGCAAACCCTGATGCCTGCGTTTTTTTCACCACCCATTCATTTCAAGGGGTGAAAGATGCTGAAGGAAATGACATGCTATTCTCCATTGTGCAAAAAATGCAAAGCACAAAATTCTGATTACAAAACCCAATCGGTGTGCGTGAGTTTTCTGAAATCTCAGACTTTGCTGGTACTATAAAACGCAGCTGAAAATTTGCATTAAAAAAAAGCTGCAAAAACGCCCAGTGTGAACTTAGCCTAACTTTTGCAGTTTTATACTAATGTAATGACTGATTATGCTTCTAGTGATTTTATTGAAGACTGTTGAAATCTGTGTATTAATCTGCCATATGATTCTTATAATCTGGCATCTATGGGGGCTTGTTCAGCGCTGGCACATTTTCTGGCTTATTGTGTATTACAAGAACTCCCACCAAACCCTGACAAGACTAGATTCCCAGTGCTTAGTTAGCTATTGTATATTTTAATAGTTTTAACACTTTTCCACTGCTTTTTCTTTGTGCAAACTGGAATAGATCCCAGAGAAGGGGAAGGAGAAAAGAAACTGTACATGGAGCCATTTGGAGTACATAAGGCTGGGGAGTGACAGATTGTGTTGGCTTTCACTGCTTGGTGACGACAGCTTGCCACAATATGCAAGGCTTTCTCTAGATCATTGAACAAAACACAATATACGGAATTTTATTATTGTACATTTTACTGTACAGTGTGATAGTGTGACTGGTGACATACACATTTACTCTTGTATATAGTGCTATTAAGTTGATGAGTTTGTTAGCAGATGCTTCTTCAGATGCTCCAGAGTAGAGTTGAGCGACCCCCGAAGTTACAAATTCAGGAGTTCTTACTGGACATTGAGATCCGAACACAGATCTTCGGAGATCCTGGTGAAGTCTGGGAGGACTGGGAGAGAAAGTTTCCCAGCTCCAAAGTTTGGGTTCTCATTGATTTCAATGCGGTACAGGTCGGGTGCCGACTAAATTTGGAACTTCCACAGGTCCGCTCACCCCTACTACGGAGACCCTTTTGAACACGTCCATTGAATTTTATGGACCTGATTTTCTTAACATGGATATTTATGGTGACGTATGGCTTATAGTAGCTTGTGTCTGGGAGATTTTCCTAATTTACCTTAAAAGAAAGTGAATACTAGATGTGACCAGAACCTAAGTGGTAGGTGGGTGTTTCTAGTGTCGAATTTAAGATTAAAGAGTAGGCTAGGGTCACATTGCGTTGTGAACCCGTTTAACGGACTAAGTTACACCGTGGCATAACGCGGTGTAACGTAGTCCGTTAACGCCGCCATTGTTTGTAATGGCGAACGCATCGCTAGCGACGTGCCGTCATTCGAGTGACGGACCGCGAACGCTGCTAGCGCAGATCGGCAAACGCTATCCCTTTTGGGACATTGCGTTAGCGCAGTCCGTAGCGCTATGTGCTAAGCGGACTGCCCTAATAACGCAATGTGACCCTAGCCTAAAAATCCAACCTGTAAACCCTAGCTCCCCCTGAGGGTATGTGTGCACTGGTGTTGTAGACATTAGGAAGATGCTGGCAGTGTTTTACCTGGAAGCGTCTTTTCTGACATTTTGGAAATCCTTGGCGGCGGCTTTGCCACAGGGATTGTTTTTTACATTCTATAAACTAGTGGTGGCCTCCAAGAATGGATCGGTCACTTATTTTTAGCTGCTTCGTGGTTTTTGAAGGCTGAAGCTGTTAAAGAAGTGACTAAAGACGGAACATATGATATCTGTAATTTTGACACTGCTGTGCACATGTTCACTTTTTTTTTTTCTTTAGTCGAAAACCAGGTAAAATTTGTGTGCAAAAAGACGTTGGAGGACCGTTATTTCTCATACACATCTGCATGACTCTGATTACCGTTTGCTAATGTGTTAAGGGTATGTTCACATCTTTCCTTTACTGGGGTTTTCTGTTAAAAAAGCAATGTAAAAAAACAAAAAAAAAATTTTGGCTCATTATTTGGCAATTTTATTGATGTCACTTTTGTGTGTGGAGCTTTTTTTTTTTCCCTTGCAGAAATTCCCCGAGAGCTTACACATTGCCTCTGTTGCCACATAGAAGAACAGCACCGTGTTTTCTTTAGGTGGACAGCTTCTTCAGAGTTTTTTTTTTTTCCTTTACATGTGATATTTGGAGCAGAACTCGCTCCCAAATGCACGTAAGAGAAAACTGAACATTCCCTTAGAGTACAGTTGCTTCCTAGCTACTTTTACACTTCCAAATGTAAATGATGGTGAATTTTGAAATCCTTAACTTGTGTAAACTTGCCTATGGTTCAGCATCATATAATATCTGTCATAAATAAAATGGCAGACTGGTTTTCTTACAGGCCTGACAATAAGTACTCCTGCACAGGAATCCAGAACCACCCAGACACGGAGAACAGCTGCATTTGTCTGTAGTTATTGGCCTTTGGGCGATGTTATAGATGGTGTGAAGCGTCGGCCGTGTAGCATCCGGTTCCATGCATAGGTTGGTTATTCCGCCATGCCTAGAATACATCAGTCTGCACTGTGTGTGGGCTGCAGGGACAGCAGGTGGAAGTGCAACACTGTGCAGTCGTTACACCCATATATTCTGCATTTCTCTGCGGCTTGTGCTATTGTATGTTCCACATAGACAGTATTTTCCTAACCAGGTTAATGGTTCCTGGCAGTCGCATTCATTCTTGTATCTCTGAGAGCGCTAACCACCCAGTTACTATGTCTGCTCCTCTGCCACGTAGGTTTGTCCAGCTGTGCTTCCAGCTCCACTGTGGAAGCGTCCACCCTTACCAGCAGGAATCCCTATACTTATGTCTGCTTTTATTGTGTTTGGGTATCCCTGGTGCGGACTTTATTCCGAAGGTTTCTGTTATTGGGAGTGTCTGCTGCTGCTTTGCCTCTACAGACATCTGTTACCGTCCCGAGGGACTGTAATTGGGTGTGCAAGTCCCAGTGATGCCTGCTATATGTTTGCAGCGACATTAAAGGTCAGCGCTTGAAGGGCATCCGAATCCTATCCCCTTTAATATGCCATTTGGTTTTGTTTATAGCGCTGATTCCTCACTTATTTTCTGCTGCTGACTGGGCTGATGTGAAACACATTGCTTGAGATTTTATCCTCCATATATCCGCAGTGCGCTACTGCTGGAAGACGCTTGTCTTGTGTGTGCATTCATTTATTTAGTTTATTGTTGTTAGGCATTTCTTCTAAAAGACTTTCATGAAAGGGGTGGTCTGGCACCTAAAATATATCTTCTAAATATCTATCCTATATAATTTGCTTTCTTACACAAGACCATACACTTTTCCCTATCTAGCTAATCCCTAAATGTATGTGGGGGGAGGGGGGTTTCTGCATGTGATGTTTTGTTTGAAAGGAGTGTCAAACGTGATGTCACTCCCCACATCGTCCATTGCCCGTCCTAGAACAGAACATCAAGGGGCAGCGCTGCAGTTACTCTCTAGTTTCTTGCATCGCCGCCCTCTAACGTTCTGGATCCTGGCTGATGGACGCTGTGGGAGAGGTGAGTGCAGCACCGGCACTCAGCATCTAACTGAAAGATGATGTCTTCAGAGGCCGGAAATAGATGCAGTAAGTGACACCAGCACCTCCCTAAAATCATCATGAGGTGGCGGCTCTGGTGTCGCTGCTGTTATCACTGCCCCCTGCTGGCGATTCACTTGTGGGCAGTGCTAGAAGCTGGGGTACGACATTGCTGAAAGATCTGCTGCAAATACTCAGCGTTTGCACATACCCTTAAAAGGGTTGTTCAGGCTTACCATGTGACTGCAGACTTGTGAGTCTTCTGCTCACATCATGCGCTGTCAGGAGTCTCTGGAGCCGATAGCGAGACGGAGTAGTCATGTGACCGCAAGTATAAGATATGCATACTCCTGTCCACATTCCGACTAGGCCTCACTGAGTTCACTTCCATTGATTGAAACTGCACTCCTCTACACATCCTGACAGTGTGCCATGTGAGGATTCACAAGTCTGCAGTTAAAATAACCCTAGACAACCCCTTTAAGCGGCCAAGCAATTCAGTAGCATATTGGCTTTGTGTCTCATCAAATTATTGTGGGCGTTGGAACTCCTTAAACGGATTGTTCACTATTAGGACCCCTTCTCATACCCCACACTTGGCCCTGCTAAAATACAAAAGCCTATACTCTCCTCCCGTGCCAGAGCCGTTACTGCTCTCCCCGGGGATCTCGTGCGATGTTATGACACGTGACTCTGGCATCCCTCTCCGCCGTCAGACAAATGGAGCAGGAAGAGGCAGCCCGAGATCAGCTGCAGCACAGACTTCCTCTTCATGTGCCATTTGTCTGAAGGCAGAGACAGTGACGCCAGCGCTGATCGGGCCCCGGGGTCACGTGACACAACGGCACAGGAGCCAAGGGGAGTATGATTGCCGACACAGGAGGGGGGGGGAGAGAGATAAGCTTCTATTTATTTATTTATTTATTTTATTTATTTATTTTACCAGGGCCAATCGTGGGGTATGACAAGGAGTTGTCCAAGTTGTGGACAGCTTCTTTAATGAGAATCTGTCTATTCACCTGCCATGTCTGAATTAGTAAATGTCTTCCAAATTAAATACCAATTTTGGGTCATATTTTAGTATTCCTCTTTGTTTTGTTGCTTGATTAATCCTCCTGAAAATGTGGCATATGGGCATTCCACTGGCGAATAGAAGGTGTGCGCTCATTGTCCAAATGATGATTTTGTAGGGCGTTGTCGTTTTGTCACTTGATTGCGCCCCCTCTCTAATTCCTCCTAGAAAAGTGTCACTAGGGCTGTCCTCGCACTATCCACACAATACTGGAAGTGTGAGATTGCACATGCCCTATTAATGAAAGTATTGGCCCACTTACCTGTATATCCTAACGTTTCCAGAAGGAATTACCGAGGAATGGCATTCTACAGAGAAGGAGATGTAGCAAGTGCCAGAGGCACAGTTTGCGGTGTCCCATACTACTAAGCACAACTATTTAATTTTCCACATAAATCTTTCTCTTCACGTTCTGAATTCTTCATCTGTTCCTTGTAGGGTGGTGAAAGAAGAAATTTCTGATGATAATGCAAAGCTGCCATGTTTTAACGGAAGAGTTGTATGCTGGGTAAGTGATTCAACCCACTTTCCTGCTTCAGTACTTACATGTTCCTCACAGGCAGGCATTCCAGCATACAGATGGTATACAATACCCGCAGGATGGGTGATGGCTCCAATCCTGGCCTTTTCTGCAGTATAATCAATGTTGACTTCTTGCTGCTCATAATTGGAGGCGGCTCCTTTTTTCTGCCCCTGTCTGGAAAGTAGAATTAAACAAAAATTCTGCAAAAAAAAAAAAAAAAAATAGAAAGAAATTGGGTGACACATTCCCCTTAAAACTCTTGTACTCTTCCAAATCCACAAAAGCTCCCTTGACGCTGGTGTGCCTATCCGGGCCTTCTGTTATTGTCTCCCATTGATTCCGTAGCTCCATGCCTTTCTTTCCCTTACTTGGCTGTCTTCTTCCTATCTGCATACTTGTGCCGTGAGTCACGGCGTGCACCAGGTCTTTCTACTTTCAGAGAATGGCCGACCACAGGCTCCTCTATCATTTTGGTCTGTAGGACAGATGAGGTAATAGGATTTCCACATCTATGGGACTTTAACCTGTAATTCTAGAAATACACTGGACCTTTCTAGGGGAAGTAGCGGCCCACCAGAGTCTCCTATCTGGGTACTGTGTGTTCTTAGGTGTAGATACCATGTTTGTGTGTTAGTCTTATATATACACTTCTTGATTTAATGGTTTGCTGATATTAACTATAGAAAATAATACAAACGACACTTTTTTTTTTTTTTATATGAAAATTATTCCCAGATTTGAAGAACTGAGACGAGTGTGTGTGTGATAAAACCCGGTATGGTAAACTCCAGCAGCCGGCTATCTGCCTTCCATCAGGCATCCCACCGCCCTAGTCCTATGTTTGGGTGTGTCTTTCATCACACGGTGGCAGTAGATGCTGTTACAGCACAGACGGCTGTCAGGTTTGCAAACACTGTTTGTGTGGTCACTGCTAACACTTCTCCCTGTCTCTACAGCTGGTGTCTGCAGACGGTTCGCAGTCGGACGCAGGCTCAGTGTGCGCTGACAGCCATTCTGATTTGCCGCCACCAATCGAGCGGACAGGGGGCATTGGAGATTCACGACCACCATCTTTTCAGTGAGTATATAAGTTTTGTTCATAACGGTGGCATCTTGATTTTATAAGGCTTTTGCCAACCAAGTAGCACAGACAGCCCTATGGCCTTGTGTGTAACCTGTAGCACCCAGTTATCCCGTTCACTACCTGATTCTTAAGAGTTTAACGCGAAATGATGTACACAGGTTATGGCTGTGTATTACAGCCAGGACCTGCCCCTAACAATAGCAGGTAGAGTTGTGCTCTGCCCACGATTAACTGTTAAATGCCGTTGTCAATCCTTGACAGCGCCATCCAACATGTGCGTGTGTCACGAAGTCCTCCCATGAGTGCGCCCGTGACGTGATCACGCATCACCGTTTGGTTGTCATAACAGCCGTGGGTCAGCTGATGACCCCGAGCCTGTCATTACCGAGCGCCTTTGAAATCCTGCCTGTGGCCGGGCGGCAAAGGAGACTGATTTCTGCTATATGCAGAACTCCAAAATTGTTTTTTTTTTTGGTCTCCGCATTTCCCCCAAAAATTCTGTAAAAAGCGATCAAGAAGTCACATAACAAAAACGTAATGGCGCCCCGCAAAATTAAAGCGTCATCACACCGCTTCATCAGCTGGAAAATAAAAGGGCGTCACAACTCCCCAATTGTTTTTTTTTTTTTTTTTTTTTTTACCAGCTTCTGTTATTATTTTATTGTTGCGGGGAGACTGGACATGGTTGGTATTGCCGTAAGTGTGCTGATGAGGAGAGTCATGTTGCATGGTCATTTTTACCACAAAATGTACACTGTGAAAAGTATTTCCAAAAAAGTCAGAATTGTTTTATTTTAAAGCACTTGGAATTTTTTTTCCCCATCCCATTTTCCAGTACACTATGTGGTAGAATGAATGGTTTCATTCAAAAGTACAACTCGTCTCACAAAACGACAAGCCTTCATATGTCTATGTGAACAGAAAAATAAGCGCTATAGCTCTGGGCAGAAAGGAAGAAAAAAACGGAAATGCAAAGACAAATTGGCTGCGAGGGAAGGGGTTAAAAGCTGACATCTCTCCATATGCTTGCAACATCGGCTAACAGCAGAGGCCAGAGATGGGCAATTTAACCATTTAAATGCCCATCATCACCCACCTGCTATGCACTGATGGATTGCAATGGCAGCCAGGGCCCCACTGAAGTAACTTGTAGCTGCCATCTTGGTATGTCTGTGCTGCTCAGCCAGACTTGGCTTCAAATGACACAGCATTTTTCTCTATATTCTGGAATACTATGGTATTGCAGTATATTGTGTAAGCCATCAGGCAATCACAGGTTCATGTCATGGAAACTAAAACCTAATGAAAAAAAAAGTGGTGTTAAAAAAAATTAACTCCTCTCCATTTAAAAAAAAAAAAAAAAAAATAGGAATAGCAAATGTTGTTTTCTCTGTCCCCCATGACGGCACCACGGAGAAAGGGGATCCGCCCACCAAGGACAGGAAACCTACGGATAAAAAGGCGGTACCACTCTCCTGCATCAGTTGGTTTCCTGTCCTTGATGGGAGACCTACGGACTTACCAGATCGACGTTGGCATTCCGGGGCCAACCAGTCCTACTCAGGCAGCTGGGGTCCCTCTGCCTCGGCTGGGGTGGTGACCCGAAGTGCCACCGCTGGGGGCTAATGGGCCTACAGGGTGTGCGGGGGAGGTGACAAGGAGTTTGCAGTCACCTCCCCAGGTAAGATGCAGCAGCGGCAACATCCAGGGGGGTCCCTCTGTGGTTGCGGAAGGTGCAGCGCGACCCTCCCTAAAACAAGCGTCAGTCTGCACGCTGCACCGCCATCGGGCGTGCAGAACCGCGCGCTAGGGACTGCATAGGACCGGGGGCGCCGGTCATCAGCGCCATATCTGCACTCCGGGCGCCATCTTGAAAGTTCGGCGCATGCCCGGGAACTGGGCTGGTCTCGCGAGGCGGCTGGAGCTTCTGCGCAGGCGCCGGCGGGGTTTCCGCTCGGGCGCATAGTGCGGTCTGCGCAAGCGCCGGCGGGGTTGCCGCTCGGGCGCATAGTGCGACTGCGCAGGCGCCAGCGTTCGGCGCTCCTCGCCGTCGGGCGGGCGCTACTGCGCAAAAAAAAAAAAGAGGAAGAGCAGCGGGAAGGCTTAAATGGGAGAAACTACATCCTCTCAGTGGCTCTGCAATATTAGGCAGGAGCCTCAAGAGCTAAGTCGCCGCAGCGCCAGCGCAGCACGCGTAATTAAGGCAGCAACCGCAGACCAGCAGCAGTATGAGCGACCCGGCATCACCCTTGCCAGAATCGCCTCCACCTATAGCGTCGCCGCAGCAGCAGCAAAAAAGGCGACAGCAGAAAGGACACCAGCAAAGAACGCCAAAGGTCCCAACACAGTAAGGAGTCCAGTACGGCGTCGGGGGGGAAAAAGCCAGAGGCAGAGAATCCCCAATCGGTATTTATGGGTCCTGGAGGTGGTAAGTGGATCTTCGTGAAAGTCAGAGACAGTAAGATTATTATTTGTCTCTTTTAGGGGAGGAAAAGCGTAGGTAAAACCAAGCACAAAATTTGTGCCATCTGTAGAGGATCTTCCACCCGCCTGGGAGAAGAGACTATGCAATGCTTGCATACAGCAGACTGTATCTGAAAGCCTTCCTGGGTTTGCAACCGACCTAAAAAACCTGATTAAGGAGCAAGTGGAAGACACCTTTAGATCACTAAAAAGTGGGAAAAAACGGAGAAAGACCAGACACAGGTCCCCGTCCCCAGTCTCAAAATCTGACAGCGATAGTGAGAGTTCAGTGTCCTCCAACTCCTCCTCCTCATCATCCACTTCTTCCTCGGGGGGGGGGCATAACTGTTTCCCACTAGAGGACACCGATGGCCTCATAAAGGCAGTGAGAAGTACTATGGGGTTAGTAGACTCCCACCCTAAAAAATCGGTACAAGACATCATGTTTGGGGGCCTGGAACAAAAAAAGAGAAGAGCTTTTCCGCTTAATGACGCAATTGCAGCTTTAATTAAAAAAGAATGGAGAAAACCCATAAAAAAGACTCTAACTCCAAAAAGGAAATACCCCTTCGAGGATGAATCCTGCTCCTTTTGGGAGAAGGCCCCCAAATTAGACGTAGCAATAGCTAAAGCTTCAAAAAAAATTCGCTCTCCCGTTTGAGGACATGGGGGTCCTAAAAGACCCTATGGACAAGAAGGCGGACGCCTTTCTCAAAGGCTCTTAGTAGGCAGCGGGAGGAGGCCTAAAACCGGCAGTAGCAGCGGCATGTACTTCACGCTCCTTAATGATTTGGTTGACCCAACTAGAGGGTCAATTAAAGGGAAAAACTTCCCGGGACTCAATGCTGAATACATTACCAGTAATGAGGGGGGCCGCGGCTTTCCTGGCTGATGCCTCGGCCGACTCCATCAGACTAGCCGCCAGGTCAGCAGTATTTGCTAATGCGGCCAGGCGTGCCCTCTGGCTTAAGAACTGGCCAGGCGACCTGCAAACAAAAACAAAACTGTGTACCATCCCCTGCGAAGGAGAATTTTTGTTCGGTTCTACCTTAGACGACATCTTGGAAAAAGCAGGGGACAAGAAAAAGTCCTTTCCCTCTCTGGGTCTCCCCTCTTATAGGAAGCCCTTTCGGAACAAGAGGTTTTTCCGTAAGAACCCAGGGAGAGGCCAGGGGAAATGGGAGATGAGAGGAACAAAAATAAGGGGTTTATCTTCAACAAAAACCACAAAGATAACAAGAAACCTTCACAATGAAGGTTCGCCCCAGGTGGGAGGGAGACTATCTCTTTCTCCCAGCCTGGGAAAAGATTACCTCCAGTCAATGGATACTAAACATCATAGAATCAGGACTGAGGTTAACATTCAAGAGATGCCCTCATCCCTCTTTCACGATAACATCAACAAGATCTTCGTCAGAAGAGCAGTTGGCGCTAGAAAACGAGGTCGTCGGGTTAGTAAAAAAGGGAGTACTCCTGGAGGTTCCCCCTCAAGAAAGAGGGCAAGGGTACTATTCCCCTCTATTCCTGAGGAAGAAACCAGATGGTTCCTTCAGGACCATTATCAATCTGAAAAACCTGAACAATCATCTAGAGGTTCAAGCATTCAAGATGGAAACGATAGTCATCTATCAAAATGCTGTTTCGTCAATGCTTCATGGTGGTCCTAGACCTGAAGGACGCATATTATCACGTCCCAATACACAAGGATCACCAAAGATTCCTCAGAATGGCGGTTCACATCAGGGGAGTCCTAAGTCACTTCCAGTTCTCAGCTCTACCATTTGGCCTAGCAATAGCCCCGAGGGTTTTTACAAAGCTGGTCGCGGAGGTAATGGCTCACCTCAGGGAAGAAAACACGATGATCGTACCATATCTGGACGATTTCCTGGTGATAGGCTCCTCCCCGCAACATTGCGAGAATCAACTAGCATTAGTGATTCATTCCCTAAAGGAATTGGGTTGGCTAATAAACCTAGAAAAATCCAGACTGATGCCTTCTCAGGTTCAGGAGTACCTAGGTCTCACTCTAGACTCCAAAAAAATGGAATGTCGGCTCCCGGAGAACAAAATACAAAAACTAAAAAGTTTAGTATTAAGAGTGCAATCTCTCCCCTCCATAACACTCCGTCAGGGTATGTCCCTTTTAGGCTCTATGACCTCTTGCATCCCCGCGGTCCAGTGGGCCCAACTACATTCAAGAGATCTCCAATGGCAGCTATTGTCAGAGCAAATCCTTCTAGGAGGGCATTTAGACGGGCGGTTAACTCTATCTCCTCGCACCAATCACTCTCTGACTTGGTGGACGTTGCAGGAAAATCTTTCCCAGGGAGTCCCATGGGTAATCCCGATCTCGAAGGTCCTAACTACGGACGCAAGCCCCTCAGGGTGGGGGGCTCATCTGGGCGATCTAGTAGCCCAGGGCATCTGGTCTCCGTCACTAGCAAACAAATCCTCCAATATGAAGGAACTCCTTGCGGTCAAATTCGCCCTTCAGGAATTCTTGGGGGTTCTTCACTCTCACCATGTAAGAGTAATGTCGGACAACCGGGTGGTGGTATCTTATCTAAATCACCAAGGAGGCACCCAGTCCAAAGATCTGATGGAATTGACCAGGTCAATCCTACAATTAGCCGAGAGCAACCTCCTATCCCTAACAAGCCTACACATAAAAGGAGTAGACAATTACAAAGCAGACTTCCTCAGCCGGTCCAGCCTAAAACAGGGAGAATGGGAACTAAACCAGGAGATATTTACCCTGATCACAGAAAAATGGGGGGTTCCCAAAATAGATCTCTTTGCGAATCATCTAAACAAAAAGGTAGCCTCCTTTTGCTCCCTATCTCCCCTGGGGAACCCAGTAGTAGTGGATGCATTCCTGATGTCTTGGGGTCACCAACTGGTTTATGCCTTCCCTCCTCTTATTCTGATTCCAGCAGTGCTGAGGAAGATTCGGGAGGACGGCCTCCACTCCGGAGAGTAGACAGGGGCTCTTGGGATCCCGGGGAGCGCGTGCATGCGGCAACGTGCGCTCCTGAAGGTAGACAAAGATAGCCGCAGCTCCGGAAGTAGAACGGAGCCTCCAGGTTCCCGAGGCACACGCATGCGCAGTGAGACTCTCCCCTACTGATGTGGAGCAGGAGGAGGGGCGGGACCGGAAGAGAACGCTGGATGTGCAGCAGTCTCAAAAAGAGGGGGGAGTTCCGACATCCTTGCTGCACCACAGTCCCCCGTGCACCATGGAGGACAGCGATAACCAGCGAGACCTGGATCAGCAGCCTAGGCAGCAGCGCCATCACAAGCAACAGTCGGATGTTCCAAAAGACAAGCGAAGTCGGTCCAGTAGCCACTCTACACAGCGCAGCAGATCTGTTGCAGTGAGCAAGTCGCCATCCCTGAATCTTCCTCCACAGCACCCTATTCCCCCTCTAGAACCGGTACCTGCGACCGCATCTAAATGGTGAGTGATCGTCGAGAAAGTTCACCATTGTAATAGGGTACTTTCTCCTTCGCCTCATTCGGGGACACAGACCGTGGGTGTATGCTGCTGCCAATAGGAGGCTGACACTAGGTGATACAAAAAAAGTTAGCTCCTCCCCTGCAGTATACACCCCCCTGCTGGCTCTCAGCTAACCAGTTCTTGCTTAGTGTCTGTAGGAGGCACATGGGTCTGTTTCAGACCCCAACGTTTTTATTTTATTGTTTACTTTTCTGTAAATTTTTATTTTTTAATTAACGGAGTGAAGGGGGCGACGATTCCTCTCAAGGTTCTGATCTCCCCCCTAACCATCAACAGGCGAGCACGGCGAGTGTCGCCTCCCCGTACCCTCTCCTGCGACGTGGGAAGCCATGCCTGAGCTCACTTCAGGGGCGACAGTTCCTTTCATGGTCCCGATCTCCTCACACCAGCAGCAGGCGACCACATGGAGTGTCGCCTCCATGTATCCTCTCCTGAAGCCAGGCCTAATGCCGGACAACTGGCCCTGTCCACCCGGACTGAACTCCGTGGATGTACAGAGGCCCCTCTCTATGGCGTCCGAGCAGCCCCCACTGTCCCAACACTGTGAAAGCGGATGGCACAAGGAGGCGGACGGGTCCTCTCCACCTCCCTAACAAAGAGATGATGGATTGAGGCTTATCCCTGCACCGTCCACGCTGCTCAGAACAGCGCTGAAACCCACATCTGCGGCAGCTCCATGCCGGGACGCGCACCAATGGTGAGTGGATCCATCTTCAGAGGGATATCCACATGCTGACAGGCAGCCTCAGCCACTTCCCTGTGGCCCACCTCTCTGAGGTAACGCTCTAGATGGCTGCAAAAATTTAGTCCCCGGCTTCGGCTGATTTGTAGGCCGCATCCTGGAAGTCTTGCCTGGAACGCCCCGCTGGTGACGTCCGCCGGCTACAGAAATTTAGGCCCCGGCTTAGGCCTATTCAACATCGTGTCTGTGGCTCCGCCCCCCAAATTGGCGCTTCTCGCTCTCTGCGAGATTTTATCAACTCTGCAGCTCCCGGTGGCCATCTTGGTCCACCCGGCCAGCTCACACTGGGGTGACAGTATTTTTGCATTAAAGGGGCACATCGACTCTACATCAGTACCCGGGTAAGGAAGTACCTGGTCTTAAAGGCACATGACCAGTATTTCCTGGTCTTAAAAGCAGATGACCAGTATTCCCTGGTCGTAAAGGCATATGGCCAGTATTCCCAGTCTTAAAGGCGCATGACCAGTATTCCCTGGTCTTAAAGATGCATGACCAGTATTCTCTGGTCTTAAAGGTGCATGACCAGTATTCCCTGGTCTTAAAGGTGCATGACCAGTATTCTCTGGTCTTAAAGGTGCATGACCAGTATTCCCTGGTCTTAAAGGTGCATGACCAGTATTCTCTGGTCTTAAAGGTGCATGACCAGTATTCCCTGGTCTTAAAGGTGCATGACCAGTATTCTCTGGTCTTAAAGGTGCATGACCAGTATTCTCTGGTCTTAAAGGCGTATGACCAGTATTCCCTGGTCTTAAAGGCGTATGACTAGTATTCCCTGGTCTTAAAGGTGCATGACCAGTATTCCCTGGTCTTAAAGGTGCATGACCAGTATTCCCTGGTCTTAAAGGCGTATGACCAGTATTCCCTGGTCTTAAAGGCGTATGACTAGTATTCCCTGGTCTTAAAGGTGCATGACCAGTATTCCCTGGTCTTAAAGGTGCATGACCAGTATTCCCCGATCTTAAAGGCGTATGACCAGTATTCCCTGGTCTTAAAGGCGTATGACTAGTATTCCCTGGTCTTAAAGGTGCATGACCAGTATTCCCTGGTCTTAAAGGCGCTTGATCAGTCCGAGGAGCCCTCCGCCGCCGACCCCAGCTTTATCCTTTAGTTCCCCTCAGTGGACTTCTTCACTGACCAATCCATGGTTCTCTGACCAAGAGATTGAATCCCTCTGTGTACCCTCTGTGTTTGGAGTGCTCGCAGGACCAATATACATGGTCCCTATCCTACATGGGAGCCGTCGGCTAGTAGGGGCCGCAAGTATTCTAGAAACGTGCAGGCGTCTAGAAACATACAGGCATCTAGAAAACGGAAGTTTTTCGTTTCCTGCTCCCTCACCAATGATTTGATGACAACAAGGCTCTGAATATGGATTGGATATTGCCTGAGCTTGCCAGAGCTTCAGAGACTAAACTCCCTCGAGAGCATTTGCCATTCAATTCGAATAAGCGATTCACTGGACAGAAGCCTCTACGTGGGATGCCATGCCTGGCCTGTTTTTTAGGGCGACGGGTCCTTTAAAGGGCACCGATCTCCCCACACCATCAACAGACGAGCACACGGAGTGTCGTCTCCATGTTTCCTCTTCTGCATCCAGGCCTAACGCCAGACAACCTGTCCTGTCCACCTGGAGACCTGAACTCTGTGGACATATAGAGGCACCCTTTTTGGCGTACGAGCTCCCCCCTCTGCATCACCACTATTTAGTGGATGATGCAAGAAGGCAGACAGTTCCTCTCCACTTCCCTGTTAGGAGGTTGATGGATCGAGGGTTCCTAATTTTTATCTCTGCACTGTGAAAAGAGGAGATGGCAAGAGACTATGACCTGCTGGATGCAGCCACTCATTCTGCCATGGGGCAGATTAACCGGGTAGAATCTCCTGTGGTATACCTACCAGTATCCCTACCTGATGGGTCATCAATTAAAAATACCACGGACTGTCAGATAGCAAATCTGTTTCGTTCCGTCTTGCGGCTTTGGGTCCAGCGCTCTAACCTCCCTAGCGGCCGCATGGATTGTTAGAGCAATGGTCTCCTGGCCGGGAGACCTTAACTACCTTGATTCACACCAGCAACAACTGGCGAATCAAATCCTTTGAACGGGAGACTGACAAAGGATTGTATAAGGATTGTCCAGCACAGTCTAGATCTAAGGGATCTTGGTTCCAAACAGGGGAACGAAAAGTAAGATCGACCCTGGACCTCAAACTTCTAACAGCCTTTGACATGGTCCTCCTTCTTTGGATGGAGTTCCTCCGCTCAGCCATTACTTCAACAGAAAAAGGTGCAGTTTCCGGCATCCATCGACATTCGGGTTGCTTGCCCTCTGCAAAAATTCCTTCGCCTTTCCATTCGTCAACAGCATTTTCAAGTCACAACCTTGTCCTTCGGCCTTGCTTCCGCACCCAGAGTGTTCGCTCGGGTCATGGCGGATGTCATGTTTCTCTTGCACTCTAGAGGCGTGCTCGTCCTGCCCTGTTTGGTCTGTCTAGCCGCCCTTCCAGGACTACGCTGAGTCGTCTAGATCTCTTGCGATACCTTCTCTCCTGGGCTGGCAGCTACACTTAGACAAGTTCTCCTCATTTCCAGCCCAGCAGATATCCTTTTTGAGGATGATCCTGCACACTTCTAGAAGGATGGTAATTTTTCCTCGAGACAAGGTCATGGCCCTTCAACAGGGAGCTCGCGCAAGGAGAGTTCTGAAGACTTGATTACTCAACCCCTCATTTCATTCGATTTGCTAAGAGAGTTCTGAGGAAAAATGGTGACGACTATGGAAGCAAGTCAAACAGACTTTCAGACAATAGTCTCTGAGCTCCTTCTTCATCCAGGGCCTTTCTCCCGGTTCAATGGTTATTAGTAACTACCAATGCCAGTCTTCTTCTCCGCATCATTGTTCTGGAGATCCGAACGGTAGTCTTAAATCAGGTCCACTGCCTTCTGGCGGGTCTCCCTATCCGAATTCAATTGGATAATGCCACGGGCGGTGACTTACGTCAGTCATCTAGCAGGTACCCTGGGTCAGGCGCCATGACCGAGGTACCTCACTTTCTCTGATGGGCCGAAGTCTATTATTCGGTGATCTCGGCAGTATATATCCCAGAAGTAGAACTCTGAACGGCAAACAAATTCAGCCGTCAGGGTTCCGCCTCAAGTCAGTGGGAACTTCACCCCGAAGTCTTCCATCAGATCTGTCCTTACTGGAGTTCTCCAGTTGTAGGTGGGATGACATCCAGACTGAAGGCCAATGTACTCGAGTTCGTGGTTCGGCCTCGAGATCCAGGAGCCATTGCTCTCCATGCTCTGGTTCTGCCGTGGTACCAGTTTCCATGTCTCCCCTTCCACTGCTTCTGAAAGCCTTTCGGAAGCAGAAAGGGGCCCCAGTGATCCTCAGAGATCCGCACTGACCACGTCCGTTTTTTGTTTGCGGAGCTAGTATCTTCTCGCCTTATCGCAGCACAACTGCAAGTAGGGACTTTCTCACAGGGAGTTTTTCACACGTAGTTCTTCCCTATCGCATACCGTTAGATCATTGGGACCTTATTATTCCTAGGAGCGTTACAGTAGGCTCCTTTTTCATTCGGGCAGACTTTACTATCAGGGAAAGTCGTCCCGTTCTCCTCTGCGATATTCTCACTCTGACGGGTCTTCGGAGCTAGCTTCTCTGCTCCTTCAGACTGTTTTCCCTTATTACCTTCGAGGCAAGGTTGTCCTCAGGCCATCTCCATCCCTTGTTACCAAGGTGGTACTGTATTACCACTGTTATGAGGGCATAGTTCTTCCCTCATCTCTATTGGCTCCAGTCCACAAAATGGAATAAGATCCCCCATATTCTGGACGAAATGAGTGCTCTGAGTAGGTACGTCTTGAGGACGGCGTCCTTCTGAAGGTTGGACATTTTATTTGGGCTTCCTGACGGTAGAGGAAGGCTTCCTGACATTTTCAGGAAGAGTTTAGCCGTTTCATCGACCATGATAACATGGTTAATTCTTTTCACCATCCAGGAGTCCTTCCGTGCTAGATGTCAGCCTATCTCCCTGTCTATCAAAGGTTCTAGGCACCAGGCGTCAGCAAGGCACGCCTGCAAGCTTGCGGATTCGTCCAGTCCGCATGCATTCTTGAAGCACTATAATTCCCACACTTCCACAGATGTGAGTCTGGGCAGGCGGACTCTGCAGGCCGCGGTGGCGCACTTGTAAGTAGCGGTTACACAGGGCCTGATCTATTGTTGTCCCCACCCAGGGACTGCTTTGGGACGTCCCACGGTCTGTGTCCCCCAATGAGGCGAAGGAGAAATAGGGATTTTTGTGTACTCACCGTAAAATCCTTTTCTCCGAGCCATTCATTGGGGGGGGGGACAGCTCCCACCCTGTTATTAGCTTATGCTTGTTTTTTTTAGAATATGACATGCTATGCGCTCATATATTGTTACTGATCTCCTACTGCTTTTTCACCAAACTGGTTAGCTGAGAGCCAGCAGGAGGATGTATACGGCAGGGGAGGAGCTAACTTTTTTTTGTATCACTTAGTGTCAGCCTCCTATTGGCAGCAGCATACACCCACGGTCTGTGTCCCCCCAATGAATGGCTCGGAGAAAAGGATTTTACGGTGAGTACACAAAAATCCCTATTTCTCTTCCCTTACTAAGGAAAGAAGATATCGGAGAAAATTAAAAACAGGTGCTGTCCCACCTGTAACAAAGCTTTACCGGAGTCCTGGAACAAAAAGCTTTGTAATTCCTGTATACAACAACTGTTATGTGAGGAAACCCCAGATTTTGCCTCTGAACTAAAATCTGTAATCATCAGAAGTCCAGAGTGCTTTTGCATCCTTTAGTAAGGAGTAAAAATTAAGAAAAATTAGACTGAGACTGCAGTATACTCCCAATCTGACCCCTCTACTTCGGGAGACGCTGACTGAGACAGATCAGACTTCTCCTCCTCTTCCTCGGACGAAGAAACGGGGTTGCCACGGCTTTCCCTTAGATGAAGTAGATGCCCTAGTGAAAGCCCGTGAGATCTACTATGGGGGTAGCAGACCCTCGTCATGATAGAACTGCTCAGGATATAATGTTTGGGGGATTGGGACAGAAAAAACGGAGAGCATTTCCCTTAAACCTGAATGTCCAAACCCTAATTAAGAAGGAATGGGACAAACCAGACAGGAAAAACTCCTCAGTACCCTCCCTCAAAAGGAAATATCCTTTCGAAGAGGAAGCATCTACATCCTGGGACAAAGCCCCTAAGCTTAATGTTGCTGTGGCCAAAGCCTCAAAGTTCGCCCTCCCCTTTGAGGACATGGGTACACTTAAAGATCCCTTTGACACCTTTCTTAAGGGTGCATGGGAATCAGCAGGAGGGAACCTGAGGCCGGCTATAGCAGCCACATGTACCTCCAGATCCCTAATGGTATGGGTAGATCAGCTGGATGGAAAAAACAGCTAAAGGAAGGCATGCCCAGAAACAAAATCTTAGAATCCATTCCTTTGATAAGAGGCGCAGTGGCTTTTCTAGCAGACTCCTTGACGGATTCTGTCCGCTTGGCATCTAAAACCGCAGCCCTCTCAAAAGCGGCCAGGAGAACCTTATGGCTTAAAAGCTGGCCAGAGGATTTACAAACTAAGCTTAAACTATGCTCGATTTCCTATGAGGGCAAATTCCGGTTTGCAGAAACTCTGGATGACATACTACAGAAAGCGGGGGATAAGAAGGGATTCCCGAACTTAGGACCAATGCCATTTAAATGGTCCTTTCGGAGCAGGATATATTTCCGTAGAAAATCCCAGGGAGCAAAACAGATGGAAAGAGGGAAGAAGGAGAGATAGACGATTCCTCTTTGGTAACTGTTCCCGAGACAAAAAACCCTCCCAAGTGACAAGTGACGGTCGGTCTCCTGGGGGCAAGACTCTTCTCCCTTCGACCTGGGAAAAAATATCAAATGGCTCATTTTTTACCCCCCCAAAAAAAACTACGTGGTAACCTGCCTAAGATCTTGAGCAACAGAACAAGAAGCTTTAGGCTGTGTGCACACGTTGCGTTTTTTTCTCGGTTTTTCCCGATAACGCTATAAAACCGCAAAAAAAGCATACAATAAGCATCCCATCATTTAGAATGAATTCCGCATGTTTTGTGCACATGATGCGTTTTTTTCCCACGAAAAAAACGCATCGCGGTTAAAACGGCAGCATGTTCATTAATTTTGCGGGGTTTTTTGGCGGATTTCCCACTACAAAATACATTGGGAAGTGTCTGGAAAAAAACGCGTCAAAACCGCATGCAGATTTCTTGCGGATTTCTTGCAGAAAATGTCCGGTTTTTCTCAGGAATTTTCTGCGAGAAATCCTGAACGTGTGCACATAGCCTTAGAAGGCGAAATTCTAACTTGGGAATTAAGAACCTCCTCAAACCATAATGAAATCTGGGCCGTGGGTCAAGCTCTCTCAAAATTTCTACCTTGCATACAAGGACATCATGTCAGCATATTTTTGGACAACAAAGTAACAGTGGCTTATATAAACTATCGGGGGAGCCAGGTCCCGAACTCTAGTGGACACCACCTCCTCCAGAATCCTCAGCTTAGCAGAGGAAAACCTTTTATCTCTGCACTACATATTTGTGGGTCAGAAAACCAGATGGCAGACTATCTGAGCCTCACTCAACTAAAACAAGGCGAGTGGATTCTAAATCGTTCCATTTTCTCCAGTCACCTTCCACGACAGCGGTACTGGAGGATGTCTCCCCGCCCTAATGGGGGACAGGAAACACAGCGGTTAAATACCCTCCCCTTCCTGCCACCTCCAGTGTTTTTCCTGTCCCCTATGGGGCATGAAGAGGTCCTGCGGTAGTGCTGCCGTGGCCGGCGATTGGAGCACTCGAGATCTTACCTAGCCGGGCAGCCTGGGTCGGGATGTTCCTCCTCCCTGCGGCGCTGCTCCCGTCTCCCCACTTGGTGTGGACTCGGGACCCTTCCTCCGCTCCTCCCGCGCTCCTTCGGGAGTAAAGCGGAGCGGTATGGTGCGGCCGGGGTCCCCAAGCGGCTCCACGGCATTCCTCCTCTCCTGCATGGCCGGAAACGGTGGACGCGCGAACCGGAAGTACCCGAACTTCCGGTTCACGGCATGTGCGTTCCAGCGGTGGAACGCACGCGCGTCGGAAAGCAATTCTGATGGGACATGGCGGTTCTCTCCCCTATGCCTGGGACCGGGAGGAGGAGCACACGATTGGACGCAGCTTCCACGGTTTTTAACCCTGGAAGTCACCTCCAGGTAAGGCCCCCTGTCTGACTGACTGGACTTCAGTACTGACTGACCATGGAAGGTGACAGACCTATCTCTGCTTCTGCCGAGCCCTGCGTCCTCCCTCCTACCGTGAGTAGCGGGTTAAGGTCCCTTTATCCCTGTATTCCTTAGGGTGCTATATACTTAGTCCTCCTTCTCTCTCTTTTAGGGAGACAAGGCCTCTGCCCCTAGGAAGGACAGATCTTCCAAGACAAAATCGGAAGATCGGAAATGTGGTGTTTGTGCATCAAGGCTTCCTTCTTCTTACAAGAAGAAACTGTGCCAGCCCTGCACTGATGAAATTTTACGCTCAGAACAGCCATCCTTGTTTGAGAGCATTAAATCCCTCATTAAACAGGAAGTTCAGTCCTCAGTATCGGCCCTTTCCCAGTCTCTGTTACCTCCGCCACCTCCCCCTAAAAAAAGGAAGATGGCTACGGTTACGTCTGATTCAGATTCTGGTGAAATTCGTTCCTCCGGTTCGGAGGATTTGTGGGAGAATGAGGGCTCCACTTCCACCCCCAAAGAGGAGAGTAAGAAATACTATTTTTCCTCGGAAGACATACATGAGTTAATTAGTATGGTCAGGGGGACAATGGGCGTTGAGGAGGAGGAGTAGAAGCCATCAGTGCAGGATGAGATGTTCGGTGGGTTAAAGCCAAAGAAATTAAAGGGGTTCCCTATACACGAGAATGTAGAGTCTCATTCTTCATAAATGGGAATCGCCCGAAAAGGGACTTACTGTTCCCTCTGAGCTAAAGAATCGTTTCTCTCTCGATGGAGACGTCTCTCTGTGGGATACCCCTAAGGTAGATGTGCAGGTCTCTAGAGTCTCAAAAAAGACAACCTTTCCCTTCGAGGATGCTTCCCAATTCAGAGACCCTATGGATCGCAAGATGGAGAGCTTGCTAAGAAAATCCTGGGAGACTTCCACCAATCTCCTTAAAACAAATATTGCGTCCACCTGCATGGCTAGATCCCTATTTCGTTGGCTCCGCACACTTGAAGACCACCTTACCCAGGGAACATCTAGGGAAGTAATCTTAGATTCCCTCCCGCTTCTCCAGAAAGCTACAGGCTTCCTAGCCGATGCTTCGGCAGAGTCCGTTAGAGTAGCTGCCAAATCTGCAGTTCTCTCTAATTCAGCCAGAAGAGCTCTATGGCTAAAGTCTTGGAGTGGGGACATAATGTCCAAAACAAAGCTCTGTGCCATTCCCTTTCAGGGCCGCTATCTGTTCGGGCAGGCCCTAGACGATATTCTGGAAAAAGCAACGGACAAGAAGAAAGCGCTTCCGGAACAGAGGAATCCGAAGAAACGTTTTTTTCGTCCCTCAGAAGAACAACCCTTCCAGCGAGAGTTCAAAGGGAAGGGCAAATCAGGACGCTGGAGCTATCCTAAAGGGGGGAAAGGTAGGAACATCCTGGTTCCCCAGTCCCAGCAGACCCCGGATAAGCAGTGACTACGCCCAGGGCGTTAGGGGTCGTCTCTCGAGCTTCATCAACCAGTGGAGTTCCATTTCGTCGAACCAATGGGTACTCGACACTATTCAGAATGGACTAAAATTAGAGTTCGAGAGCCCTCCCCCTCATCACATAAGGATAACCTCATTGCAGAGTCTCAGCCCTCAGGGCGCATTCCTTTGCGGACTTCAAGAGTTACTCCAGGAAGGAGTAATTTCCCCAGTACCTCAACAAGAAAGAGGCAGAGGACACTATTCCCACCTGTTTCTGATCAAGAAACCTTCGGGAAAACACCGAATAATAATCAACTTGAAACCCCTGAATCGAGTAATAACCTACAGGAGGTTCAAGATGGAGTCGGTCAAAACAGCGATCCCTCTGATAGGACAGGACTGGGCAATGGCTACAGTGGATCTGAGGGACGCTTATTACCACGTCCCAATCCACCCAGAATTCCGGAAGTACCTAAGATTCGCAATATCTCAGGAGCAAGGGATAGTACACTACCAGTTCAACTCCCTTCCCTTCGGAATCGCCTCAGCTCCCAGGGTCTTTACAAAGATCATGACAGAAGCTATTATATTCATCCGTCTTCAGGGGATCTGCATAGTACCCTATCTAGACGATCTACTCATTGTCGCTCCTTCAGTTTCCCGCCTCAGGGCGGACTTATCAAAATCTCTAGAAATACTAAAGTCGTTGGTGTGGATCCCGAATCTAGAGAAATCGGACCTACTTCCCTCCAGGAGGAAGAAGTTCCTAGGGGTCCTTCTGGACTCGGAGTTGAGGAAATCCTTTCTGCCCAGAGAACGTCAACTCGATCTGGTACAGAAGATAACAGCATTCAGAACCCTGAAGACTCCAACTCTACGACAATCCATGTCTATTCTGGGATCTCTAACATCTTGTATCCAGATGGTATCTTGGGCCCAAGCCCACACGAGAGTCCTCCAAACCCATGTCCTATCATCTTGGGACGGACAGCAGAGTTCTCTTTCCAAAAGGATTTCCCTCCCCAATCATGTCAGGACATCCCTGACATGGTGGCTACGGCTGCGGAACCTCCAACGGGGGGTCAGTTGGGACCAGATCCCGCTAAAGACACTCACTTCGGACGCCAGTCAAAGGGGATGGGGTGCTATAGTCGATGGAACCCATTTCCAGGGCACCTGGGCTCCAGACATCAGAGCAAGCTTTTCGAACTTCAGAGAACTGAAGGCAGTGGAAGACGCGTTAAAAGCCGCATCCTTTATTGTTCAGGGACACCATGTCAGGATATATTCCGACAATATGACCACGGTAGCATACCTTCGTCATCAGGGAGGGACAAGATTCAAGAAATTAAAAACCTTAGCCTCAAACATTTTTTTCTGGGCAGAGGCACCTCCTCTCTATTTCGGCAGTTCACCTGAAAGGGTCAGCCAATACCCAGGCGGATTTCCTGAGCAGAAAGGATGTACATCCAGGGGAATGGTGTCTGGACCAAGAGGTCTTCCTCTCCCTGATTTCCAGATGGGGGATTCCGGAAGTGGACCTTTTTGCCAACAGTCAGAATGCCAAGCTGCAAACTTATTTCTCCCTGAATATGGCAGACAGAGCACTGGGCATGGATGCGTTCTCTCACCCGTGGAGGTTCAACCTCGTCTATGCTTTTCCTCCGATTCCATTGCTGTCAAAAACTCTACAGAAGATTCGATCGGAGCGAGTTACGGCGATTCTAATCGCACCAACATGGCCGGGGAGAAGTTGGTACAGCGCCATGTTAGACATGGGTCAAGAAGGTCCAGTATATCTACCCCAGAAGGAGAATCTTCTTCATCAAGGACCTTTGCTGCATCCAAACCTTCACAGGTTAAGTCTTTCAGCATGGCTTCTGAGGCCGAAATACTAAAGGCAAGAGGCCTCTCGGATGAAGTAATTCATACTCTCCAAAGCAGTAGAAAACCCGTGACGAATGCCATTTATGCCAAGATATGGAAGAAGTTTTCCTCATGGTATCTTCCAGATATTCCAGACCCATTTCATCCTAATATTGCCAAGATTCTGGACTTCTTGCAAAAAGGTCTAGAGTTGGGTCTTAGGCCCAATACCTTGAAAGTACAAATTTCAGCACTTAGTTCAAATTTTGACCAAGAACTAGCCAAACATCGGTGGATCAGGCGTTTTATAACTTCAGCAAGTAGAATCCGTCCCAGAGTTCTCAACAATACTCCTCCTTGGGACCTTAATTTGGTCCTTAATAGTCTAACTCGGGACCCTTTCGAACCTTTATCTCAATCTTCATTAAAGGTTCTTACCCTGAAAACGGTCTTTTTAGTGGCTATTACCTCTGCCAGACGGATAGGAGAACTACATGCCCTATCCATACAAGAACCTTACTTGAGGGTAACATCGGATAGTATAATCCTTCGTCTAGACCCTACCTTCTTACCTAAAGTAACATCAGACTTTCATAGAGGTCAGGACATAGTGTTGCCCTCATTCTACCCGGATCCTTCTAATGTGAGAGAAGAGTCCTTCCACACTCTGGATGTCCGCAGAGTGGTTCTATATTATCTTTCACAAACAGAGAGTTGGAGGATTGATCAAAATCTCTTCATTCAACTCTCCGGAAAGAACAAAGGAAGAAAGGCGACAAAAAATACTATCGCCAACTGGATTAAACAAGCCATATCTCTGGCATACTCATCCCAGAATCTAACACCTCCTCCATCGCTAAAGGCCCATTCTACACGGTCGGTGTCAACATCATGGGCAGAGAGAGGTGATGCTTCTACGGAGCAGATTTGCAGAGCTGCCACCTGGTCATCAGTACATACGTTCACCAGGCACTACAGGCTTGATTTCAACCGGGATTTAACTTTTGGCAGAACAGTTCTGCAGGCGGTTGTCCCCCCCTAGAAATAATTTGTTGATACTACTCCAGTACCGCTGTCGTGGAAGGTGACTGGAGAAAATAGAATTATTCTTACCATTAATTCGGTTTCTAGGAACCTTCCACGACAGCACTAATTTCCCTCCCTATCTGATAATTTTATTGGATGATTCCTGCACTTAAGTGGTAACTATACATACTACTGTGTCCAGAAAAAACACTGGAGGTGGCAGGAAGGGGAGGGTATTTAACCTCTTTGTGTTTCCTGTCCCCCATTAGGGCGGGGAGACATCCTCCAGTACCGCTGTCGTGGAAGGTTCCTAGAAACCGAATTAACGGTAAGAATAATTCTATTTTCAACCAAATCGCAAAAATGTGGGGGACTCCGGAAATAGATTAATTTGCCGACTTAAAAAATGGAAAAGTAATAGCATTCTGCTCCCTAAACCCCAAGGTGAACCCTTAGGCCGGCTTCACACTCAGCGTATGAAAATACGGTCCGTAAATTACGGCCGTAATACGCTGAAATGTCCCGAAAATAGTGGTCCGTAGCTCCTCCGTAGGCAGGGTGTGTCAGCGTTTTTTGCGCATGGCATCCTCCGTATGTAATCCGTATGGCATCCGTACTGCGTGGTTTTCTCGCAGGCTTGCAAAACCAACATACCGCTATAGAAATGATCCATGTGTCCCAAAAAGAAAAAAATATATATATGTTGTGTATATATGTATATGTATGTGTGTGTATATATGTGTGTGTATATATATAAATATCTATCATTAGACACATATATGTATATATATTAATATTTTTTCCAGCGCTATACAGCTTGAAAGCCGGTAATTCAATTACCGGCTTTTTCTTTCTCCTTCCTAAAACCCGACATGATTTGAGACATGGTTTACATACAGTAAACCATGTCTTCTCTCCATTTTTTTGGCAGATTCCACACTACTAATGTCAGTAGTGTGTATCTGCAAAATTTGGCCGTTCTAGCTCTTAAAATAAAGGGTTAAAGGGAACCTGTCACCCCGAAAATCGGGGGTGAGGTAATCCCACCGGCATCAGGGGCTTATCTGCAGCATTCTATAATGCTGTAGATAAGCCCCCGATGTTACCTGAAAAAGGAGAAAAAGACGTTAGATTATACTCACCCAGGGGCGGTCCCGCTGCTGGTCTGGTCAGATGGGCGTCTCCGGTCCGCTGCATCGCCTCCCATCTTCTTTCCATGACGTCCTCTTCTGATCTTCAGCCACGGCTCCGGCGCAGGCGTACTTTGCTCTGCCCTGTTGAGGGCAGAGGATAGTACAGCAGTGCGCAGGCGCCGGAAAGGTCAGAGGCTCGGCGCCTGCGCACTGCAGTACTTTGTCTGCCCTCAACAGGGCAGAGCAAAGTACGCCTGCGCCGGAGCCGTGGCCGAAGATCAGAAGAGGACGTCATGGAAAGAAGATAGGAGGCGCCGCAGCGGACCGGAGACGCCCATCTGACCAGACCAGCAGCGGGACCGCCCCTGGGTGAGTATAATCTAACGTCTTTTTCTCCTTTTTCAGGTAACATCGGGGGCTTATCTACAGCATTATAGAATGCTGCAGATAAGCCCCTGATGCCGGTGGGATTACCTCACCCCCGATTTTCGGGGTGACAGGTTCCCTTTAAATGGCGGAAAAAATTGTCGTGGGCTCCCGCGCAATTTTCTCCGCCAGAGTAGTAAAGCCAGTGACTGAGGGCAGATATTAATAGCCTGGAGAGGGTCCACGGTTATTGGCCCCCCCCTGGCTAAAAATATCTGCCCCCAGCCACCCCAGAACAGGCACATCTGGAAGATGCGCCTATTCTGGCACTTGGCCACTCTCTTCCCATTCCCGTGTAGCGGTGGGATATGGGGTAATGAAGGGTTAATGCCACCTTGCTATTGTAAGGTGACATTAAGCCTAATTAATAATGGAGAGGCGTCAATTATGACACCTATCCATTATTAATCCAATTGAATGAAAGGGTTAAATAAAACACAAACACATTATTTAAAATTATTTTAATGAAATAAAAACAATGGTTGTTGGAGTATTTTATTCTACGCCCAATCCAGTCACTGAAGACCCTCGTTCTGTGAAAGAAAAAACATAATAAACCAACAATATACTTACCCTCCGCAGATCTGTAACGTCCATCGATGTAAATCCTTCTGAAGGGGTTAAAACATTTTGCAGCAAGGAGCTTTGCTAATGCAGGCTGCTCCTCGCTGCAAAACCCCGGGGAATGAGTCTAAATATAGATCAATGAGCTATATTTAGCTTCATTTGCGGTGAGGCGCCCTCTGCTGGATGTTCATAGATCGTGGGAAATTTCCTAGAAAGCTCCCGATAACCTTGGTATCGGCATGATTGTACTGACGCGGGGAATTCCTGTCGGGTCATTTTTACCACTCAGTGAGCATTCTGAAAACAAAACCCATTAAAGCCATGTCAGAATTTTGTTTTTTTTTTTTTTTTTTTTTTTTTTTTAATATACAGTTTTTCAGTACATTTATAATGTAAAATACAGTGTCATTTAAAACTACAATTCGTCCTGCAAAAAAACAGAACCTCCTTTGCTATGTCAACTGAAGGGAAGGTAAGAATGAAAATTGACTGTAGAGACAAAGGGTTAAAGCCTTCTCATCCAGGTGGATTTTTGTATTTGATTTTTTTTTTTGTTTCCTCCGCTAGTCTTCCAAGATCCATAACTTTTTACTTAAAAATTTTCCATTGACATGAGCATATGTGGACTTGTTATTTTTGTGAGACGAGTTGTAGTTTTGAATGAAATTATTAATTTTACCATAGTGTACTGAGAAGGAAGAAAAACTTGTGTCGTACGATGTGTGAATATGTACACACTAACACACAATTTAGATTTAAAAAAATATCAGATCTTTGCAGAAAATATATATCAAACATTATTTTTCTTTTACAGCCTCATTGTTTCATTGCACAGTCAACTTGAATGCTTTATTGACTATAGGTTGCATCAGATAGAGGTACTCAGACTATAAAAATTAAAGCTCCCTGTCAGGCCGTCATAGTGGGCTGACTGACAGATTCTCAGTTTGCTCATTCTGTAGGCTGCAATCAACAGTGAAGCACAGGAGGCTATTGCAGGCAAACGATACAAAATTTTAAATGAAACCCAATTGAAAAAATGATTTTTAGCCCCAAATACAAGAAGAAAAAGAAACTGTCCCAAAGGTGAATAACCCCTTTCATAGAGGTTCTCTCCCTATTATCTATTAGCATGGAGAGAAGCTACAGTGTCTTGCTCTGATAGATGTCATTTTCTTGCATTATGCAGACTATTGTTAATCAGTCAGCACTGTGTGATTCTGTATTTCTCCTGTACTGCACGGGTCTGCTCACAAATCTTACACCTCGCTGACGAGGGACACATCTAGCAAAATTGATTATCCTATATGGGCAATCCCTTTATTTTATTGTGGCTTGCTGTGAAATCATCTTTTCACAAGACCACATGCACACATCAAGTGTTTTGTTTTTGTTTTTTTGTTTTTTGTTTTTAAATCAATATTTGTAAGCCGAAATCAGGAGTGGAACAATCAGAGGAAAAATATAAGGGTATGTTCACACTGGGCTTTTTGTTGCGTTTTTTTTTTTTTTTTTTTTTCCCCCCCCTGCAGCAAAACCTGATTTCTTGGCAGGAAAGAAGCTGCAGCAAAAACGCATGTTTTGGTATGGTTTTTTTTCATGCGTTTTTTGAGGCTGACTTGTCTCTTTGTGCATGCTAATAAAGTTGTGTGCCCCCAGAGGAAAAAAAACTTCCCGTAGAACCATACCTCTAAATCCTCTGAAAAGCCGGCAATTCAGCAGCTGCATACAGTAAAATCACAGCTTGATGGGTTAGAATAGAAAAGTTATATACACACAGAATATATAGATATAAAGATGTCAGTGACATATATAATTAGTGCAATGTGCTAACTGTACATGTATTTCATGAATAAGATTATTTTTCCTGAAACAAATGGCATGGGCTCCCACATAATTTTCTTAACCAGCAGAGGGAAAGCTGGGGGCAGGTGTTTATAGCCTGGGAAGGGGTGGTAATGCCCCACAGCTGTATACATGGCCATTAAAATGGGAGATCCCCAAAAAAATTATGTAGGGTCCCCCTATAATTAATAACCAGCAAAGGCTATGCAGACCGCTGCAGTCTGATATTAATATCCTAGGAAGGGGCCATGGATACTGCCCCCCAGGCTAATAACATCAGCTCTCTGCCTCCTTAGAAAAGGCGCATTTATAAGATGTGTCAATTGTGGCATTTAGCTTCGCTCTTCCCACTTGCCCTGTAGCGGTGGCAAGTTGGATAATAGTGTGTGTGTGTGTGGGGGGGTTGATGTCACCTTTGTATTGTCAGGTAACATCAAGCCCAGAGGTGAGTAATGGAGAGATTTCTATAAGACGCCCCCATTACTAACCCCAGAGTCATATTGTATAAAAACACACATGATCGGGCGTCAGCGATGTGTCTGCATAACAATCAGAGGTCTCATTGAGACCTCTATGGTTGTGTGCCGCTCCTCTATGGTGGTTGTGTTCATCGCTCCTATGTAGCAGAGCCGATCGCGTTGTTCTCATGGAGGCTACTGAAGCATGGCAAAATTTAAAAAAATAATTAAATTTTAAAATATATGAAAAAAATATAAAAGTTTAAATCGCCCCATTCAAAATAAAACAATAAAAAAATCAAACCTACACATTTGGTATCGCCGCGTTCAGAATCGCCTGATCTATCAATTTAAAAAAAAAAAAAATTAACCTAAACGGGGTAGCGAGAAAAATATTCAAAACGATGAAGAATTAAGTTTTTTTGTTTGCCGTGACATTGCGTTAAAATGCCATTTCGGGTAATGAAAAGATTGTATCTGCACCAAAATGGTATCATTAACCCCTTCCCGACCTTTGATGCCACGCAGGCGTCATGAAAGTCGGTGCCAATCCGACCTGTGGCGTCATGGAAAGATCGCGTCCCCGCAGATCGGGTGAAAGGGTTGACTCCAATTTCACCCGATCTGCAGGGACAGTGGGAGTGGTACTTTAGCTCAGGGGGGGTGGTTTCACCCTTACCCCCCCCCCCCCCCCCCCCGTGGCTACGATCGCTCTGATTGGCTGTTGAAAGTGAAACTGCCAATCAAAGTGATTTGCAATGTTACACCTAAAAAACTGGTGAAATATTACAATCCAGCCATGGCCGGTGCTGCAATATCATCGGACATGGCTGGAAACACTGATGTTTCCAGCCACCGATCTCCTCCCCGGTCCTCCGTCCGGTGCTCCGCTCCCCTCTGTCGTCCTGTCTGCTCCCCCGTCCTCCTGCCCGCTCCCCCCGTGCTGAGATGCCACCCCCCCGTTCTCCAATCCACCCCCCATGCTCAGATCCCCCCCCCCCCCCCCATACTTACCGGGCCTCCCGGTGTCTGTCCGTCTTCTCCATGGGCGCCGCCTTTTTCCAAAATGGCAGGCGCATGCGCAGTGCGCCCGCCGAATCGGCCGGCTGATTCGTTCCAGGTATATTTTGATTACTGCGATAGGTTATATCACAGTGATCAAAATAAAAAAAATAGTAAATGATCACCCCCATAGGTAGGGAAAATAATAAGATAAAGA
Source organism: Ranitomeya imitator (assembly GCF_032444005.1). Taxonomy (NCBI): domain Eukaryota; kingdom Metazoa; phylum Chordata; class Amphibia; order Anura; family Dendrobatidae; genus Ranitomeya; species Ranitomeya imitator. The sequence goes on along the minus strand of NC_091286.1, from coordinate 405,093,320 downwards.
GAATATTATTTTTTTTCTTTTTCCACTAGGGTTAGGGCTACGGTTAGGGTATGTGCACACAGTGCGGATTTGGCTGCGGATCCGCAGTGGATTGGCTGCTGCGAATTCGTAGCAGTTTTCCATCAGGTTTACAGTACCATGTAAACCTATGGAAAACCAAATCCGCTGTGCCCATGGTGCGGAAAATACCATGCGGAAACGCTGCGTTGTATTTTCCGCAGCATGTCAATTTTGTGCGGATTCCGCAGCGTTTTAACCTGTTCCTCAATAGGAATCCGCAGGTGAAATCCACACAAAAAAACACTGGAAGTCCTCTGTAAATCCGCAGGTAAAACGCAGTGCCTTTTACCTGCGGATTTTTCAAAAATCGTGCGGAAAGATCTCACACGAATCCGCAACGTGGGCACATAGCCTTAGGGTTGGAATTAGGGCTAGGGTTGGAAATAGGGTTAAGATTAGGCTTGTGGTTAGGGTTATGGTTAGGGGTGTGTTGGGGTTAAAGTTGGGGTTGGGGTTAGGGTTGGGATTAGGGTTAGGATTAGGGTTGGTATTAGGGTTACCGGTGTGTTTGGGTTAGGGCTGTGGTTAGGGTTATGGCTACAGATGGGATAAGGGTTAGGGGTGTGTTGGGGTTAGTGTTGAAGTTAAAATTGAGAGGTTTCCACTGTTTAGGCACATCAGGGGTCTCCAAACGCAACATGGCTCCACCATTGATTCCAGCCAATCTTGCACTGAAAAAGTCAAATAGTGCTCCCTCCCTTCCGAGCCCCGACGTGCGCCCAAACAGTGGTTTACCCCCACATATGGGGTACCAGCGTACTCAGGACAAACTGGACAACAACTTTTGGGGTCCAATTTCTCCTGTTACCCTTGCGAAAATAAAAAATTGCTTGCTAAAACATCTTTTTTGAGGAAAGAGAAATTATTTTTATTTTCACGGCTCTGCGTTATAGACTTCTATGAAGCACTTGGGGGTTTAAAGTGGTCAGCGCACATCTAGATAAGTTCCTTGGGGGGTCTAGTTTCCAAAATGGGGTCACATGTGGGGGAGCTCCAATGTACAGGGGCTCTCCAAACGCGACATGGTGTCCGCTAACGATTGGAGCTAATTTTTCATTCAAAAGTCAAATGGCGCTCCTTCACTTCCGAGCCCTGCTGCGTGCCCAAACAGTGGTTTACCCCCACATATGAGGTATTGGTGTACTCAGGAGAAATTGCCCAATAAATTTTAGGAGCCATTTTATCCTGTTGCCCATGTGAAAATGAAAAAATTAAGGCTAAAATATTTTTTTTGTGGAAAATAAAGTACTTTTTCATTTTTACGGATCAATTTGTGAAGCACCTGGGGGTTCATAGTGCTCACTATGCATCTAGATAAGCTCCTTGGGAGGGGTCTAGTTTCCAAAATGGGGTCATTTGTGGGGAAGCTCCAATGTTTAGGCACACAGGGGCTCTCCAAACGCGACATTGTGTCAGCTAAAGATTGGAGCCAATTTTTCATTGAAAAAGTCAAATGGCGCTCCTTCCCTTCCGAGCCCTGTTGTGCGCCCAGACAGTGATTCCCCCCCACCTATGAGGTATCTGCGTACTCTGAACCCCAAACGTTATTGTACAATTCGTCCTGTTTCTTTTTACCCTTGGGAAAATAAAAAAATTGTTGCTAAAACATAATTTTTGTGATTAAAAAATTAAATGTTCATTTTTTTTCCTTCCATGTTGCTTCTGTGAAGTACCTTAAGGGTTAATAAACTTCTTGAATGTGGTTTTGAGTATCTTGAGGGGTGCAGTTTTTAGAATGGTGTCAGTTTTGGGTATTTTCAGCCATACAGACCCCTCAAACTGACTTCAAATGTGAGGTGGTCCCTAAAAAAAAAATGGTGTTGTAAAAATGAGAAATCGCTGGTCAAATTTTAACCCTTATAACTTCCTAGCAAAAAAAAATTTTGTTTACAAAATTGTGCTGATGTAAAGTAAACGTGGGAAATGTTATTTATTAACTACTTTGTGTCACATAACTCTCGTTTAACAGAATAAAAATTCAAAATTTGAAAATTGCGAAATTTTCAAAATTTTAGCCAAATTTCCATTTTTTTCACAAATAAATGCAAAAATTATTGACCTAAATTTACCACTAACATGAAGCCCAATATGTCACGAAAAAACAATCTCAGAACCGATACGATTGAAGCGTTCCTGAGTTATTACCTTATAAAGGGACACTGGTCAGAATTGCAAAAAACGGCCAGGTCATTAAGGTCAAAATAGGCTGGGTCATGAAGGGGTTAAAAACGTCAGCTTGGCACGCAAAAAATAAGCCCTCACCCAACCCGAGATAACGAAAAATGGAGACGCTTCGGGTATCGGAAAATTGTGCAATTACTTTATTTTTTTTTTTAGCAAAGTTTGCAAATTTTTTTTACCACTTAGATAAAAAATAACCTAGACATGGTTGGTGTCTGTGAACTCTTAATGACCTGGAGAATCATAATGGCAGGTCAATTTTAGCATTTAATGAACCTGGCAAAAAAGCCAAACAAAAAATGTGTGGGATTGCACCTTTTGCAGTTTCACCGCACTTGGAATTTTTTTCCCGTTTTCTAGTACACGACATGCTAAAACCAATGATGTCATTTGAAAGTAGAACTCTTCCTGCAAAAAATAAGCCCTCACATGGCCATATTGACAGAAAAATAAGTTATGGGGAGGAGGGAAGCGAAAAACAAAAACGCAAAACCGAAAAAAGCTGGGGTTAGGAAGGGGTTAATTTTTTTAAATAAAATATGTGGGGACCACTCTATTTATAACAAGCCTTGCCACGCCTTTTTTTTTTTTTTTTATCTACAGCGCAGAAGTCAGTAGATGAATACTCCCATCAGCCGCTCCTGCTCTCACTGTTATTAGCAGCAGCAGCAGCAGGTGTTAGATGATGGGAGCGGTAGTCCCATCAGCTGACTCTAGTGACTAGAGGTAAACTTTATTCCTGTGATCACAGCTGCTGGCTCACGCTGTCTTTTCACCACCGATCAGAAGCGGTGTTTGCCGCGCTGTCATGTATATGACAGCGTGTCAGACAGTGTTGTCGGGCCCCCATTCAAGTGAATGTGGCTTGGGTCCGCTGCTCAGTGTCTCTGCTGGATGACAGGCTGTATGGAGGCATCGTACAGACTGCCATCTAGATGTAGCTGAGCTGACTATGAGGTCACATCCTGCTTTCCTTGACTTTTCTGCAAAACATACACTGTAAAAAAAAGTCAACCTGCGTATTTGCAACGTTTTTTTTTCACTATCCATTCAAGTCAGTGGGTAAAAAACGCTGCAAAAAAGAAAGTGACATGCTCTATGTAAAAAATATAAATAAAATGCAGCAAATCACAAAATCCTGATGACAAAAAAATCAATGTGTGTGCATGAGATTTCTGATTTCTCATAGGCTTTGCTGGTACTGTAATAATAATTTTTATAATTTTTATTTATATAGCGCCAACATATTCCGCAGCACTTTACAATTACTGTAAGGCTATGTGCACACGTTCAGGATTTCTCGCAGAAAATTCCTGAGAATTCCGGACATTTTCTGCAAGAAAACCGCATGCGTTTTTGCCACGGTTTTGACGCGTTTTTGCCGCGGTTTTTTCCGGACACTTCCCAATGCATTTTGGAGTGGGAAATCCGCAAAAAAAACGGAAAATTAATGAACATGCTGCGTTTTTTGCCGCGATGCGTTTTATCGCGGAAAAAAAACGCATCATGTGCACAAAACATGTGGAATTCATTCTAAATGATGGGATGCTTATTGTATGCGTTTTTTTTGCGGTTTTATAGCGTTTTTATCGGAAAAAAACCGCAAAAAAAACGCAACGTGTGCACACAGCCTAAGGCTATGTGCACACGTTGCAGATTATTTGCAGTTTTTAAGCGTTTTTGCGCTATAAAACGCTATAAAACCGCAAATAATCTGCATACATTTAGCATCCCATCATTTATAATGGAATCCGCAATTTCTGTGCACATGATGTGCGTTTTTCCGCGTGAAAAACGCATTGCGGAAAAATAATGAACCTGCTCATTAATTTTGCGGGGTTTTTTTTGCGGATTTCCCACTGTCTAATGCACTGGGAAATGTCTGGGAAAAACCGTGTCAAAACCGTGCAAAAAACGCATGCGGATTTCGTGCGGAAATCTGGCAGAAATGTCCGGATTTTCACAGGAATTTTCTGCATGAATTCCTGAACGTGTGCACATAGCCTAAAAAGCAGCCCAGTGTGAACTTACCCTAATAGAAACACGTCATCACTTTTGTATTTATCGCACACTCCTGGTTTTGGCATACAAATACTGATGTAAAATACTGACCGTGTAAATGTGGTCTAATGCTGCAAACTGTAAAGTTAGAGTTGTGAAATGTCCTTCTTTTTTTCTTCTTCTTCTTTACAGTCCAAACACTCGAGGAAGCCAAGAAAACTTGGACAATGAGACTGAGACGGATTCTGTCGTTTCAGCACAACGAGAGAGGCCAAGGAGAAAGGAGACATCAGAACACGGTAATTTTACATATTTAACCCCTTTCATGCATAGAAAGGTTACTTTTTTTATATATATATATATATATATATATACTGTGTTCTTGTGTTGCTTCCCGAGATCACAAAGGCCAGCACTATGGTATGGGATTCTATAAAAACTGGTTCACCTGGTGAGCTTGAATATATTGGTTTCCTGGACATGCCTAACTTCAGTGTGGAAAGTCATGCTAGCAAGAAACCCCATTCTAGAATTGTTACTTTTCCAATACTATGGCCATAATCAGTGAGACTAAGGCTACTTTCACACTAGCGTCGTGCACTGCATGTCGCAATGCGTCAAAAAAACGCATCCTGCAAAATTGCTTGCAGGATGCGTTTTTTTCTCCATTGACTAACATTAGCGACGCATTGCAACGCATTGACACACGTCGCAACCGTCGTGCGGTGGTTGCGTCGTGTTGTGGCGGACCGTCGGCACCAAAAAAGTTACATGTAACGTTTTTGCTGCGTTGTGTCCGCAATTTCCGACCGCGCATGCGCGGCTGGGACTCCGCCCCCACCTCCCCGCAACTCACAATGGGGCAGCGGATGCGCTGAAAAAATGCATCCGCTGCCCCCATTGTGCGGAGCTTGCACAGTATGCATCGGTATGTCAGGCCGACGCAGCGCGACTGCCCCGTACCGACGCTAATGTGAAAGTAGCCTAATGTAATAAACACGTGTTTCTTTATAGGTAGGGCATGTGTCCTACCTTCATGTTATTTTTCAGCTTCATGTATGGGTTAATAGTTTGTCCAGCAGGATACTTAACCGGCACCTCTACATTTGTGGTGATCGGGACTTTTAATATGGATCAATAAAAATTGTTGATCCTTTTATCCTTCAATTGTTTGTAGATTTAATTATCTGCAATTTGGCTACATAACAACCACTTCTCCTGGTGTACTGGCCTGTCTCCTGGTAGCGCCTCCAGCCTCTTGGCACTACGCTGACAGACACCACAAACCTCCTTGCCACAGCTCACATTGATATACCATCCTGGATGAGCTGCTGTACCTGACCCACTTGTGTGGGTTGTAGCGTCAGTCTCATGCTACCACGCATGTGAAAGCACAACCAAAATTCAAGTGACCAAAACATCAGCCAGATGGCATTGGAACTAAGATGTGGTCTGTGGTCCCCATCTGCAGAACCACTCCTTTATTGAGTGTATCTTGATAATTGCCAATAATTTCCATCTGTTGTCCATTCCATTTGCACAACATCATGTGAAATTGATTGTCAATCAGTGTTGCTTCCTAAGTGGACAGTTTGATTTCACAGAAGTTTGATTTAAGGTACCTTCACACTAAGCGACGCTGCAGCGATACCGACAACGATGTTGATCGCTGCAGCGTCGCTGTTTGGTCGCTGGAGAGCTGTCACACAGACAGCTTTCCAGCGACCAACGATGCCGGTAACCAGGGTAAACATCGGGTTACTAAGCGCAGGGCCGCACTTAGTAACCCGATGTTTACCCTGGTTACCATCGTAAAAGTAAAAAAACAAACACTACATACTTACCTTCCGCTGTCTGTCCCCGGCGCTGTGCTTCTCTGTACTGACTGTGAGCACAGCGGCCGGAAAGCAGAGCGGTGACGTCACCGCTGTGCTTTCCGGCTGGCCGGCGCTCAGTCAGTGCAGGAAAGCACAGCGCTGGGGACAGACAGCTGAAGGTAAGTATGTAGTGTTTGTTTTTTTTAACTTTTACGCTGGTAACCAGGGTAAACATCGGGTTACTAAGCGCGGCCCTACGCTTAGTAACCCGAGGTTTACCCTGGTTACCAGTGAAGACATCGCTGAAGCGGCGTCACACACGCCGATTCAGCGATGTCTGCAGGGAGTCCAGCAACGAAATAAAGTGCTGGACTTTCTGCAGCGACCAACGACATCACAGCAGGATCCTGATCGCTGCTGCCTGTCAAACTGAACGATATCGCTAGCCAGGATGCTGCAATGTCACGGATCGCTAGCGATATCGTTCAGTGTGACGGTACCTTAAGGCTACGTTCACACTAGCGTTGTGCACCGCTGCGTTGGCGACGCGACGCACAACGCACCGAAAAACGCGTGCAAACGCACACAAAAACGCTGCGTTTTTCGACGCGTGCGTCTTTTTTTGACGAAAATCGGACGCAAGAAAAATGCAACTTGTTGCGTTTTTTCTTGGTCCGACGTTAGCGTCAAAAAAGACGCACGTGTCGGAAAACGCAACAAGCAAAAACGCATGCGTCCCCCATGTTAAACATAGGGGCGCATGACGCGTGCGTCGCCCCTGCGTCGCCCGACGCTAGCGCGACGCACACTAGCCGAACGCTAGTGTGAACGTAGCCTTACTTGGAGTTATATTCTGTTTGTGTTCCCTTTATTTTTGAGCAGTGTATTTGTCATCCGAAGCTATTTGCATATTCACTAGCTCAATAGCTACCCTATGTTTTCCTATCGCCACGACAGCACCCCTACGAGAGAGGGGATCCGCCCACCTTCCGGACAGGAACCTACAGGATTTAAAGGGGTGGTCCCCCTCATCACTCCAGTTTGGGTTCCTGTCCGGACGGCGGGAGCCTGCAGCAGCAGTCTTACCCGGGCCTCCATGCCTCCGCGCGGTATCTTTAAAGAACGGCAGAATCGGGGGCTCGGAAGCAGCGTCGGGGGTGTCCTGCGCGCAGACCCCCCCCTCGTCTGGCCATGTGGAGCGCGTCCCAGGAGTCGGGCAGTGCCGTCCTGGTCCGCAGTTGAGCGCGGTGTGCAGCGTCCACACCGGCGCTGGTGAACCCGGAAGTAGTTAGTACACTTCCGGGGTAAGCCGGGGGAGGAGCGCTGCAGCGCTGTAAAAGAGCGACGCCTATGCAATGAGGTGTGCAGCCATGTCCTCAGTAGGGGACGCCGAGCACCCTCATGGAGAGGGAACATAGCAGCGCAGTAAGAGCGGTAGCGGCCGCTCAAGGAGAAGCAGCAGCAGCAGCGTGGTAAGGGGGCAGCAGCGTGCGAGCGCCCCAGCGTCACATTTGGATCCCACTCCTCCAGAACCGGTATTCAGAGTCAGCCTTAATGGTGAGTGTTAACTAAACACCTGGTGCTGATATGGTCTGTTATTTGTGCTTTGTTTTAGGGGAAAAAAACAGCTAAATCTAAGCACAAGCAATGTGCTCTATGCAAGACTCCAATGCCTGACAGTTATACCAAGAGGCTTTGTCAGGCTTGCATCTGTCAGACCTTAGAAGAGGAAGCTCCCCTTCGGTCATCAGACCTTAGAGCGGTCATCAGGGAGGAAATAAGTTATTCCCTTAGCGGCAGCCGCCAGGAAAGGTCGGGCAGGGACTTATCTCCAGGATCTAGTCTGTCCCTGCAAGAAGGGGAATGTTCCCGCTCCTCATCTCCATCCTCCTCAGATGAAGAGGGAAGGCCTTGTTTCTCGGTGGAAAACATGGACATGTTAGTTAAAGGAGTCCGAGCTACCATGGCTGTTGCAGAGAGCAAGGAACCAAGGTCCGCACAGGACATAATGTTTGCGGGCTTGTGCCAGAGGAGTCGTAAAGCATTTCCGGTTGTGGATACAGTTAAGTCCCTTTTATAAGACTCTTCTAAAAAGAGAATGGGATAAGCAGGATAAGGGTTTCCTTCCGTCATCAGCTAAAAGAAGGTATCCCTTTGAAGATAATGAGCTGGCAGAGTGGATGAAAGTCCCGAAAGTGGATGCAGCGGTGGCTTCTACGTCTAAAGCCCGTGCTTTGCCGCTGGGGGACGTGGGCCTTCTGAAAGATCCGTCAGATAGGAAGGCAGATATGTATTTGAAAAAAGTATGGGAGTCATCTGCAGGGGCGTTCAAACCTGCCATCTCTAGCACGTGTACGGCTAGATCCGTCATGGTGTGGATATCTCAGCTGGAGGAACAGCTAAAATCCAAGGTGCCCAGAGACCAGATGCTGAACTCCCTTTCGCAAATACGGGAAGGGGTGGCGTATTTAGCGGATGCATTGGTGGATTCTTTAAAATTAGCGGCAAGATCAGCAGGCCTCTCAAACGCTGCTCGCCGAGCCTTATGGCTTAAGACCTGGAAAGGAGATGCCCAGGCGAGAGCTAAACTGTGTACAATACCGTGTAGGGGTGAGTACCTGTTTGGCCCGGTATTGGTTTTCCTAAAGCTTTCAATCCTACCTTTAGGAATACCTTCAGGAGACGCTTCCAATACCGAAGACCTTACCACAACCGAGACTGGGAACCAACAGACCCCCCCCAAAAAAAGGTTCGGACTTTAATGCTTCATCATCTTCCTCAAGAAGAAGAAATTATCGCTAGTAAAGATCTTCCAGTAGGGGGCAGGTTAAAATATTTCTATGCGCAGTGGGCTAAAATAACTGCGAGTAATTGGGTTTTAGGTATAATTGATTCAGGGTTAAAATTAGAGTTTCGGGAAAAACCTTCTGATTTTTGTTTCTTGACTGCCCCTGATTCCTTAGACCAACAAAAGGCCCTTGAAAAAGAGGTCCATATGTTAAGACGGAAGGAAGTTATAGTGGAGGTTCCGAAACATCAGCAGGGGAAAGGGTTCTGTTTCCCTTTATTTTTAATCTCCAAGCCAGATGGATCCTTTCGAACCATCATAAATTTACGGAGATTGAACAAACATCTAGAGTATCATGCCTTTAAGATGAAATCTATTAAAACGGCGACTAAACTTCTTTTTCCCAGATGTTATGACAGTCCTGGATTTAAAAGATGTGTATTACCATCTGCCCATTCACCAGGATCATCAACAATTCCTCAGAATGGCGGTGCGCTTAAACGACCAGGTCAGACACTTTGTTTACTGCAATGCCATTTGGTCTATCTATGGCACCGAGGTTGTTTACTAAAGTCATGGCGGAAGTAATGGCCTATGTCAGAGAACAGGATACATTAATTGTACCCTACTTGGATGACTTCCTGGTAGTGGGAAATTCGTTTTTTCAGTGTAGTACTCGCCTAAATCATGTAATATCTTCCTTACAGGACTTGGGGTGGATAGTCAATATGGAAAAATCAAGATTGGAACCATTAAAAACTCAGACCTTCCTGGGTAGTCTGCTAGATTCGGAAGAGCAACAATGTTTCCTTCCGGAAGAAAAAAAGCAGAGGATTGTGCACAAAGTCAGTACGGTAACAAGGAGGCCAGATCTGACTTTGAGAGACGCTATGTCCCTTCTGGGATCCCCAACGTCTTGCATACCAGCCGTCCAGTGGGCTCAATTCCACACTCGGGTGTTGCAGGCCCAAGTCTTGGATGCAGAGAGGAGTCTTCAAGGGCAATTAGGCGGAAGACTCAGGCTATCCACCGCCACTCTATACAGTCTGAGATGGTGGTTAAACAGGAGACATTTAGGAAAAGGAGTACGCTGGAGTATAGTACCAGACAACACGGTCACAACCGATGCCAGTCCAATAGGATGGGGAGCTCACATAGGAGATGTTTGGACTCAAGGGCAATGGTCTCTCTTAGAGGCTCAAGAGTCCTCAAATTGGAAAGAGCTCACGGCAGTAAAGAAGGCCTTACTCAGGTTGCTTCCATCTCTGCAGGATTCACATGTAAGAGTCCAGACAGACAACACAACAGTAGTGGCGTATCTCAACCATCAAGGGGGTACAAGGTCAAGATCCCTAATGAACACCGCCACAGACATACTCGAAATAGCCGAAGCCCACTTTCGCTCTCTATAAGCCGTTCACATTCGGGGAGAGCTCAACACAGAGGCAGATTACCTCAGCCGTCATTCTCTACGTCAGGGAGAATGGGTTCTGAATCGTCGGGTGTTCAAACAGATAGTAGACCTATGGGGGTTGCCCGTTATCGATCTATTTGCAACGAGAGAGAACAGACAGACCAGGAAGTTCGCTTCTCTTCAGGTGGCGGACAAGCCCTGTATAATAGACTCCCTTCAAATACACTGGGATTTCCCTCTGGTTTATGCGTTCCCCCCCCCCATGTGTCTGATCCCTATAGTACTCAGGAAGATCAGGGAGGAGAGGGCGAGAGTGATCCTGATTGCCCCCTTTTGGCCCAGGAGGGCATGGTTCTCGTTACTCAGGGCAATGTCTGTGTCCGACCCCTGGGTACTGCCGACCAGCCCGGAGCTTATTTCTCAGGGTCCATTCCTTTACCCCAATGTGGAATCCCTGCATCTGACGGCGTGGAATTTGAGAGGGAGTTGTTGAGGAGAAGAGGGTTTTCAGAGGCTCTCATATCTACCCTTTTAAATAGCCGGAAAGAGGTTACTACCAAGATCTATGCTAAAACTTGGAAAAAGTTCCTTGCCTTCTACCAAAATCCCTTTTCAGGCAAGGTTCCAATTCCGGCTATTCTGGAGTTTTTACAGAAGGGCCGAGAATTGGGCTTGGCGGTAAATACCCTTAGAGTCCAAGTATCAGCTTTGGGGGCGTTATATAACAGCGATGTGGCGGGAAATAGATGGGTTTCCCGATTTATTAGGGCCACTGAACGTAGTAACCCAGTGTTTATCCCTAGATTACCACCATGGGATTTAAATTTGGTTTTAGACGCCTTAACAGAACCCCCCTTTGAGCCATTAGATTCTGTCTCCATAAAAAATTTAACCTTAAAAACAGCCTTCCTAGTAGCCCTGACCTCTGCTAGGAGAGTGAGTGATTTACAAGCTTTGTCGATAGATCCTCCTTATTTAATGGTCTTTCAGGATAGGGTAGTATTAAAACCAGACCCAGCATACCTACCAAAAGTAGCTTCCAAATTTCATAGGAGTCAAGAAATAATTTTACCATCTTTCTGTGACAATCCGAATTCAGCTGACGAGCAGAAATATCACAAGTTAGATGTTAGAAGAGCTCTATTAGAGTACCTACATAGAACAGAACCATGGAGGCAGAGTAGGGCTCTGTTTGTTTCCTTTCAGAATCCAAGGAAAGAGACGCTTTTGTTACACTCGCCCATCGCCAGATGGATAAGAGATGCCATATATCTTGCTTATACTGCTAAAGGCCAGACACCACCAGATGGCATCAGGGCCCACTCTACTCGAGCCATGGCCTCATCCTGGGCGGAAAGAGCGGACGTCTCCATAGACGTAATATGTAAGGCGGCAACGTGGTCATCTCTTTCCACCTTTTATAGACATTATCGTCTTGATTTATCTTCAGAGGCCAATTTAGTTTTTGGCTGTACAGTACTTAGTGCTGTAGTCCCTCCCAGGTGATTGATCTTTGAAAATCTCTCGTAGGGGTGCTGTCGTGGCGATAGGAAAACCGGTTTTTACGTACCGGTAATAGGTAGTTGTTCACTGGTTTCTGCACCCTTTGGGGAAAATGTGCTTGTTAAAAAATCACTCTTTAGAAGGTGATGCTATTTAGTAATGTTTAAGTCTATATGTTTATGTACTAACTCAATGGCGGTGTCCCTTATACTCTGAAACACAAACTGGAGTGGTGAGGGGGACCGCCCCTTTAAATCCTGTAGGTTCCTGTCCGGAAGGTGGGCGGATCCCCTCTCTCGTAGGGGTGCTGTCGTGGCTCCGTAAATCCTATTACCGGTACGTAAAAACCGGTATTTTTAATCCCTATACTTTCAAATTACCACATTGTATTCTAAGCTAAGTTTTCTTAGTATAAATCTTTGAGTGATTTTATTCTCCATTTATTTTATTTTTTTACTTTTATATTTTTCCATTTCTAAACTTAACTTATTCTACTTCCTCAACCAGCATACATTTCATACAGTTTAAGGCCTCTTTCACACTTGCGTCTTTCTTTTTCCATCACAATGCGTCGGTTTTGTAAAAAAAACTGATCCAGCAAATGTTTCTGCTGAATCCTTTTTTTTTTCTCAGACTTGTATTAGCAACTGATTGTGATGGATGGCCATCCGTTGTGCACTGGATCCATCATAAAATCCCCCTCTCCCCCAGTAATGCATTGCAAGAATGACCTTGCAATTATTATTTGTATGCATTTTTACTTGCATTTTTGTTCTATTCATTTGAATTGGTAAAAAAATTGACATACTGCAGATTTTAAACTGCTTTAGATTTACTGTAATCTGCAAGGAAAAAAATAAGCAGTGTGCATGAGATTTCAGAAATCTCATTCACTTTGCTGGTACTGTAAAATGCTGCCTTTTTTCTGCAGGTGGAAAAAAAAAAATCTTCAGCCTCGTGAACAAGCACTAACTTTTTTTTTTTTTTTTCCTCCATTATTTCAGAGTGGATAGTTGACTATAGGTGACAGAGGCCAAAGTTGGAATTTTTATTTTGTAAGGTGATTGTAATATATAAAACAAACTGAGGCCATTAACCTGTTGTGAACAGGGCCTTAGCCAACTATCTTATGTATGCCAGCTTCTTGACAAAGCTGTAGTTGTAGTTCTCTCGCCTAACCCAAAACTGTTGATACTCCACACCTCCTTTTTTTTTTTTTTTTTTTAATAGTTTGCTACATACAAATGGTACAAACTCTCTAGGATCCCAATGCCCAAGTGTTCACGGATGTCCTACTTAGTCACATAGTGATTATGTACGCAGCTGCTCATCTTGTTTTTTGGCATAAACAACGCCTCCCTAAATATGGGATAACACACGTCAACTTTAAAGAGTTAGAAACACACTGGAAATACCAGAAAATTTGGGGAGTAATGGGTTAAACAAATAGACCAGAATTATCACTTAGATTTATTTAAAGGGAATTGGTCAGCGGGGTTTTGCTATGTAATCTGAGAGCAGTATTATGTAGGGGCAGAAAACCTGATTACAGGGATGTATCACTTTCTGATCTGCTTGGTGAGGTTTTGATACAACTCCTGTTTCCCTGCTGTAGATGTAGCAGTGGTCAGAATTTTTGAGCTCTGCATGACCCCGCCCACACCTAGGATTGGCAAACTGCCAATCAGAGGTGGGGGCGGGGTTACACAGATAAGACTGACTGCCAGGTGTATGAGACCTAGTCCTGCAGTGATAATCTCCTGCTGATAAAACACTGATTGTACCTAAACTACAGCACATAGTCCAGTAGGTGACACATTCCTGAAATCTGCCCTTTTTTCTGCTACTCTCAGACTAAATAGCAAAAACTTGCTGATCGTTTAAGTATTTAAAAACGCTGAAGAAATAGTTTTGTGAAGGACTTTTAGGGGAAGTTAGGATGTGGACATTTGTGTATAATGTCGCTAGTACACACACACTACTTTCTCCTGAAAGCAATAAACATTGAGAAGAGCTGCATTTTACAGAAGTTCATTTTAAATTATCGAAACGCTTGTTCTATTTTTTTTCCATTTAAGAAGAGTCAGATATACCGTTCATCTCTATGGACTATGTAGAACATGGGTGCACATGGAAAGAAAAATCCAGCTCCAGGAATAAAAAGTGTAAAAAAAATTATTTAAACATATTAAAATTCATGCTGAAGTCTAAGAGCGCCGTTTGTATTAGAAACGTGTGCAGCGACTACATGGTAGCTTCCGTCCAAATGATGTAATTTTTCGCTTTTCAGCATTTTTCCAAATTTTAATATGTTCAAATACATTTTTGATACTTTTTATTCCTGGAGCTGGATCTTTCTTTCCATATGCACAAGTTTCAACGTCAGACAAAGATGTTTTTTCCTTGCTCGGACACTGTGGACTACAGACGAATGTTTCTACTGGGTGAGCTGAACATGGGTGCACAGCCTGATGCCTTGGGGCCACACGTGGTTTGTGATGTCACGTTTTATGGTCCCCAGCCATCTCCGGTCATTCTCATCAACAACAACTCGCTAAATAGGGGAGCAGAGAATTGTTGTTGTCTACAAATTTGGAAGTTCCACAAATGGAGCCTCAATGTATTAGATTATGGTGTCTATTTATACAGTACTGTACAAATATAGATCAGAATGCCCCTTCAAATTTTTGAGGCCCTTAGGAATGGTGCAATCACAAAATTGGTGGCTTGGAACAAAGGTTGTGCACCCCTGATGTTGATTAACATTGTGACATCCATTTAAGAGGGTGGCACTAGTACACCACATTGTAGAGGCAGAGTTATCTTTTAGTCTGCGTCCTCCCCAGAGCCTAGAACAGGTAACTCAGTGATAAAAGATGACTTATCAGCAACAACATATCTGATATGTGGCAAAGAGGGATCACTCTCCTCAGCAGTCTCTAGCCTGTATGCCCATATTAATAATTTAGATGGGTCAAGTGTGCTGACATAACTTTTAATGGCTCTCATTTGGCATGTACACCAGGAAAAACTCTAACTCTAATCCTCCGTATGTGAATAAAAAAACAAATTAGAAGCGGTGTTTCTTGCCCATAAGGTGCGTGTGTGCCCGTGCGTGTCCAGATGGAGTCCCGACACGCGTTTCGTGTTGGCTTCCTTGGGGGGGGGGGGGGGGGGGAGGGGGTTGGATGTGGAAACACAGACACTAAACTGAAGCCATTAAAACAAGTGGTCATCTACAGCGTTTTATTTAAATTGCCCGTTTTTTGAAGGGGTTATTCATTGACTTGGTGAGCAATTCCGATAATATTCCGACCTTTACACCTGCCGAGACTCCTGGACTTATAACTGTGTTTCATTAAGAATTTTGCACCCTTTTCGTTTTCTACCCTCATAGTTTCACTGTCTATTACTGGCTCATGTAACTGACAATCCGTCATTGAGCAGTTCTGATGATTTTTATAAATCCTATCTTGTTCTAACCTCCTCACAGCTGATTTGCGAGCACAGGAAAGTTGAGCTGAACTTTAGGGTAGATCCATAAAATCCAATGGTGGTACAGCTTCTGCCGTAAATTGGCACGACCATCTCGCTGACTGATTTTCAGTTACTGGTAAATCATTCCACAGCCAGCAATAGATAGTGCAAAGCTTAAAAAAAATTACCGGTACTTTCACTGTACCCTTGGTCCCGGCATGGATATTTAAGAAATGTAAAAAAAAATGAAACCTATTCTAAATTTTTTAATTTATTTTTTTTTTTAATGGCGTTTATCATATACGGTAGGTTAACTTATTTAAAAAAAAATAAAAAAAATTCTCCTCACCTTTCCTCTCCCGAAACGGAAAAAAAATTAAATAGGTGATCAAAATTTCGAATGTATCTTAAAAAAAAAAAAATCCCAATAAAAACTACAGCTCGGAACACAAAATAAAATCGTCTTTATCAACAGGAAAATAGAAAAAAAAATTATAGGTCTCTGAAAATGGCAATACAGAAGTTCACTTTTTTCCCATTCTTCTTCTGTTAACCACTAAAATGTGATTGGTGTCGCTGTAATTGTACTTACATGAAAAAAAAAAACGTTTGAGGTGATTTGTACTGCTAATGAGTGATATATTCTTCATTGCACTCAACTTTTTTTAATTTTTTTTCTAATTTTTCAGTACATTATATGATAAACTGAATAGTATAATTCAAAACTACAACTTAAGAAAAATATCATTAAAAAAAAAGCCTTCATGTGGCTATCGCAACAGAACATAAGATGGTGTGACAGGGTCACTGGCACAGTGTATGAAGAGGGAGATGTCACTGTGCATATTGGCATCAGTAATGTAAGACCAGGATATATTTCCTCCAGTTATATATGGGTTGGTTTTATGTGAGCACCCGTAGAATAGGAGGAAGGGTGCTCACCATATCTCCTCCTGCAGAGCCAACATCGGCATGTGAATAAACAGGACCTGCAGTGATGTCACGGTCATGTGATCATCACATGGTTTTGTTAAATACATGGACATCTGGGCTGTGTCTTGGGAGAGGTGGAACTCCCATGTGGCTCCAGGAGGAGCTGAGGATGCTGTGTGCTACCTGCGGTGAAGCATGCAGGAAAAAGACTCTGATGGATATTTTTTCTTGTTCTACCGTTATGCCAGAAAGGCTTTGTTTATTTTTCTGAACCCTGCTAGCTAAGGTTTTATGCTGTCCTTAGTAAACCAACAGGTGATCTATTACCAGAACCGTTCCTGTGTCTACCTTGTGAAGCAGCGGAGTCAACCCCGCAATGATTATGGTTTTTAAAAAGGATGGGGGAGTGGGTTAGGCAGGATGGTGTTTATGTGAACTGCGCATGGCCATACCCAAGGCTGTGGTGTGGTGCTACCTACATGCCTTTGTTGTGGTCACAAGCTTTCAGCAGAGTCTGGCCCTTTTTTTTTCCCGCATGGGATCTTCTTGGACAGCAGACACACATTTGCCTTCTACTGTATGCATAACATTGTTTGCATTTTACTAGCATTCAGAAACTGGTTTGTCTGTACTGCATTGCTGGTTCTCAGGATTTTTATTCCAGCCCTGCATTCGCTTACAATGCGGATTGTGTATGGAGGGTGGGGTAAAGCAACACATGTCCACTGGAGATAACATTTCCATGGATGTTTTCAGAAAACTATTAGTTTGTGAATACTAAATAGTAACTACAACCTGGGTTTGTATGGGGGAGGGGAAGCTATCTGTTGTGACAAAAAAAACAAGCAGCAGATTTTTGCGGAAACGCCTGACAAGGAAATATTTGATCAATCCTGTATACTGCAACAGTCAACCCAACTTTTCCAGGATCCTGCCTTTTTATACAGTGACTTGGAGGCATGCATCACTCTATACTGTGTTTTGGAAAAGTCATATATTTGTTCTAAAGGTTCTCTATTAAGGAGTGGAGCAGTACTTTTATATTGCTGATACGTCTTTGGATAGGCGTTAATATCTGATCTGTGGGTGTATGATATTCTGGACACCGCCGATCCGGTGTTGGCCGGATGTGCCAAACTGCAGAGTTGCACATCAGTAGCGGTGGATGTGAATTCCCATCCTGAGGCCACGATGTAGTTAACCTAGCTGTGTAGTTGTGCCCTGTAACAGAGTACATCCGTCCGACATCGGGAACTGGCGGGTGTGCCAAGTGTCGCAATCCCACCGATCAGATATTGATGACCTGTCCTAAGGAAAAGGTCTTTGACAACCTCCACTACTGACTTGCCTGACATGTGTTTTTCTCCAAACTGCCCCCAAAGCGCTTTCTAATTTCACCATCATTTCTACTGTATATGATGAACCTATTGGCTGTTTGGGAACAGTGTCATTGGTCGTACAGTTTGTACTAATGTGACACCGTTCAGATAACTTGTAATCAGGGGCTGCCCCATACGAATATCGGTCTTTGCTGTTTTCGCTGTGTTGATGGTGAATAATTCAGTCTGTTCTGTAAGCTCCAGTGGCACCAGGTGTATTCATAGCCTACAATGGATAGGGACTATTGTTACCTTGTACCATTCTGTCACAAAGCCTTTGCTGCACATATAAGTAGATGAAGGCCAGCCTACACCCTGCAGGTAACTATATTGTTTGACTTAGTTGCTGAGAGACATGCTACCCACCCCTCCGCAAGGTAAAAGCGTGGGAGAGGAGGAAGAGGAGGAGGCGCCTGATCAACAAGGCATGAACTCCTGCAAGAGGACATAAGCTAGAAAGCCACATCTGACAGAGCAGAACTGCATGACGTGCCATAAGAAGAGTATAGATGGGAGCTATTTCGTGGAGATGGATTTTGGCTGGTTCTGAACAAGACCACGTATGCAGAGCAAAGATGGATGTGTCTGCAGCCGGCACCTCTTGGCGGTTTAATGAAGTGTAGGCTATATCTGCTCAATGAGTGGTATTGGATTTGCCATCTATAGCCAGAATGGTCCTGGTTCTCTGCTTTGGAAATAAGGAGAGGAGTCGTTCGACATCCAGAGCTCGGTCAACCTCCCATCACCCCCTCGATGTGCACCCAGATTTCTGGTACCCCGGTCCCGATCAGCGAAGCCTGCAATGTGAGTGTCTTTAGCTGTGATCCGCTGTCTTGTGTGGTGGGGCTTAGCTCTGATATGGCTGTGTTTTATAGTTGCAGAGTTTATATTGGACCCTTTTTGATCATCTTTGAATCTATAATATTTTTTTTTACAATGCCTTAGTATGCTATTTACATTACACAGATCATGCATATTTTTTTTTCCTTTGTGATCAGGCTATAGGTTGCCTTGAGCGCCCCCCCCAATCCTGTCTCTACTGGCAGTCCTTTTATTTCTCAGCAAAACATGTCATGTTGTAAGCAGTCCAACATGCCAGCCTCCAGACACCTGAATGTGATGGCTACATTTTCACCTTCCGCTGCCTCTGAGCTCACATTTATGGTCTAAGCTGGACGTTTGAAAACCCAAGCTATGAGCATAAAGCAGTCGTCCCAGTGTTCCTTGTATATTCGCTCAGTACTGCCCGGATCTCTGCATTCTTTCTGCGGCTTTGTTAGCGCTCTGTTTGTTTGGCTAAACCGGTTATTTTGGTTGTTGGAGGCGTCAGACGTCACATATCAGGTATCAGTGTAAAATCTGTCTCTGCTGTATTTGCTCTTCATGCCTGCATGTTTTGTCTGCCGTTCATGTTCTGCTTGAACTTGATGAAAAACTTTTTATGGATTTCTTATTACTGTCTCTTACAAAGCTAAAATGTTGTAACATGTTACTTACTATCTCAATTTTCTGAAAGACCAGAGTTCCCTTAATTCCAACTTTAAAGTGAATATACAGGCTTTAGGAATGGTCGGCCCTGTTTTCTTCCAAGCTGGCACATAAGTAATTGTATACGGTATAGCTATACCCATATTAGTTTGGCAGGAAAAAAGCAGCTGCAAAAAAAGCGAGTTTTATTTATGCGTATTTGCCCGGTGCTTTTGACTGATTTGAGTGAAGTCAATGGTGAAAAACACTGTCAAAAATTCACAGTAAATGGATGTGTTGCAGATTATTTTCTGCACCAAATCTGCAAGTCTCAAATAAGCAACGTGTGCATGACGCATCAGGTTTCTCATTCACTTTGCTGGCATCAGGATTGCTTCAGGTTTTGCTAACAAATCTGCATGGCAAAAAACACACCGAAACTGCAACAAGTGCACAAGCCCTTATTCAACCTTACTCAACTGTGTGCAGGTTTTACCGTGCAGTTTTAAATACTGCTTCAGGCTATGTTAACACTTTGTGTTTTTGCTGCGTTTTTTTTTTTCTCTACAGGCAAAACCTGCTCTTCTCTTGCGCATGCTGATAAAGTTTATTGCCCCCCCCCCAATTTTGTCACAAAAAAACTGGGAAAACTTAATGACTCGAGTATAAGCCTAGGGTGGAAAATGCAGCAGCTACCAGTAAATGTCAAAAATAAAACTAGATACCAATAAAGGTAAAATTTAATTGAGACATTAGTAAGTTACGTGTTTTTGAATATCCATATTGAATCAGGAGCCTCATATAATGCTCCATACAGTTCATGATGGGCCCCTTATAATGTTCCATACAAAATACGCCCCATATAATACTCCATACAGTTTGATGGGCTCCATAAGATGCCCCATATTAAAATATGCCCCATATTATGCTCCACAAATGCGTATTATGGCCCCATAAGGTGCTCCATGCAGATAATTGCCCCATATAATGCTGCACATGGCCCCATAAGATGCTCCATACAGATATTTGCCCCATATGCTGTTGCTGCGATTAAAAAAGTTAAAAATCACATACTCCCCTCTTGGGCCCCCGGCACTTGCTATATTGCTAATCGCGTCACCGCGCCCTCTGACCTGCACGTCACTGCAGAGGACGGGGAAGACACAGCGGCGCCGACGGTGGAATGGTGAGCAGGTGAATATCGCGCACTACGTTAAACTCACCTGCTCCTGGCGCGGTCCCTGCACGTCTGTTCTCCGGCGCCGGCAGCTTCTTCCTGTATTGAGCAGTCACATGGTACTGCTCATTACAGTAATGAATATGCCGCTCCACCCCTATGGGAGTCCATATTCATTACTGTAATGAGCGGTACCATGTGACCGCTCACTACAGGAAGAAGCTGCCGGTGCAGGGACCTCGCCCGGAGACTGTGAGTATAGTTACCCAGCTCCGCTCCCCCTCCCCTGCCGACCCCCGGGTATGACTCGAGTATAAGCCGAGAGGGTTACTTTCAGCCCAAAAATGTTGGCTGAAAATTTCGGCTTATACTCGAGTATATACGGTATATATGTAATTCAACTTTTTCTCCAAAAACATAGCAAAACCTGATAACTGCGTTTTTTTTATGCGTTTTTGCACTTACTCCTTGCTTTCCATAGGTGAAAAAAGTGACATGCAGTTTTCCAATTCAGTCAGGAAAAAATCAGTGTGAGTGAAATTTCAGAAATCTCATAGCTTAAAATTTGCATTAAAAAAATGCAACGTGTGAACATAGAATTAATCTTGGTCTAATCTGAGCCTGAGTTTAGCGGAATATTTCTTATAATGGGGTATAGTAACAATTGGTGACTTGCTTTAGGCCTCTAACGTCATGTTACAAAAACCATTGTTTAACCTATACAGTACTGTTCAAAAGATATAGGCAGGTGTGATTGGAATTTTTTAAAATATAAATTTTAATAGTTTTATCAATTAACATAAATGAGAAATATAAATCGATTCAATATTTGGTGTGCTCACTCTTTGCCTTGTAAACCGCGTCAATTCTTGGTACATTTGCACATAGTTTTTGAAATAGCTTAGTAACAAGGTTTTTCCTAACATCTTGGAGAACCAACCGCAGATCTTTTGTGGATGTTGGCTTGTGTACAACCTTCTGTCTCTATGTAATCCCAAACAAGGCTCTATGATGAGATCTTTTTTTTTTTTTTTTATGCCGCAGATAGTTCTTAGTGACTTTGGCTGCATTCTTGAGGTCATTGTCTTCCTGCAGAATAAATTTGGATCCAGACACCTTCCTGATGTTGAAGATGCCTAATTATCTGTATTTCTCAACATTTAGTACAGCATTAATCTTGACGAAACTCCATTTAATGAAACGCAGCTCTAAATTTGCCATGAACCTTCACCATGCTTCACTTTTGTCTGGAGGCACTCATCACTGTACACTTGAAAAGAGAGCTGTAAACGATACTTGAATAATACGCTAATTTATTAGAAAATATACAAACTGCACCAAGCAGAAAACATCCCCATCGGTCAGGTGGGGAACATGAGCTTTCTCAAGGGGCTTTCAGTTCACAAGAAACTGCATTGGCCAATGGGTTTGTCCTCTGCCCTCTAGTTTGCATATGTTCCAGTAAATTATCTCATCATTCCAATATCAAGTACCTTTATATCTCTATGTTTATGTGCACTGGATGCCTTATCTGGGAACGTCTGGTGGATTTCGTTGTTGCTGCTGTCCTGTGTAATTGCCTGCACAATGAATCTTGCATTGCTGGTGAGAATATACCTTTTTAGTTGCTCATTACTGTACCATTGTAAGGCAGCCCAGCTATCTTCTGTTACAGATAGACATTTCATTTTTTTTAACGACACTGTCAAGAACGCCTGCTGCCACTTTTCTGCACCCCAATTCCATTGTTTTCTTACATAGTTGAGTTACTTGGCCTTTGTTCCATGTAGAATATATGGTTTTTGGCTGCAATTCTTCTATGAAGACCACTTCTGGCCAAACTTCTCTGAACAGTAGATGGATGTAGCTGGGTTCCACTGGTTGCTACCAGTTATGAGCTGAGGCCATTGCTAGAAAGCTTACAATTTTGAAGAGGAGAAAGCCTGTCGGGTCTTTCGTCTGCTGCATTCTTTGGCTGACAACACTGTCTATATTTTGGTGACCTCAATTCTGAGCAGTATAGGCAGGTAGTTATCCACCGTGCTATAGCAACAGGGGGGCATTTGATTGGATCCAGATTTATTCTGCAACAGGACAATGACCCCGACATATGTAATAAAGGACATAAAGGACTAGGAGTCCTGGCAAGTGATGATCTGACCTCCTTGGATGTTTGAGGTCGTTGTCATCCTGCACAATAAATTTGGAGTCAGACACCTAACTGATGTCGATGACTATGCATATGCCTGTATTTCTCAGCATTCAGTACATGATTAATATTGACCAAATGTCAAACTCCATTTGATACAAAGAACCGCTATAGGACAAGAAAGGCGCAAATAGGGTCTTATCCGATGGTTATTTGAAATTCCAAATCAGTTTGCACTCACCTGATATTTCTTGATATTGTGGTATATAGGCTCATCAGAGTTGACAGCTGCTGCAGATACACAAGTAAAACCGATGACCAAATTATAATGTTACAATGGAAGAATTTGTGGATACCATCTACGCTGCTGCGCAATTAAGAGTCCAGATGTTTAATAGATGAAAACATTCTGTATTCTCTCAAGGCGATTCAAAGTCACTGGGACATCTTCCTCAGGAGATGCATCTTCTTCGAAATGTGTTGAGAGAATAAATACCCCATTTTTTCATCAATTATGCATCTGGACCGTAAGGCTATGTGCACACGTTGCAGATTGGTGTGCGGATTTTTCCACACTGTTTTTGCAAAATTCTCAGGTAAACCGCACTGCAGATTACCTGCAGATTTACCGTGGTTTTTTGTACGGATTCCACCTGCGGTTTTACACCTGCGGATTCCTTTTGAGGAGCAGGTATTAGGCTATGTGCACACGTTGCGGATTAGCCTTAGGAATTTCTGGTGCGGATTCTGCCTCTCCTGACAGAAAACGCCTCCGCGGATTTGTCACGTTTTTTGTGCAGATCCGCAGCGTTTTTTGTGCGGATTTGCTGTGTTTTTTTACCCCTGCGGATTTCTATAATGGAATGGGTACAAAAACACTGCAGATTCTCAAAAAAGAAGTGACATGCTACTTCTTTTAAACCGCAGCGTTTCCGCAGTGGATTTTCCGCAACATGTGCACAGCTTTTTTTTCTCTCATTGATTTACATTGTAGTGTAAATCAATTGCAGATCTGCAGCGTTTCTGCACTGCAAAATACGCTGCAAATCCGCAACGTGTGCACATAGCCTAAACCACTGCGGAATCTGCACAAAGAATTGACATGCTGCGGAAAAAACGCTGCTTTTCCACGCATTTTTTTCCGCAGCATGTGCGCTGCGGATTTTGTTTTCCATACGTTTACATGGTACTGTACAATGCATGGAAAACAGCTGCAGATCCGCAGAGTCAAATCCGCAGCAAAATCCGCAACGTGTGCACATAGCCTTACTTGTACAGCAGCGCAGATGGTATCCACAAATTTTTCCTTTGAAACTCCATTTGATTAAACACAGCTGCCAGAAACCTTCACTGCTGCTTGCCAACACTCATGGACCCTGACCTCAACATCAGCAGGTCTATGTAGCATTAAATTAAGAGACCGAAGGATTTGCCCCAGCCTACATCCATAAAATATCTTTGGTTAGTTTTCCAAGATGTTTGGAACAACCTCCCTGCCGAGTTCCATCAAAACTGTGAATGTTTATCTAGATAAATTGCTGCTTTTATGCTGTTTAGAAGGCAGATGGTGGTCACACCAAATATTGATTTTTATATTGATTTTTTTTCCCTTTAATTTTGCATTTAATTGATCAAAATAAACTATTAGAACTTATATTTTTTTTCAAGCAATATACGGTAAATTATTTTCTGAGAAAAGCACTCTTCTTCATATGTTTATTTGAGGCCATGATGACCCCAGTGGTGAAAGTGATGGCATATCTTGGCGACATCCAACAATAAAGGGATAGGAAAATTGCTTTTCAGAAAACTTACTGTGGTTGTGTTTTTTGTTTTTTTTCTTTACCCTTCTTGTTGAGGTCAGTGCAGTATCTTCACTTGGAGTGTTTATATGGTGAACATCCATATTGTAATTGTGGCAGATTCTGTGGTAGAAGCGCATGCTTGACCCTTTGGTTTCTTCTGCAGATTTGTAGTTTTAATTTACTTGTTTGTGCATGTTGAGCAGTCCAATGCAATGGGGCAAGTGTAGCAAACAGCCTTGGTTCCAAGTGGAATCCCAAACTGCTTCAATAAATGAAGTGGTTTTGAGACTAAATAGAAGGATCTTCTATTTACAACAATGGCAGGTGGCTTGTTGGCACCTCTCAAACTGATTTTGATGTGCAATGCTCCCAGAAATCTGTTTCATATTACAAAAATGCACTTTTGGGGGACAATTCCAGCGCTTGGTCAGCATGGACAGATCATTGTTCAGGTGCCGAAATCTAAACCTTGCATGTTTAGGCGACCTGTTTTATTTCAGTGTTTTGTGATTGATTGATTTAGTAGTGTGCACATATGGACTCAAATGTCTAGGCTGCTATGTACCAATCTGGTAAGTTAATGTTTTCGATATATTCACAACATCAAAGTGAATGTGTCTCCAAAGCATGTTGAAAACCAGAATAGATCCAGAATGTGAAGTTTGCATTCTTGACTAGAGCTTTACACAAGCATTGCAATTCTTCCATGATTTCTTATTCAAGCTAGTGTAGTAAACAGGGCTGTGGAGTCAGTTGGATTCGGTGTCCATTTGGTGGAATCGGAGTTGATAAGAAATGGACAGACTCCTAAAATATGATTTGGGTACAGTACTATGCAGGATGTGCTGTGTTTTCATAATTTGGGAAAGTAATGAAATGTCCTGTAAATATACAACAGATGGACATTATTGGCAATTATCAAGACACACTCAATAAAGGAGTGGTTCTGCAGGTAGGGACCACAGACCACATCTCGGTACCAATGCTTTCTGGCAGATGTTTTGGTCACTTTTGAATGTTGATTGTGCTTTCACACTCATGATAGCATGAGACCATGAGAAGGACACTACAACCCACACAAGTGGCTCAGGTAGTGCAGCTCATCCAGGATGGCACATCAATGCGAGCTGTGACAAGGTTTGCTGTGTTTGTCAGCGTAGTGTCCAGAGGCTGGAGGCACTACCAGGAGACAGGCCAGTACACCAGGAGACGTGGAGGGGGCAACAACCCAGCAGCAGGACCGCTACCTCAGCTTTTGTGCAAGCAGGAACAGGAGAAGCCCTGCCAGAGCCTTGCAAAATGACCTCTAGCAGGCCACAAATGTGCATGTGTCCATGAGGATGGTCTGAGTGCCCGACGTCCACAGATGGGGGTTATGCTCATCCCAACACCATGCAGGATGCTTGGCATTTGCCACAGAACACCAGGTTTGGCAAACTTGCCACTGGCGCCCTGTGCTCTTGTCAGATGAAAGCCGGTTCACACTGAGCACATGTGACAATCTGGAGACACTGTGGAGAGCGATCTGCCTGCAACATCCTTCAGCATGACCGGTTTGGCAGTGGGTCAGTAATGGTGTGGGGTGGCATTTCTTTGGAGGGCCGCACAGCCCTCCATGTGCTTGCCAGAGGTAGCCTGACTGCCATTAGGTACCGAGATGAGATCCTCAGACCCCTCGTGAGCCCAAATGCTGGTGCGGGTGGCTCTGGGTTCCTCCTAATGCAGGACAATACCAGACCTCGTGTGGCTGAAGTGTCAGCATTTCCTGCAAGATGAAGGCATTGCAGCTATGAACTGGCCGGCCCGTTCCCCAGACCTGAATCCGATTGAAGAAATCTGGGACATCATGTCTCTCACCATCCACCAACGTCACGTTGCACCACAGACTGTCCAGGAGTTGGCGGATGCTTTAGTCCAGGTCTGGGAGGAGATCCCTCAGGAGACCATCCTCCGCGTCATCAGGTGCATGCCCAGGCATTGTAGGGAGGTCATACAGGCACGTTGAGGCCACACACACTACTGAGCATCATTTCCTTGTCTTGAGGCATTTCCACTGAAGTTGGAGCAGCCTGTAATTTCATTTTCCACTTTGATTTTGAGCATCATTCCAACTCCAGACCTCCGTGGGATATTAGTTGTGATTTACGTTGATCATTTTTAGGTTTTATTGTTCTCAACACATTCCACTATGTAATGAATAAAGATTTACAACTGGAATATTTCATTCAGTGATACCTAGGATGTGGGATTTTAGTGTTCCCTTTATTTTTTTGAGCAGTGTAGTTCGCCTACGTGTCAGGAAAAAAAATTGTATAATAAACATTCAATATTGAATGTAAATAGCAATTACTGTATACATCTAGAAATAATATGTCTAATTACTTGAGAGAACCTACGCTTTGTGGGTTACTTTTAAACAAAAAGTTCCTTTATTTTATTCTTTTACAAATTTTATTTATTTTTTTATGTCAGCTCCTAGACTCAATGGCACATCCAAGATGGAGAGACGCAGGGACACAGGAGGATACGAGAGCTCGTCCACCCTAATGAGCAGTGAGCTGGACTCCACTAGCTTCTTTGATTCTGACGAGGATGATTCTACAAGCAGGTATGTAGAAATTCAGGACTGCGCGGAATATGCCAGAAATGATGTCTGATAGAACGGCAGACTATAACGCTACTGGTTTTTCATTCCTAAGTCATTTTTTTTTTCACCTACATAGGAATGGAAGTGATAGGAAACTGTCTTTGCATTTGAATATATTTGGTCATATTGATGGGAACCAGAGCAGATATCAGTCCTGCAACCTGAGGACGTTGTGGGGCCAGGGCGACCCAGTCAGTAAATACGGTGTCGTTTCTGAAACAGAAATCCAGTGCATTCTCCGTTTTGAAAGTTATCCCCTGTCATTTGGCTAAAATTTTAATTTCCTGATTGCTGAGGGTCTGACCACTCTGGCCACTGCCAATCCAAAAACGGAACTCTGAAGAACCATGGCGGAATCATTTTTCTGTATGGTTGAGGAACAACCTTAACCCCTTGGCGATGGCTGTCATAAATGTGCAGCTGTGCACCATTACAATATGGAGAGGGTTCGGGAGCCCATAGAGCACAGGTGTGTTATACAACAAGCACCAAAGAGAAGCCGGTGTGATCAGAACGAAGTGTAAACTGTAAGCATCACTGTGATTGCTATATGCTGCCATCTTTGGAAACGCTATGGAAATTGTAAATGCATAGCAACTTTTATAAAACTAAACAGACCTTCTTTCTGACTTTTAAGTCAACCATTTTAAAACTGATACTTAAGTGTGCAAAAAAGAGATATAAAGGGCCTTAACCCTTTTCCAATGTATGACTTACTATGTCCTATGTCAAATCGGCTTGTATGGAGCAAGCAGAAGCTGAGCTGACATCTGCCTGTAAGGCTACGTGCACACGTCAGGATATCTTGCAGAAATTTCCTGAACAAAACCGGACATTTTCTGCAAGAAATCCGCCTGCGTTTTTTTTTTTGCGCGTTTTTCTTGCGTTTTTTTTTTGTACCTTTTTTGCAGATTTTTCCAGAGGTTCCAAATGCAATAATATAGTGGGTAATCCGCAAAATAATGAACATGCTGCGTTTTTTTACCGCGATGTGTTTTTTTTTTTTGTTTGCGGGAAAAAAACGCAACATATGCACAAAAATTGCGGAATGCGTTCTAAATGATGGGATGCATATGTATGCGGTTTTTATGCGTTTTTTTAGCGAAAAAAAAACGCAACGTGTGCAGTGTCTCAGCAGCTTGAGCTTTCTTCAATCGCTACTATTTTAAAGTGAACCTGTCAGTAACCTACAGCAGGGGTGTCAAACTGCATTCCTCGAGGGCTGCAAACAGGTCATGTTTTCAGGATTTCCTTGTACTGCACAGGTGATAATTTAATCACCAACTCATTATTTGTGTAGGTGATTAAATTATCACCTGTGCAGTACAAGGAAATCCTGAAAACATGACCTGTTTGCAGCCCTCGAGGAATGCAGTTTGACACCCCTGGCCTACAGTGTCAAGTTGGCATCGTTATACTGATTACAATGATACCCGAATAATTAAATCCGTTGTTTGTTTAATCTTTATTTGTAGTTTTCAGTGAATGAGATTCTTGTGCAACAGGGCTGCCTGTGGTGCGGGCTTTGTGGTGCTCTGTTAACAAATTCATTAGTGATGAGCCAGTGTACTCATTGCTCGGGTGGTCTCCGAGTATTTATGACTGCTCAGCAGCATGATTTACAGCTATTAGCCTGCTTGATTACATGTGGAGATTCCCTAGCAACCAGGCAACCCCCACATGTAATCAAGCAGGCTAATAGCTGTAAATCATTCAGCTTCATTGATGAAAACTATATCTCCGAACACTAACAAATGCTTGGAGACCACTCGAGCGTACTGGGGAAATCCCGAGCAACGATTATACCTGCTCATTACTAATATTCTTCCTTGTGGCTTATGACAGGTCACTGATGCTTCAGTGACCTGCCTCAAATTTTAAATAATGCATATAATATTGTTGGCTTAGAAAAAAAAACAACTTGACGTCAGCAAAATTGCTGCAGCCAAAATGTTTTTTTTTTTCATAAAGCAAAATGGCGGCGCAGTAGCAGCGATTAGCGAGCGATAGATGCTACTGCACCTGGTCTGCCACTGGTGCCATTTTGCTGGAGGTAAAAAAATGATTTGTATCAAAATGGTGCCAGCAATTCTTGCTCATTAGCATCTATCGGCAAGCCATAGATACTATTGTGCATTCGCCGGTGCCATTTTGCTTAAGGTAAGTTGTTTTTGTTTGTTTTTTTCTGTAAGCCAACAATATTTGATGCATTATGCGATAGATGCTACAACCCATGGGCCTCCGCTGGCACCATTTAGCTGGAGTGAAATGTTCTTTTTTTTCTGAGCCAACAATTTTATATGCACTATGTAAAATAGGGAGCGGGTCAGTGAAGGATCAGTGATCTAGAAGTCCATATAGATGCATATGTAAGCAGAGCACCACATAGACACCCCTCCCCTCCACATTAATCTTTACTTCTAGTTTTGAGTTAAACAACAACCACAAGACAGATTTCATCAACCCAGGTATCATTTTTTTTCTGTATAATGGCGCCGACCTGACACTGTAGGTTAGTGAGCACAATCCCGCTGACAGGTTCCCTTTAACAATTTAAATGTTGATTCTCTAACTGACAGAAGCATTTACCGTAAATGGCATGACTGCTGGTAAACACATGCCTGATTGCAGGGCTATCGTGGTAAGGAGTCGGGGGGATGACTGCCAAATTAGTCCTCTTGTGTAGAATGTAATTTTTACTATATACGGCTGTACAATACGGTACAGTAGCAGTCTGCAGTGTATAGAATAAACCATCCAATGATTGCAGGGTCAAGTTCCCTGACTGTACTAAAAAATAAAGTTTTTCAAAAATTGACAATCCCTGTCCTTTTCCCCCTTTCAAACCCTTCACAACATACGACATACATTTACCTAATATGTTGTGTCCCCAGCTTTGATGCGGGCTCCGGCGCTGAGCCTTCCTATTTTCCTGCTCCTGGCAGCTGATTTAATTATCTGTCATGTGCCTTATAAAAGCTGCAGAAGTCTTAGATAACCAATTATAGCCCGCTGTCAGTTTCTGGACATTAGGATTTAACACTCGCCACCTGGAAGCGTGTCACCAATTCTGCCCATTTGCTCCCCTGTCACGTGATTGGGGGGCACCGATAGGTTGTCATAACAGCTGGGAAACAGCAGAAGACCCCCGTGTCTGTTATTGTGAATCTCCTGTGAACGCCAGCTCGTGGCTGGCATTCATAGGAGATGATTTCTGCTATACATAAGTGCTAAAGACCTGCTATGTGTAGCACAGTTCAAATTGCCCCCTTTATGAGTCATTAAAAATAAAACAAATTTGGTATTGCTTCTCTCAAATTTCTTATCTTTTAAATTATAAAGCAAGTCGATTACATCGGTATTTTGTTATCTGCCTACTCATACTGACCTGGAGAATCAGTGGAAGATCAGTTTTACTATATTGTGAACATGGTAAAACAGTTGTGAAACTGCACATTTTTTTTTTTTTTTACGATTTCACCGCTCTTGAAATTGTTTTCTCATTTTCCAGTACTCTATATAGTAAAATAAATGGTGTAATTCAAAAATACAATTCGTCCTGCAAAGAAACAAGCCCTCATATGTCTATATTGACGTAAAAATAAAAAAAGTTATGGCTCTTGAAAGATGGGTAGGAAAAATCAAAAATGGCCTTGGCCTGAAGGGCTTAAAAATAAATATTAAAAAATCAAAGGCAAATTTGGTATGTCCACATACATAAAAGTTGGATCTTTCGAAAACATAAAATGAGTTTACCTGTACAATCTATCTTCAAGTCTGACCACAGATTCCCAATTGGATTAAGGTCTGGGCTTTGGCTAGGCCACTCCAAAACATTTACACGTTTCCCCATAAACCATTTGGGTGTTGCTTTAGCAGTAGGCTTTAGGCCATTGTTTTGTTGGATGGTGTACCGCCGTCCCAGTCTCAAATCCCTGACAGACTGAAACAAGTTTTGCTCAAGAATATCCCTGCATTTCGCACCATCCATCTTCTCTTTGGCTCGGACCATTTTCCCTGTTCCTGCTGCCACCACCATGTTTCACTGTGAGGATGATGTTCTTGGGTGATGACACTGTGTTTACCTTTATGGCTATAAAGTTCAATTTTGGTCTCATCTGATCTCAGCACCTTCCTCCATACATTTGGGGAGTCTCCCAAATGTCTTTTGGCAAACTCAAAATGAGCCTTACAATTTTTGCGTGCAAATAAATACTTTTTTTCTGCCCGCTCTTCCATAAAGGCCACTTCTATGGAGTGCACGGCTTGTTGTCGTATATATACTGATATTCCAGTCCCATCCTGGGAACTTTGCAGTTTCTTTAGTGTTACCTTTGGTCTCTGTGCTGTCTTTCTAATTAATGCCCTCCTTGCCCAGGCTTAGAGTTTTGGTCAGCAGCCTTCTCTTGGCAGTTTTTTGTGGTACCATGTTATTTCCATTTGATAATGATGGATTTGGTGCTCCGAGGGATCATCAGAGATTGGGATGTTTTTTATAGCACAACCCTGACTTGTACTTCTCAGAACGTGTGTGTGTGTGTGTATACTGACAGACCATGTGACACTTGGGGTGTGTGCACACGTTGCGGATTTGGCTGCGGATATGCAGCAGATTTGGCCCTGCGGATCCGCAGCTGTTTTCCATGCTTTGTACAGTAGCATGTAAACCTATGGAAAACCAATTCCGCAGTGCCCTTGCTGTGGAAAATTCCGCACGGAAACGTTGCTGTTTATTTTCCGCAGCATGTCAATTCTTTGTGCAGATTACGCAGCGTTTTACACCTGTTCCATAATTGGTGTAAAAACGCAGGCGAAATCCACACAAAATCTGCGGTTACTCCGCAGGTAAAACGCAACTCTTCCATTTTGCCACTCTACCCCTCCGGCCAGACGTATGAAGAATATGTTGGCTTCTTTTCACATGCAGTACTTTTAAGAAATTCCCACAGCTCCTTTAATGTTGCTGTAGGCCTTTTGGTAAATTTCTTGTGTTTTCATCGATTTATGAGGGACCTCCAGTTCTAGGTAATGTATGGAGCGAGGCCACGGCCACTAAACTACTTCTGCCTGGGAGTATTCATGGATTCATATCGCATACATCTCCGTCTTTTCCGGCTTAGAAATCAGAAAATCCTTGCTGTGCATAGTGCGTGCGCTGTGGGATGGGGGGGGGGGGGGCGGGCTTCAAAAGCCATACAGAGTGACTGCAGACTTAAGGTACCTTCACACATAACGATTTTGTTAACTATATCGTTGCAACGTCACGCTTTTTGTGACGTAGCAACGATCCCGCTAACGATATCTTTGTGTGACATCGACCAACGATCAGGCCCCTGCTGGGAAATTGTTGGTCGTGGGGAGTGATCGGGACCTTTTTTTTTGGTCGCTGATCACCCGCTGTCATCGCTGGATCGCCGATCTAGCGATGTGTTCACCTGTAACCAGTGTAAACATCGGGTTACTAAGTGCAGGGCCGCGCTTAGTAACCCGATATTTACCCTGGTTACCACTGTAAAAAAAAAAAAAAAAAAACACTACATACTTACATTCCGATGTCTGTCACGTCCCCCGGCGTCAGCTTCCCTGCACTGTCCGCGCCGGCCATAAAGCAGAGCACAGCGGTGATGTCACCACTCTGCTTTACGGCTGGCGCTTACACAGAGCAGGGAAGCTGACGCCGGGGGAAGTGACAGACATCGGAATGTAAATGTGTAGTGTGTGTTTTTTTTTTTTTTTTTTTTTTACAATGGTAACCAGGATAAATATCGGGTTACTAAGCGCGGCCCTGCACTTAGTAACCCGATGTTTACCCTGGTTACCCGGGGACTTCGGCATCGTTGAAGACCGTTTCAACGATGCCGAAGTTGTTCCCCTGATCGTTGGTCGCTGGAGAGAGCTGTCTGTGACAGCTCCCCAGCGACCACACAACAACTTACCAACGATCACGGCCAGGTCGTATCGCTGGTCGTGATCGTTGGTAAATCGTTTAGTGTAACGGTACCTTTACCGTTTTAGACGGGACAACAGTTTTCTAGTGTTCCATGGTCAATCATATGAAAGATTTTTATGTAGCCTTCTACTGACTGGTAACTTTGAACAATGAGATCCCTTTGCTGTGTTGTAAGCTGTTCAAACCATGGCTTTTGCTGTAGAATATATCTAAGAAAATGTCCTAAAATTCCTACTAGAACAGCTAAACTTTATATGGGGGTTAATCAGAATTACTATAAATGATGGAGCGCTGTACCGATTACGGTTTAACATGAATTTACGGTAAATACCATTGGTTAATTCTGGACGCAACCACATCCCCAGTTATAAGAGGGTGTTCACACTTATGCAGCCAAAGTATTTTAGTGCAATTTTATTTTCTTTTTCCAAATGTGTATCAATTAATTTGTACAGATTATGGGTGACAGAGGTGGAAAAAGGACTAAAACAATTGTTCTTGTAGGTTTTTCTTTTTGTGACTAAAACCTGCCTTTTAACAGGGGTGTGTAGACTTTTTATATCCACCATATTAACGGGTAGCTTTGTTATATAGTTAAATAAACTGTTATATACTCCAGATATATGTTCCAGATGCTTTTGATATTTTTTGTCCTCATTGCAGATTCAGCAATTCCACAGAGCAGAGCAGCGCATCTCGTCTAATGAGGAGACATAAGAGACGCCGAAGAAAACCAAAAGCCCCTCGCGTTGAGCGGGTAAGGAGAGAATGGTCCATGGTTTCGTGCCATAATCTGACCAATATACCTCTTGTGCAGTGTTTTGAATGTACTGTTCTGATGCCCATTTGCACATTGTGACAGTCTAAGTGCTTGCTTCACATAGGCTTATACCATCAGTTGTCTGCATTTTTGCTTGATATCTCCTGAATTTTATAAGCTTTGACTGATGTGGCCCTGTGTGCCAAGACCCATCTATAACCAAAATATAGGTGCAGAAGAGCTCTGCTGACTGTCGTGATCGGATCAGTCTGATTTTGCCCTGTGAGGCAAACGTATCACTAAATGGGCTTATAGATAGTCTATAACCCCTGTATTTCCCTGGACCAGCTAAAGTAAGCCAATTGGTGGTACAGTGCTCAGCGTTCGCTGTGAAGTCACTGGTTCCAGCTTTGGTGTGTCCTCCACCATGCTTCACCCAGTGATTGGTTTCTTTGATCATGGCACTGCAGTGACACCCGGGGCCCCATACCATGGAACATTGAGTTGCATTATTTTTAAGGCTGAGGGGGGATGTCCTAAAACCCTTTAGAAAATGTCTGTGGCTTTCCCTAAAATGCAATACTTTTTTTATTTTTCAGTCCTCTTCATTCAGCAGCATAACAGACTCCACCATGTCTCTGAATATAATCACCGTCACCCTAAACATGGGTGAGTACGTCCAAGCCAACCATCCTGAAAGCGTGTCTCACTTTTCCTCGAAGATCTGTTCTAATCACATTCAACTGTATCTTCATTTGTTGCATTAGAAAAATACAACTTCCTGGGCATCAGCATTGTTGGACAGAGTAACGAGCGCGGGGACGGGGGAATATACATTGGGTCCATCATGAAAGGAGGAGCAGTGGCTGCTGACGGCAGAATTGAGCCAGGCGATATGTTACTGCAGGTGCTTGCCTAGATCTGGGAAAGGTTTTGTAGGGGCACCGATGTTGCAGATACGGGCACATGATGCAGTTTGCCCATAATGTTTCACATGTTTGTTAAATATTACATTTTGCAGGTCAATGACATAAATTTTGAGAACATGAGCAACGATGATGCCGTGAGAGTCCTTAGGGAAATTGTGCACAAGCCAGGGTAAGCCCGTCTTATCAAGCACTTTAGTCCTGCGTCACAGTATGACGGTCTTGTTACCTGTGCTTTATGTGAAATACACCTCTATAGTGTAACGGGGGCTTATCTGCACAAAATCTTGTCACTTGGCATTTCTTCAGGTATCTATGACCCTTTAACCACAGTGTTAACCAGGTAAGGGAGTTTAATTAAGGAGTAACAGGCGTTTTAATTGTTGTTTCCAAAAATCAGAAGCGCACATGAAAGTAAGCAACTTTGTAATATGTTAGATAAATCTGATTCTTTATCATCCTCCGACTGATTTTTCACCTTGAATTCTCGGGTACAATCTTTATTCAGTAAAGACAGATGTTCAGAGTACCGTACTGAGAGATGACAGTTGGCGCTTGTAAAATTCTATAGAGGGGGAAGCGGCAGCTAGAGGCACACAATCTCCATAGAAGTTTATGAGCACCAGCTGTCATTTACCTCAATCAATAATGTGTCTTCACTCAAAACAGGTTTTACCTGTGAATATTAAGAATGATCAGTCCATAGAAAACTCATCTTTCTGGTAAGATACATTACAAAGGTTCTGATTTTCAAATGTACTATTTTCTGAAAAAAGAAAAAAAAATTAAAACGATGGTTACTTCTAAAGTAAAAGCATTATCACTCCGTGGTTCGACAGTTTGTTTGCAGCATATCCTTTCCCATGGGAATCCGGTCATTTTTTTGTTTTTTTTTGTGGGGGGGTATGATATGAGTTACTAGACACACATGCCAGAGTGATGGCTTTGCATATTTGTATACTTATTTTAATATGTCTTTGGGCATTCATAAGTATGGCAATAAATACATCATTCTGGTGTAACTCCCATCAATCTCCATTTTGGTTCAAAGGTTATAAAATCAACTTCTTGTTGACAGGGCCTGAAAAAGCCTTAAAGGGGTTGTCCACTACTCGTGGCAACCGCTTCCCAATCCATGTAAAATAGTTTGTCCTCTCCTCTGACTTTCCCTGCTTTCGTGTGACGTTATGTCACATGAGCCCCGCAGCCATTAAGTGGCCGCTAATGAGCCACGTCACTCCCACCTTCCATGGATGAAACTGACGTCCAGAAAAAGTGAGAGCTGATGCTGCTGTCTGACTTACCGTGCTCTGGATCTCGGTTACGGCTGAAAGAAGCCACAGTGAAGTGTTTCATTAACAGACTCTGGCTGCAGGGCTCATGTGACATAACGTCATGGCAGACCAGCACCGGTGTCATTGGAATGGCACCACCAGTGAGTACAGGCTATTTTACAGAATAATATTGGGAAAGGGTTATCTGAGTGATGGACGACCCTTTAATGACTGGTTCGTTGTTTTTTGTTTAGTTTTACATTCAAGTGACAATATGGTTCCTTCATTAATGTGGGACAAATTGTAATGTTTTAGGGCTGTTTTGTTGTCCATATAAACTACTATGTAAATAATATATAATTTTTCTTTGATATGCAAATATAGAAAAAAATATATTTTTTTGTTTTATATTGATTACTGTTGAAATTTCCCCACCAAATGTCCCGTAAAATAAATTCTCTAGGTCATTACGGTCACATGGATCTCTAACGTGTTTTTTTTGTTATTTATGTAATGAAATGTTCTATATATGACATTTTTTTTTACCTTTTTTTTTTTTTTTCCCCTCATATGTTTCATTCATGTTTTATTTTTTACACAATTTGTCTCCAAAGAGATCATAAATCTCTGGGGAACATTTTTTGTTTTTTATCCATAAGGTCTTCAGTTACAGGGGAAATCAGCCCCCTGCTGTGCTGGGCTTCACTGGCAGAAGTGATCTGCTATGCTTTGGTGACACTTGGCGATCGTGTGATCATCACTAGATTCTAGAATCCTCTGTTCCCTGCATGTCACTTGCTGAGTGCTGTGTAGCCAGCAAAAGAGAAACCGCTGCTCTCTTCTTCTCAGAGTCCCTGGTAGAGATGAAGGATTTGATGCAAATTAAATAAAATTAGCAGGTGCTGGCAAATTTGAACAATTTGATTTGCGGAAATCTCAAAAAAAAAAAGAAAAGCCCTCCAGCTTTTTATACATTGCAGAGACAAATGAATGCAGGGGTAAAGTAGAATTATAATATAATCCCTTTTGGTAGCAGTGATGTCTGTGTGTGTGTGTGTGTATATATAATAATTGTAGTAACATACTTGCATTTGCGGTCTTCTGCAGTCTTCAGCTGCGCTTCCATCTATTCCGACACCGTGAGACTGCATTGTAACCTGCCGGATCACAGTGTATTCTGTGTGGAGTTGGAGGGTACGGTCTCTGTGCAAGCCTGAGACTGTGAACTCCATTTGTATTAAGAAAATGTAAAACGTGACCTCCGCTCCACACAGCAGATGCTTTGTATGATGCGGCAGGTCAGTAACCACAGAAGATGGCGACCATAGAGTATATTGCTGCTAACAAAGCGAGGGGAAAAAAATCACCGGAGTGCTCCTTTAAATGGATTTTCCTCCTAAGTAAATCCTGAATTTATTTCCTTAATAAAGAGGATGAAAGTGAGGGTACCGTCACACAGTGTCATTTTGATCGCTACGATGGCACGATCCGTGACGCTCCAGCATCGTAACAATATCGCTCCAGCGTCGTAGACTGCTGTCACACTTTGCAATGTACAACGCTGGAGCGATAATTTCATGACGTATGTGCGATGTAGAAGCCGTTGGTTACTATGCGCACATCGTATACAATATCGTGCACACCTTTGTTACACCATGCGATCATGCCGCTACAGCGGGACACTAGACGACGAAAGAAAGTTTCAAACGATCCGCTACGACGTACGATTCTCAGCGGGGTCCCTGATCGCAGGAGCGTGTCAGACACAGCGAGATCGCTGGAACGTCACGGATATATTGCTGGAACGTCACAAATCGTGCCGTCGTAGCGATCAAAATGCCACTGTGTGACGGTACCCTGAGGAAACGTTATTACCCCTTTAAATAAAGAGCTCTTGAGAAATTCAGGATTGGAGGTGCCCTTTTAAAGACTTGGAGACCACTTTTAAAAACCCTTTTAGTTTGATACGCTGAAATTTTCCTAGTATAATAAGTATCCTTACATTTTTCTCTTGCAGGCCCATTACTCTTACTGTTGCTAAGTGTTGGGATCCCTCTCCTCGCGGTTGCTTTACATTGCCAAGAAGTAAGTTCCAGCCAATCCATATCTCTCATGTAATGGGTTCAAAATTCTATTCTGAGTGATCCTTTTGTGCATCTTTAATGACCCCCTCTAAGGCACTACACTCCGACTTCTTGCAGCCACCATAGAGGTAGATTACTGCATAATGTCTTACCATTGTGTGGAGTGCATCGAAAGTACCAATCATCAGATTAATTAAGTAAATTAAATATATGCATTTGTGTGTGTATGTATACAATATATATAATAATGTGTGTGATTATTTATATATATATATATATATATATATATATATATATATATATATATATATATATATATATATATATATATATATATATATTAGATTTTTTTTAAATTCCTAAAAAATGCAATTTTTGTGTTTAACAAGTCATTTGGGGAAATAATTTACATACAATGCAAATTGCAGACTTTCTGCTGAAAGTAGCAGCCAGACTAGGATTTCCCAGGATGCCTGGCGGTGCTATGTCACTCCCCAGCACTGTATGCGATTTCTCTCTCATAAATGGCATTTTCTTGCAAGTTATTGCAAGATCTTGCTTAATAGGGCAGAGAGATCATGTTCTGGATAGGGGAATGAAGGAAAATCTCCATGCTACTGTTGGCACCATAGCTTTACTTTATTAATGTCGGTGCCAGTGACCCTCGGCTGCGCTTTACCCTCCATGCCTACCATGCTTCGAAACACTGCTCTATGCTGTGATCCCATTGAGAGCTCACCTTAGAATATTACTTGAAGCGGAGCATTAATTACACCTGCATTAATAAACTGTAACCCGCCACAGTAGCACAATGATTCTTTCTCAGTCGCCCATGACGGCACTACCAGAGAGAGAGGGGATCCGCCCTTCAGGGACAGGAAACCTACAGGATAAAAGGGCGGTACCTCTCCCCTGCATCAGTTTGGTTTCCTGTCCCTGACGGGGAACCTTCTCGGACGGTACCTGGCATGGACGACCGGAAGACTAACCTGGCGAAGATCCGGAACCGGCCAGTCCGAGTTCTGGCGGCGGGGAGGCCCCTGCCACGGCTGGTCCGGTATCCGAGGCCGCCACGACTTCGACCGAGGGGTCCGGAAGCGTGAGCGGGGGGAAGCGCCGCCGCCACTCCGGATAGGAGTTGGAGCGCTCTAGCACACTGCCGCAGGACGCCAGGATCCAAGATGGCGCCGCACCGGAAGTAGTGGAGGAACTTCCGGTTCGGGGGCAGTGAGGTAAATGGCTACACCAAGATGGCGCTGCCCCGGAACCGGAATCCTTCATTTCCGGGTCGTCTGGCTGCGCGCGCATGCGCAGTGTCTAGAAACGAAAAAAAAAAAACCGCTTCCCCCAAACAGAGCAGCCACAGGGGGAGGGGACCAAGCGCCACCCTTTAAAAAGAAGGTGCACTTGACAGACCCTTGCTGCATGCTGTTCCAAGATGGAAGACAGCGATCAGCAGCTCCAGCCACCGCCGCCACCGCAGCAGCGCCATCGTCAGCGCCAGAAACCAGATGCCCAGGGGAAGAGAACTTCTGCAAGCAACCGAAGTTCCCGATCCAGTAGCCATTCCACACCATGTAGTTCCAGTGCGGTAAACCTGCGGCCGGCCACGGATCATACGCCTCAGGATCCTACCCCTCCTCCAGAACCGGTACCTGTGGCTGCGTCAGATTGGTGAGTGATCTTCGTGAAAGCTCATTTTTTGTAATTGGGGTTCCCCTTCTCCCTTATCTTAGGCAAGGAAGAGAACGGGAAAGATGAAAAATAGAACATGCCCCTTATGTGAGAAAGCATTACCACAGTCCTGGGAGAAGAAATTATGCGACTCCTGTATTGAGCGAATCCTCTGTGAGGAGACCCCGAACTTCGCCTCTGAGTTACGCTCTGTAATTAAAGCGGAGGTTGAGACGGTGTTTAACTCCCTTAAAAGCGACAGGAGATCTACTAAGAAATCAGCTCCTGATGGAAATTCCGACTCTTCTAGCTCCGAGAGTAAAAACTCGGATACGCAAGATTCATCCCTCTCCTCTTCAGACAGTGAAAGTGGGGGTCGTCATTGCTTCCCCCTAGATGAGGTTGACGGCCTAGTAAAGGCTGTAAGATCGACGATGGGGGTGTTAGATCCTCGTCCTGATAAAACGGTACAGGACATTATGTTTGGTGGTCTTTCCCAAAAAAAGCGTAAGGTATTTCCCCTTAATGAAAATATTCAAACGTTAATTAAGAAGGAGTGGGAGAAACCTGAGAGAAAAAATGCATCGGTTCCCTCTATTAAAAGGAAATACCCCTTTGAAGAAGAAGCTTCGGTTTCGTGGGATAAAGCCCCCAAACTCGATGTTGCGGTAGCTAAGGCCTCGAAAAAGTTCGCATTACCATTCGAGGATATGGGAACCTTGAAAGACCCTCTTGACAAAAGAGCAGATACCTTTCTTAAAGGGGCCTGGGAGTCAGCCGGAGGATGCTTAAGGCCAACTATAGCAGCGGCATGTACGTCACGTTCCTTAATGATTTGGGTCGACAACTTAGAGAAACAGATTAGAGATGGGGTCCCTAGGAATAAAATTTTAGACTCCATCCCTATGATTAGAGGAGCCGCGGCATTCTTGGCAGACTCTTCAGCTGACTCCATCAAATTAACATCTAAATCAGCAGCTCTCTCAAATGCGGCACGTAGAACCCTATGGTTAAAAAGCTGGCCGGGGGATTTACAAACTAAACACAAACTGTGTTCAATCCCCTGTGAAGGTAAATTCCTCTTTGGAGAGACTTTGGACGACATCCTGCAAAAAGCAGGTGATAAAAAGAAAGGTTTTCCCATCCTGGCCCCAACATATAATAAACGGCCCTTTCGGAACAGAAATTTTTTTTAGGAGGAGACCACCTAGGGAGCAAAACCGATGGGATGACGGAAGGAGGAAAGACAGAGGTTTCCTCTTTGGTAACTCCCCTCGAGATAGAAACCCCCCCCCAAGTGACGTCTTCCCCAGGGTGGGAGGGAGATTGACTCAATTCCTCCCGGCCTGGGAGAAAATTTCGACCAGCCCTTGGATATTAAAATTAATAGGAGAAGGGCTTCGCATAGAATTTTTATCCCTACCCCCACGGAATTATGTGGTAACACCGCTGAGATCATCTCAACAACAAGAAGCTCTAGAACTAGAAATTGTAAAACTAGTAAACAAAGCTGTCATCCAAGAAGTCCCCCCTCTGGAGAGAGGGAAGGGATTCTACTCTCCATTGTTCCTGGTTCCCAAACCGGACGGAACCTTCCGAACTATAATAAACTTACGGAAGTTGAATACCTATGTAAAAAACTACAGATTCAAAATGGAGTCAATAAAATCAACGATAAAAAAATCTGTTTCCCAACTGTTTTATGATAGTTCTAGATCTCAGCGACGCATATTATCACGTCCCCATCCACAAGACCTCTCAGAAATTCCTCAGACTGGCAGTAGTCATAAAAGGACAGACCAGGGAATACCAATACAGGGCTCTTCCCTTTGGCATATCAATTGCTCCCCGCATCTTCACAAAGTTGATAGCGGAGATGATGGCACATCTGAGAGGAAGACGTCTTGATTATTCCATATCTAGACGATTTTCTGATTGTGAGCAACTCGGCCGAACTCTGCCGTCAACAATGCGACAGAGTCATAGACACCTTAACAAAATTAGGCTGGCTGGTGAACCTCCAAAAATCAAAACTGGAACCAACCAAGGTTCAAGAATTCTTGGGTCTCATCCTGGACTCAAGTTCTCAGGTTTGTTACCTACCAGACAAGAAAAAACAAAACATAATCCACCTAGTGTCACAAGCGCGTTTAAACCCTACCATGACTCTAAGGAAGGCAATGTCATTACTGGGGTCCCTCTCGGCCTGTCTCCCAGCGGTTCAGTGGGCACAGCTCCACACAAGGACACTTCAGTGGGATATTTTAAGGAACCAAAAAATACTAGGAGGACGGTTAGAAAATCGAATGACTCTAAGTTTACCCACTATTCATTCCCTGGGCTGGTGGCTGAATCCCAACAACTTATCAAAAGGGATTCCCTGGGTAACAGAGGCATCTCAGATAGTTACCACAGACGCAAGTCCCACAGGGTGGGGGCTCACCTAGACGACAGAGTCACTCAGGGGATATGGACAATTCAGGAGCTCAGATCTTCCTCAAATCAAAAAGAGTTGAGGGCTGTGAACCACGCACTACTGTACTTCCTAGACCAACTGCAAGGCCATCATGTCCGAGTATTCTCGGACAACAAAGTAGTAGCTTACTTAAACCACCAGGGGGGTACCAGGTCTCAATCATTAATGGAAACCACCTTCGAAATTTTCAGCCTGGTACAAAACAACTTCCTGTCCCTATCAGCCCTACATATAAAGGGGGTGGAAAACCAAAAAGCGGACTTTCTGAGTCGTACCCTACTAAAGCAGGGGGAGTGGTCTCTAAATCAGGGCATATTCAACAAAATCACAGATCTATGGGGGATCCCTGTAATAGACCTCTTTGCCAATATGCACAACAAGAAAGTGGAAACTTTCTGTTCCCTAGATCCCAGGGGGAATCCTCAGGCTGTGGATGCATTCACAATACCCTGGACACAGACCCTAACATATGCATTTTCCCCTACTATTCTCATTCCAGCAGTTCTGAGAAAGATCAGGCAGGACAAATCCAGACTCATCTTGATAGCCCCCTTCTGGCCCAAGAGAGCCTGGTTTTCATGGCTGAGGATGTTATCAATCACCGATCCCTGGGTGCTTCCGGATCTTCCGGACCTCCTGTCTCAGGGACCGGTGTTCCACCCTCAATCAGAAAATCTCCATCTGACAGCGTGGCTTTTGAGAGGTCACTATTGAGGGAAAGAGGGTTTTCTGACAAGCTAGTGTCTACACTAATGAAAAGTAGAAAACCTGTGACCACAAAAATATACGGCAAAACATGGAAAAAAATGTTGTCCTCCTCTGGGGTAAAATTGCAAGATGGTGTTCCAGTATCTGAAATACTAGAATTTCTACAGAAGGGCTTAGACTTAGGCCTTTCGGTAAGTACCTTAAAGGTACAGATAGCAGCTCTAGGAGCTTTATACTGTGAGAACATAGCAGCCAACCCTTGGGTTATACGGTTTATCAGAGCAGCCGCAAGGTCTAAACCGCTAACTATAAGTAGGTTACCAACCTGGGATCTGAACTTAGTTCTGTCAGCCTTAACAGACTTCCCGTTTGAGCCCATAGAATCGGTACCCCTTAAAATTCTTTCTCTTAAAATGGCCCTCCTAATAGCCCTGACCTCGGCCCGTAGGATGTGACCTCCAAGCCCTGTCCGTAAACCCTCCATTTACACAAATTCTGGATGATAAAGTTATATTAAAAACAGACCCTTCCTATCTACCGAAAGTTGCATCAACATTCCATAGATCCCAAGAAATAATCCTTCCTTCTTTCTGTCAAAACCCTAAAAATAAGAAGGAAGAGAAATTCCATACACTAGACGTTAAAAGGTGCCTGGTCCAATACATAAAAATCACCCAGCAGTATAGAAAGGAAGGGTCTCTTTTTATCTGCTTCCAGGGACCCAGGAAAGGACTCAAAGCTTCTAAGGGCACTATAGCTCGATGGGTCACAGACTCAATAGCTTTGGCGTACTCATCCTCCGGGAACGCCATTCCGCAAGGACTGAAGGCACATTCTACAAGGGCTATGGCGACCTCCTGGGCCGAAAGGTCAGAGGTACCATTAGATCAGATCTGTAAGGCGGCCACCTGGTCATCACCTTCAACCTTCTTCAGACACTACCGCTTAGACCTAGCCTCTTCGTCTGACCTAACCTTCGGGAGAAGGGTTCTGCAGGCTGTGGTCCCTCCCTAAGCAATGATCTCTGTAATTCTCTCTGGTAGTGCTGTCATGGGCGACTGAGAAAAGTGTAGTTACTCACCGATAACGGTGTTTCTCAGAGCCCATGACAGCACCTGCTTATTCCCCCCCTCATCACGTGTGCGGTGAGCACATTATTTGTGTGAAGTGGTTTTTACATATAGACACGGTGTTCACTGTTAAGCATTATGATTAAATTGCATATTTTTTGTGGTGTTGTGACTAACCTGGAGGACCTCCGATGCTCTGTAAACAAAACTGATGCAGGGGAGAGGTACCGCCCTTTTATCCTGTAGGTTTCCTGTCCCTGAAGGGCGGATCCCCTCTCTCTCTGGTAGTGCTGTCATGGGCTCTGAGAAACACCGTTATCGGTGAGTAACTACACTTTTCATTCCCCCATTTTTTTTTTTTTTACCTGAACTGCGTAATCTTGCTTATCACAAGATCACTGTTTAGAAGATATAGAGCAGTATTTAGAAGAGAGAACCAGACCACATATAGATTGGAGTGCTGCGTGCAGCAAAAGGAGCCATAAAAAGCCATGCCAACCACAAGATGGCGACGGTCTTTTGAAGAAAACAGGTGATCTTCTAACGTTGCATTGGAAATCCATTTTCTTCTCAGTAAATGAGAAATCTCTCTCTCTCTCTCTCTCTCTCTCTCTCTCTCTCTCTCTCTCTCTCTCTCTCTCTCTCTCTCTCTCTTCTCTTCTCTTCTCTTCTCTTCTCTTCTCTCTCTCTCTTCTCTCTCTCTCTCTCTCTCTCTCTCTCTCTCTCTCTCTCTCTCTCTCTCTCTCTCTCTCTCCCTCCCTCCCTCCCTCCCTCCCTCCCTCCCTCCCTCCCTCCCTCCCTCCCTCCCTCCCTCCCTCCCTCCCTCCCTCCCTCTCTCTCCTTCTGTTATCGGTGCTGCAGCCTGTGCTAGACAGTGGGGGTATTGGCGTAGACTCACGCTAGACAGTGGGGGTATTGGCGTAGACTCACCGCTGGACCCAGGGAAGTATAGCACAATTAAGACTTTTTTTTCTTTTATTGTTTTGTTGTTGTTGTTTTTTTAACACCAAAGACAAGTGTTAGCCTACAGGGGACAACTGCTTTCACTTTGTTTTGTATATACCCCATTGCTCCCTTTATAAACTTTAGTCCTCTTTTTTTTTTTTTACC
Organism: Ranitomeya imitator; assembly: GCF_032444005.1. Lineage (NCBI taxonomy): Eukaryota > Metazoa > Chordata > Amphibia > Anura > Dendrobatidae > Ranitomeya > Ranitomeya imitator. The sequence goes on along the minus strand of NC_091286.1, from coordinate 405,048,490 downwards.
TCAATTATTACGCCATTTTTCCCCATTAGGTGAACCAATTAGGCCTATTGACCCAGCAGCTTGGGTTTCTCATACAGCAGCAATGACCGGTACCTACCCAGCCTATGGAATGAGTCCATCTATGAGCACAATAACTTCAACCAGCTCCTCCATTACCAGCTCTATACCTGAAACTGAGCGTAAGTGTAATACGTTTATTACTTCTAGTCCACAGACACTGATATCAGGTCTTACTTTTTGGCTCTGTTCACATTAACTCTATGGGATGGATTCCAGAGTGCAATGTCAGACCAGTGAACGGTTGACCCCCATCGATTTATAATGGAGTCTGGCAGGTTCCACTTTGTATGCCACATATAAGATAAAAAAAGTGTTATGGCCATCAAATCGCTAATTTTTATCTAGAGACCAAACAAACTTTTGCCAAAGAAATGTGAAGCAGCCATTACATCTCAATCATCTGTTTGTCTTCTCTAAGGCTTTGATGACTTTCAGCTGTCCATACATAGCGACATGGTGACAATTGTGAAAGCAATGAGCTCACCAGAATCTGGTTTGGAGGTGCGGGATAGGATGTGGCTAAAAATTACCATCCCCAATGCTTTCATCGGTGAGTAAGGAGTATCTACAATAATGGTGACTATTTATCATGTAGTAAGTGTTTTCTTTGTCCATCATCCCATGCTGATCTTGGTCAGTTTTTCATATATTTAATTAACCACAGTGAGATGGGGAAACAAACAATGGTAATTCATCATAATTCCATTGCTGACCTTTCTGCTTTCAGGTTCTGACGTAGTAGACTGGCTGTATAATCATGTAGAGGGCTTCACAGATCGCCGGGAAGCAAGGAAATATGCAAGCAATCTTCTGAAAGCTGGATATATCCGCCATACAGTCAATAAAATTACGTTCTCTGAGCAGTGTTACTACATTTTTGGAGATCTTTGTGGCAGTATGTACCGATCCATTATCCCACCAAAGCTCATGTGTATTGCATTACATAAGTATATTCTTCATAATTCTCTTCTAACAGGATGTGTTCTTTTGTTCATTGGTACTTAAAAAGGGCATTTTGTATTTAGGTGATAAATATGGGGTCTGGAGGGGCCACTCTTCCCATTTGTTCTCACCGCACCTCCACTGTATGGAAGATTTTGATGGAGATGTGGTCAATCTTGTACATTGTCTTTTGAAAACTGATAGCTACGTTCTATACTGCGCTACCTTCATCCGTCTTAGACAATGAAAAGAGAAGTAAAGTGTAAGCTCAACCACCGCTCCATATAAATAAGAGATTTATTTTTTTCATCACTGGGTGCTTGAAGAATATGTTTGAGTCCCCGCAGCTGCATATTTCGTGGCTGTTTGATAGCCACATCCTGCATGTGTTGCAGCTGTCAAACAGCCACGAGACATGGAGCCGTGGGGACTCAAACATATTTTTTGAGCACGCCGAAGTCGCTCAGCACCCGATCATGCTCGGATTACACCTTACCAAGGACATTTACTCATCAATACTTCTAAGTAGTGTTGGGGCAAACCTTAAATAGAATTTATATACAAAACTTCAACACTTTGAGTCTTTAGAGCCAGTTCTGAATTGTGACCAGAGGGGAAAATACAATTAATCTGTGACATACAGTACTAATAGGAGCTCATATTCTGCTTGTTGTAGATTTGGAATCCTTACACTGTATTGATTTATTCTACAAAACTGAGCATGATGGGAATCAATAATAGAAACTGAAAGCTTTTTAAAAAGCACATGTCATTAAACACCTAATCCTGATGTGATGAAACATGGTCTTCCCTATGGCGCTGGTTCAGCTGGTATTTTATCTTCTCTGTGAACCACATATATGCTAATGTCAGAGTTAAAATGTTTCTCTCTATTCATTAGATATGGCAAATCTTTCCCTAAATGATCATGACGGTTCCAGTGGGACATCTGATCAGGACACACTGGCTCCACTTCCACATCCTGGAGCGGCTCCCTGGCCCATGGCGTTTCAGTATCAGTACCCATTGCCTCATCCTTATAGCCCACACCCAGGATTTCCAGAACCTGGATATAGCTATGGAGGTGGTAGTGCTGGCAGTCAGCACAGTGAAGGTAACGCTTTATTAAAGCCTTTTTAAACATGCTATATAACGCGATTCTCAAATGTCTTTAAGTATTGTTATCCTTGTAGCATTATTTTGCATGAAATTCCTCCAACCTTAAAAGGGTTGTCTGGGACTTCACACATTAAGCATTGATGGCCTATCCTTGGGGTATGTGCACACGTTGCAGATTTGCCCGTGGAAGTTTCTGCTCGATTCTGCATCTTCTGGCAGAAAATGTGTTTTTGATGCGGATTTTCATGCGTTTTTTTCATGCGGATTTGTATGCGTTTTTGGAAGCTAACTAAAGATCTATGATTGAACAGAAAAAAGTTGTGATGTCATTTCTTATCCAACCACTTCCTTTACATACTCCATTGAAAAATGTTTACACACACAGAAAGATAGATCTATAAATAGATCTATAGAGAGATGATGAATAGAGAGATTTATAGATAGATGGATAGATAAATACCAAGCCCAATGTTTAGTAATAAACATAATAAAATGGTACATAAAGAGGGTAAATAAAGAGAGAGACACACACACACACACACACACACACACACACACACACACAATCTGCATTAGCTGGGGTCACACTTGCGAGAAACTCAAGAGTCTCGCACCTCAATACCCGACACTGCTGCCCGCACTCGGGATCGGAGCGCTCAGCTACATAAAAATACATGCAGCTGCACGCTCCAGTCTCCATTGTCGGCGGCAGTGCTGGGTATTGAGGTGCGAGACTCGTGCGAGCTTCTCAAGTGTTACCCCGGCTTTAAACGCAATATCTGTTTCTTATTAAAAAAAAATGCCGCAATTTTCAGCGCCACAGAGGGAAAACCAGTGACTGGGAACCGATTTTTATAGCCTGGGAAGTGGTTAATATATCAGCCCGCAGCTGTATATTTAGCCTTTACTTGCTGTTAATATAGGGGGACAACCCCCCTAAAAAAATAGATAAAAATGACGTGGGGCCCCCCCTATAATTAATAGCCAGAAAAGGCTATGCAGACAGCTGCGGGCTGATATTTATAGCCTAGAGAGGGACCATGGTTATTGCCCCCCCCACCCCGGCTAGAAACACCAGCACAGAGCCGACCCAGAAATGGCGCATCTGTAAGATGCGCCAATTCCGGCACTTAGCCTCTCTCTTCCCACTGCCCTGTAGCGGTGGCATATGGGGTAATAGTTGGGGTTGATGCTACCTTTGAATTGTAAGGTGACATCAAGCCGGCTTAGTAATGGACAGGCTTCAATAAGAAAAAAAATAAACACACACACACACACATGCAAAATAAAGTATTTTAATGGAATAAAATACCACACAGTTTTGCCATCTTTATTGTTCGGCCAATCTATGCTAATAAAATAATAAACCAACACAATTACTCCCTGTCAGACGCAGTCCATAAAATATTGAGTGTCCAACGACGATCTCCCCTATAGAGCAGTCACATCAGGAGATGTGACTGCTCTGTACGTCCTCCAGTGACACACTGACATAAGACAGTGGCTCCTGCAGTGTTATCACTGAGGGTTCAATGGTATTCTAACTTTACGACACTGCTGTGTGAGAATTTTCCAACGTAGCGGTGCCGCAAGTGACCGTATGAACTATACTGTAGAAAAGCCTTTTACTAGGCACTGCTCCTAATAGCCAGTTTCCTACTCCACACTGATGAGGGGCAAATACCCCGAAACAGCTGTCTGTGGATGGATACCATGTTTTGGCATAGGCGGTTTTCCTTTTTGGATGCTGCCCTTCCTGTGGTTGTTCCTTCCCGGTGAAAGACCTGGCTATTTATTGCTTGCGCTGAGAAACACGTGATGGTGTCTTCGCGACTTTTCTACATGCATTTGCATATTTCTCATAAGGGATGGGGGCAGTGTTCTAGATCACTGCGTTGAGAAACACATGATGGTGTCTCTGCGGTGTTGGATGTTTTGATCTCCCTGAGGTAATTCATCCTTATGTTTATTGAACTATACTGTACTCACAGCGGCATAGGGATACAGTGCGGAAGGATACATTACGTCATTCTATCCTGGAGCCCCTGGAGCTCTCAACGGGAGCTGGTCATGGGACACTTGTTATTAAATAGATTAAATCAGATCAGGGAGTACATTGTTGGTTTTTTTATTTTATTTTTTTTCCAGGTGATTGAGGGCTTTGGGGACTAGGTGATTGGGGAGTATGTGCTGCAAGTTGTATGTACTGTATGTCTACATGTGTGTATGTTGTTTTTTTTACACTTTAATACAGTAGCCGGATGATGGGACTACTACTGTCCAATCATCCGGCTAGCTGTCACTGTAGCATGCGTAGCCGGATGGGACTAGTAGTCCCATCTGACGATGAGTGTCTACACGCACCCGCTGACACGCACTCTTCCCCCTACCGATCTGCAGCGTTTCTTGCCGGCGCATCCTCAGCAAAACCTCAGATCTTTTTTAAACCTGCGGTTTTGCTGCGGATTGGCCCGACACAATGGAAGTCAATGGGTACAGAAACGCTGCAGATCAGCAAAAAGAATTGACATGTTGCGGAAAATAACACGCTGCGATTCCGTCCTTTTTCCCGCAGCATGTGCACACCAAATGTCAATTTCACATAGATTAACATTGGTTGTGCACTACAATGCAGATTTGATGCAATTCTGCGCATCCAAAAAACGCCGCGGATCCGCATCAAAATCTGCAACGTGTGCACTTACCCTTATAGTTGGTGGTGCAACACCCGACCTGACACTAATCTGCTGTTCCCGGTGCTGACAACGGAAGAAATTGCTCAATTGTGGAGCTGCACAGCTCCGTGAACTGCATAGTCGCCACTGCCAAGTACTGCACATCCACCCCCTATTGGGATGAGTGGGGGTCAGCTGTGCAGTACCAATCCACACCCACTATGCAGTTGATAGAGCTGTGCAGCTCCACAACTGAGCAGTTCCATCAGCAGCCTGCATGGGATACAGCTGATCAGTGGGGGTGTTGGATGTAGCACTCCCAATGATGACACATAAATGTTAATTTTTCAGAAATCTCCTTTAAACCCACTTTCCGTCATAGCATGAGAGGTGCAGAAGGCTGGTCAATTATAATTTATCTGTAGCGATGAACATATCCGTGAGGCTCCATTGTTAACGTATATTCTATTTCTAAATATTTTTTGACCATGTCTACTTTTAAGGGTTTGCTTCTAATTACAACTTACTGCTTCCTGTTCTACAGGGTTTCATTCCTAACCCTCTGAAAAATTGAAAAGCATAGACTGATTAGGTGCAATTTCTTTCCCTTGGAGTCTAAAATATCTTGTTTTTCTGTTTGTCTATTGCAGGTAGTAGAAGTAGTGGCTCCAACCGCAGTAGTACCGAAAAGAGGAAAGACCCTAAAACTGGTGACTCTAAATCTGGAGGGAGTGGAAGTGAGTCGGACCACACTACACGTAGCAGTCTACGAAGAGACCGAGCAGCAAGTGAGCGCTCGGTACCAGCAAGTGAGCACAGCCACAGGAGCCACCACTCCATAGCACACAGCATAAGGAGCCACCATACACACCAGTCATATGGTCCTCCTGGAATTCCTCCTCTTTATGGCCCCCCAATGATGATGATGCCGGCTCCACCCCAAATCTTGGGCCCTCCAGGAGCCCCACCAGGCCGTGATTTAGCCTCCATCCCACCTGAACTCACCGCTAGTAGACAGTCTTTCCGCATGGCTATGGGCAATCCCAGTGAGTTCTTTGTGGATGTTATGTGAGCAAAATTTCCATCATCGGCCCTGTTTTTAGCAAGTTTTGTTTTCTGAAAATGTTCTAACTATTATTTACATCCTGATACTAAGTACAGAAATGGAAAGGCCAGCACGATTCCGCTAAGATGTATGTGTGATGTTCGCACGGACCCTCACACTAGCCACTAATCATGCACCTAATCTATGAGACCCCGCTCCAGACTGTATGTTTGTGCAGATGGAAGAGGCTGGCCACGTTCTTGCCTGGTTGCTTGGCTTTTGTAACAGATTGATTTTAACAAATTAATATTGCATCTGTTTAAAAAGAAACGCCAGTAATGGAATGGATTTACTTTAGTTTTTTTCCCCCTTTACAACTGTGTTTCTTTTATTAAGCAGCCAAGAATTCGGGGGTCTTTGACTTTCTCTGAGCAAGTTGCCAGTGAAAGTGTATGATCCTCAGTCGGAGGGTATCCCTTCCTTGAACATATCATGGCGTCATTGTATAGATGAAGAGAATCCATTACCACGGGAAGATTTTGGTCTAAGTAGAAGATGACCGATTGGAGTGAAGCACCACAAGCCTTACATATTCATAAGTTGCAAAGAACATGACTATCTTGCCTTTGGAGTGCCATGATTTTTCTGATTCCATATATAAATTGATGTGCATCAAACCTCATACTCTGATATCTACTCTTTCAAAGAATTCAGCCCTTGTAGCTCCTTTTCTAAAGGTACCTGTTTTTGAAGAGCATTAGGATCATCTAATTTTTGGCTGAACTCCTTTCCTGTCAGGAAAACCTGTGATTTTTATCATTTGTCCCCCCCCCCCTTGTATTTTATGTTTGTGTTGCATTATATTGCACATCATACAGGCAGCAAAGAACGAATACCTCTCTTCAGCAACTTGAGGTTGCCATGTAGATGTTTAACGCATCTTTTACTTGTTTTTTTTTTTTTTTTTTCCTAAGTATTCTCCTGTCACCTGGAGAACAATGCCCATGAATAACGGTGCTAATGCAATATGAAAACTATATATTTCTCTTTTTTTTATTTTTATTTTTTTATTCCAAACACCATAATCCTTTTAATCTTTACAAGCCCACCCCTCCCCCCTCCTGGTAGCACTAAATAAAGGCACAATTGGGGCTAGTGGCAAACAGATTGTACACTTCCAGTGACTTTTTAGCTTTTTCAGAGTTTGTATACAAACTGACAGGACAGCGCAGAATGGCACAATTGTAGAAAATTGATGATTTGCCTTAGCATCTACCCAAAGGGAGACTTGTGTTGTGCACAAGATCTGCTCCCGCTTTCTAGGCTCTCTAGTGGACTGATGCATTGCTGCAATTTGGGTGTCTGGGAGCGACACACCTGAAGCAGAACTGTGAGCAAGAGCCTGTGTTTTTCATTTGTTTTTGTTTTGGTTTTTTTTTCCATTGCTTTGTTGCACTGAAATGTTTCTGCTGCAATAAATCTACACACATTTTATGTTGTGTCCTTTTATCTTGTGGGGAGAGTTTCTAAAAGTTTTGGGGTGTGTTCGAAGAATTCTACTTTAAATAGGTTGTCCAGTCTTGGGGTACAAGTCACTCTCCCTGCAGACTTGTGAATCCTCACAGCACACACTATTCTCTGGCACCAGGAGCGGGCTGTCATGTGAGCAGCTATGCTATTTGTTTATTTGTGACCACATCCCGACTAGACGTGTCTAACCTTGCTCAATACACTTGTATTGAGCAAGTCCATGCACGTCTAGTCTGCACATGACTGCAATGTATGCAAATCATATACTTGCGGTCATGTACCCGCCTGCTTCCCGTTAACAGAAAATCCTCACAGCATGCACACTGTCATAGTGACTGGAGACTACCTGCAGTCATACAATGACGGCACAGTTTTACCCTAAGGCTGGACAATCCTTTTAATTATGCTTTTGGTTTTTTTGCTTTATTAGATCTTTTCATTAAACAGAATAATGAAACGTAAAACAAAAGGCAGTAGTTTTTAATAAAAAAAGATGGCGATTGAGCTATAATAAAGAAAGGTGATGTCCGCAAGTGGAAGACCTTGAAACTAGCAGATAAGCAATATCATTGATGTACTGAATCTCAAGATGACCTCCAAACATATGTAGGTTATCAAGTGGAATTGTCATCTAAATGGTCCCACAAACAAATGTAGTAATGCTAAGAGTCATGTATAAAGAGATACAAGAATCATCATTGGATGAAAAGCTTCTATCCATTTAATATTGAGATGATACAAAAAGAAGTAAAATTAGTAATAGAAAATATGAAGTAAAAGGGAGAATGAGAAGGAAAAGAATGGAAAGCACGGAGAAAAAACAGGTGGTGGTCTACCAGATACCAGTAAAATGGAGTATTGTATCCATAAGAGTTCTTCAGCAGCTCTGTCTGTCACGTAGCTGAAATAAGATGGGGTTAGAAATATATTACTGCCACCTAGAAATGTCTGGGACACACCATGTTTTCCATAAAGTATCATGTTTGTCATTCTTTTTTGCCACATTCCATTAGCTCCTGTTGATTCATTTCTGTAACCCATTCTTGAACTGTGGGAGGTTACTTGGGTTTTCCATTGTCTGGATGCTAAAGTTCGTGAAGAAGTCAAGAAATTCTGTAGAAGAGCTTCATTAATTACAAGTCCTATATCAGTTATAGCAGAGAGCATCCTAGGCGTACCAATCGATGAGCACAAAAATATGTTCAGAAAAATCACAAATTGCATCAGTGAAGAGCCATGTCATGGAGCAGCACCATTAAATGTATGGCATGGCTCCTGATTCAGATCCACAGCTCCAAAAGATGTGCAGAACTATAGGTATGTTAGTGTTTCTCCTATGCAGGACAAATTATACTCGTCTTGCATTTTATCCCCAATCACCTTCATTGAATATCATGACAATCTTTCTCTAAAAACCTAGAAAAATATATTAATGGTATAAGACACAGCATTGCCTCAGGAACACAATTTTAACATAAGATATTCCCCAAGATGGCTGAGGGAAGAGAAAATTTGTGTATATACACAGTGTAAGGCCATGTTCAATATTTGGTTAGTATTTTATATCCTTATCGTACCAACGGGAGAAGAAAAAATCGAGCCGCACAGCCCATGTTGGAACCCGGTCTGCAGTTGGCCACTAGAACTGACGTACTCAGGAGGTGCTCGCGTTAGAAAACAGTACATGAAATATATCATAGAAAGAGAAACACGCGGCAACACTCACCGAGCTTGTGGTAGGAATTCGACTTTATTGAAGCATCTTTGTAACAATCTTCACGGCACGGGGGAGTAGGGAAAGAAGAGGTGTGGGCAGGGAAGGAACGACGGCCGTTTCACGCCAAAGCCGGCGCTTCTATGGGTTCAAGCTGAGAGGTTGTGACACCCGGGGAGGTAAGTGTGAAGCCACCACCCCCTCAGTGTCAGTACCAATCAGACTTGCAGAGTGACAGGTGCAAAATAAAACAACAATTAGACATGTTAAAAACAATGGAACCAACATTTCAACTTGATATCAAAAATACTAAATATACTAAAAAATAGTCGCAGATTTATAAGATCAATTATGAAGTTTCAAGATCTAAAATCGATCTAATGAAAAAAGTCGATCTAATGGAAAAAAAAAAAACTCCTTTCCTTATTATATCTCACATGGATGGGTGACTATTGGGCTGGAGTCACACTCGGCGTAAGACAATACGGTCCGTATACTACGGCCGTAATACGCTGAAAAGTCCCCAAAATAGTGGTCCGTAGCTCCTCCGTAGGCAGGGTGTTTCAGCGTTTTTTGCGCATGGCATCCTCCGTATGTAATCCGTATGGCATCCGTACTGCGTGTTTTTCTCGCAGGCTTGCAAAACAAACATATATATACAAGGGATCCATGTGTAAAAAAAAAAAATATATATATATACTGTGTGCGTGTGTGTGTGTGTATATATATATATATATATATATATAATCTTCGTGAACACCCTTGGAGCGGTAGTGAGACCGAATGGCAGGGCGGCGAACTGAAAATGTTCCCGGAGCACTGCAAAGTGCAGGAATTGGTGATGTCCGGGAAATATCGGGACATGGAGGTAGGCGTCCTGGATGTCTATTGAGCACAGAAATTCCTGAGCCTCCATGGAAGCAATTACTGAACGAAGGGATTCCATCCTGAAGTGTCTCAGGCGAACTCTCCTGCTTAGCAATTTGAGGTCCAGAATGGGGTGAACCTTGCCGGCATGACTCTCAGCAAGACTCCAGCCCAACTCCCAGGTTGGGCGGCCGTCTTCTCTTTTTCAGGGATGTCTGTATTTCCGCAGTAGAGGACGCATGGGTCAGGGAAGTTGTATCCTCGGGATACAAGATAGAGTTCATTTCACGACCTCGGGATCGTTTCTTCGAATCCCGTCCTCCAAGAGATCCCGCTCTAGTTCCGGGTTTCTTCGCAGCCATCGCTTCTCTTCTCAGAGCCGGGGTAATCGTTCTCGTCCCAGAAAAAGAACGGTTCACGGGTTTCTACTCGAACCTTTTTGTGGTACCGGAAAAAGACGAGGTGGATCTTCCAGTCCTGGGCCTGGAGGATCTACCCTGGGAGAAGCGAGGACGCCAGGACGGAGTGGGCCTAAAGGACACCGCCTTCTTCTCTTGATGTGCCTGTGGCCTCTGTTGCTGCTGGGAAAAGGAGTTAGACGCAGCGAAGTGACGAAAAGGCCGAAAGGATCAAAACTGCCTCCTAGGAGGGCGACGAGGCTTAGCCTGGGGGAGAAGAGAGCTTGTACCCCCGGTGGCGTCCTCAATGATTTGGTCCAGCTGGCAACCTTAGAGACGAGAGCCCTGGAAGGGCAGACTGGTAAGGGACTTTTTGGAAGATAAGTCCGCCTGCCAGGCCTTGAGCCAAACGGTCCGGTGAATGGCAACAGCACTGCTGGAAGCCTGAGCCGCAGCATCCAGGGGGGCGGAGACCAGGTATTCACCAGTGTGGGAAATCTGGTTGGCAAGCTCCGCTAGTTGCACGGGAGGCGCCCTGTCCAGGATACCTCAACGGAGATCTTTGGCCCAGTTGGAAATGGATTTAGAAACCCAAGTAGAAGCAAAAGCTGGGCATAGAGCCGCTGCAGCCGCTTCAAAGGCTGACTTCGCGAAGGATTCTACAACTCTATTGTTAGAGTCCTTCAGAGATGCTCCGCCGGACAGCGGAAGCACCGTGTTGGTGGACAGCCTGGAAACAGGGGGATCCACCAAGGGAGAGACCATCCAATTGGCGGTAAGTTCTGGAGAAACCGTTTTTTACGTACCGGTAATAGGATTTTATGGAGCCACGACAGCACCCCTACGAGAGAGGGGATCCGCCCACCTTCCGGACAGGAACCTACAGGATTTAAAGGGGCGGTCCCCCTCACCACTCCAGTTTGTGTTTCAGAGTATAAGGGACACCGCCATTGAGTTAGTACATAAACATATATACTTAAACATTACTAAATACCATCACCTTCTAAAGAGTGATTTTTAACAAGCACACTTTCCCCAAAGGGTGCAGAAACCTGTGAATAATTACGGGGGGGAATGTGCGGGTGCTGTCGTGGCTCCATAAAATCCTATTACCGGTACGTAAAAAACGGTTTTCCTATCGCCACAACAGCACCCCTACGAGAGATTTTCAAAGATCAATCACCTGGGAGGGACTACAGCACTAAGTACTGTACGGCCAAAAACTAAATTGGCCTCTGAAGATAAATCAAGACGATAATGTCTATAAAAGGTGGAAGGAGATGACCAAGTTGCCGCCTTACATATTACGTCTATGGAGACGTCCGCTCTTTCCGCCCAGGATGAGGCCATGGCTCGAGTGGAGTGGGCCCTGATGCCATCTGGTGGTGTCTGGCCTTTAGCAGTATAAGCAAGATATATGGCATCTCTTATCCATCTGGCGATAGACGCTTTAGTTACACTCGCCCCTTTCCTTGGATTCTGAAAGGAAACAAACAGAGCCCTACTCTGCCTCCATGGTTCTGTTTTGTGTAGGTACTCTAATAGAGTTCTTCTGACATCTAACTTGTGATATTTCTGCTCGTCAGCTGAATTCGGATTGTCACAGAAAGATGGTAAAATTATTTCCTGACTTCTATGAAATTTGGAAGCTACTTTTGGTAGGTATGCTGGATCAGGTTTTAACACTACCCTGTCCTGAAAGACCATTAAATAAGGAGGGTCTATCGACAAAGCTTGTAAGTCACTCACTCTCCTAGCAGAGGTCAGGGCTACTAGGATGGCTGTTTTTAAGGTTAAATTTTTTATGGAGACAATCTAATGGCTCAAAGGGGGGTTCTGTTAAGGCGTCTAAGACCAAATTTAGATCCCATGGTGGTAATCTAGGAATATATACTGGGTTACTACGTTCAGTGGCCCTAATAAATCGGGAAACCCATCTATTTCCCGCCACATCACTGTTATATAACGCTCCCAAAGCTGATACTTGGACTCTAAGGGTATTTACCGCCAAGCCCAATTCTCGGCCCCTCTGTAAAAACTCCAGAATAGCCGGAATTGGGACCTTGCCAGAAAAGGGATTTTGGTAGAAGGCAAGGAACTTTTTCCAAGTTTTAGCATAGATTTTAGTGGTAACTTCTTTCCGGCTATTTAAAAGGGTAGATATGAGAGCCTCTGAAAACCCTCTTCTCCTCAACAACTCCCTCTCAAATTCCACGCCGTCAGATGCAGGGATTCCACATTGGGGTAACGGAATGGACCCTGAGAAAGAAGCTCCGGGCTGGTCGGCAGTACCCAGGGGTCGGACACAGACATTGCCCTGAGTAACGAGAACCATGTCCTCCTGGGCCAAAAGGGGGCAATCAGGATCACTCTCGCCCTGTCCTCCCTGATCTTCCTGAGGACTATCGGGATTAGACACATTGGAGGGAACGCGTAAGCCAGAGGAAAATTCCAATGTATTTGAAGGGAGTCTATTATACAGGGCTTGTCCGCCACCCGAAGAGAAGCGAACTTCCTGGTCTGCCTGTTCTCTCTCGTTGCGAATAGATCGATAACGGGCAATCCCCACAGGTCCACTATCTGTCTGAACACCCGTCGATCTAGAACCCATTCTCCCTGACGTAGAGAATGACGGCTGAGGTAATCTGCCTCTGTGTTGAGCTCTCCCCGAATGTGCACAGCTGATAGAGAGCGAAAGTGGGCTTCGGCTATTTCGAGTATGTCTGTGGCGGTGTTCATTAGGGATCTTGACCTTGTACCCCCTTGATGGTTGAGATACGCCACTACTGTTGTGTTGTCTGTCTGGACTCTTACATGTGAATCCTGCAGAGATGGAAGCAACCTGAGTAAGGCCTTCTTTACTGCTGTGAGCTCTTTCCAATTTGAGGACTCTTGAGCCTCTAAGAGAGACCATTGCCCTTGAGTCCAAACATCTCCTATGTGAGCTCCCCAACCTATTGGACTGGCATCGGTTGTGACCGTGTTGTCTGGTACTACACTCCAGCGTACTCCTTTCCCTAAATGTCTTCTGTTTAACCACCATCTCAGACTGTGTAGAGTGGTGGTGGACAGCCTGAGTCTTCCGCCTAATTGCCCTTGAAGACTTCTCTCTGTATCCAAGACTTGGGCCTGTAACACTCGAGTGTGGAATTGAGCCCACTGGACGGCTGGTATGCAGAACGTTAGAGATCCCAGAAGGGACATAGCGTCTCTTAAAGTCAGATCTGGCTTCCTTGTTACCGTACTGACTTTGTGCACAACCCTCTGCTTTTTCTCCTCCGGAAGGAAACATTGTTGCACTTCCGAATCCAGCAGAATACCTAGGAAAGTCTGAGTTGTTGATGGGTCGAGTCTTGACTTCTCCATATTGACTATCCAACCCAAGTCCTGTAAGGAAGATATGACATGATTTAGGCGAGTACTACACTGGCCAAAGGAATTTCCTACTACCAGGAAGTCATCCAAGTAGGGTATAATTAAAGTATCCTGTTCTCTGACATAGGCCATTACTTCTGCCATGACTTTAGTAAACACCCTCGGTGCCATAGATAGACCAAAGGGCATTGCAGCAAACTGAAAGTGTCTGACCTGGTCGTTTAAGCGCACCGCCATTCTGAGGAATTGTTGATGATCCTGGTGAATGAGTAGATGGTAATACGCATCTTTTAAATCCAGGACTGTCATATAACATCTGGGAAAGAGAAGATTAGTTGCTGTTTTAATAGATTCCATCTTAAAGGCATGATACTCTAGATGTTTGTTTAATCTCCGTAAGTTTATGATGGTTCTAAAGGATCCATCTGGCTTGGAGATTAAAAATAAAGGGGAATAGAACCCTTTCCCCTGTTGATGTTTTGGAACCTCCACTATGACTTTCTTCCGTCTTAGCATTTGGACCTCTTTTTCAAGGGCCTTTTGTTGGTCTAAGGAATCAGGGGCAGTTAAGATATAAAATTCAGAAGGTCTTTCCCGGAACTCTAATTTTAACTCTGAATTGATTATACCTAGAACCCAATTGCTCGAAGTTATTTTGGCCCACTGAGCATGGACGTATTTTAACCTGCCCCCTACTGGAAGATCTCTATTAACGATAGTTTCTTCTTCTTCTTGAGGAAGATGACGAAGCGTTAAAATCCGAACCTTTCTTTTTTGGGTCTGATGGTTCCCAGTCTCGGTTGTGGTAAGGTCTTCGGTATTGGAAGCGTCTCCTGAAGGTATTCCTAAAGGTAGGATTGAAAGCTTTAGGAAAACCTTTCTTCCTATCCTCAGCCTTAGCTAGGATATCATCCAATACCGGGCCAAACAGGTACTCACCCCTACACGGTATTGTACACAGTTTAGCTTTCGCCTGGGCATCCCCTTTCCAGGTCTTAAGCCATAGGGCTCGGCGAGCAGCATTTGAGAGACCTGCTGATCTTGCCGCCAATTTTAAAGAATCCACTGACGCGTCCGCTAAATACGCCACCCCTTCACGTATTTGCGAAAGTGAGTTCAACATCTTGTCTCTGGGCACCTTGGACTTCAGCTGTTCTTCCAGTTGGGATATCCACACTATGACGGATCTAGCCGTACACGTGCTAGAGAGCAGGTTTGAACGCCCCTGCAGTTGACTCCCATACTTTCCTCAAAAACATGTCCGCCTTCCTATCTGATGGATCTTTCAGAAGGCCCACGTCCTCCAGCGGCAAGGTACCGGCATTAGATGTAGAAGCCACCGCTGCATCCACTTTCGGGACTTTCATCCACTCTGCCAGCTCATTATCTTCAAAGGGATACCTTCTTTTAGCTGATGACAGAAGGAAACCCTTATCCTGCTTATCCCATTCTCTTTTTATAAGAGTCTTAACCGTATCCACCACCGGGAACGCCTTACGACTCCTCTGGCACAAGCCCGCAAACATTATGTCCTGTGCGGACTGTTGTGGATTCTGTTTTTGGGCTCCCTCTGGTGGTTACAGATGGTACTGGGTGACTTGTGTTTTCTGCGATCTCTGGTGTCCACCTGTTCTATCAGGATATGGGAGTTTCCTATTTAACCTGGCTTTCTTGTCATTTCCTCGCCGGCTATCAATGTAATCAGTGTGTCTTGTTACCTCTGCTTCCGCTTCAGTAATCTTCAGGACAAGCTAAGTTTTTGATTTTCCTGTTCCACGTTTTGCTTAATTTTTGTCTTAGTCCAGCTTGCAGATATGTGATTCCTTTTTGCTGGTTGCTCTAGTGGGCTGATATTACTCCTCATGTTCCATGAGTTGGCACATGAGTTCAAGTAATTTCAGGATGGTTTTTTGTAGGGTTTTTCGCTGACCGCGCAGTTCACTTTTGTATCCTCTGCTATCTAGCTTTAGCGGGCCTCATTTTGCTGAATCTGTTTTCATAACTACGTATGTGCTTTCCTCTCATTTCACAGTCATTACATGTGGGGGGCTGCTATTTCTGTGGGGTGTTTCTCTGGAGGCAAGAGAGGTCTGTGTTTCTTCTAATAGGGGAAGTTAGTCCTTCGGCTGGCACGAGACGTCTAGGAATCATCGTAGGCACGTTCCCCGGCTACAGCTAGTTGTGTGTTTAGGTTCAGGATCGCGGTCAGCTCAGTTTCCATCACCCTAGAGCTTGTTTTGTTTTTTCTGCTTGTCCTTTTGTGATTCCCTGCCATTGGGATCATGACAGCGGACCTTGGTTCCTTGCTCTCTGCAACACCCATGGTAGTTCGGACTCCTTTAACTAACATGTCCATGTTGTCCACCGAGAAACAAGGCCTTCCCTCTTCATCTGAGGAGGATGGAGATGAGGAGCGGGAACATTCCCCTTCTTGCAGGGACAGTCTAGATCCTGGCGATATGTCCCTGCCCGACCTTTCCTGGCGGCTGCCTCTAAGGGAATAGCTAATTTCTTCCCTGATGACCGCTCTAAGGTCTGATGACCGAAGGGGAGCTTCCTCTTCTAAGGTCTGAGATATGCACGCCTGACACAGCCTTTTGGTATAACTGTCAGGCATTGGTGTCATGCATAGTGCACATTGCTTGTGCTTAGATTTTGTGGTCTTTTTTCCCTAAAACAAAGCACAAATAACAGACCGTATCAGCACCAGGTGTCTGATTTAACACTCACCATAAGGCTGATCCTGTGAATACCGGTTCTGGAGGAGTAGGATCCAAATGTGACGCTGGGGCGCTCGGACGCTGCTGCCCCCGTACCACGCTGCTGCTGCTTCTCCTTGAGCGGCCGCTACCGCTCTTACTGCGCTGTTCCGTTCCCTCTCCATGAGGGTGCCCGGCGTCCCCTACTGAGGACATGGTTGCGCGCCTCCTATCCTAGGCGTCGCTCTTTTACAGCGCTGCAGCGCTCCTCTCCCGGCTTACCCCGGAAGCGTACCAACTACTTCCAGGTTCACCAGCGCCGGTGTGGACGTTGCACACCGCGCTCAACCGCGGACCAGGACGGCACTGCCCGACTCCTGGGACGCGCTCCTCATGGCCAGACGAGGGGGGGTCTGCACGCAGGACACCCCCGACGCTGCTTCCGAGCCCCCGATTCCGCCGTTCCTAAAAGACACCGCGCGGAGGCATGGAGGCCCGGGTAAGACTGCTGATCCTGCAGGCTCCCGCCGTCCGGACAGGAACCCAAACTGGAGTGGTGAGGGGGACCGCCCCTTTAAATCCTGTAGGTTCCTGTCCGGAAGGTGGGCGGATCCCCTCTCTCGTAGGGGTGCTGTCGTGGCGATAGGAAAAAGGGATATAACACACCCAGGCGTTTTCCCCTCTGAAAACGTCTGGTCGGGTTCTCCCTCTCTCTGGACAAGATTTCCTCGAATTCAGGATGAGGAACAAAAAACTTGGAAGGTGGTTTGGCCCGTCTAAAGGAAACCGCCTGATCTGCGGGTACCGTAGAGGGGTCCTTGATGCCACAGGTTTGGTTTATTGCCCCAATGAGATTCTGGACCATATCCCTCATGGT
This sequence comes from Ranitomeya imitator, assembly GCF_032444005.1. Taxonomy (NCBI): domain Eukaryota; kingdom Metazoa; phylum Chordata; class Amphibia; order Anura; family Dendrobatidae; genus Ranitomeya; species Ranitomeya imitator. The sequence goes on along the minus strand of NC_091286.1, from coordinate 405,031,189 downwards.
GGTGATTTGGTTAGAATCCAGCTCCGAAATATCCTCCAAGGGCGCATCAGAGAATGCCTCACCTGACTCAGAGGAGGAGGATCGGGGGGACACCGACCGCAGGGGAGGGCCATGTGGCGAGAAGAGGACTCAGACCGACGTTCCTGTCTGGACCTTTTGTGGCTTATCAAGGAGGGCTCGGGCGGCGGATCCTGCGACCCGCTGGCAACTGCAGGGGTAACCGATCTAGCACGGACACCAGAGTTTGAGACACCCGTGTTAAATCGGCCACCGATTGTGACAGAGAGGAGGCCCAGTCTGGGATGGGGGTATCACTCTCGGGCGGAGCAGCCAGGGGATCCTGGGCGGTGGGAACAATCGGGTTGCTGCAGGACTGACATAGCGGAGAGGACTGACCTGAAGGAAGTTTGCTGTTACAGGACGAACATGCAAAGTACTTGACTAAGGCAGAAGATGAAGTAGGGGGACGAGAGCGGCCCCCTTTAGAGTTAGGCATTTTGAGAGGTCCCTGAAGAAAATGCTAGCTGGTTAGGGGAGAGTGGGGCAGAGGGGGGTGTCAGTCTGCAGTGCAGCTATTCACGGACCAGGTCCTGGAAGATGTCCCGCTTGTCGGTGGAGAACTCCTGCCCTGAGGTGCTGTATTCTGTGCAGATCGTGTGCTGTGCCCACAGAAGAGATGCGGTGGCGAAGGTGCGGGGCGCGCTGCGTGAGCTCCTGCTGCTGAGAAGCGGTGAGCACACCAGACGAGTGTCCCTGGAGGAAGGGGGAGGAGCCAGACACGGAGGCGCTGGTGGGCAGGGCACAGTATGTCAGGCGGGAAAAAGCCCGCCCGCTGAAGCAGAAGTGGGGGAGCGCAAAAGCCGGAAGTAGGCCCCGGCCGGGGCCTAGATTAGGAGCCGGCAGCCGAGGAAAGGAGCCGCGGCGCCGGAAAAGTGCACCGGAATACTGCGCCGCAAGAGAAAAAGGCGGCGCAGCAGCCTACCAGGCTGTGCCGCTTGAAGCGCCGCAGTGAAAACCCCCTGCGGTGCGCCGGCCTGTCAGGGCTGCAGCGCTGGTGTGCCCCATGAAAAACCGTGGCGCCGAGACAGTGTGCCACGGGGACAAGCACATGGAAGTCTGGCTGGTGCGGGGAAGAAGGTGGAACTACGGCGCCGGGTAGGAAAAACTGTGCGGCAGCCTGTAGGGGCCCCGCATCCGATAGAAGGCAGGTGGGAGCTAGAAGAAACACGCAATAAATCTATAAACCCGGGTCATGCTGCGGCAATCAGTGCAAGCGACGACCAGGTATCTGGGAGCCCCTAGTAAGACCCCCCCCCTTGAAATATCTGGGATGGGATGGGAATACTTACCTCAAACATCCCACGCCGGTACTAACCTTAAAAGGGAATGAGACGTCCAGGGAGCTGATGGACGTCCTCGTCTCCACAACCGACAGGCTCTGGTTGGCGAGTGGGTGGGGGACGGAGCCAGGACCGGACTTCTAAGCACGCTTGTGTGCTAGGCTCTTGGTCCTGGAAAGGGATCTATGAGGATACAGGGTGGCAGTACACACCGTACTCAAAGTCCATGATGTGGGACTACAGGTGTGACTGTTCACCCTGTATCCCTTCCGGAAACCTGAAAGACAAACGACGTACATTGAGGTAGATAAGGGTCTAAAGAAAGACCCGTGTCCACCTCCTACTGACACTAAGCTGAAGAGTATAATGCCAGTCGGTGGGGTGTACACTGCAGAGGAGGAGCTAACTTTTTATTTGCATAGTGTCAGCCTCCTAGTGGCAGCAGCATACACCCATGGTTCCTGTGTCCCCCAATGAGAGGCGATAAAGAAAATGCAGTATTGTGACCCCAGGGTAATGACACCTTACAAGCGGTACATGCCACAAAGAACATAGTGTGGGTTTTCCCCAGACTTTTTGTGAGGCTTTGATTGATGGCATAGCATAGCCGTGAGGAGAGCGCTTACTAACAGGGGAAAGGTTAAGCCATGTTTCTGCAGCTTACCCAGGTCCTGTGTCTTGAGTCCCAGGGAAGGTCCGCAGTGTTTGCCCAGAAATCTCTCGTCCGCAAGGCTGTGATTCAAAAGGCTGGAGCAGCGCTGCAGCATCAGCCCTATGGGTGTACCAAGATGGCCGCAGAGATCAGGACGTGAGAGCGCTTCTCAGGGAACAAGAAAAAGTGGGCGGCGGTAACTGCTGGTGGGCGTGGCCAAACATCGACCTGTATGAAGGGGAAAAGCTGGGGGCTAAATTTAAAACCTGCGGTTGCCGCGACCGCTATTAGCGCCCTTTTTATGCCACACTCCTTCATTGAATTGCCGCACTGCGGACCACCCACGGGCCCGGGCTTTAAGGTGTGGACCTTCCATACCCCGGGGATCAGGACCCCCCCAGTGCCTCTGCCCCCTCAGTGTACTCCCGGTTGATGCGGTGGGCCGGTGCTCAATCCACTGTCGCCATAGTCAGGGAGGGGGGTGGAGAGCTTCTGCCACCATGCATCATCCGTTATATCAGTGGTGATGCAGTGGGGGGGGGGCTGCACGGATGCCATACATATTTATGTCCGGCTATGCACCTAGCTCCAGGAGAGGTAGATGGAGGGCTACTCCATGTGGTCGCCTGCTATGGAGGAGGGAGATCGGAACGCGAAGGAACCATCGCCCGTAAGGTGAGCTCAGGTCTGGCATCCAACGTCGCAGGAAAGGATACGGGAGGGACGCTCCATGTACTTGCCTGTTGATGATTCGGGGGAGATTGGAACCTAGAAAGGATCAGTCGCCCCCATTTGCTCCGTTAAGGGAAAAACAGAATAAAAAGTAAAAAATTAAAATAAAAACGGTGGGGTCTCAAACATACCCAAGTGCCTCCTACAGACACTAAGCAAGAACTGGTTCACTTGGAGCCAGCAGGAGGGTGTATACTGCAGGGGAGGAGCTATTCTTTCTGTATTACTTTGTGTCCTCCTAGTGGCAGCAGCATAACAACCATGGTCCTGTGTCCCCCAATGAGGCGTAGGAGAAAGAACTTTTTGGTATTCACTCCACTCGCAGTGTTTGGAGGAAGAAGGCAGAGTACAACCCCAAGAACTCTGTCACAACGTGAAGCATGGTGGAGGAAGCATCATACTTTGGGGGGTGCTTTTCTGAAAAGGGGACAGGACGAATGCATCGTATTGAAGGGAAGATAGATGGGGTCATGTATTGTGAGATTTTGGCAATTAACCTCTTTTCCTCAGTAAGAGCATTGAAAATGGTTCGTGGCTGGGTCTTCCAGCATGGCAATGACCCAAAACACACAGCCTGGGAAACTAAGGAGTGGACCCGTAAAAAGCATTTAAAAAGGTCCTGAGTGGCTCAGCCAGTTTCCAGACCAGAACTGAATAAAACATTTTTTGGAGGGATCTGAAACTCAATGTTTCCCAGCAACAATCCCAAAACCTGAAAACGATCTGTATGCCGTAGTGGCCAAAATCCCTGCTGCAGTGTGTGCAAACTTGGTCAAGAACTACAGGAAACATCTGACCTCTGTAGTTGCAAACAGATTATTGTACCAAATACAATAGAAAAACAAAACTTTATATAAAATACTTATTTTCTGCAATAAAAAAAAAAAATTGTATGATTTTTGCATTTTAAGAATCTGTCTCACAGTTGACGTGTACCACAATAAAAATTACCAACCACTCCATTCTTGAGTGTTGTGGTGGTGAATACTTTTGCAAGCCACTGTATGTAGAACACATCTGTATGGTCCTGTATAGCTGCAATACCCACAACGCAATCCTTCATGACTAGCTTCATCTCGGACTGTTCAGTCTTTGTAATAAGTAAGCCAAAATCAGGAGGTGAACAATAAGACGAAATTATAATAGAAACACGTCACCACTTCTGTATTTTTCATCAGCTCCTGGTTTTGGCTTACAAATAAGGATATAAAATATATCCTAGAAAGAGAAACACGCGGCAACACTCACCGAGCCTGTGGTAGGAATTCGACTTTATTGAAGCATCTTTGTAACAATCTTCACGGCACGGGGGAGTAGGGAAAGAAGAGGTGTGGGCAGGGAAGGAACGACGGCCGTTTCACGCCAAAGCTGGCGCTTCTACGGGTTCAAGCTGAGAGGATGTGACACCCGGGGAGGTAAGTGTGAAGCCACCACCCCCTCAGTGTCAGTACCAAGAAGACTTGCAGTGTGACAGGTGCAAAATAAAACAACAATTAGACATGTTAAAAACAATGAAACCAACATTTCAACTTGATATCAAAAATACTAAATATACTAAAAAATAGTCGCAGATATATAAGATCAATTATGAAAAGTTTCAAGATCTAAATTCGATCTAATGAAAAAAGTCGATCTAATGAAAAAACAAACAAACTCCTTTCCTTATTATAGCTCACATGGATGGGTGACTATTGGAGAAACAAAGAAAATAATGAGTCTGTCACTGTATATAATCCAAAAAATGTATCCAATACAAAAAACGCGTGCTAACTACCAGGAAAGACCCTTTGTTGGCCAAATTAACCCAAAAATATGGACATGTCAATTTTTTCATTTAGACCAGCGGGTCCAGTTGCCCGTTTTCTCAGGATCCATCTAGCCTTGTGTTGTAATTTGTGTAGGTCTCCTCCCTGTCTGGGTAACACAACCTTTTCAATGCCTGCAAAGGTTAATATGTCCGAGTTACCATTATGACATTCCCGAACATGTTGAATAAGTCTAGGCACCCCTTTTCCTGAGCGGATGGATTGATAGTGTTCTCTAAACCGTACATATAATTTCCTTATTGTTTTCCCAATATAGAACCTCCTACAGGGACAAAAGATCACGTACACCACATACTCAGTTTTGCACGTGATGAACTGCTTCACAAAGTGTGCACAAGGTCCAATATTCAGGACAGACTCCTGAATATGGAACCGGCAAAATTCACATTGTCCGCAGCGATGGTTACCTTTCGGAGTTGCCTGTTCCAACCAAGTAGTCTTTACCTTGGTTAATCTGTTTTGGACTAACATGTCTCTTAGTCTTTTGCTTCGTCTGTTGGCGATAAGGGGTCCTCCTGCTGCTTTTTTCTCTAGGTCTCTCTCTTTCTAGCACGTGCCAATGCTTATTAATTATCGATCTAATCTCCCTGTCCATCGGGCCGTATTGGAAGCAAAAGGTGAAGCGTTGTTGAGGAACTGCACTAGAGTGCTCTGACTGAGTCTGGAAGTTGACCCGCTCTATTGCATTTGATAAGACTTTTTCAGGATAACCTCTATTTTGGAACCTATTGCAAATATCTAGGGACTGAGTTTCAAACCCTTTGTGAGTATTATTCACTCTTCTGGATCTCAAAAGTTGGCTGTAAGGTATAGATCTCTTCACATGTGGGGGATGACAACTTTTGAAATGCAGAAGCGAGTTAACGGCCGTGGGTTTACGGAAAATCGACGTGCATAATTTCCCCTCCTGAATGTCAATCGCAACGTCCAAAAAATCTAATTTTTCTCCCCCAAAAACATAGGTAAAGGACATACCCATATCGTTATTAGTATTTAAAAACTCTACAAATTAGGTGAATTTGGGTGCTCCCTCAATTCCCCACTAAACCTCATTGGTACCATCTCCCCAAAATTCATAAATCGGACATATCCCCTCCCGGAAGACCCATTGTATCGGGTATAGGCTCTCTCACGAAGCCTTTATCTCAATACATGGACTGGTTACTACGTCCTCTTTTGAAGGATATTCCTTCATACATCAAAGATACTAAGTCCTTCCTCAGTCACATTCAGAAATTTGATTGGCAACCGGGGTTCTCCATGGCATCCATCGACGTGGTTAATCTCTATACGAATATTCCACAAGAGAGAGGTATAGACAAAGACAGCTCTCCAGCGACCAACGATGCCGAAGTTCCCGCATAACCAGGGTAAACATCGGGTTACTAAGCGCAGGGCCGCGCTTAGTAACCCGATGTTTACCCTGGTTACCATTGTAAAAGTAAAAAAACAAAACAAACACTACATACTTACATTCCTGTCACGTTCCCCAGCGTCAGCTTCCCTGCACTGTGTAAGCGCTGGCCGGAAAGCAGAGTGGTGATGTCACCACTGTGCTCTGCTTTACGGCCGGCACGGACACTGGGGGACGCAGGGAAGCTGACGCTGAGGGACGTGACAGGAATGTAAGTATGTACTGTTTTTTTTTTTACTTTTACAATGGTAACCAGGGTAAACATCGGGTTACTAAAGCGCGGCCCTGCACTTAGTAACCCGATGTTTACCCTGGTTACCAGTGAAGACATCGCTGAATCTGAATCACACACGCTGATTCAGCGATGTCAGCGGGTGATCCAGCGACGAAATAAAGTCCTGATCATTCTCCAGCGACCAACGATCTCCCAGCAGGGGCCTGATCGTTTGTCGCTGTCACGCATAATGATTTCGTTAACGATATCGTTGCTACGTCACAAAAAGCAACGATATCGTTAACGAAATCATTATGTGTGACGATACCTTAAGAGACATGTTAGTCCAAAACAGATTAACCAAGGTAAAGACTACTTGGTTGGAACAGGCAACTCCGAAAGGTAACCATCGCTGCGGACAATGTGAAATTTTGCCGGTTCCATATTCAGGAGTCTGTCCTGAATATTGGACCTTGTGCACACTTTGTGAAGCAGTTCATCACGTGCAAAACTGAGTATGTGGTGTACGTGATCTTTTGTCCCTGTAGGAGGTTCTATATTGGGAAAACAATAAGGAAATTATATGTACGGTTTAGAGAACACTATCAATCCATCCGCTCAGGAAAAGGGGTGCCTAGACTTATTCAACATGTTCGGGAATGTCATAATGGTAACTCGGACATATTAACCTTTGCAGGCACTGAAAAGGTTGTGTTACCCAGACAGGGAGGAGACCTACACAAATTACAACACAAGGCTAGATGGATCCTGAGAAAACGGGCAACTGGACCCGCTGGTCTAAATGAAAAAATTGACATGTCCGTATTTTTGGGTTCATTTTGCCAACAAAGGGTCATTCCTGGTAGTTAGCACGCGTTTTTTGTATTGGATACATTTTTTGGATTATATACAGTGACAGACTCATTATTTTCTTTGTTTCTCTAAGGCTGGAGTAACACTAGCGAGTTTTACGGACGTATGAGTGCAGAAAATACATCTGTAAAACACGCCTAACAAACGTCCCAATTATTCTCTATGCCCCTGCTCCTATCTGCCGTATTTTACTGATCAGTATTATACAGCTTTCTACGGCCGTAGAAAATCACAGCATGCTGCGTTTGTCACCGTATTGCGCAAAAAAAACGCCAATGAAAGTCTATGGAAGCCAGAAAAATACGGATTACACACGGACCAGCAGTGTGACTTGCGAGAAATACGCAGCGGTGTTAGAGAGAAAAGCCGGTAATTCAGTGCGGTGTACAGTAAAATCACACTGACAGCTTACAGAAGAATAGGTAGAATAAATGTGTATATATATATATATATATATATATATATATATATCACTGAGACACATATATGTATATATATTATTACTTCATACAGCGCTAGATAGCTTTAGAGCCGGTAATTCAATTACAGGCTTTTGCCATCTCCTTCCTAAACCCGACATGATATGAGACATGGTTTACATACAGTAAACCATCTCATATCACCTTTTCTTTGCATATTCCACACTACTAATGTTAGTAGTGTGTATGTGCAAAATTTGGCCGTTCTAGCTATTAAAGGGTTAAATGGCGGAAAAAATTGGCGTGGGCTCCCGCGCAATTTTCTCCGCCAGAGTAGTAAAGCCAGTGACTGAGGGCAGATATTAATAGCCTGGAGAGGGTCCACGGTTATTGCCCCCCCCCCCTGGCTAAAAACACCTGCCCCTAGCCACCCCAGAAAGGGCACATCTGGAAGATGCGCCTATTCTGTCATTTGGCCACTCTCTTCCCACTCCCGTGTAGCGGTGGGATATGGGGTAATGAAGGGTTAATGCCACCTTGCTATTGTAAGGTGACATTAAGCCAAATTAATAATGGAGAGGCGTCAATTATGACACCTATCCACTATTAATCCAATACTAGTAAAGGGTTAAAAAAAACACCCACACATTATTAAAAAGTATTTTAATGAAAAAATCACAAAGGTTGTTGTAATATTTTATTCTACGCTCAATCCACTCACTGAAGACCCTCGATCTGTAACAAAAAAAAAAAAAACCCAACAATATACATACCTTCCGAAGATCTGTAAAGTCCCACGATGTAAATCCATCTGAAGGGGTTAAAATATTTTGCAGCAAGGAGCTCTGCTAATGCAGCGCTGCTCCTTGCTGCAAAACCCCGGAGAATGAAGTTAAAGTAGGTCAATGACCTATATTTACCTTCATTTGCGGTGAGGCGCCCTCTGCTGGTTGTTCCTAGATCGTGGGAACTTTCCTAGAAAGCTCCCAGGCTCGAGTTCATAAGAGGCGCCCTCTGCTGGTTGTCCTCATATGAACTCGAGCCTGGGAGCTTTCTAGGAAAGTTCCCACGATCTAGGAACAACCAGCTAAGGGCGCCTCACCGCAAATGAAGGTAAATATAGGTCATTGACCTACTTTACCTTCATTCTCCTGGATTTTGCAGCCAGGAACAACGCTGCATTAGCAGAGTTCGTGGCTAGAAAATATTTTAACCCCTTCAGATGGATTTACATCGTTGGACGTTACAGATCTGCGAAAGGTATGGATATTGTTGGTTTATTTTTATTTTTTTGTTACAGATCGAGGGTCTTCCGTGAGCGGATTGAGCGTAGAATAAAATATTACAACAACCTTTGTGATTTTTTTCATTAAAATAATTTTTAACCCCTTCAAGACCCAGCCTATTTTGACCTTAAAGACCTTGCCGTTTTTTGCAATTCTGACCAGTGTCCCTTTATGAGGTAATAACTCAGGAACGCTTCAACGGATCCTAGCGGTTCTGAGATTGTTTTTTCGTGACATATTGGGCTTCATGTTAGTGGTAAATTTAGGTCAATAAATTCTGCATTTATTTGTGATAAACACGGAAATTTGGCGAAAATTTTGAAAATTTCGCAATTTTCACATTTTGAATTTTTATTCTGTTAAACCAGAGAGATATGTGACACAAAATAGTTAATAAATAACATTTCCCACATGTTTACTTTACATCAGCACAATTTTGGAAACAAAATTTTTTTTTGTTAGGAAGTTATAAGGGTTAAAATTCGACCAGCGATTTGTCATTTTTACAACGAAATTTACAAAACCATTTTTTTTAGGGACCACCTCACATTTGAAGTCAGTTTGAGGGGTCTATATGGCTGAAAATACCCAAAAGTGACACCATTCTAAAAACTGCACCCCTCAAGGTACTCAAAACCACATTCAAGAAGTTTATTAACCCTTCAGGTGCTTCACAGCAGCAGAAGCAACATGGAAGGAAAAAATGAACATTTAACTTTTTAGTCACAAAAATTATCTTTTAGCAACAATTTTTTTATTTTCCCAATGGTAAAAGGAGAAACTGAACCACGAAAGTTGTTGTCCAATTTGTCCTGAGTACGCTGATACCTCATATGTGGGGGTAAACCACTGTTTTGGCGCACGGCAGGGCTTGGAAGGGAAGGAGCGCCATTTGACTTTTTGAATCAAAAATTGGCTCCACTCTTTAGCGGACACCATGTCACGTTTGGAGAGCCCCCGTGTGCCTAAAAATTGGAGCTCCCCCACAAGTGACCCCATTTTGGAAACTAGACGCCCCAAGGAACTTATCTAGATGCATAGTGAGCACTTTGAACCCCCAGGTGCTTCACAAATTGATCCGTAAAAATGAAAAAGTACTTTTTTTTCACAAAAAAATTCTTTTAGCCTCAATTTTTTCATTTTCACATGGGCAACAGGATAAAATGGATCCTAAAATGTGTTGGGCAATTTCTCCTGAGTACACCAATACCTCACATGTGGAGGTAAACCACTGTTTGGGCACATGGTAAGGCTCGGAAGGGAAGGAGCGCCATTTGACTTTTTGAATGAAAAATTATTTCCATCGTTAGCGGACACCATGTCGCGTTTGGATAGCTCCTGTGTGCCTAAACATTGGCGCTCCCCCACAAGTGACCCCATTTTGGAAACTAGACCCCCCAAGGAACTAATTTAGATGCCTAGTGAGCACTTTAAACCCTCAGGTGCTTCACAAATTGATCTGTAAAAATGAAAAAGTACTTTTTTTTCACAAAAAAATTCTTTTCGCCTCAATTTTTTCATTTTCACATGGGCAGTAGGATAAAATGGATCATAAAATTTGTTGGGCAATTTCTCCTGAGTACGCCGATACCTCATATGTGGGGGTAAACCACTGTTTGGGCACTCGGCAGGGCTCGGAAGAGAAGGCGCGCCATTTGACTTTTTGAATGGAAAATTAGCTCCAATTGTTAGCGGACACCATGTCGCGTTTGGAGAGCCCCTGTGTGCCTAAACATTGGAGCTCCCGCACAAGTGACCCCATTTTGGAAACTAGACCCCCCAAGGAACTTATCTAGATGCATATTGAGCACTTTAAACCCCCAGGTGCTTCACAGAAGTTTATAACGCAGAGCCATGAAAATAAAAAATAATTTTTCTTTCCTCAAAAATGATTTTTTAGCCTGGAATTTCCTATTTTGCCAAGGATAATAGGAGAAATTGGACCCCAAATATTGTTGTCCAGTTTGTCCTGAGTACGCTGATACCCCATATGTGGGGGTAAACCACTGTTTGGGCGCACGGCAGGGCTCGGAAGGGATGGCACGCCATTTGGCTTTTTAAATGGAAAATTAGCTCCAATCATTAGCGGACACCATGTCACGTTTGGAGAGCCCCTGTGTGCCTAAACATTGGAGATCCCCCAGAAATGACACAATTTTAGAAACTAGACCCCCAAAGGAACTAATCTAGATGTGTGGTGAGGACTTTGAACCCCCAAGTGCTTCACAGAAGTTTATAACGCAGAGCCATGAAAAAAAAAAAAAAAATTATTTTCTCAAAAATGATCTTTTAGCCTGCAATTTTTTATTTTCCCAAGGGTAACAGGAGAAATTTGACCCCAAAAGTTGTTGTCCAGTTTCTCCTGAGTACGCTGATACCCCATATGTGGGGGTAAATCACTGTTTGGGCACATGCCGGGGCTCGGAAGTGAAGTAGTGACGTTTTGAAATGCAGACTTTGATGGAATGCTCTGTGGGCGTCACGTTGCGTTTGCAGAGCCCCTGATGTGGCTTAACAGTAGAAACCCCCCACAAGTGACCCCATTTTGGAAACTAGACCCCCAAAGGAACTTATCTAGATGTGTGGTGAGCACTTTGAACCCCCAAGTGCTTCATAGAAGTTTATAATGCAGAGCCGTGAAAATAATAAATACGTTTTCTTTCCTCAAAAATAATTATTTAGCCCAGAGTTTTTTAATTTTCCCAAGGGTAACAGGAGAAATTTGACCCCAATATTTGTTGTCCAGTTTCTCCTGAGTACGGTGATACCCCATATGTGGGGGTAAACTACTGTTTGGGCACATGCCGGGGCTTGGAATTGAAGTAGTGACGTTTTGAAATGCAGACTTTGATGGAATGCTCTGCGGGCGTCACGTTGCGTTTGCAGAGCCCCTGATGTGCCTAAACAGTAGAAACCCCCCACAAGTGACCCCATTTTGGAAACTAGACCCTGAAAGGAACTTATCTAGATGTGTGGTGAGCACTTTGAACCCCCAAGTGCTTCATAGAAGTTTATAATGCAGAGCCGTGAAAATAATAAATACGTTTTCTTTCCTCAAAAATAATTATTTAGCCCAGAATTTTTTATTTTCCCAAGGGTTACAGGAGAAATTGGACCCCAAAAGTTGTTGTCCAGTTTCTCCTGAGTACGCTGATACCCCATATGTGGGGGTAAACCACTGTTTGGGCACACGTCGGGGCTCAGAAGGGAAGTAGTGACTTTTGAAATGCAGACTTTGATGGAATGGTCTGCGGGCGTCACGTTGCGTTTGCAGAGCCCCTGGTGTGCCTAAACAGTAGAAACCCCCCACAAGTGACCCCATTTTGGAAACTAGACCCCCCAAGGAACTTATCTAGATATGTGGTGAGCACTTTGAACCCCCAAGTGCTTCACAGACGTTTACAACACAGAGCCGTGAAAATAAAAAATCATTTTTCTTTCCTCAAAAATTATGTTTTAGCAAGCATTTTTTTAGATTCACAAGGGTAACAGGAGAAATTGGACCCCAGTAATTGTTGCGCAGTTTGTCCTGAGTATGCTGGTACCCCATATGTGGGGGTAAACCACTGTTTGGGCGCACGTCGGGGCTCGGAAGTGAGGGAGCACCATTTGAATTTTTGAATACGAGATTGGCTGGAATCAATGGTGGCGCCATGTTGCGTTTGGAGACCCCTGATGTGCCTAAACAGTGGTAACCCCTCAATTCTAACTCCAACACTAACCCCAACACACCCCTAACCCTAATCCCAACTGTAGCCATAATCCTAATCACAACCCTAACCCCAACACACCCCTAACCACAACACTAATTCCAACCCTAACCCTAAGGCTATGTGCCCACGTTGCGGATTCGTGTGAGATATTTCCGCACCATTTTTGAAAAATCTGCGGGTAAAAGGCACTGTGTTTTACCTGCGGATTTTCCGCGGATTTCCAGTGTTTTTTGTGCGGATTTCACCTGCTGATTCCTATTGAGGAACAGGTGTAAAACGCTGCGGAATCCGCACAAAGAATTCACATGCTGCGGAAAATACAACGCAGCGTTCCCGCGCGGTATTTTCCGCATCACGGGCACAGCGGATTTGGTTTTTCTTATGTTTACATGGTACTGTAAACCTGATGGAACACTGCTGCGAATCCGCAGCCAAATCCGCACCGTGTGCACATAGCCTAATTCTAAAGGTATGTGCACACGCTGCGGAAAACGCTGCGGATCCGCAGCAGTTTCCCATGAGTGTACAGTTCAATGTAAACCTATGGGAAACAAAAATCGCTGTACACATGCTGCGGAAAAACTGCACGGAAATGCAGCGGTTTACATTCCGCAGCATGTCACTTCTTTGTGCGGATTCCGCAGCGGTTTTACAACTGCTCCAATAGAAAATCGCAATTGTAAAACCGCAGTGAAATGCGCAGAAAAAAACGCGGTAAATCCGCCATAAATCCGCAGCGGTTTAGCACTGCGGATTTATCAAATCCGCAGCGGAAAAATCCGCAGAGGACCAGAATACGTGTGCACATTCCTAACCCTAACCCTAACCCTAACCCTAGCCCTAACCCTAACCCTACCCCTAACCCTACCCCTACCCCTAACCCTACCCCTACCCCTAACCCTAACCCTACCCCTAACCCTACCCCTAACCCTACCCCTAACCCTACCCCTAACCCTACCCCTAACCCTAACCCTACCCCTAACCCTACCCCTAACCCTATTCTAACATTAGTGGAAAAAAAAAAATTTCTTTATTTTTTTATTGTCCCTACCTATGGGGGTGACAAAGGGGGGGGGGTCATTTATTATTTTTTTTATTTTGATCACTGAGATAGATTATATCTCAGTGATCAAAATGCACTTTGGAACGAATCTGCCGGCCGGCAGATTCGGCGGGCGCACTGCACATGCGCCCGCCATTTTGGAAGATGGCGGCGCCCGGGAGAAGACGGACGGGACCACGGCTGGATCGGTAAGTATGATAGGGTGGGGGGGGACCACGGGGGGGGGATCGGAGCACGGGGGGGGGAATCGGAGCGCGGGAGGGGTGGAACGGAGCGCGGGGGGCGTGGAACGGAGCACGGGGGGGCTGGAACGGAGCACGGGGGGGTGGAACGGAGCACGGGGGGGGTGGATCGGAGTGCAGGGGGGGTGATTGGAGCACGGGGGGGTGATTGGAGCACGGGGGGAGCGGACACGAGTACGGGGGGGAGCGGAGCACAGGGCGGAGGGGAGCCGGAGCAGTGTACCGGCCAGATCGGGGGGGTGGGGGGGCGATCGGAGGGGTGGGGTGGGGGCACACTAGTATTTCCAGCCATGGCCGATGATATTTCAGCATCGGCCATGGCTGGATTGTAATATTTCACCCGTTATAATGGGTGAAATATTACAAATCGCTCTGATTGGCAGTTTCACTTTCAACAGCCAATCAGAGCGATCGTAGCCACGAGGGGGTGAAGCCACCCCCCCTGGGCTAAACTACCACTCCCCCTGTCCCTGCAGATCGGGTGAAATGGGAGTTAACCCTTTCACCCGATCTGCAGGGACGCGATCTTTCCATGACGCCGCATAGGCGTCATGGGTCGGATTGGCACCGACTTTCATGACGCCTACGTGGCGTCAAAGGTCGGGAAGGGGTTAATAATGTGGTTTTTTTTAACCCTTTACTAGTATTGGATTAATAATGGATAGGTGTCATAATTGACGCCTCTCCATTATTACTTTGGCTTAATGTCACCTTACAATAGCAAGGTGGCATTAACCCTTCATTACCCCATATCCCACCGCTACACGGGAATGGGAAGAGAGTGGCCGAGTGCCAGAATAGGCGCATCTTCCAGATGTGCCTTTTCTGGGGTGGCTAGGGGCAGGTGTTTTTAGCCAGGGGGGGGGCCAATAACCGTGGACCCTCTCCAGGCTATTAATATCTGCCCTCAGTCACTGGCTTTACTACTCTGGCGGAGAAAATTGCGCGGGAGCCCACGCCAATTTTTTCCGCCATTTAACCCTTTAATAGCTAGAACGGCCAAATTTTGCACATACACACTACTAACATTAGTAGTGTGGAATATGCAAAGAAAAGGTGATATGAGATGGTTTACTGTATGTAAACCATGTCTCATATCATGTCGGGTTTAGGAAGGAGATGGCAAAAGCCTGTAATTGAATTACCGGCTCTAAAGCTATCTAGCGCTGTATGAAGTAATAATATATATACATATATGTGTCTCAGTGATATATATATATATATATATATATATATACACATTTATTCCACCTATTCTTCTGTAAGCTGTCAGTGTGATTTTACTGTACACCGCACTGAATTACCGGCTTTTCTCTCTAACACCGCTGCGTATTTCTCGCAAGTCACACTGCTGGTCCGTGTGTAATCCGTATTTTTCTGGCTTCCATAGACTTTCATTGGCGTTTTTTTTGCGCAATACGGTGACAAACGCAGCATGCTGTGATTTTCTACGGCCGTAGAAAGCTGTATAATACTGATCAGTAAAATACGGCAGATAGGAGCAGGGGCATAGAGAATAATTGGGACGTTTGTTAGGCGTGTTTTACAGATGTATTTTCTGCACTCATACGTCCGTAAAACTCGCTAGTGTTACTCCAGCCTTAGAGAAACAAAGAAAATAATGAGTCTGTCACTGTATATAATCCAAAAAATGTATCCAATACAAAAAACGCGTGCTAACTACCAGGAATGACCCTTTGTTGGCAAAATGAACCCAAAAATACGGACATGTCAATTTTTTCATTTAGACCAGCGGGTCCAGTTGCCCGTTTTCTCAGGATCCATCTAGCCTTGTGTTGTAATTTGTGTAGGTCTCCTCCCTGTCTGGGTAACACAACCTTTTCAGTGCCTGCAAAGGTTAATATGTCCGAGTTACCATTATGACATTCCCGAACATGTTGAATAAGTCTAGGCACCCCTTTTCCTGAGCGGATGGATTGATAGTGTTCTCTAAACCGTACATATAATTTCCTTATTGTTTTCCCAATATAGAACCTCCTACAGGGACAAAAGATCACGTACACCACATACTCAGTTTTGCACGTGATGAACTGCTTCACAAAGTGTGCACAAGGTCCAATATTCAGGACAGACTCCTGAATATGGAACCGGCAAAATTTCACATTGTCCGCAGCGATGGTTACCTTTCGGAGTTGCCTGTTCCAATCAAGTAGTCTTTACCTTGGTTAATCTGTTTTGGACTAACATGTCTCTTAAGGTATCGTCACACATAATGATTTCGTTAACGATATCGTTGCTTTTTGTGACGTAGCAACGATATCGTTAACGAAATCGTTATGCGTGACAGCGACAAACGATCAGGCCCCTGCTGGGAGATCGTTGGTCGCTGGAGAATGATCAGGACTTTATTTCGTCGCTGGATCACCCGCTGACATCGCTGAATCAGCGTGTGTGATTCAGATTCAGCGATGTCTTCACTGGTAACCAGGGTAAACATCGGGTTACTAAGTGCAGGGCCGCGCTTTAGTAACCCGATGTTTACCCTGGTTACCATTGTAAAAGTAAAAAAAAAAACAGTACATACTTACATTCCTGTCACGTCCCTCAGCGTCAGCTTCCCTGCGTCCCCCAGTGTCCGTGCCGGCCGTAAAGCAGAGCACAGTGGTGACATCACCACTCTGCTTTCCGGCCAGCGCTTACACAGTGCAGGGAAGCTGACGCTGGGGAACATGACAGGAATGTAAGTATGTAGTGTTTGTTTTGTTTTTTTTACTTTTACAATGGTAACCAGGGTAAACATCGGGTTACTAAGCGCGGCCCTGCGCTTAGTAACCCGATGTTTACCCTGGTTATGCGGGAACTTCGGCATCGTTGGTCGCTGGAGAGCTGTCTTTGTCTATACCTCTCTCTTGTGGAATATTCGTATAGAGATTAACCACGTCGATGGATGCCATGGAGAACCCCGGTTGCCAATCAAATTTCTGAATGTGACTGAGGAAGGACTTAGTATCTTTGATGTATGAAGGAATATCCTTCAAAAGAGGACGTAGTAACCAGTCCATGTATTGAGATAAAGGCTTCGTGAGAGAGCCTATACCCGATACAATGGGTCTTCCGGGAGGGGATATGTCCGATTTATGAATTTTGGGGAGATGGTACCAATGAGGTTTAGTGGGGAATTGAGGGAGCACCCAAATTCACCTAATTTGTAGAGTTTTTAAATACTAATAACGATATGGGTATGTCCTTTACCTATGTTTTTGGGGGAGAAAAATTAGATTTTTTGGACGTTGCGATTGACATTCAGGAGGGGAAATTATGCACGTCGATTTTCCGTAAACCCACGGCCGTTAACTCGCTTCTGCATTTCAAAAGTTGTCATCCCCCACATGTGAAGAGATCTATACCTTACAGCCAACTTTTGAGATCCAGAAGAGTGAATAATACTCACAAAGGGTTTGAAACTCAGTCCCTAGATATTTGCAATAGGTTCCAAAATAGAGGTTATCCTGAAAAAGTCTTATCAAATGCAATAGAGCGGGTCAACTTCCAGACTCAGTCAGAGCACTCTAGTGCAGTTCCTCAACAACGCTTCACCTTTTGCTTCCAATACGGCCCGATGGACAGGGAGATTAGATCGATAATTAATAAGCATTGGCACGTGCTAGAAAGAGAGAGACCTAGAGAAAAAAGCAGCAGGAGGACCCCTTATCGCCAACAGACGAAGCAAAAGACTAAGAGACATGTTAGTCCAAAACAGATTAACCAAGGTAAAGACTACTTGGTTGGAACAGGCAACTCCGAAAGGTAACCATCGCTGCGGACAATGTGAATTTTGCCGGTTCCATATTCAGGAGTCTGTCCTGAATATTGGACCTTGTGCACACTTTGTGAAGCAGTTCATCACGTGCAAAACTGAGTATGTGGTGTACGTGATCTTTTGTCCCTGTAGGAGGTTCTATATTGGGAAAACAATAAGGAAATTATATGTACGGTTTAGAGAACACTATCAATCCATCCGCTCAGGAAAAGGGGTGCCTAGACTTATTCAACATGTTCGGGAATGTCATAATGGTAACTCGGACATATTAACCTTTGCAGGCATTGAAAAGGTTGTGTTACCCAGACAGGGAGGAGACCTACACAAATTACAACACAAGGCTAGATGGATCCTGAGAAAACGGGCAACTGGACCCGCTGGTCTAAATGAAAAAATTGACATGTCCGTATTTTTGGGTTAATTTGGCCAACAAAGGGTCTTTCCTGGTAGTTAGCACGCGTTTTTTGTATTGGATACATTTTTTGGATTATATACAGTGACAGACTCATTATTTTCTTTGTTTCTCCAATAGTCACCCATCCATGTGAGCTATAATAAGGAAAGGAGTTTGTTTGTTTTTTCATTAGATCGACTTTTTTCATTAGATCGAATTTAGATCTTGAAACTTTTCATAATTGATCTTATAAATCTGCGACTATTTTTTAGTATATTTAGTATTTTTGATATCAAGTTGAAATGTTGGTTCCATTGTTTTTAACATGTCTAATTGTTGTTTTATTTTGCACCTGTCACACTGCAAGTCTTCTTGGTACTGACACTGAGGGAGTGGTGGCTTCACACTTACCTCCCCGGGTGTCACATCCTCTCAGCTTGAACCCGTAGAAGCGCCAGCTTTGGCGTGAAACGGCCGTCGTTCCTTCCCTGCCCACACCTCTTCTTTCCCTACTCCCCCGTGCCGTGAAGATTGTTACAAAGATGCTTCAATAAAGTCGAATTCCTACCACAGGCTCGGTGAGTGTTGCCGCGTGTTTCTCTTTCTAGGATATATTTTATATCCTTATTTGTAAGCCAAAACCAGGAGCTGATGAAAAATACAGAAGTGGTGACGTGTTTCTATTATAATTTCGTCTTATTGTTCACCTCCTGATTTTGGCTTACTTATTACAAAGACTGAACAGTCCGAGATGAAGCTAGTCATGAAGGATTGCGTTGTGGGTATTGCAGCTATACAGGACCATACAGATGTGTTCTACATACAGTGGCTTGCAAAAGTATTCACCACCACAACACTCAAGAATGGAGTGGTTGGTAATTTTTATTGTGGTACACGTCAACTGTGAGACAGATTCTTAAAATGCAAAAATCATACAATTTTTTTTTTTTTATTGCAGAAAATAAGTATTTTATATAAAGTTTTGTTTTTCTATTGTATTTGGTACAATAATCTGTTTGCAATTACAGAGGTCAGATGTTTCCTGTAGTTCTTGACCAAGTTTGCACACACTGCAGCAGGGATTTTGGCCACTACGGCATACAGATCGTTTTCAGGTTTTGGGATTGTTGCTGGGAAACATTAAGTTTCAGATCCCTCCAAAAAATGTTTTATTCAGTTCTGGTCTGGAAACTGGCTGAGCCACTCAGGACCTTTTTAAATGCTTTTTACGGGTCCACTCCTTAGTTGCCCAGGCTGTGTGTTTTGGGTCATTGCCATGCTGGAAGACCCAGCCACGAACCATTTTCAATGCTCTTACTGAGGAAAAGAGGTTAATTGCCAAAATCTCACAATACATGACCCCATCTATCTTCCCTTCAATACGATGCATTCGTCCTGTCCCCTTTTCAGAAAAGCACCCCCCAAAGTATGATGCTTCCTCCACCATGCTTCACGTTGTGACAGAGTTCTTGGGGTTGTACTCTGCCTTCTTCCTCCAAACACTGCGAGTGGAGTGAATACCAAAAAGTTCTTTCTCCTACGCCTCATTGGGGGACACAGGACCATGGTTGTTATGCTGCTGCCGCTAGGAGGACACAAAGTAATACAGAAAGAATAGCTCCTCCCCTGCAGTATACACCCTCCTGCTGGCTCCAAGTGAACCAGTTCTTGCTTAGTGTCTGTAGGAGGCACTTGGGTCTGTTTGAGACTCCACCGTTTTTATTTTAATTTTTTACTTTTTATTCTGTTTTTCCCTTAACGGAGCAAATGGGGGCGACTGATCCTTTCTAGGTTCCAATCTCCCCCGAATCATCAACAGGCAAGTACATGGAGCGTCCCTCCCGTATCCTTTCCTGCGACGTTGGATGCCAGACCTGAGCTCACCTTACGGGCGATGGTTCCTTCGCGTTCCGATCTCCCTCCTCCATAGCAGGCGACCACATGGAGTAGCCCTCCATCTACCTCTCCTGGAGCTAGGTGCATAGCCGGACATAAATATGTATGGCATCCGTGCAGCCCCCCCCCCCACTGCATCACCACTGATATAACGGATGATGCATGGTGGCAGAAGCTCTCCACCCCCCTCCCTGACTATGGCGACAGTGGATTGAGCACCGGCCCACCGCATCAACCGGGAGTACACTGAGGGGGCAGAGGCACTGGGGGGGTCCTGGTCCCCGGGGTATGGAAGGTCCACACCTTAAAGCCCGGGCCCGTGGGTGGTCCGCAGTGCGGCAATTCAATTAAGGAGTGTGGCATAAAAAGGGCGCTAATAGCGGTCGCGGCAACCGCAGGTTTTAAATTTAGCCCCCAGCTTTTCCCCTTCATACAGGTCGATGTTTGGCCACGCCCACCAGCAGTTACCGCCGCCCACTTTTTCTTGTTCCCTGAGAAGCGCTCTCATGTCCTGATCTCGGCGGCCATCTTGGTACACCCACAGGGCTGATGCTGCAGCGCTGCTCCAGCCTTTTGAATCACAGCCTTGCGGACGAGAGATTTCTGGGCAAACACTGCGGACCTTCCCTGGGACTCAAGACACAGGACCTGGGTAAGCTGCAGAAACATGGCTTAACCTTTCCCCTGTTAGTAAGCGCTCTCCTCACGGCTATGCTATGCCATCAATGAAAGCCTCACAAAAAGTCTGGGGAAAACCCACACTATGTTCTTTGTGGCATGTACCGCTTGTAAGGTGTCATTACCCTGGGGTCACAATACTGCATTTTCTTTATCGCCTCTCATTGGGGGACACAGGAACCATGGGTGTATGCTGCTGCCACTAGGAGGCTGACACTATGCAAATAAAAAGTTAGCTCCTCCTCTGCAGTGTACACCCCACCGACTGGCATTGTACTCTTCAGCTTAGTGTCAGTAGGAGGTGGACACGGGTCTTTCTTTAGACCCTTATCTACCTCAATGTGCGTCGTTTGTCTTTCAGGTTTCCGGAATGGATACAGGGTGAACAGTCACACCTGTAGTCCCACATCATGGACTTTGAGTACGGTGTGTACTGCCACCCTGTATCCTCATAGATCTCTTTCCAGGACCAAGAGCCTAGCACACAAGCGTGCTTAGAAGTCCGGTCCTGGCTCCGTCCCCCACCCACTCGCCAACCAGAGCCTGTCGGTTGTGGAGACGAGGACGTCCATCAGCTCCCTGGACGTCTCATTCCCTTTTAAGGTTAGTACCGGCGTGGGATGTTTGAGGTAAGTATTCCCATCCCATCCCAGATATTTCAAGGGGGGGGGTCTTACTAGGGGCTCCCAGATACCTGGTCGTCGCTTGCACTGATTGCCGCAGCATGACCCGGGTTTATAGATTTATTGCGTGTTTCTTCTAGCTCCCACCTGCCTTCTATCGGACGCGGGGCCCCTACAGGCTGCCGCACAGTTTTTCCTACCCGGCGCCGTGGTTCCACCTTCTTCCCCGCACCAGCCAGACTTCCATGTGCTTGTCCCCGTGGCACACTGTCTCGGCGCCACGGTTTTTCATGGGGCACACCAGCGCTGCAGCCCTGACAGGCCGGCGCACCGCAGGGGGTTTTCACTGCGGCGCTTCAAGCGGCACAGCCTGGTAGGCTGCTGCGCCGCCTTTTTCTCTTGCGGCGCAGTATTCCGGTGCACTTTTCCGGCGCCGCGGCTCCTTTCCTCGGCTGCCGGCTCCTAATCTAGGCCCCGGCTTCGGCCTGGGCCTACTTCCGGCTTTTGCGCTCCCCCACTTCTGCTTCAGCGGGCGGGCTTTTTCCCGCCTGACATACTGTGCCCTGCCCACCAGCGCCTCCGTGTCTGGCTCCTCCCCCTTCCTCCAGGGACACTCGTCTGGTGTGCTCACCGCTTCTCAGCAGCAGGAGCTCACGCAGCGCGCCCCGCACCTTCGCCACCGCATCTCTTCTGTGGGCACAGCACACGATCTGCACAGAATACAGCACCTCAGGGCAGGAGTTCTCCACCGACAAGCGGGACATCTTCCAGGACCTGGTCCGTGAATAGCTGCACTGCAGACTGACACCCCCCTCTGCCCCACTCTCCCCTAACCAGCTAGCATTTTCTTCAGGGACCTCTCAAAATGCCTAACTCTAAAGGGGGCCGCTCTCGTCCCCCTACTTCATCTTCTGCCTTAGTCAAGTACTTTGCATGTTCGTCCTGTAACAGCAAACTTCCTTCAGGTCAGTCCTCTCCGCTATGTCAGTCCTGCAGCAACCCGATTGTTCCCACCGCCCAGGATCCCCTGGCTGCTCCGAGCGAGAGTGATACCCCCATCCCAGACTGGGCCTCCTCTCTGTCACAATCGGTGGCCGATTTAACACGGGTGTCTCAAACTCTGGTGTCCGTGCTAGATCGGTTACCCCTGCAGTTGCCAGCGGGTCGCAGGATCCGCCGCCCGAGCCCTCCTTGATAAGCCACAAAAGGTCCAGACAGGAACGTCGGTCTGAGTCCTCTTCTCGCCACATGGCCCTCCCCTGCGGTCGGTGTCCCCCCGATCCTCCTCCTCTGAGTCAGGTGAGGCATTCTCTGATGCGCCCTTGGAGGATATTTCGGAGCTGGATTCTAACCAAATCACCACCATGAGGGATATGGTCCAGAATCTCATTGGGGCAATAAACCAAACCTGTGGCATCAAGGACCCCTCTACGGTACCCGCAGATCAGGCGGTTTCCTTTAGACGGGCCAAACCACCTTCCAAGTTTTTTGTTCCTCATCCTGAATTCGAGGAAATCTTGTCCAGAGAGAGGGAGAACCCGACCAGATGTTTTCAGAGGGGAAAACGCCTGGGTGTGTTATATCCCTTTTTCCTATCGCCACGACAGCACCCCTACGAGAGAGGGGATCCGCCCACCTTCCGGACAGGAACCTACAGGATTTAAAGGGGCGGTCCCCCTCACCACTCCAGTTTGGGTTCCTGTCCGGACGGCGGGAGCCTGCAGGATCAGCAGTCTTACCCGGGCCTCCATGCCTCCGCGCGGTGTCTTTTAGGAATGGCGGAATCGGGGGCTCGGAAGCAGCGTCGGGGGTGTCCTGCGTGCAGACCCCCCCTCGTCTGGCCATGAGGAGCGCGTCCCAGGAGTCGGGCAGTGCCGTCCTGGTCCGCGGTTGAGCGCGGTGTGCAACGTCCACACCGGCGCTGGTGAACTCGGAAGTAGTTGGTACGCTTCCGGGGTAAGCCGGGAGAGGAGCGCTGCAGCGCTGTAAAAAAGCGACGCCTAGGATAGGAGGCGCGCAACCATGTCCTCAGTAGGGGACGCCGAGCACCCTCATGGAGAGGGAACGGAACAGCGCAGTAAGAGCGGTAGCGGCCGCTCAAGGAGAAGCAGCAGCAGCGTGGTACGGGGGCAGCAGCGTCCGAGCGCCCCAGCGTCACATTTGGATCCTACTCCTCCAGAACCGGTATTCACAGGATCAGCCTTATGGTGAGTGTTAAATCAGACACCTGGTGCTGATATGGTCTGTTATTTGTGCTTTGTTTTAGGGAAAAAAGACCACAAAATCTAAGCACAAGCAATGTGCACTATGCATGACACCAATGCCTGACAGTTATACCAAAAGGCTGTGTCAGGCGTGCATATCTCAGACCTTAGAAGAGGAAGCTCCCCTTCGGTCATCAGACCTTAGAGCGGTCATCAGGGAAGAAATTAGCTATTCCCTTAGAGGCAGCCGCCAGGAAAGGTCGGGCAGGGACATATCACCAGGATCTAGCCTGTCCCTGCAAGAAGGGGAATGTTCCCGCTCCTCATCTCCATCCTCCTCAGATGAAGAGGGAAGGCCTTGTTTCTCGGTGGACAACATGGACATGTTAGTTAAAGGAGTCCGAGCTACCATGGGTGTTGCAGAGAGCAAGGAACCAAGGTCCGCTGTCATGATCCCAATGGCAGGGGATCACAAAAGGACAAGCACAAAAAACAAAACAAGCTCTAGGGTGATGGAAACTGAGCTGACCGCGATCCTGAACCTAAACACACAACTAGCTGTAGCCGGGGAACGTGCCTACGATGATTCCTAGACGTCTCGTGCCAGCCGAAGGACTAACTTCCCCTATTAGAAGAAACACAGACCTCTCTTGCCTCCAGAGAAACACCCCACAGAAATAGCAGCCCCCCACATGTAATGACGGTGAAATGAGAGGAAAGCACATACGTAGTTATGAAAACAGATTCAGCAAAATGAGGCCCGCTAAAGCTAGATAGCAGAGGATACAAAAGTGAACTGCGCGGTCAGCGAAAAACCCTACAAAAAAACATCCTGAAATTACTTGAACTCATGTGCCAACTCATGGAACATGAGGAGTAATATCAGCCCACTAGAGCAACCAGCAAAAAGGAATCACATATCTGCAAGCTGGACTAAGACAAAAATTAAGCAAAACGTGGAACAGGAAAATCAAAAACTTAGCTTGTCCTGAAGATTACTGAAGCGGAAGCAGAGGTAACAAGACACACTGATTACATTGATAGCCGGCGAGGAAATGACAAGAAAGCCAGGTTAAATAGGAAACTCCCATATCCTGATAGAACAGGTGGACACCAGAGATCGCAGAAAACACAAGTCACCCAGTACCATCTGTAACCACCAGAGGGAGCCCAAAAACAGAATCCACAACAGTCCGCACAGGACATAATGTTTGCGGGCTTGTGCCAGAGGAGTCGTAAGGCGTTCCCGGTGGTGGATACGGTTAAGACTCTTATAAAAAGAGAATGGGATAAGCAGGATAAGGGTTTCCTTCCGTCATCAGCTAAAAGAAGGTATCCCTTTGAAGATAATGAGCTGGCAGAGTGGATGAAAGTCCCGAAAGTGGATGCAGCGGTGGCTTCTACATCTAATGCCGGTACCTTGCCGCTGGAGGACGTGGGCCTTCTGAAAGATCCATCAGATAGGAAGGCGGACATGTTTTTGAGGAAAGTATGGGAGTCAACTGCAGGGGCGTTCAAACCTGCTCTCTAGCACGTGTACGGCTAGATCCGTCATGGTGTGGATATCCCAACTGGAAGAACAGCTGAAGTCCAAGGTGCCCAGAGACAAGATGTTGAACTCACTTTCGCAAATACGTGAAGGGGTGGCGTATTTAGCGGACGCGTCAGTGGATTCTTTAAAATTGGCGGCAAGATCAGCAGGTCTCTCAAATGCTGCTCGCCGAGCCCTATGGCTTAAGACCTGGAAAGGGGATGCCCAGGCGAAAGCTAAACTGTGTACAATACCGTGTAGGGGTGAGTACCTGTTTGGCCCGGTATTGGATGATATCCTAGCTAAGGCTGAGGATAGGAAGAAAGGTTTTCCTAAAGCTTTCAATCCTACCTTTAGGAATACCTTCAGGAGACGCTTCCAATACCGAAGACCTTACCACAACCGAGACTGGGAACCATCAGACCCAAAAAAGAAAGGTTCGGACTTTAACGCTTCGTCATCTTCCTCAAGAAGAAGAAGAAACTATCGTTAATAGAGATCTTCCAGTAGGGGGCAGGTTAAAATACTTCCATGCTCAGTGGGCCAAAATAACTTCGAGCAATTGGGTTCTAGGTATAATCAATTCAGAGTTAAAATTAGAGTTCCGGGAAAGACCTTCTGAATTTTATATCTTAACTGCCCCTGATTCCTTAGACCAACAAAAGGCCCTTGAAAAAGAGGTCCAAATGCTAAGACGGAAGAAAGTCATAGTGGAGGTTCCAAAACATCAACAGGGGAAAGGGTTCTATTCCCCTTTATTTTTAATCTCTAAGCCAGATGGATCCTCTAGAACCATCATAAACTTACGGAGATTAAACAAACATCTAGAGTATCATGCCTTTAAGATGGAATCTATTAAAACAGCAACTAATCTTCTCTTTCCCAGATGTTATATGACAGTCCTGGATTTAAAAGATGCGTATTACCATCTGCCCATTCACCAGGATCATCAACAATTCCTCAGAATGGCGGTGCGCTTAAACGACCAGGTCAGACACTTTCAGTTTGCTGCAATGCCCTTTGATCTATCTATGGCACCGAGGGTGTTTACTAAAGTCATGGCAGAAGTAATGGCCTATGTCAGAGAACAGGATACTTTAATTATACCCTACTTGGATGACTTCCTGGTAGTAGGAAATTCCTTTGGCCAGTGTAGTACTCGCCTAAATCATGTCATATCTTCCTTACAGGACTTGGGTTGGATAGTCAATATGGAGAAGTCAAGACTCGACCCATCAACAACTCAGACTTTCCTAGGTATTCTGCTGGATTCGGAAGTGCAACAATGTTTCCTTCCGGAGGAGAAAAAGCAGAGGGTTGTGCACAAAGTCAGTACGGTAACAAGGAAGCCAGATCTGACTTTAAGAGACGCTATGTCCCTTCTGGGATCTCTAACGTTCTGCATACCAGCCGTCCAGTGGGCTCAATTCCACACTCGAGTGTTACAGGCCCAAGTCTTGGATACAGAGAGAAGTCTTCAAGGGCAATTAGGCGGAAGACTCAGGCTGTCCACCACCACTCTACACAGTCTGAGATGGTGGTTAAACAGAAGACATTTAGGGAAAGGAGTACGCTGGAGTGTAGTACCAGACAACACGGTCACAACCGATGCCAGTCCAATAGGTTGGGGAGCTCACATAGGAGATGTTTGGACTCAAGGGCAATGGTCTCTCTTAGAGGCTCAAGAGTCCTCAAATTGGAAAGAGCTCACAGCAGTAAAGAAGGCCTTACTCAGGTTGCTTCCATCTCTGCAGGATTCACATGTAAGAGTCCAGACAGACAACACAACAGTAGTGGCGTATCTCAACCATCAAGGGGGTACAAGGTCAAGATCCCTAATGAACACCGCCACAGACATACTCGAAATAGCCGAAGCCCACTTTCGCTCTCTATCAGCTGTGCACATTCGGGGAGAGCGCAACACAGAGGCAGATTACCTCAGCCGTCATTCTCTACGTCAGGGAGAATGGGTTCTAGATCGACGGGTGTTCAGACAGATAGTGGACCTGTGGGGATTGCCCGTTATCGATCTATTCGCAACGAGAGAGAACAGGCAGACCAGGAAGTTCGCTTCTCTTCGGGTGGCGGACAAGCCCTGTATAATAGACTCCCTTCAAATACATTGGAATTTTCCTCTGGCTTATGCGTTCCCTCCAATGTGTCTAATCCCGATAGTCCTCAGGAAGATCAGGGAGGACAGGGCGAGAGTGATCCTGATTGCCCCCTTTTGGCCCAGGAGGACATGGTTCTCGTTACTCAGGGCAATGTCTGTGTCCGACCCCTGGGTACTGCCGACCAGCCCGGAGCTTCTTTCTCAGGGTCCATTCCGTTACCCCAATGTGGAATCCCTGCATCTGACGGCGTGGAATTTGAGAGGGAGTTATTGAGGAGAAGAGGGTTTTCAGAGGCTCTCATATCTACCCTTTTAAATAGCCGGAAAGAAGTTACCACTAAAATCTATGCTAAAACTTGGAAAAAGTTCCTTGCCTTCTACCAAAATCCCTTTTCTGGCAAGGTCCCAATTCCGGCTATTCTGGAGTTTTTACAGAGGGGCCGAGAATTGGGCTTGGCGGTAAATACCCTTAGAGTCCAAGTATCAGCTTTGGGAGCGTTATATAACAGTGATGTGGCGGGAAATAGATGGGTTTCCCGATTTATTAGGGCCACTGAACGTAGTAACCCAGTATATATTCCTAGATTACCACCATGGGATCTAAATTTGGTCTTAGACGCCTTAACAGAACCCCCCTTTGAGCCATTAGATTCTGTCTCCATAAAAAATTTAACCTTAAAAACAGCCTTCCTAGTAGCCCTGACCTCTGCTAGGAGAGTGCGTGACTTACAAGCTTTGTCGATAGACCCTCCTTATTTAATGGTCTTTCAGGACAGGGTAGTGTTAAAACCTGATCCAGCATACCTACCAAAAGTAGCTTCCAAATTTCATAGAAGTCAGGAAATAATTTTACCATCTTTCTGTGACAATCCGAATTCAGCTGACGAGCAGAAATATCACAAGTTAGATGTCAGAAGAACTCTATTAGAGTACCTACACAAAACAGAACCATGGAGGCAGAGTAGGGCTCTGTTTGTTTCCTTTCAGAATCCAAGGAAAGGGGCGAGTGTAACTAAAGCGTCTATCGCCAGATGGATAAGAGATGCCATATATCTTGCTTATACTGCTAAAGGCCAGACACCACCAGATGGCATCAGGGCCCACTCCACTCGAGCCATGGCCTCATCCTGGGCGGAAAGAGCGGACGTCTCCATAGACGTAATATGTAAGGCGGCAACTTGGTCATCTCCTTCCACCTTTTATAGACATTATCGTCTTGATTTATCTTCAGAGGCCAATTTAGTTTTTGGCCGTACAGTACTTAGTGCTGTAGTCCCTCCCAGGTGATTGATCTTTGAAAATCTCTCATAGGGGTGCTGTCGTGGCGATAGGAAAACCGTTTTTTTACGTACCAGTAATAGGATTTTACGGAGCCACGACAGCACCCGCACATTCCCCCCCGTAATTATTCACTGGTTTCTGCACCCTTTGGGGAAAGTGTGCTTGTTAAAAATCACTCTTTAGAAGGTGATGGTATTTAGTAATGTTTAAGTATATATGTTTATGTACTAACTCAATGGCGGTGTCCCTTATACTCTGAAACACAAACTGGAGTGGTGAGGGGGACCGCCCCTTTAAATCCTGTAGGTTCCTGTCCGGAAGGTGGGCGGATCCCCTCTCTCGTAGGGGTGCTGTTGTGGCTCCGTAAAATCCTATTACCGGTACGTAAAAACCGGTTTCTCCAGAACTTACCGCCAATTGGACGGTCTCTCCCTTGGTGGATCCCCCTGTTTCCAGGCTGTCCACCAACACGGTGCTTCCGCTGTCCGGCGGAGCATCTCTGAAGGACTCTAACAATAGAGTTGTAGAATCCTTCGCGAAGTCAGCCTTTGAAGCGGCTGCAGCGGCTCTATGCCCAGCTTTTGCTTCTACTTGGGTTTCTAAATCCATTTCCAACTGGGCCAAAGATCTCCGTTGAGGTATCCTGGACAGAGCGCCTCCCGTGCAACTAGCGGAGCTTGCCAACCAGATTTCCCACACTGGTGAATACCTGGTCTCCGCCCCCCTGGATGCTGCGGCTCAGGCTTCCAGCAGTGCTGTTGCCATTCACCGGACCGTTTTGCTCAAGGCCTGGCAGGCGGACTTATCTTCCAAAAAGTCCCTTACCAGTCTGCCCTTCCAGGGCTCTCGTCTCTAAGGTTCCCAGCTGGACCAAATCATTGAGGACGCCACCGGGGGTACAAGCTCTGTTCTCCCCCAGGCTAAGCCTCGTCGCCCTCCTAGAAGGCAGTTTTGATCCTTTCGGCCTTTTCGTCACTTCGCTGCGTCTAACTCCTTTTCCCAGCAGCAACAGAGGCCACAGGCACATCAAGAGAAGAAGGCAGTGTCCTTTAGGCCCACTCCGTCCTGGCGTCCTCGCTTCTCCCAGGGTAGATCCTCCAGGCCCAGGACTGGAAGATCCACCTCGTCTTTTTCCGGTACCACAAAAAGGTTCGAGTAGAAACCCGTGAACCGTTCTTTTTCTGGGACGAGAACGATTACCCCGGCTCTGAGAAGAGAAGCGATGGCTGCGAAGAAACCCGGAACTAGAGCGGGATCTCTTGGAGGACGGGATTCGAAGAAACGATCCCGAGGTCGTGAAATGAACTCTATCTTGTATCCCGAGGATACAACTTCCCTGACCCATGTGTCCTCTACTGCGGAAATACAGACATCCCTGAAAAAGAGAAGACGGCCGCCCAACCTGGGAGTTGGGCTGGAGTCTTGCTGAGAGTCATGCCGGCAAGGTTCACCCCATTCTGGACCTCAAATTGCTAAACAGGAGAGTTCGCCTGAGACACTTCAGGATGGAATCCCTTCGTTCAGTAATTGCTTCCATGGAGGCTCAGGAATTTCTGTGCTCAATAGACATCCAGGACGCCTACCTCCATGTCCCGATATTTCCCGGACATCACCAATTCCTGCACTTTGCAGTGCTCCGGGAACATTTTCAGTTCGCCGCCCTGCCATTCGGTCTCACTACCGCTCCAAGGGTGTTCACGAAGATCATGGTGGCGCTCATGGCCATGTTGAGTCAGAGGCCTAGTCCTATTTCCATACTTTGACGACATCCTCATCAAGGCTGCGTCCTTTTCTCAGGCTCATGAGAGCCTGTCCATTGTTCTCGACACCTTAGCCCGTTTCGGGTGGCTGGTCAACCGGAAGAAGTCCTGCCTTATTCCTTCTCAGCGCATCTTTCTGGGCATGCTCTTCGAAACTCGTCAGACCAGAGTCTTCCTTCCCAAAGACAAGAGATCCACTCTGTCGGGACATACGCTTGCTCCAGGGTCCTCGGCCTCCCTCCGATCGGCCATGAAGGTTCTGGGGAGGATGGTAGCTACATTGGAAGCGATTCCCTTCGCCCAATTTCATTTGCGACCCCTTCAGCAAGGCATTCTGTCTCAGTGGGACAGGTCTGTCTTCTCCCTGGATCGGCCGATACGACTCTTCTTGGGTCAAACGGTATCTCGACTGGTGGCTGACGTCACCTCTCATCTCCCAGGGCAGGTCCTTCCTTCCAGTTCACTGGCAAGTGGTGACGACAGACGCCAGCCTGCTCGGCTGGGGTGCGGTTTTTCGCCACCTGACGGTTCAGGGCCGTTGGTCGACGCAGGAGTCATCTCTGCCAATCAATGTCCTCGAGATTCGGGCCATCTTTCTGTCCCTCCGCCACTGGGAAAGGATTCTCAGGGGCCTGCCAGTCCGGATCCAGAGGGACAACGCCACGGCTGTGGCATATGTCAACCATCAGGGGGGACCCCGGAGCTCCTTGGCCCTTGCCGAGGTATCTAAGATCCTCCTTTGGGCAGAGGCAACGGTTCCAGGGGTATCCGCGGTGCATATCTCCAGCGTGGACAACTGGGCCACCGACTTCCTCAGCCACGAGGGCATCGCGGCATGGGAATGGTCCTTGCATCCGGAGTTCTTCCATCAGATTTGTCTTCGATGGGGGACTCCGGACGTGGATCTCACGGCGTCTCGAATGAACAGGAAGGTTCTGCAGTTCGTCTCCAGGTCTCGCGATCCTCTCGCAGTGGGGGTCGACGCTCTGGCCATTCCTTGGTCACAGTTCGTGTTGCCCTACCTGTTCCCACCCCTTCCATTACTTCCCAAACTGTTGAAGAAGATCAAAGCGGAAGGGGTGCCGTTCATCCTGATCACCCTGGATTGGCCCAGGAGAGCTTGGTTCGCGGAGCTAGTCAACCTTCTCGCGGATGCTCCCTGGCGCCTTCCAGACAGGCCCGATCTGCTGTCTCAGGTTCCGATCTGCCACCCGAATTCTCGCTCGCTCAGTTTAACGGCGTGGCCATTGAGACCGCAGTTCTAAGAGCGTCCGGCCTTTCGGACCAGGTGATTCACACCATGATTCAGGCTCGGAAGCCTTCGTCTTTCAGGATCTTCTACCGTACCTGGAAGGCTTACTTCCGTTGGTGCGAGTCCAACCGCGTTCCATCCATGTCCTTTCCCCTGCCTTCTCTTTTGGCCTTCCTTCAGGCAGGACTGGATTCAGGGCTGGCTCTTAGCTCCCTGAAGGGCCAGGTCTCTGCGCTTTCCATCCTCTTTCAGAAGACTTTAGCTTCTCGGCCACAGGTTAAGACCTTCCTCCAAGGAGTAGCCCACCCCGCCGTACAGGGCCCCTGTGGATGCATGGGATTTAAACCTGGTACTGGACGTTCTGAGGGTTTCCCCCCTTTGAGCCTCTTAGAACTGATAGATGAATCTCCCGATCTTGGAAGGTGACCTTTTTTGTGGCCATCACGTCTATTCGCCGCGTTTCCGAGTTGGCGGCCCTGTCTTGCCAACCTCCGTTTTTGGTCATTCACCAGGACAAGGTGGTCTTCCGGCCTCCACCTTCCTTTCTTCCTAAGGTGGTTTCCACCTTCCACCTCAACGAGGACATCGTTCTACATTCCTTTTGTCAATCTCCGGCTCATCCTCTGGAGCGATCGTTGAACAAGCTGGACCTCGTCAGGGCAGTGAGGATCTACCTGGATAGAACGCCCACTTTCCGGAAGATGGATTCCTTTTTCATCATTCCTGATGGCACGCGCAGAGGCCAACCGGTTTCTAAGGCGACTATTGCTCGCTGGATCAGAATGGCAATTTTGGAGGCTTACCGGGTCAAGAACAGAGTGCCCCCTCCTGGGATCAAGGCTCACTCTACCCAGGCAGTCGGCGCCTCCTGGGCGGTGCACCACAGGGCTTCCGCCCTACAGCTTTGCAAAGCGGCAACTTGGTCTTCCATCCACACGTTCGCCAAATTTTACAAGGTCCATACCTACGCTTCAGCGGACGCCAGCCTAGGCAGAAGGATCTTGCAGTGGTGAGTCCTCTGACCTGATGGAAGTCTGTTTTCCCGCCCTAGGGACTGCTTTGGGACGTCCCATGGTTCCTGTGTCCTCCAATGAGAGGCGATAAAGAAAACAGGATTTTTGGTTGCTTACCGTAAAATCTGTTTCTTGGAGCCTCCATTGGGGGACACAGCTCCCTCCCAATGTTTCTGTTGTTATGTTCTATGACTGTTCTCACGTTTACAGTTCTCAAGTTTGTGGTTATGGTTTTTCAACCTTGTTCATTATCTCCTACTGCTTTCTCACTAACTGAAGAGTATAATGCCAGTTGGTGGGGTGTACACTGCAGTGGAGGAGCTAACTTTTTTTTATTTGCATAGTGTCAGCCTCCTAGTGGCAGCAGCATACACCCATGGTTCCTGTGTCCCCCAATGGAGGCTCCAAGAAGCAGATTTTACGGTAAACAACCAAAAATGCTGTTATGCACAGCTTGTGAACCAGTGACTGCTCAGGAACCACCTGTTGTTGATACCGAGCCCAGTGAGCCTAGTCCCCCTGAGTGGGCTACCTCCCTTACCCGGTCTATGGCATCCCTGGCAAAGCGTTAGTATTGTTCCAAGACCCTTTCTCTAAAAGGGCACTATTTCGGACGACACTTCCGATGATCAGAACCCCTTGTACTCCAGGGGTTGTACCTTTCCAAGGGGCTCTCGCTCTTCCAGGAACAGGACTCATGCCATATCCTCAGACCATCACCGGGATTCGGTTTCTGAGAGCTCCATTTCTCGCTCCCCTTCTATTGGGGCTAGTAGAGAACCTGTTTCAGAGGACGATTCTGATACGTCCCTAGATCAGGAATTTCATCACGATCAGGAGACTCTCGACTCTGAGTCGGTGAATAATGCTTTGAAGCTTGAGAAACCTTTATCTAAAACGGATCATGCCGTGTCCTTTAAGAGGACCAAGTGAGCTCAGAGTGTTCGCCACTCATCCCGAATCGTTGAATCTCACAAGATCCATCCAGATAAACGATTCACAGGGCAGAAGCCCATGGAGTCAATATATTATTTTGCCCAAGAAAAGATTGGTCGCAGTCTCCCCCAATCACGCCTGGCTACTATATGTTTTATCCTCGGAGGGCGCTTCTATTAAAAACCCAACCGATCGTCAGATTGAAAATATGGCGCATTCAGCCTTTGAAGCCTCACTATGTGGGTGGCTAAGGCTATGACCCAATGGGTTGAGGTCTTGTCTTCAGCGGTGCTGGATACCAATTGTCCCCCCGAGATAGCAGACCTCGCTACTCACAGTCAGAGTTGGAGATTTTGTAGTGACCGCGTCCCTGGATGCCGCTAACTGCGCTTCTCAAGCAGCAAACGCCATCACCAGCCGGAGGTCTTTATGGCTCAGGGACTGGCGTGCGGATTCTGCTTCCAAAAAGTCATTGACTTCTCTACCATATCAGAGCGGTCGCCTTTTTTGGCACAAAGCTCGACCAATTGATTTCCAACACCATCGGAGGGATGAGTAAATATCTTCCACAACCACAAGCTCGGTCACGATTTTTTTCGTTATAACTCAAACTGGTCCTCTACTTCACATCTCCCGGTTCCTGCCGGGCACAACGTGGAGACAGAGGTTCCCAGGCCTCTTATAAACCTTCCCCTTGATGGAGAGGCAGGCCTAGGCAGTCGGGATCCAGAGGCTCCAGAACGGGCAAATCCTCCACACGACAACTCCCTGTGGTATCCGGGGGACACCCTCAAAGTAGGCGGCCGCCTGCTTTTCTTCAGTGCCGCGTGGCTCCTGGTCATTCATGACGAGTGGGTCCGTGACTTAGTGTTCTCCGGATACAAGATAGATTTCTTATCTCGTCCTCCCAGGGCAAAAGCTTCAGAGTTCTTCCAAGCTATAAGCTCTCTGAGAAAGGACTGAGTTATTATTCCGGTCTCTCAAAGCGAACGGTTTCAAGGTTTTTATTCAAACCTCTTCATGGATCCATAGAAGGACGGTACAGTACGGCCCATACCAGACCTAAAACTGCTGACACGTTAGTCATGGTGTGACTGTTCCGGATGGAATCAATTCGTCCTGTCATCGCCTCCATGTGGAAAAGGCGAGTTCCTGGCGTCTATAGACATCCAGGATGCGTACCTCCACATTCCTATTTTACCTTCTCACTAAAGGTTTCTTCACTTTGCAGTTCAGGAACAACACTTCCAATTCGTTGCTCTACCCTTCGGCCTCGCCATCGCCCCCAGGGTATTCACAAAGGTCATGGCGGCTGCCCTGGCCATACTCCACACCCGGGGAGTGGTGGTGCTACCATAACTAGACGATATCTTCATCAAAGGCCCCTCTATCCGTGCCTGCGAGGAGGCTGTGAACATCACAATATATTCTTTTTCTCGACCTGGGTTGGAAGATAAACTTCAAAAAATCTTCCCCAGTAGCAGCTCAGCGAACTTCCTTTCTAGGAATGATACTGGAAAAGAGTATATAATACAAAAAGGGAAAAATCATGAACTGTGTAACATGTATTCCCATTAAAACTATAAAGTTTATTAGCAACTATTTTATAAAAAACACCAAATCCCAGTGTATCAAATATACAGATCTACTCCATACAAATAACCTAGCAATTTCCCTATGTTTAGCTGCTTCCCCTACCTATCAGTGGAGGTTGGCACCCTATAGAGACGATCACTTGGCGCCCCCTCTCAGCGGCGGCTATCCCTAGCTCACCCTGATGAATACCTATTAATCTATGGGTGGGAAAACAATAAGCAGCAAAAAGAGATGAAAGGAAAGTGCTTAATAAAAAGAAGGCTATAGTACAGAAAATAATTCCCCCATCATAGAGCGCTACAATGGCTTATAATGCAGTAACGTACATCAAACAATGATCCTATGTTAAAATGGCTTTAATAGCCGTTTTGTGCATAAGCAAAACCTGTGCTCCATAGGACTCAAGGATAGCAGGACAGAAGGGGGGAAAAAAAGGCCCAAATAACAAGATGAACGGCCTAGTTCAACATAGTGAACCCATCACAAGCCATATATCAGCTGTTATCAATGCACAATATTGTGAATACTGGTGGGTAACACAGAAAAAGCAGCATATGCGGGAGTTAACCCAAACTTAGCTTAAGTAGATAGCCTCATGGCATATGCTGCTTTTTGTGTTACCCACCAGTATTCACAATATTGTGCATTGTTAACAGCTGATATATGGCTTGTGATGGGTTCACTATGTTGAACTAGGCCGTTCATTTTGTTATTTGGGCCTTTTTTCTCCCCTTCTGTCCTGCTATCCTTGAGTCCTATGGAACACAGGTTTTGCTTATGCACAAAACGGCTATTATAGCCATTTTAACATAGGATCATTGTTTGATGTATGTTATTGCATTATAAGCCATTGTAGCGCTCTGATGGGGGAATTATTTTCTGTACTATAGCCTTTTTATTAAGCACTTTCCTTTCAACTCTTTTTGCTGCTTATGGTTTTCCCACCTATAGATTAATAGGTATTCATCAGGGTGAGCTAAGGATAGCTGCCGCTGAGTGGGGGCGCCAAATAATCGTCTCTATAGGGTGCCAACCTCCACTGATAGCTGATTCCCCTAAGCATAGGGAAATTCCTAGGTTATTTGTATGGAGTAGATCTGTATATTTGGTACGCTGGGATTTGGTGTTTTTTATAAAATAGTTGCTGATAAACTTTATAGTTTTAATGGGAATACATGTTACAAAGTTTAGGAATGATACTGGACTCGTCCTAGGGGTTGGTGCTTCTTTCCCCGGAAAATATCTCAGCCTTACAGCGCGAAGCTCTGAAGCTCTCTCAACCTCGCACTCACTCTCTGCGCTTCAGTATGAGTCCTCAGCAAGATGGTAGCAGCCTTGGAGGTGGTTCCATTTGCCCAATTACACCTCCGTCCCTTACAGCATGCCCTCCTAGCTGTTTGGGACAGGAACCCGTTCTCCCTCGACCGTCGGTTATTCCTTTCCCAGCGAGTCAGACAGTCTCTCAGGTGGTGGACATTACAGTCCTCCCTGAATCAAGGGAAGTCTTTTCTTCCAGTATATTGGCTAGTTGTGACAACAGATGCCAGTCTTCTAGGCTGGGGAGCGGTGTCCTTACATCCCACTGCTCAGGGCCGCGGGTCTCTTCAGGAATCACACCTTAGGGCTTGTTTTCACTTGCGAGGAACACGTCCGTGTCTCGCATGTGGAAACGAAGCTCTGGTGCCGGCACTCCGGAGCGGAGCGTGCGGCTCCATGTGTTGCTATGCGGCTGCACGCTCCGCTCCACAGTGCCGGCGCCAGAGCTTCATTTCCACATGCGAGACACGGACGTGTTCCTCGCAAGTGAAAACAAGCCCTAACAATCAACATCTTAGAAATTCGGGCAATCAGGTAAGCTCTTCTCAAAATCCATCACTTCCTGGCGGGTCGTTCCATCAGGATTCAGTCCGACAATGCCACTGCAGTGGCATACATAAACCGACAAGGGGGAACCCGCAGCATGGCAGCCTTGAACAAGGTAGTCTACTTTCTCTGTTGGGCCAAGGAACACCGCGCAATGATCTCTGCGGTTCACATCCGGGAGTGGACAATTGGGAGGCAGATTTCCTCAGTCGTCAAGGCCTACACTCCAGGGAGTGATCTCTCCATCAAGAGATCTTCCACCAGATCTGCTGTCATTGGGGCTCCCCAGATGTGGATCTGATGGCCTCACGGCTAAATTCCAAGGTTCCCGACTTCAGAGCTCGGTCCCATGATACAGCAACAATCGGGGCAGATACTCCCGTGGCATCATTTTCGGCTTCCGTACATATTTCCCCCGCTCCCTTTTCTGCCGTGAGTCATCAAGACGATCAGAGCAGAGGGAGTACCGGTAATCCTTATTGCGCCAGATAGGCCGTGTCGGGCATGGTACGCGGAACTAGTTCAACTAGTCGCCGATGTTTCCTGGCGATTACTGAATCGCGCAGACCTCTTTTCACAGGGCCCCACTTACCACCAGAACGCCGAGGCCCTGTGTTTGAAGGCATGGCCGTTGAGTCCTGGGTTCTAACCCAGGCAGGTTTCTCCGGCAGTCATCTCTACCATGATCAGCGCTAATAAAGCCTACGTCTATGCGCATTTATCAGCACACTTGAAAAACCTTCTTTTCCTGGTGCAACGCCTGGGGACATTCTCTTGAATTCTCCATTCCTTCTATCCCTAAATTTTTACAAATGGGTTTGGACTTAGGTCTCGCCTTTAGTTCTCTCAAGGGGCAGATTTCAGCCCTGTCCGTTCTGTTCCAACGCAGGATTGCTAACAGATTACAATTGAAGATGTTCATTCAGGGAGTCTCCCATAGGGTGCCGCCCTATAAGATGCCGTTGGAACCATGGGACCTTAATCTGGTCCTCGGAGTCTTGCAATAAGCTCCTTTCGAACCTCTACAGGAGGTTTCCCTGTCTTTTCTTTCAAGGAAGGTTGCCTTCCTGGTTGCGATCACGTCCATTAGACGAGTCTCCGAGCTGGCGGCTCTGTCTTGTCGATTTCCCTTCCGGAATTTTCTTCAGGATAGGGTGGTTTTGAGAACTTCCCCATCCTTTTTGCCAAAAGTTGTCTCATCCTTTCATCTCATTCAGGAGATTGTCTTACCGTCTCTCTGTCCGGCACCAGTACATCGCATCGAGAAGGCCCTCCACACACTGGATTTAGTGAGAGCTCTCAAGAGATATGTCTCGCGGAAGGCATCCTTCCACAGGTCAGATGCCCTGTTTTGTGCTCCCGGAATGGCCAAGGAAGGGGTTTCCTGCTTCCAAGGCGATAATAGCAATGTGGATTCGTTCACCTATTCGGGAGTCCTACCGAGTCCGAGGTCATTCTGTCCCAGCAGGGATTAAGGCTCATTCCACTGAGTCAGTGGGTGTGTCTTGGGCCATCCGGCACCAAGCTTCGGCAGCACAAGTTTGCAGAGATGCGACCTGGTCCAGTCTGCATACGTTTACAAAATATTGCCATATTTATTCTCAGGCCTCGGCAGATGTGACCTGTTATGTTTGCTAATGACAGGTGTTATGAAGGCAATCCAGAAACACAGTGTGCTTAGCGATCAGAGCGCACACAGTGATCTGACAAATACCCAAAAATACAAGAACGAGCTCTGAGACGTGGAAACTCTGTAGACTGCACACCTGATCCTATCCTAAACACAACTAAAAGCGGCTGTGGATTGCGCCTAACAACTACCTAGGCAACTCGGCACAGCCTAAGAAACTAGCTAGCCTGAAGATAGAAAAATAGGCCTGACTTGCCCCAGAGAAATTCCCCAAAGGAAAAGGCAGCCCCCCACATATAATGACTGTGAGTAAGATGAAAAGACAAAACGTAGGGATGAAATAGATTCAGCAAAGTGGGGCCCGATATTCTAGGACAGAGCGAGGACAGTAAAGCGAACTTTGCAGTCTACAAAAAACCCTAAAGCAAAACCACGCAAAGGGGGCAAAAAAAACCCACCGTGCCGAACTAACGGCACGGCGGTACACCCTTTGCGTCTCAGAGCTTCCAGCAAAACAAAAGACAAGCTGGACAGAAAAAAAAGCAACAAAAAAAGCAAAAAGCACTTAGCTATACAGAGCAGCAGGTCACAGGAACAATCAGGAGAAGCTCAGATCCAACACTGAAACATTGACAAGGAGCAAGGATAGCAGCATCAGGCGGAGTTAAGTAATGAAGCAGTTAACGAGCTCACCAGAACACCTGAGGGAGGAAGCTCAGAAGCTGCAGTACCACTTGTGACCACAGGAGTGAATTCAGCCACAGAATTCACAACAGTGACCGTCGGCACATGAATTTTGCAGGTGGCTGTGCCGCATCTGTAATCTATGGGTACAAGGAGCAATTAAAGCTGATTGTTCCCCACCCAGGGACTGCTTTAGGACGTCCCATGGTCCTGTGTCCCCCAATGACGTGTAGGAGTAATAGGGATTTTTTTTGTGCTCACCGTAAAATCCTTTTCTCCGAGCCAATCATTGGGGGACACAGCACTCACCCTGTTAGCCTAATGGCTTTGGTTTTTTGTGTTGACTTGGTTTTGACATAGTTAATCCTGGTTAAATGTTAAGCTCCTACTGCTGCCGAACTGGTTCACTTGCAGCCAGCAGGAGGGTGTATACTGCAGGGGAGGAGCTATTCTTTCTGTGTTTACTTAGTGTCCTCCTAATGGCAGCAGCATAACACCCATGGTCCTGTGTCCCCTAATGATTGGCTCGGAGAAAAGGATTTTACGGTGAGTACACAAAAATCCCTATTTTGGTCTCGTCTGACCATATGACCTCCCATTCCTCCTCTTGATCATCCAGATGGTCATTGGTGAACTTCAAATGGGCCTGGACATGTTTTCGTGTGATTAGAGGGACCTTGTGTGCCCTGCAGGATTTTAATCTGACAACGTAGTGTGTTACTGACGGTAATGTTTGAGACACTGGTACC
This sequence comes from Ranitomeya imitator, assembly GCF_032444005.1. Lineage (NCBI taxonomy): Eukaryota > Metazoa > Chordata > Amphibia > Anura > Dendrobatidae > Ranitomeya > Ranitomeya imitator. Next base: position 404,991,431 of record NC_091286.1, on the reverse strand, counting down.
AGTTCTCTTCAGGTCATTGACCAGGTCCTCCTGTGTAGTTCTGGTCTGTTGCTGACCTCAGAATTATCCTTATCCCACAAGGTGAGACCTAGCATGGAGCCCCAGACTGAGGAAGATTGACAGTCATCGTGTTTCTTATTTTTTCTAATAATTGTGCCAACAGCTGTTGCCTTCCCACCAAGTTGCTTGCCTCTTGTCCTGTAGCCCATCTCAGGCTTTTGAAGGCATACAAATTTGCCCCTGGTGTCCTTAGACAGCTCTTTGGTCTTGGCCATGGTGGAGAGGTTGGAGTTTGCTTGTGTGGACAGGTGTCTTTTATACAGGTAACAAGTTCCAACAGGTGCAATTAATATAGGTAATGAGTGCAGAGTAAGGCTGCCGTCACACTAGCAGTATTTGGTATGTATTTTACACCAGTGTTTGTAAGCCAAAACCAGGAGTGGAACAAATAGAGGAAAAGTATAATAGAACCATATGCAAAAACATCTGTAATTATCACCCACTCCTGGTTTTAGCTTATAAATACTGATGTAAAATAGTGACCAAATACTGCTAGTGTGATGGCAGCCTAAGGGTATGTGCACACGTTGCGGTTTTTACTGTGGATCCGCAGCAGTTTTCTGTGCGGTGTACAGTACCATGTAAACCAATGGAAAACAAAAACCGCTGTGCACATGCTGCGGAATAAAATGTGCGGAAACGCTGTAAACGTGCGGTGAATACTGTAACAAGCCATTGTACAGGACTTGCGCATAGTTTGACGGATGGGATTTACCAATGCACCATTTTATTAAGTCACAACCTGCTAGCTGGTTGCTAATAAAGGAAATGTATTACTCCCATTTCTGGGTGAAAGTTTGGAATGTTAGTGTTTTTGGTGCCATCGAAGGAATAAAAGAATCCAAACTATCTATAGAGAGATGGTAAGGGAACACTTACCTAATTTAAATCTCCTGTTCCAGATGAATTACATCCTAGGATACTGAAAGAGATAGTAGAGGAAACTGCAGAACCACTAGCCAGAATCGTTGAAAAAATCCTGGAGTACAGGAGAAGTCTCAGAAGCTTGGAGAAGAGCAAATGTCCCTCTTTTCAAAAAAAGGAAAGCAGATGGAGCCAGAAAATTACAGGCTGGGGAGTCTTACTTCTATACCAGGATAGATCTTTGAACAAATTATTAAACAGCATGGATGTTAGTAATTGTATAAGAATACAGTAATTAACCAGAGCCAGGGTGTGTTTTTAGCAAACAAATAATGCCAGACTAATCTAATTTCCTTCTAAGATGGAATCACTGACTGTGGACCTGCAGTAGATATAGTATATCTCAACTTCAGGAAAGCATTCGATAAATTATCTCACACTATCCTCTAAAAAAAAATAACACCCAAGTATGGGATTGATATACGGTTCGGAGGATTCATAAATGTCTCAGTGATCATACTCAAAGAGTGGTAATAAATGATTGCACATCCAATTGGAAGAGTGTTTCAAGTGGGGTACAACAAGGCTCTGTCCTGGCCCCATTGTTGTTCAACATTTTTCTAAATGATCTAGATAAGGGAACTGAAGGTAAACTAATCAAATTTGCAGATGATGCAAAGCTAGGAGGGATAGCTAAGGCCGGTTTCACATTAGCGTTGCGGACTTCCTCCGTGAAGCCCCGCCCTCGGACGCTAGCTCTGCCTACTTCTGCATGCGGCCTGCGTACCTCTCTTTACATTAGGCGCGCAGGTCGTACCGCTGTATGCGGATGCTTCCGCATGCGTCATTTTGCTCCTCAAAACGCTAGTGTGAAACTAGCCTATTACTAGAGAAGACTGAAAGGATTCAGTAAGATCTAGATAAGCTTGACCAATGAGCAGTGACTAATAGAATGGTATTTCACAGGGAAAAATGCAAGATTTTAAGTCTGGGTAAGAACAATGAAATTTACATCTGCAGAGTGGGAGGATTGGAATTAAGCAACAACTCGTGTGAAAAAGACTTTGGTATACTTATAGATCACAGACGGCACATGAGTCAACAGTGTGATTCAGCAGCAAAAAAGCAAACACAGTTCTTGGATGTATTAAGAGGATAGAGTCTAGATCATGTGAAGCAATTATCCCCCTCTACTCCTCCTTGCTCAGGCCTCATCTTGAATACTGTGTCCAGTTCTCTGCACCACATTTAAAAAAAGACATTGAAAAACTGGAGCAAGTTCAGGGAAGAGCTAACAGGATGGTGACAGGACTGCCAAGTATGTCCTACGAGGAACTGTTAAAGGATCTGGCTTGCGAAAAAAGAAGGCAAAGAACAATGACCACCTGCCATTACATGTAATACGCTGCTGTGCGGACTGCAAATAGGCTAGATTCTTGTAGTCGGTGTAAATAACCACCAGATGTATCATTCCTTCATGTGAAAATCAACACTCCTCCAGAGCCAGTTTTATCACCAAAAGTTTTTGATCACCTATAGAGTAGTTGTGGCCGGTTGAATTAAATTGCCTGTGGAACCAGAGTCCAGATGGGCCGATTCAGTGAAATGGATGTTGCCACAGGAAACTGATGCTGAGAGAGTTAGGGGAGTAGAGGCGTAGTGCTTGCCCAGGGTAGCCTCTCCAGCAGACCCTAAGCTTTGGTGTTTCCTGTGTTTTCAGGACAGGAACGGATTAAATGTTCGGCACTGCCACAATAGAAATGCTTCCCTTTGGCACGACAGTCCTCCTGCCATTGTTTGGCCATGTTCGATCTGCATGGATTCCGAGGAAGGTGTCAAAGTTGAGGTCTGCTGCTTCATCAGCCTTTGAAAGGTAGGAGTCAAGCGCAAAGAGGTTGACTCAACTTTAATCCATGTCAACTGGCTGCAAGTGTGATTTAGTTATTGCCAACACCTGTTAGGTGCCACAGGTAAGTTACAGGTGCTGTTAATTACACAAATTAGAGAAGCATCACATGATTTTTTTAACAGTGCCAATACTTTTGTCCACCCCCTTTATGTTTGGTGTGGAATTATATATTTGGCTTTAAGACAATTTTTTTGTGTTTTTTTCATTTAAGACAAATTAAATAAATATAATAATAACAAAGAATTTGTGTTTGCAATCATTTTCAGGAAGAAACTGAGTATTATCTGACAGAATTGCAGGGGTGTCAATACTTTTGGCCACAACTGTAGCTACCAGAATTGACATCAGGATTCAGGAGCGCTACAAGGAGGTGGCCAGCAAGAGAAGATCTGTGCTGTGTCCTTGTGTGTACCACATTGAGCATGGAGAAAAGAAAGAAGACCAAAGAACTGTCTGAGGACTTGAGAAACCAAATTGTGAGGAAGCATGAGCAATCTCAAGGCCACAAGTCCATCTCCAAAGACCTGAATGTTCCTGTGTCTACCGTGCACAGTGTCATCAAGAAGTTTAAAGCCCATGGCACTGTGGCTAACCTCCCTAGATGTGGACGGAAAAAAAATTGACAAGAGATTTCAATGCAAGATTGTGCGGATGCTGGATAAAGAACCTCGACTAACATCGAAACAAGTTCAAGCTGCCCTGCATTCCGAGGGTACAACAGTGTCAACCTGTACTATCCGTCGGCGTCTGAATGAAAACGGACTGTATGGTAGGAGACCCAGGAAGACGCCACTTCTTACCCCGAGACATAAAAAAGCCAGGCTGGAGTTTGCCAAAACTTACCTGAAAAAGCCTAAAACATTTTGGAAGAATGTTCTCTGGTCAGATGAGACAAAAGTAGAGCTTTTTGGGCAAAGGCATCAACATAGAGTTTACAGGAGAAAAAAAAGAGGCATTCAAAGAAAAGAACACGATACCTACAGTCAAACATGGCGAAGCTTCCCTGATGTTTTGGGGTTGCTTTGCTGCCTCTGGCACTGGACTGCTTGAACGTGTGCATGGCATTATGAAGTCTGAAGACTACCAACAAATTTTGCAGCATAATTTAGGGCCCAGTGTGAGAAAGATGGGTCTCCCTCAGAGGTCATGGGTCTTCCTTAAGGACAATGACCCAAAACACACTTCAAAAAGCACTAGAAAATGGTTTGAGAGAAAGCACTGGAGACTTCTAAGGTGGCCAGCAATGAGTCCAGATCTGAATCCCATAGAACACCTGTGGAGAGATCTAAAAATGGCAGTTTGGAGAAGGCACCCTTCAAATATCAGGGACCTGGAGCAGTTTGCCAAAGAAGAATGGTCTAAAATTCCAGCAGGGCATTGTAAGAAACTCATTGATGGTTACCGGAAGCGGTTGGTCGCAGTTATTTTGGCTAAAGGTTGTGCAACCAAGTATTAGGCTGAGGGTGCTAATACTTTTGTCTGGCCCATTTTTGGAGTTTTGTGTGAAATGATCAATGTTTTGCTTTTTGCTTCATTCTCTTTTGTGTTTTTTAATTTAAGCAAATTAAATGAAGATAATAATACCAAAGAATTTGTGATTGCAATCATTTTCAGGAAGAAACTGAGTATTATCTGGCAGAATTGCAGGGGTGTCAATACTTTTGGCCACAACTGTAGGGACACCGGGTCATCTAGTGAGGTGGGAATATCACGACCAGCCATCTTATCCTTAACTCTTCCCAGAAGGTGGCTGCCAGCGTCTTGACCGCTGCGAGCGTCTTGACCAAGAGTTTGGTGGACAGGGTCCGGAATCAGATGGAGTACTGGCTCACTGTGAGGTTACATTTTGTGCAACCTGAGGAAAGAGGATGCAGCAGAGGAAACACTGCCATGCTCATCAAAGACCTTGCAGAAGGCTTCTAAGAAAATCTTAAGGTTGGAGACTTTAGGATCCCTTCACTCCATAGGGGATTGAGCCAAGCCAGGACCTCGACAGAGAGATGGGACACTATGAAAGGCACTTTGACCATGTCTTATGCAAACTTATGGGCTAAGAGGTCAAAATGCAGCGTGCATTGGTTGATTAAACCTTCAACATAAGACAGGATCACCACCATAATGTGAAGGATCTGACAGATGGGGTTCAAAACTAGGAACATAGCTGGCAGGCTGATGGGCCAAGGTTGCCACAGCTTGGGGAGGGGTGCGGATGTGGCCGCAGATGTCAATGTATGCAGGCGACAGGTCACTGTCCACAGGTAGAAGATTTTGTCCTGCTGGACTTTCTGGTGGGAAACTTCCTGGTACACAGTCTGAGCTAGAGGAAGCTTGGGAGACAGTGAATTTCTTTGCCTGAGCAGACTGTAACGGGGGTGTTGGAACTACTATGCCATGATCTGAGGAAAGCCTGGAGGGGCATGACTAAAGGTACCTTCACACTAAACGATATCGCTAGCGATCCGTGACGTTGCAGCGTCCTGGCTAGCGATATCGTTCGGTTTGACACGCAGCAGCGATCAGAATCCTGCTGTGATGTCGTTGGTCGGGGCTAGAAGGCCAGAACTTTATTTGGTCGCTGGCTCTCCCGCTGACATCGCTGAATCGGCGTGTGTGACGCCGATTCAGCGATGTCTTCGCTGGTAACCAGGGTAAACATCGGGTTACTAAGCGCAGGGCCGTTCTTAGTAACCCGATGTTTACCCTGGTTACCAGCGTAAAAGTAAAAAAAACAAACGCTTCATACTTACCTTCCGCTGTCTGTCCTCCGGCGCTGTGCTTTCCTGCACTCACTGTGAGCACAGCGGCCGGAAAGCAGAGCGGTGACGTCACTGCTCTGCTTTCCGCCCGCTGTGCTCACAGCCAGTACAGAGAAGCACAGCGCCGGGGACAGACAGCGGAAGGTAAGTATGAAGCGTTTGTTTTTTTTACTTTTACGCTGGTAACCAGGGTAAACATCGGGTTACTAAGTGCGGCCCTGCGCTTAGTAACCCGATGTTTACCCTGGTTACCGGCATCGTTGGTCGCTGGAGAGCTGTCTGTGTGACAGCTCTCCAGCGACCAAACAGCGACACTGCAGCGATCCGGATCGTTGTCTGGATCGCTGAAGCGTCGTTTAGTGTGAAGGTACCTTAAGCGAACACCTGACTTTTCGCTAGAGCCCTGATGGGGTTAGACTTGGCTCTAGATGGACACCAGGTGCTACTCCAGGACAGACATTGGACGCACGTCAGCTGACCCACAAAAGGGTGGTATATAAAATGGCTAAGAATATACAAACTGTCATGGCAGATACGGCTGGTATACAGACTGGCACAGTAGGTCCAGGCAAGTACAACGAATACAGACTGGCACGGCAGATGCAGGTAGGTGGTGGGCACAGCTGATATACATGCAAGCTGGTACAAGCGTGCATGGCAGATGTACAGGCAGGCACTACTGATGTACAGGGAGGTTGGTGCAGGTAGACACGGCTGATCTAAAGGAAGGCAGGTGCTAGCGGGCACAGCTGATATATACAGAGGCTGGTGCAGGCGGGTAAGACTGATATACAAAAAAAGCAGGTGCTGGAGGGCACTGCTGGAATACAGGGACATGAGGCAAGAACGAGCAGTGAGGTACAGGACAGGTAAACTGACTGGCTGGTATTGGGAATGCATGTAGAAAAGCCGCGGAGACAACATCACGTGTTTCTCAACGCAAGCAATAAATAGCCAGGTCTTTCACCGGGAAGGAACAACCACGGGAAGGGCAGCATCCAAAAGGAAAACCACCTATGCCAAAACATGGTATCCATCCACAGACAGCTGTTTCGGGGTATTTGCCCCTCATCAGTGTGGAGTAGGAAACTGGCTATTAGGAGCAGTGCCTGGTTAAAGGACTATAAACATAAGGATGAATGACCTCGGGGAGATCAAAACATCCAATACCGCGGAGACACCATCACGTGTTTCTCAACGCAGTGATCCAGAACACTGCCCCCATCCCTTATGGGAAATATGCAAATGCATGTAGAAAAGCCGCGGAGACACCATCGCGTGTTTCTCAACGCAAGCAATAAATAGCCAGGTCTTTCACCGGGAAGGAACAACCACGGGAAGGGCAGCATCCAAAATGAAAACCACCTATGCCAAAACATGGTATCCATCCACAGACAGCTGTTTCGGGGTATTTGCCCCTCATCAGTGTGGAGTAGGAAACTGGCTATTAGGAGCAGTGCCTGGTAAAAGGACTATAAACATAAGGATGAATGACCTCGGGGAGATCAAAACATCCAACACCGTGGAGACACCATCACGTGTTTCTCAACGCAGTGATCCAGAACACTGCCACCATCCCTTATGGGAAATATGCAAATGCATGTAGAAAAGCCGCGGAGACACCATCACGTGTTTCTCAACGCAAGCATTAAATAGGGTATCCTTATGTTTATAGTCCTTTTACCAGGCACTGCTCCTAATAGCCAGTTTCCTACTCCACACTGATGAGGGGCAAATACTCCTTATGTTTATAGTCCTTTTACCAGGCACTGCTCCTAATAGCCAGTTTCCTACTCCACACTGATGAGGGGCAAATACTCCGAAACAGCTGTCTGTGGATGGATACCATGTTTTGGCATAGGTGGTTTTCCTTTTGGATGCTGCCCTTCCCGTGGTTGTTCCTTCCCGGTGAAAGACCTGGCTATTTATTGCTTGCGTTGAGAAACACGTGATGGTGTCTCCGCGGCTTTTCTACATGCATTTGCATATTTCCCATAAGGGATGGGGGCAGTGTTCTGGATTACTGCGTTGAGAAACACGTGATGGTGTCTCCGCGGCTTTTCTACATGCATTTGCATATTTCCCATAAGGGATGGGGGCAGTGTTCTGGATTACTGCGTTGAGAAACACGTGATGGTGTCTCCGCGGTGTTGGATGTTTTGATATCCCCGAGGTCATTCATCCTTATGTTTATGGCTGCTATTGGGGACCTGGCAAGTGTGCATAAAACAGACTTGTTGCTCAGGCACCTCCATTCAGGCAGAAGTGGCTTAAATAATAACCGTCTCCCAGCCACTGACTGGGGACACTTGGAGAAAGTGAGCGCTGACCTTTTATTGAGGAGGGAGCATGCTCTCGCCCCAGGGACAGTGCCTGGGGATCTGAGAGCTGTGTGCAGACCCTGGGCAGTAGTAGAGAAGGAGGGGCCGCGGAGGTGAGTGAGTCGGCGTTCCTGCTTGGGGAGGGGGGAGGCATGCAGGGATGCCAGCACTACAGATTATAATTGGTTTGAGTGTGTAAGTGTCTCTAGTATCTGTTAAAACTGTCACCACGTGTATCTGAGCCACTGAGTGGTGAAGGGGGCCTTAGGGCAGTCTCACATGTCCAGATAATTCCAGTACCGGAAAAATCGGTACCGGAATTATCTGTGTCCGTGTGCCGGTGCGTTTCTGCGGCACATCAGTGTGGCACACGTGTGCCCACTGGGTACCACACGCACTGTGCAGGAGACAGCGCTAAAGTTTAGCGCGGTCCCCTGCATCTGGTGCTGAAGCTGCGATTCATATCTTCCCTGCAGCAGCGTTTGCTGTAGAGAAGATATGAATAATCGTGTTTAAAATAAAGATCCATGACCCCACCCCCCTCCCACCCCCTGTGCGCCCGCCGGCTGTTATTAAAATACTCACCCGGCTCCCTCGCTGGCTGGCGCTGCTTCCTGTCCTGGCCGCACCTTCTACTGTATGAGCGGTTACGTGGGGCTGCCCATTACAATCATGAATATGCAGCTCCACCTCCCATAGGGGTGGAGCCACATATTCATTACTGTAAATGAGCGGCCCCACGTGACCGCTCATACAGTAGAAGGTACGGCCAGGACAGGAAGCAGCGCCAATCAGCGAGGGAGCCGGGAGAGCGCACAGGGGGTGGCAGGGGGGTGGGGTCATGGATCTTTATTTTAAACACGATTATTCATATCTTCTCTACAGCAAACGCTGCTGCAGGGAAGATATGAATCGCAGCTTCAGCACCAGTTGGGGGGACAGCGCTTACAGTAGCGCTGTCTCCTGCACGGAACACGGACCCATTGACTTTAATGGGTCCGTGTAATCCGTGCGCTCCCAAGAACACTGACATGTCTCCGTGTTTGGCACACGGAGACACAGTCCGCAAAAAATCAATGACATCTGCACAGATGCATTGATTTCACTGTGTCTACATGTGTCAGTGGCTCCGGTACGTGAGGAAACTGTCACCTCACATACTAGAGCCACTGAAGTGTGAAACTGGCCTTAGGGAGTGAGAGGTGACATTATACAGGACCTTCCCGGCCAGTTCTCATTTTTGTAACTTACTAAGGAAATTTAAAAAAAACTCAGAAGAAAATAAAATACATTCAGAAAGGCTCAGGGGTGGAGATTTATAATTTACTTTGTGACAGACAAAAAAGGTTAAGCCAATAGAGAGAACAAAGATCCACCAAAAGTGAGAGAATAAATAATTATTTGTATTGAATTACCGATGTAATTTAAAAACATAATGACATAAAACAAAGGAGATGGCAACACATGCTGTAAAGAAAATGAAAATCACTGTGCAAGTAAATAAATCATCAGTACATGCAGATATTATTAAAGTGCGTATAGACATATGTGACGCCCAAGAGACCGGGGTACCCAGCACCGGACCAATGGGGTCTGTCTGTTGAGGGGGGTGTCACGGGTGGCTTGACCCGGTGCTGTGGCCTCAGGCAATGCACAGTGTAAAGGGTATCGTGAGGGAACAGGCACTTACTTGATCAGCAGCAGGTTCTCCCAGCGGTGATGATCCCAATCCTGGATAGATGGCTATTGTCCAAATGAAAGACTGAGGCACTGAAACGTTTAACCAGTTTACTTTAACAAAAAAGGATTTACAACCAGTCCTGTCACCGGAGTCTGTATGTGAACTCTGAGTTACTTTGACCCTGCCGGGGTCTTCGCCTCTTATTGTACGCAATATCTGTGTGGCCCTGCTGCTGTATGTGAACTGGCTGCCGGCCCAATCTGTCCCCTCCGGGTCCTGGTTCGACGGGCAACCCGAGTCCTTTTATCGGCTTACCCCCTCCAGGAGTACCGCTGAACTCTGTGTCTGTTGCTGCGTCCGACCCTAGTGAAGCTGATATCACCTCACGTTTTTCCGGTTGCTGTATTATATGTAATGAATACAGCCACGGATCCGGTATCCGTCTTTGCGCCTGTTCTGGGTAGTGATTAATGCTACCCGGTTCTCACAATGTCCTTTTTCTCTATCCCTCTTCTCCTCAGGCCGGTGATTTAGGCCTGGTAACAGTCACAGGGCTGTTAGAGATTCAACTGTATGACCTCTCACTATCAGCTCCTTGGCCCAACTGCCATTTCTTCTCTCAGACCAGAATGGATCAAGGGGAGTCTCTGGAGCTCCCCCTTCTGGCCGGAGGTGGTAGTGCAGTCTTGCTATTTTAGTATTTGCATTTACTGTCAGTAACTATTTTTGTGGCAAATACCCCTAGGGGTGCCACATTCCCCCTTAGTTAAGAACAGTACTCCGGGACTGTGGGACAATAACATTTTGAAATAACAATTAATATGTACAGAGTCTTAAAAATGAAAAGTTACAAAAACCACTCGAGGAAACAAAACTATAGTTCTGTACAAAGTCACTTCAAATAGCGTCCATTAATACAGTTCTATCCTTGAAGGTACTAGGAAAGGCACTGCACTTTGTGTCCAGGAATTTAGTTCCATTTTTCCAACGGAGTTATCAATATAAAGTCTAAAGAAAGTTCAAAAAGAGCGAGGAGCAAAGTTCAAAAAGCAGTCTTTCCGGAGCTTTGATTTAGTGCCTCCGGGCTGATAAAAAGTTCAAGAATATGCAAGAAGTTCATACAGACAAGTCTCTGTAGGCACTGGGCTTAAACGTTGCAGACTGATCACCACCACGTTTAACCAGTTTACTTTAACAAAAAAGGATTTACAACCAGTGGCACTACGGCCAATTGTGACGCCCAAGAGACCGGGGTACCCAGCATCGGACCAATGGGGTCTGTCTGTTGAGGGGGGTGTCACGGGTGGCTTGACCCGGTGCTGTGGCCTCAGGCAATGCACAGTGTAAAGGGTATCGTGAGGGAACAGGCACTTACTTGATCAGCAGCAGGTTCTCCCAGCGGTGATGATCCCAATCCTGGATAGATGGCTATTGTCCAAATGAAAGACTGAGGCACTGAAACGTTTAACCAGTTTACTTTAACAAAAAAGGATTTACAACCAGTCCTGTCACCGGAGTCTGTATGGGAACTCTGAGTTACTTTGACCCTGCCGGGGTCTTCGCCTCTTATTGTACGCAATATCTGTGTGGCCCTGCTGCTGTATGTGAACTGGCTGCCGGCCCAATCTGTCCCCTCCGGGTCCTGGTTCGACGGGCAACCCGAGTCCTTTTATCGGCTTACCCCCTCCAGGAGTACCGCTGAACTCTGTGTCTGTTGCTGCGTCCGACCCTAGTGAAGCTGATATCACCTCACGTTTTTCCGGTTGCTGTATTATATGTAATGAATACAGCCACGGATCCGGTATCCGTCTTTGCGCCTGTTCTGGGTAGTGATTAATGCTACCCGGTTCTCACAATGTCCTTTTTCTCTATCCCTCTTCTCCTCAGGCCGGTGATTTAGGCCTGGTAACAGTCACAGGGCTGTTAGAGATTCAACTGTATGACCTCTCACTTTCAGCTCCTTAGCCCAACTGCCATTTCTTCTCTCAGACCAGAATGGATCAAGGGGAGTCTCTGGAGCTCCCCCTTCTGGCCGGAGGTGGTAGTGCAGTCTTGCTATTTTAGTATTTGCATTTACTGTCAGTAACTATTTTTGTGGCAAATACCCCTAGGGGTGCCACACATAGGTAAACACCTAATGCAAGCAATATCTTATAAAGTAGCAGTTCATATCTCTGGGTGACATGTATCATACCAGACATCTCAGGAAGCAGTATAGGAAGGTGCGAAAGTATTTCCAAAAGTGCCAAGTGCTTGAGACGTAGAAATAATGCAGGGTGATGCTGGCCGAGGTCCCGAACCTGTACTGTAGATCAGAAGGGACGGATAGCAAGAGCAAAGCAATAGCATCGATCCGAAGCTTCAGTCCGCAGACAGGCCCGGGAGGTTAGTGCTTACAAATTGACATTTTACCAGAGAAGTTACCCAGAGTTGGACTTGGGACAGTGGACACCTTCAGGCGCGTTGTTCCTCAGAAGGGTTGTTTGACAGAAAGGTTGTAGATCTGTGTGTAACAGCTATAGTAAGGCTCCGTGCTACAATGAGATTTTGGTGAGTTTTTGATGTTGCAGATTGTCTGCACCGTTTCCTCACCTTTCACGCTTTTTTTTTGTTTGTTTCTTATATCAAGTTTTTAACCCCTTAATCCCATATGACGTACTATCCCGTCCAGGTGACCTGGGACTTAATTCCCAGTGACGGGATAGTACGTCATATGCGATCGGCCGCGCTCACGGGGGGAGCGCGGCCGATCGTGGCCGGGTGTCAGCTGCCTATCGCAGCTGACATCCGGCACCGCTCCCGGCACATCACGGACCGCTCCCGGCACATTAACCCCCGGCACACCGCGATCAAAGATGATCGCGGTGTGCCGGCGGTGCAGGGAAGCATCGCGCAGGGAGGGGGCTCCCTGTGGGCTTCCCTGAGACGATCGGTACACGGTGATGTACTCACCGTGTACCGAGCGTCTTCTCCCTGCAGTCCCCGGATCCAAAATGGCCGCCGGGCTGCATCCGGGTCCTGCAGGGAGCACTTCCGGGTCAGGATCAGGCTGCAGCTGCAGCTCTAATCCTGCCCGGTTGTATGTCAGATCACCGATCTAAGGCTGGTTTCACACTTGCGTTTTTGTCTGCTGCGGTTTTTTTCAAAAAAACGCATGCATTTTTTTTCCCTATATTTAACATTGAAAACGCATGCTTTTTTTGTGTATGCGTTTGGTCGCGTTTTGCAACGCATGCGTTTTTTTACTGCATGCGTTTTTTTTCTAAAATGCTACTTGTAGTATTTTTAGAAGCGTTTTTTGGACCAAAAAAAAACGCATGCGTTTTCATGCGTTTTTTTTGTGTCAAAAAATGCATTGGAGTCAATGGGGACGCATGCGTTTTTTGGTGCATGCGTTTTTTGCGTTAAAAAACGCATGCGTTTTTTTATTAAAAACACTGAAAACACACCAATATGCCACCACCCAACGTAAAGGTGATAAAGGGATCCTAACCCTACCCCTAACCCTACCCCTAACGGATCCTAACCCTACCCCTAACCCTACCCCTAAGGGATCCTAACCCTACCCCTAACCCTACCCCTAACCCTAAGGGATCCTAACCCTAACCCTACCCCTAACCCTAAGGGATCCTAACCCTACCCCTAACCCTACCCCTAACCCCTTTATGGTTAGGGGTAGGGTTAGGGGTAGGATCCCTTAGGGTTAGGGGTAGGGTTAGGGGTAGGGTTAGGGGTAGGGTTAGGATCCCTTAGGGTTAGGGTTAGGGGTAGGGTTAGGGTTAGGATCCCTTTAGGGTTAGGGTTATGATCCCTAACCCTACCCCTACCCCTAACCCTAACTATTTCTGTTTATAGTGGGTTTTTTACTTTTTTTTAATGATTGGCAGCTGTCACACATTTCTCAGCATGCGTTTAAAAAACGCAAACGCATGAAAAAACGCATGTAAACGCGGTAAAACGCTGCGTTTTTTACACCACATGCAAAAACGCATGCGTCAAAAAAACGCAGCGTTTGCATGCGTTTACATGCGTTTTTTTACCATGCTTTTTTTGCGTTTTTTACCGCAAAAACGCACCCAAAAAAACGCAAATGTGAAACCAGCCTAACAGAGTGCTGTGCACACTGTCAGATCGGTGATCTGTGATGTCCCCCCCTGGGACAAAGTGAAAAAGTAAAAAAAAAAATTTCCACACTTGTAAAAAAAAAAAAAAAAAAAAAAAATTCCTAAATAAAGCAGAAAAAAAAAAATATTATTCCCATAAATACATTTCTTTACCTAAAAAAAAACAAAAAAACAATAAAAGTACACATATTTAGTATCGTCGCGTCCGTAACGACCCGACCTATAAAACTGGCCCACTAGTTAACCCCTTCAGTGAACACCGTAAGAAAAAAAAAAAAAAACGAGCCAAAAAACAACGCTTTATTATCATAACGCTGAACAAAAAGTGGAATAACACGCGATCAAAAAGACGGATATAAATAACCATGGTACCTCTGAAAGCGTCATCTTGTCCCGCAAAAAACGAGCCGCCATATAGCATCATAACCAAAAAAATAAAAAAGTTATAGTCCTCAGAATAAAGCGATGCCAAAATAATTATTTTTTCTATAAAATAGCTTTTATCGTATAAAAGCGGCAAAACATAAAAAAAATGATATAAATGAGGTATCGCTGTAATCGTACTGACCCGAAGAATAAAACTGCTTCATCAATTTTACCAAACGCGGAACGGTATAAACGCCTCCCCCAAAAGAAATTCATGAATAGCTGGTTTTTGGTCATTCTGCCTCACAAAAAATCGGAATAAAAAGCGATCAAAAACTGTCACGTGTCCGAAAATGTAACCGATAAAAACGTCAACTCGTCCCGCAAAAAACAAGACCTCACATGACTCTGTGGACCAAAATATGGAAAAATTATAGGTCTCAAAATGTGGAGACGCAAGAACTTTTTTTGCTATAAAAAGCGTCTTTTAGTGTGTGACGGCTGCCAATCATAAAAATCCGATATAAAAAACGCTATAAAAGTAAATCAAACCCCCCTTCATCACCCCCCTAGTTAGGCTAGGTTCACATTGCGTTAATGGGTTAACGCTAACGGACAGCGTTGCACGGCGAAAATGTCACAATTAACGCCGTGCAACGAGTCCGTTAGCACAACCATTGACAGCAATGTGATTTTCGGGTGTAGCGCATCGCTAGAGCGTGCCATTTTCGGCTCGCGCTAGCAAGGTGCCATTCTTTTGTGGCGCGCCTCAGACGCTGCTTGCAGCGTCCGCGGCGCGCCCGAGGTCCGATCCCCGATCTTCCAGAGCGGGGACGTTAACGCGACCACTAAACACGACACCTAAAAAGACATTGCGTTAGCGGAATCCGCTAGTGCTAAACGGATTTCCCTAACGCAATGTGAACCTAGCGTTAGGGAAAAATAATAAAATTAAAAAAAATGTATTTATTTCCATTTTCCCATTAGGGTTAGGGCTAGGGCTAGGGTTAGGGTTTGGATTACATTTACGGTTGGGATTAGGGTTGGGATTAGAATTAGGGGTGTGTCAGGGTTAGGTGTGTGGTTAGGGTTACAGTTGGGATTAGGGTTAGGGGTGCGTTTGGATTAGGGTTTCATTTATAATTGGGGGGTTTCCACTGTTTAGGGACATCAGGGGCTCTCCAAACGCGACATGGCGTCCGATCTCAATTCCAGCCAATTCTGCATTGAAAAAGTAAAACAGTGCTCCTTCACTTCTGAGCTCTCCCGTGCGCCCAAACAGGGGTTTACCCCAACATATGGGGTATCATCGTACTCGAGACAAATTGAACAACAACTTTTTGGGTCCAAGTTCTCTTGTTATCCTTGGGAAAATAAAAATTTGGGGGGCTAAAAATCATTTTTGTGGGAAAAAAAAGGATTTTTTATTTTCACGGCTCTGCGTTATAAACTGTAGTGAAACACTTAGGGGTTCAAAGTTCTCACAACACATCTAGATAAGTTCCTTGGGAGGTCTAGTTTCTAATATGGGGTCACTTGTGGGGGGTTTGTACTGTTTGGGTACATCAGGGGCTCTGCAAATGCAACGTGACTCCTGCAGACCAATCCATCTAAGTCTGCATTCCAAATGGCGCTCCTTCTCTTCCGAGCTCTGCCATGCGCCCAAACAGTGGTTCCCCCCCACATATGGGGTATCAGCGTACTCAGGACAAATTGGACAACAACTTTTGGGGTCCAATTTATTCTGTTACCCTTGTGAAAATACAAAACTGGGGGCTAAAAAATAATTTTTGCGAAAAAAAAAAAAAATTATTTTAACGGCTCTGCGTTATAAACTGTAGTGAAACACTTGGGGGTTCAAAGCTCTCAAAACACATCTAGATAAGTTCCTTAGGGGGTCTAGTTTCCAAAATGGTGTCACTTGTGGGGGGTTTTAATGTTTAGGCACATCAGGGACTCTCCAAACCAACATGGCGTCCCATCTCAATTCCAGTCAATTTTGCATTGAAAAGTCAAATGGCGCTCCTTCCCTTCCGAGCTCTGCTATGCACCCAAAAAGTGGTTTACCCCCACATATGGGGTATCGTCGCACTCAGGACAAATTGCACAACAACTTTTGTGGTCTAATTTCTTCTCTTACCCTTGGGAAAATAAAAAAATTGGTGGCGAAAAGATTATTTTTGTGAAAAAATATGATTTTTTATTTTTACGGCTCTGCATTATAAACTTCTGTGACGCACGTGTTGGGTCAAAGTGCTCACCACACCTCTAGATAAGTTCCTTAAGGGGTCTACTTTCCAAAATGGTGTCACTTGTGGGGATTTCAATGTTTAGGCACATCAGGGGCTCTCCAAACGCAACATGGCATCCCATCTCAATTCTAGTCAATTTTGCATTGAAAAGTAAAATGGCGCTCCTTCCCTTCCGAGCTCTGCCATACGCCCAAACAATGGTTTACACCCATATATGGGGTATCAGCGTACTCAGGACAAATTGGCCAAGAATTTTTGAGGTCCAATTTCTTCTCTTACTCTTGGGAAAATAAAAAATTGGGGGCGAAAGGATTATTTTTGTGAAAAAATATGATTTTTTATTTTTATGGCTCTGCATTATAAACTTCTGTGAAGCACGTGTTGGGTCAAAGTGCTCACCACACCTCTAGATAAGTTCCTTAAGGGGTCTACTTTCCAAAATGGTGTCACTTGTGGGGATTTCAATGTTTAGGCACATGAGGGGCTCTCCAAACGCAACATGGCGTCCCATCTCAATTCCTGTCAATTTTGCATTGAAAAGTCAAATGGCGCTCCTTTCCTTCCGAGCTCTGCCATGCGCCCAAACAGTGGTTTACCCCCACATATGGGGTATCAGCGTACTCAGTACAGATTGTACAACAATGTTTGGCATCCATTTTATCCTGTTACCCTTGGTAAAATAAAACAAATTGGAGCTGAAATAAATTTTGTGTGAAAAAAAGTTAAATATTCATTTTTATTTAAACATTCCAAAAATTCCTGTGAAACCCCTGAAGGGTTAATAAACTTCTTGAATGTGGTTTTGAGCACCTTGAGGGGTGCAGTTTTTAGAATGGTGTCACACTTGGGTATTTTCTATCATATAGACCCCTCAAAATGACATCAAATGAGATGTGGTCCCTAAAAAAAAATGGTGTTGTAAAAATGAGAAATTGCTGGTCAACTTTTAACCCTGATAACTCCCTAACAAAAAAAATTTTGGTTCCAAAATTGTGCTGATGTAAAGTAGACATGTGGGAAAGGTTACTTATTAAGTATTTTGCGTGACATATCTCTGTGATTTAAGGGCATAAAAATTTAAAGTTGGAAAATTGCGAAATTTTCTAAATTTTCGCCAAATTTCCGTTTTTTTCACAAATAAACGCAAGTTATATCGAATAAATGTTACCACTAAAATGAAGTACAATATGTCACGAGAAAACAATGTCAGAATCGCCAAGATCCGTTGAAGCGTTCCAGAGTTATAACCTCATAAAGGGACAGTGGTCAGAATTGTAAAAATTGGCCCGGTCATTAACGTGCAAACCACCCTCGGGGCTTAAGGGGTTAATAAAGCTGTTTCTGATTTTTCCTGGTATAGCGTGTGATAAAACTGTATCCCTCCTCTTTTCCCTGTTACAATACTCAGGAGATTTGATTTTCCAGAGGCAGGGAAAAGACTGATAAATTTCGATGAAATCCCTGATGAACTCCACACGATTTGACATCTGAAAAATAATTATAAAAAAAAATTACATGGTTGACAAAGAGTCCTTTAAACAATACTTTTGCCAGTGTGCCAAACGCTTAACAACAGCAGCCACACAAAGCGCTCATGCCTACCATCGCTTCTTCCATCTGCCACGCCATAGGCCACCATAACCCAAAACAGTGTACCGCCCGCTTCCCTACAGCAGCCACACAAAGCGCTCATGGTGACCATACATTGTACCATCTGCCACGCTGTAGCTCACCAGACACAACCGGTCATAACCAGTCACACCAGCGTACCATCCGCATCGCTTCAGCGGTGGAACGAAGCGGTCATGCCGACCAAACTGCGTTCCATCTACCACGCTGTAGCCCACCAGTCACGACCAGTCACAACCAGTCACAACAGCGTACCATCCGCATCGCTACTTCCATCTGCCACGCCATAGGCCACTACCGCCCGCTTCCCCACAGCAGCCACACAAAGCGCTCATGGTGACCATACATTGTACCATCTGCCACGCTCTAGCTCACCAGACACAACCGGTCATAACCAGTCACAACAGCGTACCATCCGCATCGCTTCAGCGGCGGAACGAAGCGGTCATGCCGACCAAACTGCGTTCCATCTACCACGCTGTAGCCCACCAGTCACGACCAGTCACAACAGCGTACCATCCGCATCGCTACTTCCATCTGCCACGCCATAGGCCACTACCGCCCGCTTCCCCACAGCAGCCACACAAAGCGCTCATGGTGACCATACATTGTACCATCTGCCACGCTCTAGCTCACCAGACACAACCGGTCATAACCAGTCACAACGGCGTACCATCCGCATCGCTTCAGCGGCGGAACGAAGCGGTCATGCCGACCAAACTGCGTCCCATCTACCACGCTGTAGCCCACCAGTCTCGACCAGTCACAACAGCGTACCATCTGCCACATTGTAGCCCTCCAGTCACAACAGTGTACCATCCGCTTCGCTTCAGCGGTGGAACGAAGCACTCATGCCGTCCATACAGCGGTCCATCCACCACGCCCAAGCGGTTTACATACCTCGAAGCAGCGGTGCAAAGCGTGGTATATTCAGCGAAGTACAAAATTCCAATGTCCAGGTCCACCAAGTGTCCAAGTACGAAGTGAAGAAAGGAAATTTTGAAAGCAGTGAGGTGGCATTGGGAACAATAGCGCTCAGGTGACAAATTTTCCAACCAATTGTGTGCACAGAACCTTTGGCCTATCAGCACACTAGCTAGTAGCACAACACGCCCCCAGTGAACAACGTCACGCACAGATTATGCAAAATTTGCTCTGAATCGTCGTGTGTGACACGACCGTACGACTGTCCCATACGACTTCTACATCGCAAATACGTCATGAATTTATCGCTTCAGCGCCGTGCATCGTGTAGTGTGACCGCAGTCTACGATGTTTGAAACGATAATTAAGTGACGATGCAACGTCACAAATCGTGCCGTCGTAGCGATCAAAATTGCACTGTGTGACGGTACCCTTAGGTGCGGATTACATGTGCTTTTGCCTGTGGATTTCGTAATATACAGTACAGAGCAAAAGTTTGGACACACCTTCTCATTTAAAGATTTTTCCGTATTTTCATGACTATGAAAATTGTACATTCACACTGAAGGCATCAAAACTATGAATTATCACATGTGAAATTATATACTTAGCAAAAAAGTGTGAAACAACTAAAATTATGTCTTATAATCTAGGTTCTTCAAAGTAGCCACCTTTTGCTGTGATGACTGCCTTGCACACTCTTGGCATTCTCTTGATGAGCTTGCTCTCTACTGTAAGTGTATGGGGAAAATCAGCACAGAAAACTCAGTGGTCCCGCGTGAGAGATTGACGTGTTGTGGAGATAACGCACACCGCGGGTTGGGGTAGGCAGCGGGAATAATAGGCACAGCGGGCAGATTCCCATAAAGCCCAGAGCTGGAAGACGATGCCTGTTACTGTATATTACGCGTATATTAGTTTAGCAGCAGGAACGACACCGTCCAAATCGCCCCACCAGCTCCTGTCACGGCAATGTGTCGCCTGCGGCCATGGAGCTGGACGCTTAGGGCAGCTGAGCAGTTGGCAGTAAGATGCATTTGGCACATTGGAAGCTGTGACCGCACAGGAACAGGAGGTGCAAACCGCTGCTTCCCACTAACGGCCTGAAATCGCACTGTCAAGATGGACCATTCAGCAAAGCACGACCCTGACAGTCTGAGCCACGCTCCTCCATCACCAAACACTGGCCCACCTGCTGCCATCTGTACACATACATGTACGGGTCTGTATAGAGACGAGTATGGCACAGAGGGCTATGGATGGAGTGGACTACGTTCTTACTATCACGTGATCAGTCAGCTGACAATGCGAGCGTCGCCTTCTAGTGCGCGTGCGCAGGCTTCCCCTGCCTGTCACATCTCGACTGTTGATTAAACGCAGCTGCGCGATGACGTAAGCACTGCGGAAAGGAGCGGGTGGGAGGAGGAGCGGCCATCTTGCACTCTCCTCAGAAGCGCTGGGATTGAGAGAAGGTAAAGGGGAATGACATACCGAACAGCTCGCGTTCATGCTGAGGCCGTAATTGTCGGTGCGTTCTGTGTCGGCCGTGGCGGCGTTACACGGGCGACCGTAACCAGCATACCGGCTGCATTTGTTCTCGTCACGCGGGGCTGTCACATTAGCCGGGTGTGGTCCCAGAGCCGCCGTATCTCCGGGGTGCCGGGCGCCTGCTAGCCTGACCCGCGGCACCAGAGCAGGTAGTGATGGTGGTGGGGCCGGTCTGCCCACTGTATCCCGCAGTGCATCATTATTACATGGCCGGTGTGACCCTGGGGGTCTCCCCCTGCACCAGTATGTGTGTATAATGACTAGGGGGGCATTGTGCCCCTCAGTGTCAGAAGACCAGCCAAGGTATCATTGACCTGACCTCAGGTTACTGAGCACAATCCTGCTGACAGGTTCCCTATAAATAAATGTATGGACCTATCTTTATCCACACGTATCCTACAGGCCTGAGTAATGTCTGCTGGGATTCATACTCCACCTTTTTTTTATTTTTATTTTTTTATCAAGTCTCTGATACCAAAATTGGGACCGAACATCAGAGCATGGCTTTCAGAAACCCATCTGCTTGGTGCCAATGAGTCTGCATCCAGAAAATGACTCTTCAAACTGTGAAAGTAGTTACTTTTGGATTGGACTGAAATTCTGTTCGGTTCATTCAGGCTATATTGCAGAGAGAAGGCTCTGAAGTCTGTGTGTGCAGTGGGTGGCCCTACAATTACAGCTCTCCTGATTCCCCTCCTCCTGCCACTCATTAGCATACAACTTCAATCATCTACATCCATGGCTCTATTTGCGGCTCAGCCCCATGGTCCTCTTCTTGACTGACGGCTCACAGCCTTAACAAGCCTTGTCAAGCAGAAGGTGAGGCCAGTGTATAGAGCAAGGGAGACAGATTATTGGGAAGTGCTTTGATGAGCCCAGAGCACGCACTTGCATAGCAATAAAAATAAGCTTTTCATCCAGGGTAATCATGTACTCCCTGACTAAGGTTTCTTTCACACTTGCGTCGCCTGCTGTGCGTCGTTGTGTAGTGAAATGACGTATCGACAGACGTCACGAAAATAGTGAAAAGTGTGTGTGATGCATCCAGTGTAATGACGGATGCGTCGTTTGTATTGTTGCCACAATGTCAATGGAGAAATTTCTGGGAATGAAATGTCCTGGGGGGGGGGGGGAGAGAGATTTTTCCCGGAATTGATAATCCTTCCGGGCATGCTCAGAGGAAAAAATTTTCAGGATCCTGCATTCTCAAAAAACGACGGATTGTGACAGGGGTCAAACAACGAGTGTGACAGTAGCCTAAGGATACATTAGCGTATCTGTTCGCAGCTTATCTGCATGCGCAAACACATAGTTACACTGCGTTTATCTGCATCAGCTTATGCATGACGCAAAAAAAAAAAGCTGCATGTTCATGCATGTGTTTTTGCCTGCGTTTGAGTTAATGCGCATGGGTTCGATATTTCCAGGATGGCGTCTGTCAGTTCCTGGACATGTGCAGTCCAAAGTACACAAGCGTATCGAATGCATGTCCTTGCGTACCAATGCATTATTTTGATGCGCGCATGCCTGCGCTTATTTGACGCCTCAAAAAAATGCAACATGTTGCGTATGTCGCACACCGCAAAATGATGCATGCGGACGCTTCCGCATGCGAACTGATGCAGATGCATGTCCCTGCGTACACCATGTTAAATATATGTACGCAAGACCATGCAGATCTATACGCAGGCATACACTGCGCACAGATACGCTAATGTGAACTCGGCCTAACTCTGTGCTGAGATCAGGGCTCTGTGGGGGCCGTATCATCACTTCTAGCACTCCTTGTTCTTTTTGACACTGAATATGGTTCTTAATACCATTGGCTGTATGCTTGGGGTCATGGTCCTGTTGCAGAATAAATTTGGAGTGAGTTTGACTCATCAATTCTTACCCAACCACTGCTTGAGAGTATGTGCACACATTGCGGATTCTGTGGATCCGCAGCATTTTTTGCAGTGGAGAACTGCTGCAGATCCGCAATTGATTTACAGTACAATGTAAATCAATGAGGAAAAAATGCTGTGCACATGGTGCAGAAAAATCCGCTGCGGATTAAAAGTAGCATGTCACTACTTTTTTGTGAATTTGCAGTGTATTTGTACCCATTCCATTACAGAAAACCGCAGGGGTAAAAAATGCAGCAAATCCGCACAAAACGCTGCTGAACCACACAAAAAACACAACAAATCCGCAGGTGCATTTTCTGCCAGGAGAGGCAGAATCCGCACCAGAAATTCCTAAGCCTAATCCGCAACGTGTGCACATAGCCTTATACAGTAGTTACCCTATACTTTTCCATCATGCAGTACCAAATTTATTCTTCAGCATGACAACCCAAATATGCATCCAATGTCATTAGGTACGACATTCAAGATATAGAACAGGGAGTCCTAGAAGTGATATGGCCCCCACACAGCCCTGATCTCAACACAATAGTCTGAGACTACATGAAAAGGCAGAAGGATTTCTGTTAACATCCTCAGAAGATCTGTGGTTCTCCAAGATGTATAGAACACCCTCCCTACTGGGTTCCTTCAAGAACGGTGTGTTGGTTTTATTTGAGAAGAATTGTTAATTTGATGCTGTTTTGAAGGCAAAGGGCAGTGAAACTATTGGTTTAGTTTTTTTTTTGTTTGTTTGTTTTTTTCCTTTACTTTGCGTTTTTGTTATTTGAAAAAAAATAAACTAACATTTTTGAAAGCATTCTTACTTTGCCACTTTTTTTTTCTTGTTGCATAAAACTTTGCACAGTACCGTACATGCTTGTTGCTACTCACAATGCATCTCCTGATTTCTGGTCTTTCCTATATCATAGTAGCATTTTATAAAGTGCCTAAGGCTAGGTTCACATTTGCGTTCAGGAGCGCTGCAGATGGCTGCGTATTTCCCTTCCTCCCTGAAGCTCCGCCTACACTCAGCCTACTTCTGTATGCGTCCTGCATTTCCCTGCGTACCTATCTTTAACCGCTTCCCGACCTGTGACACAGCATATGCGTCATGAAAGTTGGTGCCAATCCGACCTGTGACACATATGCTGCATCACAGAATGATCGCGTTCCTGCAGATCGGGTGAAAGGGTTAACTCCAATGTCACCCGACCTGCAGGGACAGGGGGAGTGGTACTTCAGCCCAGGGGGGTGGCTTTGACCCATGTGGCTTCGATCGCTCTGACTGGCTGTTGAAAGTGAAACAATCAGAGCAATTTGTAATATTTCACCTATGAAACTTTGTGAAATATTACAATCCAGCCATGGCCGATGCTGCAATACCATCGGCCACGGCTGGAGACCCCGATCTGCCCCCGTCACCGACTGACAGCGGCGATCTGCCGCCACTGTCGGTCTTTCCTGCCCTCCTATACCCTCCGCCCCGATCCCACCCCCCATACTACGAGTCCCAGGGCGCCTCCATCTTCTCCTATGGGCGCCGCCATCTTCCAAAATGGCGGGCACATGCGCAGTGCGCCCGCCGAATCGGCCAGCAGATTCATTCCAGGTACATTTTGATCAGTGATAGAACCTATCACAGTGATCAAAATAAAAAAAATAGTAAATAAACCCCCCCCCCCCCCCCTTATCACCCGGGTCATTCCATGTCAAGTGAACCAATGATTTTTACCACTATTTTTAATTCTTTTGAGATTTTGTTATTTGGTAATAGTGTGTCAGAGAATGCAAAATGTGAAGAAAAAAAAAATAGAATTTTTTTTTTTTATTGATTTTCAAAGTTCGGAAAAAGTGCGAATTTCGGTGTTGCTTGCCTTTACATTTCTCCCCATAACTCAGGCTAGAAAAAAGATAGAGAAACAAAATAAACACCATTCTACTCAGAACTGTACAGGCTTTCACCAGATATGTCACGAGTATCTTTGATAATATTTTACCTATGGGAATGCAAGCGCAAAACTTTAAAACGCATTTCCGAAAAAAAACGTTTAATTTAAAAATTTCAAAAACTGCACATGTGCTTGCTATGCTCCTAGCCACATCTGTACCAAAATACAAGCTGGGATCGTGATGGGATCATATTTTAAAAAATAAAACTATACAGTGTCAATTCAAAAATCTTGAATTCAGATCTGTTCAGTCTGTGGTCTAACAGTGTGGGATCTATATTTACCAAATCATGATTTTTAGATATTACTGTATTTTATTATGTTACAGCTTAGAAGCAGGAGAGGACAGAGGAGAAAGCTTTGTTAGGGCTCATGAGAATGACCAGGGTTAGGCAGTGAATGCAGAGCAGATGACCGGCCGGCAGCTCCAGCCTCCAGAGGCCATATTCGCACCAAATCTTAACACCCAGAAAACTCCTCAAATGGAGGGAGAAAAATATTCTTAACATCCAGTTCATGTATTGTACAAACCAGGACTACGAAGAGAAGAGTTTGTGAAAACCTCGGTTACAGGAAGCAGAAAGAGGACTCGGTAATACCGCACTGTCATCCCATGTAGTGAAACAGATATAAAAACAAGGGTTTTTTCATGCAGCAAAAAGAGTGACGTCCATGACGTGGTAGACGGCGGCACAAGATCGGCAATGGATGACAGAACTGGTTATGTGACCTGTGAATATGTGGTGGTGGCTACTGTACTCTCCAAAAATTGTGAAAATGAAGAAGTAGAAAGGACTTTTCTGCAGCTTCTGCTCCAGCGCCGTCCTTTGTGTACCAAGAAAACCAGACATTGTAAAAGTTAACAAAAATCAGATATTGACAGAGGTGAAGCCGAGCACCATGACAGGCCGTACATAATCTGACACAGAAGGAATTGGCCATTGCTAGTAAGCGCTAATGGGCAAGATTACATTTGACCGACTAGAAGGGACACATTGATGATAAAAGGCCAGTGTAAAAACCTACTATTAATTGTTTGATTAGTTCATATTTTATAAAACAAGGATTTAACTACTGTAATATTCTTAAACATTTCATAAATGACATGTTTAGTGATATAATAGAAAAAAATTGTTATATGTATAAATAGGTGGTAAAAATATTGGTTCTTTTTAATCTTGTTTTTAACATAATTAGGATGAGACTGTATTTGGAAAATCACACTTGAGGATGTGATCACCTTTTTCTTTTGGCTTGTTCAATGAATTCAGGTTGAAAATGCTGAGCAAGTTGTGTTATGATTAAGGCTACTTTCACACTAGCGTTAACTGCAATCCGTCACAATGCGTCGTTTTGCAGAAAAAACGCATCCTGCAAAAGTGCTTGCAGGATGCGTTTTTTCCCCATAGACTTGTATTGACGACGCATTGCGACGGATTGCCACACGTCGCATCCATCGTGCGACGGATGCGTCGTGCTTCTGCGGACCGTCGGGAGCAAAAAACGCTACATGTAACGTTTTTTGCTCCTGACGGACCGCTTTTTCCGACCGCGCATGTGCGGCCGGAACTCCTTCCCCACCTTACAATGGGGCAGCGGATGCGCCGGAGAAATGCATCCGCTGCCTCCTTTGTGCAATGCGTTAAATGCTAGCATCTGAATCTCTCCTCGACGCATTGCGACGGGGAGATTCCGACGCTAGTGTGAAAGTAGCCTAAGATGGATTTATTTTGGCACTTCGGTATTTGTTTTTTGTGTTTCTTTATTGTTGCATATAAATGTTGAATTCAATACGTTGTAATTTGAAAAGAAAAAGGGAAGAAACTCACACAAACATAAAATCGGATGATTCAAGGCTTAACCCCTTCCCGACCTTTGACGCATACGCTGCGTCATGAAAGTCGGTGCCATTCCGACCCATGACGCAGCATATGCGTCATGGAAAGATCGCGTCCCTGCAGGCCGGGTGAAAGGGTTAACTCCCATTTCACCCGATCTGCAGGGACAGGGGGAGTGGTAGTTTAGCCCAGGGGGGGTGGCTTCACCCCCTCGTGGCTACGATCGCTCTGATTGTCAGTTTCACTTTCAACAGCCAATCAGAGCGATTTGTAATATTTCACCTAAAAAAATGGTGAAATATTACAATCCAGCCATGGCCGATGCTGCAATATCATCGGCCATGGCTGGACACACTAATGTGCACCCACCCCACCCCTCCGATCGCCCCCCCCAGCCCCCCGATCTGTGGTCCGCTCCCCTCGGTCCTGTGCTCCGCTCCCCCGTCCTCCTGCCCGCTCCCCCCGTGCTCCAATCACACCCCCCCGCACTCCGATTCCCCCCCCCGCACAGCGATTCCACCCGCCCGCACAGCGATCCCCCACTCCGTGCACCAATCCACCCCCCCATGTTCCGATCCACTCCCCCGTGCTCCGACGCCCCCCCCCCCGTGCCCTGATCTCCCAAGACCCCCCCCCCCCCCCCCTTACCTGGCCTCCCGGGGACCGTCCGTCTTCTTTCCTGGGCGCCGCCATCTTCCAAAATGGCGGGCGCATGTGCAGTGCGCCCGCCGAATCTGCCGGCAGATTCGTTCCAGAGTGAATTTTGATCACTGAGATAGGATACTGAGAGAGAAAAGTAAATGACCCCCCCCCCCCCCTGTCAACCCCATAGGTAGGGACAATAAAAAAAAAAAAAAAAAATTTTTTTTTTTTTTTTTTTTTCCACTAAGGTTGGGGTAAGAACTAGGGGTAGGGTTAGGGTTTCGGTATGTGCACACGTATTCTGGTCCTCTGCGGATTTTTTCGCTGCGGATTTGATAAATCCGCAGTGCTAAACCGCTGCGGATTTATGGCGGATTTACCGCGTTTTTTCTGCGCATTTCAATGCGGTTTTACAACAGCGGTTTTCTATTTGAGCAGTTGTAAAACCGCGGCGGAATCCGCAGAAAGAAGTGACATGCTGCGGAATGTAAACCGCTGCGTTTCCGTGCAGTTTTTCTGCAGCATGTGTACAGCGATTTTTGTTTCCCATAGGTTTGCATTGAACTGTAAACTCATGGGAAACTGCTGCAGATCCGCAGCGTTTTCCGCAGCGTGTGCACATACCTTTAGAATTAGGCTATGTGCACACGGTGCGGATTTGGCTGCGGATTCGCAGCAGTGTTCCATCAGGTTTACAGTACCATGTAAACATATGGAAAGCCAAATCCGCTGTGCCCATGGTGTGGAAAATACCGCACGGGAACGCTGCGTTGTATTTTCCGCAGCATGTCAATTCTTTGTGCGGATTCCGCAGCGTTTTACACCTGTTCCTCAATAGGAATCCGCAGGTGAAATCCGGACAAAAAACACTGGAAATCCGCGGTAAATCCGCAGGTAAAACGCAGTGCCTTTTACCTGTGGATTTTTCAGAAATGGTGCTGAAAAATCTCATACGAATCCGCAACGTGGGCACATAGCCTTAGGGCTAGGGTTGGGTTGGAATTAGGGTTGTGGTTAGGGTTAGGGGTGTGTTAGGGTTACCGGTGTGTTGGGGTTAGGGTTGTGATTAGGGTTATGGCTACAGTTGGGATTAGAGTTAGGGGTGTGTTGGGGTTAGTGTTGGAGTTAGAATTGAGGGGTTTCCACTGTTTAGGCACATCATGGGGTCTCCAAACGCAACATGGCGCCACCATTGATTCCAGCCAATCTTGTATTCAAAAAGTCAAATGGTGCTCCCTCCCTTCCGAGCCCTGACGTGTGCCCAAACAGTGGTTTACCCCCACATATGGAGTACCAGCATACTCAGGACAAACTGCGCAACAATTACTGGGGTCCAATTTCTCCTGTTACCCTTGAGAAAATAAAAAATTGCTTGCTAAAACATCATTTTTGAGGAAAGAAAAATGATTTTTTATTTTCACGGCTCTGCATTGTAAACGTCTGTGAAGCACTTGGGGGTTGAAAGTGCTCACCACATATCTAGATAAGTTCCTTTGGGGGTCTAGTTTCCAAAATGGGGTCACTTGTGTGGGGTTTCTACTGTTTAGGCACACCAGGGGCTCTGCAAACGCAACGTGACGCCCGCAGACCATTCCATCAAAGTCTGCATTTCAAAAGTCACTACTTCCCTTCTGAGCCCCCACGTGTGCCCAAACAGTGGTTTACCCCCACACATAGGGTATCAGCGTACTCAGGAGAAACTGGACAACAACATTTGTGATCCAATTTCTCCTGTAACCCTTGGGAAAATAAAAAATTCTGGGCTAAAAAATTATTTTTGAGGAAAGAAAACGTATTTATTATTTTCACTGCTCTGTGTTATGAACTTCTGTGAAGCATTTGGGGGTTCAAAGTGCTCACCTCACATCTAGATAAGTTCCTTTCGGGGTCTAGTTTCCAAAATGGGGTCACTTGTGGTGGGTTTCTACTGTTTAGCCACATCAGGGGCTCTGCAAACGCAACGTGACGCCCGCAGAGCATTCCATCAAAGTCTGCATTTCAAAACGTCACTACTTCACTTCCGAGCCCCAGCATGTGCCTAAACAGTGGTTTACCCCCACATATTGGGTATCAGCGTACTCAGGAGAAACTGGACAACAACTTTTGGGGTCAAATTTCTCCTGTTACCCTTGGGGAAAATAAAAAATTGCGGGCTAAAAAATCATTTTTGAGAAAAGAATTTTTTTTTTTTATTTTCATGGCTCTGCGTTATAAACTTCTGTGAAGCACTTGAGGGTTCAAAGTGCTCACCACACATCTAGATTAGTTCCTTTGGGGGTCTAGTTTCCAAAATGGGGTAATTTGTGGGGGATCTCTAATGTTTAGGCACACAGGGGCTCTCCAAACGCGACATGGTGTCCGCTAATGATTGGAGCTAATTTTCCATTTAAAAAGCCAAATGGCGTGCCTTTCCTTCTGAGCCCTGCCGTGTGCCCAAACAGTGGTTTACCCCCACATATGAGGTATCGGCGTACTCGGGAGAAATTGCTCAACAAATTTTAGGATCCATTTTATCCTATTGCCCATGTGAAAATGAAAAAATTAAGGCGAAAAGAAATTTTTTGTGAAAAAAAAAGTACTTTTTCATTTTTACGGATCAATTTGTGAAGCACCTGAGGGTTTAAAGTGCTCACTAGGCATCTAGATAAGTTCCTTGGGGGGGGTCCAGTTTCCAAAATGGGGTCACTTGTGGGGGAGCTCCATTGCATAGGCACACAGGGTCTCTCCAAACGCGACATGGTGTCCGCTAACGATGGAGATAATTTTCCATTCAAAAAGTCAAATGGCGCTCCTTCCCTTCCGAGCCTTACCATGTGCCCAAACAGTGGTTTACCCCCACATATGAGGTATCAGCGTACTCAGGACAAATTGGACAACAACTTTCGTGGTTCAGTTTCTCCTTTTACCATTGGGAAAATACAAAAATTGTTGCTGAAAAATCATTTTTGTGACTAAAAAGTTAAATGTTAATTTTTTCCTTCCATGTTGCTTCTGCTGCTGTGAAGCACCTGAAGGGTTAATAAACTTCTTGAATGTAGTTTTGAGTACCTTGAGGGGTGCAGTTTTTAGAATGGTGTCACTTTTGGGTATTTTCAGCCATATAGGCCCCTCAAACTGACTTCAAATGTGAGGTGGTCCCTAAAAAAAATGGTTTTGTAAATTTCGTTGTAAAAATAAGAAATCGCTGGTCAAATTTTAACCCTTATAACTTCCTAGCAAAAAAAAATTTTGTTTCCAAAATTGTGCTGATGTAAAGTAGACGTGTGGGAAATGTTATTTATTAAGTATTTTGTGTCACATACCTCTCTGGTTTAACAGAATAAAAATTCAAAATGTGAAAATTGCGAAATTTTCAAAATTTTCGCCAAATTTCCGTTTTTATCACAAATAAACACAGAATTTATTGACCTAAATTTACCACTAACATGAAGCCCAATATGTCACGAAAAAACAATCTCAGAACCGCTAGGATCCATTGAAGCATTCCTGAGTTATTACCTCATAAAGGGACACTGGTCAGAATTGCAAAAAACGGCAAGGTCTTTAAGGTCAAAATAGGCTGGGTCATGAAGGGGTTAAAAAAAATATACAAATTTGACAGGTCCCAAGTTGAATCCCTGTACAAATATAAACAAGAACACAAGTAACACACATGCATGTTTTCACAATTTTAAAAAATACATTGTTTTCACAATTGCGCATCAAAATTTTGAATTTGATTTCTCAAACAAAATATCAAGAAACATAATCTTGACATATCAAATGAAAGCTGGCACCGTTCTGAGAACAATGATGCCCCTCCCACCTCTTTATCTTAAAGGGACACTGTCACCTGAATTTGGAGGGAACAATCTTCAGCCATGGAGGCGGGGTTTTTGGGTTTTTGATTCACCCTTTCCTTACCGCTGGCTGCATGCTGGCTGCAATATTGGATTGAAGTTCATTCTCTGTCCTCCATAGGACACGCCTGCGCTGTGCAAGATTGCCTTGTGCAGGCATGTACTACGGAGGACAGAGAATGAACTTCAATCCAATATTGCAGCCAGCATGCAGCCAGCGGGTAAGGAAATGGTGAATCAAATACCCAAAAACCCCGCCTCCATGGCTGAAGATTGTTCCCTCCAAATTCAGGTGACAGTGTCCCTTTAATTCTAACCCAAGATATGATTAAAAAAATATATAAAGCCATACCAAGCCAAAATCCGCTCTTTTTCAAAACTTTAAATCTGTAAAAAATTAACTAATGAAGAGAAAAATTCTAAACTTTTAATTTGTAATTAACCCCTTTACCCCCAAGGGTGGTTTGCACGTTAATGACCGGGCCAATTTTTACAATTCTGACCACTGTCCCTTTATGAGGTTATAACTCTGGAACGCTTCAACGGATCCCAGTGAATCTGACATTGTTTTCTCGTGACATATTGTACTTCATGAATGTGGTAAAAATTCTTTGATAGTACCTGCGTTTATTTGTGAAAAAAACGGAAATTTGGCGAAAATTATGAAAATTTCGCAATTTTCGAACTTTGAATTTTTATGCAATTAAATCACAGAGATATGTCACACAAAATACTTAATAAGTAACATTTCCCACATGTCTACTTTACATCAGAACAATTTTGGAACCAAAATTTTTTTTTGTTAGGGAGTTATAAGGGTGAAAAGTTGACCAGCAATTTCTCATTTCTACAACACCGTTTTTTTTTTTTAGGGACCACATCTCATTTGAAGTCATTTTGAGGGGTCTATATGATAGAAAATACCCAAGTGTGACACCATTCTAAAAACTACACCCCTCAAGGTGCTCAAAACCATATTCAAGAAGTTTATTAACCCTTCTGGTGCTTCACAGGAATTTTTTGAATGTTTAAATAAAAATGAACATTTAACTTTTTTTTCACAAAAAAATTAATTCAGCTCCAATTTGTTTTATTTTACCAAGGGTAACAGGAGAAAATGGACCCCAAACATTGTTGTACAATTTGTCCTGAGTACGCCAATACCCCACATGTGGGGGTAAACCACTGTTTGGGCGCATGGCACAGCTCGGAAGCGAAGGAGCGCCATTTGACTTTTCAATGCAAAATTGACAGGAATTGAGATGGGACGCCATGTTTCGTTTGGAGAGCCCCTGATGTGCCTAAACATTGAAACCCCCCACAAGTGACACCATTTTGGAAAGTAGACCCCTTAAGGAACTTATCTAGAGGTGTGGTGAGCACTTTGACCCACCAAGTGCTTCACAGAAGTTTATAATGCAGAACCGTAAAAATAAAAAATCATATTTTCAAAAAAATTCTTTTCGCCCCTAATTTTTTATTTTTCCAAGAGTAAGAGAAGAAATTGCACCCCAAAATTTGTTGTCCAATTTGTCCTGAGTGCGCTGATACCCCATACCATTTTGGAAAGTAGACCCCCTAAGGAACTTATCTAGGTGTGGTGAGCGCTTTGACCCACCAAGGGCTTCACAGAAGTTTATAATGGAGAGCCGTAAAAATAAAACAAAAATTTTTTCCCACAAAAATTATTTTTTAGCCCCCAGTTTTGTATTTTCCCGAGGGTAACAGGAGAAATTGGACCCCAAAATTTGTTGTCCAATTTGTCCTCAGTGCGCTGATACCCCATATGTGGGGGGAACCACTGTTTGGGCGCATCGGAGGGCTCGGAAGGGAAGGAGCTCCATTTGGAATGCAGACTTAGATGGAATGGTGTGCAGGCGTCACATTGCGTTTGCAGAACCCCTAATGTACCTAAACAGTAGAAACCCCCCACAAGTGACCCCATATTGGAAACTAGACCCCCCAGGGAACTTATCTAGATGTGTTGTGAGAACTTTAAACCCCCTAGTGTTTCACTACAGTTTATAACGCAGAGCCGTAAAAATAAAAAAATATTATTTTTTTTTCCACAATTATTTTTTAGCCCCCAGTTTTGTATTTTCCCAAGGGTGACAGGAGAAATTGGACCCCAACAGTTGTTGTCCTATTTGTCCTGAGTACGCTGATACCCCATATGTTGGGGTAAACCCCTGTTTGGGCACACGGGAGAGCTCGGAAGGGAAGGAGCACTGTTTTACTTTTTCAACGCAGAATTGGCTGGAATTGAGATCGGATGCCATGTCGCGTTTGGAGAGCCCCTGATGTGCCTAAACAGTGGAAACCCCTCAATTATAACTGAAACCCTAATCCAAACACACCCCTAACCCTAATTCCAACGGTAACCCTAACCACACCTCTAACCCTGACACACCCCTAACCCTAATCCCAACCCTATTCCCAACTGTAAATGTAATCTAAACCCTAACACTAACTTTAGCCCTAACCCTAGGCCTAATGGGAAAATGGAAATAAATACATTTTTTTAATTTTTCCATAACTAAGGGGGTGATGAAGGGGGGTTTGATTTACTTTTATAGTGGGTTTTTTAGCGGATTTTTATGATTGGCAGCCGTCACACACTGAAAGACGCTTTTCTCCTTCGCCTCATTGGGGGACACAGACCGTGGGTGTATGCTGCTGCCAATAGGAGGCTGACACGAAGTGATACAAAAAAAGTGATCTCCTCCCCTGCAGTATACACCCTCCTGCTGGCTCTCAGCTAACCAGTTCTTGCTTAGTGTCTGTAGGAGGCACATGGGTCTGTTTCAGACCCCAACGTTTTTATTTTATTGTTTACTTTTCTGTAAATTATTTTTTAATTAACGGAGTGATGGGGGCGGCGGTTCCTTTCAAGGTTCCGATCTCCCCCGAACCATCAACAGGCGAGTATACCTCCCCGTACCCCCTCCTGCGACGTGGGAAGCCATGCCTGAGCTCACTTCAGGGGCGACGGTTCCTTTCATGGTCCCGATCTCCCCACACCAGCAACAGGCGACCACATGGAGTGTCGCCTCCATGTATCCTCTCCTGGAGCCAGGCCTAATGCTGGACAACTGGCCCTGTCCACCCGGACTGAACTCCGTGGCTGTACAGAGGCCCCTCTCTATGGCGTCCGAGCAGCCCCCACTGTCCCACCACTGTGAAAGCGGATGGCACAAGGAGGCGGACGGTTCCTCTCCACCTCCCTAACAAAGGGATGATGGATTGAGGCTTATCCCTGCACCGTCCACGCTGCACAGAACAGCGCTGAAACCCACATCCGCGGCGGCTCCATGCCGGGACGCGCACCAATGGTGAGTGGATCCATCTTCAGAGGGATATCCAAATGCTGACAGGCAGCCTCAGCCACTTCCCTGTGGCCCACCTCTCTGAGGTAACGCTCTGGATGGCTGCAAAAATTTAGTCCCCGGCTTCGGCCGATTTGTAGGCCGCATCCTGGAAGTCTTGCCTGGAACGCCCCGCTGGTGTCGCCCGCCGGCTACAGAAATTTAGGCCCCGGCTTGGTCCTATTCAACATCGTGTCTGTGGCTCCACCCCCCAAATTGGCGCTTCTCGCTCTCTGCGAGATTTTATCAACTCTGCAGCTCCCGGTGGCCATCTTGGTCCACCCGGCCAGCTCACACTGGGGTGACAGTATTTATTTGCATTAAAGGGGCACATCGACTCTACATCAGTACCCGGGTAAGGAAGTACCTGGTCTTAAGCTCATGACCAGTATTCCCTGGTCTTAAAGGTGC
Source organism: Ranitomeya imitator (assembly GCF_032444005.1). NCBI lineage: Eukaryota > Metazoa > Chordata > Amphibia > Anura > Dendrobatidae > Ranitomeya > Ranitomeya imitator. Next base: position 404,957,064 of record NC_091286.1, on the reverse strand, counting down.
ATGACCAGTATTCTCTGGTCTTAAAGGTGCATGACCAGTATTCTCTGGTCTTAAAGGTGCATGACCAGTATTCTCTGGTCTTTAAAGGCGCATGACCAGTATTCCCTGGTCTTAAAGGCGCTTGATCAGTCCGAGGAGCCCTCCGCCGCCGACCCCAGCTTTATCCTCTAGTTCCCCTTAGTGGACTTCTTCACTGACCAATCCATGGTTCTCTGACCAAGAGATTGAATCCCTGTGTACCTTCTGTGTTTGGAGTGCTCGCAGGACCAATATACATGGTCCCTATCCTACATGGGAGCCGTCGGCTAGCAGGGGCCGCAAGTATTCTAGAAACGTGCAGGCGTCTAGAAACATACAGGCATCTAGAAAACGGACGTTTTTCGTTTCCTGTTCCCTCACCAATGATTTGATGACAACAAGGCTCTGAATATGGATTGGATATTGCCTGAGCTTGCCAGAGCTTCAGAGACTAAACTCCCTCGAGAGCATTTGCCATTCAATTCGGATAAGCGATTCACTGGACAGAAGCCTCTACGTGGGATGCCATGCCTGGCCTGTTTTTTAAGGGCGACGGGTCCTTTAAAGGGCACCGATCTCCCCACACCATCAACAGACGAGCACACGGAGTGTCGTCTCCATGTTTCCTCTTCTGCATCCAGGCCTAACGCCAGACAACCTGTCCTGTCCACCTGGAGACCTGTACTCTGTGGACATATAGAGGCACCCTTTTTGGCGTACGAGCTCCCCCCTCTGCATCACCACTATATAGTGGATGATGCAAGAAGGCGGACAATTCCTCTCCACTTCCCTGTTAGGAGGTTGATGGATTGAGGGTTCCTAATTTTTATCTCTGCACCGTGAAAAGAGGAGATGGCAAGAGACTATGACCTGCTGGTTGCAGCCGCACATTCTGCCATGGGGCAGATTAACCGGGTAGAATTTCCTGTGGTATTCCTACCAGTATCCCTACCTGATGGGTCATCAATTAAAAATACCACGGACTGTCAGATAGCAAATCTGGTTCGTTCCGTCTTGCGGCTTCGAGTCCAGCGCTCTATCCTCCCTAGCGGCCGCATGGATTGCTAGAGCAATGGTCTCCTGGCTGGAGACCTTAACTACCTTGATTCACACCAGCAACAACTGGCCAATCAAATCCTTTGAACGGGAGACTGACAAAGGATTGTATAAGGATTGTCCAGCACAGTCTAGATCTAAGGGATCTTGGTTCCAAACAGGGGAACGAAAAGTAAGATCGACCCTGGACCTCAAACTTCTAACAACCTTTGACATGGTCCTCCTTCTTTGGATGGAGTTCCTCCGCTCAGCCATTACTTCAACAGAAAAAGGTGCAGTTTCCGGCATCCATCGACATTCGGGTTGCTTGCCCTCTGCAAAAATTCCTTCGCCTTTCCATTCGTCAACAGCATTTTCAAGTCACAACCTTGTCCTTCGGCCTTGCTTCCGCACCCAGAGTGTTCGCTCGGGTCATGGCAGATGTCATGTTTCTCTTGCACTCTAGAGGCGTGCTCGTCCTGCCCTGTTTGGTCTGTCTAGCCGCCCTTCCAGGACTACGCTGAGTCGTCTAGATCTCTTGCGATACCTTCTCTCCTGGGCTGGCAGCTACACTTAGACAAGTTCTCCTCATTTCCAGCCCAGCAGATATCCTTTTTGAGGATGATCCTGCACACTTCTAGAAGGATGGTAATTCTTCCTCGAGACAAGGTCATGGCCCTTCAACAGGGAGCTCACGCAAGGAGAGTTCTGAGGACTTGATTACTCACCCCCTCATTTCATTCGATTTGCTAAGAGTTCTGAGGAAAAATGGTGACGACAATGGAAGCGGTTTCCTTCGCTCCACTCGTTTTCAGCAAGTCAAATAGACTTTCAGACAATAGTCTCTGAGCTCCTTCTTTATCCAGGGCCTTTCTCCCGGATCAATGGTTATTAGTAACTACCAATGCCAGTCTTCTTCTCCCCATCATTGTTCTGGAGATCCGAACGGTAGTCTTACATCAGGTCCACTGCCTTCTGGCGGGTCTCCCTATCCGAATTCAATTGGATAATGCCACGGCGGTGCCTTACGTCAGTCATCTAGCAGGTACCCACGATCAGGCGCCATGACCGAGGTACCTCACTTTCTCTGATGGGCCGAAGTCTATTATTCGGTGATCTCGGCAGTATATATCCCAGAAGTAGAACTCTGAACAGCAAACAAATTCAGCCGTCAGGGTTCCGCCTCAAGTCAGTGGGAACTTCACCCCGAAGTCTTCCATCAGATCTGTCCTTACTGGAGTTCTCCAGTTGTAGGTGGGATGACATCCAGACTGAAGGCCAATGTACTCGAGTTCGTGGTTCGGCCTCGAGATCCTAGAGCCATCGCTCTCCATGCTCTGGTTCTGCCGTGGTACCAGTTTCCATGTCTCCCCTTCCACTGCTTCTGAAAGCCTTTCGGAAGCAGAAAGGGGCCCCAGTGATCCTCAGAGATCCGCACTGACCACGTCCGTTTTTTGTTTGCGGAGCTAGTATCTTCTCGCCTTATCGCAGCACAACTGCAAGTAGGGACTTTCTCACAGGGAGTTTTCACACGTAGTTCTTTCCTATCGCATACCGTTAGATCATTGGGACCTTATTATTCCTAGGAGCCTTACAGTAGGCTCCTTTTTCATCCGGGCAGACTTTACTATCAGGGAAAGTCGTCCCGTTCTCCTCTGCGATATTCTCACTCTGACGAGTCTTTGGAGCTAGCTTCTCTGCTCTTTCAGACTTTTTTCCCTTATTACCTTCGAGGCAAGGTTGTCCTCAAGCCATCTCCATCCCTTGTTACCAAGGTGGTACTGTATTACCACTGTTATGAGGGCATAGTTCTTCCCTCATCTCTTTTGGCTCCAGTCCACAAAATGGAATAAGATCCCCCATATTCTGGACGAAATGAGTGCTCTGAGTAGGTACGTCTTGAGGACAGCGTCCTTCTGAAGGTTGGACATTTTATTTGGGCTTCCTGACGGTAGAGGAAGGCTTCCTGACATTTTCAGGAAGGGTTTAGCAGTTTCATCGACCATGATAACATGGTTAATTCTTTTCACCATCCAGGAGTCCTTCCGTGCTAGATGTCAGCTTATCTCCCTGTCTATCAAGGGTCATAGGCACCAGGCGTCAGCAAGGCACGCCTGCAAGCTTGCGGATTCGTCCAGTCCGCATGCATTCTTGAAGCACTATAATTCCCACACTTCCACAGATATGAGTCTGGGCAGGCGGACTCTGCAGGCCATGGTGGCGCACTTGTAAGTAGCGGTTACACAGGGCCTGATCTATTGTTGTCCCCACCCAGGGACTGCTTTGGGACGTCCCACGATCTGTCCCCCAATGAGGCGAAGGAGAAATAGGGATTTTTGTGTACTCACCGTAAATCCTTTTCTCCGAGCCATTCATTGGGGGACACAGCTCCCACCCTGTTATTAGCTTATGCTTGTTTTTTAGAATGACATGCTATACGCTCATATTGTTAGTTGATCTCCTACTGCTTTTGCACCGAACTGGTTAGCTGAGAGCCAGCAGGAGGGTATATACTGCAGGGGAGGAGCTAACTTTTTTTTTTTTGTATCACAGTGTCAGCCTCCTATTGGCAGCAGCATACACCCACGGTCTGTGTCCCCCAATGAATGGCTCGGAGAAAAGGATTTTACTGTGAGTACACAAAAATCCCTATTTTATTGCAAAAAATATTTTTTGCATTACCACATTTTGAGAGCTATAATTTTTCCATATTTTGGTCCACAGAGTCATGTGAGGTCTTGTTTTTTGCGGGACAAGTTGACTTTTTTATTGGTAACATTTTCGGGCACGTGACATTTTTTGATCGCTTTTTATTCCGATTTTTGTGAGGCAGAATGACCAAAAACCAGCTATTCATGAATTTCTTTTGGGGGAGGCGTTTATACCGTTCCGCGTTTGGTAAAATTGATGAAGCAGTTTTATTCTTCGGGTCAGTACGATTACAGCGACACCTCATTTATATTTTTTTTGTTTTGGCGCTTTTATACGATAAAAACTATTTTATAGAAAAAATAATTATTTTTGCATCGCTTTATTCTCAGGACTATAACTTTTTTATTTTTTTGCTGATGATGCTGTATGGCGGCTCGTTTATTGCGGGACAAGATGACGCTTTCAGCGGTACCATGGTTATTTATATGTGTCTTTTTGATCGCGTGTTATTCCACTTTTTGTTCGGCGGTATGATAATAAAGCGTTGTTTTTTGCCTCGTTTTTTTTTTTCTTACGGTGTTTACTGAAGGGGTTAACTAGTGGGCCAGTTTTATAGGTCGGGCCGTTACGGACGCGGTAATACTAAATATATGTACTTTTATTGTTTTTTTTATTTATTTAGATAAAGAAATGTATTTATGGGAATAATATATATATATATTTTTTTCATTATTTAGGAATATTTTTTTTTACACATTTGGAAAAAAAATTTTTTTACTTTGTCCTAGGGGGGACATCACAGATCGGTGATCTGACAGTTTGCACAGCACTCTGTCAGATCACCGATCTGACATGCAGCACTGCAGGCTTCACAGTGCCTGCTCTGAGCAGGTTCTGTGAAGCCACCTCCCTCCCTGTAGGACCCGGATCCGCGGCCATCTTGGATCCGGGGCTGGAGCAGGGAGGGAGGTAAGACCCTCGCAGCAACGCGATCACATCGCATTTCTGCGGGGGGCTCAGGGAAGCCCGCAGAGAGCCCCCTCCCTGCGCGATGCTTCCCTGCACCGCCGGCACATCGCGATCATCTTTGATCGCGGTGTGCCAGGGGTTAATGTGCCGGGGGCGGTCCGTGACCGCTCCTGGCACATCGTGCCGGATGTCAGCTGCGATAAACAGCTGACACCCGGCCGCGCTCCCCCCCGTGAGCGCCGCCGATCGCGCTGTACGTACTATCCCGTCCGTGGTCATAGGGACCCACCCCACCTCGACGGGATAGTACGTCCCATGTCAGAAAGGGGTTAACTAAAGTTGTACTTCATAAAAATAAAAAAAACTATACACGTCAGGTAAAAAAAATATTCATATTTGGATCACTTGATATGGAATGACCTGCCCCCATGGGTAGGGAACATAACATAAAGGAATATTTATTTTTCCATTAGGGTTGGTCTCTGCACTTAGGGTTGGTCTTTGCACTTAGGGTTGGGGGTTGCAATTAGGGTTAGAATTAAGCTATGTGCACACGGTGCGGATTTGGCTGCTGATGCAGTTTTCCATCATGTTTACAGTACTATGTATGTAAACCTATGGAAAACCAAATCCACTGTGCATATGCTGCGGAAAATACCGCTTGGTATTTTCCGCAGCATGTCAATTCTTTTTGTGTATTCCGCAGCGTTTTACACCTGTTCCTGTATAGGAATCCGAAGGTGAAATCCGCACAAAAACACTGTAAATCCGCAGGTATAACGCAGTGCGTTTTTTTTCCGGCGGATTTTTCAATATCGGTGTGGAAAAAGGGTTAGGGTTGGAATAGGGGTGTGTTGGGGTTAGTGTTGGAGTTAGAATTGAGGGGTTTCCACTGTTTAGGCACATCGGGGTCTCCAAACACAATATGGCGCCACCATTGATTCCAGCCAATCTTGCATTCAAAAAGTCAAATGGTGCTCCCTCCCTTCCAAGCCCCGACGTGTGCCCAAACAGTGGTTTACCCCCACATATGGGGTACCAGCATACTCAGGACAAACTGTACAACAACCTTTGGGGTGCAATTTCTCCTGTTACCCTTGTGAAAATAAAAAAAATTGTGGGCTAAAAAATAATTTTTGATGAAAGAAAAATTATTTTTTTTCACGGCTCTGCATTATAAACTTCTGTGAAGCACTTGGGGGTTGAAAGTGCTCACCACACACACAGATTAGTTCCCTGGGAGGTCTAGTTTCCAAAATGGGGTCACTTATGGGGAGCTCCAATGTTTAGGCACACATGGGGCTCTCCAAATGCAACATGGTGTCCGTTAACAATTGGAGCAAATTTTTAATTCAAAAAGTCAAATGGCGCTCCTTCCCTTCCGAGCCCGGCCGTGTGCCCAAACAGTGGTTTACCCCCACATGTGAGGTATCGGTGTACTCAGGACAAATTGCCCAACAAATGTTAGGATCCATTTTATACTGTTGCCCATGTGAAAATGAAAAGCTAGAGGCTAAACTTTTTTGTGAAAAAAATACTTTTTAAATTTTTACGGATCAATTTGTGAAGCACCTGGGGGTTCAAAGTGCTCAATATGCATCTAGATAAGCTCCTTGGGGGGGTCTAGTTTCCAAAATGGGGTCACTTGTGGGGGAGCTCCAATCTTTAGGCACACAGGGGCTCTCCAAATGCTACATGGTGTCCACCAAAGATTGGAGCCAATTTTTCATTCAAAAAGTCAAATGGCGCTCCTTTCCTACCGAGCCCTGTCGTGCGCCCAAACAGTGATTCCCACCCACATATGGGGTATCGGTGTACTCAGGACAAATTGTACAATAACTTTTGGTGTCCAGTTTCTCTTTTTACCCTTGGGAAAAATAAAAAAAAATTGTTACTAAAAGATCATTTTTGTGACTAAAAAGTTAAATGTTCATTTTTTCTTTCCATGTTGCTTCTGCTGCTGTGAAGCATCTGAAGGGTTAATAAAGTTCTTGAATGTGGTTTTGAGCACCTTGAGGGGTGCAGTTTTTAGAATGGTGTCATTTTTTTTTGGTATTTTCAGCCATATAGACCCCTCAAACTGACTTCAAATGTGAGGCGGTCCCTAAAAAAAATGGTTTTGTAAATTGTTGTAAAAATGAGAAATCGCTGGTCAAATTTTAACCCTTATACCTTCCTAGCAAAAAAAAAAAAAACTGTTTCCAAAATTGTGCTGATGTAAAGTAGACATGAGGGAAATGTTTTGTTAACTATTTTTGGGTCACATAACTCTCTCTGGTTTAACAGAATAAAAATTCAAAATTTGAAAATTGTGAAATTTTCATCAAATTTCCTTAATTTTTGCGTTTATTTGTGAGAAAAAAATCGCCCTAAATTTACCACTAACATGAAGCCCAATATGTCTAAAAAAAAAAAAACAATCTCATAACCGCTAGGATCCATTGAAGCGTTCCCGAGTTATTACCTCATAAAGGGACACTGATCAGAATTGCAAAAAATGGCCAGGTCATTAAGGTCAAAATAGGCTGGGTCATGAAGGGGTTAACATTGGGTGCGCAGGGACATGCGTTGTATGCGCAAGTGGCGATTTGACGTGTGCGGCAACCGCACGGAAACGCAACATACAACGCATGTCCTTGCATACCCAATGTTAGATAGGTACGCAGGGAAATGCAGGAAGCATACAGAAGTAGGCGGGGCTTCAGGGAGGACGAAGGGAAGTATGCAGCCATCTGCAGCCCTCCTGAACACAAATGTGAACCCGGCCTTAGTCGTGTATCTAGAAGTAAAATTGTACTAGTACTGAAAAATTGTATAGAATGAAGGGGTAAACTAATAAAAAAATAAAAAAAGCAGTGTTCGTCACTAGCATGGTGTATATCAGGCTCTGTGCACACAATGTGGATTTTGCTGCAGTTCCACAGCAGTTTTCCATGAGTTTACAGTACAATGTAAACCTATGGGAAACCGAAAACGCTGTGCCAATGCTGCGGGAAAAAAAAGCGCTGAAACGCAGCGGTTTACATTCCGCAGCATGTCAATTCTTTGTGCGGAATCCGCAGCGGTTTTACAGCTGCTCCATAATAGAAAACCGCAGGTGTAAAACCGCAGTGGAATCTGCACAAAAACCATGGTAAATCCGCAAGAAAAACGCAGTGTTTTTGCCCTGTGGATTTATCAAATCCGCTCCAGAAAAATCCGCAGTGGACCATTCTACGTCTGCACATACCCTCAAGGGAATAATTCTTGAAGGGTTTTTCATAAATACAGCAACATGAAGGGGGGTAAGAGCCCCATCTTTGTACCAGAACGGAGCTATGTACAACCTTGTCTGTCCATACTGTAAACTACATTGTTGGCTCTTTATATTAATGGCTATTGTTATAGCAGCTAATCGGCGATTAGAGATGCCGAATGCTAGAGGAACATCTGATGGCTAAAGAATAGTTGTATTAAAGTGATTGAGATAAATCCCTTCAGTGCAAATTCATGAGTCAGTTTTGCTGAAAGGAACAGATTTGCAATACTTTCTGCAGCATGAGAATATAGCAATTCACATAATGTCTTAATGGGTGTATGATCACCACTGAGGAGGCAGCTGTGTGGATTCTGGTCTCGTCATTGCTTCTAAATATCTTTGCACCCAGTTCCTTGCAAGATCCACATGCAAGGGTGTCTGATCAGTCACAATCCCTAAGATCAGTTCTGAGGGGCAAGGACCCATATTGATCGACCTTCTGCATTTCATGGCTGGTATGGGAATAACTACTTCTGGGTCCCTGGCCTGCAAAGGCAGTCATGAACATACCCAAGCACAGGTGCACTGTGTTGGAGCACGACTCTATAGAAATATTCATATCTCCTGACTTGTGGAAACTGCCAGTTTGCTGTTTTCTTAAAGGTGTTGTCTGGTCTAAAATAAGTCTGCAGTCACTGATTACAGACTTGTGAATACTCGCATTGCGCTCACGGCCTGCTGAGAGGATTTTCTGGTGTCAGCATTGGGAACAGTGGCCATGTGACCACAACCATGCAATATGCATACTCTGGCCACAATCAGACTAGATGGACTCAACCTTGCTCAATGCAAGTGTATTGAGAGAGGCCATAAACAGCCTAGTCAGAATATGGACTAGTAGCAGAGTGCATGATGTGAGGATTCACAAGTCCGCAGTCACATAGTGACTGTAGACTTGTAGTTTTAAGACCGGACAACTCTATTTAACCACCATTCTTTACTATTTTTGTTTTGTGAAAGGCCTAGATGGGATTACCCTTTTAAAACAAGAGAAGGGCACCTTTTAATTGGTTGAATTATGAATTCTGACACTAAGAGTATGTGCCAACGATCCGGAACTGTCAGCGCTTTGTACGCAGTGCATGTGCGCTGCATCCAAAGCACTGCCGTCTATTGATCACAGGTGATTCCTCTGTGTTCACTGAAGTGTGCGGATTCATCGTGTCCAGTACATTCTATGGGTGAATTTTCTCTTACGGCGACGCACTGCATGTCTGTCTCTGCGGATGAGCCACGGGTGTCTGTGGACGAATTGTGGGCATACTTTTTCTAGAAAGTCTTATGGCTCTGCGTGGCCTATACATTTTCATGACTATAAGATTTCTGGGAATTGGATGTGAATTTTCTTTCCTGTCATCTTATTTTTGTCACTTATCATGGCTTGCAGATTCTGGACTTGTATCTCAGAGAACAGATGGAAATGGCAGACAAACCTTAGTCTTTCTGTTAATATACTAGTATTCTGCTTTTGGTTATGCATTTTTTCCCCTTGGGCTTATACCTCCTTCATATGCTGCTGTGTGGGTTTACTGTGGTATGTGACTCATGCAGCCCCTGCGTATTGGAAAAAGATAATTTTTATTAACAAACCACTGCTCCAGATGCGTAGATCTAATTTGTGCTGTTGTGAACTTGGCTAATATCACATCTGCCCATCCCCCCCATCACCACCACCCGTGTCCAGCATTCCAGAGTTTCTAGTCATTTTCATCTGGAAGGATTTAACTTTTTTATATATTTTTTTTTTTTTTTTGTTCCAATACCACCCACACACACACACACACACACACACACACACACACACACACACACACACACACACACACACACACATATATTTTTTTTAATTCTGCCTACATCACTGCTGTAAGCCCCCCTGCACACACAATCTGTGTAGTATGATCTATCATTTCTGTGTTTCTTGGTGTGCAGCATTTTGTGAGCTCAGCAGTTCCAATTCCTGTGCAGTTTGCATAGAATAGTTTCCTCTGAAATCAACGATTTCCCTTGAGTTTCATATGAGGGTCTCTGCCTCTTCCTTCCTCTAGATTTTTGCAGGCAGTGCTGACTATTCATTGTTACAGATCTGGGAAGAGACAAGTCACCAGAGTGTGTGTATGAAGCATCTCCTGTGCCAGCTCATCTTTTCCTCCCCCTCGTTCTGGGCTTCTACTGGTGCTCTAGACTGAAAACAGGCCTAAAGAGCTGTCAGTCTGTGAGAAATGGCCGTCTCAGAGGCGTCTCGTTGTCATTCATGTAATCATTTGTCACTGGAAATGTAGATATCTGTATATCTGTAGGACAATTGGTTAATGAGCGGAAGAAAAAGGGAATGGTCAATCTTCTGTTTTTGGATGTGCAGGATTATACCTCTGCTTCTCATATATTTCTTTTGTATTGTGTTTATGGTCCTGTTTCTAAGTTATGTTGGCCAACCGTCTAATCATAGCTTTACCTAATTCCAACCTCCTTTTTATCTCTATTTTTCACAGGTCTGTTGTAATCATGGGAATAGGAAACTGAAAGAAATCCATCATGATCGGAGGACTGTTCATTTATAATCACAAGGGAGAGGTCCTCATCTCCCGGGTGTACAGAGATGACATTGGGTAAGCTGCATTCATTTTTATCTTGTATGTGCTTATTCTGCAGTTATTTTCACTCCCTACCTTTTTTTTTTTCCGTCTAAAACGAGCACCTTCTAATGTGAAGCTAGTGCTGATCACCATGAACACTTCAGTTTTTAGCCATTCTGGCATCTCCTATCCCCTGCAGCATTACATAGTAGTCAAATATGAGCTTGGCTCTCCTAAAATGGTCAGAGGCTGCCTTCAAATGCTTGTTTGTCAACAGTGCACACACAATAGTGGTTTCAGTAACTCGCTTTTAATAAAGAGGAATTTCATCCAAGGTCGTTTATACCTGCTGTTCTGTTTGTATGAGGTGGGGTATCGTACATCCTGTGTAGCATTAGGGTACCGTCACACTATAACATTTCGATCGCTACGACGGTACGATTCGTGACGTTCCAGCGATATCGTTACGATATCGCTGTGTCTGACACGCAGCAGCGATCAGGGATCCTGCTGAGAATCGTACGTCGTAGCAGATCGTATGGAACTTTCTTTCATCGCTGGATCTCCCGCTGTCATCGCTAGATCGGTGTGTGTGACACCGATCTAGCGATGCGATCCAGCGATGCGTTCGCTTGTAACCAGGGTAAACATCGGGTAACTAAGCGCAGGACCGCGCTTAGTTACCCGATGTTTACCCTGGTTACAAGCGTTAAACTAAAAAAAACCAAACAGCACATACTTACATTCTGGTGTCCGTCAGGTCCCTTGCCGTCTCTGCTTCCCGCACTGTGACTGCCGGCCGTAAAGTGAAAGCAGAGCACAGCGGCTGTGCTTTCACTTTCACTTTACGGCCGGCAGTCACTGAGTGCGGGAAGCAGACTGCAAGGGACCTGACGGACACCAGAATGTAAGTATGTGCTGTTTGTTTTTTTTTTAGTTTAACGCTTGTAACCAGGGTAAACATCGGGTAACTAAGCGCGGTCCTGCGCTTAGTTACCCGATGTTTACCCTGGTTACCCAGGGACCTCGGCATCGTTGGTCGCTGGAGAGCTGTCTGTGTGACAGCTCCCCAGCGACCACACTACGATTTACCTACGATCACGGCCAGGTCATATCGCTGGTCGTGATCGTAGGTAAATCGTATAGTGTGACGGTATTCTGGTGTTATCTTGTCTACTGATGGTACCTATTGTTTCTTAAGAAAAACTATAGATGATGTTGTGCAACTTCTCATTCTAATTGGAGCATACTAAAGGCGGGACATTGTCATTTCAACTATCTGGTCTAAGACTGAGGTGTATACTAGTGAAAGGTGGGATGTCTTCAGTGGTAAGGATTTCCAAATTGGTATACAGAGCCATAATACACATGCAGGACTTTTGTGGATATTGAGGAAATATTTTACAAAATTGTAACACCCCCCCCCCACCCCCCCTGGAATTTGTCAGGCAAGTCCCTGTTTTTCATATGTAGTTTGGACCTAGCCTTAAAAATACAAACCGCCCTTTTGGTTGTCTTGCATCGCAGGTTACATGAGGTTGAATGTGAATACACTGATCTGCTCTTAGCCTAACGAGGATCCTTGATCTTCCAGAATTATTCTTATTCTGACCGTTTTTTTTTCTAAGTGACCCTTACGTTTGCCTTGGTTTTCAGTTTAATAACTTATAGTTTTACAGTTCTTGCTGTATTTTGACTGCAACGCTATGGGAGCTGCTGAACTGGGCTAACTATGTTTAGCTAGTGTTTTCTCTTCCCTTTTAATAATGTTCCTTTTAGAAGACCTTTCTTCTAAGATTTTTCACAACCAAATTTTAAGTGTGTTAAATCTTATCATTCCAGTGCTATGTCCCGATCTTCTAAGGGACTTGTTCTTCAGCAGATCGGTCTGTACTGACTGTTACAGCAAGTTGTAGCGTCTCTTCTGTCACTTGTAGTGACCTCTTCTGCATCCCCTCGCTCATGAGCATTCTCCTTTTTACATTGCATGTTTGATGTTTGGCATGTTGCTCTTTTCTTCTCCCGCACTTTCTATCCTGTCTAACTGCTGCATACAGTTGCTTAAAGACTTAGTAATATATGGATAAAAACAACGTTTCCTACATAAATGTTGAATAAGCAAAATACTGTCATAAAGATTATTTTAAATATTACCGTTCGCTGCCTCACACACGGGTGTGTTTTGTTTTGTTTTTTGTTTTTTTAACAGCAGGTCATGCATGATAACGGTTTCCTCCTACCCTGCATGGCGGACAGTTATTTCTTTTCAAATGGTAGAAATTCTCGGTAGTGTTCAGATAAATTTTTTTTATTTATTTAATTTTTTTTTTTTAGTATGTCAGACTGAGACTGCTGCTCAGTGGCTATCCAACTTTCAGCTGCCAAGCAGTCATTTAGGATGTCCTGTATGTTAGAGGAGCAAAGTGTACTTGGAAGTGCCTTTTTTATATCCTGTAAAGTGATGACATCTCTCTAGTATATGCCATCATCATTTTGTAACAGTCAGGGTCTAACCTCTGGGACCCCCGCCACTACTGAGAATGAAGGATCTGCAGTGCTAGTTTAGTAACCTGCATATCAGCTTCCTAGGCAGCAGATGTGCAGGGAATTCCAGATGAACCAATTCATAATCCACTTTAATAAGGTATGCAGGTATTGCCAGCCAGTCTGTGTGCCATTTGTTTTTTTTTGTTTTTTTGTTCTTTCTTGCTTGTATTTGAGCCGTAAGCAGAGGAGGGGCATGAGGCATGGCTGCGCTCCACCTTCTCTGCTGTGCAGAGCAGAATGCATGTGAGCAGAGCATTGCTCTAAGCTGCTGTACTTTGCAGTCTGGACATTTCTGCAGTATTCAGTGTGCTCTCCTCCTGGGTCTTTTCTAGAGTGTGCTATGTTCTTTTAGTATTTTATTTCTAACCCTTTCTTTCATTGCTGTCACTGTCCTTTTCCTTGCTGGTGCCATCTCTTTCCATCTCATCACTTCATTGGCTGCTGTAGCAATAGGTAAGATCTTACTGCTGCGACTTTCCCTGTAGTGCCGGCTGTTTTGTCTCTGTGCTTGTACCAGATCTGTCGTAACCAGTATGTTTTAATAGCTGCTTATATTTTGAGGTGCCAGGGTTTTGGTTTTTTTTGTACTATAGACTTATTCTACCTCTGCTAGAGACCTATGTATTGGCCCTTAATGCCATTTCTAAAAAATGGATATATATTTTGTCATTGTTTGGGCTAGTGCACCGACATATTGATTAATAACTCGTATGTTGAATTGATCTGTTATTTTGGTCTCTGGTAGGGAAACTATTGAGATTGCTGTGATCGTAATGATTAATACAACTTAATAGCGTTCTTGTCTTTTGATGTACGCCTACAATACCGCTAACAGATCTTAAAGATCCTAATCATCTTACTTTTACAGGTTTATATGGTTTTTCTCCTTTTTCACTAACATTCTGAACTTGTGATATATATGTAGAACCTCTTCAACCCCATGTCAGTGTCCTTTTTATATATGCTACTTCTGCCAAGAATAACATTACTGATGATCTACCAGGAGAAAATAAAAATCTTTTAATATCTTCTATGGAGAGAGATGGATTTCTGAATTTCCAGGCCCAAAGCCTAAGGTTGCACTGCTAAGATTCTAATACCAACTTGTCCCCCTTAATTTAGGTCAATGTTATTGGGACTTTGTGGAGCCAAAATGACCTAACACAACCATTCCTAGATCCTACTTGGCTATGAATAGTTGCAGTTCTGGGTGGACAGGGATATAACCGATGACCAACAAATCAAGAACAAAGTAAGAAAAGGTCCTCGGAGTCCTTGATGGCCAAGCGCTTATGACCCAAAAGGATTGAATGGCATAGAAGATATTAAAAGTGTAATTTAATGTAAAGCTTTCTTCCCCGTCACTTGTATTTGCCACCTAAACAAGGAGTTGGGTAAATGCTGTAATCTTTTCAGGTTTTAATCTTTAAATTTCGATTTTTCTCAGGAGGAATGCAGTGGACGCTTTCCGCGTCAATGTCATCCATGCCAGGCAGCAGGTGCGATCTCCTGTCACCAACATTGCTCGTACCAGCTTCTTTCACGTTAAGCGCTCAAACATCTGGCTGGCTGCAGTCACCAAGCAAAATGTCAATGCTGCTATGGTATTTGAGTTCCTTTATAAGATGTGTGATGTCATGACTGCTTACTTTGGAAAGATCAGTGAGGAAAACATCAAGAACAACTTTGTACTGATCTATGAATTGCTTGACGGTAAGAAGCCAAACTCTCCTAGTAGTCCTGTATAGCTTTATTTCAAGCCTCATGGCTAATAAAAAAAAAAAATATATATATATAAATTGTTCTTTCGATTGTGAATTTTGTTCAGTCAGTGTTTTTTAGCTACCGTATTTTCTGGCGTATAAGACTTTTTAACCCCTGAAAATCATCTCAAAAGTCGGGGGTCGTCTTACACGCCGGGTACTGCGTGTGCAGGGAGCGGTCCTGTATGGTTCCCAGGATCTGGAGGAGAGGAGACTCTCCTTCAGGCCCTGGGATCCATAGTCATGTAAAAAAAAAAAAAAAAAGAATAAAAAATATGGGATTTACTTACCCTCTGACAGCCCACGGCTGTCAGCGGTGCAAGCGGCGGCCTCCGTTCCTAAGGATGCATTGAACGAAAGACCTTCGATCTCACTTTTCCAGATTATGAAAACATTTACAGCACTTTCTGCACTGAACCCAGTTTATTATATATATATTTTTTTAGTCTGAGACTGTACATTTTATACCGACTGACTCTACAGCCCTGGTGTCAGACACAGCCAGACTCCCCACAGAGAGGTTATACATCATTTGTTAACATGTTTGCCTTCCTGAATACTGTGTCCACAATGCTGAGAAAGCAATGGGAATTCAGTGTGTAGGAAATGCTGTCACTGCATGAACAATAAAACATGAAATTGTCTGGTCAGAAATAAAGGGTGTAAATGACCTTGTTCTGAACTGGTTAACTAGGAATCTTACCATTTGATATTTTTCTTTTTTTTTTCTTTTGTAATAGAAATCCTGGATTTTGGCTACCCACAGAACTCTGAAACTGGAGCATTGAAAACCTTCATTACTCAGCAAGGGATTAAAAGTCAGGTAATAAATCTGCTGCTTTTTTGGAGGGATGGAAACAGATGTGTACAGGTGAAAAGATACAAGCTAGGTTGCATCTGTGTGGGTTTTTTTTTTTCTTATTTAACCACAAACAAATCTACAATTGTTAAACAGAATATTGTTTAATCCCTTTTCGACCACCCTCCTCTCTAAAATATTATTCATTTTAAGCAAAGTAGAAAATGGCATTCCAGAGCTGTAGAAAATAGGTGATCAGCATGTGTATAGCAGCGTTAAGTACTACAGTAATGTCTTGTTCTTATTCTCAACCCCCCCTTTTTTATTTAATTTTTTTTTTTTATGTGTGTATTTCAATCTGGCTATCAGGATCTTGGTGCTGTCTGGTGTGTGCTTTTTGTTGTGGGTTTTGTAGTTTGATACACTAACTGCTCTCGCCTGCCTTTAGCTGCCACCCTTGACCTTAACTTGACTTTTCTTGTTTTTATCCCTGCGTTTCCTGACCTGCTTGTCCGTTCTTCCCACATTTGCCTACCGTATTGCTTCTCCTCTGCTTCATGTGGCTGGACATGTAGCATCAGGTAGGAGTGAATGGAAAAATGCTGGTGATTATCTTCTGGAGGCTTCTAATTCGATTTTTATGTGGAAAATTGAGTTTGTAAAAGGGAGTTTACCAGGTTTGTCATAAATGTTGAATTGTAGGAGAACAACCTCACACTTTCTCCATGCAAAGCGGCCACTGTTTGCTTGTCTCTTTCTGCAGTTATTGATTTAGCTGAGATCTAAGGGGTAACATTTCTCCTTGTGGAGACCTGCCAGGCGTATCGGAGTGAAGAAACCTATAACCTCTTACCGACGTCGGGCGTAATACGCTGATGTCAGTATCCCTCCCTTTGATGGAGCCCCCGGCGGTGAGCCCACATCTTTCCCGGAACATGTCAGCTGTTTTGAACAGCTGATATATGCCTGCAATAGCAGAGGGTGGAATCGCGATGCACCCATGGCTATTAACTAATTAATTGCTGTCTAACTGATTTTAAATGGAGCTTCTGGCAATTGTGTCGGAAATATGCGCACCTCTGACTTGCGGGTCACCGGAGTGTCAGCATGACAACCCAAGGTTTTCTGGATATCTTTATGGTTGTCAGTGCCGGATTGCTGTGAGCGTCACCCAGTGGTCGGCGCTCATAGTAAGTAAGCAATGCTACTACATAGAGGTGATCTGACCATCAACTCTATGTAGCAGAGCTGATCAGGCTATGGCAGCTTCTAGTCTGCTATGGAGACTATTCAAGCATGCCAAGTGTGTTAAAAAAAAAAAAAAAACTATTGTCCCCTGTCCCAGGAGTTGTAGTATGATCAGACCATGTTCCCACACAGCACGTAGCAGGGGCGCATTTATAAGATTCTCACCATAGAAACATTATTTACTCTTTTTTTCAACTCCTTTCTGCCGTCGGACGGAATAGTACGTCCGATGGCAGATCCCCCTGCTTTGATGCAGGCTCCGGCGGTGAGCCCGCATAAAAGCCGGGACATGTCAGCTGTTTTGTACAGCTGACATGTGCCCGCAATAGCACCTATGGTTGTTGATGCCAGATTGCTGTGAGCGCCACCCTGTGGTCGGCGCTCATAGCAATGCTGTAAATCTACTACATAGGAGCGATCTGAGCATCGCCTCTATGTTGCATAGCCGATCAGGCTATACCAGCTTCTAGCCCCCGCATAGAGGCTATTAAAGCATGGGAAAAGAAGAAGAAAAAAATTAAAAAAAAAAAGTTCAAATCACCCCCCCTTTGCCCCATTCAAAATAAAACCATTAAAAAATCAAACCTACACATATTTGGTATCGTCGCGTTCAGAATCGCCCGATCTATCAATTAAAAAAAAGAAAATTGACCCGATCGCATAGCGAGAGAAAAAAAATCCAAACGCCAGAATTATGTTTTTTTTGGTCGCAGTGACATTGCATTAAAATGCAGTAACGGGCGATCAAAAGAACGTATCTGCACCAAAATGGTATCTTTAAAAACGTCAGCTCGGCACGCAAAAAATAAGCCCTCACCCGACCCCAGATCCCCCCAAAAATAGACACGCTACGGGTCTTGGAAAATTGTGCAATTTATTTTTTATTTTATTTTTTTTAGCAAAGTTTGGAATTTTTTTTTTTCCCACCACTTACTTAAAGCGCCACTGTCACCCCCTTCAGCCGTTATAAACTAAAAGAGCCATCTTGTGCAGCAGTAAAGCTGCATTCTACCAAGGTGGCTCTTTTAGTTTTTTGTTCATGTATTCCCAAAATAAAGCGCTTTGAAACTTATCCAAAATACCTCTTTGTCCATGAAGGCGGGTCCTCACTCCCCAGCTTGAACCGGTACTCTGCCGTCACTCCAATCTTCAGGGGCTTTTGACACCGCCCCCTCTGCGCTTTTTTCGCTTCAAAACCGGCGCCTGCGCTGTGTACAACTGTGTGGGGCAGGCGCAGTAAGCTCTGGCTGTCTGACGTCCCAGCCAGGCTTGCAGACTGCGCCTGTGCGGGCAGTGCGGCCACCCACCGTGGGAATCCTAGCCCCGCACTGTGCATAATGCATAACACACTGCAGGGCTGGGATTCTCAAGGTGGGTGGCTGCACAGGCGCAGTCTGCAAGCCTGGCTGGGACGTCAGACAGCCAGAGCTTACTGCGCCTGCCCCACACAGTTGTACACAGCGCAGGCGCCGGTTTTGAAGCGAAAAAAGCGCGGAGGGGGCGGTGCCAAAAGCCCCTGAAGATTGGAGTGACGGCAGAGTACCGGTTCAAGCTGGGGAGTGAGGACCGGCCTCCATGGACAAAGAGAGGTATTTTGGATAAGTTTCAAAGCGCTTTATTTTGGGAATACATGAACCAAAAACTAAAAGAGCCACCTTGGTAGAATGCAGCATTACTGCTGCACAAGATGGCTCTTTTAGTTTATAACGGCTGGAGGGGGTGACAGTGGCCCTTTAAAAGAGAACCTAGACATATGTTTAGTGTCTATGAACTCATAATGACCTGGATAACCATAATGGCAGGTCAGTTTTAGCATTTAGTGAACCTAGCAAAAAAGCCAAACAAAAAACAAGTGCGAGATTGCACTTTTTTGGCAATTTCACCGCACTTGGAACTTTTTTCCCGTTTTCTAGTAAAACCAATGGTGTCGTTCAAAAGTACAACTTGTCCCACAAAACATAAGCCCCTCACATGGCCATATTGATGGAAAAATAAGTGTTATGTCTCTGGGAAGGAGGGGAGTGAACAACGAAAACGCAAAACCGAAAAAAAGCTCCGGGGGTTAAAAAAACATTTAATTGTCACTTATTCCAAGATCTATTGATTTTTAAAATTAACTGTTTGTGGGACAACCATTTTAAATATGCAAATTGTCTCTTCAGAGAGGAAAAGGTCTTCCACTCTAGTGCCACCTATTGGAAGTAGCAATCCTAAGTCAATTTCAACCCTTTCATGAGCCTTGCCGAGTGACTTTGGACAATATGCATATTTAATTTTCCAGAGAAGCATGCATGGCATACAAGACACCTCACTCTGACATACCAGTCCTGGCAAGTCACTCTCCACAAATAGAAACGTTACCCTTTCGATCCCAGTTTTAAGCCTGTAACCTAGCCAAATGTCATACTTTGCACTGACAAGGGGCAACACCCCGAAATGGTGTCTGCACATTGAACTTCTGGTTTGGCTTTTATCCGATCTCATCTGGCAAGGTTTGTTAAAGGGTCATTATTGACTTTTAGGATGCTACTTCCAATAGGTGGCGCTAAAGTTCTAGTCCTCTTCCTTTCTGAAGAGGCAATTTGTAGACTTTAGTAGAATATTGTACATTTTCCTGTGAAATGCTATAATGGTCTGAGATGGGAATACCCATATAATCTTATCCCACATAGTACTCCCTTTTTATTACGGTTTTATACATGATGCCAAGGAATTCCCAAGTTCTCTTATCCGTTGAGCTATTCACTCCAGGAATTTCCAGATAACATTGTACTTTTTTCTTTTTTTCCTGTGTTCTGTCAGACCAAGGAGGAGCAGTCTCAGATCACCAGCCAAGTGACTGGTCAGATCGGCTGGCGACGTGAAGGGATCAAGTATCGTCGAAATGAGCTGTTCTTGGATGTTTTAGAGAGCGTTAACCTACTAATGTCCCCTCAAGGTAAGTACATTGGAGTGAGGTGCAGAGTTGTGGGTTTGTAAGGGGCAGCATGGTGGTGCAGTGGATGGCACAGCAGCCTTGCAGCGCTGGAGTCCTGGGTTCAAGCCCCACTATTATTATTATTGTAAGAACTACTTGTGAATCCAAACTGACTGACTTCTCCTTCTCCAGGACAGGTACTCAGCGCTCATGTGTCAGGGCGGGTGGTTATGAAGAGCTATTTGAGCGGTATGCCTGAATGCAAGTTTGGAATGAATGATAAGATTGTAATTGAGAAACAAGGCAAAGGAACGGCTGATGAGACCGGCAAAACGTAAGTGTGGCGAACCACTGCTCTTCTTTCTAAGGTTCCTATGTGCACCAGATGCATTTCATCACCATCTTTGCAAATACAATCACAGATATATATAGGCAGTCTAACCGAAAAACTGTTGCTCACAGCAACCAATTACAGCACAACTTCTATTATAAGAGCAGTTCAACGCTTTGTCAGTTTTGGCCTGTACGTATGAACAGCCTAGATATCACTGAAATATTCCAGTTACAAATCTTTAATCATTACATAGTGGAATTCATTGAGAACAATAAAACACAAAAATGGTCAATGTAAATCAAAATTAACCCCTTTCTGACATGTGACGTACTATCCCGTCGAGGTGGGCCCGTATTACCACCCACGGGATAGTACGTCATAGCGATCGGCCACGCTCATGGGAGGAGCGCGGCCGGGTGTCAGCTATGTGCCAGGAGCGGTCACGCACCGCCCCCGACACACTGCGATGAAACCTGATCGTAGTGTTCTGCCGGTATAGGGAAGCATCGTGCTGGGAGGGGGCTCCCTGCGGGCTTCCCTGAGACCCCCGGAGCAACGCGATGTGATTGCGTTGCTCCGAGGGTCTCCTACCTTCCTCCCTGCAGCAGGCCCAGATCCAAAATGGCTGCAGGGCTGCATCCGGGTCCTACAGGGAGGTGGCTTCACTGCGCCTGCTCAGAGCAGGCGCCGGGAAGCCTCTGAGTGCACGTCAGATCGCTGGTCTGACACAGTGCACAGCAAAGTGTCAGATCAGTGATCTTGCACTATAACATGATGCCTCCCCCCTGGGGCAATGTTATAGTGTAAAAAGAAAATAAAAATATTTACATGTGTAAAAAATATATATATATATATATTTTCCCATAAATACACTTTATCTAAATTAAAAAAAGAAAACTATAAAAGTACACCTATTTAGTATCGCCGCGTCCGTAACAACCCAACCTTTAAAACTGTCCCACTAGTTAACCCCTTCAGTGAACACCGTAAAAGAGGCAAAAAACAATGCTTTATTATCATACCACCAAACAAAAATTGGAGTAACATGCAATCAAAAAGACAGATATAAATAACCATGGTACCGCTGAAAACATCATCTTGTCCCGCAAAAAAAACGAGCCGCCATACAGCGTCATCAGCGAAAAAATTAAAATGTTATGGTCCTCAGAATAAAGCGAAGCAAAATTTTTTTTTTCTATAAAACAGTTTTTATCGTATAAAAGCGCCAAAACATAAAAAAAATGATATAAATGAGGTATCGCTGTAATCGTACTGACCCGTAGTATAATACTGCTTTATCCATTTTTAACAAACGCGGAACAGTATAAACACCCCCCCTTTCCCAAAAGAAATTCATGAATAACTGGTTTTTGGTCATTCTGCCTCACAAAAATCGGAATAAAAAGCGATCAAAAATTGTCACGTGCCCGAAAATGTTACCAATAAAAACGTCAACTCGTCCCGCAAAAAACAAGACCTCACATGACTCTGTGGACGAAAATATAGAAAAATTATAGCTCTCAAAACGTGGTAACGCAAAAAATATTTTTTTGCAATAAAAAGCGTCTTTCAGTGTGTGACGGCTGCCAATCATAAAAATCCACTGAAAAAACAGCTATAAATAGTAAATCAAACCCCCCCTTCATCACCCCCTTAGTTAGGGAAACATTAAAAAAATGTATTTATTTCCATTTTCCGGTTGGGGCTAGGGTTAAGGCTACACTTAGGGTTGGGGCTAAAGTTAGGGTTTGGATTACATTTACGGTTGGGATTAGGGTTAGGGGTGTGTCAGGGTTAGGGGTGTGGTTAGGGTTAACGTTGGGATTAGGGTTAGGGGTGTGTTTGGATTAGGGTTTCAGTTAGAATTGGGGGCTTTCCACTGTTTAAACTGGCTCTCCAAACGCGACATGGCGTCCGATCTCTATTCCAGCCAATTCTGCGTTGAAAAAGTAAAACAGTGCTCCTTCCCTTCCGAGCTCTCCCGTGTGCCCAAACAGGGGTTTACCCCAACATATGGGGTATCGGCGTACTCAGGACAGATTGGACAACAATTTTGGGGTCCAATTTCTCCTGTTACCCTTGGGAAAATACAAAACTGGGGGCTAAAAAATAATTTTTGTGGGAAAAGTTTTTTTTATTTTCACGGTTCTGCGTTCTAAACTGTAGTGAAACACTTGGGGGCTCAAAGTTCTCACAACACATCTAGATAAGTTCATTGGGGGGTCTAGTTTCCAAAGAGGGGTCACTTGTGGGGGGTTTCTACTGTTTAGGTACATTTGGGACTCTGCAGACCATTCCATCTAAGTCTGCATTCCAAATAGCGCTCCTTCCCTTCCGAGCTCTCCCATGTGCCCAAACGGTGGTTTCCCCCCCCCCCCCCCCACCCACATATGGGGTATCAGCGTACTCAGGACAAATTGGACAACAACGTTTGGGGTCCATTTTCTCCTGTTACCCTTGGTAAAATACAACAAATTGGAGCTGAAGTAAATTTTGTGAAAAATAGTTAAATGTTCATTTTTATTTAAACATTCCAAATATTCATGTGAAGCACCTGAAGGGTTAATAAACTTCTTGAATGTGGTTTTGAGCACCTTGAGGGGTGCAGTTTTTAGAATGGTGTCACACTTGGGTATTTTCTATCATATAGACCCCTCAAAATGACTTCAAATGAGATGTGGTCCCTAAATAAATAAATAAATAAAAATGTTGTAAAAATGAGAAATTGCTGGTCAACTTTTAACCCTTATAACTCCCTAACAAAAAAATGTTGGTTCCAAAATTGCGCTGATGTAAAGTAGACATGTGGGAAATGTTAATTATTAACTATTTTGTGTGACATAGCTCTGTGATTTCATTGCATAAAAATCACAATTCAGAGTTGGAAAATTGCGAAATTTTCAAAATTTTTGCCAAATTTCTGTTTTTTTTTCACAAATAAACGCAGGTAATATCAAAAATGTTACCAGTAACATAAGTACAATATGTCACGAAAAAACATTGTCAGAAACACCGGGATCCGTTGAAGCGTTCCAGAGTTAAAACCTCATAAAGGGACAGTGGTCAGAATTGTAAAAATTGGCCTGGTCATTAACGTGCAAACCACCCTTGGGGGTAAAGGGGTTAATATCACATAGGCCTGGATCTGGAATGATAGTCAAAATCAAAGTGGAAAAATGAAAATTATAGGCTGATCCAACTTCAGTGGAAATGCTTCAAGACAAGGAAATGATGCGCGTGTGGCCTCATGTAGCCTGTATGACCTCTCTACAATGCTAGGACGTCTGGACATCTGGCCCTCATACCACTTTGATGGAGAATGCTTCTGAAGGTTTAAGCACACACGTGGATGTTCGTGGCCTGCTGAAGGTCATTTTTGCAGGGCTCTGTCACCTCCTAGCACAAAGGAGTAGGTAGCGGTCCTGCTGCTGGGTTGTTGCCCTCCTATGGTCCCCTCATCTCCTGGGGTACTGGCCTGTCTCCTGGCATTTGCTCCTTGCTCTCGACACTGCTGACAGACCCAGGTACTCTTCTTTCCATAGCTTGCATTAGTGTGATCCTGGTTGAGATGCACTACCTGAGCAACTTCTGTGGGTTGTAGACACGGTCTCCTGCTACTGTACAGTACCTCTAGGGGTGAGAGCAATGACAAAATGCAAAGTGGCTAAAACAGACAAAAAGGATAAGAACAGAGAAATGGTCTGTAGTCACCATTTGCAGAACCACTCATCATTTATAGTGGTTGCCTTAATTGCCTATCTTTTCTACCTGTTGTCTGTTACATTTGCACAACAGTAAGAGAAATTGATTCACAATTGGTGTTGCTTCATAACTGGAGTCACTTTTTTTTTTTTTTTGGTGTTAGGCTGCTTTCACACATCAGTTTATTTAATTAATGAGCAAATGATATAGATTGTAAACATTTTCTAATGTCCCATGAGGAAACCTGAATTGGAATCAGGTGTGACTTTTGACCATTGACAGAATGGTATTTAAAGAGGAATGGTTGGTCACTGGACGTCATTGCCTCTTAGGCTTCTTTCCCATTTCCGTCGGTACAGGGCCGTCACAAAGCGTCGGCGCGACGTACCGACAGACTGGTGATTTTCTGCACAACGTGGGCAGCGGACGCAGTGTTTCAACGCGTTCGCTGCCCATTGTGAAGTCCCCGATTCCTGCGCTTTGCGGTGCTCTAAGAACATTTTCAGTTCATCGCCCTGCCGTTCTGTCTTGCAACCACTCCAAGAGTTTTCACGAAGATTATGGCGGCGCTGATGACCATCTTGAGGGTCAGAGGCCTGGTTCTGTTTCCATACCTCGACATGCTCATCAAGGCTCCGTCCTTTTCTCAGGCTCACGAAAGTCTGTCCATCGTTCTCGACACCCTAGCCCGTTTCGGGTGGCTGGTCTACCGGAAGAAGTCCTGCCTTATTCCCTCTCGGCGCATCATCTTTCTGGGCATGCTCTTCGACACCCGTCAGACCAAGGTCTTCCTTCCCAAAGACACGAGATCCACTCTGTCGGGACATACGCTTGCTCCAGGGTCCTCGGCCTCCCTCCCTCCGGTCGGCCATGAAGGTTCTGGGGAGGATGGTAGCAACATTAGAAGCGATTCCCTTCACCCAATTTCATTTGCGACCCCTTCAGCAAGCCATGTCTCAGTGGGATAGGTCTGTCTTCTCCCTGGATCGTCCGATGCGACTCTCTTCTCGGGTCAAACGGTCTCTCAACTGGTGTCTGACGTCACTTCTCATCTCCCAGGGCAGGTCCTTCAAGCGGTGACGACGGATGCCAGCCTGCTCGGCTGGGGTGCGGTTTTTCGCCACCAGACGGTTCAGGGCCGTTGGTCGGCGCAGGAGTCAATCTTTGTGATGACAAAAATGGCAATCTCCTTTTGTCAAACTCCTCACTTTCTTAGCACTACTGATGTGGGCATGTGCGGGATTTACAGTGCTGGAATTTGGTGGTTTGGTCTTGTACACTAGCAGCCAGCTCCTGCTTCAGACTGCATGGGCACAACTGAGCCCATGCCATATCTTTGAGGTAACTGTACATTGGATTGCGATAAATCACCTGCAATCTTGATGGACAGTTGTCATTTTGTGAGAAGGGGTTAAGAAATGTCAGTTGAGCTCTGGGCTGTTTTGGACAGCTTTTCATTTAGACAGTTTTGATAAACTAGATGGTGGCCCAATTCTAACGCATCGGGTTTTCTAGGATATGCATGTCCACGTGGTATATTGCACAGCCCACGTGGTATATTGCACAGCCCACGTGGCATATTGCACAGCCCACGTGGCATAATGCACAGCCCACGTGGCATATTGCCCAGCCACATATGTAATAGGTTAAAAAATAATCATATACTCGCCTTCCGAGGGCCCCTTGTAGTCCTGTCACCTGTGTGCGGTGCTTGCGGCAGCTTCTGGTCCCAGGGTTGGTATGAGCGCAGGACCTGTGATGAGGTCGTGGTCACATGACCGTGACGTCATGGCAGGTCCTTCTCGCATAGCATCCTTAGCATCGGAACCTGCCGCTTGCACTGCTGAGGACACCGCGTCACGTCGGAGGGTTAATAGCTGCGTAACCGGAGTGCGTTACACTGCGCTCCGGTAACGCTGGCATTAACCCTGTGTGAGGGCTGACTGGAGGGGAGTATGGAGCGGGCACTGACTACGGGGAGGAAAGAGCGGCCATATTGCCGCCAGACTGTGGCCATCGCTGATTGGTCGTGGGCGTTTTGCCACGACCCATCAGCAACTTGGATTCCATGACAGACAGAGGCCGCAACAAATGAATATCCGTGACAGAAAGACAGACAGAGACGGAAGTGACCCTTAGACAATTATTTAGTAGATGAGGTGGATTGTTTGACATGCATGAATGATTTACATAAGATGTCTAAATTAAAAATCCGTCACAAATTACAAAGCTAAACTTTAATTGAACATTTACAAGTGGCTTTTTTATCTCCATAGATGTTGTATCATGTGAATGGGTTGGTTTCTGTAGAATGTGTATGCATTTTTGCAAAGCCTGTGCAGATGAATGGCACTTGTGCATCAAACATACCACATGTTGGTACACGCCAGTGTTCACTGTTTCTGGGATCCTTGATGTGTTGCATTTGTATTTCAATTGCTATTTGAACATAGCATTTTTTTTTCTGTAGTGGGAAACAATCCATTGCTATTGATGACTGTACATTCCACCAGTGCGTTCGGCTCAGCAAGTTTGATTCGGAACGCAGCATTAGCTTTATTCCTCCCGATGGAGAGTTTGAGCTGATGAGGTAAGACTTGTTTCCTTGCTTTTAAACCTCATTCTGTTGTTGGGAAGGCCCACAGTTGATCTGTTCAGCATAATTTCTTCATTCATCGCTCCATTAATTCACATCTGTTAAGTTTACAGCAACTTAACATTTATACAATGCAGACTTATACTATATAGTCTTCTATTGTGCCAATAATTTTCACGTGTGTTGGAATGACAGCTTTTCTGCAAGGTCATGCCCTGTATCTGGAAAAAGTTTGTGGTGCAAGTCATGTGAAAAGAAAACCAAAAAACAGATTTTTGGTGCCTATAGTTTGTTTGCTGTATTCTCGTATCAGAATTTTTTTTTTATTGTCTTTTTACATTTAGATATCGAACCACAAAAGATATCATCCTTCCGTTCCGCGTCATCCCACTGGTTCGTGAGGTGGGGCGTACTAAATTGGAGGTGAAGGTGGTCATTAAATCCAACTTTAAGCCTTCCTTGCTGGCTCAAAAAATTGAGGTACGATATTCTATGGAAGTACTATGGAAAACTTTGAGCAAGTATGTTTTTAAGTGTCAGTTAGTTGGGCGCAAGGAAAAATCTCAACATATAAAGCACTTGAGTACTCCGATTATTTCACGTATGCATGGACTGGTTTCTTTCCAAATATTCAGTCGGCTGTTCTTCTTGCACATGCTTAAGTAGCTGATTTGCTCTACAGGTTCGAATCCCAACACCACTCAACACAAGCGGGGTGCAAGTCATTTGTATGAAGGGGAAAGCCAAATACAAGGCTAGCG
The DNA here is from genome assembly GCF_032444005.1 of Ranitomeya imitator. NCBI lineage: Eukaryota > Metazoa > Chordata > Amphibia > Anura > Dendrobatidae > Ranitomeya > Ranitomeya imitator. The sequence continues at coordinate 404,929,849 of NC_091286.1, read as the reverse complement.
AAAATGCCATTGTCTGGAAGTGAGTGACTAGAATATAGTTTTAGATAATATTTAATTTGTATTCCTATATTTTTGCAGATGACCCAAAGTAGTTGCCTTTTAAAGAGTTGGCCCTGAAAAACACTTCTCGCCTGTCCAAAGGATGGTTAATTACCAATTACAATATTGAAAACCCCTCCCCACCCCCCTCAACTGATTGCTAGAACAGGGAACAGAAACTCTTGTTTTAGAAGTGATTTAAATGGAGGCTAGTGCCCATGACTATCTGCTTATCCGTTCTCTGGAATGGGTGCTCAGGCTCAAGTCCTGTTTCTATTGATCTGTGCCACCCCCCCAGCATTTAAACATATATTAGCTAGGCAATGTTTTCTAGTGGCCAACCCCTTTTAGATCTATGTAGAATCCATTCCACAAGACTTTAAAGTAAAATTGTTGCTAAGTCCATTATGTTCAGAAAAATGCTTGTCACACAGCCGATTTTCATGACCTGTCCGTATTGGCATATTTGGTCCACAAATCAGACCAAATTCAAACCAAAGTCTGCTTTTCAAATAAATCTGCTATATTGGTGAATTTGGCCTAATACTGTGGTATAAGCCTAATCCGAGGAAGAAGAAAATAAACACAGGCAATTTACTACTTTAAAAAAAAAAAAAAACTTTCAGAAAGTTGACCTTTTTTAAGCCACCTCAAGAATGGCATTATACTGCCTCTGTACAAATCCCTAGTTAGACCGCACATGGAGTACTGTGTCCAGTTTTGGGCACCGGTGCTCAGGAAGGATATAATGGAACTAGAGAGAGTACAAAGGAGGGCAACAAAATTAATAAAGGGGATGGGAGAACTACAATACCCAGATAGATTAGCGAAATTAGGATTATTTAGTCTAGAAAAAAGACGACTGAGGGGCGATCTAATAACCATGTATAAGTATATAAGGGGACAATACAAATATCTCGCTGAGGATCTGTTTATACCAAGGAAGGTGACGGGCACAAGGGGGCATTCTTTGCGTCTGGAGGAGAGAAGGTTTTTCCACCAACATAGAAGAGGATTCTTTACTGTTAGGGCAGTGAGAATCTGGAATTGCTTGCCTGAGGAGGTGGTGATGGCGAACTCAGTCGAGGGGTTCAAGAGAGGCCTGGATGTCTTCCTGGAGCAGAACAATATTGTATCATACAATTATTAGGTTCTGTAGAAGGACGTAGATCTGGGGATTTATTATGATGGAATATAGGCTGAACTGGATGGACAAATGTCTTTTTTCGGCCTTACTAACTATATTACTATATATATATTACTATATTACTATATAATGTGGCACCTTGGCCTGATTTTAGGTACATTGTTTCAGCGCTTCTAGCTCCTTAAGGGGCTGTCCCATGAACAAAGACCATTATTTTTTAAAGATTACATCGTAGAACAAAAGGGCAAACAGTATATCTCATTACTATTGTCTGGCAAAGTTAAAGGGGTTGTCCCACAAATAAAGTTCATTTTAATCAATGGATCTTGGAGTAATTTCGCTGAGAAAATCCTATAAATGTGCCCTTGCTGTATAATGGCTGTGCCTGACCGTGGAGGAACATGGTCTGATCATAGCACAGCTCCTAAGGTACCTTCACACTCAGCGACGCTGCAGCGATACCGACAACGATATCGATCGCTGCAGCGTCGCTGTTTGGTCGCTGGAGAGCTGTCACACAGACAGCTCTCCAGCAACCAACGATCCCGAGGTCCCCGGGTAACCAGGGTAAACATCGGGTTACTAAGCGCAGGGTCGCGCTTAGTAACCCGATGTTTACCCTGGTTACCAGCGTAAAAGTAAAAAAAAACAAACACTACATACTTACCTACCGCTGTCTGTCCCCGGCGCTCAGCTTCTCTGCACTCCTCCTGCACTGGCTGTGAGCACAGCGGCCGGAAAGTAGAGCGGTGACGTCACCGCTCTGCTTTCCGGCTGACCGACGTTCACAGCCAGTGCAGGAGTGCAGAGAAGCTGAGCGCCGGGGACAGACAGCAGTAGGTAAGTATGTAGTGTTTGTTTTTTTTTTTTTACTTTTACGCTGGTAACCAGGGTAAACATCGGGTTACTAAGCGCGGCCCTGCGCTTAGTAACCCGATGTTTACCCTGGTTACCAGTGAAGACATCGCTGGATCGGTGTCACACACGCCGATCCAGCGATGTCAGCGGGAAGTCCAGCGACGAAATAAAGTTCTGGACTTTCCTCAGCGACCAACGATCTCCCAGCAGGGGCCTGATCGTTGGTCGCTGTCACACAGAACGATTTCCTTAACGATATCTTTGCTACGTCACAAAAAGCAACGATATCGTTAACGATATCATTATGTGTGAAGGTACCTCTAGGCAGGGGGGGAAGCAAGAGGAGACAGACTGGACCATCTGGTATCACGGCTGATTCTTTCTGTGAGGTAAACAATTTTTTTTTTTTTCAACAGGCAAATAAATGTTTTGCCTCACAGCTGTTCTGTCTGTGTACACTTTTGCTTCGCCCCCCCCCCCCCTGCCCAGGAGATGTTATGATCAGACCATGTCCTGTTTTCATGTTGGTGTTTTCCTTTTTTATGGAAACTCAGAAGGGAAAAAAAAAATAAAAAATTAAGAGGGGAAAAAAGTGTAACCAAGGAAGAGTCCCTTTGCATGTTGATACGCCGCATATAAGCATGGTATGTTGTAACCCATCTTCTGGTGCCTTATCACTTAGGATAAAACGGATGGCTGGAATGAAGGAATCGCAGATTAGTGCAGAGATCGAGCTCTTGCCGACCAATGACAAGAAGAAATGGGCACGTCCTCCTATTTCCATGAACTTTGAGGTAAGGCAGAACCTTTGCAGGCCGATGACAGGGTGAGCTGAAAGTGAAGACGTTGCCCGTGCCAACAAACATGGGTGGGTGTTTTTCATATGGCAGCACTAGAATCTCCTTACTATTGATACTGGTTTTACTTTTAGCATAGCAGTGTATCCAATAATGATACTAGCAAGCATTTGTTACGGTCTCTGTAAAAGATTAACGTTTGTTTCTTTCCCTAGGTCCCCTTTGCTCCGTCCGGCCTGAAAGTTCGTTACCTGAAAGTGTTTGAGCCTAAGCTGAACTACAGCGACCACGATGTGATAAAATGGGTTCGATACATTGGCCGCAGTGGAATCTATGAGACACGTTGTTAATGCATCGATATTTAGAGAGAAAGGAGACACCTCCATTGCTAATGCTGCCCGCATCACACTACATTCCGATGGGGTGACCCCAAGTTACAAACGGGAGGCAATGCTCTCAGGCTCTGAAGAGTGGAGATGCTCCTTACTTTCTTGCTCCTTCCGCCCGACCATTAGTCATTTGGCTCATTAATCCCATTCAGTCTGGAGGCTCTGCACAGATTCAGCTTTGGAAAGGTTAACCACACGTAGAGATCTCCAGTTTAAGGGATCTCCTTGTCCACCTTGCTGCTATCTGGTTTTATTAAAACCCTTCTTACATGCAGGTGCCCCCGACCTTGTATACCACCATACAGTCTGTGATATTGCTAGCAGATAGTATTTCTGAATAGTGTAGTGCTTCCTGCACGCTTCCCATCACATCCCTCTTACCAGTAGCGTTCTGTTTACTGTGTCCAAGTATCTGTCATTAACTATTAACGCTGTCGCAGGCCAGCTCAATAACAAGAGGGCAACGCGGAGTTCTGACATCAATATATGGGATAGGGAATAGCACAAAGATCAGTCTGCTTGGAGGGGGGGGTTACTTCTATGTTTTGAGGGGTTTTATCTGCAATGTTGATGACCAAATATAGGAGAAAGGGGTCATTTGATGCTCGTGTGGGGGTGGCCTTTCCCTACTTTTTTTTTTTTTTTTTTCTCAGTGAAGAGAAGGAGAGGACCATGTTATGAATGTCACAGAATTTGTCATGGAGTGCAAAGAATAAAACATATCACTGCCAGTGAGCAGTCACTAATCCTAAAGCGGCAAGGATGGGATCCTGTAACTACCACTGATGTGATTTGTGTAGCCCTGTGACCTCTCTCTCTCTCTCTCTCTCTCTCTCATATGTCCCTGTACTCCTTGTGCCGTGATTTGCTCTGTTTTTTTTTCTTTGTGATGGTCGATTCATAAACCTAATAAACAGTGTAGAAAATGAAGCCTTTGATTTTATTTATACAAATGTTGCCATTAAACAATTGTGCCACACTAGTTTATTCTGCAGTAATTCCTCCAATAGACCATAAATATAAAAGACCAAAAAATGTTCCTGCATCATCTGTTTTTAATTATTAATTATAACAGACAACAGAAATGAGCTATGGTCCCGCTTCCTCAGTGTTTGCAAAGAAATCTGCTGTAACGCTTTAAAAGTTTACCATACTTTTGCAACATTTATTATAGTGCCGTTTATTCCATGGCGCTTTACATGTGAAAGGGTTATACATAAAAAAACAAGTAAAATAATCTTAAATAATGCAGGTCACCAAATGGTACAGGAAGAGAGAGGACTCTGCCCACGATGGCTCACAATCTACAAGGGATGGGTGAGATAGAGCTGGTTGTGAAGCGTTTTGGTGGTTACTGTGGTGGTTAGGGCAGCACGGTGGCTCAGTGGTTAGCACTGCAGCCTTGCAGCGCTGGGGTCCTGGGTTCAAACCCCACCAAGGACAACATCTGCAAAGAGTTTGTATGTTCTCTCCGTGTTTGCGTGGGTTTCCTCCGGGTACTCCGGTTTCCTCCCACATTCCAAAGACATACTGATAGGGAGTTTAGAATGTGAGCCCCAACGGGGACAGTGATGATGATGTATGCAACTTGTAAAGCGCTGCGGAATATGTTAGCGCTATATAAAAATAAAGATTATTATTATTATTATTACTGTAGGTTGTAGACTTGTCGGAAGAGGTATGTCTTCAGGTTCCTCTTGAAGGTTTCCAAAGTAGGCGAGGGTCTGATATACACTGGAACACTTAAACAGAATATAACTCCCAAGTAAATCAAACTACTCAGAAATCAAACTGTCCACTTAGGAAGCAACACTGATTGACAATCAATTTCACATGCTGTGGTGCAAATGGAATAGACAACAGATGGAAAATGGCAATTATCAAGGAAAGGTATATTTATTCGGACTCCCATGACAGCACACGAGAGAGGGGATCCGCCCTTAAGGAACAGGAAACCTACAGATACAAAAGGGCGGCACCTCTCCCCATGCATCAGTTGGTTTCCTGTTCCTGAAGGGACTGGATGCCTATAGAATCTACAGGAGTCCAGGCCGGCCGGACCGATTCTGGTGGCGAGGGGGTCTCCCACTTCGGCCGGTGCGGGTACCTGAAGTAGTCACGGTGGCCCTGGCAGGGCGGCACGGCGGTGACTAGACAGCGTGGAGCGGTCGCCAGGGGGTGTCCGGTCTCCGGGGCCAGCATATGGTAAGTCGCTCTTCCCGTGTGCTGTGGGTCTCTCAGTGCAGGGGGGGCGCGGCAGCATCTAGGGGGCGCCGATCGGAACGTAGCTGGCCGGCCTCGGCGTTCCACGATGGCTGCTGTGGTGACGTCGGGGGGCGGAGCCGGCGACGACTTCCGGGTCGGTGAGCTCCTGCGCATGCGCAGGGGCTACAAGATGGCGGCGCCCACCGGAGATCATGCCGCAATCCCTCCTGAGCGACGATCCCCCACAGCTGCGGGAGGGCGGGAAAATTAAACGAGCAAGCTGGGCAAGGTGCGCTGACCGAAGGAGGGGCTTTATAAGGCGGCTCCAGCGGCATGTTCCCGGGTTCTGGCTCCAATTTACTAAAAATGGATTCGGATCAGGATCAGCAGGTGGTGCTGCTGGAACAAGCATCCCAGAAACCCAAGGAGAAGGAACATGAAAAGAGGAGCGATGGTTCGGGCCGCAGAAGCTCCTCCAGACAGGGGTCTGGAGGATCAGCCAAAAAGGATCCCCCTCGTGCTTCGGTATTTCTGGGTGTGAACAGCCACTGGTAAGTGATCTTCGAGAAAGTTCACTTAGTGACTAGTCTCCCCTCATATGTCTTATGCAGGGAAGGAAAAACGTCAGTAAGGCGAAGCATAGGGAATGTGCCATCTGCGGGGTTCCCTTGCCTGACTCACACCCTAAAAAACTATGTGACCCTTGTATCCAGCAGACGGTGAGGTTCTGGAAGGAGGGGAGGGGGTATAGCATGTAGATTTACACTCTAGTCTACCTTACTTATCCCCGTAGGTAGCCGAAGAATCCTCCTCTATTACGGCCAGTCTCAAAGAGATGATTAGAATGGAGGTTAAGGAGTCCTTTAAAAACCTTTCACAGTCAGGAGGTTCTAGGCAGAGAACTGAGTGGGCATCTGATTCATCTGTGGAAAAGGACAAGTCTGAAGAATCGGACGATTCAGCAGCTTCATCCTCCTCTTCGGAAGAAGACACTGCTCGGTTTTGCCTACCCATAGAAAGAATAGACTAATTGGTAAAGGCGGTCAGAGGCACAATGGGTATATCGGAACCCAAGCCTCAACTATCCAAAGAACAAATGATGTTCAGTGGATTGGAGCAGAAAAAGCGCAGAGTGTTTCCTTTAAATGAGAAAAGGGGAGGATAGGCGAAAACTAGGTACAGGTCTCATGTTTCGCCGTAACCAAACGGAAAACAAAAAACAAGACCAATGACTGGCAATTCCAGTGGGAGGGAGACTATTGCAATTCTCGGCAGAGTGGTCGAAAATTACAAACAGCGTTTGGATAAAAGACACTGTTTCCCATGGTCTCAAGCTGGAATTTGTTCATATTCCACAGGACAAATTTAGTTTAACACCCTGGCGCTCATCTCCCACTGAACAATTCGCCCTAGAAGAAGAAGTGAGGACTCTTTGCTCCAAAAATGTTTTGGTAGAAGTGCCGTATTCTCAGGCAGGGAAAGGGTTTTACTCTCCCCTGTTCCTAATCCAGAAGCCTGATAAATCTTACAGGACCATTATAAATCTTAAGGGTCTCAATAAGTTTTTGGTGAAACATACTTTCAAAATGGAGTCCATTAATTCGGCAATAAAGATGCTTTTCAACTGTTTCATGGTAGTAGTGGATTTGAAAGATGCCTACTATCATGTACCCATTCATGCTGATTTCCAACGATACCTGAGGGTAGCGATACTAATGGGGGGTAGGATTCAACATTTTCAATTCAGAGCGCTCCCCTTTGGGATCACCTCGGCACCTAGGGTGTTTACTAAAATAATTGCGGAAGTCATGGCGCATTTAAGAGAGTCAAATATCCTTATAGTCCCCTACTTAGACGATTTCCTCATTGTAGGTTACTCGGTAGATCATTGTCTGTCACAATGGGAGATTGCTAGAACCAAACTAGAACGGTTGGGTTGGATCATAAACTTTGAAAAATCGAGATTACAGCCCCTAAATGTTCAAAAATTCCTAGGGTTAATGTTGAATTCAGTGACACAGCAGTGTCTCCTCCCTATAGAGAAAATAGACCAAATTCAGAGTTTTGTATTAAGAGCAATCAATACACCTTCCATGACACTTAGGCAAGCAATGTCTCTACTTGGGTCACTCACATCTTGCATTCCAGCAGTTAAGTGGGCTCAGTTCCACACCAGGTCCCTACAAAAAGAAGTCCTGTTCCATGACAGAGCCTTAGGAGGCGCATTGAATGGAAAATTGACGTTGGGGCCGATAACATTGAATTCCCTTAGGTGGTGGCTAGATAAACGGAATCTATCAGCAGGGGTTCCCTGGATGGTAGATGTCACCCACGTGATAACCACAGATGCCAGCTCTTCAGGGTGGGGAGCCTATATGGGGGACATGGTGGTCCAGGGACAGTGGGAACCCTTCACAACATTCTCATCAAACCAAAGGGAGTTGTTGGCGGTTGAATTGGCTGTTAAAAAATTCCTCGTATATCTGCAGGGCCAGCACGTCAGAATTCTGTCGGACAACAGAGTGGCGGTCGCTTACATAAACCGGCAAGGGGGAACTCGTTCCGAAACTTTAATGCAGATCACGGGTCGGTTGTTCCAGGTGGCAGAGCTCAATTTTCTATCTTTGACAGCTCTTCACATCAAAGGAAAAGAAAATGTGGCAGCAGATTTCCTCAGCCGAAATGTGTTAAAACAGGGAGAATGGTCTCTCAACGAGGACATTTTCAAACTTATCGTCCGCAGATGGGGTCAACCAGTGGTGGATCTATTCGCCACCAGAAACAACAGAAAAGTAACTCTTTTGCTCCCTAAATCCCAGGGAGAATCCCCTGGCGGTGGACGCGTTTCTGATAAAATGGGATTTTCCACTGGCCTATGCTTTCCCACCACTGAACCTGATACCTCTAGTGGTGAGGAAAATCAGGGAGGATCGAGCGAAAGTCATCCTTATCGCCCCCTTTTGACCCAGAAGAACCTGGTTTGCCTGGCTCAAGACAATGTCCGTAGCGGTCCCCTGGGTACTGCCAGAGATCCCGAACTTGCTTTCTCAGGGACCGATCTCCCATCCACAAGTGGCGGCGCTCCATTTAACGGCATGGAGTTTGAACGGTCACTATTAGTGGGGAAAGGCTTCTCTCCAAACTTAGTAGAGACACTCCTAAAGAGTAGAAAGCAAATAACTACGAGAATCTACTCTAGGACTTGGAGAAAGTTCTTGACTTGTTCAAAATTTAATATCCAAGACGGGGTGCCAATACAACAAATCTTAGAGTTCCTACAAAAGGGGTTCGAGTTAAAACTCTCTCCTAGTACCCTTAGAGTACAGGTCTCAGCTTTGGGTGCCCTGTTTTCCTGTAATATAGCTAATAACTACTGGATAGCGAGGTTTATTAAGGCAGTTAGTAGATCTACACCACTGCATAAAGACAGAACAGTTCCATGGGATTTAAATTTAGTTCTGTCCTCTCTCACTAAATCCCCCTTTGAACCTCTGCAGGAGGCCTCGATCAAAATGTTGACACTCAAAACGGCCTTCCGGATTGCCATAACCTCAGCTCACAGGATAGGGGATATACAGGCGCTTTCCAGAGCTCCTCCATACACTGAAATCTTGTCAGAGTAGTCCTTAGACCAGACCCAGCATATCTACCAAAGGTGGCGACACGTTTCCATAGATCACAGGAGATAGTTTTGCCGTCCTTTATTCCTAATCCCTCTAATCCTAAAGAGCAGGAGCTTCATACGTTAGACGTCAGGAGATCTCTTCTTCAGTATATTTCAGCTACTGATAATTGGAAGAAAGATGGGGCACTGCTTCTTTCCTTCCAAGGTCCAAGGAAAGGGTTTAGAGTATCAAAATATTTACTGGCTAAATGGATTAGGGAAACTATCTCTCTAGCTTATACAGCAGGTGGGGGGCCAGCTCCGCAGAATCTAAAGGCACATTCCACCCGGGCCATGGCGTCATCCTGGGCGGAAAGATCTGGAGTGTCAATGGAGCAGATATGTAAGGCGGCCACATGGTCATCCCCTTCCACTTTCTTTAAACACTATCGGTTGGATTTGGGGTCCTCCTCTGATCTTTCCTTTTGGGTTAAGGGTGCTACAATCTATAGTCCCTCCCTAAGGTAGCTTACATCTCTGTAAATCTCTCGTGTGCTGTCATGGGAGTCCGAATAAAGCATTAAGCTACTTACTGGTAGCGGCATTTTTCGGAGGCCCATGACAGCACCCTTAGTTCCCTCCCTAATCACGTGGGGGTAGCACTTCCTGATATGTATATAGCGTAATATGTAAATCTCACGTATGGTGTCTTATTACAATAATGGGTTATTTTGTTTCAAAATGTATATAATGTATATTTGTGTACCACTAACCGCGGCAGTCCTCTCAGGCTCTGAAATACAACTGATGCATGGGGAGAGGTGCCGCCCTTTTGTATCTGTAGGTTTCCTGTTCCTTAAGGGCGGATCCCTTCTCTCGTGTGCTGTCATGGGCTTCCGAAAAATGCCGCTACCAGTAAGTAGCTTAATGCTATCTTGGTACTGTTAGCCAGTGGATAGAAAAATATTTAGAATAGTGTTGATACCTTTAATGGCTAACTGAAAAGATGCTAACAAATTGCAAGCTTTCTACACTACTCGGGCATAGACTAATAGAAATTCTGAAAAATCACATAGATGTGATTTATATATATTTATTGTGCTGTTGTGCATAAATGTGATTCTTATGAATTTCTAGTAGTCTATGCCTTATGAAGAGACCGGAGTAGTCTCAAAAGCTTGCAGTTTACCATCTTTTCAGTTAGCTATTAAAAGGTATCAACCACTGAGGACTCTCAATTCTAAATATTTGGTAATTATCAAGACACTCAATAAGGCCGGTTTCACACGTCAGTGGCTCTGGTACGTGAGGTGACCGTTTCCTCACGTACCGGAGACACTGACTCACGTAGACACATTAAAATCAATCTGCACATGTCAGCGTGTTTTCACGGACCGTGTGTCCGTTTGAAAAACACGGAGACATGTCAGTGTTTGTGGGAACGCACGGATCACACGGACCCATTAAAGTCCGTGTACCATGTAGGAGACAGCGCTACTGTAAGCTCTGTTTCCCCCCCCCCCCACCTCCCCCCTGCGTGTAGTGCTGAAGCCGGAATTCATCCTTTCTCCCTAGCACCGTTCGCTGGAGAGAAGGAATGAATAATCTTTTTTTTTTCCCCTTAAAAATAAAGTTTGTGCGTCCCCTCCCGCCTCCCATCCCCTGTGCGCCCCTGCGTGCCAGGAAATACCGACACCCAGCTCCAGCGATGTCTCCTCTCAGCGGCTGCAGCCTGTGCTGTGTGAGCGGTCACGTGGTCCCGCTCATTACAGTGAGGAATATGCACATATTCCTCACTGTAATGAGCGGGACCACGTGACCGCTGACACAGCACAGGCTGCAGCCGGCGCTGGGTGTCGGTGAGTATTTCCTGGCAAGCGGGGGGGGGGGCGGGCACAGGGGATGAGAGGCGGGAGGGGATGCACAAACTTTATTTTTAAGGGAAAAGAAAAAAAAATTATTCATTCCTTCTCTCCAGCGAACGCTGCTGGGAAGAAGGGATGAATACCGGCTTCAGCACCGCACGCAGGGGACAGCGCTTAACTGTAGCGCTGTCTCCTGCACGGTCCGTGTGGTCCTCAGTCTGCACAGGGCTCCCGCACGTGTGCCACACTGATGTGCTACGTAAGCACACGGACATGGATAATTCCGGTACCGGAATTATCTGGACGTGTGGGACAGGCCTAAGAGTGGTTCTGCAGGTGGGGACCACAAACCACATCTCGGTACCAATGCTTTCTGGCTGATGTTTTGGTCACTTATGAATGTTGGTTGTGCTTTCACCCTCGTGGTTAGCATGAGACGGACTCTGTAGCCCACACAAGTGCCTCAGGTAGTGCAGCTCATCCAGGATGGCACATCAATGCGAGCTGTGGCAAGATTTGCTGTCTGTCAGCGTAGTGTCCAGAGGCTGAAAGCGCAACCAGGAGACTGGCCAGTACACCAGTAGATGTGGAGGGGGCCATGGGAGGACAACAACCCAGCAGCAGGACCGCTACCTCACCTTTGTGCAAGGGTTAAGAGGAGGAGCACTGCCAGAGCCCTGCAAAATGACCTGTGTCTGCACAATCAGTTAGAAACCAACTCCATGAGGATGGTCTGAGTGCCCGACGTCCGCAAAAGGGGGTTGTGCTCACAGCCCATCACCGTGCAGGACACTTGGCATTTGCCGCAGAACACCAGGATTGGCAAACTCGCCACTGGTGCCCTGTGCTCTTCACAGATGAAAGCAGATTCACACTGAGCACATGTGACAGTCTGGAGATGCCGTGGAGAGCGATCTGCCTGAAACATCCTTCAGCATGACCAGTTTGGCAGTGGGTCAGTAATGGTGTGGGGTGGCACTTCTTTGGAGGGCCTCACAGCCCTCCATGTGCTCGCCAGAGGTAGCCTGACTGCCATTAGGTACTGAGATGAGATCCTCAGACCCTTTGTGAGACCATATGCTGGTGCAGTTGGCCCTGGGTTCCTCCTAATGCAGGACAAAGCCAGACCTCATGTGGCTTGAGTCTCAGCAGTTCTTGCAAGATGAAGGCATTGAAGCTATGGACTGGCCCGCCTGTTCCCCAGACCTGAATCCGATTGAACACATCTGGGACATCATGTCTCGCACCATCCACCAACTTCACGTTGCACCACAGACTGTCCAGGAGTTGGCGGATGCTTTTGCCCCGGTCTGGCAGGAGATCCCTCAGGAGACCATCCGCCACTTCATGAGGAGCATTCCCAGGCGTTGTAGAGAGGTCATACAGGCACGTGGAGGCCACACACTACTGAGCATCATGTCCTTGTCTTGAGGCATTTCCACTGAAGTTATATCAGCCTGTAACTTCATTTCTCCTTCGCCTCATTGGGGGACACAGACCATGGGTGTATGCTGCTGCCACTAGGAGGCTGACACTAAGTGATACAAAGAAAGTTAGCTCCACCCCTGCAGTATACACCCTCCTGCTGGCTCTCAGCTAACCAGTTCTTGCTTAGTGTCCGTAGGAGGCACACGGACGGGTCTGCTATTCAGACCCAAAACTCTTTATTTTTTACATTTTTGATTGTACCTCTTACAACGAATGAAGGGACGATGGATACTTTCAAGGCTCTGATCTCCCTGCACCCTGAAAGGACGAGCACATGGAGTGTCGCGTACCCTCTCCCCAGCCAGGCCTAATGCCAGACAACTGGCCCTGTCCACCCAGGGGCTGAACTCCATTGATGTACTGAGGCCCCTCTCTTTGCCGTCCGAGCAGCCCCCACTGTCCCACCACTGTTAAAGCGGATGGCACAAGGAGGCGGACGGTTCCTCTCCACCTCCCTAACAAAGGGATGATGGATTGAGGTTTACCCCTCTATCCCTGCATTGTCCACGCTGCAATACCTGACCTGCAGAAGAACAATAGAGTGAGCGCGCCTTCCTCAGCGCTGAAACCCAGTCATCGCGGCGGCTCCATGCCAGGACGCGGACCGATGGTGAGTGGATCCAGTCAGCGATGGGCCTCTGCAGTGGGATATTCACATGCTGACAGCCTCCACTTCCCTGTGGCCCACCTCCCTGAGGTAACGCTCCGACCGGCTACTAAAATTTAGACCCCGGCTTCGGCCGATGTGTAGTCTGCATCCCGGAAGTCATGCCCGCACTATAGCGTGCTAAGGCGGCTCCGCCCGCTTTTCTGGCACGGGAGCGCTTCATTTTCTCAGCCACTACAACGCCATTCATTTCTACCAATGGTATCGCTCCCGCTGGCTGCAGAAATTTGGGCCTATTCATGGAAATCTCGAGGCTCCGCCCACATCGTGTCTGTAGCTCTGCCCCCCGAATTGGCGCTTCTCGCTCTCTGTGAGATTTTACCACCTCTGCAACTCCCGGTGGCCATCTTGGTCCACCCGGCCAGCTCACACAGGGGCAACTTTTTTTTTGCATTAAAGGGGCAACTCCGGTTCTGCTCTACACTACGCAGTATCCATCATAAGGAGCCGCAATCCATAGTTTCTCTGACCAAGAGGTTGAATCCCTCCATGAACCCTCTGTGGCTCGAGTGCTCGCAGGACCGATATACATGGTCCCTCTCCTACATGGAAGCCGTTGGCTAGCAGGGGCCACAAGTATTCTAGAAACGTACAGGCATCTATAAAACAAGTTTTCATTTCCTGATCTCTCTCCCCAATGATTTGCTGAGAACAAGGCTCGGAATATGGATCGGATATTGCCTTGGATCTGGACTTGCCAGAGCTTCAGAAAAGGATGGATTCACCTATTTATATCATCAACCAATCTCTGTACATTGACGAGGGACAACCTGCCCTGTCCACCCAGGGACCTGAACTCTGTGGATGTACAGAGGCACCCTTTTTTGGCATCCGAGCACCCCCCTCTGCATCACCACTATTTAGCAGATGATGCAAGAAGGTGGGCGATCCCTCTCCACTTCCCTGTTAAGAGGATGGTGGACCGAGGGTTCCTAATTTTTAACTCTGCACTGTCAAAAGACAGCGGCGATGGCAAGAGACGGCTTTTTCCTGGATGCAGCCGCGCATTCTGTCACTTGGCATATTAACCGGCTGGAATCTCCTGTGGTATACCTACCAGTATCTCTGCCCGATGTATCATCAATTAAAAATACCACGGACTGTCAGATAGGAAATCTGGTTCATTTCGTCTTGCGGCTTCGGGTTCAGCGCTCTACCCTTCCTTAGCCGCCGAATGGGTTGCTAGAGCAATGGTCTCCTGGTCGGAGACCTTAACTACTTTGATTCACACCAGTGACCTTTTCCCGAAGACAGTACAGCTGACCAATCAAATCTTCTGAGCGGGAGTCTAACAAAGGATCGTATGTTTCCTACAGACCCAACCAGCAGTGGAAGGGTTGTCCAGGACAGTCTAGATCTAAGGGATCTTGGTTCCAAAAAGGAGAACGAAAAGACCGATCCTGAACCTCAAGCTTCTAACAACCTTTGACAAGGTCCTCCTTTTTTGGATGGAGTTCCTCCGCTCAGCGATTACTTCAACAGAAAAAGGTGGAGTTTCTGGCATCCATCGACATTCGGGATGCTTACCCTCACGTTCCTATTTTTCCCCTCTTCAAAAGTTCCATCGCTTTTCCATTCGCGAACAGCATTTTCAAGTCACGACCTTGCCCTTCGACCTTGCTACCACACCCAGAGTGTTCAGAAGGGTCATGGCGGCTGTCATGTTCCTCTTGCACCCTAGAGATGTGGTCGTCCTGCCCTATTTGGTCATCTTTTTAGCCGCTCTTTCAGGACTACACGGAGTCGTCTATATCACTTGCGATACCCTCTCACCTGGGCTGGCAGCTAAACTTAGACAAGCTTTCCTCTTTTCCAGCCCAGTAGATCCTTTTTGAGGATGATCCTGCACACTTACAGAAGGATGGTAATTCTTCCTCGAGACAAGGTCGTGGCCCTTCAACAGGGAGCTCGCGCACTTGATCACTCATCCCCTCATTTCATTCAATTTGCTAGGAAAGTTCTGAGGAAAAATGGTGACGACAATGGAAGCAGTTTCCTTCCTTTCCCTCGTTTTCAGCAAGTCAAGAAGGCTTCAGAGGGTAGTCTCTGAGCTCTTTCCTCATCCAGGGCCTTGCTCCCGGTTCAATGGTTATTGGTGACTACCAATGCCAGTCTTCTTCTCCCAATCATTGCTCTAGGGATCCGAACGGTACGGCTAGTCCTACTGCAGGTCCACTGCCTTCTAGCGGGTCACCCCATCCAAATTCAATTGGATAATGCTACGGCTGTGCCATACGTCAATCATCTAGCAGGTACCCACGGTCAGGCACCAGGGCCGAGGTACCTCACATTCTCTGATGGGCCGAGATCTATCATTCGGTGATCTCGGCAATACATATCCCAGGAGTAGAACTCTGTCCGGCAGACATATTCAGCCGTCAGGAATCCCCTCAAGTGAGTGGGAACTTCACCAGGAAGTCTTCTATCAGACCTGCCTTCACTGGAGCTCTCCAGTTGTAGATCGGATGGCGTCCAGACTGAATGCCAATGTACTCGAGTTCATGGTTCGGCCTCGAGATCCAAGAGACATCGCAGTGCATGCTCTGGTTCTTCCGTGGTACCAGTTTTTATAACCCCTCTTCCACTACTTCCAAAAGCTTTTCGGAAGCAGAAAGGGCCCCAGTGATCCTCGGGGATCCGCACTGACCAAATCAGTTTTTTTTTTTTTTTGTGGAGCTAGTATCTTTCCGTCTTCACATGTAGTTCTTCCCTATCGCATACAGTTAGATCTTTGGGATCTTAATGGTCCTGGGAGTCTTACAGTAGACTCCTTTTGATCCGGACAGACTTTTCCATCAGGGAAGGTCGCCCTTTTTTCTCTGCGATCTTGTCATCCTGACGAGTCTTCAGATCTTGCCGCTCTGTTCTTTCAGACTTTTTTCCTTATTACCATCAAGGCAAGGTTGTCCTCAGGCCATTCCCGTCCCTTCTTACCAAGGTGGTATTGTATTCCCACTGTTATGAGGGCATCGCTCTTCCCTCATCTCTTTCGGCTCCAGTCAAAATGGAATGGGTTCCCCATAATCTCAATGAAGTGAGTGCTCTGAGTAGGTACGCATCAAGGACGGCGTCCTTCCGAAAGTCGGACACTTTATTTGGGCTTCCTGACGATAAGAAGGCTTCCTGATGGTTACAGGAATGGTTTAGCTGTTTCATTGGCCATGTTAGCCTGGTGGATTCTTTTCACCATCTAGGAGTCCTTCCGTGTTAGGCGGCGAGGGATCTAGGCACCAGGCGCCTGCAAGCTTGTGTATTCGTCCAGTCTGCATGCATTCTTGAAGCACTATAATCCCCACACTTCCACAGATGTGAGTCTGGGCAGGCGGACTCTGCAGGCCGCAGTGGTGCACTTGTAAGTAGCGGTTACACAGGGCCTGATCTGATGTTGTCCCCACCCAGGGACTGCTTTGGGACGTCCCATGGTCTGTGTCCCCCAATGAGGCAAAGGAGAAATAGGGATTTTTGTGTACTCACCGTAAAATCCGTAAAAGTGAATTTGGGGTACTCACCGTAAAATCCTTTTCTCCGAGATATTCATTGGGGGACACTGCTCCCACCCTGTTATTAGCTTGTTTGTTTTTATAATTTGACATGCTATACTCTCATATATAATATGTCATGCTATACGCTCATATGTTGTTGATCTCCTACTGCTTTTGCACCGAACTGGTTAGCTGAGAGCCAGCAGGGGAGGAGCTAACTTTCTTTGTATCACTTAGTGTGGCAGCAGCACACTCCCATGGTCTGTGTCCCCCAATGAATGCCTCAGAGAAAAGGATTTTACGGTGAGTACCCCAAATTCACTATTTTCCACTTTGATTTTGAGAATCATTCCAACTCCAGACCTCCGTGGGATATTAGTTGTGATTTACGTTGATCATTTTTAGGTTTTATTGTTCTCAACACATTCCACTAAGTAATAAATAAAGATTTACAACTGGAATATTTCAGCGCTTAATTAGGATGTGGGATTTTAGTGTTCCCTTAATTTTTTTTAGTAGTGTATTTTGGGGTAGAGCGTTCGAGTAGAGGGGGTGCGTGGGAGAAATCTTGTATGCGATTCTGGGAAGAGGATGTAAGAGGGGAGTAGAGAATGAGATTTTGTGAGGATTGGAGGTTGTATGCAGGTAAGAACAAGGATGTTTCTCCAAAAGCTCTGCCACGTTTCTGTTTTCACACCAATTTTGGTTTGCTTTGCCAAAGTGATCACAGTTGGGGAGGAACTGAGATTCAACAACCACTCATTTAATTCATGATGAGGTGTGGCGTACCTTACACCACAAATGTTGCTCCAGTAAGATGTGTAGCAAATGCACGCCACTTTTAATACATTCCTGATTCATTAAGAATCTTGTGCCCTTAAATCAATTTAGTACATCGCACTCTTTCTCAAGACTGGTGTGAATAATGCCATTCCTGAGGAATAAGGGCTTATGTTACACTACTGGAATTTGCAAGCATTTGACTAGAGTATACTACTTTAGGCTACGTCCATATTTGCGGATTTGATCCCATTTACATCCAGAGAACACAAGCACCATTCTATATGCAGCAACAAGCATCGATGTTTGGAAAATGCCCCCTTTGGTGTAAATGATGTAACTTAAGGGTGTCTTCTTATCCTCTCTCCAGCTTCCCTGCCTTCATATTTGCTGGGACTGGTGCTCTTGCCAGGTTTGGGCCAGGTTGCGACTGCCCCAAACCATGTGCTCTTCAATGCTGCAAGCAGACGTGGTGTTGCCTCTACAGAATTCGAGGTGCACAGTTGTATTGAGGTTGGGTAGATCAAGAGCGATCAGTGGACTCCAATGATTAGGGCAGCTTCTGAACAGTGCTTCCACTTGCTGTTGGGTATCTTTTAAAGACTGTACGTGTTCGACCACTTTAACCCCTTTCCGACATCGGGTGTAATAGTACTCCAATGTCGAACTCCCCCTGTTTGGTGCTGGCTCCGGCGCTGAGCCCGCACCTTTCTGGGCACATGTCAGCTGACATGCCGCAACAGCCACGGGTGGAATCGCGATCCACCTGTGGCTGTTAACTAGTTAAATGCCGATGTCAATCTCTGAGAGCTGCATTTAACTCGCGCTTCTGGGAAGCGTGCCGTACATTTTGCCCATTGATGACCCCGTGAATCACGTGATTGCAGGTCACCGATGGGTTATCATGACAAAGGTCTCCAACAGACCTTTATGGTTGTCATAGCCAGATTGCTATGAGCGCCACCTGGTGGCCGGCGCTCATAGCAAGTGAGCATTTCTGCTATATACAGGTGATCTGATCGCCTATATGTAGCAGGCCGATCAAAGTACTGCAGCTTCTACTCTCCCATAGACTATTGAAGCATGCCAAAACTAAATGTTTTTAAAAATATTTAAAATAAAAGTTCAGATTGCCCCATTCAAAAGAGAAAAAAAAAATTAACTATTGCTTAACGAGAAAAAGCCAAAATTACGGGGGGTTTGGGTTTTTTGCGTTATCATTTTTCACTCCCCTCCTTCCCAGAGCCATAACGTTTTTTATTTTTCCATCAATATTGCCATGTGAGGGCTTATTTTTTGCCGGATCAGTTGTACTTTTGAACAACACCATTGGTTTTACAATGTCTTGTACTAGAAAACAGGAAACATTCCAAGTGTGGTGAAATTGCAAAAAAAAAAGTGCAATCCCACACTTTTTTTTTTTGTTTGGCTTTTTTTCCTAGGTTCACGAAATGTTAAAACTGACCTGCCGTTATGGTTCTCCAGGCCATTATGAGTTCATAGACACCAATCATGTCTAGGTTCTTTTTTATCTAAGTGGTAAAAAAAAAATTCCAAACTTTGCTTAAAGGGAACCTGTCACCCCGTTTTTTCAAGAAGAGCTAAAAATAGCGTTAAATAGGGGCAGAGCTGGGCTTTACATTAGTGTATTTTGGAGCCTTTATTCCCCACCTATGCTGCCGAAATACCTTTGTAAAGTCGCCGTTTTGGGCTGTCACTCACGCTGGTCAGGTCATATGGGCGTGGTGACAGCGCTGTTTCTCCCCCAGATCTCCATTGGTGGCGTAGTGGTGTGCGCATGTCCAAGTGGCGAACCCACTGCGCAGCTTCAAGGAAAATAGTACGATCTGCGCTATTCAGCCGTTTATCGGTGGGCGCGGCCATCTTTGTGAGGCCGCGCGTGCGCAGATGGTTCTTCTCGGCTTCCCGGGGCTTCAGGAAAATGGCCGCAGATCGCGCTATTTTCCTTGAAGCTGCGCAGTGGATTCGCCACTTGGACATGCGCACACCACTACGCCACCAATGGAGGCTAAGAGAGGCTAAGTGCCAGAATAGGCGCATTTTACAGATGTGCCTTTACTGGGGTGGCTGGGGGCAGATGTTTTTAGCCAGGGGGTGCCAATAACCATCGTCCCTCTCTAGGCTATTAATATCTGCCCACAGTCACTGGCTTTCCCACTCTGGCGAAGAAAATTGCGCGGGAGCCCACACCAGCTTTTTCCGTGATTTAACCCTTTACTTTAACACCTAGAGCTCCCAAATTTTGCACACGGACACTTCTAACATTAGTAGTAAGGAATATGTAAAAAAAAAAAAAAGGATATGAAATGGTTTACTGTATGTAAGCCATGTCTCATATCCTGTGGGGTTTGATAAGGAGATAGCAAAAGCCGGCAATTGAATTACCGGATTTTCTGCTATTTAGCTCTGTATTAAATATTAATGTATGTGTGTGTGTGTGTGTCTCACTGATAGAGATATATATATATATATATATATATATATATATATATATATATATATATATATATATATATATATATATATATATATGAGAGAGAGATCTAGAAAAAGAAAACAAAAAGCAGCACCAAAATAAAACAAAGGATGCAAAATACAGTACAGACCAAAAGTTTGGACACACCTTCTCATTTAAAGATTTTTCTGTTTTTTCATGACTATGAAAATTGTACATTCACACTGAAGGCATCAAAACTATGAATTAACACATGTGGAATTATATACCGTATATACTCGAGTATAAGCCGAGATTTTCAGCCCAAAATTTTGGGCTGAAAGTGCCCCTCTCGGCTTATACTCGAGTCAAGGTGGGTGGCAGGGTCGGCGGGTGAGGGGGAGAGGGCGCTGAGGCATACTTACCTAGTCCCAGCGATCCTCGCGCTGTCCCTGCCGTCCCACGGTCTTCTGTGCTGCAGCTTCTTCCCCTCTTCAGCAGTCACGTGGGACTGCTCATTACAGAAATGAATAAGCGGCTCCACCTCCCATAGGGGCGGAGCCGCCTATTCATTCCTCTAATCAGCGGTGCCGGTGACCGCTGATAAAGAAGCTGCGGCACCGAAGACCAGGCAGAGGGACAGCGCGAGGATCGCCAGGACTAGGTAAGTATAGCATATTCACCTGTCCTCGTTCCAGCCGCCGAGCGTCGCTCCATCTTCCTGGCCGGCGCCTCCATCTTCCCGGCGTCTGCGCTCTGACTGTTCAGGCAGAGGGCGCGATGACGCATATAGTGTGCGCGGCGCCCTCTGCCTGATCAGTCAGAGCAGAGACGCCGGGAAGATGGAGGCGCCGGAACGAGACGCCGGGAGCTGCAATCAAGGGAGGTGAGTATGTGTTTTGTTTTTTTTATTGCAGCAGCAGCAGCAGCAGCAGCGGCGGCAGAGATTTATGTGGAGCATCTATGGGGCACAGTGAACGGTGCAGAGCACCGTATATGGCACATCTATGGGGCACAGTGAACGGTGCAGGGCACCGTATATGGCACATCTATGGGGCACAGTGAACGGTGCGGGGCACAGTGAACGGTGCGGAGCACCGTATATGGCACATCTATGGGGCACAATGAACGGTGCAGAGCACCGTATATGGGCACAGCTATGGGGCACAGTGAACGGTGCAGAGCACCGTATATGGCACATCTATGGGGCACAATGAACGGTGCAGAGCACCGTATATGGCACAGCTATGGGGCACAGTGAACGGTGCGGAGCACCGTATATGGCACATCTATGGGGCACAATGAACGGTGCGGAGCACCGTATATGGCACATCTATGGGGCACAGTGAACGGTGCGGAGCACCGTATATGGCACATCTATGGGGCACAGTGAACGGTGCAGAGCACCGTATATGGCACATCTATGGGGCACAGTGAACGGTGCAGAGCACCGTATATGGCACATCTATAGGGCACAATGAACGGTGCAGAGCACCGTATATGGCACAGCTATGGGGCACAGTGAACGGTGCGGAGCACCGTATATGGCACATCTATGGGGCACAATGAACGGTGCAGAGCACCGTATATGGCACAGCTATGGGGAAATATGAACGGTGCAGAGCACTGTATGGCACAGCTATGGGGAAATAATGATCTATTTTTATTTTTGAAATTCACCGGTAAATGCTGCATTTCCACCCTAGGCTTATACTCGAGTCAATAAGTTTTCCCAGTTTTTTGTGGCAAAATTAGGGGGGTCGGCTTATACTCGGGTCGGCTTATACTCGAGTATATACGGTACTTAACAAAAAAGTGTGAAACAACTGAAATTATGTCTTATATTCTAGGTTCTTCAAAGTAGCCACCTTTTGCTTTGATGACTGCTTTGCACACTCTTGGCATTCTCTTGATGAGCTTCAAGAGGTAGTCACCAGGAATGGTCTTCAAACAATCTTGAAGGAGTTCCCAGAGATGCTTAGTACTTGTTGGCCCTTTTGCCTTCACTCTGCGGTCCAGCTCACCCCAAACCGTCTCGACTAGGCTCAGTTCTGGTTACTGTGGAGGCCAGGTCATCTGGCGTAACACCCCATCACTCTCCTTTTTGGTCAAATAGCCCATACACAGCCTGGAGGTGTGTTTGGGGTCATTGTCCTGTTGAAAAATAATTGATGGTCCAAATAAATGCAAACCGGATGGAATACCATGCCGCTGTAAGATGCTGTGGTAGCCATGCTGGTTCAGTATGCCTTCAATTTTGAATAAATCCCCTACAGTGACACCAGCAAAGCACCCCCCCACACCATCACATCTCCTCCTCCATGCTTCACGGTGGGAACCAGGCATGTAGAGTCCATCCGTTCATCTTTTCTGCTTCGCACAGAGACACGATGGTTGGAACCAAAGATCTCAAATTTGGACTCATCAGACCAAAGCACAGGTTTCCACTGGTCTAATGTCCATTCCTTGTGTTCTTTAGCCCAAACAAGTCTCTTCTGCTTGTTGCCTGTCCTTAGCATTGGTTTCCTAGCAGCTATTTTACCATGAAGGCCTCCTGCACAAAGTCTCCTCTTAACAGTTGTTGTAGATATGTGTTTGCTGCTAGAACTCTGTGTGGCATTGACCTGGTCTCTAATCTGAGCTTCTGTTAACCTGCGATTTCTGAGGCTGGTGATAAACTTATCCTCAGAGGCAGAGGTGACTCTTGGTCTTCCTTTCCTGGGGTGGTCCTCATGTGAGCCAGTTTTTTTTTTGTAGCGCTTGATGGTTTTTGCCACTGCACTTGCGGACACTTTCAAAGGTTTCCCAATTTGTCGGACTGACGCCTTCATTTCTTAAAGTAATGATGGCCACTCGTTTTTCTTTACTTAGCTGCTTTTTTCTTGCAATAATACAAATTCTATCAGTCTATTCAGTAGGACTATCAGCTGTGTATCCACCAGACTTCTGCACAACACAACTGATGGTCCCCACCCCATTTATAAGGCAAGAAATCCCACTTATTAAACCTGACAGGGCACACCTGTGAATTGAAAACCATTCCCGGTGACTACCTCTTGAAGCTCATCAAGAGAATGCCAAGAGTGTGCAAAGCAGTCATCAAAGCAAAAGGTGGCTACTTTGACGAACCTAGAATATAAGACATAATTTTAGCTGTTTCACACTTTTTTGTTAAGTGTATAGTTCCACATGTGTTAATTCGTAGTTTTGATGCCGTCAGTGTGAATGTACAATTTTCATAGTCATGAAAATACAGAAAAATCTTTAAATGAGAAGGTGTGTCCAAACTTTTGGTCTGTACTGTATATAGAAACAAATAAGTGACTATACAAAATGAATGTAACATACGTGTGTGTGCTAAGGCTATTTTCACACATCCGTCTTTTGGTGCCATGCCGATTCCAGCGTCGCGCCGCAGAGTTGGATCCGGCATAATTTGTGAAAACCGGAAGGAACGGATCCGGTTTTCTCCCGTATCCGATGCCAGCGGTAAACCGGATCCATTCCTTCCGGTTTACATCCGTTTTGTCCGTTTTTCCATCCGGTTTTTGATGGATCCAGTTTTTAAAAACGCCCCCTGACAGGCTAAAAATGTGATTGACGCCCTGAAAACTATATATACAGTGTTCCTACAGCCCATCAGTGACAGGTTGGAGAGGAGTAGATACAGAGCAAGATGGACGGCATTATTGCGAAGATTCTGCAGAACAACGTGGATTTTTCTGTGGAGACGCATAGATTGAAAGCAATTGTTCTTGAGAAGGAGCGAGAGAGACAGCGCATCATGCGTCTGCGCCGACGCCGTTTGTGGATCCACCCCATCACGGCCCAGAGAATGACGCGGGGAGTCTTTTTCTACTTTATACATGGAGCTACGAGGGTAGCCAGAGAAGTTTTTCAGCTATGTGCGGATGAAAGCGGAGAACTTTGATGTATTGGTGGATCGAATTGAACATCTAATAAGGAGTGATACATATTGCAGATTCTCTATTACACCGGCTGAGTGGCTGATGGTCACTCTTCGGTAAGCATTCTTTTTTTATGTACCCTTGTAGCGCACTTTCATCGATTGATATTTTGAATTTGTAGTAATTTATGCCTTGCTTTTGATCACAGATTCCTAGCTACTGGAGAATCCCTTTCGTCACTACATTTCCGGTTCAGACTGGGAATTTCAACCATCTCTGGAATTGTAAAGCACACTTGCCGTGCACTGTGGGACTCTTTGCACGATGATTTTATTCCACATCACACAATGCAGACTTGGTTGGAAATAGCAGACAAATTCCAGGAAGTGTGTCAGTTTCCCAATTGCTTGGGCGCGGTGGATGGGAAACATATCCGTATTGTGAAACCGGCTGGTTCTGGATCCAAATATTTTAACTATAAAAAGTACTATTCCATCATGCTGATGGCCATCGCCGATGCGGATTACAAATTTGTAGCGGTGGATATTGGGGCATATGGACGCACAAAAGATTCACAAGCTTTCAAACTGTCTGCACGGGGGGAGTTCTTCTGACATCTATTAACTTGAAGACAGACACTGTGGATGAGGTAGTGAAAGCGTGTGTTGTCCTGCACAATTATGTGATATCCAAGAAACAGCTTTCCACTGAGGACCAATCTGAAGAAACCACCTTGGCTGATTATAACAACATAACGTATAGAAGTTCTGCGACTGTTTCCCGAATTCGGGATCAATTCACAGAATATTTTATTTCACCCAAAGGAAGAATAGACTGGCAGGATGAGAGAGTTTGAACAATTTGTCTTGAACCTAGTAACACGTTTTTTTACCTTTTACCCAAGTTGTGTACCTATTTGATTTTACCTTTTACCCAAGTTGTGTACCTGTTTGATTTTACCTTTTACCCAAGTTGTGTACCTGCTTGGGTTGTACCAAAAGTATTTAAAGGGACACTGTCACCTGAATTTGGAGGGAACAATCTTCAGCCATGGAGGCGGGGTTTTTGGGTGTTTGATACACCCTTTCCTTACGCGCTGGCTGCATGCTGGCTGCAATATTGGAATGAAGTTCATTCTCTGTCCTCCGTAGTACATGCTTGCACAAGGCAATCTTGCCTTGCACAGGCGTGTACTATGGAGGACAGAGAATGAACTTCAATCCAATATTGCAGCCAGCATGCAGCCAGCGGGTAAGGAAAGGGTGTATCAAACACCCAAAAACCCCGCCTACATGGCTGAAGATTGTTCCCTCCAAATTCAGGTGACCGTGTCCCTTTAACCTTTTACCCAAGTTGTTTACCTGTTTGATTTTACCTTTTACCCAAGTTGTGTACCTGTTTGGGTTGTACCCAAATTATTTTACCTCTAACCAATAAATCTTGTTTTACCCAAGTGTTATCTATACCATATAAAGAAAATACAAATTTGCTGTAAACAACACAATTTTATTAAACTTTTTTTAACACAACAAAAACACCCCAAAAAACTAAAGGTTGGAATAAGTCGGGGTGGAGATAGTGCTGGAGGGGCTGTCAGATAGGGACACTTCGACAGTGGGAGTGTGGAGAGAGGAATGTGTTGGTGGTGGGGAAGGATCAATAGGTAGTGGTGAAGGGGTGGAGAAGGCAATTGAGCGGGTGGACAGGAAAGTGGGATTGGGGTTAGGAATTTGGTAGGATGGAGGGGTGTAGGTGATGTTTTGGGAGGATTGGGAGGCAGAAGCAGTGATGGGTGTAGAAGAGGGTTGGGAAGAAGGTGAAAGAGGCTGGTGGTAGTGGGCAGGGAGAGGAGGCGCGGATGAAGTAGATGGGAAGTGGTATGGGTTGGGATCATCTTATTGGTCAGAATGGTGGGAAGGGGCACGGGCGGGACGCTGGTAGTCTGGCTGGTGGGACGGGGCACGGGAACGCTGGTAGTGTTGTGGCTGGTGGGACGGGGCACGGGCACGATGTGGGTGATGGTGAGGTTGGTGGGATGGGGCACGGGCAGGTTGGTGGTATGGGTCAGGAGGATGGTAGTGGCTGTAGTGATGGACAGTGGAGGAGGGAGGGCAGGTGCAGGATGGGTGGCAAGAGTCTCGGCTTTTGAGGCAATGAGCGCTAGAGTAGACTGGCAGGATTCCATTACTTGCATCTGCTGAGCAGCAGATAGCGTCTCCATTTGCTCGAGTACCGACTGGAAAAAAGTGTTGTTCGGTGACTGTCTTGCCTCTGAACACATCGTTAGCAGACGTGTCTGCAACTCGAGTATACTTTTATTTATTAAATTGAAACCTGCAGCCATTTGTTCGGACAAAACTTTGAGACAGTTCTGGAAGGATGCGTTCAGGTGTAAGAACTCGGGCGCATAGCTCTGTACCTGACCCCTCTGCCGATGGCGCCCCAAAGCTACAGGTGCACTAGAGGTGGCAGCAGCAGAGGGGTGGGGTACAGGAAACGCTATATCCTCACCAGCAGATACATGCAATGGAACCGGTCAGGATGCTCCAGCGCTCGCGGATGGGACAGAGGAATCCGATGTGTGGGAAGGTGCAGAGTGGGATGGTGCAGAGTGGGAAGGTGCAGAGGGGCCGACACTGTCGAAGTGTCCCTCGGTGGCGGCCTCCTGAGGGATTGCTCCAGAAGGGTTCAACTTCTGAAAGCTATGACTGGGCAATGAAAGCTATGACTGGGCAGTTAACTTACAGGGTTACAGTCTGTTTAGAAAGGATCGTAAAAATCGGAGAGGAGGAGGGGTTTGTCTCTATGTAAAGTCTTGTCTAAAGTCCACTTTAAGGGAGGATATTAGCGAAGGGAATGAGGATGTCGAGTCCATATGGGTTGAAATTCATGGAGGGAAAAATGGTAACAAAATTCTCATTGGGGTCTGTTACAAACCCCCAAATATAACAGAAAGCATGGAAAGTCTACTTCTAAAGCAGATAGATGAAGCTGCAACCCATAATGAGGTCCTGGTTATGGGGGACTTTAACTACCCGGATATTAACTGGGAAACAGAAACCTGTGAAACCCATAAAGGCAACAGGTTTCTGCTAATAACCAAGAAAAATTATCTTTCACAATTGGTGCAGAATCCAACCAGAGGAGCAGCACTTTTAGACCTAATACTATCTAATAGACCTGACAGAATAACAAATCTGCAGGTGGTTGGGCATTTAGGAAATAGCGACCACAATATTGTGCAGTTTCACCTGTCTTTCACTAGGGGGACTTGTCAGGGAGTCACAAAAACATTGAACTTTAGGAAGGCAAAGTTTGACCAGCTTAGAGATGCCCTTAATCTGGTAGACTGGGACAATATCCTCAGAAATGAGAATACAGATAATAAATGGGAAATGTTTAAGAACATCCTAAATAGGCAGTGTAAGCGGTTTATACCTTGTGGGAATAAAAGGACTAGAAATAGGAAAAACCCAATGTGGCTAAACAAAGAAGTAAGACAGGCAATTAACAGTAAAAAGAAAGCATTTGCACTACTAAAGCAGGATGGCACCATTGAAGCTTTAAAAAACTATAGGGAGAAAAATACTTTATCTAAAAAACTAATTAAAGCTGCCAAAAAGGAAACAGAGAAGCACATTGCTAAGGAGAGTAAAACTAATCCCAAACTGTTCTTCAACTATATCAATAGTAAAAGAATAAAAACTGAAAATGTAGGCCCCTTAAAAAATAGTGAGGAAAGAATGGTTGTAGATGACGAGGAAAAAGCTAACATATTAAACACCTTCTTCTCCACGGTATTCACGGTGGAAAATGAAATGCTAGGTGAAATCCCAAGAAACAATGAAAACCCTATATTAAGAGTCACCAATCTAACCCAAGAAGAGGTGCGAAACCGGCTAAATAAGATTAAAATAGATAAATCTCCGGGTCCGGATGGCATACACCCACGAGTACTAAGAGAACTAAGTAATGTAATAGATAAACCATTATTTCTTATTTTTAGTGACTCTATAGCGACAGGGTCTGTTCCGCAGGACTGGCGCATAGCAAATGTGGTGCCAATATTCAAAAAGGGCTCTAAAAGTGAACCTGGAAATTATAGGCCAGTAAGTCTAACCTCTATTGTTGGTAAAATATTTGAAGGGTTTCTGAGGGATGTTGTTCTGGATTATCTCAATGAGAATAACTGTTTAACTCCATATCAGCATGGGTTTATGAGAAATCGCTCCTGTCAAACCAATCTAATCAGTTTTTATGAAGAGGTAAGCTATAGGCTGGACCACGGTGAGTCATTGGACGTGGTATATCTCGATTTTTCCAAAGCGTTTGATACCGTGCCGCACAAGAGGTTGGTACACAAAATGAAAATGCTTGGTCTGGGGGAAAATGTGTGTAAATGGGTTAGTAACTGGCTTAGTGATAGAAAGCAGAGGGTGGTTATAAATGGTATAGTCTCTAACTGGGTCGCTGTGACCAGTGGGGTTCCGCAGGGGTCGGTATTGGGACCTGTTCTCTTCAACATATTCATTAATGATCTGGTAGAAGGTTTACACAGTAAAATATCGATATTTGCAGATGATACAAAACTATGTAAAGCAGTTAATACAAGAGAAGATAGTATTCTGCTACAGATGGATCTGGATAAGTTGGAAACTTGGGCTGAAAGGTGGCAGATGAGGTTTAACAATGATAAATGTAAGGTTATACACATGGGAAGAAGGAATCAATATCACCATTACACACTGAATGGGAAACCACTGGGTAAATCTGACAGGGAGAAGGACTTGGGGATCCTAGTTAATGATAAACTTACCTGGAGCAGCCAGTGCCAGGCAGCAGCTGCCAAGGCAAACAGGATCATGGGGTGCATTAAAAGAGGTCTGGATACACATGATGAGAGCATTATACTGCCTCTGTACAAATCCCTAGTTAGACCGCACATGGAGTACTGTGTCCAGTTTTGGGCACCGGTGCTCATGAAGGATATAATGGAACTAGAGAGAGTACAAAGGAGGGCAACAAAATTAATAAAGGGGATGGGAGAACTACAATACCCAGATAGATTAGCGAAATTAGGATTATTTAGTCTAGAAAAAAGACGACTGAGGGGCGATCTAATAACCATGTATAAGTATATAAGGGGACAATACAAATATCTCGCTGAGGATCTGTTTATACCAAGGAAGGTGACGGGCACAAGGGGGCATTCTTTGCGTCTGGAGGAGAGAAGGTTTTTCCACCAACATAGAAGAGGATTCTTTACTGTTAGGGCAGTGAGAATCTGGAATTGCTTGCCTGAGGAGGTGGTGATGGCGAACTCAGTCGAGGGGTTCAAGAGAGGCCTGGATGTCTTCCTGGAGCAGAACAATATTGTATCATACAATTATTAGGTTCTGTAGAAGGACGTAGATCTGGGGATTTATTATGATGGAATATAGGCTGAACTGGATGGACAAATGTCTTTTTTCGGCCTTACTAACTATGTTACTATGTAACTCTGCTGTAAGCTCCCGAGTGCTCCCGACGGTGCTGTGGAACAAAAGAGAAAAACAAACAATTAATTTACTGATATTGCATGACCCTGGCTGAAAGAGCAAAAGAGGTTTAGACATGTTAAACATTGGTTATTACATGTGGTGGG
This sequence comes from Ranitomeya imitator, assembly GCF_032444005.1. Lineage (NCBI taxonomy): Eukaryota > Metazoa > Chordata > Amphibia > Anura > Dendrobatidae > Ranitomeya > Ranitomeya imitator. The sequence goes on along the minus strand of NC_091286.1, from coordinate 404,900,521 downwards.
TAATATTTACCTTCGGGTCACCATCGTTGTCCTGAGGAACGACAGGGCTTGGGCATACTTGTATCTGCTCCTGCGTCCTCCAGAACCACTCGGGGACCGCATCTCTTTGTTGAACTCCTTCTTAAAGCAATCCCTGATCGACTGCCACCGATTCACAATCCTCTCACCTGTTAAAAAAGGAGAAACACAAATTGGTTAGAAACAATACTTAGAATGCATCAACAAAACTGAACTGTGTATACTTACGTTCTTGATTCTGGACCCGAACATCGAGGTCCTCCCACTTCTCTATAAGGTGTTGGCAGACTTGCTCCCAGAGTCGACGGGTCACGATGACATCAGCATGGCGGCGGTCACCCATGTTCCACAGCGGCTCTCTGTCTCGGATCAGCTTGATGAGGAGGTCAATATCGAAGCCGACCTCCTCACCATCCGAATCAGGGGCACGCTGTGAAGCCTGTTATAAAAAAGGGAAAAAAAATAAAATTAGATTGTAAACAACATAAAGAAAAATCCCCCACCCCCAAAAATTTTTTACATATATACTTACACAATGACGGCCGCCCTGACTCACACGCCGACGACCCTGGGAGCCACTGGGAGGACCTCTGGATCGAGCACCAGAATCCGAACTCTAGAAGAAAAATAACATAAAAATTATGTGCTTGTATGTAGCCTTTTTATGTGTTGTGTGCCGTGTGATATCTATAATGATCATTTTGTATGTGTTGTCAATATAAAAGTCTCGCACTCAACTTCAGTTACTTGGATTGATGAATTTTATTTGTGCAAGGTAGCACTGGATATCCAGTGCTACCTTGCACAAATAAAATTCATCAATCCAAGTAACTGAAGTTGAGTGCGAGACTTTTATATTGATTGCTGACGGTTTGGGAACCTAGTCTCTGCACCACATATATAGCAGTGCACACGGTGTTTATTTGTATTTGTATGTGTTGTGTGATGTCTGAAATGGTCAGTTTGGATGTGTAGTGTGCTGCTGCGTTCTTTCTGTGAATATCTTGTGTTGTTATGTGTTGGGTGTAGTGTGAGGTTGTGGTTCTGCGATATGTGAAAGAAACATACCAATTGTGATCCCGCTCCAGGTATTTCTCCACCCCTTCGCTCTTATTCTGGGAGCACCTCTTGTGCTTCCTACAAAAAAGAAAGATGGCAAAATACATTAATACCCTGTTTCCCCGAAAATAGGGCGCCCCCCGAAAGTAAGGCATGCTAGGGGGGAGCACTGTGCCTGCTAATATAAGGCACCCCTCCACCCCCGAAAATGAGGCATACCTTGTTCTGTGCATGGGGCATGCAGTTGTGTCTCGCTCCCGCTGTCCGGTGCCCGCCGCTGCAGCCGCGCTGTTCGCAGGAGTTAATCACAGCCACGGAGCTGTGTGCCGATCTCTGCCCATGAGCCCTGCACCAATCACAGCGCAGGAAAGATGGGCCAGCTGACGTCATCCATAGCCTCTGATTGTTTCTGGGCTGTGATTGGCCCAGGGCTCCTGCGCTCTGATTGGCCCAGGGCTCATTTAAGGACAGTGCTATTGCTAGACATGAGAGATATGGGCCAATGATTCTGAAAAAAATGGAGTCACAAGAAATTCCACAGGAACTTCAGAGTTTGGATTGTTATGATGATGCTCCAGAAGATGATGACATGGTTGTCATTGAATAAATCTTGTTTTGTGTTATTAAATATTGAGATCAGTAAATGAACCATTGTTCGTTGTTTTACATGTTGTACTTGGAAATACCGTAATTATACGGTAGTATCAAGAAATTCTGGATACGATTCACAGTTTTTTTGATTCTGTTTTGTGATGACTACTTTTCAGCATATACTGGTATGTTAATAAATGTAAATTTTTTTGTTCAAAAAGAATTTTTCAATTCTTTTTCTTGAGAAAATAAGACACCCCCCTGAAAATAAGACATGGTGCAACTTTCGGAGCAAAAATTAATATAAGACAGTGTCTTATTTTTGGGGAAACAGGGTATATACACACACATACACACACACACACACACACACACACACACACACACAGACATACATACAAAGAGAGAGAGAGAGAGAGCAAAATTATTTAAAAAAGCATATATATTTACCTTAGTGCGCTGCTGACGGGAGGGAGGGCTCCCAGAAGAAGACGTGGTTTGGCTCCGCTCTCTGGCAGGTTTGGCTCCGCTCTCTGGCAGGTTGGGCTCCGCTCTCTGGCAGGCTTGGCTCCACTCTCTGGCAGGTTTGGCTCCGCTCTCTGGCAGGTTAGGCTCCGCTCTCTGGCAGGTTTGGCTCCGCTCTCTGGCAGGTTTTGCTCCGCTCTCTGGCAGGCTTGGCTCCGCTCTCTGGCAGATTTGGCTCCGCTCTCTGGCAGGCTTGGCTCTGCTCTCTAGCAGGTTTGGCTCCGCTCTCTGGCAGGCTTGGCTCCGCTCTCTGGCAGGTTTGGCTCTGCTCTCTGACAGGCTTGGCTCTGCTCTCTGGCAGGCTTGGCTTCGCTCTCTGGCTGGCTCTTTTGGCAGGGTCTGAAAGATTCTTGGCAGGGTGTAGACTCTCTGGCTGGCAGTATGGCTGGAAATAAGTGAGTGCCTCAATGGCATTGGTTTATATATGTGTCCTGTGGGCAGGCCAATAGGTTCTGAGCATGCTCAGTTTAAATAGCCGTATCAGGCTGCTGGATCCGCCTTTTTCCGGATCCGGCGCAATCCGGCGTCCATAGACATGCATTGTAGCGAAAAGCCGGAAGGGCCGGATCCGGCCGTTCCGACTTTTTCACCGCAGACAAAAAAGTTACAGTAGACTTTTTTCAGACGACGGAATCAGAATTTTAGCCAGATCCGGAAAAAAATGGAAGGAACGCTGAGCCATGCGGCGCATTCCGGCGCTAATACAAGTCAATGGGGAAAAACCGGTTGCTTTTTTTTTCTACCGGTTCCGTTTTCTCTCCAAAGAGCCGTAAACAGCCGGAATTAAAAAACCTGATGTGTGAAAGTAGCCTAACAAGGTGGTCATCTTCAATACTCTGAAACAAACTGAGGAGAGAGGTGCCGCCCCCTTCTTTCATCTCTGCTGCAGGTTTCCTGTTCCTGGGGGCGGATGCCATCTCTCACGTACGGTGCTGCCATGGTTCTGGAAAATCAAACTACCGGTAAGTAATTATCATTTTTTCTGCCCTAAATCACCAGAAATGCACACAATAACCCTTTCCCTGACATTAACCTATTCCTTACCCCAGACCACAGAAATGTATAGCTTTTCAGTCCTAGACCTCTCGGATATTAGCAAAAATCTAGTAACTGTTACAGGAAATTATGGCAAATATTTTATATTTAGATATCTTTTTGTCACTGTTTAAATCTTCCAAAGTTGAAGGAACATTTCCCTGGTCCGTAACTTCCATACTGGCTACCAACAGAGGTTTAGAGGAAACCTCACTTCTACATTGATGAATTGCTAAGGTGATCCAGGGGTACGACTGATTGCTACATGGAGTACAGTCATGGAAAGGAGAGGAACTGGAGAAGGAGCCCAAGATTAACTTTTATATCATGGCCCATGAGCCTTTAGCTACTCCCCTGAGGAATATAATCATGTACTACTCTGTCAGATCCCAGACATCAGAAAGCATTAAATAATGTGTGAGATCCATTTAATGACTGCTTCCATGTTTTTTTCAGTATTTCAAGCATCAGATACCACAGAAGCCAGGATCATATGAGTGTACAGTGTGGGCCATTTATATGGATACACCTGGGTGGGCCATTTATAAAGTTGCATCCAAAATGGCTGACTTCAAAATGGCTGACTTTAAAATAGTCATCACCCATCTTGAAAAGTTTTCCCCCTCCTATATACTAATGTGCCACAAACTGGAAGTTGATATCACCAATCATTCCCATTTTATTTAGGTGTATCCATATAAATGGCCCACCCCGTACTGTGACTTGGATATAATAGGAGCATATTAGCTAGTACTCTGTGGCTGCTAGTAGTGTGCACTATGAATGGTGTAGCATGACTGGTTCTGATGATGGCACTGTGGCAGAAACCTGAGGTTGTCGCTGACACTCGTTGGGTATTCTGACTGTTCTGGAGGTGCTTTGGTTGACGTGGGCTTCACACGGTTGGATTCTGCTCAGTACAGATGAGCAGATGTAAGTAAAATCTGATTAAAATAATAATCTGATCAAGGTTTATTAAAATTCATACAACGAGTTTCACAATAAGTCTAAACTTTTAATTAAATACAGTCTTGTGAACAATGTCTTTATTGAGTTACCTAACTTTTTATGTAGATTATATATCAAAAGTGAAAAGGTATGAATGTTAAACTACGTTCACATTTGTTTGTATTTCGATTTTTTTTTTCAATCCTCAAACCTCATTTATTTGAATGTTTTTTTTCCTAAAATATATTTAGTATGCATCAATTCTGTCTGCTATCAGTTTTTCGGGCAGTCAAAAAAACGAGGTCCGCGTAACAGTTTTTCTATTAAAAAATGGATAAGTAAACAAAGTGGACACTTCTTCTTTTCCCTTTTATTTTATTTATATTTATCTATTTACATTGAGTTTTATTTTCATCCGTTGAGCGTTCAAATTCATGGATCCATTCTTACGCATTGCGCATACCCCGAACATCTCTAGTAAAAAACAAAACAAAACGATCCTTTCAAAACAAAGCAAACAAATGTAAACTAATGCGAAAGTTTTACTTTTGAACCAGATCTTGGATGGATCTTTGAAATGGATTTGCTTAAAATGGAAACGTTTGTATCCTTTTGTACCTGTTTTTGTTAATTTCCATTGTTATATTCATCTGGATGTGATACAAACTGATCCCAAATGGAAGAAAAAACTCATTCTAAGGCCGGCGTCACACTAGAGAGTTTTACGGACGTATGAGAGGTGCAAAAACTACGCATTGCACACGGACCAATGATCTTCTATGGGGCAGCTCCTATCTGCCGTATATTTCTCGGTCGTATTTTACGGGCGTAGAAAATCGCAGCATGCTGCGTTTGTCAGCGTATTGCGCAAAAAATCCGCCAATGAAAGTCTTTGGGGGCGAGAAAAATACGGATTACACACGAACCAACAGTGTGACTTGCGAGAAATATGCAGCGGTGTTCTATAGCAAAGCCGGCAATTCAGTGTGGTGTACAGTAAAATCACACTGACAGGTTAGAATAGAATAGATAGAATAAATGGTCCCGCTCGAGGCTATTAATATCTGCCCTCAGTCACTGGCTTTCCCACTCTGGCGGAGAAAATTGCATGGGAGCCCACACCAGTTTTTTCCGTGATTTAACCCTTTATTTTAACAGCTGGAGCCCCCAAATTTTGCACACAGACTCTACTAACATTATTAGTGAGGAATATGTAAAAGAAAAAAAAAAGGGATATGAAATGGTTTACTGTATGTAAACCATGTCTCATATCCTGACGGGTTTGATAAGGAGATAGCAAAAGCCGGCAATTGAATTACCGGATTTTCTGCTATCTAGCGCTGTATGAAATATATATATATGTCTCAATGACATATATATATATATATGAGATAGATAGACAGACTGACTGTATATATGTTTTCACAAATATTTGAGCCCATGGATTCATTATATGTCCACTTTGCAAGCCGGCGAGAAAAAAACGCAGTTCGGATGCCATACGGATTACATATGGAGGTTAACATGCATAAACTACGCAGACATACCCTGCCTACCTACGGATGACATACGGAACACTATTTTGGGATCATTTCTGCGTATTACGCCTGTAAAATAGGGACCGTATTTCCCTACGCTGAGTGACGCCGGCCTAAGGGCTCGCTCACACTGGCGGATAAATCAGATGAGTGCAGGGCTAGAAAACATCGCATTGCTCTCTGACCAATGGGTGAGAAAAATAACCCACGGACCATGCCTTTGCCGTCCGATGTTTACACACACATCTCAAAGGGACCACAACTTTTCATCAGCCAAGTACAGTAAATTCCTAGCTCAAACTGTCAGAATTGAATAGAAAAATAGGGTTATCCTATACCATTTTTTTTAACATTTATTCCTAAAAAGCTGCCGGATAAGTTCACTGAGCTTACTAAATATCTGATGGCTCCATCTGTCTGTCTGTCTATCTCCTACTCCATATTTAACGATCTATCTATATCTGTATATGAGATTGCTTTATTACTTAGAAAACTAGCTTTAACCTACATAGAGATTACTGTATGTAAAAGATTATGTTAAAAACGCACTGCATACAGATTGCATACGCATGTGATATGGATGTTGGCTGAGAAAAATCGCATTGTACTCACATGACAACTCATCGTACTTTTCTCAATCAACATTGGACCAATTATTTTTATATGATTGTGTGACTCCAGCCTAAATCTCATTTTCTGTACTGAAGTCTGTGTGGAGGGTGTTGAATGTAACATATGGTTAAAAATGGCCTATTGGATTCACAGACAAAGAGCGGGTTGTTCATTTCTCCACGTGTCCACTAACAAAACACACATGACTGCAGCCCCTCATTCACTCCTGCACTTTCCCTTTCCCACTATATTATGCATGTCTGCTTTAGTTTAGATCTCAGACTTTTATCTATATTTCCTTCCTCGGTCAGACGCTTCCTTGTGCCCTCCTACCGTAGAATATTTGTTTGTTTGATCTCTCATCTTTTATCCACATTTTTCTTGCTTGAGAGTGCAATGTTTTGATATCACTGCAATGATTCTAGGATACTGAACAGGAGTGTAGCAGCCGGCACTTGTCTCCGGGGCCTCTCGTATGCCCAGGATGCGTCGGATGGTTATTGATGGTATCTCCACTATGTCTGTGTATGTTATCACTGGTGCTTTCCTTTTTGTGCTCAGTATTGGCATTTGGCATCAGCAGGGGTCCTTACATGATATGGTGAGTAGCAGCTTTTACATGTATGTATGTATGTATATATATACTAGCTGTTTCCAGCCAGCTAACGCTCGGCACGCTCATTACTATCTAATTAACGCTGCTGGTGATTATGCAATTAAATGTACGTTTACCTTGGCTGAAGTGGTTGAATTACATAGAAAGGAAGTGCTGCATGTGGTAATGTGGGGGGCGGAGCCTCGTGTGGTAATGTGTGGAGACGGAGCCTCGTGTGGTAATGTGTGGGGACGGAGCCTCGTGTGGTAATGTGTGGGGACGGAGCCTCGTGTGGTAATGTGTGGGGACGGAGCCTCGTGTGGTAATGTGTGGGGACGGAGCCTCGTGTGGTAATGTGTGGGGACGGAGCCTCGTGTGGTAATGTGTGGGGACGGAGCCTCGTGTGGTAATGTGTGGGGATGGAGCCTCGTGTGGTAATGAGGTGGGGGCGGAGCTACTGTGAAGGGGGCGGGATTAGCGAGTAATCACAATGCCTCTTTTATATATATATATATATATATATATATATATATATACTGTATATAGTGCAAACATATTCTGCAGTGCTGTACAGGGATCATCAATCCCCAATGATATCAATAGATTTCTGACACTTAGTCATTTGACTTATGCTTGTACAGATGGAGAGTGATAGAAAAGCTTGTGGTGTTGTCTTCCCATCACAGAATGGCAGATGGAAACGTTACACTTTAAATCCGCTGGGATACAAGTGGGATCATTTGAACCTGACATACAGGTGAGCTCATTTTCTCTTCTTTTACCTGCTTTGTATATAGGACACAATGTGTTAGCGAATTGCAAATAATACTCATCACTATAGACAAAATTCAATATTTCCTTTATTTTTTTTCAGGATTGTCCAGTATCCGAATACTTTAAACAGAGGTGACACAAATAAAGCACTAGAGATTGCCTTCAGCATGTGGAGTAAGGTTTCCCCTCTAACTTTTCAACGTGTGCTCCCTAAACACGAATCGGACCTAAGCATTGGTAAGCACTGTCAACTTAGGCTACGTTCACATTTACGTTGTGTGATGTTGCATCGGAGACGCAACGCACAACGCAAACAAAACGCACGCTAAAACGCTGCATTTTGCGACGCATGCGTCCTTTTTTGCCGAAAAATGGACGCAAAAAAAAATGCAACTTGCTGCGTCCTCTGCGCCCTACGCTTGCAGCAAAAAAAAACGCATGCGTAGCAAAACGCAGCACAACGCATGTCCATGCGCCCCCCATGTTAAATATAGGGGCGCATGACGCATGTGTCGCCGCAGCGGCACCCGACGCTGCGTCGCACAACGCTAATGTGAACGTAGCCTTACTGAATTACTTCTCTTAAACTTTTGCAATTTTTCTCCCTGCCCACTAAGCCTAATATTTAGGCTGGCTCTTCCTGTTATGTAGAAATCACTTTTCAGAAGATATCTCATTATCATCTCAGGCAGGATTACAATGAAGTGTATCTCATATATACACATACAGTACCTTGACAAAGTATTCATACCCCGTGATGTTTTCCACTTTTTTGCATTACATTCATAAACTGAAATGTATTTTATTTGGATTCTATGAGATATACCAACACAAAGTAGCAAGTATTTGTGATGTCAAGGAAATTATAGATAGTTTTCTAATTACCATATTTTTCGGATTATAAGACACACTTTTGTTCCCCCAAATTTTGGGGGAAAGTGGGGGGTGCGTCTTATAATCCAAATCTGTGTGCTGTAGAGGGGGGGTGGCTCTGGAGTGGTGTCAGGGGACTGGAGTGGGCTGGCTGCAGGGACAGCAGGAGGTCCTGTGCTCCAGCTCATTAGCCTCATGTAATATTCACTTCACCCGCTGTCCATCACTTCGGTGCTGAAGCGCGCAGAGTTGGTTGACAGGGGAGCAGTGCATATTGCATGTGCCTGCACTCACCCCCATCATGAATATGCCCCCCCAGTCACTCTATATGCCCCCCTGCTGGCACACTGCCCCCCTGTGCTGCTGGCACACTGCCCCCCATCTCATCCTGGATATGGCCCCCTTCACTATAAGCCCCCCTGCTGGCACACACATGGTTCCCCCCAGTCACTACATGCCTCCCCTGCTGGCAGGCACATGATAAAATAACAAACACTTAACTCCTCTTCTGATGATGGCTCTGTGCTCCCAGCTCTCCCGTGACTCTTCCTGTGTCTGTGCCAACATCCGATCGTGTGATCGGCACAGCACAGTGATGTCATCACTGTGTGCCCAGGTCACATGATCTGATGTCTGGGAAACAGGAAGCGCAACCGAGGAGCTGGGAGCACGGAGCCATCATCAGAAGGTGAGTTAAGTGTTTGTTGTTTTATCATGTGCCTGCCAGCAGGGGGGCATATAATGACTGGTGGGGGCCATATGAGTGCCAGCAGGGGGCTTATAGTGATGGGGGGCCATATCCAGGATGAGATGGGGGCAGTGTGCACAGCAGCACAGGGAGGCAGTGTGCCAGCAGCCCAGGGGGGCAGTGTGCCAGCAGCCCAGGAGGGCAGTGTGCCAGCAGCACAGGAGGGCAGTGTGCCAGCAGCACAGGAGGGCAGTGTGCCAGCAGCACAGGGGGCAATGTGCCTGCTAGGGGGGCCATGTGCCAGGATGGGGGTTATATAGATACCAGGATGAGGGACATATATATGATTTGTAAGCTGGACCCTGGCATTATAAGACAGACCCCTATTTAACATAAAATTATTTTTTTCTCTTTTTCTTCACCAAATTTGGGGGTGCGTCTTATAAAGTGAAAAATACGGTATCTTAAAAATATCAATCTGAAAATGGTGATGTGCATTTGTAGTCAGCCCCCCCTGAGCCAGTACCTGGTAGGATCACCTTTCACTGCAGTTACTGCTGCAAGTCTTTTGGAGTATGTCTCCACTAGCTTGGCACAGCTAGAGGCTGATAGGTCTGGATTTTGATTGGTCCATTGAATAAAAGATCATGCTTTGATCTAAACCTTTCCATTGTAGCTCTGGCAGTATGTTTAGGGTCGGTGCTGGAAGGCGAACCTTCTTCCCAGTCTCAAGTCTTTTGCATCCTCTAACCTGTTTTCCTCCAGGATTTCCCTGTGTTTAGCTCCATCCATATTCCCACTAACTCTGAACAGCTTCCCTGTCCCTGCTGAAGAAAAGCATTCCCACGGCATGATGCTGCCAAAACCATGCTTGATGGTAGGGATGGTGTTTTTCAGGGTGATGTGCAGTGCTAATTTCCTGCCACACACAGCATTTTGTATTTAACTCAAAAAGTTCTACTTTGATCTTATCTGACCAGAGCACCATCTTCCACATGCTAGTTGTGTCCCTGGAATGGCTTTTTGCAATCTGCAAATGGGACTTCTTATGGCTTGCTTTCAAAAATGGCTTTCTTCTTGCCACTCTTCCATAGAGCCCAGATTTGTGATGTGTACAACTAATAGTTACCTTGACAGATTCTCAAATCTGAGCTGTGGATCTTTGCAGCTCCTCCAGAATACCCATGGCCCTCTTGGCTGCTTCTCTAATTAGTTCTCTCCTTGCTTGGGATGTCAGTTTAGGTGGACAGCCATGTCTTGGTAGTTTTTTTTTTTTTCTTTTTATTGAAAACTCTACAACATAACAAGGTTACATCATAGAATAAAAGAACAAGCAGTATTTTTCATTGCTCATTAATACTGTCTGGCAAAATTAATCTTGCCCTTAACCCCTTTCTGCCATCGGACGTACTATCCGTCCATGTGACCTGGGACTTAATTCTCATGTACGAGATAGTACGTCATTGGCGATCAGCTGTACTGATTGCGTTGCTCCGAGGGCCTCCTCCGTTCTCCTCCCTGCAGGCCCCGGATAAAAGATGGCCGCGGGAGTCCTTCTGGGTCCTGCAGGTAGGTGGCTTGCGAGCGCCTGCTTGGAGCAGGCGCCGTCAAGTCTCCAGCACTGCATCTCAGATCGCTGATCTGACACAGTGCTGTGCAAAGTGTCAGATCAATGATCTGACACTACATAGTGATGTCCCACCCTGGGACAATGTAAAAAATAAAAAATAATAACACTGTGTACAAATATATTTTTTTAAATTCCTAAATAAAGAAAAAAAAATTAAATATCGTTCCAATAAATATATTTATTTATGTAAATAAAAATATAAACAATAAAAGTACACATATTTAGTATTGCCACGTTAGAAACGACCCAAGCTATAAAACTGTCCCTCTAGTTAAAGGGACACTGTCACCTGAATTTGGAGGGAACAATCTTCAGCCACGGAGGCGGGGTTTTTGGGTGTTTGACTCACCCTTTCCTTACCCGCTGGCTGCATGCTGGCTGCAATATTGGATTGCAGTTAATTCTCTGTCCTCCGTAGTACATGCCTGCACAAGGGTAAGGAAAGGGTGAATCAAAAACCCCAAAACCCCACCTCTATGGCTGAAGATTGTTCCCTCCAAATTCAGGTGACAGTGTCCCTTTAACCCCTTCAGTGAACATCGTAAAAAAATTAAATAAAAGACGAGGCAAAAAACAATGCTTTATCATCATACCACCGAACAAAAAGTGGAATAACACGCGATCAAAAAGACGGATATAAATAAACATGGTACCACTGAAAACGTCATCTTGTCCCGCAAAAAAACAAGCTGCTATACAGCGTCATCAGCAAAAAAAAGTTATAGCCCACAGAATAAAGCGATGCAAAAATAATTATTTTTTGTATGAAATAGTTTGTGTATTGTATAAAAGCGCCAAAACATAAAAAATTATATAAATGAGGTATCACTATAATCATACTGACCCGAAGAATAAAACTGCTTTATCAATTTTACCAAATGCGGAACGGTATAAACGCCTCCCCCCCCCCCCCCCCCAAAAAAAAAAAAGAAATTCATGAATTGCTGGTTTTTGTTCATTCTGCCTAACAAAAAACGGAATAAAAAGCAATCAAAAAATGTCATGTGCCCGAAAATGATGCCAATAAAAACGGTAACTCGTCCCTCAAAAAGCAAGACCACACATGACTCTGTGGACCAAAATATGGAAAAATTATAGCTCTCAGAATGTAGTAATGCAAAAAAAAATTTTTGCAATAAAAAGCGTCTTTTAGTGTGTGACAGCTGCCAAACATGAAAACCCGCTATAAATAGTAAATTAAAGCCCCCCTAATCACCCCCTTAGTTAGGGAAAAATAATAAAGTAAAAAAAATGTATTTCCATTTTCCCATTAGGATTAGGGTTATGGCTAGGGTTGGGGCTAAAGTTAGGGTTAGGGTTGGGGCTAAAGTTAGGTTTAGGGTTGGGGCTAGAGTTGGGGTTAGGGTTTGGATTACGTTTACTGTTGGGTTAGGGGTGTGTCAGGGTTAGGGGTGTGGTGAGGGTTATGGTTGTGATTAGGGGTGTGTTAGGATTAGGGGTGTGTTGGGGTTAGGATTCGGGTTAGGGGTGTGGTTAAGGTTATGGTTAGGGTTGGGATTAGGGTTGGGGTGTATTGGTGTTAGGAGTGTGTTGGGGTTAGGGGTGTGATTAGGGTTGGGATTAGGGTTAGGCGTGTGTTGGGGTTAGGGTTGGAGTTAGAATTGGGGGGTTTCCACTGTTTAGGCACATCAGGGGCTCTGCAAACGCAGGGGCCCCACGTGTTTCCGGTGTCGCGTCATGCAAGGTAATTAGACACTTCTGGTTGGCACTATATAAATATGTGCCAAAGGCACTCTCTTTCTCTGCGCCCCTTGAGGAAGGAGCTTGGTGCTCCGAAACGCACGTCGGGGTGGGCTGACGGTCCTCCACTTCTGCAGACTGCGTGACGCCTGCAGACGTTTCCATCAAAGTCTACATTCCACAACGCCACTTCCTCCCTTCCGAGCCCTGACTTGCGCCCAAACAGTGGTTTACCCCCACATATGGGGTATCAGCGTACTCAGAAAAAAATGGACAACAACTTTTGCCATCTAATTTCTCCTGTTACCCTTGGAAAAATAAAAATTTGGGGGCTAAAAAAATCATTTTTGTGGGAAAAAAAATATTTTTTATTTTCACGGCTCTGCGTTAAAAACTTTAGTGAAACACTTGGGGGTTCAAAGTTCTCACAACACATCTAGATAAGTTCCTTTGGGGGTCCAGTTTCCAATATGGGGTCACTTGTGGGGGGTTTCTACTGTTTAGGGACATCAGGGGCTCTGCAAACGCAACGTGACCCCTGCAGACCATTCCATCAAAGTCTGCACTCCAAAATGACGCTCCTTCCCTTCCGATCTCTGCCATGCACCCAAACTGTGGTCCCCCCCACATATGGGGTATCAGCATACTCAGGACAAATTGGACAACAACTTTTCAGGTCCAATTTCTCCTGTTACCCTTGAGAAAATAAAAAATTGAGGGCAAAAAGATCATTTTTGTGGAAAAAATAATAATTTTTTAATTTTTACGGCTCTATATTATAAACTTTAATGAAACAATTGGGGGTTCAATGTGCACACCACACATCTAGATAAGTTCCTTAGGTGGTCTAGTTTCCAAAATGTTGTCACTTGTGGGGGGTTTCCACTGTTTAGGCACATCAGGGGCTCTCCAAATGCGACATGGCGTCTGATCTCAATTCCAGCTAATTCTGCGTTGAAAAAGTCAAACGGTGCTCCTTCGCTTCTGAGCTCTGCCATGCGCCCAAACAGTGGTTTATGCCCACATATGGGGTATCAACGAACTCAGGACAAATTGCACAACAACTTTTGGGGTCCAATTTCTCCTGTTACCCTTGGGAAAATACCAACTTGGGGCGAAAAGATCATTTTTGTGAAAAAAATATGATTTTTTATTTTAACGGCTCTACATTTTAAATTTCTGTGAAGCACTTGGGGGTTCAAAGTGCTCACCACACATCTAGATAAGTTCCTTAGGGGGTCTACTTTCCAAAATGGTTTCACATGTGGGGAGTTTCCACTGTTTAGGCACATCAGGGGCTCTCCAAACGTGACATGGCGTCCTATCTCAATTCCAGCCAATTTTGCATTGAAAAGTCAAATGCTCCTTCCGTTACGAGCTCTATCGTGCGCCCAAACAGTGGTTTACCCCCACATATTGGGTACCGGTGTACTCAGGACAAATTGTACAACAACGTTTTGGGTCCAATTTCTCCTACTACCCTTGGTAAAATAAAACAAATTGGATCTGAAGTAATTTTTTTGTGAAAAAAAGTTAAATGTTCATTTTCTTTTAAACATTCCAAAAATTCCTGTGAGCACCTGAAGAGCTAATAAACTTCTTAAGGCCACGTGCACACGTTGTGGAAAGTGGTGCGATTTACTCACTTGCTATAAACGTCGACCACTGGGTGGCTCTCGCAGCATGTCGGCACTGACAACCATAGAGGTCTCCAGGAAACATCTGCTTGTCATGCGAACACACCAGTGACCCGCGATCACGTGATGGGGGTCACTAGTGTACGTATTTCCGGCTCGATTGCCGGAAGCACTTGTTGTATACCGCTGTCAAGAGTTTTATAGCGGCATTTAACTGTTTAATAGCTGCGGGTGGATCACGATTCCACCCATGGCTATTGCGGCACATGTCAGCTGTTCAAAACAGCTGACATGTCCCCAGAAAGATGTGGGCTCAGCGCCGGAGTAAATGTACGCTAGATGTCGGAAAGAGGTTAAATATGAAACACAGAACAAAATACATATGTACAATTTAAGAAGTACAATAGGGTTTATGAATTAAAACCGTTTTAAGAATCTGATTATTATGGTCATTTTTTGCTATTGTCTGGGTCGGCCTCCACTGAACCAGGGCATAATGGAGGCCAATGGTCACGTTGTCTCACTAGCCGATGGGCCGTCCACAGCAGAATAAAAAGGGAGCAGCCCGTCTCAATAAGCAATGTCCAGACCTGGGGTGCAACAGGAAAAAACCCTCACTTAACTGGAGGAGTTGATAATGATGATGATGATTACAGCTCTCCAAAGTTATTCAGTACACTGAGCCAACAGCCCCTCATGGTGTGATGACCCCGCTCTTTTCCGGCAATGTGTAGCAGCTCTCCTCACTCCTGCTGCATACAGCACTATACGTGCACTAAAACTTCTCCTCTCAGCCTAGACCTTGGCATCCACGGCACCTCAAGCTTACAGGAAAGTACCTCATCTCTCTTCCCACAGCTGGCAATTAAGGATCATATCAAGACACCCCTCTTCTGATCCCTAACTGGCATTGTCTGGCAGTTTGGCACTTCTTGAACCGTGCACAACACTATGTTCCACATTGCTGCCCAGATTTCACTGGAGTTCCGACAGCAACCACAGTGAAGGCACTGGTTGCCCTCCTTGATCTCCAGCAGCACTCCATCCCAGGGTTGCTTCTTTTGGGCTTGGTAGTTCTCCTGTAGAGGCTTGTACTCACCAGACTTCACAATGGCACTTAAACTTTTACATCTGTGTGTGTTAAAATGGCTGAAGAGCTTCTCACACTATCAAAGTTTATAGACATTTGTGACGCCTGTCTTTTCAGGGCGCCACACTAGTTTTTATGCTTGAGGTAGGGGAAGGCTATGTATAGCCAGGGCCTCAGACACTTTAGGTTGTGTGGGTCATGTGATAAGTGTTCTGACAGGTGCTCTCATTGACATTTGCAGATGAAAAGTGGCCAAGAGAGCCCAATAGTGCTTTACATAACAAGAGAAGATAACATGTAATAAAGGAGGATGCTATACATTATTATTATTAATATGTAATAAGAGATGTAGTGTGTGATAAGGGATAGCACTATCTATAATGAAACATACATACATACATAACGAGAAAATACTATGTGAAAAGTAATAGCGCTATACATAATTAGGACACTAATAAGAGACATTATATTTAACAAGAGAGGACAGAGTGTAATAGGGTTGGTGCTATATACTGTATAAGAGGAGACACTATGTAAAATTTTTATGTTAAAAATGTCATGTAGCCTCCTGATGATCTCCTGCAGCAATGCTTTCCTCAACGGTATTGATATCTCCTGGCTGGATACTTGCTGAAGCAGGTGGCATAATGATGTTATCATGCCACTTGAGTCATATAGAAAGTGCCCATCTAGAAGCCAAGAGTGGAAGCGTTGCTATTTTCTATTGCAGGTAGCAGAGCTGCAGAAATATTCTCTTCCCAGGACTGCACTCTGTCAATGGAGTTGCAAAAGAAAATAGTGAGGGCAACCTGTCTAAGGACTTTGTTGGAGCCTCCAAGTAGTCAAGATTGCCCTCATTATAATTGGCCCTGTCTCGAGGCCCAATAAAATCTCAATACCTAAATCTCTACACTTTTTTTTAATGTATCTTTCCATTTTACAGGATTTTACTCCTTTAATCACAGTGACTGTTGGGGATCCCCATTGCACCCCTGCTTTGATGGTCTGAATGGAGAACTGGCTCATGCTTTTCTGCCACCTAGAGGAGAGATTCACTTTGATAATCATGAGTTCTGGATACTTGGACCTTCACGCTTCAGCTGGAAGCAGGGTAATTTCTCTTTGATTACTAAGGTAAAGCTAATGTGCCCCAAGCTGTATTGGAATTATGTCTCAAAAGTCTGTAGGAGCCCAAAGCATTATCTACTATTAATAAATACACAAAAAATCTAGATTTGGGAACTAGTGTGCAACGTTATGAAGACCTCAGTACAGTAGCCTGTATTCTGTGCAGAATTGTTAATCAAGTAAGCATTTTGACCATATTACATATCCTTTTATGTAGATTTCCCACCTCCAAGCTGTGTAATCTTGAGTGCTTATTGGATGAAGCAGATCAGGTGATGTGTATTTGTGTAATGAGGGAGGGTGAAGCCTAAAGATATCACCACCCTTTATCATTACCCTTTACATACCTATCTTTAACATTGGGTAAGCAGGACATGCGGATATATGCAGATCAGCACAAGACGCAACTTGGTATGCAACGACAGAACATTCAACACAGAGGTTAACAGAGTTTTATTAGTGAGCACTTCAGTTTCCTCATTTGATAATTTCTTCTTTATCTTCCACTATCATTATGATTTCTTCTTACCCTTTTCTTCACTACTTAACAGGCGTGTGGTATAATGATCTGGTCCAGGTGGCAGCTCATGAGATTGGTCATGCACTTGGCTTATGGCACTCTGGTGATATCTTTGCACTGATGCATCCTAATGCTACATATACACGGACTCGCCGCTTGGCGCGAGATGATATTCTCGCAATACAGCATCTCTATGGCAAGTATCTATGTTACTTACAATTAGTACCGGCCAATCTTTTCAAGTCTTTTTGCATGCTAGCTAGATGTGGATCCATGATTGTCAATCAAATTAAAGGAGAGATACTGCTCTAATGAAAGCCATTAGTTTTCCAAAAAATGTGAATAATTGAAATGTTAATTTATGCAGGCATGAACTTCCCACTTAGCTAAGATATACAGTATATTAGAAACAATGGGATTGTAATAATTGTAATAATACTTTATCAGGCTGTCCAGCTTCTAGATCCAGCTGTGAGGCACTGAAAGAACAGCAAAGCTGTGGGTTGCAGAATCCATGTTACCAAAAGTGTAATAGCTGTAAGGGTAAGACAATAATCTGATCTCACACATGCCACTGTCATCTACGTATCAGTTTTACATCATGATTATCATTTTCTATTCATTAAGAGATATCTGAAGAAGAACCCAAATCGCACAAAGTCAAGGTGAAGACATTTTATGCCTCCAAGGGTCAGATGGTCACCCTAAACTGTACCCATAATGCATCACCAATGCGTCGGAGAATCAGGTAAGATATACTGTACTTGACACACATGATAAAATATTCCAGAAGGAAACCTAAGGAACATAAAAGAAGGAAACATAAGGATTAAAACATACAAAGTCTTGTCTTAATTTAAGATAAATTATCAAAAATAAAAAGTGCTTAACTTCACCCTTCCACAATCCTTGGTCCTAGAATTAACTTTCTTTTTTACCTTTAGGTCATCTCAAAATTCCATTAAATGGGTATTTTTAAATTTGAAAGCTATCCGCTATCGACAGGATAACTTTCTGATTGTTGGGAATATGACTGCTGTGGCCTCCAACGATCTTGAGAGCTGAAAAGCCCCGGCCGAATTGAGCGTCGGTCGATCATGCACACTGCCTCTCCATTACTTCTAATGTGAGTGCAAAAAATCATCTAAGCACAGCAGAGGCGGATTATAATGAGGTCAATCTGGGCGGTAGCCCAGGGCCCAGTGGTGTGGGGGGGCCCTGGGCTACCGCTCAGATTGACCCCGCCATCAGAGCATTACTGCCCTGAGTGGCGTATGGGCCCGGTGGGCAGAGGGGGCCTGCATTGGGCCCCGTCTCATCTGCTCACCGGGCCCCTACCGGCGCTGCGGCAGTTTAACGCTATTGATGTGCGGGCGCGCGCCCGCACGTCAATAGTTAACTGCCGCCAGCCAATTGGAGGCTGGCAGCTGAAGTCAGCGGCAGCGCGCACGTCGCCGGCGTCTGATGTCATTGTCAGTCGCCGGCGAGTGCGCGCTGCTGGAGTGAGCATCGCCGAAGGAGCACGGACAGGTGAGGAGAACTAGGTTTTTTTTTTATTGCGAACGACAATCTGGGGGTTCCGGGCCAGAATGCTGAACACACTGGGGGCAGAGATGCTGGACACACTGGGAGCAGAGATGCTGGACACACTGGGGGCTGAATGCTGGACACACTGGGGGCAATATGCTGGACACAGTGGGGGCAGGATCCTGGACACAGTGGGGGCAGGATGCTGGACACACTGGGGGCAGGATGCTGGACACACTGGGGGAGGGATGCTGGACACACTCAGGCAGGATGCTGGACAAACTGGGGACAATATGCTGGACACACTTGGGGCAATATACTGGACACACTGGGGGCAGGATGCTGGGCACACTGGGGGCAGGATGCTGGACACACTGGGGGCTGAATGCTGGACACACTGGGGGCTGAATGCTGGACACACTGGGGGCAATATGCTGGACACACTGGGGGCAGGATGCTGGACACACTGGGGGCAGAATGCTGGACACACTGGGGGCAGAATGCTGGACACACTGGGGGCTGAATGCTGGACACACTGGGGGCTGAATGCTGGACACACTGGGGGAAGGATGCTGGACACACTGGGGGCAGGATGCTGGACACACTGGGGGCAGGATGCTGGACACACTGGGGGAGGGATGCTGGACACACTGGGGGCAGGATGCTTGACAAACTGGGGACAATATGCTGGACACACTGGGGAGGAATGCTGGACACACTGGGAGCAATATGCTGGAGACACTGGGGCAGATTGCTGGACACACTGGGGGCAGTATGCTGGAGACACGGGCAGATTTCTGGACACACTGGTGGCAATATGCTGGACACACTGGTGGCAATATGCTGGACACACTGGGGGCAATATGCTGGACACACTGGGGGCAATATGCTGGACACACTGGGGGCAGGATGCTGGACACACTGGGGGCAGGATGCTAGACACACTGGGGGCAGAATGCTGGACACAATGGGGGGCAATATGCTGGAGACACTGGGGGGCATATTGCTGGACACACTGGGAACAGTATGCTGGAGACACTGGGGCAGATTGCTGGACACACTGGGGCAATATGCTGGACACACTGGGGGCAGGATGCTGGACACATTGGGGCAGAGATGCTGGACATTGGGGGCAGAGATGCTGGACATTGGGGGCAGAGATGCTGGACACTGGGGGCAGAGATACTGGACACTGGGGGCAGAGAGGCTGGACACTGGGGGCAGAGATGCTGGACACACTGGACACACTGGGGGCAGAGAGGCTGGACACACTGGGGGCAGGATGCTGGACACACTGGGGGCAGGATGCTGGACACATTGAGGGCAGAGAGATGCTGGACACTGGGGGAAGAGAGGCTGGACACTGAGGGCAGAGATGCTGATCACTGGGGGCAGAGATGCTGGACATTGGGGGCAGAGATGCTGGACACTGGGGGCAGAGATGCTGGACACTGGGGGCAAAGATACTGGACACTGGGGGCAGAGATGCTGGACACTGGGTCAGAGATGCTGGACACTGGGTCAGAGATGCTGGACATTGAGGGCAGAGATGCTGGACACTGGGTGCAGAGATGCTGGACACACGGGGGGGGGCAGGATGCTGGACACACTGGGAGCAGGATGCTGGACATATTGAGGGCAGAGATGCTGAACACGGGGGCAGAGATGCTGGACACTGGGGCAGAGATGCTGGACATTGGGGGCAGAGATGCGGGACACACTGGGGGCAGGACTGGAGACAGATGGGGCAGGATTGGAGACATGGGAAGAATGTAGATACGGGCATGATTGGAGACACGGGGCAGAATGAAAGACATGGGGCAGGATTGGAGACAGATCGTGCAGGATCATGGGGCAGGATGGATACGATGGAGACTGATGGGGCAGGATGGGGAGATCATATGGGGCAGAATGGATACTCATGAGGGCAGGATGGGAGAACATATGGCTGAAGCCAGGAATGAGATACACGGGGCCAGGATGGGGGATATTATTATTACCATAGGGGATAATTAAGGGATATTATTACTGCAGTGATGTATTTATTTAATTTTTTGAGGACACTGTTTTAAATGGGGGGGGTCCTGTCACTGTGCAAAGTGACACTTTGTCGCCTCTTTTTCTTCATGTGGTGTAATGTAGAAGCTGGGGAAAATTAAGTAATGTGTTCTGCAAGCGGAGCTCAAGATAACTGTTATTTCCTGCAGAGACGAGTCCTGGCTGGATGAAGTGATGGTGGTCTGTGCTGGATGACAGATGAAGGACTTCACCTAGAGACGTCACTGGTGAGTCAGTGTTACCTATACACTGACGCTATACACTGTATACTATACAGAGGTCCTGTGTATAATGTCATCGGTGATCACTGTATTACCTCTACACAGACACTGCATACTAAGTGCAGATCTCCTGTGAATACTGGCACTTATGGTGATAGTATTGTGTTTTTTTCTTCTTCCTAACTGAAGGGTAAATTGACTAGATCAATGGATGTTTGACAAGTTAGTTTCACACAGCAACTATTTTTCTGGAATAATCTGGTTCAGGTATATGATGACCCGGTCGCATGACCCCGTCACATGACCGGGGGGCCCACAGTGTCTGAACAGCCTGGGGCCCTGGCTACCCTTAATCCATCCCTGAAGCACAGCGCTCGACAGTCTCTGGCGCTGCCATTGAGAGTGAAGGAACGGTACTGCCCATGATCAACCACTGCTTCATTCAACCAGTTCTCTTCGGAACCTCTGTTCACATTGACCCCAACGATCAGAATAAGGGATAACTTTCATAGATAGGAGATAATTTTCAAACTTGAGAATACCTGATTAAATATTTAGGAAACTTTTTTTTCCAGAGACCTTTTACATCAGTTAAACAATCCTCACCATCTCATGCAATAAAATTGTCCAGTAATCATGGACATAGGGATAATTTGCTTGGTTTGGAAGGTGCTTTATTTTTAAAATTAACATTCATTTAAGAATACTGTGCCTTTTCCAGCCTTAGCAGTTGAAATCCCATTTCTAAAAACAATGCTTAAAAAGGATCTTTTACCTTATTTTTCATGTTGTACTGTACAGTACACACCTTACTCGTGGCTTCAGTAGTTTTTTTTAAATTGCTCCTCTCCTTTGCTGAGATATTAGTTATCAAATATTTGGTACCCAATGTATTAACTTTAGTTAAGTACAAGTGAGTATTATTAGTTTTCACTGGGGCGTGTACTTCAGCCTCCTGTATGATGCCAACCAATCATACATAGACATCAACATTGAAGATATCATCACAGGATCTGCCAGCTGGAGTGTGCAGACTGACTAAGCGCTGAAGAAATATTACACAGCACAGAAGTGTGGAGCTATTAACTCCAGGACCTGTGGTCCTGTGATTCTGATGTTGTTGTTATTATTATTATTTATTTATTTATTTAGCACCATTAATTCCATGGTGCTGTACATAAGACGGGGTTACATCAAAATACAAATATCACTTACAGTAAAGAAAACTAACAATTACAGACTGGTACAGAGGGAAGAGGACCCTGCCTGTTGTGAATTCTGTTATCGAACTCCCTCCTGTGGTCATGAATGGTACTTCGGCAAGTTCTGTCCGTGGACTCCCTCTGGTGGCTGTGAGTGGAGTTGCTGGTTCTGAGGTTCCTTCCACAGGTGACCTAGGTTATTCTTAGGCTGGCTTCTCTATTTAACTCCACTCAGATCGTTACTCCATGCCAGCTGTCAATGTTCCTGTACTGGTTCAGTTTGCTCTTGGATCTTTCTGGTGACCTGTCTCTTCCTGCAAGAAGCTAAGTCACCGATTGTTATTTTCTGTTCTTTGTTTTCTTGTCCAGCTTGCTTTCTTGATTTTGCTTTGCTAGCTGGAAGCTCTGGGATGCAGAGTGGCACCTCCGCGCCGTGAGTCGGTGCGGGGGTCTTTTTGCACACTCTGCGTGGTCTTTTGTAGTTTTTTTGTGCTGACCGCAAAGATACCTTTCCTATCCTCTGTCTGTTCAGTTAGTCTGGCCTCCCTTTGCTAAAACCTGTTTCATTTCTGTGTTTGTGACTTTCATCTTAACTCACAGTTAATATCTGTGGGGGGCTGCCTTTTCCTTTGGGGAAATTTCTCTGAGGCAAGGTAGGCTTTATTTTCTATCTCTAGGGCTAGCTAGTTCTTAGGCTGTGTCGAGGCATCTAGGCCATGTCAGGTATGCTCCACAGCTATTTCTAGTGTGTGTGATAGGATTAGGGATTGCGGTCAGCAGAGTTCCCACTTCCCAGAGCTTGTCCTGTATCGGTTTAACCATCAGGTAATTTCGGGTGCTCCTAACCAGCAGGTCCATAACAGTACAGCTGGCCCAAAAATGTTAATGCATCTCAATAGAGGGATAAGAGAAGTTCTGAGACCATTTTTTTTTCTCTGCAGTGTGTTTTGTCTTTCTTTTCCCCTTAATCTCTGGGTGGTTCAGGACACAGGTGTAGATATGGACATTCAAGGTCTGTCCTCTTGTGTGGATCATCTCACTGCAAGTGTACAAAGGATTCAAGATTTTGTAGTTCAGAATCCGATGTTAGAACCTAGAATTCCAATTCCTGATTTGTTTTCTGGGGATAGATCTAAGTTTTTGAATTTCAAAAATAATTGTAAACTGTTTCTTGCTTTGAAACCCCGCTCCTCTGGTGATCCCGTTCAACAAGTGAAAATTATTATTTCTTTCTTGCGTGGCGACCCTCAAGACTGGGCATTTTCCCTTGCGCCAGAAGATCCTGCATTGCGTGATGTTGATGCGTTTTTTCTGGCGCTTGGATTGCTTTATGATGAACCCCTGTGGGGTACCGCAGGGGTCAGTATTGGGACCTGTTCTCTTCAACATATTCATTAATGATCTGGTAGAAGGTTTACACAGTAAAATATCGATATTTGCAGATGATACAAAACTATGTAAAGCAGTTAATACAAGAGAAGATAGTATTCTGCTACAGATGGATCTGGATAAGTTGGAAACTTGGGCTGAAAGGTGGCAGATGAGGTTTAACAATGATAAATGTAAGGTTATACACATGGGAAGAGGGAATCAATATCACCATTACACACTGAACGGGAAACCACTGGGTAAATCTGACAGGGAGAAGGACTTGGGGATCCTAGTTAATGATAAACTTACCTGGAGCAGCCAGTGCCAGGCAGCAGCTGCCAAGGCAAACAGGATCATGGGGTGCATTAAAAGAGGTCTGGATACACATGATGAGAGCATTATACTGCCTCTGTACAAATCCCTAGTTAGACCGCACATGGAGTACTGTGTCCAGTTTTGGGCACCGGTGCTCAGGAAGGATATAATGGAACTAGAGAGAGTACAAAGGAGGGCAACAAAATTAATAAAGGGGATGGGAGAACTACAATACCCAGATAGATTAGCGAAATTAGGATTATTTAGTCTAGAAAAAAGACGACTGAGGGGCGATCTAATAACCATGTATAAGTATATAAGGGGACAATACAAATATCTCGCTGAGGATCTGTTTATACCAAGGAAGGTGACGGGCACAAGGGGGCATTCTTTGCGTCTGGAGGAGAGAAGGTTTTTCCACCAACATAGAAGAGGATTCTTTACTGTTAGGGCAGTGAGAATCTGGAATTGCTTGCCTGAGGAGGTGGTGATGGCGAACTCAGTCGAGGGGTTCAAGAGAGGACTGGATGTCTTCCTGGAGCAGAACAATATTGTATCATACAATTATTAGGTTCTGTAGAAGGACGTAGATCTGGGTATTTATTATGATGGAATATAGGCTGAACTGGATGGACAAATGTCTTTTTTCGGCCTTACTAACTATGTTACTATGTTAAATTCAGTGGATCAGGCAGAGAAAATCTTGCTGGCTTTGTGTCAGGGTCAGGATGAAGCGGAAGTATATTGTCAGAAGTTTAGAAAGTGGTCTGTGCTTACTCAGTGGAATGAGTGTGCCCTGGCGGCAATTTTCAAAAAGGGTCTTTCGGAAACCCTTAAGGATACTATGGTGGGATTTCCCATGCCTGCTGGTCTGAATGAGTCTATGTCCTTGGCCATTCAGATCGATCGGCGTTTGCGTGAGCGCAAAGCTGTGCACCATTTGGCGGTACTCTCTGAGCATAGGCCTGAGCCCATGCAATGCGATAGGACTTTGACCAGAGCTGAATGGCAGGAACACAGACGTCAGAATGGGCTGTGTTTTTACTGTGGTGACTCCACTTATGCTATTTCCAATTGTCCTAAGCGCACTAAGCGGTTCGCTAGGTCTGCCACCATTGGTACTGTACAGTCTAAATTTCTTTTGTCCGTTACTCTGATTTGCTCTTTGTCGTCCTATTCTGTTATGGCATTTGTGGATTCAGGCGCTGCCCTGAATTTGATGGACTTGGAGTATGCTAGGCGCTGTGGTTTTTTCTTGGAGCCCTTGCAGTATCCTATTCCATTGAGAGGAATTGATGCTATGCCTTTGGCCAAGAATAAGCCTCAGTACTGGACTCATTTGACCATGTGCATGGCTCCTGCACATCAGGAGGATATTCGCTTTTTGGTGTTGCATAATCTGCATGATGTGGTCGTTTTGGGGTTGCCATGGCTGCAGGTCCACAACCCAGTATTGGATTGGAAATCAATGTCTGTGTCCAGCTGGGGTTGTCAAGGGGTACATGGTGATGTTCCATTGCTGTCAATTTCGTCTTCCACTCCTTCTGAAGTCCCTGAGTTTTTGTCGGATTACCGGGATGTATTTGATGAGCCCAAATCCGGTGCCCTACCTCCTCATAGGGATTGTGATATTAATTTGATTCCTGGTAGTAAGTTTCCTAAGGGTCGACTGGTCAATTTATCTGTGCCAGAACACGGCGCTATGCGGAGTTATATAAAGGAGTCCTTGGAGAAAGGGCATATTCGCCCGTCGTCATCACAGTGGGAACAGGGTTCTTTTTTTGTGGCCAAGAAAGATGGTTCTTTGAGACCTTGTATTGATTACCGCCTTCTTAATAAGATCACGGTCAAATTTCAGTACCCTTTGCCGCTACTGTCTGATTTGTTTGCTCTGATTAAGGGGGCTAGTTGGTTCACCAAGATAGATCTCCGAGGGGCGTATAATCTTGTGCGTATTAAACAGGGCGATGAATGGAAAACAGCATTTAATACGCCCGAGGGCCATTTTGAGTACCTGGTGATGCCATTCGGGCTTTCTAATGCTCCATCTGTGTTTCAGTCCTTTATGCATGACATCTTCCGAAAGTACCTGGATAGATTCATGATTGTATATTTGGATGATATTTTGGTCTTTTCGGATGATTGGGAGTCTCATGTGAAGCAGGTCAGAATGGTGTTCCAGGTCCTTTGTGCGAATTCCTTGTTTGTGAAGGGGTCTAAATGTCTCTTTGGGGTTCAGAAGGTTTCATTTTTGGGTTTCATTTTTTCCCCTTCTACTATCGAGATGGACCCTGTTAAAGTTCAGGCCATTTATGATTGGACTCAGCCTACATCTGTGAAGAGCCTGCAGAAGTTCATGGGCTTTGCTAATTTTTACCGTCGCTTCATCGCTAATTTTTCTAGTGTTGTTAAACCGTTGACTGATTTGACCAAGAAAGGTGCTGATGTGGTCAATTGGTCCTCTGCGGCCGTTGAGGCTTTTCAGGAGTTGAAGCGTCGTTTTTCTACTGCCCCTGTGTTGTGTCAGCCAGATGTTTCGCTCCCGTTTCAGGTCGAGGTTGATGCTTCTGAGATTGGAGCAGGGGCTGTTTTGTCTCAAAGAAGTTCGGACGACTCGGTGATGAAACCATGTGCTTTCTTTTCTAGAAAATTCTCGCCTGCTGAGCGCAATTATGATGTTGGCAATCGAGAGTTGTTGGCTATGAAGTGGGCATTCGAGGAGTGGCGACATTGGCTTGAAGGAGCCAAGCATCGCGTGGTGGTCTTGACGGATCACAAGATTTTGACTTATCTCGAGTCTGCCAAACGGTTGAATCCTAGACAGGCTCGATGGTCGCTGTTTTTCTCCCCTTTCAATTTTGTGGTTTCATACCTTCCGAGCTCTAAGACTGTGAAGGCTGATGCCCTTTCAAGGAGCTTTGTGCCTGACTCTCCGGATGTTCCTGAGCCGGTTGGTATTCTCAAAGAGGGGGTAATTTTGTCTGCCATCTCCCCTGATTTGCGGCGGGTGCTGCAGAAGTTTCAGGCTGATAGACCTGACCGTTGTCCAGCGGAGAAACTGTTTGTCCCTGATAGATGGACTAGTAGAGTTATCTCTGAGGTTCATTGTTCGGTGTTGGCTGGTCATCCTGGAATCTTTGGTACCAGAGATTTGGTGGCTAGATCCTTTTGGTGGCCTTCCTTGTCACGGGATGTGCGTTCTTTTGTGCAGTCCTGTGGGATTTGTGCTCGGGCTAAGCCCTGCTGTTCTCGTGCCAGTGGGTTGCTTTTGCCCTTGCCGGTCCCGAAGAGGCCCTGGACGCATATTTCCATGGATTTTATTTCAGATCTCCCTGTCTCTCAAAGGATGTCGGTCATCTGGGTGGTTTGTGATCGCTTCTCTAAGATGGTCCATTTGGTACCCTTGTCTAAATTGCCTTCCTCCTCCGATTTGGTGCCATTGTTTTTCCAGCATGTGGTTCGTTTGCATGGCATTCCGGAGAACATCGTCTCGGACAGAGGTTCCCAGTTTGTTTCAAGGTTTTGGCGGTCCTTTTGTGCTAAGATGGGCATTGATTTGTCTTTTTCTTCGGCTTTCCATTCTCAGACAAATGGCCAAACCGAACGAACCAATCAGACTTTGGAAACATATCTGAGATGTTTTGTTTCTGCTGATCAGGATGATTGGGTGTCCTTCTTGCCTTTGGCTGAGTTCGCCCTTAATAATCGGGCCAGCTTAGCTACTTTGGTTTCGCCTTTTTTCTGTAATTCTGGTTTCCATCCTCGTTTTTCTTCAGGGCAGGTTGAGCCTTCGGACTGTCCTGGTGTAGATTCTGTGGTGGACAGGTTGCAGCAAATTTGGACTCACGTAGTGGACAATTTGACATTGTCCCAGGAGAAGGCTCAACGTTTCGCTAACCGCCGTCGCTGTGTTGGTCCCCGACTTCGTGTTGGGGATTTGGTTTGGTTGTCGTCTCGTTATGTTCCTATGAAGGTTTCCTCTCCTAAATTTAAGCCTCGTTTCATTGGCCCTTATAAGATTTCTGAGGTTCTCAATCCTGTGTCATTTCGTTTGGCCCTTCCAGCTTCTTTTGCCATCCATAATGTGTTCCATAGGTCGTTGTTGCGGAGATATGTGGCACCTATGGTTCCCTCCGTCGACCACCCTGCCCCGGTGTTGGACGAGGGGGAGTTGGAGTATGTGGTGGAGAAGATTTTGGATTATCGTATTTAGAGACGGAAACTCCAGTACCTGGTCAAGTGGAAGGGTTATGGTCAGGCAGATAATTCCTGGGTTGTTGCCTCTGATGTTCATGCTGCTGATCTGGTTCGTGCCTTTCATTTGGCTCGTCCTGATCGGCCTGGGGGTTCTGGTGAGGGTTCGGTGACCCCTCCTCAAGGGGGGGGTACTGTTGTGAATTCTGTTATCGAACTCCCTCCTGTGGTCATGAATGGTACTTCGGCAAGTTCTGTCCGTGGACTCCCTCTGGTGGCTGTGAGTGGAGTTGCTGGTTCTGAGGTTCCTTCCACAGGTGACCTAGGTTATTCTTAGGCTGGCTTCTCTATTTAACTCCACTCAGATCGTTACTCCATGCCAGCTGTCAATGTTCCTGTACTGGTTCAGTTCGCTCTTGGATCTTTCTGGTGACCTGTCTCTTCCTGCAAGAAGCTAAGTCACCGATTGTTATTTTCTGTTCTTTGTTTTCTTGTCCAGCTTGCTTTCTTGATTTTGCTTTGCTAGCTGGAAGCTCTGGGATGCAGAATGGCACCTCCGCACCGTGAGTCGGTGCGGGGGTCTTTTTGCACACTCTGCGTGGTCTTTTGTAGTTTTTTGTGCTGACCGCAAAGATACCTTTCCTATCCTCTGTCTGTTTAGTTAGTCTGGCCTCCCTTTGCTAAAACCTGTTTCATTTCTGTGTTTGTGACTTTCATCTAAACTCACAGTTAATATTTGTGGGGGGCTGCCTTTTCCTTTGGGGAAATTTCTCTGAGGCAAGGTAGGCTTTATTTTCTATCTCTAGGGCTAGCTAGTTCTTAGGCTGTGTCGAGGCGTCTAGGCCATGTCAGGTACGCTCCACGGGTATTTCTAGTGTGTGTGATACGATTAGGGATTGCGGTCAGCAGAGTTCCCACTTCCCAGAGCTTGTCCTGTATCGGTTTAACTATCAGGTCATTTCGGGTGCTCCTAACCACCAGTGTTATGTTTGCTAATGACAGGTGTTATGAAGGCAATCCAGAAACACAGTGTGCTTAGCGATCAGAGCGCACACAGTGATCTGACAAATACCCAAAAATACAAGAACGAGCTCTGAGACGTGGAAACTCTGTAGACTGCACACCTGATCCTATCCTAAACACAACTAAAAGCGGCTGTGGATTGCGCCTAACAACTACCTAGGCAACTCGGCACAGCCTAAGAAACTAGCTAGCCTGAAGATAGAAAAATAGGCCTGACTTGCAGCAGAGAAATTCCCCAAAGGAAAAGGCAGCCCCCCACATATAATGACTGTGAGTAAGATGAAAAGACAAAACGTAGGGATGAAATAGATTCAGCAAAGTGGGGCCCGATATTCTAGGACAGAGCGAGGACAGTAAAGCGAACTTTGCAGTCTACAAAAAACCCTAAAGCAAAACCACGCAAAGGGGGCAAAAAAAACCCACCGTGCCGAACTAACGGCACGGCGGTACACCCTTTGCGTCTCAGAGCTGCCAGCAAAACAAAAGACAAGCTGGACAGAAAAAAAGCAACAAAAAAGCACTTAGCTATACAGAGCAGCAGGTCACAGGAACAATCAGGAGAAGCTCAGATCCAACACTGAAACATTGACAAGGAGCAAGGATAGCAGCATCAGGCGGAGTTAAGTAATGAAGCAGTCAACGAGCTCACCAGAACACCTGAGGGAGGAAGCTCAGAAGCTGCAGTACCACTTGTGACCACAGGAGTGAATTCAGCCACAGAATTCACAACAGTACCCCCCCCTTGAGGAGGGGTCACCGAACCCTCACCAGAGCCCCCAGGCCGACCAGGATGAGCCGCATGAAAGGCACGAACAAGATCGGAAGCATGAACATCAGAGGCAAAAACCCAGGAATTATCTTCCTGAGCATAACCCTTCCATTTAACCAGATACTGGAGTTTCCGTCTAGAAACACGAGAATCCAAAATCTTCTCCACAATATACTCCAATTCCCCCTCCACCAAAACCGGGGCAGGAGGCTCAACAGATGGAACCATAGGTGCCACGTATCTCCGCAACAACGACCTATGGAATACATTATGTATGGAAAAGGAGTCTGGGAGGGTCAAACGAAAAGACACAGGATTGAGAACCTCAGAAATCCTATACGGACCAATAAAACGAGGTTTAAATTTAGGAGAGGAAACCTTCATAGGAATATGACGAGAAGATAACCAAACCAGATCCCCAACACGAAGTCGGGGACCCACACGGCGTCTGCGATTAGCGAAAAGTTGAGCTTTCTCCTGGGACAAGATCAAATTGTCCACTACCTGAGTCCAGATCTGCTGCAACCTATCCACCACAGAATCCACACCAGGACAGTCCGAAGACTCAACCTGTCCTGAAGAGAAACGAGGATGGAACCCAGAATTGCAAAAAAATGGAGAAACCAAGGTAGCCGAGCTGGCCCGATTATTAAGGGCGAACTCAGCCAACGGCAAAAAGGACACCCAATCATCCTGGTCTGCAGAAACAAAACATCTCAGATATGTTTCCAAGGTCTGATTGGTTCGTTCGGTCTGGCCATTAGTCTGAGGATGGAAAGCCGAGGAAAAGGATAGGTCAATGCCCATCCTACCACAAAAGGCTCGCCAAAACCTTGAAACAAACTGGGAACCTCTGTCAGAAACAATATTCTCAGGAATGCCATGCAACCGAACCACATGCTGAAAGAACAAAGGTACCAAATCAGAGGAGGAAGGCAATTTAGCCAAGGGCACCAGATGGACCATTTTAGAAAAGCGATCACAGACCACCCAAATGACTGACATCTTTTGAGAAACGGGAAGGTCAGAAATGAAATCCATCGAAATATGTGTCCAAGGCCTCTTTGGGACCGGCAAGGGCAAAAGCAACCCACTGGCACGAGAACAGCAGGGCTTAGCCCTAGCACAAATCCCACAGGACTGCACAAAAGTACGTACATCCCGTGACAGAGATGGCCACCAGAAGGATCTAGCCACTAACTCTCTGGTACCAAAGATTCCAGGATGACAAGCCAACACCGAACAATGAAGTTCAGAGATAAGTTTATTAGTCCACCTATCAGGGACGAACAGTTTCTCTGCTGGACAACGATCAGGTTTATTAGCCTGAAATTTTTGCAGCACCCGCCGCAAATCAGGGGAGATGGCAGACACAATGACTCCTTCCTTGAGGATACCCGCTGGCTCAGATAAACCCGGAGAGTCGGGCACAAAACTCCTAGACAGAGCATCCGCCTTCACATTTTTAGAGCCCGGAAGGTACGAAATCACAAAGTCGAAGCGGGCAAAAAATAACGACCAACGGGCCTGTCTAGGATTCAAGCGCTTGGCAGACTCGAGATAAGTCAAGTTCTTATGATCAGTCAATACCACCACGCGATGCTTAGCTCCTTCAAGCCAATGACGCCACTCCTCGAATGCCCACTTCATGGCCAGCAACTCTCGATTGCCCACATCATAATTACGCTCAACGGGCGAAAACTTCCTGGAAAAGAAAGCACATGGTTTCATCACTGAGCAATCAGAACCTCTCTGTGACAAAACCGCCCCTGCTCCAATCTCAGAAGCATCAACCTCGACCTGGAACGGAAGAGAAACATCTGGCTGACACAACACAGGGGCAGAACAAAAACGACGCTTCAACTCCTGAAAAGCTTCCACAGCAGCAGAAGACCAATTAACCAAATCAGCACCCTTCTTGGTCAAATCGGTCAATGGTTTGGCAATGCTAGAAAAATTACAGATGAAGCGACGATAAAAATTAGCAAAGCCCAGGAACTTTTGCAGACTTTTCAGAGATGTCGGCTGAATCCAATCCTGGATGGCTTGGACCTTAACTGGATCCATCTCGATAGTAGAAGGGGTAAAGATGAACCCCAAAAATGAAACTTTCTGCACACCGAAGAGACACTTTGATCCCTTCACAAACAAAGAGTTAGCACGCAGGACCTGAAAAACCATTCTGACCTGCTTCACATGAGACTCCCAATCATCTGAGAAGATCAAAATGTCATCCAAGTAAACAATCAGGAATTTATCCAGATACTCACGGAAGATGTCATGCATAAAAGACTGAAACACAGATGGAGCATTGGCAAGTCCGAACGGCATCACTAGATACTCAAAATGACCCTCGGGCGTATTGAATGCAGTTTTCCATTCATCTCCTTGCCTGATTCTCACCAGATTATACGCACCACGAAGATCTATCTTAGTGAACCAACTAGACCCCTTAATCCGAGCAAACAAGTCAGATAACAATGGCAAGGGATACTGAAATTTAACAGTGATCTTATTAAGAAGGCGGTAATCAATACACGGTCTCAGCGAACCATCCTTCTTGGCTACAAAGAAGAACCCTGCTCCCAGTGGTGATGACGATGGGCGAATATGTCCCTTCTCCAGGGATTCCTTCACATAACTGCGCATAGCGGCGTGTTCGGGCACGGATAAATTAAATAATCGACCTTTAGGGAATTTACTACCAGGAATCAAATTGATAGCACAATCACAATCCCTATGCGGAGGTAGAGCATCGGACTTGGGCTCTTCAAATACATCCTGATAATCAGACAAGAACTCTGGGACCTCAGAAGGGGTGGATGACGAAATCGACAAAAATGGAACATCACCATGTACCCCCTGACAACCCCAGCTGGATACCGACATGGAATTCCAATCCAATACTGGATTATGGGTTTGTAGCCATGGCAACCCCAACACGACCACATCATGCAGATTATGCAACACCAGAAAGCGAATAACTTCCTGATGTGCAGGAGCCATGCACATGGTCAGCTGGGCCCAGTATTGAGGTTTATTCTTGGCCAAAGGTGTAGCATCAATTCCTCTCAATGGAATAGGACACCGCAAAGGCTCCAAGAAAAACCCACAACGTTTAGCATAATCCAAATCCATCAGATTCAGGGCAGCGCCCGAATCCACAAACGCCATGACAGAAAACGACGACAAAGAGCATATCAAGGTAATGGACAGAAGGAATTTGGACTGTACAGTACCAATGACGGCAGACCTAGTGGACCGCTTAGTGCGCTTAGGACAATCAGAAATAGCATGAGTGGAATCACCACAGTAGAAACACAGACCATTCAGACGTCTGTATTCCTGCCGTTCAACTCTAGTCATAGTCCTATCGCACTGCATAGGCTCAGGTTTAACCTCAGGCAGTACCGCCAAATGGTGCACAGATTTACGCTCGCGCAAGCGTCGACCGATCTGAATGGCCAAAGACAAAGACTCATTCAAACCAGCAGGCATAGGAAATCCCACCATGACATCCTTAAGAGCCTCAGAGAGACCCTTTCTGAACAAAGCTGCCAGCGCAGATTCATTCCACTGAGTGAGTACTGACCATTTCCTAAATTTCTGACAATATACTTCTATATCATCCTGACCCTGGCACAAAGCCAGCAAATTTTTCTCAGCCTGATCCACTGAATTAGGCTCATCGTACAGCAATCCGAGTGCCAGGAAAAACGCATCGACACTACTCAATGCAGGGTCTCCTGGCGCAAGAGAAAATGCCCAGTCTTGAGGGTCGCCGCGCAAAAAAGAAATAATAATCAAAACCTGTTGAATAGGATTACCAAAAGAATGAGGTTTCAAGGCCAGAAATAGCTTACAATTATTTTTTAAACTTAGAAACTTAGTTCTATCTCCAAAAAAAACAAATCAGGAATAGGAATTCTTGGTTCTAACATAGATTTCTGATCAATAGTATCTTGAATCTTTTGTACATTTATAACGAGATTATCCATTGAAGAGCACAGACCCTGAATATCCATGTCCACACCTGTGTCCAGAATCACCCAAATGTCTAGGGGAAAAAAAAAAAGTGAACACAGAGCAGAAAAAAAAAAAAAAAAAAAAAAATGTCAGAACTTTTTCTTTCCCTCTATTGAGAATCATTAGTTTGGCTCCTTGTACTGTTATGTTTGCTAATGACAGGTGTTATGAAGGCAATCCAGAAACACAGTGTGCTTAGCGATCAGAGCGCACACAGTGATCTGACAAATACCCAAAAATACAAGAACGAGCTCTGAGACGTGGAAACTCTGTAGACTGCACACCTGATCCTATCCTAAACACAACTAAAAGCGGCTGTGGATTGCGCCTAACAACTACCTAGGCAACTCGGCACAGCCTAAGAAACTAGCTAGCCTGAAGATAGAAAAATAGGCCTGACTTGCCCCAGAGAAATTCCCCAAAGGAAAAGGCAGCCCCCCACATATAATGACTGTGAGTAAGATGAAAAGACAAAACGTAGGGATGAAATAGATTCAGCAAAGTGGGGCCCGATATTCTAGGACAGAGCGAGGACAGTAAAGCGAACTTTGCAGTCTACAAAAAACCCTAAAGCAAAACCACGCAAAGGGGGCAAAAAAAAACCACCGTGCCGAACTAACGGCACGGCGGTACACCCTTTGCGTCTCAGAGCTTCCAGCAAAACAAAAGACAAGCTGGACAGAAAAAAAGCAACAAAAAAGCAAAAAGCACTTAGCTATACAGAGCAGCAGGTCACAGGAACAATCAGGAGAAGCTCAGATCCAACACTGAAACATTGACAAGGAGCAAGGATAGCAGCATCAGGCGGAGTTAAGTAATGAAGCAGTCAACGAGCTCACCAGAACACCTGAGGGAGGAAGCTCAGAAGCTGCAGTACCACTTGTGACCACAGGAGTGAATTCAGCCACAGAATTCACAACACACCAGGTCCATAACACCTGCCCTTTGTGGGCTTACATTCTACAGGTTATCATAGGTCCTTCTTCACTTCTATGTTGTTCCTTGCTTATGATTGGTCAGGGTCATACAGAAGGCAGAAGTTCCCGCCCCCAGTAAAAATTATTTAATAACACCCACTTGGACTTAGCTAGAGTTAACTCATTAGGTGCCAAATATTTGATTGCTAATATCTCTGCAAGGTAAAATAAAAAAACCCAACAGAGAAATGTTTTATTTTACTTTGCAGCAACTATCACATTATGACCAGTTCATCATGAAAAAATTGGTGAGAGGTTCTCTTTAAATAGTAACTAAACTTTGAACCTTTTTTTTCATGTTTGCAGACAGTTTTATTGTCTGCAGATTGGTGGAGGTCTGGGTCCAGAGATCACTCAATGGAATAGTGCGCACTTCAGCAGACAGGAGCCCACTTTTCAGCAGACAGGAGCCACAGCTTCAATAGGGAGCATAGGCTTGGTTACTGTGGTATTAAGTGGTTCAAAGGAATATTGATAGTATAACAAATGAATAGAAATGCCAATAGCATGCTTACGATCATTATAATTTATAATCCAAAATGTCTGTAAGAAGAAACTTCATATACCTGAATTACGATAATAAAGAAAAACGGAGTGCTGACTTCATCAAAATAATACAAATGTATCGGTTACATAAAGAGGTTTGGTATGACACAATACAAAACAGGATGTAAACAAAGAACAATTCATGTAGTCGCCCAGGGAATAATAAGCTTGGGTAAAATGTGCTATTGATCGTCCTCAGTAAGTACAAATAAACAGAGTCTCATGCCTAAAATCTAGATTAGATATTAGGTCACGAGGATCTTACTGAATAAAGTGAACTAGTGCAGTATCGTAAACTGAAGTTCACAGGCACACCAATGAATTAGCTGCAACTGATTAACTATGCCAAAATAGTGAAGAGAAAGGCAGCAGAGTAATAAAGTGCATGTGCCATAGAATTAGGATCAATAACACTAACTTGCAAGTGCACGATACAATTCCCAGGGGACAGCCCCAGACGCACGTTTCACGTTAGCTTTTTTCACAGGGATCTGACCATGATAGACTGTCAGCCCTTTTATACCTTGAGCTACATATGGTCAGCATAGTGGCGCATGCGGCCCCAACCAGAAGTAGTCATCATGTATCCGGCGTCTCTGAAAGAGCGCATGTTAGGGAGAAAACTCCCAATGATGTCACGAACATGTTCACTGTCCGATCAGAGACTGGATACGATCTCACGGTATGTGTAATCGCACAGCGCATGCGCACAATGGCGGCCATCTTTATGAAGCTCATAGAAGTTCGCCATCTTTAGAGAGAGCAAATAATATCTCCATATTATACCGGCTATGCTGGCCACATGTAGTTCAAGTTATAAAAGGGCTGACAGGCTATCATGATCAGAACCCTTTTTTAAAAACGCTAGCACGAAACGTGCGTCCGGGGCTGTCCCCTGGGAATTGTATCATGCACTTGCATATGACTATGGGTAAGTGTTATTGATCCTAATTCTATGGCACATGCACTTTA
This sequence comes from Ranitomeya imitator, assembly GCF_032444005.1. NCBI lineage: Eukaryota > Metazoa > Chordata > Amphibia > Anura > Dendrobatidae > Ranitomeya > Ranitomeya imitator. Next base: position 404,864,358 of record NC_091286.1, on the reverse strand, counting down.
TTACTCTGCTGCCTTTCACTTCACTCTTTTGGCATACTTAATCAGTTGCAGCTTATTAATTGGTGTGCCTGTGAATTTCAGTTTACGATACTGCACTAGTTCACTTTATGCAGTGAGATCCTCATGAAACTAATATCTAATCTACAGTTTAGGCATGAGACACGATTTCGTTGTACTTACGGAGTTCGATGAATAGCGCATTTTACCCAAGCTTAATAATCCCTGGGTGACTACATGAATTATTCTTTGTTTACCTCCTGTTTTGTATTGTGTCATACCAAACCACAACAGGTGCTTCTCCCAAAATTAAAATATCACCAAAAGTTAATTTATTTCAGTACTTCAAAACAAAAAGTGAAACTCATATATTATATAGAGTAATCACAAACAGAGTGATCTATTTCAAGTGTTTATTTCTGTTAATGTTGATGATTATGGCTTACAGCCAATGAAAACCCAAAAGTCATTATCTCAGTAAATTAGAATAATTAACATAAACACCTGCAATGGCTTCCTAAGCATTTAAAAAGGTCCCTTAGTCTGTTTCAGTAGGCTCCACAATCATGGGGAAGACTGCTGACTTGACAGATGTCCAGAAGGCAGTCATTAACACACTCCACAAGGAGGGTAAGCCACAAAAGGTCATTGCTAAAGAAGCTGACTGTTCAGAGTGCTGTATCCAAGCATATTAATGGAAAGTTGAGAGGTAGGAAAAAGTGTGGTGGAAAAATGTGCACAAGCAACTGGGATAACCGCAGCCTTGAAAGGATAGTTAAGAAAAGGCCATTCAAAAATTTGGGGTAGAGTCACAAGGAGTGAACTGCTGCTGGGTCATTGTTTCAAGAGCCACCACACACATAGGTATCCAGGACATGGGCTACAAGTGTTGAATTCCTTGTGTCAAGCCACTCATGACCAATCAGCGCCAGAAGCGTCTTAGTTTTTTTGCTGTCAGTCACAATCTGTTGGCTTGACAGATCTGTCACAGATTGTGAAAAACTGATGCGACAGATCCGTTTTTTCGACGGATCCAACTAGGGAGGCTGGCTTAAAGATCCTAAAAAAATCAGAGCATGTTCAGTTAAAAAAAAACGGAATCTGCTGCCAGATTCCGTTATTTGATGGAGCTGGAGCCCATAAGCTTCCATTCTAACAAACGACAGACGGCGACGGATCCGTCGCTGTTTTTTCTACGGAGACAAAAAACGTTACTTTGTCCATTGTCTCCGGCCGCCGGATCAACATTTTCGATGGATCGGGCGAATGACGGATGAAACGTGAGGCCATCCGGCGCAATCCATCGCTAATACAAGTCTATGAGAAAAAACAGATCCGGCGGCATCAGTTGATGGATCCGTTTTTTTCAAAATTCAACGGATTGCGACTGATAGCAAAAAACTGATGTGTGAAAGGGGCCTTACCTGAGCTAAGGAGAAAAAGAACTGGACTGTTGCTCAGTGGTCTAAGGTGCTGTTTTCAGATGAAAGTAAATTTTGCATTTCATTTGGAAATCAAGGTCCCAGAGTCTGGAGGAAGAGTGGAGAGGCCACAATCCAAGCTGCTGGAGGCCTAGTGTGAAGTTTCCACAATCAGTGATGGTTTGGGAGCCATGTCATCTGCTGGTGTAGATCCACTGTGTTTTATCAAGACCAAAGTCAGTGCAGCCGTCTATCAGGAAATTTTAGAGCACTTCATGCTTCCCTCTGTTAGGCTACTTTCACACAACAGGGTTTTGCCCTCAGGCTTAATCCGGCAAATTTTGAAAAAAACAGATCCAGCAAAAGTTGGCGCCGGATCTGATTTTTCTCATAGACTTATATTACTGCCGGATTGTAACGGATGGCCTCACGTTTCATCCGTTTACCGCCGGATCCGTCGAAAATGTGTTTTCCGGCGGCCGGAGAAAACGGACATAGTAACTTTTTTTGTCCGACTCTCTCTCTTCTCCTTGGACCAGCTAGTGCCCAAATATCAGCTAGTCGGATCCGGCAAAAAACTGGATCCCTCGCATCAGTTTTTTACAATTTGCAACAGATCCGTTTTTTAAAAAGTAGCCAGATTCAGACTGACGGCGAAAACTTGATGTGTGAAAGTAGCCTTACTATTGTAGTCTGGTACTATGGACTGGCAAAAAAAAAAGTGCCGCAGATTACCCTATTTATTTTACTCCAATAAGGAGCTTAATAATCACTTTTTTTTTACAAATTACAACAGCCACAAAGTATATGATGTACAAATTACAAACACAATCATGCAGATGTTTGATTATTTCTTACCATCTTCATGTCTGAAATGCCTTTTATCTTACTTTTTTATTGTAGTTGGTACAAGGATGGTAGCCGTCTAAATTTGTCAGCTGCTGGAATTGCCAAGAAGTCTTTACATAGTCTGACCATACAAGCACAAGTATTTACCCAAGGACGCTACACATGTGTAATTCGCCAGGGAATTCTAACCTTGGGGGGAAGGTCATGGAATCTCCGTGTCATCTAGCATTTACAAAATCTCACTGTGAAAATCCAAATGTAAACTTTTATTTTTTGTTGTCTGTTTTTGGTGATTTTGTAACCAGAACAGTTCTGACCTATCACAGCATTGACGCCACAAGACCCCTGAAGGTGTTCAGCATTAACATTTTCACCAATTTGTGTTCCAGTTGCTCTTCAATGGAATTGGATTATAATGGCTAGACTTCCATACCACACATAGCAAAGAGTGGTGCCTATGACCTTGCCGCCAGTGCATCAGTCGTTCTTCCTTGGACTATAAGTACATATTAACCTTTTCTTCTTTTTTTTTTTTAAACCGTCTTTATTGAACAATAAACAGAGAGTACAAAAATTGTTCAAAAGCATCAGAAAAGATCAGTCAAATAGAATTTTACAGTACTTTTAAACATTAGACAGTGTATTATAAATATAACCAACTCCCCCCTCTCCCGGGGCACACATCTGAATCTTCATAAAATAATATCAATCAAGCCAAACAGGAGTTCTGCCATCCATTTGCTCTCTCATGTACCAGTCTGTAAATCGGAAGCAACCATGAATCATCTGACGTATAGATAATGTCTGGGTACTAATAAAAGACCATGTAATTAAAAACCGTTCGGTGTATTTTTATTTATTCAGTATGGACTCTATCCAGTCCATCTTGAAGAGATAGGCTACCTTCTTATTAATTAATCTCAAAGAGGGAGTACTACCCTGTGTCCATAAATGTAGAATACTTTTACAGGTGGCTGCCGCCCAGGCAAATAGAATACGGCGCTGCTGAACAGAGACTCACCGATCTTGTGGGAGAATGTTGAATATGGCCCACTCCGGAGAAAGAGAGATAGATACACCAAAGGTATTAGTGAGATGTTACAAGAGTGTATCCCAGACCTCCCATATTTTTACACAGTCCCAGAGACAATTAAAAATATCAGCTGGAGAATGTAAGCATTTAGGGCAGGGAAAATCACCTGAGGGGGCATCTTAGATTTAATCTCTGGGGAGATACAGTATATGCTCTATGGAATATAGTGAGTCCTGTTTGTGTAACTCTCATATGGTAACAGAGTTAATACTTAATGTGGCTTTCAAGAGGTCTTTTACCTGAAAGTGGGTTAGTTCAGATACCCACCTCCCTGGGCCCGGTGAAGAGTCTGACCACTGTATGGAAGGTTTTATTGATTTGTATATAAAACTCAGAGTTATTCCTCGCTTGGGCTTTAATGGAGAGTAAGTTTAGAGGGTGTATAATAACGTTGTCCGGTATATTCCGCAGTACCGAGCTTATATAGTGTCTAATTTGGGTAATAGTAAAATTATCTCCCACCAGGACTGGGTATGTAAAGACCGTGTCTTCCAAAGTAAGAGGACACTGATTGTCTGTTAACATGTCCCCAACCAATCAACAACCATTATTCTCAAGCACACGATAGATTGGAGGTGGCCTGCCCTGTAGAAAGGAGGGATTGCCTCGGAAGGGAAGAAACACTGAGATATGGGGATTTAGGCCACTAATTCGTCTAGCATGATGTCATCCTGAGATCACTGACCATAGTAGGGGGTTATCCCTAACGTCCACTGGGACCTCGGCTTGTCATAGGTGGAGCAGAGCAGGGAGACTAAAAGGTCTACTAATACTCCAGTAGATGAGGCGATGTGTAAAGTGGGTGAAAGCATAGATCCAGTATAGGGAGTTGTGGAAAACAGCCGCTATACTATATAAGCGTAGATTAGGGAGGTTAAGGCCACCTAGGGATTTAGTTTCTTGCAACTTAGAAATACTAATTCTAGAGCCCCAAATAAATTGATGGAAGACTTTTGTCAGAGGCCTGTCATAAGTTTTAGATAGTAGAACCGGTAGCGTCAGTAAGGGAAAAAGTATTTTAGGGAAAGATCATTTTAATCAGATGGGCCTTGCCCACAAAGGATAATTTAAGAGATTTCCAGGATTGTATTTCCTGTATAACTGCAGAAATGAGGGGTCTAACATTTAGTTTATAAATGTCATGAGGATTTGAGGGTAAATATACCCCAAGATAACGCAAGGAATCTCTCTTCCACTGAAAGTTGAAAGGGAATGGCCACCGTTTCTGAGCAGCTTTGAAGGTTGCCAAAGCATGAGATTTATCATAACTTATGTGAAATCCTGAAACTGCTCCAAAGTCATCAAAGGCATCCATTATAAAAGGAACGGATTCCTTAGGTTTGGCTATCATGAGTAAAATATCATCAGCAAATGCCAATGTTTTAAGTGTATGGTGGCTGATCTCAATTCCCCCCAAAGGAAGGGATCATCTGCAGGTATCTTAGTAAAGGGTCTAGGGCAGACCTGGGCAAGATGCGGCCCGCGGGCCGCATCCGGCCCGCCTGATGATTTTAAGCGGCCTGCCAGCTAGCTGTCACTTCTGACAGCCGCCCTCGGCACCGCTCGGCCAGCTGTTTTCTGAGGAGGAGCAGAGCCGGGTTGATACCTATTCATCGGTGGTGGCGGCGGCGGCCGAGATTGCAGATTTAGATCTCGGCTTCAGGAAAATGGCCACCGCGATCTCCATCTGCGCACGCGCGGCCTCCCGTGGCCATTTTCCTGAAGCCCCGTGAAGCAGAGCACTCCATCTGCGCACGCGCGGCCTCAGGAAGATGGCCGCCGCCACCGATATTCAACCCGGCTCTGGTGCACACATCGCATTCCTGGCCGCTGCGTCACCTCACCGGTGGAAAGGACCCTGCACACGCCATACCGCACCTCTGCCGCCGCCGTCGCACCACCACTGCTGCAACCCCCCCCCATGGACACCAGGCCATGGCGTCGCCCGCCTAAGCAGGAAGGGACCCTGCTCAGCTGCAAGCCGCACGCCACACCGCATCACCCCACCTCTGCAGACACCATGCCTCCTGTGATCCTGCTCTGCCACCACCAGCCCTCAGGTAAAATCTTACCGTAAGATACTGAAAACTCGGACAATAAGACGGACCCCCATCTTTTTTTCTGCAATTTTCACGCCAAATTTGGGGTGCGCCTTATGGTTCAGTGCGTCTTATAGTCCGAAAAATATGGTAATTATATTAGTTCGGCCCTCTAAAACCATCCCACTTTCTCATGCAATATTAAATAATAAGTGACAGGGGACATCCCTGACATGTACCCCTGAAGATGGAATGCCATAAAGCCATAACAAAGATTGGGCATTGGTATAAATTGTTCTTACAAAGTTAGAGAAAGTAAAGCCAAACAATCTGTAATTAAGTGTTCATAGAATCATAGAATGGTAGAGTTGGAAGAAACCTCCTGGGTCATCTGGTCCAACCCCCTGCTCAAAGAAGGATTCACTAAATCATCCCAGACAGATGTCTTTCCAGCCTCTGTCTGAAGACTTCCATGAAAGGAGAACTCACCACCGCTCGTGGCAGCATGTTCCACTTATTGATCACCCTGTCAAAAAGTTTTTTCTAATATCTAATCTGTGTCTCCTCCCATTCAGTGTTCATCCCATTGCTTCTAGTCTTTCCAGAAGGTATTTAATTTTCCTGCAGCAACAAGACAGTGGAAATGAAGCATTACACAGTACTCATTGAAATCAATGTGCTCTCCATGTAATTCATGGATGCTTTGGACCTGCCAAAATGCAAGACTAGAATGAGAAACCGCCCAGTGTTAACTCAGAAAGAAAACTGGATCCTTCAATCAGAGAACTATTATTGCAATATTAGAATTCATATCCTATTGTAAAATAATGCATCAATCTTTAGATAATTCATTGTAGCTATACGGCCTTATATGACAATCCTGAAAAGATAATTGATTTGATAATCATCACACATAGATCTTTGCTTGTAACATACAATTGTTTAATCAGTGATCAAAGTGTAAATGGTAGCTCAAACTTTCTTCATTTGCAACTTAAAGGGACACTGTCACCTGAATTTGGAGGGAACAATCTTCAGCCATGGAGGCGGGATTTTTGGGTGTTTGATTCACCCTTTCCTTACCTGCTGGCTGCATGCTGGCTGCAATATTGGATTGAAGTTCATTCTCTGTCCTCCATAGTACATGCCTGCACAAGGCAAGATTGCTACCATTGTAGCCTACAGTTTCCCATAAGGGGGGCGGCAGTATAAGGCTGGGATCACACATACGTGAGATACGGCCGAGTCTCGCAGGTGAAAACCCAGCTCTGGCGCCGGCACTCCGGAGCGGAGCATGCAGCTCCATGTATTGCTGTGCGGCTGCACGCTCCGCTCCGAATTGCCGGCGCCAGAGCTGGGTTTTTACCTGCGAGACTCGGCCGTATCTCGTGTATGTGTGATCCCGGTCTAAATCGGACTGAGATCGGAACGCAGTGCGGGGACTGGTTGGCGGCTCTACCAACCTAAGCTTGAGAGTTTCATATATTTCTATGAAGCTGTCACAATCGGGTCGGGAGAGCCATTGGCCAGTCTGAACATTGTGGCTGCGCCCTTATGGTAATTATTTTCTAGAGGTTGATTGTTAGACATAGAGAATATTTTAGTGTATACTTGCTGCATGTACCATGCTGGGATTTGTGTGGCATTGACAACCTTTATTTTCTAAAAAAAAAAATGTTCTCCAGACATTAAATATATTGTGTTATCATCACAAAGAATTTTTTGGTAATTTCTTCTTAACCCCTTTCTGACATGTGACGTACTATCCCGTCGAGGTGGGGTGGGCCCGTATGCCCGACGAGATAGTACATCATAGCGATCGGCCAAGTGTCAGCTGACTATCATCGCAACTGACATCCGGCACTATGTGCCAGGAACAGTCACATTAACCCCCGAAACACTGTGATCAAACATGATCACAGTGTTCCGGGGGCATAGGGAAGCATCGCGCAGGGAGGGGGCTCCCTGCGGCCTTCCCTGAGACAGTCGGTACAACGTGATGTGCTCGCGTTGTACTGAATGTCTCCTCCCTGCAGGCCCCAGGACCAAAATGGCCACGGGGCTGCATCCATGTCCTGCAGGGAGGTGGCTTACCAGCGCCTGTTCAGAGCAGGCGCCTGGAAGCATCTCTGCAGTGCACGTCAGATCGCTGATCTGACACAGTGCACAGCAAAGTGTCAGATCAGCGATCTTACACTATAACATGATGCCCCCCCAATGTTATAAAGTAAAAAAAAATATACAGATGTGTAAAAAAAAATAATCCTAACTAATATATATATATATATATATATATATATATATATATATATATATATGTATATATATATATTGTTCCCATAAATACATTTCTTTATCTAAATAAAAAAACACAATAAAAGTACACATATTTAGTATCGCCGCATCTGTAACGACTCGACCTATAAAACTGTTTCACTAGTTAACCCCTTCAGTGAACACCATAAAAAAAAAAAAAGACGAGGCAAAAAACAATGCTTTATGATCATACCACCGTACAAAAAGTTGAATAACACGCAATCAAAAAGACAGATATAAATAATCATGGTACCGCTGAAAACGGCATCTTGTCCCGCAAAAAACAAGCCACCATACAGCATCATCAGCGAAAAATTAAAAAAGTTATAGTCCTCAGAATAAAGCGATGCAAAAATAATTATTTTTTCTATAAAATAGTTTTTATCGTATAAAAGCGCCAAAACATAAAAAAAATAAATGTAATCGTACTGACCCGAAGAACAAAACGGCTTTATGATGTGCCTAAACAGTGGAAGCCCCCAATTCTAACTGAAACCCTAACCCAAACACACCCCTAACCCTAATCCCAACCACACCCCTAACCCCAACGACACCCCTAACCCCAACACACACTTAACCATAATCCCAACCCTAACCCTAACCACACCCCTAACCCTAATCCCAACCATAACCCTAACCACACACCTAACCCTGACACCCCTAACCTTAATCCCAACCATAAATCTAATCCTAACCCTAGCCCCAACCCTAACCCTAGCCCCAACCCTAGCCCTAACCCTAACCTTAGTCCTTACCCTAGGGGAAAATAGAAATAAATACATTTTTTTAATTTTTCCCTAACTAAGGGGTTGATGAAGGGGGGTTTGATTTACTATTTATAGGAGGCTTTCTAGCGGATTTTTATGATTGGCAGCCGTCACACACTAAAAGACGCTTTTTATTGCAAACAATATTTTTTGCATTACCACATTTTGAGAGCTATAATTTTTCCATATTTTGGTCCACAGAGTCATGTGAGGTCTTGTTTTTTTTTGCGGGACGAGTTGACTTTTTTATTGGTAACATTTTTGGGCATGTGACATTTTTTGATCGCTTTTTATTTCGATTTTTGTGAGGCAGAATGACCAAAGCTATTCATGAATTTCTTTTGGGGGGGCATTTATACCGTTCCGCGTTTGGTAAAATGGATATACAACATATGCATAACTTTAACGTAATTCTTTTTAATGTTTTCCAGTCTGCTGCACAGCAAGATCCTCCCAGCCGCTCCCAGAGCCGACGTTCTCGTGGCCGCGGTCGCCGTCAGGTGTGTTTGTTTTTCTTGGGGCCTCTATTGTAATCTTTTTTGGATTCAGTGTAGTAATGTTCTTTTTATTTTTTTTTATAAATATCAACAGCGCGCTGCCGATTCAGACACAGAGGACACGATGAGCATCGATGTGGACCGTCTTATTGAGGAGGTCCGCGAACGGCAGCCGCTCTGGCATATGGGTGACCGCCGCCATGCAGACACATATGTGACCCGTCGAGTTTGGGAGGAAGTATGCCTGAATGTTTTGCCAAGGTGGGAGGACCTTGATCCAAGCCAGCAGACTCAAGAATGTAAGTATGAACTTTACAGTTATGTTTTGAACAGAATGAAATGCGTTATAACTAACACTTGATTGTATTATTGTCTTTACAGGTGAAAGGGTTAGGAAGCGGTGGCGGTCACTCAGAGATCGCTACAAGAGGGAGTTCAACGAGGAGATGCAGGCCCCGAGTGGCTCAGCCCGCAGACGAAGGACTCCATATAAACATGGGCCGGCCCTGTCCTTCCTCCGTGAGAGTATGCTGCAAAGAGTGTAAGTATTCAACAGGCCATCGAATGACCAATTGTACCTTCCTTGTTTGGTTTCAGTCAGGGCTTTGCCTCAAATCAATATTAATTGTTATTTGTTGTCTATTTCACAGCACCTTCTCCAGCCATCGGGCGCCTGCAACTACCTCGGACCCCTCTGTAGCGATCTCTCATGAGTCTGTCACCAAGGGCCACGTCGGTAGGCCACATCCCTCTGACCCCTCATCTGGCCCTTACGGTACCTCTGCCCCATCCACATCCACCAGCGGTGGAGCAGCATCGCAGCCCTCGTTACTGGAATCTGCTGGTCAAGACATAGCGTTCCCTTTACCACACCCCTCTGATCCTGCCACCTCTAGACCACCGTTAGGTTCGTGGCGGCAGCGACAGAGGGGTCCGGAAAAGAGCTATGCTCCTGAGTTCTTGCATCTAAATGCATCCTTTCAAAACTCTTTCAAGATTTTGGGAGAGCAAGTGACTGCTGGTTTCAGCATGGTGCAAGCACGCATCAGTAAAACCCACACAGAAACCAGCAGTCGCTTGGATAGGCTGCATTCAGATGTAAGTCAATCACCGGCCAACCTTTTTTTCCAATCCATGCTCAGGAGCATAGAAAAGCTATCTCTTGACCAGCAGATGCAGGTAATGCACGACTGCCATGCTGCTCTACTGCGGGTCATGAGCCACACTCCCACACCTCCCCACACTGGCACTACAAATTTCCCACCCCAGTCCCAATCCCAACCCCAGTCCCAATACCAACCACAATCTCAATACCAACCCCAGTCCCAATACCAACCCCCGTCCCAATACCAACCCCATTCCCAATACCAACCCCATTCCCAATACCAACCCCAATCTCAATACCAACCCCAGTCCCAATATCAAACCCAGTCCCAATACCAACCCCCGTCCCAAAACCAAACCCAGTCCCAATTCCCATCCTGGCCTCAAATCACAATGTCTTCCCCAATGTTTTCCTCGTCAAGCTTTCCTTCCCCGTTTACTCTTCCTACCCCTACAACACTGTCCCCAGCTCAGGCTACTGCTTTTTCTCCCCACTCTGCACCACAAACGCGTTCCCCACCTATCGACGTGGTCCAACATTCCAGCCCCTCCGCTACTATCTCCACCCAACATTTTACTGATTTGTAATTATGTTGTTGTTTTTTAATTAATTTGCTGTTATGTTGTGTATTATTTTTTGGTGTAAAAGAACAAAAAAGCAAAAAAAAAAAAAAAATGTGTTAATTAAAAAAAAAAGGGAAGGAAATTGACATTTTGCCCTAAAAAATTTAAAAAACAAAAAATGCCAAAAAAAACCAAATGTTGACACTATTTGGTCAGTCAACCAACCTATATTACATCTTTTCAAATGTTTGTTATTAATTTAATGTTTCAATAAATTATGTTTTTGTTTTAAAAAATAATTGCTTATGGTGGATTCATTTGATATGTTAATAATTGTAAATAAAAACACACCACACGTTTGAACGTATAAACATTGGGTTTATTACACTACATATACCAAAGTGTATTTAACTAATTATGAAGTTGGTGGTAATCAAAAAACTTAATACACAAACATTTATCACCAAGAACTGAAATAAAAGTTCACACAATGTTATCTTGCCTTGGCACCATACCCACAGGTGAAACAAAATACTCAGCAAAGTTGTCGCTCATTCTGGTAACAGAACCGGCAGAACGTACAGAGCTGCTATGGTAATCCCACAGGTCTCCAAATCCTCATCATCCACGGAAACGGGCTCCTTGGAAAGATCATAGTTATGGAGGACCACGCAGGCCATCACAACCTCATCCACAGTTCGTATGTGCAGAGTTATGGCGGTGAGCAGTACGCGCCACTTTGCAGTGAGAATGCCGAATGCACACTCCACCACTCTTCTTGCTCTTGTTAAGCGATAATTGAACACTTTTTTCATTCTGGTCAAGTTTCGGCTTGAGTACGGTTTGAGGAGGTGTGGGGACAACTGAAAGACGTCATCACCCACACAGACATACGGCATAGGTGGTCCTGTTGTTCCCGGGAGTGGTCTGGCTGGTGGAAAGTCGTATGTATCGCCATACAAACAACGGCCCATCGGTGACGTTTTGAACACTTGGGAGTCATTGGACCGTCCATAGGCTCCAATGTCCACAGCCAGAAATTTGCAGTTGGCATCCGCTATGGCCATGAGTACGATAGAAAAGTACTTCTTGTAGTTGTAGTACTCAGAGCCTGTTCCTGCCGGCTTTGCTATACGGATGTGTTTTCCGTCGACTGCCCCCAAGCAATTAGGGAAATTACACACTTTTTCAAACTGTTCTGCATTCTGCAGCCAGATGTCCCTTGTTGGTTGTGGAATGTACTCCGTGTGCAAGGCATCCCATATCGCAGGTCACTTTCACAATTCCGGAAATGGTCGATATTCCAAGTCGAAACTGGTAATGGAGTGACGTTAGAGATTCTCCTGTAGCCAAGAAGCTGTGAAAAAGCAAAACAAAAGTTAGAAAAGATTGTAAAGACAGCTAAATGACATTTGAAAGCAATTTAAATAAATTTATTTATTTGTTTTTAACCAATTTAAAAATGCCACTTTTTTGGGTGAGGATGTTGCAGTGCACATTAACATCAACATTTTTACATCTGAGCATACATGGGCCCATACATGGGAAATATTTACATGGTCCAGAACATGCAACGATGTGTACAGCGCTGTATTTTGGGGACAATGTTCACTGCTGATGTTGTTTTCTATTCGTTAAAAAATGCTGGCATGGCATTACATATGAGCAATTTGATAAAAAAAAAATTAACTTACCGCAGTGTCACCATCAGCCGCTCCGCCGGTGTAATGGAAGACCTCATGCGTGTGTCCTGCCTTTGGATGACATCCCCGACTTTTTCCAGCAACACATCAAAGTGGTCCTGCCTCTTCCGAAGATAATTATAGAATTTCTCCGGGTTCTGCCGTAACTCCATGTACAGGGCAGAATAGACGCCCGGGTCATCCGCAGTGTGTTAATGGGATGAATCCATAGTCTGCGTCGTCGACGGTGAACCATCCTCCGACTTTCTGCTGCCTCCTGCTCCCGAACCATGATATCCAGGCGATTGGTCTCAAAAATCACATCGGTAACCACGTTCGCAATCCTCCCAAGCACTCCTTCCATCTCTGCCACTTTCTCTAAACCCTTTCAAAGATGAGCTGTAAAAACTGTCTGTATTTAGTTTTCCATATTTTACAGTAGCCAATCACATACAAGGAGACTCCCACTTTTAGGCGTGGAAAACGGATCCGTCATAAAAACGGATGAAAAAAACGGAAACAACGGATCCAGTTTTTCTACGGAACCGTCTAGCGAATCGCCGACGCATCCGTCGAAATTATGGAAGCGTTGTATCCGTTTTCCTGTCTTTGCGACGCATCTGTCGGTGTCGCAACAACGCTTTTCGACGCCCGGAGAAAAACGCTAGTGTGAAAGTAGCCTTAGCGCTGCACAAGATGGCTCTATTAGTTACAAACGCCTGGGGGGTGACAGGTTCCCTTTAAGTTTTTGATGATATTCTAATTTTGTGATAAGCACCTGTATGTCTGCCTTGTAAGATCAGTGGCCCAAAGTCATTTAACCCTTTCAATAATGCCCTTTGATGCCTATTTTTATGCCAGTTTTGCAGCTGTTTTTACGTGTAGTCAAATCAGGGCTCCTCCTCGCTGTATTGTGTTCTATCGTGATTTTTTTGTAAAAAAAAAATCGCCGACACCTAGTTCAGCATTGTGTGATCACTGGGGTGACCGCAGAGCTCTGAACCCCTGTCCTGACTGTACGGGAGGTGCACGTTATTTGGCTGCTGCTGCTTTCGTTGTCTATGAGTCTGCTATAAAAAGCCAAATGCAGGAAGTAACTTCAGAGCTTTAACCTCTTAGCGACCGCCGATACGCCTTTTAACGGCGGCCGCTAAGGGTACTTAAACCACAGCGCCGTTAATTAACGGCGCTGTCGAAAAAGTCCATAGCGCCCCCCAGAGGCCGATTTTCTCCAGGGTCTCGGCTGCCGAGGGTAGCCGAGACCCCAGAGAACATGATTCGGGGGGGTTTTAACCCACCCCGCATTTGCGATCGCAAGTAATTAACCGTTTACCGGCGATCGCAAAAAAAAAAAAAAAACGCGATCTCTTTTTAATTTCTCTGTCCTCCGATGTGATCGCACATCGGAGGACAGAGAAAAGGGGTCCCAGGTGGCCCCCCAATACTCACCTAGCTCCCCCGATGCTCCTCGTGTCTCCCGGTGGGCGCCGCCATCTTCAAAATGGCGGGCGCATGCGCAGTGCGCCCGCCGGCCGGCACCGGGAGAATCTTTGGGGTCTCGGCTGCCGGGGGTAGCCGAGACCCCAAAGAGCATGATCGGGGTCGGTATTACCGACCCCTGTTTTGCGATCGCCGGTAATTAACTGTTTACCGGCGACCGCAAAAAAAAAAAAAGTAAAGTGTAATTCTCTGTCCTCTGATGTGATCGCACATCAGAGGACAGAGAAATAGGGGGATTCGGGGACCCTAGCATACTCACCTAGGTCCCTGGATCCTCTTGCTGCTCCTCCTGGCCGCCGGCAGAAGAACATGGCGGACGCATGCCCAGTGCGCCCGCCATCTGTCTCCATCTGCCGGCCGGCAGGAGAACAGCAGTTGGGGCTAAAATTAGGGTTAGGGGTAGGGTTAGGGGTAGGGTTAGGGGTAGGGCTAGGGATAGGGTTAGGGCTAGGGTTGGGGCTAAATTTAGGGTTAGGGTTGGGGCTAAATTTAGGGTTAGGCTTCTTTCACACTTACGTCGGTACGGGGCCGTCGCAATGCGTCGGCCCGACATACCGACGCACGTTGTGAAAATTGTGCACAACGTGGGCAGCAGCTGTAGTTTTTCAACGCATCCGCTGCCCAATCTATGTCCTGGGGAGGAAGGGGCGGAGTTACGGCCACGCATGCGCGGTCAGAAATGGCGGATGCGACGTACAAAAAAACGTTTCATTGAACGTTTTTTTGTGCCGACGCTCCGCCAAAACACAACTGATCCAGTGCACGACGGACGCGACGTGTGGCCATCCGTCACGATCCGTCGGCAATACAAGTCTATGGGCAAAAAACGCATCCTGCGGGCACATTTGCAGGATCCGTTTCTTGTCCAAAACGACGGATTGCGACGGAATGCCAAACGACGCAAGTGTGAAAGTAGCCCTAGGGTTGGGGCTAAAGTTAGGGTTAGAGCTGGGATTAGGGTTAGGGTTTGGATTAGGGTTGGTATTAGGGTTAGGGTTGGCATTAGGGTTACGCTTGGGATTAGGGTTAGGTTTGGGATTAGGGTTGAGATTAGGATTAGGGGTGTGTTGGATTTAGGGTTTTGATTAGGGTTATGGTTAGGGTTGACATTAGGGTTGTTTTGGGGTAAGGGTTGTGATTATGGTTAGGGTTAGTGATTAGGATTATGGATCAGGTTGGGATTAGGGTTAGGGGTGTGTTGGGGTTAGGGTTGGAGCTAGAATTGGGGGGTTTCCACTGTTTAGGTACATCAGGGGGTCTCCAAACACGACAGCCAATTTTGCGCTCAAAAAGTCAAATGGTGCTCCCTCCCTTCTGAGCTCTGCCGTGCGCCCAAACAGTGGGTTACCCCCACATATGGGGCATCAGCGTACTCGGGATAAATTGGACAACAACTTCTGGGGTCCAATTTCTCTTGTTACCCTTGTGAAAATAAAAACTTGGGGGCTACAAAATCTTTTTGTGAAAAAAAAAATATTTTTTATTTTCACGACTCTGCATTCTAAACTTCTGTGAAGCACTTGGGCATTCAAAGTTCTCACCACACATCTAGATAAGTTCCTTGGGGGGTCTAGTTTCCAAAATGGGGTCACTTGTGGGGGGTTACTACAGTTTAGGTACATCAGGGGCTCTGCAATCGCAACATAATGCCCACAGACCATTCTATCAAAGTCTGCATTCCAAAAAGGCGCTCCTTCCCTTCCGAGCTCTGCCGTGCGCCCAAACAGTGGTTTACCCCCACATATGGCGCATCAGCGTACTCGGGATAAATTGGACAACAACTATTGCAGTCCAATTTCTCCTATTACCCTTGTGAAAATAAAAACTTGGGGGCTACAATATCTTTTTTGTGGAAAAAAAATATTTATTTTCACGACTCTGCATTCTAAACTTCTGTGAAGCACTTGGGCATTCAAAGTTCTCACCACACATCTAGATAAGTTCCTTGGGGGGTCTAGTTTCCAAAATGGGGTCACTTGTGGAGGGTTTCTACTGGTTAGGTACGTCAGGGGCTCTGCAAACGCAACATAATACCCGCAGACCATTCTATCAAAGTCTGCATTCCAAAACGGCGCTCCTTCCTTCCGAGCTCTGCCGTGCGCCCAAACAGT
The DNA here is from genome assembly GCF_032444005.1 of Ranitomeya imitator. Classification (NCBI taxonomy): domain Eukaryota; kingdom Metazoa; phylum Chordata; class Amphibia; order Anura; family Dendrobatidae; genus Ranitomeya; species Ranitomeya imitator. The sequence goes on along the minus strand of NC_091286.1, from coordinate 404,848,418 downwards.
GGTTTACCCCCACATATGGGGTACCAGCATACTCAGGACAAATTGGACAACAACTTTTGGGGTCCAATTTCTCTTGTTACCCTTGTGAAAATGAAAACTTGGGGGCTAAAAAATCTTTTTTGTGGAAAAAAAAAATATTTTTTATTTTCACGGCTCTGCATTATAAACTTCTGTGAAGCACTTGGGCATTCAAGGTTCTCACCACACATCTAGATAAGTTCCATGGGGGGTCTAGTTTCTAAAATGGGGTCACTTGTGGGGGATTTCTACTGTTTAGGCACATCAGGGGCTCTCCAAACGCGACATGGCGTTCGATCTCAATTCCAGCCAATTCTACATTGAAAAAGTAAAACGGCACTCCTTCTCTTCCAAGCTCTGCGGTGCGCCCTAACAGTTGTTTACCCCCACATATTGGGTATCGGCGTACTCAGGAGAAATTGCACAACAACTTTTGTGGTCTAATTTCTCCTGTTACCCTTGTGAAAATAAAAATTTGTGGGCAAAAAGATCATTTTTGTAGAAAAAATGCAATTTTTTTTTTCACGGCTCTACGTTATAAACTTCTGTGAAGCACATGGGGGTTCAAAGTGCTCACCACACATCTAGATATGTTCCTTAAGGGGTCTAGTTTCCAAAATGGGGTCACTTGTGGGGGGTTTCCACTGTTTAGGCACATCAGGGGCTCTCCAAACGCGACATGGTGTCCAATCTCAATTCCAGCCAATTCAACATTGAAAAAGTAAAACGGCGCTCCTTCACTTCCAAGCTCTGCGGTGCGCCCAAACAGTGGTTTACCCTCACATATGGGGTATCGACGTATTCAGGAGAAATCGCACAACAACTTTTGTGGTCTAATTTCTCCTGTTACCCTTGTGAAAATAAGAATTTGTGGGCGAAAAGATAATTTTTGTGTAAACAAAAGCGATTTTTTATTTTCACGGCTCTACGTTATAAACTTCTGTGAAGCACTTGGGGGTTCAAAGTGCTCACCACACATCTAGATAAGTTCCTTAAGGTGTCTAGTTTCCAAAATGGTGTCACTTGTGGGGAGTTTCCACTGTTTAGGCACATCAGGGGCTCTCTAAACGTGACATGGTGTCCGATCTCAATTCCAGCCAATTCTGCATTGAAAAAGTCAAACGGCGCTCCTTCACTTCTAAGTTCTGCGGTGCGCCCTAACAGTGGTTTACCCTCACATATGGGGTATCGACGTATTCAGGAGAAATCGCACAACAACTTTTGTGGTCTAATTTCTCCTGTTACCCTTGTGAAAATAAGAATTTGTGGGCGAAAAGATAATTTTTGTGTAAACAAAAGCGATTTTTTATTTTCACGGCTCTACGTTATAAACTTCTGTGAAGCACTTGGGGGTTCAAAGTGCTCACCACACATCTAGATAAGTTCCTTAAGGTGTCTAGTTTCCAAAATGGTGTCACTTGTGGGGAGTTTCCACTGTTTAGGCACATCAGGGGCTCTCTAAACGTGACATGGCGTCCGATCTCAGTTCCAGCCAATTCTGCATTGAAAAAGTCAAACGGCGCTCCTTCACTTCTAAGTTCTGCGGTGCGCCCTAACAGTGGTTTACCCCCACATATGGGGTATTGGCGTATTCAGGAGAAATTGCATAACAAAATTTATGGTTACATTTCTGTTTTTACACTTGTGAAAATAAAAAAAATGGTTCTGAATTAAGATGTTTGCAAAAAAAGTTAAATGTTCATTTTTTCCTTCCACATTGTTTCAGTTCCTGTGAAGCACGTAAAGGGTTAATAAACTTCTTGAATGTGGTTTTGAGAACCTTGAGGGGTGTAGTTTTTAGAATGGTGTCACACTTCATTATTTTCTATCATATAGACTCCTCAAAATGACTTCAAATGTGATGTGGTCCCTAAAAAAAAATGGTGTTGTAAAAATGAAATTGCTGGTCAACTTTTAACCCTTATAACTCCCTAACAAAAAAAAATTTTGTTTCCAAAATTGTGCTGATGTAAAGTAGACGTGTGGGAAATGTTATTTATTAACTATTTTTTCGTGACATATCTCTCTGATTTAAGGGCATAAAAATACAAAGTTTGAAAATTGCAAAATTTTAAAAATTTTCGCCATATTTCCGTTTTTTTCATAAATAATCGCAAGTAATATCGAAGAAATGTTACCACTAACATGAAGTACAATATGTCACGAAAAAACAATCTCAGAATCAGCGGGATCCGTTGAAGCGTTCCAGAGTTATAACCTCATAAAGTGACAGTGGTCAGAATTGCAAAAATTGGCCTGGTAATTAAGTACCAAATTGGCTCTGTCACTAAGGGGTTAAAAAAAAAATATAACCTGTTGTTTATTGATGTTGGTTGTCGGACTCCACCATAGTCCACAGCGCTGTACAGAGATCATCCCTCCCTGTCTCCAGGTCTCACAATATAATGAACTCCTGGTGACGATTCCCTATCATTCCTGCATAACCCTCTCCACATCACAGAGAACTCGTGACAAATGCACGGCACACTGACATGAGTGGGAATCGCCATGAGGCAGAGCAGGGTCCACACGGGCCAGTGACAGCTGTGACTGCGGCAGCGGAACTGGCCACGACTGCCGCTCTATCCCTGTCAGATCCACACGTCACCGTGTACTACACTTCCCATCATCCTCTGCTCTTCCGGTGCGCATGATCTCTCTTTTTACGCCTGCGCTGTGCTTGCCGGCCAACATGGCGACCTTCGTGGAGATACTGAGGAGCGAGTTTCCACAGCTGGATGCCGAGCTCTTGCAATATGTGACCGGTAAGTGGGGCGGGCAGTGCCGGAGACCTCGGGAGAGGAGGCGCCCGGCTGGAAATGACGGGGACACACATGTGTCTGCTGGGCACTGATTTGGACTCCTCTGTATGAGGCACTGTGATAAGATGGCATCATGCCAAAGGCTCCTGTACTACTGATCACAAGTACTGATGGAAAGCGGCCACTACTGAGGGGAAAGCGGCCACTACAGGGGGGAAGGCGGCCACTACTGAGGGGAAGGCGGCCACTACTGAGGGGAAGGCGGCCACTACAGGGGGGAAGGCGGCCACTACTGAGGGGAAGGCGGCCACTACAGGGGGGAAGGCGGCCACTACTGAGGGGAAGGCGGCCACTACAGGGCGGAAGGCGGCCACTACAGTGGGGAAGGCGGCCACTACTGAGGGGAAGGCGGCCACTACTGGGGGGAAGGCGGCCACTACAGGGGGGAAGGCGGCCACTACTGAGGGGAAGGCGGCCACTACTGAGGGGAAGGCGGCCACTACTGAGGGGAAGGCGGCTACTGCAGGGGGGAAGGCGGCCACTACTGAGGGGAAGGCGGCCACTACTGAGGGGAAGGCGGCCACTACAGGGGGGAAGGCGGCCACTACTGAGGGGAAGGCGGCCACTACTGAGGGGAAGGCGGCCACTACTGAGGGGAAGGCGGCCACTACTGGGGGGAAGGCGGCCACTACTGAGGGGAAGGCGGCCACTACAGGGCGGAAGGCGGCCACTACAGTGGGGAAGGCGGCCACTACTGAGGGGAAGGCGGCCACTACAGTGGGGAAGGCGGCCACTACTGAGGGGAAGGCGGCCACTACTGAGGGGAAGGCGGCCACTACAGTGGGGAAGGCGGCCACTACAGTGGGGAAGGCGGCCACTACTGAGGGGAAGGCGGCCACTACTGAGGGGAAGGCGGCCACTACTGAGGGGAAGGCGGCCACTACTGGGGGGAAGGCGGCCACTACTGAGGGGAAGGCGGCCACTACAGGGGGGAAGGCGGCCACTACTGAGGGGAAGGCGGCCACTACTGAGGGGAAGGCGGCTACTGCAGGGGGGAAGGCGGCCATTGCAGGGGGAAAGGCGGCCACTACAGGAGGGGAAGGCGGCCACTACAGGAGGGGAAGGCGGCCACTACAGGAGGGGAAGGCGGCCACTAGCTGTCAGATACATTAGGACACCCGTTCCTCCTATGTCCTCCTGTCACTGCCATCCATCTGCAGACCATAGATCACTGCTTCCAGCAGCCTGTACTCTGCAGATGTCAGATTCCTGCTGTACAGTAAGCAGTACATTAGGGGTCCGCTATCGATGCTGGTGCTTGACCTTGTGGTGCAGGGATGTACGTATGATGTCTTCTTCTGGGGTATGCTTTTGCTGATGTACGTGTGACCGGCTCATGAGGGATCTCATGGTGTCAATCTGCTCATTGCCAGCCTCTGAACATTGTCTCCTTTGGGGACTCCATACAGCTGCGAGCCATGATGTTTGGGCTCAGGTCTATACATTACATTTTTCTTTTTCTGTATATTTTCTGACATATTAAACAGACGCCTCTATAACCTATTGGTATCACTGCTCATCATCTGCCACAAGTGGGTACATCATGGAAGGCTTGCGATGTATATGATTACCAGATACCAGTCAGGGGGTCTGGTCCATGATCTGATAAGACAAGTGCAGTAGTGTACCGAGTGCGCCTTGTGAACACTGTATGTGATTTCACATCTGCATCACTGCTATAAAGAATATACTTCTGAATCTTGGTTCTTGGCACGCCAGTTTATGTGCCAACCAGCCACGACAAGACTGACCTCATTGTAGATGGGAACCTACAATATCAAAACTATCTATCCTGGACTAAGGACTACAAATGTAAAAGGCATGTAAGATTTTGCTCTAAAATCAGCCTTAGGTCAGGTTTAGATGGACATACTTCACGGTCTGTATACGGACCAGGATGACCGCCGGGCTTGATTCCCAGACTTACAACCTTATTGCCACACCTGCGGACAGTCTAGGCCTCGCAGTTTGCATATGGGCCATGTACTGCCATGAAGGGGATCATATAATGTACAACCTACTAACCCAGTTGTCTGTAATGGGGCCCACTAGACTTCTGTCAGGGTCCTTTTTTTTTTTTTCTTTGAGTAAAACAAATGCAGATAAATTACTCCATACTATTGTGATTGACTTTTTCGGTCACTTGTCTAGTTTGGTCACCTATTACAACAATATAGAAATAAGCAGATAGAACAGATCTGTCCAAAGCTATGGAATATATATGAGATTACATCCATGCATAGGTTTTAAAAACTCGCGGAGTACCTGTCATTTTTACCATACAAAATAGTACGACAGAGACTTAAAGAGGAAGATGTGAGCGTAGACTGACCAGGAGGCCAAAAGGACAATCTTCTGACCTCCATCTAATATACCCCGAAGAGCACATCTCCAAGTATGTCAGACGCTTTGTAACCAGGCTCTTTCTCTGTTACCTTGAGGCCCCATGCAGACATGTTTTTTTCACATTTGGGAATAAAAAAAAGCCTATTTCTTTCAGCATTTGTAAATTTAGACATTTTTACCAAAAGTGATTTTAATTGTATGCTTAAAAATAAAATAATAATCGCCAACTTTCTCCTACACTTTGTTAAAAAACATACAGCAAATGGATGCCATCCGTTCATTCATTGACTCAGACATTTATGATTGATTTTGATCCGTGACTCAGAACAAAAATCGACACGTGGCCTTTTCTTTTTTTACAGACTCTCGGTCGACAAAAAATCCAGACATCTGAACAGTATCGTAGAACACGTACCCATGATAATCTATCTATTAAAACCACTCATAGAACACGCTCATAAAAACCAGATGTCTGAATGCGGCCTAACGTCTTAATATCCACGGTGTAATATGTGCAGTGTGTCACAAGTAGTGCAGCCCACGTCTGTGCATTGGATCACCTCCAGTGTACACTTCACGGAATTCCTCCTGTTGGTTTGAGGTTGAGGAAAAGCCGCCGCCGAGCCAAAACATTAGCATCTCCTCCTACTTCACGTGAGGATTGATTTCAGTGAATGCTGCCATTGACAGTTGTGTTCTAATATGCAGCGTTTCTTCATCCCTCTAGATGTCCTGGACAGCGGGCAATCTGACTTTGAATCAGAGAATGACTTGTTTGAGGCAGTGGGGGAGCTTCTGCAGGACGTGTCTGGAGATACCAAAGGTGACGACGACATCCGCGACATCTGTCAGAGGATGTACAGATCGATGCGTATGTGAGTATGTCCTGCCAGCACGTCTCACACCAGTGATCCTTGTACAGGCATTAATGCAGGTATGTGCTCTGTGCCCCAACGGAGAGGTGGAACGAATCTGAGCCGTTTAGGAGCTGAGTAGTGATGAACGAACGTACTCGGATAAGGTGTTATCTGAGCGTGCTACGGCGCTAACCGAGGGTCTTCCATATGCTCAAATAATATGTTTGCAAGTACCCTCACCTGCATGTCTCGTGACTGTTCAACAGCCGCAACACATGCAGGGACTTTCTAACAAACAGGCAATCCCTGCATGTGTTGTGGCTGTCGAACAGTCACAATATATGCAGCAGCAGGGGCTCGAACATATTACCGTATATACTCGAGTATAAGCCGACCCCCCCTAATTTTGCCACAAAAAAATGGGAAAACTTAATGACTCGAGTATAAGCCTAGGGTGGAAAATGCAGCAGCTACCGGTAAATTTCAAACATAAAAATAGATACCAATAAAAGTAAAATTAATTGAGACATCAGTAGGTTAAGTGTTTTTGAATATCCATATTGAATCAGGAGCCCCATTTAATGCTCCATACAGTTTGATGGGCTCCATAAGATGCTCCATATTAAAATATGCCCCATATAATCCTGCATAAAGGTTAATAATTGCCCCATAAGATGCTCCATAGACACATTTGCCCAATATAATGCTGCACAAATGTTGATTATGACCCCATAAGATGCTCCATACAGACATTTGCCCCATATAATGCTCCACAAATGTGGATTATGGCCCCACAAGATGCTCAATACAGATAACTGCCCCATATAATGCTGCACATGGCCACATAAGATGCTCCATACAGATATTTGCCCCATATAATGCTGCACATGGCCACATAAGATGCCCCATACAGACATTTGCCCCCATATAATGCTGCACATGGCCGGATAAAATGCCCCATACAGACATTTGCCCCCATATAATGCTGCACATGGCCGGATAAAATGCCCCATACAGACATTTGCTCCCATATAATGCTGCGCATGGCCACATAAGATGCCCCATGCAGACATTTGCCCCCATATAATGCTGCACATGGGTGGATAAGATGCCCCATACAGACATTTACCCCATATAATGCTGCACATGGCCTCATAACATGCTCCATACAGATATTTGGCCCAAAAGCTGTTGCTGCGATAAAAAAAAAAAAAAAAAATTACATACTTACCTTTCCCGTTCCACCACTGACCGCCGCTGTGTCTTCCCATCCTCTGCACCGACGTTCAGGAAGAGGGCGGCGCGTACTAATCGCGTCACCGCCCCCTCTGACCTGAGCGTCACTGCAGAGGTCGCGGAAGACACAGCGGCGCCGCCGGTGGCACAAGGAGCAGGTGAGTATCGCGCACTGCCCCTCATCATACTTGCCTGCTCCTGGTGCCGTCGCTGCAGGTCTGTTCCCCGGCGTGGCATTTTCTTCCTGTAGTGAACGGTCACCGTTACCGCTCATTACAGTAATGAATATGCGGCTCCACCTCTATGGGAGGTGGAGCCGCATATTCATTACTGTAATGAGCGGTACTTTGTGACCGCTCAGTACAGGAAGAAACTGCAGCGCTGGATGAAGCAGGGACGTGCAGGGACCGCGCCGGAAGTAGGTAAGTATAATTACACAGCCCCCGCTCCCCCTCCCCTGCCGACCCCTGCGTATGACTCAAGTATAAGCCGAGAGGGAGACTTTCAGCCCAAAAAAGTGGGCTGAAAATCTCGGCTTATACTCGAGTATATACGGTATTTGAGCACGCCGTTAGCACCCAAGCATGCTCGGATAATACCTTATCTGAGCACGTTCTCTCATCACTAGAGCTGACATATGAGGCCTCTTGTTTCCTTTAATAGCACATTGCCCAGGGCATTTCAGGGATTTCTTTTTTTTAATAGAACTGAATTCTTATTGTTCTTTCATAAAACATTACAATAAGAAAAAAAAATAACAATCCCAAAGCATATAGGTTAAAGCAATTAAAATATATACTTCCCCTATTAATCAAGACTATTATCATCTATAAGAAATGGACTCAACACATTGAGTCTGTATTTGAACATATTACACACACGTCAAACCCTGCCCACGGGGTGATTATATTTGGCCCACGTCGCCATTTGTGATTGTGATATTGTGATATTTTATTCTAAGATCTATTCATTAAAATGTACGCTGTTCATGAGACAATTCCTTTTAAGTTTGTTTCCTTATGAAAAGGTTTGCAGTTATATTTGATTATTAGGAAAAACTTCCTCAATTGTAGACTTTATTTTCAATAAATATCAAGATTGGCCCACAATTTTGTCCAAGTTTTTAATTTTTTCCCTCTGTGTATTGAGTTTCGAAATCCCTGATATTACATAAAGTTCAGTGACAAGACATTGACGCATTTAGGTTGGCGGGGAGAAGGTGGAAAAATAACCAAGTTTATTCAACTTCCCAGACCTACAGGTGCTTCTCACAAAATTAGAATATCATCAAAGTTAATTTCTTTCAGTTTTGCAATACAAAAAAAGTGAAAATCACATATTACAGTGCCTTGCAAAAGTATTCGGCCCCTTGGAACTTTTCAACCTTTTCCCACATATCATGCTTCAAACATAAAGATACCAAATATAAATTTTTGGTGAAGAATCAACAACAAGTGAAACACAATTGTGAAGTTGAACGAAATTTATTGCTTATTTTAAATTTTTTTGGAAATTCAAAAACTGAAAAGTGGGTGTGCAATATTATTCGGCCCCTTTACTTTCAGTGCAGCAAACTCACTCCAGAAGTTCATTGTGGATCTCTGAATGATCCAATATTGTCCTAAATGCCTAATGATGATAAATATAATCCACCTGTGTGTAATCAAGTCTCCGTATAAATGCACCTGCTCTGTGATAGTTTCAGGGTTCTGTTTGAAGCACAGAGAGCATCATGAAGACCAAAGAATACAACAGGCAGGTCCGTGATACTGTTGTGGAGAAGTTTAAAGCCGGATTTAGATACAAAATGATTTCGAAAACTTTAAACATCGCAAGGAGCACTGTGCAAGCGATCATATTGAAATGGAAGGAGTATCATACCACTGCAAATCTACCAAGACCCGGCCGTCCCTCTAAACTTTAATCTCAAACAAGGAGAAGACTGATCAGAGATGCAGCCAAGAGGCCCATGATCACTCTGGATGAACTGCAGAGATCTACAGCTGAGGTGGGACAGTCTGTCCATAGGACAACAATCAGTCGTACACTGCACAAATCTGGCCTTTTTGGAAGAATGGCAAGAAGAAAGCCATTTCTCAAAGATATCCATAAAAAGTGTTGTTTAAAGTTTGCACCAAGCCACCTGGGAGACACACCAAACATGTGGAAAAAGGTGCTCTGGTCAGATGAAACCAAAATCGAACTTTTTGGCAACAATGCCAAACGATATGTTTGGCGTAAAGGCAACACAGCTCATCACCCTGAACACACCATCCCTACTGTCAAATATGGTGGTGGCAGCATCATGGTTTGGGCCTGCTTTTCTTCATCAGGGACAGGGAAGATGGTTAAAATTGATGGGAAGATGGATGGAGCCAAATATAGGACCATTCTTGAAGAAAACCTGTTGGAGTCTGCAAAAGACCTGAGACTGGGATGGAGATTTGTCTTCCAACAAGACAATAATTCAAAACAAAGCAAAATCTACAATGGAATGCTTCACAAATAAACGTATCCAGGTGTTAGAATGGCCAAGTCAAAGTCCAGATCTCAATCTAATCGAGAATCTGTGGAAAGAGCTGAAAACTGCTGTTCACAAACGATCTCCATCAAACTTCACTGAGCTCGAGCTGTTTGCCAAGGAAGAATGGGCAAGAATTTCAGTCTCTCGATGTACAAAACTGATAGACATACCCCAAGCGACTTGCAGCTGTAATCGCAGCAAAAGTTGGCGCAACAAAGTATTAAGATAAAGGGGCCGAATAATATTGCACGCCCCACTTTTCAGTTTTTTAATTTCCACTAAAATTTAAAATAACTAATAAATTTTGTTCAACTTCACAATTGTGTTCCACTTGTTGTTGATTCTTCACCAAAAATTTACATTTGGTATCTTTGTTTGAAGCATGATATGTGGGTAAAGGTGGAAAAGTTCCATGGAGCCGAATACTTTCGCGAGGCACTGTATATAGTCATTACAAACAGAGTGATGTATTTAAAGTGTTTATTTCTGTTAATGTTGATGATTATGGCTTACAGCCAATGAAAACCCAAGTCATTATCTCAGTAAATTAGAATAATTAACAAAAAACACCTGCAATGGCTTCCTAAGCATTTAAAAATCATCCCTTAGTCTGTTTCAGTATTTTCCACAATCATGGGGAAGACTGCTGACTTGACAAGTGTCCACAAGGCAGTCATTGACACACATCACAAGAGGGTAAGCCACAAAAGGTCTTTGCTGAAGAAGCTGGCTGTTCAGAGTGCTGTATCCAAGCATATTAATGGAAAGTTAAGTGGAAGGAAAAAAGTGTGGTAGAAAAAGGTGCACAAGCAACCAAGATAACCTCAGCCTTGAAAGGATTGTTAAGAAAAGGCCATTCAAAAATTTGAGGGAGATTCACAAGGAGTGGACTGCTGCTGGGTCATTCCTTCAAGAGCCATCACACAGACGTATCCAGGACATTGGCTACAAGTGTCGCATTCCTTGTGTCAAGCCACTCATGACCAATAGAGAATGCCAGAAGCGTCTTACCTGGGCCAAGGAGAAAAAGAACTGGACTGTTGCTCAGTGGTCCAAGGTGGTGTTTTCAGATGAAAGTAAATTTTGCATTTTATTTGGAATTCAAGGTCCCAGAGTCTGGAGGAAGAGTGGAGAGGCACATAATCCAAGCTGCTTGAGGCCTAGTGTGAAGTTTCCACAATCAGTGATGGTTTGGGGAGCCATGTCATCTGCTGGTGTAGGTTTACTGTGTGTTAGCAAGACCAAAGTTAGCTAAGCCGTTTACCAGGAAATTTTAGAGCACTTCATGCTTTCCTCTGAAGACCAGCGTTTTGGAGATGGAAATTTCATTCTCCAGCAGGACTTGGCACCTGTCCACACTGCCAAAAGTACCAATACCTGGTTTGAAAACAATAGTATCACTGTGCTTAATTGCTCAGCTAACTCTCCTGACCTTATCCCCATAGAGAATCTATGGGGTATTATCAAGAGGAAGATGAGAGACACCAGATCCAACAATGCAGACGAGCTGAAGGCTGCTATCAAAGCAGCCTGGGCTTCCATAACACCTCAGCAGTGCCAAAGGCTAATCGCCTCCATGCCACGCCACATTGATGCAGTAAGGCTAGTTTCACATATGCGGATAAGGGCTTTGCGGAGGGCTGCATAGTTCCTCCGTTAAGCCCCACCCACTACCGCCTCTTCTTTCAGCTCCACCTACGTCACCATCCATCCTGCATACTCTATCTTTAACATTGGGTACGCAGGTCATGTGGATGTATGCGGATGCTTCCACATGCTTCGTTCTGACGCTGCGTCGAACGCAACATGTTGCAATCTGTTGCGGTCGGTGCAGCGTCAAAACGACGCATGCGGAATGGCCTGCATACCCAATGTTAAAAATTGGGTGCGCAGGACGGATGCCGACGTAGGTGGAGCTAAAGGAAGAAGCACCGCAGTGGGCAGGGCTTAATGGAGGAGCTGCACAGCACTCCGCAATGCCCTTGTCCGCAAATGCTAATGCATCGCTGCATATAGCACAAGCAATTGGATTATTATATCTTCAAGCCCCCTAACAGGGCTAACAAAATTATTGAAAAGTAAAAAATCTGAAAATAATAAACTCCATTTGAAATCAATTACCGTATATACTCGAGTATAATCTGACCCGAGTATAAGCAGAGACGGAATATAAACCAGCTCACCCGCGATGCAAGAACCAAACCTCAGGAGCACGGACCCGCTGTGTCCAGGCGTACAAAGTCCAAAAAAAAGAAAGGAATGTCCAGCTTCACCGAGTCCGTAAAAAAGAGTTTTCTTTATTTACAAACTTTAAACATGGAGGATACAGACTTCAGCACAACCATATGGGTAAGAATCTCAACGCGTTTCTGGAGACTAAGCTCCCTAAATCATCATGATCAAGGGAGCTTAGTCTCCAGAAACGCGTTGAGATTCTTACCCATCTTTTTTAGGCTAGGGTCACATTGCGCTAGCGCTAAACGGATTGTACTAACGCAATGTTTTCTATGGGGCTGCGGTCGGGGTCGCGGTAACGTCCCCGCTCTCGCAGATCCCCGATCTGCGAGAGCGGGGAACGGACCGCGGGCGCGCCTCGGACGCTGCAAGCAGCGTCCGCGGCGCGCCAGAAATCACCGGCGCGTCGCTAGCGCGTGCCGAACATGGCACGCGCTAGTGAAGCGCGTTCCCATTGCCTTCAATGGGCGTGTTAACGGACGCGTTGCACGGCGTTAATTTCGCCGTGCAACGCTGTCCGTTAAACGCGGTCCCATAACGCAATGGGAACCCAGCCTTACGGACTCGGTGAAGCTGGACATTCCTTTCTTTTTTTATAAGCAGAGACCCCTAATTTTGCCACAAAAAAACTGGGAAAACTTATTGACTGAGTATGGGTGGGAAATGCAGCAGCTGCTGGTAAACTTCAAAAATAAAAATAGATACAAATAAAAGTAAAATTGATTAAGACATCAGTAGATTAACCCCTTTATCCCATATGACGTACTATCCCGTCAAGGTGACCTGGGACTTAATTCCCAGTGACGGGATAGTACGTCATAGTGGATCGTCCGCGCTCACTGGGGGAACGTGGCCGATCGCGGCCGGTTGTCAGCTGACTATCGCAGTGGACATCCGGCACTATGTGCCAGGTGCGGCTCCTGGCACATTAACCCCCGGCACACTGCGATCAAAGATGATCGCAGCGTTCCGGCGGCACAGGGAAGCATCGCGCAGGGAGGGGGCTCCCTGCCTGCTTCCCTGAGACCCTCGGAGCAGCGCGATGTGATCGCGTTTCTCTGAGGGTCTCATACCTCCTCCTCAGACGCCGGGAAGCCTCCCTGCACTGCCTGTCAGAGCATTGCAAAGTGTCAGATCAGCGATCTGATAATATATAGTGATGTCCCCCCTGGGGCAATGTAAAAAAATATATATTTACATGTGTAAAAAAAAAAATCCTAAATAAATAAAAAAATATATATATTATTCCAATAAATACATTTCTCCTTCGCCTCATTGGGGGACACAGACCATGGGGTGTATGCTGCTGCCACCAGGAGGCTGACACTAAGTAATACAAAGAAAGTTAGCTCCTCCCCTGCAGTATACACCCTCCTGCTGGCCCCCAGCTAACCAGTTCTTGCTTAGTGTCCGTAGGAGGCACACGGGTCTGCTATTCAGACCCAAAGAACTCTTTTTACTTTAACCTTTTACACGGACGAATGGGGCGACGGATTCTTTCATGTTCCGATCTCCCCCGAACCAACAACAGGCGAGCACGGAAGTTTTACCTCTCCGTATCCTCTCCTGTGATGTGGGAAGCCACTGCCTGAGCTGATTCTAGGGGCGACGGGCCCCTTCTAGGGCACCGATCTCCCCCCTCCCTTATCAGACGAGCACTGGAGTTTCACCTTCAGTATCCTCTTCTGCAGCCAGGCCTATTGCCGGACATTCAGCCCTGTCCACCAGGTTTTACCCTCTGCTGTACAGAGGCACCTTTCAGCGTGGCGTCCGAGCAGCCCCCACTGCACCACCACTATTAAGAGCGGGTGGTACACGGAGGCGGACGGTTCCTCTCCACCTCCCTGCTAAAGGAACGATGGATTGAGGACTTTTCTTACCCCTGCACCGTCCAAACAGCAGCAACAGCACAGGATCTTTTCTCTACATCTGACCTGCTGAACAAAGCTGCATACTGGGGTAAGTGCTGGGACTCGAGCGGTTGGAGGGCTCTGCGCATCTGGCGGTTTATTCCCTCGTTCGGCGCCGGCTGGCTTCAAAAATTTAGCCCCCGGCTTCGGGTTTGGTGTAAGCCGCAACCCGGACATCTTCAGGCTCCGCCCCCCTATTCAGGCGCCTCTCATTCAGGACGAGAGCTCTATTCTCGGCGACCATCTTCATCCTCCTGCCATTTCCGGACACGAGCTCATCCCGAAGTGGCTGCTGCATCGCTCCGGCGGTACTCAGCGCTATTCCAGACGGGGGACTCAGTATGTCGGTAAGGAGAATCCTCCCTCCGCACCCCTCCCCCGCGCGCACCCCGGCAGCATAATGGGACTAGCGTTCCCTCTTTTTAATACTTAACACCTGCTATCTCTGGTTGTCCAGCAGCCACATTCCCTGGCCTTAAAAACACATGCCCCTTATAGGTACATGTCCAGCTTTCCCTGGCTTTAGCTCATGACCAGCATCCCCTGGTCTTCAAGGTTCCCTAGTTTTTAAAAAGGGGCACATTACCAGCATTCTTTGCTCTTTAAGTCATGACCAGCCAGGAGCCGGTCACCTTCCACAGAGTACTTAGTTCAAATGAGCTCAGGAGCCCTCCGCCGCCGCCGATCCCGGCTCTTCCCAGAGTACCTGGTTCCCCTGAAGGGGCTTCACCTCTGGCATAATCTTTGAAAAATGCCCCGGTCTTAAAGGCACATGACCAGTATTCCCTGGTCTTAAAGGCACGTGACCAGTAGGCACTGGTCTTAAAGGCACATGACCAGTATGCCCTGGTTTTAAGGGCACATGACCAGTATGCCCTGGTCTTAAAGGCACATGACCAGTATGCCCTGGTTTTAAAGGCTCATGACCAGTATGCCCTGGTCTTAAAGGCATGTGACCAATATTCCCTGGTCTTAAGGGCACATGACCAGTATGCCCTGGTCGTAAAAGCACATGACCAGTATGCCCTTGTTAAGTCCTTCTCAGTCCCTGGCTTACTAGAGGTAGGGATCCTGAGTAAATGACACGCAAACAAGGTATTGTGTGATCATATACAGGGGAAGCCCAGGAGCACACATCTCTCTCTCTGGGCTTTGCCCTTCCTTTATATAGAAAAGAATTATTCTTTTACAGACATGCGCACAAGCGCTCATATTTCACTATCTCTTACATAAACAATCTATACCAGTCTTTATCAGTAGAAAGTTACATCATCTGGAAGGTGAATGAAAGGCTGCTATTGAAAGAAGGAATGCACACATGATTACTTCCATAAAAGGAAATGTCAAGTCAGCAGAAATGTATCTTGTTGTAAGCGAGATTTCTCAGGAAGAAGACAAGATGGATTCCTTTAGTTCAGTCTGATCTCCACAATTCCCCCCTTTGACATTTTCTTTTATTTATTTTATTTTATTACCACAGGGCCAAAGACAAAGCCTTTATTTGGTATTACACATGTACATGCTTGTATTCAATAAGAGAATCAAATCTAGTATTAATTCTTCCGTTTAACTCTCGCAACCTTTTCTTTGTTTTGCAATAAGTACAGATATTACAAAGGGATAGCAAAATAAGCGCAATAATCAGTATTAGCAAAGGATAACATAAGAGAAGAAGGAAAAAAAACTTTATACTCTTGCATCTATTACACAAAGTTTATCTGTGCATACTGAGATACTCTTGAGCACAATCTGGAATAGTACGTATATGACTACAATAATCATAACTATATGTATTATGCTCTGCATAATCCCAGCAACCCACCCACCGATTCCTCTGAACCAGTTGGCTGGGTTAAGAAAAGAAAAGGTATCTGACCACCAGCTATCCTTATTCTGGTCATTGTCTTTGTCATACTGATCTCTGAGTCGTTGTACGTCCTTTAATTTAAATGTCATACTCATAGTACTATTCGGGTCTATATAATGACAGCAGGTGGGTCCGATGATTTGACACATACCCCCTTGTGAGGCAGTTAGGTAATCCAATACCAGGGTATGTTGGTTAGTGACTATTATAAGCTGATTCTGTACAGCTATACTAGTGTTTAGTATATCCAATATATCCCAGATCTGATCATCTAGATAATCCGTGGCTCTAACTAATTTATCCCACATCTGTGTTAACATAGGATAAATAAAAATGGTACTAGCAATTTTGTTAGGAATTCCCATTTGTACTATATGTGGCCTCCCCGAGGGACGTGGTGAGTTATCTGCAGCTCTTTTATACAGTGTGTGCTTGGGCACGGCTTGCATATTCACTTGTTTATTTGAAATTATGAATGTAGCCGGGGTTAGGCGTCCTAATGTACAAGTACCCTTTATACCTACGGGAAGCCATTTATATGCTCCTTCTCCGCATATCCAAAATGTACCTTCAGGCAGATCCCATAGAGCTGAGTGCTGCAATACCAATCTGTGAGCCAAGTCCACAAATCTAGATACATTCTGAAGCATACACCAAGAGGGTTTTTGTCCCAAGGGGCTACAGTACCCGGCTGCGGGATTCCCACATACAGGCATTCCTTTGATATACTCATCGGATTTATTACAAACCAGGTTCCCCAGCTTACTTGTACAACTGTTTGCATCACCTTGGGGGAACAATTTAGAATGTTTCCATTTTCTATTATGTATGTATCTTTCCAATACTACAGGTTTGAAAGCATCAGAGGGGGGGACGGTTGTACTGAAACTAAGCTGTAGATTTTCTGTGGGGACCTGTCCTAAATTAGTTAATCCAGTCTTATTTCTAGGTACCCATTTTCCTCCCCTAAATGCTAAATATTGTAGATGTGTGTTACTCCCTGAGAGATTACCCTGCCACCAAGGAAATTCTACCCATCCCACAATTGGTATGGCGATTGTAGTATTCCACAGCCTAGCATTACCAATTTGGTTGTTGGCCAGGTTGTCTGAACAATTAGGCCAAGCGAATATTTCTTCTGCTAATACGGGAACTGCTAGAAAAGGTATACTTGTGGCTGATACCGGCGAATGAGTACAGATCCAACAATCTGTCAGGGTTTGTGTATTGTTTAACAAGTCATGCACTAATTTTCTATGGTGTTGTACGAATCTATTGTTCAAAGGGGCTAGAGAATTCAGTCTATCCCACGCCTCCGTTGAGGTTATCATTATTAACATCAATATCATGAGTTTATACTGCTTTTCTTGCAATGGCTTGCATGTATCCATGATGCCTTTCCTTCAAGCTTGACTGATGTAGGTGTTGTCAACAGGACTTGGAAGGGTCCGTCAAACCTTGGTTCTAGAGCCTTTCTGGTGTGTCTTTTTACATAGACTTGATCACCTGGTTCCAACTTGTGACTTCCTTCTGTGTTGTCAGGATCTGGAAGGGAAGCAAAAACTTGTGCATGCACCTTAGTTAATTGTTTCTGAAGATTTTGCACATAAGAAGTCAATGACTCAATATTTAACACAAGTTGCTGTGGAAAATAACATCCTAAATTGGCAGTCCTGCCAAACAAAATTTCATATGGAGACAGTTTAGTCTTACCCCTTGGGGTATTGCGTATTGAGTAAAGGGCCAGTGGAAGGCATTCTGTCCAAGGCTTTCCTGTTTCAGCCATGGCTTTCTGTATTTTTAATTTTAAAGTTCCATTCATGCGTTCCACCTTACCAGAACTTTGAGGATGGTACGGAGTGTGTAACTGACTTTCAACACCCAACATTTTCAGTACATTTTGAAATATTTCTCCAGTGAAATGAGTACCCCTATCTGACTCGATCACTTCAGGGAGACCGTAACGGGGTATCAGTTCGGCAACTAGTTTTACAGCAGTGTTTTTAGCTGAAGCCTTCCGAACTGGATAGGCCTCTGGCCACCCCGAGAACATGTCCACACATACCAACACATACTCATACCCATTACTTTTTGGCAGCTGGATAAAGTCTATTTGTAATCGCTGAAACGGGTAGAGAGGTCGGACGTGGTGCTTCATAGGGGTCTTTGTTGTCTGTCCGGGATTATGTGCCAGGCATATAGCGCATGCAGCACAATAGTCTCTTGCATAGTTGCCAAAACCTGGAGCCAACCAGACTTGCTTTGCCAGTAGTGTCATTGCATTTGCAGACACATGAGTAGGGTGGTGCAGTCCACCAACTACAATCGGATACCAGGCTCTAGGTAGACATATTAGTCCATCTTTCTTCCAAATTCCCGCTTGTTCTTCTGCCCCTTCCTTTTTCCACCTGTCCCTCTCCTCTTCTCCTGCATCTTCCTGTGCTTGTCTCAGTCTATCTTCAGTATTTTCTGTGGGGTTTACAGTATGAACCTGTTGTAAGGGTTTGACAGCTGCTGCTTTGGCTGCTTTATCAGCCCTATCATTTCCCCTAGATTCCCTAGTGTCGAGTCTCACATGTGCAGCTACCTTGATTACTGCTACTTCTTTTGTTTCTTGTGCAGCCTCTAAGATCTGTTTGATCAGAGAAGCATGTTTTACAGGTTGTCCTGACGCTGTCATGTAACCTCTAGCTCTCCAGATTACTCCAAAATCAAACACAATACCATGTGCATACCTAGAATCAGTGTATATATTAGCTGTCTGGTTCTCAGCTATTTTAAGAGCTTCAATCAATGCTGTTAGTTCTGCTTCTTGTGCAGACTGTTTCGGTGGAAGTGGTTCTGCTTTGAGAGTTTCAGATTCTGACACAACTGCATACCCTGTATGGAAGTTACCTGTGTCATCTGCAAACCTACTACCATCTATAAACAGCTCTAAATCTGGATTTTGAAGTGGTGTTTCGGATACATTGGGTAAGCCTACCGTTTCTTGTAAAATGAGCTCTGTACAATCATGTGTGTCTGTAGGGAAAAAATTTGCGTGTGGATCAGTGTCCTTATTCCCCCCTTCAGACTCGAGAGGTAGCAGTGTAGCTATATTGAGAGTCTGAAGCCCAGCAAATGTGATAGTAGAGGGGAGCAACAAAGAACATTGTAGCCGCAAATGTCTGGCCATGGAAATGTGTTTTGGTTGGACCTGGTTTAATATCCCATAAACATCATGTGTAGTTTGAACTGTGAGTGGATACTCTAGGACAATTTCTGATGCTTTGTCCAACAATAGTGAGACAGCAACAACTACACGTACACAGGTTGGCGCTGCTCTAGCTACGGGATCTAACCTTGCTGAAAGATATGCAATTGGTCTTTGTTTCCCTGCATGCTTCTGGGTAAGAACTCCTGTAGCATGGGAATCAACTTCTGCAGCCATAAGCTGAAACGGTTTGGTGTAGTCTGGTAGCCCTAACGCTGGAGCTGAAACAAGGGCATCTTTTAATTGTTGGAACGAAATCTGACCTTCTTTTGTCAACAAATAAGGTTCACTTTTTACACAGTCATACAGTGGTTGCATTAGTTGACTGGCATGTATAATCCATTGTCTACAATGAGACACTATTCCTAAAAATGCTCGTAGCTGTTTATGATTTCTAGGCTCATTCATCTGTCTTATTGCTTCAGTTCTTTGTGGTGTAAGATGCTTTTTACCTTGAGAAATGCAATGACCTAGAAAGACCACTTTGGTCTGACAAACTTGTAGCTTTTGTCTATTCACTTTACACCCTTCTTTTTCTAAAAAACATAGTAAACTCACAGTGGACCTTTCTGCAGTTTCTAGATCTGGGCAGCAAAGTAGTAGGTCATCCACATACTGCAAAATTACTACCTGTGGTTCGGGTTCAAACCTCTGAAGGACTGTTTGTAGGGCATTTGAATAAAGAGTAGGGGAGTGTATCATTCCCTGTGGAAGGCGTGTCCACGCCAACTGTTTGCCCTTAAATGTAAATGCAAACAAATGCCAACTATCTTGGTGTAAAGGAACCGAGAAAAATGCATTTGAAAGATCTATTACAGTAAATACTTGAGAACTGGCTGGTATCTGTGATAGTAACGTATGAGGATTGGGTACAACTGGGGTGATTGGATCTAGAACTTTGTTTATTTCTCTTAAATCATGTACTATACGATATTTGGGCATAGAACTCTTATCAAGAGTTCTCTTTTTGACTGGATACAGAGGAGTGTTAGCAGGTGATTGTATCTCTACCAAAACTCCTTTCTCTTTATATCCCTCTATCTGTTTTGTAATCGCTAGTTCCTGCTGGGCACTCACAGGGTATTGTCTGAGCTGTGGGAGAACAGTTCCTGGTTGCACAGATAGTTTTACAGGAGAGATATGCAATAGTCCCACATCGGTGTCACCCTGTGCCCACAGTGTTTCTGGGACCATTGAGAGGTCTAGATCTGTGGTGTACTCTTTTTCTTCAGCATAATCCTCAAAAGCCTGAATTCTAACATATTGTTCTAATGTTTCTGCATCATCAGGGATAGTCAGTATAACTGTGCCATCTTCCCCAAAATTGATGTTAGCTTCTAATTTCTTTAGGACATCAGTTCCTAACAAACATGTTGGGGCACCTCTGGCATACAAAAATCTGGATGCAAAACATTTAGGTCCTAATGAGACCTCTAGGGGCACAGTATATGGCAGTGTTCGAATTACCCCATCATAACCCTCAGCAAAAGTTGTTTGTTCTGAAATATCTTCCGGATTCGGAAGAAAATCTTGATTCAAAATTGAGGAAGTTGCACCTGTATCTATCAAAAATGGAATCTCTCTCCCCCCCACATTCACCTGTATCATAGGTCTTCTAGCTGGTAGGGAAGTTTGTAACACATCGAGTCAATCTGAATCTGGTATGGGACCATCTATGATGGTAGATTTCTGCTGGTTGTCCGTTTGGGGAGGGTTATTTCTGGGAACAAATTTGCCTGACTTTATATCTGCCAACTTCTTCCTGCACTCTCTTTGGAAATGACCTGGCTTTTTACAGTAGTGGCAAGGAAAGTTGTGTCTCACTCTTCCTCCTGTATTAGCTTGTGCTATTCTAACAGGCTTACGATTCTCTCTCATATCCATGACTATTCCTAAACATCGTTGTTTCACAATATTTGGTTGTTCAATTGTTCTCCAATCTGGAGTAGAGGATTTAAATTTTTCTCTGATTTTCGGATCTAGCCCCTCTATTAATTGTTTTGTAAAAAGTCTCCTTACTGAAGCATCAGTCAAATCCAATCCTTCATCCCTAAAGCTATTTTCTAATTCTTGACTATATTCTTCAATACTTTGCCCAAATTTCTGCATAATCACACCCGTAGATCCCCTTTCCCTCTGTTTTTCTCTCATGAAAATTATTAATGCCTCTGTGAACTGGGTACCTGATGCTTCTGTCTGTAAGGCACCCCCTTCTGCCACTGGTCTATTGGGCTGTAGGTGTGTCAATAATTCCTGAAAAAGTCCGGGGGACATTTTCATTCTACATAATTCTTCCCCGTCCGCCCAGACCCCAGCATGAGTCTGCATGATTTGTTGTATGTATTGTGCAAATCGGATGGGATATTGAGTGGGATCAGGCGCATTATGCAGGAGGGACATACCTTCAGCAGGGGACCAAGGAAAATACTGTCGGGTCTGGTGATATCTAGTTCCCATTACCCCGTCAGCACCAGGTTCCCTAAAGGGTCTTGGTACTACCCTAACAGGGGCAAGTACAGCGCCATGTCTAGGTGTACCACAGACTAGGCAATCATTTCTCCAATCTGGATTTTGTTGTCCACAGTGTGAACATACCCATCCTCCTACCCCACCAAGATTGGGATACAAGGCTGGAAATTGTTTTCCTCCTTCTGCTCCTCCAGATGGTACAAATGATTGGGCTTTTGGATCTAGGTAAGGTGGTGGGATTATGTCACAACTTTTTCCCTTCCCCATAATCCATTTGGAAGTGTCTGGATCATACTTCCAATTCTCCTCTTTAGCTGTTTTTGAGACCTCTATCATACAGTGTATGATTTCTTCCCACCCATTGTCTTTGATAATTCCACCTCGTTCTTTACTCAGTTTTTCCCATTCTGTACTGAACATAAGTGCTTCTGAAATTCCCAATTTTTCTCTTACCCTTCTAATCTGACTTCTGACTGTCTTCCCACATCTTTCCTGTATGATATCTGCTGCTTCCACTTGTCCTAAGACGGTTTTTGTCTGTTTATTTCCCATTTTTTTTTTTTTTTTTTTTCAATATTAGCTATTTCTACCCCAGGTGACGTTTGGACAATCACTTATCCTAGGTGATGTCTCGTTGCCTTCTCTCCTAGGGAGCTAAAATATTGAAGGGCTGATCTGCTCCATTCTTTCTAATGTGCAGAATGTACTTAAGTGCTATTATGCACGCAAACAGACCCAGCAACACCATACAGATCACAAAACTTTCTGTGTCAGTTAGCATACTTGTCCCAGGCTCATGGACCCGCGTCCTGGGCTCATTCTATCAAACCTTATCCAGAAATGAAGGAGGTTAAGCACTTAAATGAGAGTCAAGCATGGGCGGAGGTCTCCCCGAAAGGACACAACCACATGACCCAGTTAGGCTGACTTCCGTGTATAAGGCTTATACCCCAACTATTTCGGCTTATTTTTCTACGCACTTTTGCTCTTCTTTCACAACATACCACAACCTTCACACTGTTCACACACTGCCAGGGACAGGACTCATAAATCTATACAATATAGTAACCCGAGTTTTATAGGTATCTACTCACTACTAGACTAACCCAGCGTGACACGGCTCATAGAGATCTTTCGGATAATACAAGGCAGATAAAAGAGAACTAATAATGTCTCTTACCTGGCCAGGTTTTTCAGTTCATTTGCCGTCCATTATCCCAGATCTCCATTGTCCGTATCTGCAGGTGAATCTCGAGCAAATACTCTCATCTCGGGTCCCTGTTCGGTGCGCCAAAGAAATGTTAAGTCCTTCTCAGTCCCTGGCTTACTAGAGGTAGGGATCCTGAGTAAATGACACGCAAACAAGGT
The DNA here is from genome assembly GCF_032444005.1 of Ranitomeya imitator. Classification (NCBI taxonomy): domain Eukaryota; kingdom Metazoa; phylum Chordata; class Amphibia; order Anura; family Dendrobatidae; genus Ranitomeya; species Ranitomeya imitator. Next base: position 404,825,513 of record NC_091286.1, on the reverse strand, counting down.
ATTGTGTGATCATATACAGGGGAAGCCCAGGAGCACACATCTCTCTCTCTGGGCTTTGCCCTTCCTTTATATAGAAAAGAATTATTCTTTTACAGACATGCGCACAAGCGCTCATATTTCACTATCTCTTACATAAACAATCTATACCAGTCTTTATCAGTAGAAAGTTACATCATCTGGAAGGTGAATGAAAGGCTGCTATTGAAAGAAGGAATGCACACATGATTACTTCCATAAAAGGAAATGTCAAGTCAGCAGAAATGTATCTTGTTGTAAGCGAGATTTCTCAGGAAGAAGACAAGATGGATTCCTTTAGTTCAGTCTGATCTCCACACCCTGGTCTTAAAGGCACATGACCAGTATGCCCTGGTTTTAAAGGATCATGACTAGTATGCCCTGGTCTTAAAGGCACGTGACCAATATCCCCTGCTCTTAAGGGCACATGACCAGTATGCCCTGGTCGTAAAAGCACATGACCAGTATGCCCTGGTCTAAGTCTAAGTTCACATTTGCGTTGTGCGCCGCAGCGTCGTCGCCGCAACGCACAACGCAAACAAAAACGCACCAAAACGCATGTACAACGCAGCGTTTTGCGCCACATGCGTTCAACGCATGCGTCGCAAAACGCTGCGGGTTTTTGAAACGCAGTTGCGTTTTTACCAAAAAACGCAGCGTTTTTAGACGCATGCGTTTTTAGTGCAGTGAGTCATTCATCATCCCCCACCCACAATAAAAAGTGTCTACACAATAGATAAAGAACCACCAATGGCTAGAAGAGGGTTGGTGTTAACAAATGTGTATATACCCTGGCAGAGATGAATTCCTCACATTTTGCTGGTATTCATGATGGAGCGAACCATGAACAGTATCTACATGGATATGGAGATGGAATTTGCCTTGGCTCATGCCTATGCTGTTGCCTGTTTTAATGAAAGGGAAAAACGGAGATGGAGTCGTCGCCGCTTTTGGATCCACCCTATAGTTGAAGTCCGGGAGAGTCGTGGAGCATACCATTGCTTGTTTGGCGAACTGAATGACAACCGGGAAAAATATTTCGAATATACCAGGATGTCACAGGACAGCTTCCGCTATCTTCTGCGTCGGGTGGAAGGATCCATTAGCAGGCAGGATACGCAGCTCCGGAGAGCTATTTCCGCAGAGGAACGGCTGCTGGTGACTCTACGGTACGTTGCTGTTTGAATGACGTGATATGTATTTACTTTTTATTTTATTTTATTAATTTTTTTCAATTGTAATGGTCAATGTACTTTTATAAATTATAATGTGCTTTATTCTAAATTTCTTTATCTTCTTTGCAGTTTCCTGGCTACCGGAGAAACGTTGAGGTCACTTCATTTTCAATTCCGGATTGGAGTCTCCACACTTTCAGGAATTATTGCAGAGACATGCCGCGCTTTGTGGGATAATCTCCGGGAGGAATATTTACCTGTCCCTACTAGCGAAATCTGGGAGGCCAACGCACAGAAATTCAACCAAGTGTGTAATTTTCCAAACTGTATTGGCGCAGTCGATGGAAAGCACATTCGGATTACCAAGCCTGCGAAAAGTGGATCTCTTTTCTACAATTATAAAAAATACTTTTCAACTGTTCTCATGGCAATTGCCGGTGCGGACTGCCGTTTTCTCGCAGTGGACATTGGTGCATTTGGGCGTGCAAATGACTCGCGCACATTTAAAGAGTCGGATATGGGCCAAAAATTATATGGAAACAATTTTAATTTCCCACAGCCACGACCTCTTCCCCACACCGAAGGCCCTGCGATGCCATTTGTTGTGGTAGGGGATGAGGCATTCCAAATGTCTGCCAACCTATTGAAACCCTACTCCAGTCGGGGCTTGGACCATACAAAAATGGTTTTCAATTACAGACTGTCCAGGGCCAGAAGGACTGTGGAGTGTGCCTTTGGCATCCTTGTTTCCAAATGGCGGATATTGGGATCGGCCATTAATCTTAAAATTGAAACAGTGGATGAGGTGGTGAAGGCTTGTGTGGTTCTCCACAATTTCATTATGGCCAAAGAGAGAGTAAATGTTGAACTGGATGAACCCATAGCCAACCCCTTGCCCGATTACCATGATCATCCTCTGAGGACAAGTGTGGAAATTGCGCAGATGCGTGATCGTTTTGCGGCCTATTTTGTGTCCGATGTTGGCCGTGTGTCATGGCAAGATCAAATGGTGTAGCTGTCTTCTGATTGTAACTACACCGATAATACCTCTACTGTGACAGTTAAAAATATATTAAAAAAAAGTAATTTTCTGTTAAATGTGCAATAAAAGTTCCGTTTAGGTTGGTTTTGTATATTTCACAAATTTAATGTTCCTATAAAAAACTTGAATCTGTTGTTTTTAAAATATTAAATAAAAAAGTTTTTAAATTCTATACCGATTCAAATAGCATTTTTATACCATAACATTACATATACTTGTTTGTCTGATCGACCTGTATCTTTGTGTTTTACCTGATAAGCAACGATAACAGCGATGTTTTCCAATTGAAACCAGGGTAAATATCTGAAGCGTGGCCCTGCGCTTATCAACATGATGTTTACCCTGGTTACACGTGGGCCTCTGCATCGTTGTTCGCTGGAGAGATGTCTGTGACAGCTCTCCAGGGACCAATCAGCGGACGCTGCAGTGATCTGCATCATTGTCTGTTTCGCTGCTGCATTAAGTGTGAACACCTCATACACTTTAGTGTTTGTGAACACCTCATACAGCAATGAGAGACACCCAAAAAAAGGCAAACTAAAAATTGTAAAAATAGTGTCTGACATTGCATATATGAGGTGTTTGAAGCACAAAATATGTGTAGACAGCACATGGCGTGATTTGCCGAGATAAATTCTTGAAAATAATAGCAAAAATAATAACAAATAGTGTTTTTTAAAACAAAAATTTTTTATTGGGGGGAAAACAGGAAAAAAAATGGGTTATTAAACTTAGGGGGTTTCCACCTGTGCCACCAGTGGGGAATGGTAGGTGTCTTCTTTGGAATGGGGAGAGGAAGGGGAGGATGATGGTGAAGATGACGATGATGGCGAAGAGGAGGATACATAGTCAAGTAGACTGGATGGTAGATCCAAACCCTCCCCAGGGTATACTGGGGAGGAAACCGCCACCTCTGTAGGGGAGGGAGGAGGCAACACAAGCCTTGTTTGGCCCTGGCTGCTCCTACTGCGACTCGAGCCCCTACGGACAGATGGTGTCTGCACTGGAACAGCAGCCAGAGCCTCTGTGTGGGCCCGTCTGTGTTTCCTCTTTTTTTTTTTTTTTTTTTTGTGTCCTGTTGCAGCTCCCCCAGCATGATGACGCCTACGGGAGGATGAAGGCATGGCAGGAGCAGGAGTCGGCGGCACTATGTTATGGTGCCTGTGGTGGCGTCGCTCGGCACGTGGACCACGGTGGGGTGGCTGGAGTGGCTCTCCAGCAGTAGTGGGAGTCATGCTTGCCAGCGACGGCACTACTGCCATTGTCGCTGACTGCATGACCCCAGCCTGCTGGAGAGCCCTCACGTAGGTAGTGTTGCAGGCCTGCATCACTGAAATCTGTAGTTCCGGCGTAAGGTGTTCCACCATGCCCTTAGCAATGGTACTAAAAAAATGTTTTGCCGGATTTGAGAGCTCGGTTTCAATTGTTTCAAGGCGCCGGTCGATATTGGACAGACGAGTGTCCATGTTATCGCTCAACGCCTTGAAACAGTTCTGGAAAACCGTGCTCAAATGCAAAAATTCGGGCATGGTTGGCCTGTCCGAGGCCCGCTGGCGCTGTCGGGAATACCCAAACGAAGGTGCGCCAGAGGCCTCGGCCAGGGGAACACCTGATGTACCGGCTGCCGGTTCACCAGATGGTGGTGCAAGCCTGCTGTCGCTGTGGGAGGGCTGTGATGGATCAGATGGCGATTCATGAAGGACCGCTTCTGCGGGGCGAGCTCTCTCGAGGGTGCTGCTGTGTGTCCTGTGAAAAGATAATGAAAAAATTAGTCTTCAATGAATAACCTCTCCCATACGCCAACTCCTGGAATAAAAATAGCATTACATTACACAATAATACAAATCCTCGGTCTCACAGTCTGTGTGGCCAATAATTAATTTCTGATTGTTATCGCCAGCTGACCGTTAGGGCCGACGATAACAATCATGAACATTCCCGCTGTCAAAGCATTTTGACCGTATACCACTGTGGGTATAAAAATTTTGTAATCGAAAACTCTTTCTGGAAGCTGCCTATGCCACAAAAATAGTTGAAAATTTAATGTCAAGATAAAAAATTAAATAAAAAAAAAACCAGTGATTTCACTGATCTGATTGCAGGAACGACCATGATGTTAGGATCATGTGATCGAGACTTCATCATTATTCCTGCAATCAGAACTACCCTGACTCAGAATTTAACCTGTCATGGACTACAAGGACTCACGCTTAACCCAAAAAATTAACTAATGGCCTATATAGCATTTTAATAGGGATACATTTACGTGGATGGCCAATATGTTACGCTGACTACATGGATGGGCAATACAGTATGTGCCTGTGAAATATACTATGTGGATACGTGGCTAGAACGTGTGGTATGTGGCTGCGATATTGTTACCTACCAATATACTATGTGGATGCACAATGTACGTGGCTGGGCAATGTACTATGTGTTTGTGCAGTAGGCTATGTGGCTGGGCACTGTAATGGGGCTGTGCAATATGTTTTGTGGACAAAATACTTACTGACGGCGGCCAAGGACTGGTCTTAAGAACTGTAAACATTTGGAATATTTATAGGGCACAGACTTGGCCGCAGCAGCACCACTCTTCGAGCGCTCCTCCTCTGCCCGTAGCCCCTTATTGAAACGGTCCTTGATGGATCGCCATCTGATCCTCAACCTTTCAACTGTGAATGCAAAGGAAAAAAAAGGTTACATATGTAGCATTTGAAATGGATAAAACAACCGTGTGCGATGCAAAACTTTAGGCGTTTATTGCATCACACACGGTTGTGTTTATCCTGGAAAGATGGTGGGTCATAGCAACGTATCTGCACGGCGTATCAGCAATACTCACCAAAGTTGGCTTTGTCCTTTGCAGGAGCTATGTCAAAGCCCTCCCACAGCGACTTTGCCACCTCTACCCACAAACGCCTCAACACCACCTGGTCCATGTGCCGGGAGTCACGGCTGTCCCACAACGGGCCACGCTCCTGGATGCTTGATATGAGGAGCTCCACATCAATGACTCCATGGTCCCGTTGTGAAACCTAGAAAAATTACAAACAGAAAAGGTTACAAATATGCAAATATTAACAAACACCAGCACCTGTCATGATATGTACCTTGGCCCTATCCTTTGTCATTTGATATATGTATATTGATGGTTTCTACACCTGTATTTTTGAATGTTTTGGTTGTTTCACCTTTGTTACCTTCCCCCAATACTTGCTACCCTGAAAAGTTTGAATGTAAGCTTACTAAACATCCCTAGTGAAAGCAGGATGCTAATAAAAAAAAAAAAATTGTTTAATAAAAATACTCACTCGCCGTGCTGACGCCACACCTTGGCCCTGACCTCTCTGCTCCCGCTGACTTCCTTCACCCTCACTTGAAGAAGCCTGTAAAAATTGTATAAAGAAATTATTTTAAAAACTACAAATGACTGCGAATAGTAATGAAATTGACATAATTACTCACCACACTCCCCTGCGCCGATTGGCTCGATTCTGACACAGTGGCCATTGTAGCACGTTTGTTCTGGCATGAAAAAATGAAAAAAAAAAATCAAAACTAAACCTAAATATGGCACATACAATAAAATATGCCCAAAATTTTTTACAACAACCACAATTGACTTTTGACTGATCGGACAAAGCAAAAATAAGAAAGCGACACCACAACGCCATACATTGCAAGAGAAGACAATCAATAGAAGAAACTATACAAGAATAGACCCAAACCAAAAAGCAAAAATAGACACCTATGTCCAAAAATGGACATATCAAAACTTTCTGAAAAAACATTACAGGCACAAAAATACAATGAAAGAGCAAAATAATGAACGCAATACTTTACAATTGCAACAAGACATGATCCTAAAAAACAACATCTTGTGACATCTAACCACAGAAAGACAAAAGGCAATAAAAACCATTCTAGATAACAAGCAATAAACATTACGGGACAACCGCTGTAAAAATATACAGCAACCCAAACATAAACCATAGCCAAATAGAAAATAAAACACATGGAATTTTTAAAAAAGGCCACCACCAAAAATAATATAAACAAATAAAAATTATACTACACACTTCGCAATGCAATCAGTCAATGAAGGAAGATATATGCCATACGGAAAACGACGTAAAAACATCAGCGATATTTTTTAAAATAAAGGGAAAGTACAATTGAAACTATAATGGCATAGCAGCAGCACGGAACTATACAATACAAAGACATCATAAATGTTGCCCCCCCACCAGCAAGAAAATACACTCAAGGAAAGAAAAAATAAAGCCAACAGCATAATCCAAAACACAGCAAGACATGAGCCAAGAAAATGCCACACAGTTACCACCAACAATAGAAACCAGAAAAACATGCACCAGAAATTTTACAAGACAAAATGAGCAAAAATCAATACATTGAACAACCACATGACGCAAGAACAAAACACATAACCAAACCCAAACTAACGTAAAAAAAAAAAAAAAAGAAAAAAAAAAAAAAAAGAAAAGAAATGCAATCCTATTAACCCAGAAGAACATCAGAACCAGACAAACAATTTTTCAATAACAACCCATAACCGTAATAGCACAGACCAAACATTACAAAAATATAGACAAATCAAGAAATAAAACACAGAATACAAAATGTGCAAAGAGAAATATATACTTACAAGTTTGGAAAGCAGATTCTCCAGTCTAGTCTTGTCTGGTGTGATGACTTGTGAAAGACAATGGCAAACCCCTCGTTTCTTTATATATATAGGTTGTTTTTTTTGTGTCTAGACAATGTTTTGCATTTTTTATTGGAAAACGCATGCGTCGTACAACGCACCACGACGCAAGTACTTGCGTCGTCTGCGTTGTCAATACAAGTCAATGGGGAAAAAGGCGCATCGACGACGCAAACACGACGCAAACACGACGCATGCGTTTTTTAAAAGGTCGGCGCCGCCAGAAAAATGCAACATGTTGCGTTTGCCGCGCCCAGACAGGTGCGCCCTAACGCCGCATGCGGCGTAAAACGCAACACAACGCATGCACATGCGGCCCCATGCGGCGCCAATGTTAAAGATAGGGCCGCACGACGCATGCGTTTTGTTGCGGCGGCGACGCTGCGGCGCAAACCGCAAATGTGAACGTACCCTTAAAGGCAGATGACCAGTATGCCCCGGTCTTCAAGGCTCATGACCAGTATGTCCTCGATTTAAAGGTACATGACAAGTATGTCCTGGTTCTTAAAGGCACACGACCAGTATTCCCTAGTCTTAAAGGCGCATGACCAGTATTTACTGGTCTCAAGAGAACATCATCAATCCGAGGCTGGTCACCCTAACTGGGCTCTGGAGCCTTCCGCCGCTCATCCCCTAACCACAACCCATGGTTTCTCTGACAAGAGATGGAATCCCTCTGTGACCCCTCTGTGGCTCGGAGTGCTCGCAGGACCGATATACATGGTCTCTCTCCTACATGGGAGCCGTCGGCTAGCAGGGGCCGCAAGTGTTCTAGGAATTCGTACAGGCGTCTAGAAAACGGAAGTTTTCTCTTCCTGATCTCTCCCCTATGATTTGTTGAGTACAACGCTGAATATGGATCGCATATTGCCTTGGATTGCCAGAGCTTCAGCAAAAGAGAGACTCTCCTATTTATACCGTCAACAAATTGACGAGTGATTCACTGGACAGAAGCCTCTAAGTAGGTTGCCATACCTGGTCTGTTTTTTATGGGCGACGGGTCCTTTAACCCCTTTCTGCCATTAGACGTACTATTGCGTCCATGTGGGGTGGGCTTTACTTCCCAAGGACGCAATAGTACGTCATATGCGATCGGCAGCGCTCACGGGGGGAGCGCCGCCGATCGCGGCCGGGTGTCAGCTGCCTATCGCAGCTGACATCCGGCACTATGTGCCAGGAGTGGTCAAAGACCGCCCCCGGCACATTAACCCCCGGCACACCGCGATCAAAGATGATCGCGATGTGCCGGCGGTGCAGGGAAGCACCGCGCAGGGAGGGGGCTCCCTGCGGGCTTCCCTGAGCCCCCCGCAGCAACGCGATGTGATCGCGTTGCTGCGAGAGTCTTACCTTCCTCCCTCCCTGCTCCAGGCCCGGATCCAAGATGGCCGCAGATCCGGGTCCTGCAGGGAGGGAGGTGGCTTCACAGAGCCTGCTCAGAGCAGGCACTGTGAAGCAGCCTGCACTCCTATCAGATCGGTGATCTGACAGAGTGCTGTGCAAACTGTCAGATCACCGATCTGTGATGTCCCCCCCTGGGACAAAGTAAAAAAGTAAAAAAAAAAATTTTCAAATGTGTAAAAAAAAAAAATAAAATAAAATATTCCAAAATAATGAAAAAAAAAATAATATTATTCCCATAAATACATTTCTTTATCTAAATAAAAAAAACAAAACAATAAAAGTACACATATTTAGTATCGCCGCGTCCGTAACGGCCCGACCTATAAAACTGGCCCACTAGTTAACCCCTTCAGTAAACACCGTAAGAAAAAAAAAAAAAAAAAAGAGGCAAAAAACAACGCTTTATTATCATACCGCCGAACAAAAAGTGGAATAACACGCGATCAAAAAGATGGATATAAATTACCATGGTACCGCTGAAAGCGTCATCTTGTCCCGCAAAAAACGAGCCGCCATACAGCATCATCAGCAAAAACATAAAAAAGTTATAGTCCTGAGAATAAAACGATGCAAAAATAATTATTTTTTCTGTAAAATAGTTTTTATCGTATAAAAGCGCCAAAACATAAAAAAAGATATAAATGAGGTGTCGCTGTAATTGTACTGACCCGAAGAATAAAACTGCTTTATCAATTTTACCAAACGCGGAAAGGTATAAACGCCTCCCCCAAAAGAAATTCATGAATAGCTGTTTTTTGGTCATTCCTCCTCACAAAAATCGGAATAAAAAGCGATCAAAAAATGTCACGTGCCTGAAAATGTTACCAATAAAATCGTCAACTCGTCTCGCAAAAAACAAGACCTCACATGACTCTGTGGACCAAAATATGGAAAAATTATAGCTCTCAAAATGTGGTAACGCAAAAAATATTTTTTGCAATAAAAAGCGTCTTTCAGTGTGTGACGGCTGCCAATCATAAAAATCCGCTAAAAAACCCGCTATAAAAGTAAATCAAACCCCCCTTCATCACCCCCTTAGTTAGGGAAAAATAAAAAAAATGTATTTATATCCATTTTCCCGTTAGGGCTAGGGTTAGGGCTAGGGTTAGGGTTAGGGTTGGGGCTACAGTTAGGGTTGGGGCTACAGTTAGGGTTGGGGCTAAAGTTAGGGTTAGGGTTTAGATTACATTTACAGTTGGGAATAGGGTTGGGATTAGGGGTGTGTCAGGGTTAGGGGTGTGGTTAGGGTTACCGTTGGAATTAGGGTTAGGGGTGTGTTTGGATTAGGGCTTCAGTTATAATTGGAGGGTTTCCACTGTTTAGGCACATCAGGGGCTCTCCAAACACGACATGGCGTCCGATCTCAATTCCAGCCAATTCTGCGTTGAAAAAGTAAAACAGTGCTCCTTCCCTTCCGAGCTTTCCCGTGTGCCCAATCAGGGGTTTGCCCCAACATATTGGGTATCAGCGTACTCAGGACAAATAGGACAACAACTTTTGGGGTCCAATTTCTCCTGTTACCCTTGGGAAAAAACAAACTAGGGGCTAAAAAATAATTTTTGTGGGAAAAAAAAAAGATTTTTTATTTTCACGGCTCTGCGTTATAAACTTCTGTGAAGCCCTTGGTGGGTCAAAGCGCTCACCACACATCTAGATAAGTTCCTTAGGGGGTCTACTTTCCAAAATGGTGTCACTTGTGGGGGGTTTCTACTGTTTAGGTACATTAGGGGCTCTGCAAACGCAATGTGACACCTGCAGACTATTCCATCTAAGTCTGCATTCCAAATGGAGCTCTTTCCCTTCCGAGCCCTCCCATGCGCCCAAACAGTGGTTCCCCCCCACTTATGGGGTATCAGCGCACTCACGACAAATTGGACAACAAATTTTGGGGTCCAATTTCTCCTGTTACCCTCGGGAAAAAACAAACTAGGGGCTAAAAAATAATTTTTGTGGGAAAAAAAAAAGATTTTTTATTTTCACGGCTCTGCGTTATAAACTTCTGTGAAGCCCTTGGTGGGTCAAAGCGCTCACCACACATCTAGATAAGTTCCTTAGGGGGTCTACTTTCCAAAATGGTGTCACTTGTGGGGGGTTTCAATGTTTAGGCACATCAGTGGCTCTCAAAACGCAACATGGCGTCCCATCTCAATTCCTGTCAATTTTGCATTGAAAAGTCAAACGGCGCTCCTTCCCTTCCGAGCTCTCCCATGCGCCCAAACAGTGGTTTACCCCCACATATGGGGTATCAGCGTACTCAGGACAAATTGTACAACAACTATTGCGGTCCATTTTCTCCTGTTACCCTTGGTAAAATAAAACAAATTGGGGCTGAATTAAATTTTTTGTGAAAAAAAGTTAAATGTTCATTTTTATTTAAACATTCCAAAAATTCCTGTGAAGCACCAGAAGGGTTAATAAACTTCTTGAATATGGTTTTGAGCACCATGAGGGGTGCAGTTTTTAAAATGGTGTCACACTTGGGTATTTTCTATCATATAGACCCCTCAAAATGACTTCAAATGAGATGTGGTCCCTAAAAAAAAATGGTGTTGTAAAAATGAGAAATTGCTGGTCAACTTTTAACCCTTATAACTCCCTAACAAAAAAAAATTTTGGTTCCAAAATTGTGCTGATGTAAAGTAAACATGTGGGAAATGTTACTTATTAAGTATTTTGTGGGACATATATCTGTGATTTAATTGCATAAAAATTCAAAGTTGGAAAATTGCGAAATTTTCATAATTTTCGCCAAATTTCCGTTTTTTTCACAAATAAACGCAAGTACTATCAAAGAATTTTTACCATTGTCATGAAGTACAATATGTCACGAGAAAACAATGTCAGAATCACTGGAATCCGTTGAAGCGTTCCAGAGTTATAACCTCATAAAGGGACAGTGGTCAGAGTTGTAAAAATTGGCCCGGTCATTAACGTGCAAACCACCCTTGGGGGTAAAGGGGTTAAAAGGAACCGATTTCCCCCCCCCCCACATCTTCAACACACAAACACATGCAGTGTCGCCTCCATGTATCCGCTTCTGCATCCAGGCCTAACGCCAGACAACCTGCCCTGCCCACCCGGGGACCTCAACTCTGGGGATGTACAGAGGCACATATTTTTGGCGTCCGAGCACCCCCCTTTGTATCACCACTATTTAGCGGATGATGCAAGAAAGCGGACGCTCCCTCTCCACGTCCCTGTTAAGAGGATGATGGATCGAGGGTTCCTAATTTTCTACTCTGCACGACGATGGCAAGAGACCTGCTGGTTGCAGCCCCGCTTTTTGCCACTTGGCAGACTAATCGGGTAGTATTTCTGGTGGTATACCTACCAGTATCTCCGCCCGATGTATCATCAATTAAAATACCACAGACGGTCGGATAGCAAATCTGGTGCGTTCCGTCTTGTGGTTTCGGGTTCAGCGCTCTCCACCACTTGGGTTGCTTGACCAATAGTCTCCTGGTCAGAGACCTTAACTACTTCGACTCAAATCAAATCTTCTGAGCGGGAGACTAACAAGGGATCGTGTCTTTTCTTCAGACCCATCCAGCAGTGGAAGCGTTGTCCAGGACAGTCTAGATCTAAGGAATCTTGGTTTCAAAAAGGAGGCAACGAAAAGTAAGATCATTCCTGGTCCTCAAACTTCTAACAACCTTTCACAGGGTCCTCCTTTTTCAGATGGAGTTCCTCCGCTCAGCCATCAATATTTGGGATTCTTACCCTCACATGCCTATTTTTTCCCCTCTACAATAATCTCTTCGCCTTTCCATTCGCGAACAGCATTTTCAAGTCACGATCTTGCCCTTCGGCCTGGCTACCGCACCAGAGTGGTCGCAAGGGTCATAGCGGTGGTCATGTGCTTCTTGCATCCTAGAAGCATAGTCGTCCTGCCCTACTTGGTCGACTTTCTAGCCGCTCTTCAGGGACCACGCTGAGTCGTCTATATCACTTGCAATACCCTCTCACTTGGGCTAGCAGCTAAACTCAGACAAGTTTTTTCCTCATTCCCAGCCCAGCAGATCCTCTTCGAGGATGATCCTGCACAAGAAGGATGTTGATTCTCTCTCGAGTCAAGGTCGTGGCCCTTCAACAGGGAGCTTGTGCACTTGATCACTCATTCCCTCGGTTCATTCAATTCGCTAGGAGGGTTCTGAGGAAAAAGTCGACAATGGAAGAAGTATCTTTCGCTCCTCTCGTTTGCAGCAAGTGAATCAGGCTTTCAAAGTTAGTCTCTAAGCTCCATCCTCTTCCAGAGCCTTCTCCTGGTCCAATGGTTATTAGGGAATACCGATGCCAGTCTCCTCTCCCGATCATTTCTCTGGACATCCGAACGGTACGGCTAATCCTACAGCAGGTCCACTGCCTTTAGATGGATCCGTCTTCAATTGGATAATGCCACCGCTGTACCATACGTCAATCATCTAGCAGGTACCCACAGTCAAGCACCATGGCCGGGGTACCTCGCACTCTCTGATGGGCCGAGATCTATCATTCGGTGATCTCAACAGTACATATCCCTGGAGTAGAACTCTGGGCGGCGGACATATTCAGCCGTCAGGGTTTCTCCTCAAGTGAGTGGGAACTTCACTCAGAAGTCTTCCTTCAGATCTGCCTTCACTGGAGTACTCCAGTAGTAGGTCGGATGGCGTCCAAGCTGAACGCCAATGTACTCCAGTTCATGGGTTGGCCTCGAGTCGCAGTGCATGCTCTGTTCTTCCATGGTACCAATTTCCATAACCCCTCTTCCACTACGTCTAAGGTCCTTTTGGAAGCAGAAGGGGCCCCAGTGATCCCGGGAGACCCGCACTGACCATGTCAGGTTTTCTCTCTTGCGGTGCTAGTATTTTTCCGTCTTAGTTCGACAAAACTGGAAATATGGTCTTTCTCGCAGGGAGCCTTCACCTGTAGTTCTTCCCTACCGCGTACCGTCAGATCTGTGGGACCTTAATGGTCCTGGGGATCTTACAGTAGACTCCTTTTTCGATCCAGAAAGACTTTACTATCAGGGAAGGTCACTCCCCTTTTTTCTCTGCGTTCTGGTCATCCGGATGAGTCTTCAGCGCTCGCCGCTCTGTTATTCTTTCAGTCTCTTTTTCTTATTACCATCAAAGCATGGTTGCCCTCAAGCCATCCCCTTCCCTCGTTGCCAAGGTGGTTTTGTATTCCCACTGTTGCAGGAGCATCGTCTCCTCATCTCCTTCGGCTTCAGTCCACAAGACGGAAGGGGTTTTCCATATTCTGGAAGAAGTAAGTGCTCCGAGCGGGTACGTATCGAGGACGGCGTCCTTCCGAAGGTTGGACACTTTACTTGGGCTTCTCGATGGTAAGTAGGCTTCCTGACGGTCACAGGAAGTGTTTAACCGTTTCATCGGCCATGTTAGCCTGGTGGATTCTTTTCACCATCCAGGAGTCCTTCCGTGCTAGATGTCAGCCTATCTCCCTGTCTAGGGCTCTAGGCTCCAGACGTCGGAAGCACGACCGCAAGCTTACGAATTCCTCCAGTCCGCAGGCATTCTTGCAGCACTATAATTCACACACTTCCACAGATGTGAGTCTGGGCAGGTGTACTTTGCAGGCTGCAGTGGCGCACTTGTCAGTAGCGGTTACACGGCCTGATCTGATGTTGTCCCCACCCAGGGACTGCTTTGGGACGTCCCATGGTCTGTGTCCCCCAATGAGGCGAAGGAGAAATAGGGATTTTTGTGTACTCACCGTAAAATCCTTTTCTCCGAGCCATTCATTGGGAGACACAGCTCCCTCCCTATTAGTAGTTTGTACTTGTTTTTATCATTTGATATGTTATACTCTCCTATATATTGTGACATGCTATACGCTTATATGTTCTAATTGATCTTCTACTGCTTTTGCACCAAACTGGTTAGCTGGGGGCCAGCAGGAGGGTGTATACTGCAGGGGAGGAGCTAACTTTCTTTGTATTACTTAGTGTCAGCCTCTTGGTGGCAGCAGCATACACCCCATGGTCTGTGTCCCCCAATGAATGGCTCGGAGAAAAGGATTTTACGGTGAGTACACAAAAATCCCTATTTCTTTAAATAAAAAAACAAAAGTACACATATTTAGTATCGCCGTGTCCGTAACGACCCGACCTATAAAACTGTCCCACTAGTTAACCCCTTCAGTTAACACCGTAAAAAATAGCAAAAAACAATGGTTTATCATACCACTGAACAAAAAGTGGAATAACACGCGATCAAAACGACGGATATAAATAACCATGGTACCGCTGAAAACGTCATCTTGTCCCGCAAAAAAACGAGCTGCCATACAGCGTCATCAACGAAAAAATAAAAAAGTTAGTCCTCAGAATAAAGCGATGCAAAAATAGTTATTTTTTTTATATAAAATCGTATAAAAGCGCCAAAGCATGAAAAAAGATTATAAATGACGTATCGCTGTAATCGTTCTGACCCGAAGAATAAAACTGCTTTACCAATATTATCAAACGTGGAACGGTATAAGCGCCCCCCAAAAGAAATTCATGAATAGCTTGTTTTTGTTCATACTACTCCACAAGAATAGGAATAAAAAGCGATCAAAAAATGTCATATGCCTGAAAATGGTACCAATAAAAACGTCAACTCGTCCCGCAAAGAACAGGTCTCACATGACTCTGTGGACCAAAATATGGAAAAATTATAGCTCTCAAAATGTTGAGACGCAAAAACTATTTTTTGCAATAAAAAGCGTATTTTAGTGTGTGACTGCTGCCAATCATAAAAATCTGCTAAAAAAACCCGCTATAAAAGTAAATCAACCCCCCCTTCATCACCCCCTTAGTTTGGGAAAAAATTTATACAATTTTAAAAAATGTATTTCCTTTTTCCCATTAGGGTTAGGGTTGGGGCTAAAGTTAGGGTTGGGGCTAAAGTTAGGGTTGGGGCTAAAGTTAGGGTTTGGATTACATTTACGGTTGGGATTAGGGTTATGGTTGAGATTAGGGTTAGGGGTGTGTTTGGGTTAGGGTTTCAGTTAGAATTGGGAGGTTCCCACAGTTTAGGCACATCAGGGGCTCTCCAAATGCGACATGGCGTCCAATCTCAAATTCCAGCCAATTCTGCGTTGAAAAACTAAAACAGTGCTCCTTCCCTTCCCAGCTCTCCAGTGTGCCCATACAGGGGTTTACCCCAACATATGGGGTATCAGCGTACTCAGGACAAATAGGACAACAACTTTTGGGGTCCAATTTCTCCTGTTACCCTTGGGAAAATACAAAACTGGGGGCTAAAAAATAATTTTTGTGGGAAAAAAAAGGATTTTTTATTTTCACGGCTCTGCGTTATAAACTGTAGTGAAACACTTGGGGGTTCAAAGTTCTCACAACACATCTAGATAAGTTCCATGGGGGTCTAGTTTCCAATATGGGGTCACTTGTGGGGGATTTCTACTCTTTTGGTACATTAGGGGCTCTGCAAATGCAATGTGACGCCTGCAGACCATTCCATCTAAGTCTGCATTCCAAATGGCACTCCTTCCCTTCCGAGCCCTCCCATGCGCCCAAACGGTGGTTCTCCCCAACATATGGGGTATCAGCGTACTCAGGACAAATTGGACAACAACTTTTGTGGTCCATTTTCTCCTGTTGCCCTTGGGAAAATACAAAACTGGGGGCTAAAAAATAATTTTTGTGGGAAAAAATTTTTGTTTTATTTTTACGGCTCTCCATTATAAACTTCTGTGAAGCCCTTGGTGGGTCAAAGTGCTCACCACACATGTAGATAAGTTCCTTAGGGGGTCTACTTTCCAAAATGGTGTCACTTGTGGGGGGTTTCTACTGTTTAGGTACATTAGGAGCTCTGCAAACGCAATGTGACACCTGCAGACCATTCCATCTAAGTCTGCATTCAAATGGCACTCCTTCCCTTCCGAACCCTCCCATGCGCCCAAACAGTGGTTCCCCCCACATATGGTGTATCATCGCACTCAGGACAAATTGGGCAACAAATTTTGGGGTCCACTTTCTCCTGTTACCCTCGGGAAAATACAAAACTGGGGACTAAAAAAATAATTTTTGTGGGAAAAATGTTTTGTTTTATTTTTACGGCTCTGCATTATAAACTTCTGTGACGCACTTGGTGGGTCAAAGTGCTCACCACACATCTAGATAAGTTCCTTAGGGGGTCTACTTTCCAAAATGGTGTCACTTGTGGGGGGTTTCAATGTTTAGGCACATCAGTGGTTCTCCAAACGCAACATGGCGTCCCATCTCAATTCCTGTCAATTTTGCATTGAAAAGTCAAACGGCGCTCCTTCCCTTCCGAGCTCTCCCATGCGCCCAAACAGTGGTTTACCTCCACATATGGGGTATCAGCGTACTCAGGACAAATTGTACAACAACTTTTGGGGTCCAATTTCTTCTCTTACCCTTGGGAAAATAAAAAATTGGGGGCGGAAAGTTAATTTTTGTGAAAAAATATGATTTTTTATTTTTACGGTTCTACATTATAAACTTCTGTGAAGCACTTGGTGGGTCAAAGTGCTCACCACACATCTAGATAAGTTCCTTAAGGGGTCTACTTTCCAAAATGGTGTCACTTGTGGGGGGTTTCAATGTTTAGGCATATCAGGGGCTCTCCAAACGAAACATGGCGTCCCATCTCAATTCCAGTCAATTTTGCATTGAAAAGTCAAATGGCGCTCCTTCGCTTCCGAGCTCTGCCATGCGCCCAAACAGTGGTTTACCCCCACATGTGGGGTATTGTCGTGCTCAGGACAAATTGTACAACAATGTTTGGGGTCTATTTTCTCCTGTTACCCTTGGTAAAATTAAACAAATTGGAGCTGAATTAAATTTTTTGTGAAAAAAAGTTAAATGTTCATTTTTATTTAAACATTCAAAAAATTCCTGTGAAGCACCAGAAGGGTTAATAAACTTCTTGAATATGGTTTTGAGCACCTTGAGGGGTGTAGTTTTTAGAATGGTGTCACACTTGGGTATTTTCTATCATATAGACCCCTCAAAATGACTTCAAATGTGATGTGGTCCCTAAAATAAAATGGTGTTGTAGAAATGAGAAATTGCTGGTCAACTTTTAACCCTTATAACTCCCTAACAAAAAAAAATTTTGGTTCCAAAATTGTGCTGATGTAAAGTAAACATGTGGGAAATGTTACTTATTAAGTATTTTGTGTGACATATCTCTGTGATTTAATTGCATAAAAATTCAAAGTTGGAAAATTGCGAAATTTTCATAATTTTCGCCAAATTTCCGTTTTTTTCACAAATAAACGCAGGTACTATCAAAGAATTTTTACCATTGTCATGAAGTACAATATGTCACGAGAAAACAATGTCAGAATCACTGGGATCCGTTGAAGCGTTCCAGAGTTATAACTTCACAAAGGGACAGTGGTCAGAATTGTAAAAATTGGCCCGGTCATTAACGTGCAAACCACCCTTGGGGTTAAAGGGGTTAAACATTCGAAAAATTCCTGTGAAACACCTGAAGGGTTAATAAATTTCTTGAATGTGGTTTTGAGCACCTTGAGATGTGCAATTTTTAGAATGGTGTCACACTTGTGTATTTTCTATCATATAGACCTCTTAAAGTGACTTCAATTTTGATGTAGTCCCTAAAACAAAAATGGTGTTGTAAAAATGAGAAATTGCTGGTCAACTTTTAACCCTTATAACTCCCTAACAAAAAAAAATTTTGGTTCCAAAATTGTGCTGATGTAGACATGTGGGAAATGTTACTTATTAAGTATTTTGTGTGACATATCTCTGATTTAATTGCATAAAAATTCAAAGTTGGAAAATTGAGACATTTTCGCCAAATTTCCGTTTTTTTTCACAAATAAACGCAGGTAATATCAAAGACATTTTACCACTATCATGAAGTACAATATGTCACGAGAAAACAATGTCAGACTCATCAGGATGCGTTGAAGCATTCCAGAGTTATAACCTCATAAAGGGACAGTGGTCAGAATTGTAAAAATTGGCCCGGTCATTAACGTGCATACCACCCTTGGGGTTAAGGGGTTAAGTGTTTTTGAATATCCATATTGAATCCGGAGCCCCATATAATGCTCCATACAGTTCATGATGGGCCCCATAAGATGCTTCATACAAAATATGCTCCATATAATGCTCAATAAAGTTAATGATTGGCCCCATAAGATGCTCCATAGATTATGCCCCATATAATGCTGCACAAAGGTTGATGGCCCCATAAGATGCTCCATAGATTATGCCCCATATAATGTTGCACAAAGGTTGATGGCCCTATAAGATGCTCTATAGTATATTATGTCCCATATGCTGCTGCGATTAAAAAAAAAAAAAAAAAAATGACATACTCGTCGCTAAGGCCCCCAGCACTTGTGATATTCACCTGTCCCCGTTCTGCTGCGGTGTCTTCTGGCTCTCTGCAGTGACTGTTTAGGCAGAGGGCGCGCACTAACCACGTCATCGCGCCCTCTGACTTGAACGTCACAGCCAGAGGATGCGGAAGACCGAGCCCGGCGGTGGGACAGGTGAATATCGCATGGCTCGCCCTTCCCCGTCATACTCAGCCCCTCCTGGCGTCCTTGCTTCTCCTATGCGATGGTCTCTGGCGCCGGCAGCTTGTTCTTGTGTTCAGCGGTCACGTGGTACCGCTCATTAACGTAATGAATATGCGCTCCACCCCTATGGGAGTGGAGTCGCGTCCATATTCATTGCTTTATTGAGCGGTACCACGTGACCGCTAAACACAAGAACAAGCTGCTGACATCAGAGACAATTTGAGAAGCAGGGACCGTGCCGGGAGCAGGTGAGTATGATGTGACAGCCGCCGGTCCTCCTCCCCCGGAGACCCCCTGGGACAAGGAGTCGAGTATAAGCCTAGAGGGGCACTTTTAGCCTAAAAAAATGGGCTGAAAATCTGTTTATACAGTATTTCCTCCCAGTGAACATAAAGATATTAAAAAAATAATACACATATTTGATATCGCCGTGTTCAGAAAGGTCTATCAAACGATCAATCTATCAAAAGATTAAACCAATTAACCCTTAAAATTTAAGAACGCCAAAATTACATTTTTATTTTTTTTTTGTCCCTTAATTCCACAAAAAATGCTATAAGCGATCATAGTCACACCTGTCCCAAAATGGTACTAATAAAAAATGTTGTATGTATATATATATATATATATACACATACATACATACACACACACACACACACACACACACACACACACACACACACACACACACACACACACACACACACATATATATCTCTACTATATAATTGTCTAAGGGTCACTTCCGTCTGTCTGTCTGTCCTTCTGTCACAGTTACTCATTCGCTGATTGGTCTCGGCAGCTGCCTGTCATGGCTGCTGCGACCAATCAGCGACGGCCACAGTCCGATTAGTCCCTCCCCTACTCCCCTGCACTCACTGCTCGGCGCCCGCTCCATAATCCCCTCCACTCACCGCTCGCACAGGGTTAATGGCAGCGGTAAAGGCCCGTGGTGTAACGCACTCCGTTACCGCTGCTATTAACCCTGTGTGTCCCCAACTATTTACTATTGATGCTGCCTATGCAGCATCAATAGTAAAAATATGTCATGTTAAAAATAATAATAATAAAAAAAAACCTGCTATACTCACCCTCCGCCGCCTTGCCCGCTCCTCGCCACGCTCCCGGGATCGCTCCATTGCAAGCGGCAGCTTCCGGTCCCACGGATGGTGAGTATAGCAGGTTTTTTTTATTATTATTATTTTTAACCCCTTTACCCCCAAGGGTGGTTTGCACGTTAATGACCGGGCCAATTTTTACAATTCTGAGCCTTTATAAGGTTATAACTCTGGAACGCTTCAACGGATCCCAGTGATTCTGACATTGTTTTCTCGTGACATATTGTACTTCGTGATAGTGGTAAAAATTCTTTGAAAATACCTGCGTTTATTTGTGAAAAAAAACGGAAATTTGTCGAAAATTATGAAAATTTCGCAATTTTCCAACTTAGAATTTTTATGCAATTAAATCACAGAGATATGTCACACAAAATATTTAATAAGTAACATTTCCCACATGTCTACTTTACATCAGCACAATTTTGGAACCCAATTTTTTTTGTTAGGGAGTTATAAGGGTTAAAAGTTGACCAGCAATTTCTCATTTTTACAACACCATTTTTTTTTTAGGGACCACATCTCATTTGAAGTCATTTTAAAGGGTCTATATGATAGAAAATACCCAAGTGTGACACCATTCTAAAAACTGCAGCTCGGAAGGGAAGGAGCGCCATTTGACTTTTCAGTGCAAAATTGACTGGAATCGAGATGGGACACCATATTGCGTTTGGAGAGCCCCTGATGTGCCTAAACCTTGAAACCCCCCACAAGTGACACCATTTTGGAAAGTAGACCCCCTAAGGAACTTATCTAGAGGTGTGGTGAGCACTTTGACCCACCAAGGGCTTCACAGAAGTTTATAATGCAGAACCGTAAAATAAAAATCATATTTTTTCACAAAAATTATCTTTTCGCCCCCAATTTTTTATTTTCCCAAGGGTAAGAGAAGAAATTGGACCCCAAAAGTTGTTGTACAATTTGTCCTGAGTACGCTGATACCCCATATGTGGGGGTAAACCACTGTTTGGGCGCATGGCAGAGCTCGGAAGGGAAGGAGCGCCGTTTGACTTTTCAATGCCAAATTGACAGGAATTGAGATGGGGCGCCATGTTGCGTTTGGAGAGCCACTGATGTGCCTAAACATTGAAACCCCCCACAAGTGACACCATTTTGGAAAGTAGACCCCCTAAGGAACTTATCTAGATGTGTTTTGAGCGCTTTGACCCACCAAGGGCTTCACAGAAGTTTATAATGCAGAGCCGTAAAAATAAAACAAACATTTTTTCCCACAAAAATTATTTTTTTAGCCGCCAGTTTTGTATTTTCCCGAGGGCAACAGGAGAAATTGGACCCCAAAAGTTGTTGTCCAATTTGTCCTGAGTACGCTGATACCCCATATGTGGGAGGAATCACTGTTTGGGCGCATGGGAGGGCTCAGAAGGGAAGGAGCGCCATTTGGAATGCAGACTTAGATGGAATGGTCTGCAGGTGTCACATTGCGTTTGCAGAGCCCCTAATGTACCTAAACAGTAGAAACCCCCCACAAGTGACCCCATATTGGAAACTAGACCCCCCAAGGAACTTATCTAGATGTGTTGTGAGAACTTTGAACCCCCCAAGTGTTTCACTACAGTTTATAACGCAGAGCCGTGAAAATAAAAAATCTTTTTTTTTCTCCCACAAAAATTATTTTTTAGCCCCCAGTTTTGTATTTTCCCAAGGGTAACAGGAGAAATTGGACCCCACAAGTTGTTGTCCAATTTGTCCTGAGTACGCTGATACCCCATATGTTGGGGTAAACCCCTGTTTGGGCACACGGGAGAGCTCGGAAGGGAAGGAGCACTGTTTTACTTTTTCAACGCAGAATTGGCTGGAATTGAGATCGGACGCCATGTCACGTTTGGAGAGCCCCTGATGTGCCTAAACAGTGGAAACCCCCCAATTATAACTGAAACCCTAATGCAAACACACCCCTAACCCTAATCCCAACAGTAACCCTAACCACACCTCTAACCCTGACACACCCCTAACCCTAATCCCAACTGTAAATGTAATCTAAACCCTAACCGTAACTTTAGCCCCAGCCCTAAGCCTTAACCCCAGCCCCAGCCCTAACCCTAGCCCTAGCCCTAATGGGAAAATGGAAATCAATAAATTTTTTTAATTTTTCCCTAACTAAGGGGGTGATGAAGGGGGGTTTGATTTACTTTTATAGCGGATTTTTATGATTGGCAGCCGTCACACACTAAAAGACGCTTTTTATTGCAAAAAATATTTTTTGCGTTACCACATTTTGAGAGCTATAATTTTTCCGTATTTTGGTCCACAGAGTCATGTGAGGTCTTGATTTTTGCGGGACGAGTTGATGTTTTTATTGGTAACATTTTCGGGCACGTGACATTTTTTGATCGCTTTTTATTCCGATTTTTGTGAGGCAGAATGACCAAAAACCAGCTATTCATGAATTTCTTTTGGGGGTGGCGTTTATACCGTTCCGCGTTTGGTAAAATTGATAAAGCAGTTTTATTCTTCGGGTCAGAATAGAAAAAATAATTATTTTTGCATCGCTGTATTCTCAGGACTATAACTTTTTTATTTTTTTGCTGATGATGCTGTATGGTGGCTCGTTTTTTGCGGGACAAGATGACGTTTTCAGCGGTACCATGGTTATTTATATCTGTCTTTTTGATCGCGTGTTATTCCACTTTTTGTTTGGCGATATGATAATAAAGCGTTGTTTTTTGCCTCGTTTCTTTTTTTTTTTTTTCTTACGGTGTTTACTGAAGGGGTTAACTAGTGGGCCAGTTTTATAGGTTGGGCCGTTACGGACGCGGCGATACTAAATATGTGTACTTTTTGTTTTTTTTATTTAGATAAAGAAATGTGTTTATGGGAATAATATTTTTTTTTTTTCTTCATTATTTAGGATTTTTTTTTTTTTTTTTTTACACATTTGGAATTTTTTTTTTTCCTCTTTTTACTTTGTCCCGGGGGGACATCACAGATCGGTGATCTGACAGTTTGCACAGCACTCTGTGAGATCACCGATCTGTCTCAGAGCACTGCAGGCTTCACAGTGCCTGCTCTGAGCAGGCTGTGTGAAGCCACCTCCCTCCCTGCAGAACCCGGATGCCGTGGCCATCTTGGATCCGGGCCTGCTGCAGGGAGGGAGGTAGGGAGACCCTCGCAGCAACACGATCCCATCGCGTTGCTGCGGGGGGCTCAGGGATGCCCGCAGGGAGCCCCCTCCCTGCGCGATGCTTCCCTGTACCGCCGGCACATCGCGATCGTTTGATTGCGGTGTGCCGGGGGTTAATGTGCCGGGAGCGGTCCGTGACCGCTCCTGGCACATAGTGCCGGATGTCAGCTGTGATAGGCAGCTGACACCCGGCCGCACTCCCACCGTGAGCGCGGCCGATCGCGTATGACGTACTATCCCGTCGGTGGTCATAGGGGCCCACCCCACCTCGACGGGATGGTACGTCTAATGTCAGAAAGGGGTTAACATGACATATTTTTACTATTGATGCTGCATAAGCAGCATCAATAGTAAATAGTTGGGGACACACAGGGTTAATAGCAGCGGTAACGGAGTGCGTTACACCACGGGCCGTTACCGCTGCCATTAACCCTGGGTGAGCGGTGAGTGGAGGGGATTATGGAGCGGGCGCCGGGCAGTGATTGCAGGGGAGAAGGGGAGGGACTAATCGGACTGTGGCCGTCGCTGATTGGTCGCGGCAGCCATGACAGGCAGCTGCCGAGACCAATCAGCGAATGAATAACTGTGACAGAAAGACAGACAGACGGAAGTGACCCTTAGACAATTATATAGTAGATTATACATTTTTTTTTTTTTTTGCAAATTTCAGATTTTATTTTCACTAGTAAAATAATAAAACTGGACATGTTGGGTATCGCCATAATCGGATTGATGAGGAGAATAATATTGCATGGTAATTTTTACCACAAAATGTACACCATGAAAACAATTCCAAAAAAGAAAGATAAAATTGCAGGGTTTTTTTTCACAATATCACCAGACTTGGAATTTTTTTACCTGTTTTTGAGTACTCTTGAATTACATTATTCATTGTACCATACAAAGTACAACTTTTCCCTCAAAAAACGAGCCCTCGTATGTCTATGTGAACAGAAAAATAAGAGCTATGGCTCTGGGAAGAAGGGGAGTATAAAACGAACATGGGCTCCAGTGTGAAGGGGATAATAAAGCTGCAAAGTATTCCATACTAAACTCAAGAGTATTTTATTTCCCCTTCACCCTCATTGATCATGGGATGGGGAACCATTTAGTTAGTGCAGATCCAGCAACTACCATCCTTTGCTTTATAGATGTGGGGTCTTTGAAGTGACACTTACATTCTATAGTGTTTGAAGATTCTCAAGGTCCAACTTTGTCCCTGTACTCTGTGAGCTATCACACTCTTTTTCTCTGGGGTCATATTCACACTTTTAGTATTTGGTCAGTATTTTACCTCCGTATTTGTGAGCAAAAACCAGGAGAGGAACAATCAGAGAAAAAGTATAAGGGTATGTTCACACGTTCCTGATTTCCATCCTTTTTTTTTCAGGACTGAAACCGTAGCTCTTTGCAGAAAACGCAGGTCCTTTTTTTGGTGCTTTTTTGGTGCGTTTTTTGATGCGTTTTTTAATGCAGTTTTCTATGCAGAGTCTGTGTGTTTTCTAGGAAGTTTTTTAGGGTTAAAATGGCTGAAAATACCCTACCCCTAACCCTACCCATAACCCTACCCCTAACCCTATTCTAACCTTAGTGGAAAAAAAAAAAATTCTTAATTTTTTTTATTGTCCCTACCTATGGGGGTGACAAAGGGGGGGGTGTCATTTACTATTTTTTTTATTTTGATCACTGAGATAGGTTATATCTCAGTGATCAAAATGCACTTTGGAACGAATCTGCCGGCCGGCAGATTCGGTGGGCGCACTGCGTATGCGCCCGCCATTTTGCAAGATGGCGGCGCCCAGGGAGAAGACGGCCGGACGGACACCGGGAGGCCGGGTAAGTATAAGGGGGGGAGATTAGGGCACGGGGGGGGGGCATCGGAGCACGGGGGGGGGCATCGGAGCACGGGGGTGGGGGGGCATCGGAGCATGGGGGGGTGGGATCGGGGCAGCCACACTCCGCCCACACACTTCCGCCCGCTTCCCCGCACTTCCTGCTGCAGCGGTTCGGCACCACAAACCGCAATAAAACCCGCAGATATATTTTTGATCTGCGGGTTTTACTGCGGGTTTGACCTCACAATGGAGGTCTATGGGTGCAGAACCGCTGCGGCTCCGAAAAAAGAAGTGACATGGTACTTCTTTTTTACCGCGGCTATTCAGCGCGGCTTTTTTTCCCGATTCCCGCATCATGTGCACAGTGGTTCCTGTTTTCCATAGGGTACATTGTACTGTACCCTGCATGGAAAACAGCTGCGGAACCGCAGCGGCAAAAACGCTGCGGTTCCGCAGAAAAAAACGCACTGTGTGAACATGGCCTAATAGAAACATGTCACCACTTCTCTATTTATCACCCACTTCTGATTTCAGGTTACACATACTGAGGGGTCATTCCATGTCAAGTGGACCAGTGGTCCCCACTCGACCTTCTCTGATTTTGCTTAAAATTTATAAGGATGTACATGTGTGTTTGAAAAGAGGTTCTGTAAATTTTTAGGGCCAGATCTCAAATACATTGGGCACTGTTGACCTTTCACTGGAGGTTCCACCAAGCCTGCGGCTTCAGCTAAGAGGATTTTGCAAACTTTGGCACATAGCCATTAGAGTTCTATACTGGCTATGATGCTGAAATTTGGCATGCTAGCTCAACTTTTGCTGCTAAACATGATAAAATTATTACCAGCTATGACAAAACAATATTTCGGCCGCAATTTTGTGTCAAAGTAGCTTGAAAAACGCGTCGCATAAAATATATGCCAAACTTTGCCCATATATAACTCAAGACCAAAAACCAATAGTAACTGGTGCTTTGCCCTGTACACCAATCATCTACATGACTTTGCATTGCTGCAATATCACGGTCAAAGCATATGTATTTGTGGAAATATTCACACCCACATATGATGAAAAACTAAAACCAATTTTACCTATTTTTAGGTCAAATTTCTCAAAAAGGGTACCCCTAAAGTATATTAATTCTGATATCATTAGAAAGAGCACATTTTTCTCTACAAGGATCATTGTTTTGTTTTTTGGAGTCTCTCAGTTTAAGAAATGAAAAATGCCACTGAACATGGTGTTATTTATTAATACGCAATGAATGGTAACTGCACTATTCAAACCCTTGCGTTGGTCCATGGTGGTTATACCACAACCAATTCCCTTAGAATTGGTGTTATAATCCTATTAAGAATTGTAATAATGCTGTCTTTCGAGAATTGGCAGCCCCATCGCCTAGGAACCATGGCCGATAGCTGTGCAAGGCGAGTCTTGGGCGGTCTCTTTATCGCAGGTTCCGAAGCCTGAGGGTGGGTGTCTTTGCCTAGGATCCCAAGCCTAATATTGGGTATCTTTTGTTGGTTCCCAAGCCATAATGTTCAGTCTAAGTGGTCTGGAATTGTTGCTGAATTTGCAACATAATCGGTTCAGAGAAGCTGTATTGTCGGCCCATTGCTGTTGTAGCTGGTGCTGGAATTTGCGAGCTATCAATTTGTTAGCAGCTGACCAGTTGAACGAATTTACAAGGAATGATGTGAAGCCTGGCCAGAAGATGTGAGCATCATGTTGAAAAGAATTTGCTAACAGAAAAAAAATCAGCTGATCCAGTTTCCGCTGAATCAGATCCAGATGGAATGGAATGTTCTCCTGAAAGTCTAAATTCAAGCTTAACATCCATTGGCATCTCTCCTCTGAAATATCTACGGGTAAGCCAGCGGTATTCAATTGGATATGCAAGAAGAAAGATAAGCCAGGTACAAAATGCATTTTCTAGCAAGATTGCTTCAATTGGAGGGCTTGAGCCAAAAGACATGGAGCAAACAAAAACAGCACAGTGCAAAATGTGTCTGGATTACAATCACCTTTTGGCAGATTTGAAGTAAAAGCTGCAGGTGTCCAGTCGGGCAGAAAAGGTCCAAATCTTGACATTGGCACCTAAAAGTTGGTCCATTAAGGCTATATCAGACGAATTCGGTGTCTCTGAACGAATGGTCAAACAAGCTCGAAAGCTTAAATGTGAACATGGGACCTTAGCCTTACCTAAAATCAAGTGTGGTAAGAAAGTTTCTGAGGAAGTGAAGAAAAAGGTGCAGGCATTTTTTGAGGATGATGAATTCAGTCGAATGTGCCCTGATAAAAAAAGACTATGTATCAGTGTGAATACGAATAGCATGAGAAAAAAAGCAGATGCAAAAGCGACTATTACTGAGCAATATGAGGGAAATGTTTGTTGCCTATCGGGATCGGAATGGCCCTGAAATTGGATTTTCCAAGTTTTGTGAGCTTCGGCCACCAAAGTGGATCTGCTGGAACACATTCCGTTTGTGTGTGTGTACCATTCACCAAAATGTCAAACTGATGCTTGCAGCATGCCCAATAAGTGATGACTACAAAGAGCTCATATGCAATATGGTCTGTGGAATTAAATCCAAGGACAGTATGCTTGGCCATTGTGATAAATGCCCGGGTCCTGAAGTTTTAAAAGAATTTCTAGTCAATGTGTTTGTCAACAGTGACCCTGAAGATATTGTTGAGTTCAAACAATGGATTCACACTGATCGAGACACGCTTGATACCAAACAACTGACTATAGAAGATTTAATTGAAGAATTGGTTTTGAAAATTTCTAAACTTTGTAGCCATCACTACATCGCCAAGCATCAAAGTTGCTATCTGAAATCGTTGAAAGAAAATCTGAGACCTGGCGAGCTTGTGATCCTTATGGACTTTGCTGAAAATTACACATTAATTGTTCAAGATGCCATTCAAGGTTTCCACTGGGAAAATAGTCAAGCTACAGTACATCCATTTGTAATTTACTTCAAGGAGTTAAATGGTGAAGCTGCGCAGAACATCAGCTTGTGCATAATCAGTAATTGCTCACGACATGACACAGTTGCAGTCCACACTTTCTTAACAGTAATTGTGGAGTATCTCAAGACTCTCATCTATGGGATTCGTCTTATCCACTACTTCAGCGATGGATCTGCAGCCCAGTACAAAAATTTCAAAAATTTTCTCAACTTGTGCCACCACAATGCTGATTTCAATATCAGCGCTGAATGGAATTTTTTTGGTACCAGTCATGGAAAGTCGCCCTGTGATGGGATTGGAGGGACAGCAAAGAGGTTGGCAGCTCGTGCCAGTCTTCAACGCCCAACTGAAAACCAAATACTGACCCCGGTGGATTTATTCAACTTTTGCAACAAGCAACTGCATGGAATCAAGTTGTTTTTTTTTTTTGTTACAAAAGAAAAAATTGACGAAATACGGGTAGTTCAAGAGGAAAGGTTCAAAGATGGACATACAATTGCTGGAACAAGAGAAAATCACCAGTTTGTGCCAATTGATGACAAAAAGATTCGCATTTCAAGGGTGTCAAATGACCCATCATCTTTCATTGCCCATGTAGATAGATCTGTCAGATCAGAAATGCCTTTTGTGCCAATTGCAAACCTCCAGCCAGGGCAATACATTGCCTGCATTTACGATAGGAACTGGTGGATTGGAAATATTTCTGAAATTTCAGTCAACGAGCATGATGCATTAATAAATTTTATGCATCCTCATGGACCAGCTAGCTTCTTTCACTGGCCTGTGAGAAATGATACATGCTGGATTCCCGAGCAGTCAATCATTGCAATAATTCCAGCACCAGCTGCAACAGCAATGGGCCGACAATACAGCTTCTCTGAACCGATTATGTTGGAAATTCAGCAACAATTCCAGACCACTTAGACTGAACATTATGGCTTGGTAACCAACAAAAGATACCCAATATTAGGCTTGGGATCCTAGGCAAAGACACCAGGGCCGGCGTCAGCACCCGGCACAGCGGGCAAATGCCGGGGCCTTGGGAAGAAAGGGGGGCCCACTAGCAGCTGGGAGAGCAGAGCAGGAGATAACATGCTCTCTCCGCCCACAAAGTCACTGCTGGCTGCGTTCTCTTAACCCCTATGTGCCAGCTCTGACACAAGCATCTTCTCACTCAGTCAGTGCAGCCAGGCAGGCACACATAGGGGTTAAGAGAAGGCAGCCAGGTGACTGTTTGTGGGCGGAGAGAGCAGTTCTCTGCTCTGGCCCCTGGCTGCCTGCAGACAGTGCTGCTGAGCTGAACTTATCAGGAAGATTCCGGAGGAGCTAGTCCTACCAGAGTGCAAAGGTATCCAGCAATAATTGCAGTTGGTCCTGTGGCTCAGTCTGCTGCTGTCTGTCTCTGCTGCCTAAAAATGTGGGTGATGTCTGGAGGAGCAGCTGGTGGGGTGCAGCCTGCAGCCACCCAGCTCTCCCAGAACCCCAGAATACATGCATGCTGCACCAAACCTGCACCAGTGGGGTAGGAAGAAGCTTAACCCCTTCCCATCTTTATGAAGGTTATTGCTAAACCTTAAATATAACAATCTGACCCGCATAAATGGGGTTAACCAGATGCCAGGAGGAAGGGGAGCTGCTGCCATGTGGGCTGTAGGTTGGGGCCCCGTGGCCCCATGCTGGTGACTGGAGGGACTCTGCCCAGTGCTGGCATGTGGGTGATTCCTGCTCCGGAGTCTCAGCTTCTCTCCTCCAGGTCACACTGTGCAGTCACAGCAACATTGGTTGTGTCTGTCCAGGTCCCAGCAGCTGCCACTGCTCCCACCAAGGACATGGCATCACTTAACCCTTCCCCTGCAGCCACCGGCAACAAATCCACATTATTCCTTGATTAAATCAGGTTCCAACCCAATAGAGGAGCAGACATTTCCTGCTGCCATTAGGGTCCGGGAGGGGGTGACATTGGCTGCCCTGCTACTCTGTAGTGGGGGGTGACAAGTGTAACATGGGGTAACGATGAAGGAGAAATGCACAGGATAATAGTGAGAGCGACAGAGGGCAGTGTATGGTATGGAGCAGTCACGGGTGGGCTGCAGGATCCCCCCATACTGTACATGATTGCTCGGGACAGGGAGGCGTTTAATGAGCTTCTAATGACGGGGCACTAATTGGGTCATTAGGGTTTGTGGAAAGGATTCAGCATCAGGTCCCTCATTAATGCCCGAGCAATGTTACTTTGTAGCACAGATCTGTTAGGGCCGCAAAACCAAACAACGTTGTTTATGTAGAAAAGTCTTTGTTTCATAGAAAAACTCAAAACAGAAAAGATTTTCTGATACAACAACGCCCTGCTCACGACACTGCAGAGCACCTCTCCTGTATATATACACTGCACAGCACCTTTCCCCCTATATATATACACTGCACAGCACCTTTCCTCCTGTATGTATACATTGCACAGCACCTCTCCTGTATATATACACTGCACAGCACCTTTCCTCCTGTATATATACACTGCACAGTACCACTCCTCCTGTCCTGTATATATACACTGCAGAATTTACAATAGCTGTCACTCATGTAAGAAGTGAAATCTGGCATTGTACTATACATTTCTCTGCCATATCTGTGCATCATAAATCGGGTATGTGTTAAAGGGGGGGGGCCCACTGAGACTCTTTCGCCCGGGGCCCTCAAAAACCTGGAGCCGGCCCTGAAAGACACCCACCCTCAGGCTTCGGAACCTGCGATAAAAAGACCGCCCGAGGCTCGCCTTGCACGGCTATCGGCCATGGCTCCTAGGCGATGGGGCTGCCAATTCTCGAAAGACAGCATTATTACAATTCTTAATAGGATTATAACACCAATTCTTAGGGAATTTGTTGTGGTATAACCACCATGGACCAATGCAAGGGTTTGAATAGTGCAGTTACCATTCATTGCGTATTAATAAATAACACCATGTTCAGTGGCATTTTTCATTTCTTAAACTGAGAGACTCCAAAAAACAAAACAATGATCCTTGTAGAGAAAAATGTGCTCTTTCTAATGATATCAGAATTAATATACTTTAGGGGTACCCTTTTTGAGAAATTTGACCTAAAAATAGGTAAAATTGGTTTTAGTTTTTCATCATATGTGGGTGTGAATATTTCCACAAATACATATGCTTTGACCGTGATATTGCAGCAATGCAAAGTCATGTATATGTTTGGTGTACAGGGCAAAGCACCAGTTACTATTGGTTTTTGGTCTTGAGTTATATATGGGCAAAGTTTGGCATAAATTTTATGCGACGCGTTTTTCAAGCTACTTTGACAGAAAATTGCGGCCGAAATATTGTTTTGTCATAGCCGGTAATAATTTTATCATGTTTAGCAGCAAAAGTTGAGCTAGCATGCCAAATTTCAGCATCATAGCCAGTATAGAACTCTAATGGCTATGTGCCAAAGTTTGCAACATCCTCTTAGCTGAAGCCGCAGGCTTGGTGGAACCTCCAGTGAAAGGCTAACAGTGCCCAATGTATTTGAGATCTGGCCCTAAAAATTTACAGAACCTCTTTTCAAACATACATGTACATCCTTATAAATTTTCTGCAAAATCGGAGAAGGTCGAGTGGGGACGATTTTTAAAACTGGTCCACTTGATGTGGAATGACCCTGAGGTAAAATACTGCCCAAATACTGATTGGAAAAAAGCACAATGAACAGCTAATTCTTCCACTATATTTTCTTGTACTATGGCTGGAATTGTAGGCGTAAACATGGGTCTCAGTGACATATATATGCAATATTATTTTTGCGTATTGTGATGCAGTGACCCCTGTTACAGGTAGGGGGTGCTGCATGGTCTCCCCAGAATACGCACAGAGGCGTATTGAGGCCATAGGAATGCATGGCAGTCGCAGGCATATGGTGATAAGACAAAATCCGACATTATTGTGCTTGGCCGGTATGTGTGTCGCAGAGGAAGATACTCTGCGCTGCAAGCCTGAAGTAAATGTTCTGGGACCTGTAGTCCCACACATAATTGTGTTGTTTTAGAGGAAGGCTGGCAGAGCTAGTTCTGAGAGCTGGGTGGGTCGAACTAGCCACACACACCACACACCTATGGGAGTGGTTACAAGTATGTAATGTGACCAGGGTGTGGGTCAAATGGTTCCTGTATATGGACCTGAATGGTCTTAGCTGGAAGGTCCTGTGAGAGGAAAGGTCTGGGTGTTGGGAGGTCCAGAGTGTGGACCGGATCCCTGAAGAGCATCGGGTGAGGCCGTGATCCTGAGTGACCTCTGTGTTGGGAGGTCCTGTGTGTTGACCGATCCCTGAACAGCACGAGGTGAGGCCAGGGATCTGCAGAGCCAGTGACGGCTACTGTGTGGCGGAAGCTAACGTCCTCCGGTGGGTCTGGAACTGACTGTGTGCCTGCCAGACAAGCTGGTGATCCCCGTAGGCTGCTTCTCCGGAGGACAGGACCCGTGTGATGCCAGCCAGTGAAAACCTGCAACGCTGACAATCGTGTAATCCAGACTGTGTGTGTTTGGCTCCAGAGTGAGCCTGAATATTGGACTCTACCAAGAGTGTATGGGCACAGTCCTGATGGCCAGAGCCATGCTATGAACACTGTTACTTTGCTTTGCCATACTACGAAGGCTGTTACTTTGTGTTTTGTGCCACTGGGGTTTATGGAGTAAATAAACCAAGTTGAACTTGTGAGGAAAACCGTGCCTGTCTGCGTTTATCCCTTGCTAAGCGAGAATGTCCCCCAACACATGCAGTGAGCGCTATCTCACACTATGATGCTGTAAATTCGGCTGAGATCCGTGATGAGGCCTAGATGGTGGCTGTAATACAGACATGAAAATATAGCTGCAATACAATCGTGTGACCCATTGCTTACTCTGACAATGCTGTGTAAATGAGATGTCAAAAAGTCCTATCCGTCTTCTGGTTATTGTGGTCATTTACACAAGACAGGACTGAACTTTATCGCAAGAAAACAAGATGCCTGCTATTGTGGGGTCTTCCAAATGCTTATATTAAAGCCCTAGTAGTGGACAAACTCTTCTTGGTCTAAATGTTTGACCCCCGATGTGGAAGAGATAGAGGTAATATGATACACATATGGCGGGATTGCAGTAGAAATGGGCCATTTTGGGAAAAGGCTTTTTTTCCAGTTACTTTTGGTTACTGGTAGGAGATGAAGTTCAGCCCTAAGATTGCTCTTCTTTTTAATTTTCCCTCTTCAGTTGGTTTTCAAAAGAAAGATAGTCTCTGATTTTATTTAACTGCAGCACGGTCAGTGATTGCAAGACATTGGCAAGCAACCCACACTACCCTAATGTCGGAATGGTTTGCCGAGATTGTTAATATTTATAGGATGGAATCACTCACAGCCGAAAGCTCTGGACCCTGTGACGAAATTGTGGAGTGACTGGATCCTGTTTTCAGGACTCAGTGGATTTTTATAAACTATTCCAATAGATGGGTCATTCTCTCATGAAGTGTATCTGGGCTGGTGCTGTGTGCTTACCTCAAGATTGTCGCCTCATTTATTTCATCTTCCCCTCATTCCCTTTTTCCATACCCCTTCTCCCTGTCATTCCCCCCCCCCCCTTCTTTCATCCCTCTTCTCCCTTCTAATCCTCTCACCCTCACTAACAAATTTTTGTTTATTTTATTTTTTTCTCTTCTCTTTCCCTCTTTCTCTTTCTGACCTCTATGTTGGAATTTTCAGAATAGTTTTTCATTTGCTGATATTAAAATTTAGGTAGTTTTTCTTGCAGTTGCAATGTTGAGTGACCTGTTTATATTTCCGCATGAATATTGTTATCATTACAAATTTTAAGTCCTGCGTGACTTATCTGATCATAATATATTTGGTCGTATGTTATTTTTTTTAGTATTTTCAAAACTGATTAATACAAACAAATTGAACATAAATGTTTGATTCTGATATATAAAAGTCTATACTCGCCTCCCATGTTGGTGCCTTCCTTCGGTGTTGGCATTCGCTTTCGCCGGGGCTCCCATGCGGTACTTGTGACGCGTGACCCCGGCGCTGGCATCACTATCCCCGCCTTCGCACAAATTGAGCATGATGAGGAAGTCCGGGCTGCAGATGATCTGAATTTTTTTTCATGTTCAATTCGTATGAAGACGGAAACAGTGATGCCAGCGCTGATTGGGGAGGCGGGGGTCATGTGTCACAACAGCAGCACGGGACTCCCGGAGAGAGCGAGTGCCAACACCGTGGGAACGACGCCGGCACGGGAGGTGAGTATAAGCTTTATTATTTTATTGGGACCAAGCGTGGGATATGAGAAGGGGTTGTCCAAGTAGTGTATAGCTTCTTTAGCATATGAATACCTGTGGTTTTCCATACATGCAAAGGCAACACAAAACTCTGAAATGAAAAATAGACAAATTTGTATCCGTTTTGTGCTTAGAGCTGTTGATTTTCATAGCCCCTGGAAAAGACTCCTCTGAAACCCGCACTAAAGTATTGCATGTTGTGACTTTCTATGAACGGACTACAAGTCTGTAGAGAAAATCACACGTGGGAATCGGCCGGTTGACTTTAAAGGGAACCTGTCACCCCCAAAATCGAAGATGAGCTAAGCCCACCGGCATCAGGGGCTTATCTACAGGATTCTGGAATGCTGCAGATAAGCCCCCAATGTATCCTGAAAGATGAGAAAAAGAGGTTAGATTATACTCACCTGGGGGGGCGGTCCGGTCCGATGGGCGTCCGGTCCGGGGCCTCCCATCTTCTTATGATGACGTCCTTTTCTTGTCTTCACGCTGCGGCTCTGGTGCAGGCGTACTTTGTCTGCCCTGTTGATGCCCTGTCAACAGGGCAGACAAAGTACGCCAGAGCCGCAGCGTGAATACAAGAAGAGGCAGTCATCGTAAGAAGATGGGAGGCCCCGGACCGGACCGCCCCCCCAGGTGAGTATAATCTAACCTCTTTTTCTCATCTTTTAGGATACATCGGGGGCTTATCTACAGCAGAGGTGTCACACTGCATTCCTCGAGGGCTGCAAACAGGTCATGTTTTCAGGATTTCCTTGTGTTGCACAGGTGATAGAATCATTCTGTGCAGGTGATTAAATTATCACCTGTGCAATACTAAGGAAATCCTGAAAACATGACCTGTTTGCAGCCCTCGAGGAATGCAGTTTGACACCTCTGATCTACAGCATTACAGAATGCTGTAGATGAGCCCCTGTTGCTGGTGGGCTTAGCTTATCTTCGATTTTGGGGGTGACAATTTCCCTTTAATGAGCCAGTGTATAGTGCAGTGCAGTCCTGTGTACATTTGGGTGAATATGCCCTAGATAGAGGACTGAAGTGAAGTCCTGCATGGGTTTCCTTTTCTTATAACAGTATTGCATTGCTCCCGTGTACTCTAGGAATCATCAGGTCCCGTCACAAGCACAGGTTCTTTTGGATGCTCCTATCCAGCTTTCCCAAATTACAGATTATGGTAAGAACACGAGAGCTGTGTTTACCCTCAGTCACATATTTTTACTTGCATGTCATATACGTATGTCCTTATGCCTGGCTCCAATTTCTTGGTGTCCCATAGCATGTTACTGAGAGTAGATGTTTTTTTTGCATACAACTTTTTTGATCAAAAGAATTGGGTCTCCGCATTAGTAAAACCTTATATCTTCTAAGGGCTTCTGAAGACGTCCTTGGCTCTTGGATCACAATACATGGACTGGCTACGGGTCTCCTGACTGGAGCACGCTTCATATATTTCTACGTACAGTCCGTGTATTTGACAGAGTTCCATGGACGCATTCATGAGCTCTAAGGAGATGTTTATATTTTTCAATATGCAGATCTGATCCTTCTGATCAAGAGCAAATAAAACATGGAACGTTTGTGGTCCATATCCGCGCTGCCAGCTTGTGAAGAAACGGACACCAGAAGTATTATAAAATAACGATTTATTTTATTTTTCTACGCGTTTTCAAAGTGTAACCCACTTCTTCAGAAGAACTATTTATATATTTGTTTTATTTCCTGAAGAAGTCGGTTACACTGTGAAACGCGTAGAAAAATAAAAGAAACGTATTTTATAATGCTTCTGGCATCCAGCGTTTCTTGACAAGCTGGCAGCGCGGATATGGACCACAAACTTTCCATGTTTTATTTGCTCTTCTGGTCAAATCGTCCGTGGATCTGCAGCAGCCTTTCAACTCTGGATCAGGTCAGCATGCATTGATACAATTTCTGAGAGTTATCAACCAGATAAGACGCTATCATTGCACTATTTTTTCTCCATCTATTTATTGCACTTTCTGATCAAGAAAAATATAGAAGATAGTAGAAATGTGGACCAGGCTTAAAGGGGGTTATCAAGGATTATATTAGTTTTTTGGCTCATAGTAAAAAATTTAAGACAGGTAGTTGCCAATTGCCTGCCTGTTCTACCCAGCACCTGCTCAAAGCAGTCACCTACCACAACACGGGAAGTGGACCTCTGATCAGAGAGAGCCATTTAATACACTTTTATTCTGAGTTTTGTTTCAGAAGGTTCTGTTCTTTTACTTATTGTTCTTAGACTGTCCTATAATCCAGAATATTCTAAAATTGATTTTTAATTAGCTAATTAAATATTTGTATTTACAAGACTGTCATATGGCAATGTAATGTCTCTTCCTTGGATTGATGGTAAACTCCAATAAAGAAATAGCTTTCACTGGTAAGTCTCTACATATTTTACAGGTGTTTCTCACAAAACTGGAATATCATCAAAAAGTGAATTTATTTCCGTTTTTCAATACATAAAGTGAAACTCATATTATATACACCGTGTTCCAAATTATTATGAAAATTGGATATGAGTGTCATAAAGATTTTTGTTTTTCAAATAATCTCATGGATGGTATTGTGTCTCAGGGCTCAATGGATCACTGAAATCAATCTTAAACACGTGATAATTAGTTTTCCAGGTGATTCTAATTAAAGGAAAACTACGGTACTTAAAATGGTGTTCCATATTATTAAGCAGGCCACAGGTTTCAAGCAATATGGGAAATGAAAAGGATCTCTCTGCTGCTGAAAAGCGTTAAATAGTGCAATGCCTTGGACAAGGTATGAAAACATTAGATATTTCACAAAAACTTGAGTGATCATCATACTGTGAAGAGATTTGTGACTAAAACAGAGCACAGACAGAGTTCATGCAGATAAAGGCATAATGAGGAAGGTTTCTGCCAGACAAATTCATTGGATTAAGAGAGGAGCTGCCAAAATACCATTGCAAAGCAGCAAACAGTTATTTAAAGCTGCTGGTGCCTCTGGAGTAACTCGAACCTCAAGGTGTAGGATCATTCAAAGGCTTGCTGTGGTGCATAAACCTACTATTCGGCCACCCCTAAACAGTGTTCACAAGCAGAAACGGTAGCAGTGGGCCCAGACATACATGAAGACTAATTTTCAAACAGTCTTGTTTACTGATAAGTGTCGAGCAACCCTTGATGGTCCAGATGGATGAAGTAGTGGATGGTTGGTGGATGACCACCATGTCGCTACAAGGCTGCGACGTCAGTAAGGAGGTGGAGGAGTCATGTTTTGGGCCAGAATCATGGGGAAACAGCTTTTAGGGCCCTTTAAGGCTCCTGAAGGCGTGAAAATGACCTCTGCAAAGTACATACCGTTTCTGACTGACAACTTTCTTCCATGGTCTAAAAAGCAGAAACGTGCCTTCAGGAGCAAAATCATCTTCATCCATGACAATGCACCATCTCATGCTGCAAAGAATACCTCTGAGTCATTGGCTACTATGGGCATAAAAGGAGATAAACTCATGGTGTGGCCACCATCTTCCCCTGACCTCAACCCTATGGAGAACCTTTGGAGTATCATCAAGCAAAAGATCTATGAGGGTGGAGGCAGTTCACATCAAAACAGCAGCTCTGGAAGGCTACTCTGACTTCATGCAAAGAAATACAAGCAGAAACTCTCCAAAAACTCACAAGTTCAATGGATGCAAGAATTGTGAAGGTGATATCAAAAAAGGTTCCTATATTAACATGTAATTTGGCCTGTTAGGATGTTTTGGAGTTAAATAGCTTTTTCTCCTTCGCCTCATTGGGGGACACAGACCATGGGTGTATGCTGCTGCCACCAGGAGGCTGACACTAAGTAATACAAAGAAAGTTAGCTCCTCCCCTGCAGTATACACCCTCCTGCTGGCCCCCAGCTAACCAGTTCTTGCTTAGTGTCCGTAGGAGGCACACGGACGGGTCTGCTATTCAGACCCAAAGAACTCTTTTTTTTAGTTTTTTACTTTTTACTACGGTCGAATGGGGCGACGGATTCTTTCATGTTCCGATCTCCTCGAACCAACAACAGGCGAGCACGGGAGTTTTACCTCTCCGTATCCTCTCCTGCGACGTGGGAAGCCACTGCCTGAGCTGATTTTAGGGGCGACGGGCCCCTTCTTGGGCACCGATCTCCCCCTTCCCTTATCAGACGAGCACTGGAGTTTCACCTTCAGTATCCTCTTCTGCAGCCAGGCCTATTGCCGGACATGCAGCCCTGTCCACCAGGTTTTACCCTCGGCTGTACAGAGGCACCTTCCAGTGTGGCGTCCGAGCAGCCCCCACTGCATCACCACTGAAAAAGCGGATGATGGAAGGAGGCAGACGGTTCCTCTCCACCCCCCTTCTGCAGGGATGGTGGATGGAGGCTCCCCTACCCTGCACCGTCTTATCTACCCACGGGCACAGATTTACCTGCACCATCCTTCATATCGGGGTAAGTGCTCCGTGAGGGGTTGTTTTTTCCGGCGGTCAGAGGGAATGAAAGTAGGAGGGCCCCACAGCGACAGGGCCCCCTCAGAGCTTTGCGGCACTTTTCTCTTCTGTTCACGGGGGCGCGCCGGCTGAATCCATCCCTCAGAGCTTTGCGGCACATTTCTCTCTGTCCACGGGTGCGCGCCGGCCGAACCCATAAATTTAGCCCCCGGCTTCGGCCCTGTTTTAGGCCGCATCCCGGGAAACCCCGCCCACCGCTTGCATCATTGTAGCGGCTCCGCCCCCCCTTTTCTGGCGCTTCTCGTTCTAGACGAGATCTCGGCGGCCATCTTCTTCCTCCCTGCCATTTCCGGCCCCTAGTGCATCTGGAAGGGGCTGCTGCCGGCGGTTTTCAGCGCCGAAGTCAGCGCTATTCAGACGGGGGACTCAGAATCAACCTCTCCCCCGCTCGCACCCCGGCAGCATATAGGGACTAGCGTTCCCTGGTTTAAATAGGAGGGAATGAAACTTAGGACCTGCAATCTCTGGTTGCCCTGCAGGCTCCTGTCTTAAGGGCACGAGTCTTTAGGGTTCATGACCTCATTCCCTGGTCTTATGGACTCATGCCCAGTAGTTGCTGGGCTTATAGGTACATCCCCAGCTTTCCATGGTTTTTTGATAATCTCACTTCCCTGGTCTTAAGGGTTCCTAAGGGGCGCATTATCACCTTTCCCTAGTACTTAATCAGATGAGCTCAGGTGCCTACGCGGCCGCCGATCCCGGCACTTCCCAGAGTACGTAGTTCCCCTCAAGGGGCTCCACCTCTGGCATAATCTTTTTAAAAATGCCCCGGTATTGACCAGCATTCCTGGTCTTAAAGGCGCATGACCAGCATTCCTGGTCTTAAAGGCGCATGACAAGTGTGCCCTGGTCTACAACAGAGTGTATAGTACAGTGGTAAGATGTGCAGGCTTGCAAACAGAGACCACGGGAGTTTGAACCCCAGCAAGGAAAGTTAAGTTAAGTGCCCTGGTCTTAAAGGCACGTGACCAGTATGCCCCGGTCTTAAAGGCACGTGACCTGTATACCCTGGTCTTAAAAGGCACGTGACCAGTATTCCCTGGTCTTATGGCACTTGACCAGTACGCCCTGGGTTTTAAGGGCCCATGACCAGTATGCCCTGGTCTTAAACGCACATGTCCTGTAGGCCCTGGTTTTTTAAAGGCACATTACCAGTATGCCCTGGTTTTTAAAGGCACATCACCAGTATGCCCTGGTCTTAAAGGAACACGACCAGCATGCTCTGGTCTTAGAGGCACGTGACCAGTATGCCCTGGACTTAAAGGCACGTGACCATTATGCTCCGGACTTAAAGGCACTTGACCAGTACCCCCTGGTCTTAAGGGCACATGACCAGCATGCCCTGGTCTTAACGCAAATGACCAGTAGGCCCTGGTTTTTAAGGGCTCATGACCAGTACGCCCTGGACTTAAGGGTACATGACAAGTATGTCCTGTTTCTTAAAGGCACAGAACCGGTAGCCCTTGGTTCTTAAAGGCACTTGACCAGCATGCCCTGCTCGTAAAGGCACATGAACAGTATGTCCTCTTCTTAAAGGCACAAGACCAGTATTTCCTGGTCTTAGAGGCACACCTTGTCTCAAAGGTGCATGACCAGTATTGTCTGGTCTTAAGGGCACATCATCAATCCTAAGGCGGTCACTCTAACTGATCTCCGGAACTACAAGGGGAGCCATCGGCTAGCAGGGGCCGCAAGTATTCTAGAAAATCGCACAGGTTCTAGAAAATGGAAGTTTTTCTTTTCCTGACTCTCCCCCAGGATTTGTTGAGGACGATGCTAATTATGGATTGGATATTGCCTTGGATTGCCAGAGCTTCTGAGGAAGAGGGACTCTCTATTTATACCATCAACAAGTCGACGAGCTACGCACTGGACAGTAGCCTCTAAGTAGGATGCCATACCTGGTCGGATTTTTATGGGCGACGGGTCCTTTAAAGTGCACCGATTTCTTTCACACCTTCGACAGACGAGCACGGAGTGCCTCCTCCATGTATCCTCTTCTGCATCCAGGCCTAACGCCAGGCAACCTGTCCTGTCCACTCAAGGACCTCAACTCTGAGGATGTACGGAGGCTCTCTTTTTTGGCGTCCAAGCAACCCCCCCCCCTCCCCCACTATTTAGCGGATGATGTAAGAAAGCGGACGATTCCTCTTCAGGTCCCTGTCAAGAGGATGGCGGATTGAGGGTTCCTAATTTTCTACTCTGCACGACGATGGCAAGAGACCGGCTGGTTACAGTCCCGCATTCTGCCACTTGGCAGACTATCCGGGTAGAATTTCTTATGGTATACCTACCAGTATTCCTTTCCGAGGTATCATCAATTAAGATACCACAGACGGGCGGATAGCAAATCAGTTCGTTCCGTCGTTCGGCTTCGGGTTCAGCGCTCTACCCTTCCTTAGCCGCCACATGGGTTGCTTGACCAATAGTCTCCTGGTCAGAGACCTTAACTACTTTGTTTTCAACAGTATAGCTGGACAATCAAATCTTCTGAGCGGGAGTCCAGCATGGGATCGTAGCTCCTCTACAGACCCAACCAGCAGTGGAAACATTGTCCAGGACAGTCTAGATCTAAGGGATCTTGGTTCCAAAAAGGAGGGAATGAAAG
This sequence comes from Ranitomeya imitator, assembly GCF_032444005.1. NCBI lineage: Eukaryota > Metazoa > Chordata > Amphibia > Anura > Dendrobatidae > Ranitomeya > Ranitomeya imitator. Next base: position 404,784,120 of record NC_091286.1, on the reverse strand, counting down.
GTGTCGCCATTCCTGGTCCTCAAACTTCTAACAACCTTTGCCAAGGTCCTCCCTTTTTCGGATGGAGTTCCTCCGCTCAGCCATTACTTCAACAGAAAGAGGTGGACCTTCCTAGCACCCGTCGTCATTCGGGATTCTTACCCTCACATACCTATTTCCCCTCTCTACAATAATCTCTTCACCTTTCTATTTGCGAACAGCATTTTCAAGTCACGACCTTGCCCTCTGGCCTGGCTACCACACCAGAGTGGTCACAAGGGTCATGACGGTTGTCATGTGCTTCTTGCACCCTAGAAGATTGGTCGTCCTGTCCTATTGGGTCGACTTTATAGCCGCTCTTCTAGGACTACGCTGAGTCGTCTGTCTCTTGCTATACCCTCTCACTTGGGCTAGCAGCTAAACTTAGACAAGTTTTTTTCCTTATTCCCAGTCCAGCAGATCCTCTTTGAGGATGATTCTGCCCAAGCAGGATGGTTATTCTCTCTCGAGTCAAGGTCGTGGCTCTTCAACAGAGTGCTTGTGCACTTGATCACTCATTCCCTCGGTTCATTCAATTCGCTAGGAGGGTTCTGAGGAAAAGGATGACAATGGAAGCAGTTTCCTTCGCTGCGCTCGTTTTCTGCAAACCTATCAGGCTTTCAAAGAGTAGTCTCTGAGCTCCTTCCTCTCCCAGAGCCTTCTCCTGGTCCAATGGTTATTAGGGAATACCAAGGCCAGTCTTCTTCTCCCGATCATTTCTCTGGAGTTCTGAACGGTACGTCTAATCCTACAGCAGGCCCACTGCCTTTAGGCGGGTCTTCAGTTGGATAACGCCACGGCTGTGCCACTCGTTAACCATCTAGCAAGTACCCACAGTCAAGCGCCATGGCCAAGGTACCTCTCTCTCTCTGATGAGCTGAGATCTTTCTTTCGGTGATCTCAACAGTACATATCCCTGGAGTAGAGCACTGGGCGGCAGACATTTTCAGCCGTCAGGATTTCTCCTCAAGTGAGTGGGAACTTCACTCGGAAGTCTTCCATCGGATCTGCCTTCACTGGACTACTCCAGATGTAGGTCAGATGGCGTCCAAGCTGAACGCCAATGTTCTCCGGTTCATGGTTTGGCCTTGACATCCAAGACCATCGCAGTGCATGCTCTGTTCTCCCATGGTACCAATTTCTATGACTCCTCTTCTTCTACGTCTGAGATCTTTTCGGAAGCAGGAAGGGCTCCAGGGGAGAACCGCACTGACCATGTCAGGCTTTTTCTCGCTTGCTGTTCTTCTAGTTTTCCGTCTTATTGCGACAAAACTGGAAATATGGACTTTCTCGCAGGGAGCCTTAACCTGTAGTTCTTCCCTACCACGTACCGTTAGATCCGTGGGACCCTAATGATCCTGGGCATCTTACAGTGGACTCCTTTTTTGATCCGGACAGACTTTACTATCAGGGAAGGTTTCTTCCCTTCTTCCTCTGCGTTCTTGTCCTCCGGATGAGTCTTCAGAACTCGACGTTCTGCTCTTTGTCTTTTTTCCTTATTACCATCAAGGCAGGGTTGCCCTCAGGACATCCCCTTCCCTCGTTGCCAAGGTGGTTTTGTATTCCCACTGTTGCAGGGGCATCGTTCTCTCATCTCTTTCGGCTCCAGTCCACAAAACGGAAGGGATCCTCCATAATCTGGAAGAAGTGAGTGCTTCGAGTGGGTACGTATCGAGAATGGCGTCCTTCCAGGGGTTGGACGCTTTACTTGGCTTTCTCGATGGTAAGTAGGCTTCCTGACGGTCGCAGGAAGGGTCTAGCCGTTTCTTCGGCCAGGTTAGCCTGGTGGATTATTTTCTCCATCCAGGAGTCCTTCCGAACCAGATGTCAGCCTATTTCCCGGCCTGAGGTCTCTAGGCTCCAGACGTCGGCAAGCACGACCGCAAGCTTGCGAACTCCTCCAGTCCGCATACATTCTTGAAGCACTTTCATTCACATACTTCCACAGATGTGAGTCTGGGCAGACAGACTTTGCAGGCCGCGGTGGCGCACTTGTAAGTAGCGGTTACTCGGCCTGATCTGATGTTGTCCCCACCCAGGGACTGCTTTGGGACGTCCCATGGTCTGTGTCCCCCAATGAGGCGAAGGAGAAATAGGGATTTTTGTGTACTCACCGTAAAATCCTTTTCTCCGAGCCATTCATTGGGGGATGCAGCTCCCACCCTGTAATTAGCTTATGCTTTGTTTTTATCTTTTGATATTTTTTTATACTCTCATATATAAGGTGACATGCTATATGCTTATATGTTCGTTATTGATCTCCTACTGCTTTTGCACCGAACTGGTTAGCTGGGGGCCAGCAGGAGGGTGTATACTGCAGGGGAGGAGCTAACTTTCTTTGTATTACTTAGTGTCAGCCTCCTGGTGGCAGCAGCATACACCCATGGTCTGTGTCCCCCAATGAATGGCTCGGAGAAAAGGATTTTACGGTGAGTACACAAAAATCCCTATTTTTGTTCAGTGAATGTGACCTCCTAATGCTGTAAATTCCACAAATGAACATTTTCAGTTCTTTAAAACATATAAAATGTTTAGAAATTCTACTGTGCCTAATAATTTGGAACAGTGCATTTTGAGTTTCTATTCATTATGGAGATTATACTGTTATCATTGGGAGGTTTCTTCAATAAAATTCGATGCATACTCTAACGGGTGATGACTTTTATTAGACTGACTGTCATTTGCACCGACCATTTAGAAAAATCCAAGAAAAATATCATTTGGATAATAATTTGGAACACGGTGTAGAGTCATTACAAACAGAGTGATCTGTTTCAAGTGTTTATTTCTGCTAATGTTGATGATTATGGCTTCCAATTAAAACCTAAAAGTGGTTATCTCAGTAAATTAGAATGATTAACAAAAACCACCTGCAAAGGCTTTCTAAGCGTTTTAAAAGGTCCCTTAGTCTGTTTCAGTAGGCTCCACAATCATGGGGAAGACTGCTGACTTGACAGCTGTCCAGAAGGCAGTCATTGACACACTCCACAAGGAGGGTAACTCACAAAAGGTCATTTCTGGCTGTTCAGAGTGCTGTATCCAAGCATATTAATGGAAAGTTGAGTGGAAGGATAAGGTGTGGTAGAAAAAGGTGCTCAAGCAACCAGGATAACCGCAGTCTTGAAAGGATTATGAAAAGGCCATTCAAAATTTTGGGGAAGATTTACTAGGAGTGGACTGCTGCTGGAGTTATTGCTTCATGAGCCAACACACAGACGTATCCAGGACATGGGCTACAAGTGTCACATTCCTTGTGTCAAGCCACTCATGACCAATAGACAATGTCAGAAACGTCTTACCTGGGCCAAGGAGAAAAAGAAATGTACTGTTGCTCAGTCGTCCAAGGTGCTGTTTTCAGATGAAAGTAAATTTTCGTTTCATTTGGAAATCAAGGTCCCAGAGTCTGGAGGAAGAGAGTAGAGGTACACAATCCAAGCTGCTTGAGGTCTATTGTGAAGTTTCTACAGTCGGTGATGGTTTGGGGAGCCATGTCATCTGATGGTGTAGGTCCACTGTGTTTTATCAAGACCAAAGTCAGCGCAACCGTCTACCAGGAAATTTTCGAGCACTTCATGCATTCCTCTGCCGATAAGCTTTTTGGAGATGGAAACTTCATTCTCTAGCAACACTTGGCACCTGTCCACACTGCCAAAAGTACCAATATCTGGTTTACAAACAACAGTATCACTGTGCTTGATTAGCCTGACCTTTACCCCATAGAGAATCTATTGGGTATTGTCAAGAGGAGACACCAGATCCAACAATGCAGACAAGCTGGAGGCTTCTATCAAAGCAACTTGGGCTTCCATAACACCTCAGCAGTGCCACAGGCTAATTGCCTCCTTGCCACGCCGAATTGATTCAGTAATTGGTCGGGGATCCTTTTGCATCAAGTATTGAGTGCATTTACTGAACATACATTTCAGTAGGCCAACATTTCAGATTTTAAAATCATTTTTCAAACTGGTATTATAAAGCATTCTAATTTACTGAGATAATGACTTTTGGGTTTTCAACTGGCTGTAAGCCATAATCATCAGCATTAACAGAAATAAACACTTGAAATACATCACTCTGTAATGACTCCGTATAATGAGTTTCACTTTTTATATTGAAGAACTGAAATAAAATAACTTTTTGATGATATTCTAATTTTGTGAGAAACACCTGTATTATCACATATGGATTCACATTAACACTTCTTTTTTTTTCTCCCTTCCTTTCAGAAGTTGACCCTCAGGTCTTGAGTGTCTTGTTAATGAAAAAGGACCAATCTTCAGTAAGATATATATTTTTTTGTCTCTCAAAATGTCTGTTAAGGGTGCGTAGTGTGTAGTTATAAGACCGAATCAGCATCATGTTATCTATGTCACAGAGGCTCTCCAGGACCATCTAAGACATGATTGCATAATTGTGTGGTAGATGCAGTTCCTACCCACTTGGACCAACATCTACATTGAAAACTCTGATGCTTAAGGAATTGGCTTTCTTTATCTGAAAATTGTGCACTTCCTGTGCAGCTTTTGTGCATGTGCAGCCAACTCCTGTGACAGCACTGTGAGGTCTGCAACTGTTGGCCATTTACGGTATATCTGTTGTGCACATACCATAGTTATTGTGGATGGCAATAACCCTCCTAGCAGCTCTGCGGCTCAGTCATTGTGCTAATTGGCAGGAGTTCTAGTGATCATATCCGCATCAATCAATCACTAATGACCAAAGCCCATGATTGATAAAGTCCTCTGTAAGCCACATCTTTTGATTCCTTTTTCTAGTCTAGGCGGTCTATTTTAAGTTGTTACACAGCTATCTTGATTTATTTATTTTTCTAAGTCTATCTGTCGCCTTACTTGCGCGACCAGTAGGTATCATACGCCTGTCCTAATGCGGAAGTGAATGAAGAAAGCCCCCGTCCATATATAAGTAAGAATAGCTCCCATTCCGACAAAATTTTTACCCATCCATATATTACATTGCAAGAAAAAAGTATGACCTAGCATAACGTCCCCTTGAGAAACTAAGACTTATACCCATATGGTTGTCTTTAGAGAAGGGGTTGTCTACATAAGACATGCAATTGAAACAAGTCCCTAAGGAATAAATTAGTATTAAGAAATTCCATGTTATGTTTTTTGTACTTTACCATTTATTGAGGTTTGCAGTTAGATGCACATCTTTATGTTCATTTCTAAAACCAGTAAAAACTTTGGTGCTTAAAAAAAAAAATGGAGTCCTCTGTATTTGTAGGCGTTCTACGCCAGACTTCACATTGGCAGCAATGTGTATCATCTGTGTCCCATATGAAAGCGTCTTTTAGAGCCACATGTGAAGGTTTTCGCTTTGAACTCGGTTTCGCATCAGATGCACTCCTGTTACTCCTGATGGGGTCTCCAGCTTTCCCAGTAGTGATTTGCCATTGGAGCACAGTAAATCATTGTTGGAAAGTTGGAATTTTGCTTTAGAGCCTGCGTATGATTTATAAATACATGAGTGTGTCCTTTTTTTCCTAACAAGTTATTTTGTCCCCAGACTGTTGATGTAAGGAAGTTGGAAAAAGCAGAAGCCAAGTTAAAAGCAAAACAGGAGAAGCGGTCCGAGCGGGAGACGCAGAAAACCGGTGGCAATGTGTAAGTGTAAAGATGTGATTGGCTCCTGTGAGTGTTATATCCGTGTACAGCAGGATTTTTGTAACTATTAAAAAGCTGAATTTATAAATGCAACTTAAAGGGTTTATCTTCTTAAAGAAAACTTTCTGCTATAAGTTTCGGTAGTATGAAAAAAAACAAAAAATACAAATTATTTCTTATCTTCCCAGATCCAGCACCAGCTCTCCGCTGCTGCATCGGTCTTTGTAGTTTGTTTTCAATGCTGCTGCAGGCCAATGATTGAGCTCAATAGCTCATGACATTTACACTGGCAGAGTAGCTGAGCTCTGTAATCGACTTTGTCAGAAGTCAGTGTTGCAGTCAGAGATCGGGGCAGGAACGTAGAGGAAGTGCTGGACCAGACAAAGCTAAAGTGATACTGTTTTTGTGTTTTTTTTTTTTTGTGTGTGTTTTTTTCCATTGCTGTGGCTATAACCAGTTTTCTGAAGTGGGATTGCATCCTTGATACAAGCGATACGTGTTGTTTTTTTTATCTTAATACATGCAGTGTAATGGAAGAAGCTTCCGCTAGTCAAGCTGCCAGCAAGAAGGAGAATAGAATAGAATCCAGTGGCAAGAACAAGTCCTATGACATCAGGATTGACAACTTTGACGTGTCATTTGGAGAGAGGCAAGTCTGCAAAAATTCTCGTGTTTCTGATTGCCTTGGGATAGTATGCAACTCCAAGGTTTCCATAGCTCTCATCCTACTTATTGGAGATAATCACCTTTACACAGAGTTAGGGACTGGGTACCAAACTTCTCAAAATGTGAAAAGAAGCTCGAGAAAGTTGAATTCTTAATTCTAAGCATATCTATTCGTGTCATTTTTTTTGCATTATATTTATGCAATATAAAATATTTCTGCAGTTGGTTTACTTCTGACTTTTTTTTCCTATCACTTGTTTGTTTTACAATACACTGCAAGCTGCTTGATTCCTTTCAGTCTTGAACCTGACAACTGCCAGTCTGGGCAGCATGCGGCATCCGAACAGCGATCTCGGCTCAATCTGCTTAACAAGATAGCCTTTAACCCTTTAAATAAAAGGACATATCTCAAACTTCCTTAGGGAATGGCCACTCAGTAGCTGAGATTGCATGAGATACATCTTTGCTCCTAATCGCCTTATCTCCGCCTGAATCGCAGCTACATTAGTGAAACATGAATCGTTTATATCAGGGGTCATATATATCTAGGTAAATTGTACCATTTTTTTCTCTTGTCATCAGTATTTCTTCCCTTTTTTCAACTTTTAATTTTTATTTCTGAAATTAATAGTACACGTGAAATTAAGAAACTTTACAATTTATCTTCTCAGATAAATATGCTTCTTTCTCCCAACAGGACTGATAATTTATTCTCAAAATTCTCCATTCTTGGAGACAGATTGTTACATTATTGAAATAGGAGATGGCTGTTGACTTTTATAAGATTGCATGTAAAAGGGAGGAGCTCTTCCTTCAGCTCCTCCCGATCTCTCCTCTCTACATAGAATCTTATCAGCACCGACTGTCACCACCTATCTCAGTAGTATGGTAATCTGTCTTCATTTAATAAAGATTTTACCTGTGAAGTTAGACTTTTGAAAATGATTGTTAAGATAAAATATTGAAGATATATTTACAATGTTACTTTATTTCATGAGGACTATTGGTTTATGAAATACAAATTAAAACAACTGTTACAGTTTAACTATAGACCAGCGAAAGAATAGTAAAAAGATTAAAATAGATGTCTTCAATGTTTCCTCTGTTTTTAACAGATTCCCATAGACTTTATTGGCAGAATCTGATAATCAAAAATGATGTGAATAAGACTTGTTCTGAGTTTCATGGATTGGTCTCTGATTTATTTTTTAAAGGGAATCTGTCACTCCATTTTTCGCCTATAAGCTAAGGCCTCCGCCATCAGGGGCTTATCTACAGAATTCTGTAATGCTGTAGATAAGCCCCCGATGTAGCCTGAAAGATAAGAAAAACAGGTTATATTATACTCGCCAAGGGGCGGTCCTGGTGCTTCCCGGTCCAATGGGCGTCGCGGTCCGGGTACGGCGCCTCCCATCTTCATACGATGACGTCCTCTTCTTTGCTTCCTGTCGCGGCTCCTGCGCAGGCGTACTTTATCTGCCCTGTTGAGGGCAGAGCAAAGTACTGCAGCGCGCAGGCGTTGGGAAAGGTTAAAGAGGCCCAGCACTTACTTTTGAGTTTGGATTTGCTCATAGAAAATCTTTCACTAGAAATGTTTTGCTGCTATAAGATGCGGCCAGTGCTTTTCGGGGCTTATCTACAGCATTCTGTAATGCTGTAGATAATCCCCTGGTCCAACCTGAAAGAGAAGAAAAACAAGTTTTGTTATACTCACCCGGGGGGCTGTCCAGTCCGATGGTTGTCTCAGGTCGGCGCCTCCCATCTTCATGCGATGTCGTCAACCTGCTTGCTTCGTGCTGCGCTCCTGCACAGGTGTACTGCAGTGCGCAGGCGCCGGGAAAGGTCAGAGAGGCCCAGCGCCTGTGCACTGCGGTACTTTCCTCTGCCCTCAGCAGGGCAAATCAGTATGCCTGCGCAGGAGTGCAGCACGAAGCAAGCAGGATGACGACATCGCATGAAGATGGGAGGCGCCGAACTCGGACCTGCGATACCCATTGGATCGGACCGCCCCCCCCGGGGTGAGTATAATAAAACTTGTTTTTCTTCTCTTGCAGGTCGGACCGGTGGCTTATCTAATGCATTATAGAATGCTGTAGATAAGTCCCGAAAGGCAGTGGCCGCATCTTATAGCGGCAAAACGATGTGACAGTTTCCCTTTAAAAGTAGGTGTAACAACATTAATGATTTGACGTAAAAAAAACTTTTGTAACAAAATGGAGAAAAACTTCTGATGGCTGGAGGGTATCCCTCAAATGAGCCAACTTCAGCAGAAATCTCCCCCAGGGAAATTCCCAAGCTCCCCTGCTCTGCTGATATCATTTTCTCACTAGCTATTGAACCCGTTCTACGCCCGGGTGGCGAGCATTTATATTGGTATATGGTCTCCATCCTGGTATGTGCTGCTCCATCCTGCGCCCCCATCTTGTCATGTGCTGCTCCCATCCAGAGTCCCCATCCTGTCATGTGCTGCTCCCATCCTGCGCCCCCATTCTGACATGTGCTGCTCCCATCCTGCGCCCCCGTTCTGTCATGTGCTGCCCTATTCTGTCATGTGCTGCTCCCATCCTGCGCCCCCGTTCTGTCATGTGCTGCTCCCATCCTGCACCCCCGTTCTGTCATGTGCTGCTTCCATCCTGCGCCACCGTTCTTTAATTTGCTGCTCCCATCCATATGCCCCATACGCTGCTCCATAAAGGTTTATGGCCCCCATAAGATGCTCCATAGTATATGCCCCGTACACTGCTCCATAAAGGTTGATGGCCCCCATAAGATGCTCCATAGTATATGCCCCCGTACACTGCTCTATAAAGGTTTATGGCCCCCATAAGATGCTCCATAGTGTATGCCCCGTACGCTGTTCCATAAAGGTTTATGGCCCCCATAAGATGCTCCATGGCATATGCCCCCGTACACTGCTCCATTATGGTTTATGGCCCCATAAGATGCTCCATTGTATATGCCCCGTATGCTGCTGCAATATATATATACAGTGGGGCAAAAAAGTATTTAGTCAGTCAGCAATAGTGCAAGTTCCACCACTTAAAAAGATGAGAGGCGTCTGTAATTTACATCATAGGTAGACTTCAACTATGGGAGACAAACTGAGAAAAAAAAATCCAGAAAATCACATTGTCTGTTTTTTTTATCATTTTATTTGCATATTATGGTGGAAAATAAGTATTTGGTCAGAAACAAACAATCAAGATTTCTGGCTCTCACAGACCTGTAACTTCTTCTTTAAGAGTCTCCTCTTTCCTCCACTCATTACCTGTAGTAATGGCACCTGTTTAAACTTGTTATCAGTATAAAAAGACACCTGTGCACACCCTCAAACAGTCTGACTCCAAACTCCACTATGGTGAAGACCAAAGAGCTGTCAAAGGACACTAGAAACAAAATTGTAGCCCTGCACCAGGCTGGGAAGACTGAATCTGCAATAGCCAACCAGCTTGGAGTGAAGAAATCAACAGTGGGAGCAATAATTAGAAAATGGAAGACATACAAGACCACTGATAATCTCCCTCGATCTGGGGCTCCACGCAAAATTACACCACTTGGGGTCAGAATGATCACAAGAACGGTGAGCAAAAATCCCAGAACCACGCGGGGCGACCTAGTGAATGAACTGCAGAGAGCTGGGACCAATGTAACAAGGCCTACCATAAGTAACACACTACGCCACCATGGACTCAGATCCTGCAGTACCAGACGTTTCCCACTGCTTAAGCCAGTACATGTCTGGGCCCGTCTGAAGTTTGCTAGAGAGCATTTGGATGATCCAGAGGAGTTTTGGGAGAATGTCCTATGGTCTGATGAAACCAAACTGGAACTGTTTGGTAGAAACACAACTTGTCGTGTTTGGAGGAAAAAGAATACTGAGTTGCATCCATCAAACACCATACCTACTGTAAAGCATGGTGGTGGAAACATCATGCTTTGGGGCTGTTTCTCTGCAAAGGGGCCAGGACGACTGATCCGGGTACATGAAAGAATGAATGGGGCCATGTATCGTGAGATTTTGAGTGCAAACCTCCTTCCATCAGCAAGGGCATTGAAGATGAAACGTGGCTGGGTCTTTCAACATGACAATGATCCAAAGCACACCGCCAGGGCAACGAAGGAGTGGCTTCGTAAGAAGCATTTCAAGGTCCTGGAGTGGCCTAGCCAGTCTCCAGATCTCAACCCTATAGAAAACCTTTGGAGGGAGTTGAAAGTCCGTGTTGCCAAGCGAAAAGCCAAAAACATCACTGCTCTAGAGGAGATCTGCATGGAGGAATGGGCCAACATACCAACAACAGTGTGTGGCAACCTTGTGAAGACTTACAGAAAACATTTGACCTCTGTCATTGCCAACAAAGGATATATTACAAAGTATTGAGATGAAATTTTGTTTCTGACCAAATACTTATTTTCCACCATAATATGCAAATAAAAAAACAGACAATGTGATTTTCTGGATTTTTTTTTCTCAGTTTGTCTCCCATAGTTGAGGTCTACCTATGATGTAAATTACAGACGCCTCTCATCTTTTTAAGTGGTGGAACTTGCACTATTGCTGACTGACTAAATACTTTTTTGCCCCACTGTATATAAAAAAAAAACATACTCACCTATGGTCGCTGGGCGCCGAGTGCTGGGGGGCCTGAGCAGGCGGGGACACCTGCGCGCTGTGGGGGTCAGGTGCCGGTATCGCCGCCAGCTCAGGCCCCCCAGCACTTACTATATTCACCTGGCCCCGTTCCACCGCTGCGCGCCGCCATCTTCCCGGTCCTCTGGCTGTGACTGGTCAGTCATAGGGCGGCGCCGGCGCGCATTAAGCGCGTCATCGCGCCCTCTGAACTGAAGGTCACAGGCCGAGGACCGGGAAGATGGCGGCGCGCAGTGGTGGAACGGGGGCAGGTGAATGTAGCTCATACTTACCCTCCTGGCGGTCCCTGCTTCTCTGTTGGAGATCGCGGTGTGCGTTCAGTGTTAACGCATACCGCGATCTCCTGGGAGCGTCACTCTGTGAGGCCCAGACTGCGCCGGCGCTTGCGCAGTCTATAAAGGCTTTGGACAGAGTGACGCTCCCAGCGTTATATTATAGATGTTGCATTGCATCAAGGTAAAGTAAGATATAGATGCAGAGCAGAATCTCTGGGCTGCTGTAATACAATGGTAACTGTTTGTGCTAGGAGTCAGCAATAACACAGCGTTCCTGCTCTGCATCTGCTGGGAAGACTTCTATTACCATGATCTGCAGGCAGCTCTTTGTGCCGATCACCTGCGCAGCATCTGTCCAACGGTCTTCTGTAATCATGAGCTAGTGAGTTGCTGTTCTGCCTGTGCTCTTCCATCTCCCACCATCTTCTAGCATAAAACTGGATTTTTGGTCTCTCCATTTCTGATGATTTTAGAAAGATATACGGTCTATAAAACGTAGACAGAGGCCTAACTGGTATGCATGGATTCTGCACATGATAAATGTCTATTTGAAGGAAGTGTGGTGTATCCAACCTTCATTTTGGGTCACACCTTTTATCCTCAAAGATAAATTTTTTTGCACTTATTTTGAAAAAATGTTTTATGCAAACTTTCTTGAAGGTGCCTGTGTGTATGAAGTGCCGAGGGGCATTTTGCCAATATGCCAGGTATCTACTTTCAGAAATACACACATAATAATATATATATAATATTATTTTATTTATTTATATAGCGCCATTAATTCCATGGTGCTGTACATGAGAAATGGGTTACATATAGAGTTATGGATATCATTTACAGTAAACAAATTTACAGTGACAGACTTGTACAGAGGGGAGAGGACCCTGTCCTTGCGGACTTACATTCTATGGGATAGTGGGGAAGAGACAGAAGGTAGGGGCGAGGCTCTGGCGATGGTGAGGCGGCTGCTCTGGCGATGGCGAGGTGGGAGGATGGTTATTGCAGGCTGTAGGCTTTCTTGAAGAGATGGGTTTTCAGGTACCGTCTGAAGGAGCCGAGGGTGTTGGAAAGTCGGACGTGTTGAGGCATGGAATTCCAGAGGATGGGGGACATCCGGGAGAAATCTTGGAGGCGGTTGTGTGAGGAACGAATAAGTGTGGAGGAGAGTAGGAGGTCTTGGGAGGATCGGAGATTACGTGAGGGAAGATATTGGGAGATTAGTTCAGAGATATAGGGAGGGGACAGGTTGTGGATGGCTTTGTAGATCAGTGTTAGTAGTTTGAACTGGATTCGTTGGGGAATTGGGAGCCAGTGGAGGGATTTGCAGAGGGGAGAAGCAGGGGAGTAGCGAAGGGAGAGGTGGATTAGCCGGGCAGCAGAGTTGAGGACAGACTGGAGTGGTGCAAGAGAGTTAGCGGGGAGGCCACAGAGGAGGGTGTTGCAGTAGTCGAGGCGGGAGATGATGAGGGCATGCACAAGAGTTTTGATAGATTGTGGGCTGAGGAAGGAACGGATTCTGGATATATATATATATATATATATATATATATATATATATATATATATATATATATATAATATATGTGTATGTATGTATGTATGTATATATATATACACACACACACACACACACACACACACACACACACACACACACACACACACATATATATATTTTCTCCTTCGCCACATTGGGGGACACAGGACCATGGGTGTTATGCTGCTGTCACTGACACTAAGTTGAGACAAAAAGAGTTAGCTCCTCCTCTGCAGTATACACCCTCATGCTGGCTTCCAGAGACCCAGTTCAAGCTTAGTGTCCGTAGGAGGCACACTGGATTTAAACCTTCTTTCTCTTACCCCATGACGGCACTAACGAGAGAGGGATCCGCCCTCAGGGACAGGAAACCCACAGGTTAAAAAGGCGGGACCTCTCCTCCACCTCAGTTCGGTTTCCTGTCCCTGACGGGGACCCACAGCTTACCATCCAGGAGTCCAGGGACCATCGGGCCGAGTTCAGGCAGCGGGGGGCCCTGCCACGGTCACGGGTGGATTCCTCCCTGAAGGCGCATTCCGGGGTCGGCGGGCCTCGTGGATATGCGCGGAGGGGAGGCAGTGAAGAGGACCGAGTCTGCCTCTTCTCTTTTCAATGGAGGTGGTCGGTAATAGGTAGCGGCGGCTACCTGGAGGTTTCCTCCGCCGGTCCATGAGGCGCACAGGGGGTGGTGACGCCGGTCACCGACAAGCGGCAGGACGCAGGGTGCAGCAGCGGCTGCAGAAGCTCCGTCCCTCCTGTGAGCCGGCAAGTAGTGAGCGCGCGCGTGAGGTCCGGCGACTTACTGCGCAGGCGCGGGGGTCACTTCTGGGGCGGCGCAGGGCACCTCTGGGTAAACCGGAAGTTGCCTGGCGCCGCTCCATCGGTATATATCCGGAAGGAAAGGGGCATACCGCTGCTCAGAGATTACCACCATGAGTGGAATAGAGCAGTCGGTGGAAGAAATTTCACAGGCCCCTGTGACAAAGAACCCGAAGGAGCGCCATTCTTCAAGAAAACCCACGCAGCGCAGCAGCTCAGGATCCCAGCGTAGCAGAGGCTCTGGTGGATCCAGGAGGGAGACGGTGGTTCAACTGGAGGAGGCATCCTCAAAGCCACAACCGGTATCTTCCTCACATTAGGAGGGTAAGTGACCTCCGTGAAAGTGGAAATTCTAATAGGGGTTTATTGTTTCCTAGGGAAAGAAATGCCAGGGGAAAAGTAAACATAGAGTATGCCTGCTTTGTTCAGCAGATTTGCCGGAATCATGGGTTAAAAAACTCTGTGCGCCATGTATTAAGAACACCACTGATGAGGAGACACCAAGTTTCACATCTGAATTAAAAGATTTAATTAAAACCCAAGTAGCGGACGCATTAAAAAGCGTAAAAAACCGTAAAAGAAAACATAAAGAAAAATCTCCAGATTACAGCTCCAGCGAGGGAGATAGCTCGAGTGAGGATTCTGATAGCTCTACAGCTTCATCATCCTCCTCCGCATCTTCAGAAAGCGGTCGCAACTGTTTCCCAATAGATGAAACGGATGCGTTGGTAAAAATGGTTAGGGCGACAATGGGTCTGGCAGACACTCGTTCCAAAAAATCTGTACAAGATCTTATGTTTAGTGGCCTGGAACAAAAGAAGTACAGAGTGTTCCCATTAAATGAAAAAATTCAAGCCCTTATAAAAAAGGAGTGGAAAAGACCAGACAAAAAAGTACTGTTAACACCCAAAAGGAAATACCCATTTGATGACCCAGCCTGCGCCTCATGGGGAAAAGCGCCAAAATTAGACGTCGCCATCGCGAAAGCCTCTAAAAAGTTCGCTCTGCCTTTTGAAGATATGGGGACCCTCAAGGATCCTATGGATAAAAAGGCCGATGTCTTCCTAAAAGGGTCCTGGGAGGCCGCCAGCGGGGGGCTAAAACCCGGTATAGCTGCTACGTGTACAGCTAGAGCACTAATGGTCTGGCTGGATCATTTAGAGACTCAATTAAAAAATAAAACCCCGAGAGAGTCTATACTGGACTCGGTGTCAGCGATGAGAGGTGCCGCTGCGTATTTAGCAGATGCCTCAATAGACTTAGTTAGACTGACGGCAAGATCGGCTTCCTTCTCAAATGCGGCTAGGAGAGCACTATGGCTAAAGTGCTGGCCGGGGGACCTGCAAACTAAAGCGAAGTTGTGTTCCATTCCGTGTGAAGGTGAATATTTGTTCGGTCCCACCCTAGACGATGTCCTCGAAAAAGCGGTTGATAAAAAGAAAGCCTTTCCGGGATTCCTAAATCAATCTTATAGGCGGCCCTTTCGAGGAAGGAGGTTCACACAAAGACGCCCCCCAAAAAACCAAAAGGAGGGGTGGGAAGACAGAAAATTCAAAAGAGGAGGTTTCATGTTCAACAAGCCGGATAATAAAAAACAGCCACAATGAGGGTGTGCCCCAGGTAGGAGGGAGACTGACCCACTTTCTTCCAACCTGGGAAAAAATTTCTGGAAGTGCCTGGACTCTAAACATCATAAAGACGGGCCTAAGACTAATCTTTCACACAATGCCACACAATCAGTTTGTGGTCACACCACGAAGAAAGTCAGAGATCGAGCAGCTGAGTATCCAGAGAGAAGTTCTCAGTCTTCTGGAGAAGAAAGTCTTACAGGAAGTTCCGCAACAGGAAGAGACGAGGGGTTTTTATTCTCCGCTCTTTCTTCGAACAAAGCCGGACGGAACTTTCAGAGTAATTATAAATTTGAAACAACTAAACAGATACCTGGTGATAGAAAAATTCAAAATGGAGACAATAAAATCATGTGTCAGATCCCTTATCCCGTCTTGTTTCATGACTGTTATAGACTTAAAGGACGCATACTATCATGTGCCAATCCATCCGGATTTCCGGAAATATCTCAGGGTTGCAGTAATGATACAAGGGGAACTGAAACATTACCAATACAGGGCTCTTCCGTTTGGTCTAGCCATTGCCCCGAGAGTATTCACAAAATTAATGGCGGAAGTAATGGCCCATATAAGGGAACAAAACATATTGATTGTGCCTTATCTGGACGACCTCCTAGTGATGGGCAGTTCCTCTCTACATTGCAGCCAGCAGCTAAACAGAGTGATGGTAGCCCTATCGAATCTAGGATGGTTTTTGAACCTGGAAAAATCCAGGCTTATCCCATCTCAAGTACAGTTGTACTTGGGGATAGTAATAGACTCAACAAAGCAAGAGTGTCGTCTGCCGGAAGAAAAAGTATCCAACATGATACATCTAGTGAATCAGTTGAGTATCTCTCCTCTGATCTCTCTAAGGAGAGCCATGTCCATACTGGGGTCAATGACATCCTGTATCCCAGCGGTACAGTGGGCTCAGAGCCACTCGAGAGATCTCCAGTGGGAAATACTAGAGGCGGTATCCCACGCAGGAGGAAATTTAGAAAAGCAATTAAAAATATCCTCTCGGACAAAAACTTCCTTAGCTTGGTGGACAGACCCGTCCAATCTCAGGAGGGGGGTTCCATGGGTATGGCCGGTCTCGATAATCCTGACCACAGACGCAAGTCCTTGGGGGTGGGGGGCCCACCTTGGTCAGTAGAAGAAAAAGACCTTACTTCAAACATGAAGGAGCTTTTAGCAGTTCAGTACGCCATCAATCATTTTTTAACATCCCTCCGTTCCCACCACGTGAGAGTACTGACGGACAACAGGGTGGTAGTAGCATATTTAAACCATCAGGGAGGGACGAGGTCTCAATCCCTAATGAAAGTGACAAATTTCATCATGTCACAAGCAGAAGCCAACTTGTCCTCCCTGACAGCCCTTCACATAAAAGGGTCAGAAAATCAAACTGCAGATTTTCTAAGCAGAACCCAATTAAAACAGGGGGAATGGGAGTTAAATACAAGAATATTCAAACGCATAGTGGATCTTTGTGGGGCCCCGGATATAGATCTATTTGCAAACAATCAAAATCGGAAAACGGAGGCCTTCTGCTCGATAGATCCTCGGGGGAGTCCAGTGGCTATAGACGCGTTGTTAATTCCATGGAAATTCCATCTAGCTTATGTGTTTCCTCCGATAGCTCTAATTCCCTTAGTCTTGAAGAAAATCAGGGAGGACAGAGCCAAAGTGATATTGATAGCCCCGTTCTGGCCGAAAAGAGTATGGTTCCCATGGCTACGCCTAATGTCCATAGCGGATCCATGGGTACTCCCAGATATCCCAGACCTTCTGCATCAAGGGCCAGTGAATCACCCACAAATAAAAAGTTTACATATGACGGCCTGGCTTTTGAAAGGGAACTGTTAACAAAAAGGGGGTTTTCTTCAAATCTAATTTCTACCCTGCTGGCTAGTAGAAAACCTGTAACTACCAAAGCATACGGCAAGGTCTGGAAAAAGTTCCTATCCACATCAGCAGTTACTCTATCAGATCAGATGCCAATCCAGGAAATTCTAGAATTTCTACAAAAAGGATTAGAGAAAGGCCTGGCAACAAACACCCTGAAAGTTCAGATTGCAGCATTGGGTGCCCTTTATAATCAGGATTTGGCGGGGAATCACTGGGTAAAAAGATTTATTAGAGCATCTACTAGGTCCAGACCAGTTATACATCTCACCGCTCCTCCCTGGGACCTGAACTTAGTCCTTTCAGCACTAACTAAGGCGCTGTTCGAACCTTTATCTCAGGCTTCACTAAAAATAATATCTTGGAAAACCTGTTTATTGGTGGCCCTAACCTCAGCTCGCAGGATTAGTGATCTGCAGGCCTTATCAGCCTACCCACCTCTAACACAAATATTAGATGACAGAGTAATCCTCAAAACTGACCCTTCTTACCTTCCCAAAGTGGCGTCAAAATTCCACAGATCTCAAGAGATAGCGTTACCATCTTTTTGCCCCAATCCAAAAAACAAAAAAGAGGAGGCTCTACACACACTAGATGTAAAGAGATGTCTAACACACTATCTATCAGCCACAAGGGAGTGTAGAAAAGGGAGGGCTCTGTTTGTCTGCTTTCAGGGACCAAATAAGGGTCACAAGGCATCGAAAGCCACGTTGGCGAGGTGGGTAAGAGATGCCATCAAGATGTCATATACCTCTTCCGGAGAACAAGCTCCGGACACAATTAAGGCTCATTCAACCAGGTCGGTGGCAACCTCTTGGGCTGAACGTGGTGGAGCATCAATAGATCAAATATGTAGAGCAGCCACTTGGTCTTCCCCCTCTACATTCTTCAAGCACTATCAGCTTAATCTATCTTCTCCCTCAGACTTAACTTTTGGTAGGAGAGTTCTTGAGGCAGTGGTCCCACCCTAAAATTTTCATTCTTTGAAATTCTCTTGTTAGTGCCGTCATGGGGTAAGAGAATATCGTAGTTACTTACCGATAACGGTATTTCTCTGATCCCATGACGGCACCTGTATATTCCCTCCCTTCACGTATGGGTGTCCACACTACTTATAAATTAAGTCACGAGGTGTGCATAAAAAAAAAAAAAATAAAAAAAATGTGTGTGTGTATATATATATATATATATATATATATATATATATATATGTATGTGTGTATATATATATATATATATATATATATATATATATATATATATATATATATATATATAGGAGCTTATATAAGTTATACAGTTATATTTTGTTGTGTAAAAATAACCAATTAAGTTACAGCAGAAAATCCCTGCAAGGCTCTGTAAACCAACTGAGGTGGAGGAGAGGTCCCGCCTTTTTAACCTGTGGGTTTCCTGTCCCTGAGGGCGGATCCCTCTCTCGTTAGTGCCGTCATGGGATCAGAGAAATACCGTTATCGGTAAGTAACTACGATATTTCTGGACGAAGGAGCGACGGATTCTTTCATGTTCTGATCTCCCCGAACCAACAACAGGCGAGCACGGGAGTTTTACCTCTCCGTATCCTCTCCTGCGACGTGGGATGCCACTGCCTGAGCTGACTTTTGGGGCGACGGGCCCCTTCAAGGGCACCGATCTCCCCCCTGTTTTACAGACAAGCACTGGAGTGTCACCTCCAGTATCCTCTTCTGCAGCCAGGCCTTATTGCCGGACATCTGCCCTGCCCACCAGGTCTCACCCTCGGCTGTTCAGAGGCACTATCCCACCGTGGCGTCCGTGCAGCCTCCCACTGCATCACCACTGAAAAAGCGGATGATGGAAGGAGGCGGACGATTCCTCTCCACCCCCCTTTTAAGGGGACGGTGGATGGAGGCTCCCCTAACCCTGCACCGTCCTATCTACCTTGAATCCTACATCAGGCTGGTACAGGAGATCCGAGATTTTCAGGCCTTCCCCCCTCCATAGGAGTAAGTGCAGATAAGGGGTCGTGTTTTCCGGCGTTTTGGGAGGGCTCCATGGCGGTAAGGGCTCCGCGGCGCCTTTCCAGTGGTCCGCTGGTGCACGCCGGCTGAAGCCAAAAATTTAGTCCCCGGCTTCGGCCTAGTACAGGCCGCATCCCGGTAAGCCCCGCCCACGCTCGCGTCATTTTTGCGGCTCCGCCTCCGATCCTGGCGCTTCTCGCTCCCTGCGAGACTACCCCACAAACTCTCGGCAGCCATCTTCCCTCTGCACAGCAGCGCCGGCCAGCTTCTTCCACACGCCAGCAGCTCTGGAGGTTCTTTTACACGCCACTTATCCGACTTGCGGGGCACAGGACCTGGGTAAGGAGACGGCACTAAGTGCTCCCCTGCAGCATTACCCCTCAGCTTCCACTAGCAGCCTCTTTTTTTCTCATATTGGGGTAAAACATGTCGCAGTCAAGGGTGAAAAAGACCACTAAGGTACATACCACCTTTTTTACTGCGTGTACCACTTGCCAGGCTCCTCTCCCTCGGCCTCAAAGCTCCCCACTCTGCCCTGCCTGTGATGCCCAATGTGCCCAGGAGCCCTCCGCCGCTACCGACCCCAGTGTATCTAGCCCCCCTGAGTGGGCCGCGTCACTGTCACAATCCATGGCTTTGCTAGCCAAAGCGATTGAATCCCTTCATGATCCCTCTGGGGAGCGGGGCGTTCGTTTTCCTGGGTTGAGACCCCTCTATAACAGGAGAATCATCGGCCAGCAGGGGCCATTCTCACCCGAAAGAGGTACGACCATCCAAAAAGCGGATCCGCACTACCTCTCCTGAGCATTCACCACACCATTCAGCCTCTGGTAGCTCCACTTCTCGCTCACCCTCTCCAGGGGCTCGAAGCGATCACGACTCTGAGTATGAGTCTGAGGCGTCCCTGGACCCGGATTCTCCGGAGTTCCGATCAACTGTTGACTCCCTCATTGAGGCTGTCAATCATGCGCTAAAGGTTAATGATGACCCTAATTCAGCTCCAGATCATGCAGTTTCCTTTACGAGAACCAAGCGATCCCATAAGGTGTTCGCCTCCCAACCAGACTTCCTAGAGATAGTTCGGCGGCACAGGGAGCGACCGGATAAACGCTTTACGGGTAAAAAGGCCCTGGAATCAAAGTATCCCTTTTCCGCAGATCTGGTCAAAGATTGGACGGAACCACCGCTGGTAGATCCTCCGGTATCGCATTTGGCTACCAAAATACTTTTATCAGTACCTGACGGGGCTTCAATCAAAAATCCCACAGAACGCCAGTTAGATTCTCTGGCGCGCTCAGTGTATGAAGCCTCAGGTTCCTCCCTATCTCCCTCCTTCGCTGCGGCATGGGTCGCCAAAGCAATGGTTTTCTGGGCAGATGCCCTTGCAAAATCCATTCAGGGCCAGGCTCTTCCATCTGAGGCGGCGGACCTCGCCAAACAAATTGCTATGGCTGCAGATTATGTGATGTACACGTCATTAGACCCAGCGGACTGTGCGGCAACCGCAGCTTCAAACGCCATCACCATCAGGAGAGCTATTTGGCTTAGAGAGTAGCGTGCGGATTCCTCCTCAAAAAAAGTCTCTGATTTCCCTTCCCTTTCAGAGCGGACGTCTTTTTGGAGAAAAATTGGACCAGCTTATTTCCGATGCTACAGGAGGGAAAAGCAAGTTCCTTCCTCAACACAGGCCTAAAGCTGCATTTCAGCGCCAACAACATTTTCGTGTTCGCCCCTTTCGCAGTAGCCCTTTCTGGTCCAACTCCACAGCATCGTCCAGATCTGATCGATCTACACGCACAGACAGAGACTCTCTGCCTTCTTATAGACCGAAGCAGTCCTGGCGAAGGAAACTTAGACAACCCAGAACCAGAGGTTCCAGGCCTTCCAGATTTCCTTCACAGTGACTTGGGGGGCATCCCAGTTGACACCAGAGAGGTAGGCGGACGCCTGCTTCTTTTTCGACACGTCTGGCTTTCCGTCATCCACGACGAATGGGTCAGAGACCTGGTGTCTCCTGGTTACAAAATAGAATTCTCCGCCTCACCTCCAGCACGTTTTTTTTCCCTCTCGTCTCCCAGGTTCAGGAGCTCAGTCTCGCGCTCTTCACTGCGCCATCGAATCCCTCCGCCAAAACGGGGTCATCGTTCCGGTTCCGGAACACGAGAGATTCAGAGGTTTTTACTCAAACCTCTTCGTCGTGCCAAAAAAGGATGTGACGGTGCGCCCCATTTTGGACCTGAAGCTCCTAAACAAGTACGTAAAAGTACGGCACTTCAGGATGGAATCCCTCCGGTCGGTCATCTCCTCGATGGAGAGAGGCGAGTTCCTAGCATCAATAGACATCAAAGATGCTTCTCTTCATATCCCAATCTTTCCGTCACATCAAAGGTTCCTCCATTTCACCATCCTAGAGGACCATTTTCAATTCACGGCCTTTCTCTTCGGTCTTGCCACTGCGCCCAGGGTATTCCCAAAGGTCATGGCGTTTGTCATAGCCATTCTACACTCCCGGGGAGTGGTCGTGTTGCCATACTTAGACGACCTCCTAATCAAAGGTCCGTCTTATCATGCCTGCGAAGCAAGCGTCTGCATTACGTTGGATTCCCTTTCGCGCCTGGGCTGGGTAATCAGCTTGGACAAGTCCTCCCCTGTTCCAGCTCGACGGATCTCTTTCCTAGGCATGATCCTGGACTCGTCCAAGGGGCTGGTTTTACTTCCTCGGTCCAAGGCCCAAGCGCTTTAGCAGGGAGCCCGGACGCTCTCGCCCCTGTCTGCAGTCCATTCGGTTTGCCATGAAGATCCTGGGGAAGATGGTGGCCGCAATGAAAACGGTACCCCTCTGCTCAACTGCATCTATGTCCCCTCCAACAGGCCCTTAACTCTCGACCGGCCATGTCCTCTGCCCCCACAGATCAGACAAGTGCTCAAATGGTGGACTTTGGAATCATCTCAACCAGGGGAGATCTTTTCTCCCGATCCATTGGCTGGTGGTGACTACCGACGCCAGTCTCCTCGGTTGGGGAGCGGTGTTTCACCACCACACTGCCCAGGGGCGTTGGACGATTTGGGAGTCGAAACTTCCCATAAACATCTTGGAGATCCGAGCTATCAAATTTGCCCTCAGACGTTTTCATTTCCTGCTCGCGGGTCACCCAATCCGAATTCAATCGGACAACGTCACAGCGGTGGCGTACATAAACCATCAAGGGGATACCCTCAGCAGAGCGGCGATGCAGGAAGTCTCCCAAATTCTTGGTAGGGCCGAGACCAACCACTCCACCATTTCTGCAGTGCACATTCCAGGCGTCGAGAACTGGGCGGCGGACTTTCTCAGCCGTCAGGGTCTCGCCTCAGGGGAGTGGGAACTCCATCCAGAGGTTTTTCAACAAATCTGCCTTCGCTGGGGAACTCCGGACGTGGACCTGATGGCGTCCAGACTGAACGCCAAGGTCCCCAACTTCATAGCACGTTCTCGGGATCGGCTGTCGGGGTGGATGCACTGATATCCCCATGGCCCCGGTTTCAATTCCCGTACGTATTCCCTCCACTTCCTTTTGTTGCCGAAAGTGATCCGAAAAATCAAGATGGAGGGGGTTATGGTGATTCTTATCGCCCCGGATTGGCCACGTCGCGCATGGTATGCGGAGCTCGTTTATCTCGTATCCGACGTCCCCTGGTTGTTACCAGACCGCCCAGATCTGCTTCGCCAAGGACCGACCTTCCACCAGAGCTCAGGGGCCCTACGTTTAACGGCGTGGCTGTTGAAACCTGGATCCTAACTCAAGCAGGTTTCCCAGCCCCAGCAGGTCATCGCCACCATGATCCGCGCTCGCAAGACGTCTTCCGCTCGCATCTATCACCGCACCTGGAAAGTTTTCTTCTCATGGTGCAAGCTCCGCGGTCGCCCTCCTCTTGTTTTCTCCATTCTGGAATTTTTCCAGTCCGGCTTGGATTCTGGCCTGGCGCTCAGTTTCCTCAAGGGTCAGATCTCAGCGTTATTGGTGTTGTTTCAGCGCAAGATTGCTGCTAACTTGCAAGTCAGGACCTTTATTCAAGAGGTCTCCCACGACGTACCCCCCTACAGAATGCCGTTAGAGACCTGGGATCTCAATTTGGTCCTGAGTGTCCTTTAGGAATCTCCGTTTGAACCTCTGCAGGATGTCTCGCTGACCATCCTCTCCTGGAAGGTTGCCTTCCTTGTGGCAGTAACATCTATCAGGCGCGTCTCAGAGTTGGCCGCACTATCCTGCCGGGCACCTTTCCTTTCCTTCCATCAGGACAAAGAAGTCCTACGCCCATCTCCGGCTTTTCCTCCCTAAGGTGGTTTCATCCTTCCACCTTAATGAATATATCATTCTTCCCTCCTTCTGCCCACAGCCGAGTTATAGGGTCGAAAAGGCCCTTAACACCTTGGACGTGGTACGGGCCCTCAGGAGGTGCATTTCTAGGACTGCTCCCTTCCGCAAATCGGACTACCTCTATGTGCTCCCGGAGGGTCACAGAAAGGGTTCCGCCGCTTCTAAAGCCACGATAGCCAGATGGATCGATCAGCTATCCAAGAATCTTATCGGGTCAGGGGCAGATCTATCCTGGCGGGGATTAGGGCACACTCTACTTGGTCGATGGGTGCTTCCTGGGCCATTCGGCACCAGGCAACGGCGGAGCAAGTTTGCAAGGCCGCAACATGGTCTAGCCTGCATACTTTCACAAAGCACTACAATGTCCACACTCAGTCTTCCGCGGATGCAGCCCTTGGCAGACGTATTCTGCAGGCGGCCGTTGTACATTTATAGTCAGATGGTACACAGTTATTTGGTTGAATTGTTCCCCTCCCAGGGACTGCTTTGGGACGTCCCATGGTCCTGTGTCCCCCAATGTAGCGAAGGAGAAATAGGGATTTTTGTGTACTCACCGTAAAATCCTTTTCTCCGAGCCACTCATTGGGGGACACAGCACCCACCCTGTTAGCCTTATGGCTCGTTACCTTTTTGGTCCTTGACTT
Organism: Ranitomeya imitator; assembly: GCF_032444005.1. Taxonomy (NCBI): domain Eukaryota; kingdom Metazoa; phylum Chordata; class Amphibia; order Anura; family Dendrobatidae; genus Ranitomeya; species Ranitomeya imitator. The sequence continues at coordinate 404,760,010 of NC_091286.1, read as the reverse complement.
TCTCTGACATGTTATACTTTAATGTTATGTAATATATTGTTATTAATCTCCTACTGCTTTTGCACTGAACTGGGTCTCTGGAAGCCAACATGAGGGTGTATACTGCAGGGGAGGAGCTAACTCTTTTTGTCTCAACTTAGTGTCAGCCTCCTAGTGACAGCAGAATAACACCCATGGTCCTGCGTCCGCCAATGTGTGGCTTGGAGAAAAGGATTTTACGGTGAGTACACAAAAATCCCTATATTTACTAATTTCGACTTTATTTGTATATATCAAAAGTGCAAAAATTGCCCTGAATATCACAGCAGCAAAATGGGGAGAAACCTCCTGGCGGTGAAAGTGTTAAATGACTGCATATGAGCATTAAAGAATTGCAAATGGATTCATAGTTCACTTTATTTGTATTCTGCTCCTATAATGCGTAGTACATTGGACATTGATTGGATCCTATAAGCTTGTATATTGTATGCTCATTCATTCTCTCCTTTCCTTATCTCAGGGTCTTACTAACAGGCGCTGAGTTGCATTTGGCAGCAGGTCGGCGCTTTGGTTTAGTAGGCAGAAATGGTTTGGGTAAGACAACGTTGCTGAAGATGCTTGCAAGTCGCAGTCTTCGAGTTCCCTCACACATCAGCATCCTACATGTGGAGCAAGAGGTGGCAGGTGATGATACCCAGGCCTTACAAAGCGTCCTAGAGTGTGACACATTACGGGAGAATCTTCTGAAAGAGGAGAAAGAACTGAATGCCCGAATCAGTGCTGGAAAGTAAGTGAACATCAACGTTAACGAGGGCAGTTTTAAAGGATCGTTATAACTTTGATTCCTAAAACTTCTGCTACGTATACTGACCAGTATATTGTCAAAGAACAGGACTAAAGTGGCGCTCACCCGAACAGCGGCTTTTTAAAATACTGGACAATTCTAATGAGTAGTAGTCTGGCATGAAGTATAGTAAAGTGACGGCCTTTTTACACACTATTTATTCCCTTTTGGACATTGTCCCTTCTTTTTATACACGTTCATCGTCTGATGCAAAAATCATACAACAGAGACATACTAGTCACGTGCTAATAGTGCCGTGGATCTATAGGAATAGGGCTAGAGCCAATTCTAATACATTGTAACATGCATCACAGCAATATAGCTAGACATGAAGAACACTAATAACAGATCAGAGAAAAGCGCTCGGGTCATTCCAAAAGATTTTGGTGTTTTTGTCTTTATAAATGTCTGCCCCTTGTCTTGCCATTATATAAATAATTTCCCACGTGGAAAGAAAACAAAGTACATATACTTGTGTATAAGCCGAGTTTTTCATCACATTTTTTTTGTGCTAAAAATGTCCCCCATCGGCTTATACACAAGTCAATTGTCCCAGAAAGCCAGCGGGAGAGGGGGAGCAGTGAAGCAGCGGGTGACAGAGGCAGGAGCCGTTGTCTGTGGCTAAAGCCTGTGCCTCTGCTAAAGAGAATTGAATATTCATTTCTCTTATAGCGTGCACATAGACAGCTGCACCTGCCGGCTTCCAGAAGGCATCCTACTCGCCCTCCTGCGCTCCCTGCATCTCGATGGTTCCATTGCCACCAGCTCTTCCTATGTCGAGCCATGACGTGGTACTACTCATTAAGGTAATGAATATGCACGCATCTCCACTCCCATAGGTGTGGGTGAATATTCATTACCTTAATGAGCGGTACCATGTGATCACTCGGCACAGGAAAAGCTGCTGGAAGCCAGAATGAGATGCTGCGAGGGCGCGCTGGAGGGTGAGTAGGATGTGTTTTGTTTTTGTTTTTTGTAATAGGAAGCATGCAACGGGGGAGCCATGCATACAATGACAGGGACGGGGGAGCCATGCTTACAATGACAGGGACGGGGGAGCCATGCTTACAATGACAGGGACGGGGGAGCCATGCATACAGTGACAGGGACCGGGGAGCCATGCATACAAGGACAGTGACCGGGGAGCCATGCATACATTGACACGGATGGGGAGCCACTCATACAATGACATGGACAGGGGAGCCATGCATACAAGGACGGGGGAGCCGTGCATACAAGGATAGGAACGGGGGAGCCATGCATACAAGGACAGGGACGGGGGAGCCATGCATATAAGGATGGGGGAGCTATACGTACAAGGACAGGCAGGGATAGGGGAGCCATGCTTACAATGACAGGGACGGGGGAGCCATGCATACAGTGACAGGGACCGGGGAGCCATGCATACAAGGACAGTGACCGGGGAGCCATGCATACATTGACACGGATGGGGAGCCACTCATACAATGACATGGACAGGGGAGCCATGCATACAAGGACGGGGGAGCCGTGCATACAAGGATAGGAACGGGGGAGCCATGCATACAAGGACAGGGACGGGGGAGCCATGCATATAAGGATGGGGGAGCTATACGTACAAGGACAGGCAGGGATAGGGGAGCCATGCATACAATGACAGGGATGGGGAGCCATGCATACAATGACAGGGACGGTGGAGCCATGCATACAATGACAGGGACGGGGGAGCCATGCATACAATGACGGGGGAGCCATGCATACAATGATGTGGACGAGGGAGCCATGCATACAATGACGGGGACGGGGGAGCCATGCATACAATGACAGCGATGGGGGAGCCATGATTACAAGGACAGGGATGGGGATCCATGCATACAATGATGGGGACGCCATGCATATAAGGAAGGGGACGGGGGAGCCATGCATACGAGGACAGGACGGGGGAAGCCATGCATACAATGACAAGCAGGGATAGGGGAGCCATGCATACAATGACTGGGACGGAGGAGCCATGCATACAATGAAGGGGACGGGGGAGCCATGCATACAAGGACAGGAACGGGGGAGCCATGCATACAGTGACGGGGTCGGGGGAGCCATGCATACAATGAAAGGGACGGGGGAGCCATGCATACAAGGACAGGAACGGGGGAGCCATGCATACAGTGACGGGATGGGGGAGCCATGCATACAATGACGGGGACGGGGGAGCCATGCATACAATGACGGGGACGGGGGAGCCATGCATACAATGATGGGGACGGGGGAGCCATGCATACAATGACGGGGACGGGGGAGCCATGCATACAATGACGGGGACGGGGGAGCCATGCATACAATGACAGCGATGGGGGAGCCATGCATACAAGGACAGGGATGGGGAGCCATGCATATAATGACAGGGACGGGGGAGCCATGCATACAATGAAGGGGATGGGGGAGCCATGCATACAATGACAGCGATGGGGGAGCCATGCATACAAGGACAGGGATGGGGAGCCATGTATATGACAGGGACGGGGGAGCCATGCATACAATGAAGGGGACGGGGGAGCCATGCATACAATGAAGGGGACGGGGGAGCCATGCATACAATGACAGCGATGGGGGAGCCATGCATACAATGACAGGGATGGGGAGCCATGCATATAATGACAGGGACGGGGGAGCCATGCATACAATAAAGGGGACGGGGGAGCCATGCATACAATGAAGGGAATGGGGGAGCCATGCATACAAGACAGGCAGTGATAGGGGAACCATACATACAATGACAGGGATGGGGAGCCATGCATACAATGACAGGGACGGCGGAGCCACGCATACCAGGACAAGGGATGAGGGGACAATGCATACCCGGCTTATACTCGAGTCAATAAGCTTACTCAGTTTTTCGTGACAAAATTAGATGCCTCGGCTTATACTCGAGTATATACTGTATACAATGAGGTTTCTTGTTTCCTTAGTGAGCAGTTGGAAGAACTACAGGGACCACATTAGAAATCCCCTTAACATTTCTCTATCCTATTCTTTTTTTTCTGAAGCCACACCAGCCTATTTATCATTATTTTTTAAATTTGTCAAAAAAAAAATTTTTTTCTTGCTTCCTATGTGTCAAAATTTTGCTGTAAGTTGCAAATTCATTTCCTACAACAGTTTGGATACACAAAGATTAAACCAATGTATGACTTTGGGAAGAAGGCAATAATCAAGGCCATCTGTAGTGAAATGTGTAGATATGTATAATGTAAATTTAATGCCTGTATATTATTATTTGTTTCTTGTTGTCCACAGAGGAGACGGTTCAGAGAGCGTTCGCCTATCCGAGATCTACGGAAAACTGGAAGAAATAGAGGCAGACAAAGCACCTGCTAAGTACATCGTCCTAGTTGCTACATCTTATTTTCCCCTCAAATTTTTTTTTTCTTGATATTTAATATTTTTTCCCTTCATCAGAGCTTCTGTGATCCTTGCTGGATTGGGATTTAAGCACAATATGCAACAGCAGATGACCAAGTGAGTGGCACTAACCCTCTAATGCCTAATATTTGTTCTGGAATAATTTGTTTTCATTAGCAAGAAAGTTTTTTTTTTTTTTTTTTCATTCTTCCCCGGTGGTCATTTTTTTTTTTTTTTTTTTTTTTTTTTGGGGGGTTGTGTGAGGGGGAAAGCAGAGTTAATGGGCTCATCTAGCATACAGTAGCTCATTTTATACATATATAAAACAGAATATATATATATATATCTATATATATATATATATATATAGATATATATATATAGATATATATAGATATATATAATCTTTGCTTTTATTCATTGTATATCTCATAGTGATAATTGAATGTCATATTTCTTTTTAAGTGATTTTATAGTCCTCATTGAAACTTGTACCCATGTTTTTCTCTGTCAGAGAGTTTTCTGGTGGATGGCGTATGAGATTGGCATTGGCCCGGGCTCTGTTTGCCAGGTGCGGTATTACATATTTATTATGAAGCGATTACAAAAGGGTTAGTCCCTTTTCTGTACTTGTGTTATAAATTAACCCTTTCACATTTCTGATCTTCTCGGTCACTACAAACACTCACCATGTTTTATTATCGGGATCCAATTGCAAATTCCAGTTTCTTTCTTGTACTTAGACCATTGTAGAGAAAACTATGACATTGCAGTGGCTAGTTGGTGAGAAAGGGGATGCCATGAGATTTGTATACAGGTCACTGCTTATAAGGATCTAGTGATCATCAGCCATTAAATCCCTATTATGTGTGAAATGAAAATTTAAATGGAACAGTTATTAGCAATGCCTTTGTGTAAATGATCTTTTTCTCTGTATCTAGGCCTGACCTGCTTCTGCTTGATGGTAAATATTCTGCTAATTTCATTTCATTTTAATTGTTTAATTTTATGTATTTATTTTATAATCTTTTAACTTTTTTGTGTTACTTTTCTCCAGAACCTACCAACATGTTAGATGTGCGAGCCATCCTGTGGCTGGAAAACTATTTGCAGGTTAATAATAATCATGTGCTTTCCGTTCGTTTTTAGATGTGGAGAACAGAATGGATGTACCGTAATATGACGTTTTTCTTGCAGACCTGGCCTTCCACAATTCTAGTTGTCTCCCATGACCGTAATTTTCTGAATACAGTTGCGACTGATATTTTGCACCTGCATAGTCAACGCTTGGAGGCTTACCGTGGCAACTTTGAGAGCTTTTTGAAGACGAAGGAAGAGCGGCTAAAGAATCAACAGAGAGAGTATGAAGCACAGCAGCAGTATCGGGAACATATACAGGTGATCATATGAATCCTTTCTGGGGAAATCAATGAGTAGAAATTTATAGGATGTGTGTAATCGTTCCATGCGTTTAGTGTGCATTTGTACATTTGCACATTTTACTTTCCTAGGTGTTTATTGATCGATTTCGATATAATGCCAACCGGGCTTCTCAAGTGCAGAGTAAGATTAAACTTCTGGAAAAACTGTAAGTTTTCCCCTTGTGGAGGGTGGGTGGTGATCCGATGGGAAGCCACAGTTACCAATTTGAGTGCTTTGTTACTTCTTGTAGGCCAGAACTGAAGCCAGTAGACAAGGATTCTGAAGTGATATTAAGGTGGGCATCTGTCAAATTACTTTCTTCTCAAATTAGTCAGCCAGGTTTTGGGGGCTGATGAATAAAATAATTACTCTTTTCTGACAGGTTTCCTGATGGCTTTGAAAAGTTTTCTCCGCCAATTTTGCAGTTGGATGAGGTTGATTTTTGGTATTCTTCAAGTCAGCCAGTCTTCAAGAATCTGTCTGTCTCTGCAGATCTGGACTCTCGAATCTGCGTGGTAAGAGCCGATCTACCATGTATATAAAATTGTGTGTGTATGTGTGTATATATATATATATATCTATATCTATATCACTGTATTATCTTATTAGACGAAAATAAATCTGTTTCCTGAAATTTTGTTCACCATGATGTGTGAATCTATTCCATTGCCATCCTATTTATCTTCATATATATAAAAGGAGATGGTTCTGTTAAAATGATTTTAAAGAAATATCTTATTCATTCTAAAAATCCACATTTCTGTTATCTAAGAATGTCAGGAGTAAGACTGATTGCATTTTCCTAAAGATGTATAGTAATTCATATGCAAATTGCCTCTTAAAAGAAGAAGAGGTCTTGAACGCTAGCGCCAACTATTGGAAGTAGGAATCCTAAAAGTCAATATGAACCCTTGCTATATGACTTAGGATACGAGCCAAATCAGAATCTCAATTTGCAGACACTGTTTCCCCCTCATCAGTGCAAAGCATGAGACCTTATGTGGCTGTATGAGAGACCTCTGGCTGGGGCGTAAGGGGTAACATATTTCTGCTTGTGGAGAATGACATGCCTGAGTAAGGGGGCGTATAAGCCATGCAATTTTCATCTGGGAAATTAAATATGTAAATTGTATAGTAATTATTTCAATATTAATTAATATAAAACATTGTGTGGGGATGCCTATTAAGGAAAACTGTAAACCTGTACAACTGGTGGAACAAAAGAGAAATGAGAGAACAGTGGTCGCTGATAAAACTGTTGCTTAAAGAGAACCTGTCAGCAGATTTTGCCGCTATAAGATGCGGCCACCGCCTTTTGGGGCTTATGTATAGCATTCTGTAAGGGAAAGGTCAGAGAGGCCCGGCGCCTGCGCACTGCAGTACTTTACTCTGCCCTCAACAGGGCAGAGAAGTACGCCTTCGCAGGAGCGCGATGCTGGGGAGCGATGAAGAAGTAGGAGGGCAGCGTTGCAAGTAGATGGGAGGCGCCGGACACGGACCTGCAACACCCATCGGACCGGAACGCACTCCCCACCCCGGGTGAATATAATAAAACTTGCAGTTCAGACCAGAGGCTTATCTGCGTATTATAGAATGCTGTATATAAGCCCAAAAAGGTGGTGGCCCTATCTAATAGCGGCAAAATCTGCTGACAGGTTCCCTTTAATGACTGCTGTAACCTAACTGGCATGTGGACCCAGCTATAGGTGTAGGAGCCAGTAAGGAGGGCAGCTGCTGACCAGGGAGGACAAGAACAACATGCGTTGAATTTACAGGTCTGCTAAGTAGTGCTGATTTTCAGTCGCAACATGCTTCATTTTATAGGTAGGAGAGAATGGAGCAGGAAAATCCACAATGTTGAAGTTGTTACTGGGAGAATTGTCTCCGGTGCAGGGGATTCGACACGCACACAGGTTAGTGGCAATCGGCCAAGCTGTAGTGGAGTATGATCGTTGTTTTGTATGAGATTGCAAAAAACTGTGTAGTAAGGAGCATTGGAAGGTTATTAGTTGTGGCTAGACAGTCAGTATCATGTTTCTTTTTAATTTTGTTAGGAAATAAAGGCTCTCTTGATCGCTTCTCTTCATCACCATTTTGATATTGTCAGTCCAATGTTCATAAAGATTTGTCTTTCATACAATCTGGACTCTAAACATGCTGCTATACTACAGTAAATGTCTTTTCATTTTTCCAAACCACCAGGAATCTTAAGATCGGTTACTTCAGTCAGCATCATGTGGATCAGCTGGATCTGAACGTCAACTCAGTGGAGCTACTTGCAAAACGGTTCCCAGGTAAACCGGACATTCACTTCTAAGATGCTTCAAAATTCAACTGATCCGTATATGTCCTTCTCCAGTAAATAGGAAAAATGTTAGCACATACCTAAAATTCTCATAGCATTTTAAAAGGAAGAATGCTATGGAACAGGAGGAGCTTATCAGTTTATGTGCTCAACAGCAGAAATTGGATTGTATTCATTAAAATCCCTAGTGTTTGTATGAATGAGTCCAGTGGGTGGTCCTTATGTGAATGCCAACTATTTTTGCATTCTCAGTCATACTTGAAAGGCAGTCATTGAATAGGACCACCCACTGGACTAGAATGCATACAAACACTAGGGAATCTTTTCCAACAATCTTATATTTCATTCTGTTCAGCTTCTTATTCTGTATACTATGCTGTCCACAGATTAGACTGCATGTACAATGTGACAGGTTCCCTTTACAGTTTCTAAATAAAATGTCATGGCAGTCTGCATATGACTCTGCAAGGACGTTTTAGAATGTCTTCACAGAGCCAGGAGGAGAAGGCAGAGAAGGTTTATTATGGTCTCTGCCTTCTTGATCTGTGCATACAGTTCATGTAACAGGAAAAATCTGCAATAAAATACATTTATGGTATGGGTGCCACAATATGTAAAATGAAGAAATAAAGCTATCTGTAGTTTGTAGCCTCACCCCAATTATAACTATTTATCCCATATAGAAAAATAAATGTAATGGGAAGGGACAAATAATTTAATTGGCACTTCATACTATTAGGGTATGTTCACACAGGACTTTTTTGCTGCGTTTTTTTATGCTAATTTTCAGCTGCTTTTTACAGTACCAGCAAAGCCTATGAGATTTCAGAAATCTCATGCACACACATTGGTTTTTTGTTTGATCAGTATTTTGTGCTTTGCTGCGTTTTTTTGACATAGAGCATGTCACTTCTTTCAGCGTTTTTGCTGCGTTTTTTCACCCATTGACTTGAATGGGTGTTGAAAAAAACGCAGCAAAAACGCAGGTATCATTATTTGCTGCGTTTTTGCTGCTGAAAATCCAAGAACATTAGCCTGGAAAAAGAGAAAAAAAAACTAATTTGCCTCTTCGTCCGGTCCAGTGGCATGGTTGCGCCTCTTAACTGAACTGTGCACTTCCCATGCTGCAAGCAGAGACCACTGTGCCTCTGACCCATCGGGGGCGCACACAGGGAAAGCGAAGCTGGCGGATTAAAACGCTCCAGTGATCCGCGCAGCACTTGCAAGTTCTATAGCAAAGAATTTGTAGCAACATCTCTGAAGAGGCAATTTGCGTATTAGCATTTATGTGGCACCCAATTCTGAATTGCAGGTACCACCCTGATGTCCTAGAGTCAGTATATGAACAGATTCTGTTCCTTATTCTGCTGCATTGTTTCCATCTTTTCCAGGTAAAGTAGAGGAGGAATATCGCCATCAGCTTGGCAGTTACGGGATATCTGGTGAACTTGCAGTACGGCCTGTAGCTAGTTTGTCCGGAGGCCAAAAGAGTCGTGTGGCGTTTGCACAAATGACAATGCTTTAGTAAGTTACCGTGACTTCTGCTTCTTTTTATAGTGGACATTCTATATTTCTATAGAGGGGAAAATGGTTATTACATTTCCTTCCTTTTTTTTTTTCGTCAGTCCAAACTTTTACATTCTGGATGAGCCGACCAATCACCTTGATATGGAGACGATTGAAGCTTTGGGAAGAGCACTGAATAAATTCCGGGTTGGTTCTTTTACCCTTTCCTCCTACTTTCTGCATATGATAAGACTTACTTATACATGTGTTTAAAATATGATCTTTTGTCATAGACACAAGTATGACACACCGTATTGGTGATACTAGACACCTGGATGATGGGGCTCTACATTAATGTTCATTCTGACAGTCCATATGTTCTGGTGTTTCAGAAAGTAGAACATTTGCTGCAGAGGGGTATTCCTGGTGCCACTGGTGTACATTCATATGCCACAGCAAATACCAGACAATTATGTGTATATAATTATATATAAATTTATTTATTTAATGTTGTTCCTAATCCTAGTTCTGTTCTGCCTGAAGAGATCTGTTGAGCCTTACCATGCAGTTGCCAAAACTAGGATGCCATTAAAATAAGGAAGTATAAAGCTTTCCCCTAGGCCTGGGCTACACTGTGACTTTTTCTAGCATTACTGATTGATTTTAACTATTAAGTGGCAGCTACAGTCAATCCGATTGCATACAACTTAATGTATTGCTTTGGACTGCAGCTCTAGCAAAGTAGCTAAAATCTATCAGTAGTGCTGCAGAAGGTCGCAGTGTAGCCCAGGCCTTAGAAGTACATTTTCCTTTCTGATTCTTTGCTTTGCGTGTTTAGCCTAGTATTCAAGTTCCATTTGTTATATCCTTTCTCTAGGGAGGAGTAATCCTGGTTTCCCACGATGAGCGATTCATCCGCCTTGTTTGTCACGAGCTATGGGTCTGTGAGAATGGCGGCGTGACTCGAATCGAGGGAGGTTTTGATGAATACCGGGACATCTTGCACGAGCAGTTCCGCAAGGAGGGCTTCCTATAGTGAACTCTACCGGAGTTTGCCGACGCTCTTGGTGTCCTGTACATACGGATAGTCTAACCTTGGAGCAAAGCAGATGTTCTACAAAGATGGGCCCTAGGACACTACAGCCAATGAGACTGTTCTAGCCGTGGGAAGATATTTATTACTCCACCAGTAAAGACTGGGCAGAGATGGCAGTTTATGTTGTTGCATGCTCTGCTGCACATTGTCATGTAATTCCTGTGCCTAACCCACTTTTCTACTGTCCCCTTGTCTTACAGCAGGTCCGAGCTCGCATACGATTCTCTGCCATTATTTATTTCAAGTGTATATCAAAGGTCTGATTCTCATCATGTAACACTGCAGACGGACAATGATTTTTATTGCAGAAAATGTTTGTATTTTAACGTCATAACGTCTTGTTCCTGCAGTATGCGGTCATCCCTCATTAGTCATGGATTGATATATGGTGTAATATAATGGTGGGAGTATATGATGTGTAAGACTCTTGTGCTTGTTAAGTTGTGGGAACGTCTTCATCTCACAATATACTCCTCTTAAGACAGCAGCCAAGGATTATGTTCCTGTGAGTCAGTTATGTACCGATACTGCTTGTCCTCTGTATTGGCAGAATGGTCTCCTCCCCGAGTCCTTTCGACAAGTTTTTATTCTCCCTGTCTGCAGTAGCCCTGTTTTATCCCGGAGGTCATGACACAGTTGATGACCAGCTCTTGCTCCATAGTAGTGTGCAGTCAGCATGTTGCTCAATGTAGACCACCATCTCTTGCTTCCTGTTAAGTTATTAGTGGTGCCAAGAAATGGAGACTAACCGGATGTAAATAAAGAGCAGAATCCTATTTCTTGTGTCTTATCTAACTTTTGTTGCTTGGAGTTACTTACTTTCCACCAGAGAATAGTCCCGAAGGTGAATAAATTGTATTTATTTCTCTAATTACTAATAGCACTGTGCCCCCCCCCCCTCACATTCCCTCCTTAGGCAGAATAGGTCTCATGCTTAATACCTGACGGGTGCCTTGGTGACTTTCCAGTCCAGCGTGCAGCATTGTTTGTCAAGGCCCAATGCAGATATGAAAGATGCTGCCCAACCCTTTTATAGATAATCTGTCAGCTGGTCTGTGTAATCTGAAAGCAGCATGATGTAGGGGCAGATAAACTGATTTTATTAACACCTGCAGCCCAATAAGTGACACATTGCTGGAATCAGGCTATCAGCTGGATGCTATCACTGCAGGACTAAGGCCGCTTTCACACTTCCTTCTTTGTAGCCCCGTCGAGATACGTTGTTTTTTGAGAAAACAGGATCCTGCATTTTCTCATAGACTTGTATTAGCGACGGATGCCCACACGTTTGTCCGTCGTGCACTGGATCCTGGGGAATTTGACGGACCGTCATTTGGAACGTTTTTTGTCTGCAGTAGGAAAACGTTCCCCGACGCCTCCTGCGGCATACATCGTTGCACAGAATGGGAGCCTATAGACACTGGATCCTGCGCACACTGTGAAACTCAGGAATCCAGTGACGGATGCAGTTTTTACATCTGAGCATGCCTGGAAGCATTTTCCAATCTCTCTCTTTCTCTCTCCCATCCCTCCCCCTTTCTCTCCCCCTCTCCTCAGCCCGGGACTCATGCGACGCATCCGTCATAACACTGGATGCGTTGCACACGTTTTCCTCTAATTTTGCAACGTCCGTCGTTACGTCAGTTCACTGCACTCTGACACAGGATGACCGACGGAAGTGTGAAAGAAGTCTAAAAGTGTCGTACTTCCTAGTCAACTGCTCTGTGTAACCCGCCACCATCAACTTTCTATCAATGCATAGTATACACAGAAAGCTGGCAATAGGTGGTGTGAGGTCAGCAGGCAGAGAACTGGTAGATCTGCACAAGATAAAATTGTGATTGCATCAAAATAACAGCAGTATGTGACACATTGCTGGAATCAGGGTCTCTGTCCCTACATCAGATTACATAGCAAAAGCGTGGGACAGATTCCCTTCGTTATAGATCCACAATTGAGTACCCCTGCTCAGCAGGGCCAGGTATGTACAGGTGATAAGAGATAAAGTAAATAGGACAAGAATGTTCTCATTCACTGGCAGCAAGCAAGGAAAGAAACATTAAAACAATTAGAACATTTCTCAACTTTTTATTATACAGTAGTTAACCCCTTTACCCCCAAGGGTGGTTTGCCCGTTAATGACCGGGCCAATTTTTACAATTCTGACCACTGTCCCTTTATGAGGTTATAACTCTGGAACACTTCAACGGATCGTGATGATTCTGACATTGTTTTCTCGTGACATATTATACTTAATGTTGGTGGTAAAATTTATTTGATATTACCTGCGTTTATTTGTGAAAAAAATGGAAATATGGTTAAAGTTTTGAAAATTTTGCGATTTTCCAACTTTGAATTTTTATGCCCTTAAATCACAGAGTTATGTCACACAAAATACTTAATAAGTAACATTTCCCACATGTCAACTTTACATGAGCACAATTTTGGAGCCCAAATTTTTTTTGTTAGGGAGTTATAAGGATTAAAAGTTGACCAGCAATTTCTAATTTTTACACCACCATTTTTTTAGGGACTACATCACATTTGAAGTCACTTTGAGGGGTCTATATGATAGAAAATACCCAAGTGTGATACCATTCTAAAAAACTGCACCCCTCAAGGTGCTCAAAACCACATTTAAGAATTTTATTAACCCTTCAGGTGTTTCACAGGAATTTTTGGAATGTTTAAAAAAAAAAAAAATAACAAGTTTTTTTCACAAAAATTTACTTTAGCTCCAATTTATTTTATTTTACCACAGGAGAAATTGGACCCCAAAAGTTGTTGTACAATTTGTTCTGAGTATGCTGATACCCCATATGTGGGGGTAAACCACTGTTTGAGCGCATGGCAGAGCTCAGAAGGGAAGGAGCTCCATTTGACTATTCAATGCAAAATAGACTGTAATTGAGATAGGACGCCATGTCGCATTTGGAGAGCCCCTGATGTGCCTAAACATTGAAACCCCCCACAAGTGACACCATTTTGGAAAGTAGACCCCCCTAAGGAACTTATCTAGATGTGTGGTGAGCACTTTAAACCCCCAAGTGTTTCACTACAGTTTATAACGCAGAGCTGTGAAAATAAAAGCCCCCGGTTTTGTATTTTCCCAAGGGTAACAGGAGAAATTGGACCCCAAAAGTTGTTGTCCGGTTTGTACTGAGTACGGTGATACCCCATATGTGGGAGAAAACTACTGTTTGGGCGCATGGCAGAGCTTGGAAGGGAAGGAGCGCCGTTTGGAATGCAGACTTAGATGGAATGGTCTGCAGGCGTCACATTGCGTTTGGAGAGCCCCTGATGTACCTAAACAGTAGAAACCCCAAGTGACCCCATATTGGAAACTAGACCCCCCCAAGGAACGTATCTAGATGTGTTGTGAGAACTTTGAACCCCCAAGTATTTCACTACAGTTTATAACGCAGAGCCGTGAAAATAAAAAAATCATTTTTTCCCGCAAAAATGATTTTTTAGCCCCAAAAATTTTTATTTTCCCAAGGGTGACAGGACAAATTGGTCAACAACTTTTGGGGTCCAATTTCTCTGAAGTACACTGATACCCCATATGATGGGGTAAACCCCTATTTTGACACACAGGAGAGCTCGGAAGAGAAGGAGCACTGTTTTACTTTTTCAACGCAGAATTGACTTGAATTGAGATCGGACGCCATGTCGCGTTTGGAGAGCCCCTGATGTGCCTAAACAGTGGAAACCCCCCAGTTCTAACTGAAACCATAAACCAAACACACCCCTAATCCCAACCCTAACCACACCACTAACCTGAACATGCCCCTAACCCTATTCCCAACCATATGCCTAACTACAACACACCCCTAACCCTAATCCCAACCCTAACCACACCCCTAACCCTGACACACGCCTAACCCTTATCCCAATCGTATATATAATACAAACCCTAACTTTAGCCCCAACCCAAACCCTAACTGTAGCCCCAACCCTAACCCTAATGGGAAAATGGAAATAAATACATTTTTTTAATTTTATTATTTTACTCTGTCGCCTCATTGGAGGACACAGGACAATGGGTGTTATGCTGCTGTCCACCAGGAGGCGACACTATGCATAATCTGAAAAAGATTAACCGTGGCTCCTCTGCAGTATACACCGCTGGACGGCATCAGCCTTCTCCAGTTTTTGCTTAGTGTTGCATAGGAGGCACACCTGAAATTTTTTTTAACTCCGTTTTTTCCGACGGGATTACAGATCAAGAAAAGTGGGTCTCCTGTGAGACTCCCGGCATGGCTCCTTCTTCGGCCCCCTATTACGGGGTGCCCGGTTGAAGTCGAGATGGCTATTCCCCATGTCGCTCCTTCCCCAGTCCCTCGGGTGCTGGTTTGAAGTTGAGACCTCCCTCCTTCCCCAATTCCTTTTGGTTTCTGGGTTGAGGGCGAGGATAAAGCCCCCTGATGGTGACAGCAGCACCCTCCCTAATCCCAATCTGGGGGCATTAGGTTGAGACGCCTCAGGTAGGGCCTGTACAGGCAGCATTCTGCAGCTTCCAGCAGTATAGGCCAGCATAATGCGGCTGCATCCAGGGACCCCAGCCTAGCTGCGGGCTCCTGTCGGGGCTGGGGGGAGTGCAGGCAAGCATGGCACGATAGAGAGAGGAAGACGTAACAAGAACAAGATACACGGCACTCTATAGATTTGTGAGTAGAGGTGCTCAAGTAGGGTTTCCAGCCCCTTAAATCAACTGTATTAAGTTGCCTGGAGCGCTGGTGGCGTGCTGAGACGCTGAGGGAGTCACGTGACTCAGCGTCTCAGCAAGCCACCAGCGCTCCAGGCAACAGAACGTGCACAGTGTGGGCACATCGTATGTCCAAGCAGCTTAATCTGCTCAGTCACGGTCTCCATTAGTGCCTCTGAAATTTGCCTCTACATATAGTGTCAGCATACTCACGCATCTGGTTATATGTCCAGATCCTACGCTCCAGATAAACTTGCTCTGAGGAAGGTCCACAAAGGACCGAAAACGTTGAGCAAGATACGAGCTACAGCTGATCTGTTTGTCCTGATGCAAAATAAATGACTTTATTTTCTACAAGCATTGTTGAGTGCCAAGTTTTTTGATACAATAGAGAGAGGGCTCCCTGCGCCCCTTTCTCTGCTACATCACCAGCTCTATAGTGCCTCAGGGGGATCCCTCGCCGGGCCCCCCTTCCGATTATAGCCCCACCGCTATCCTGCCTTTATATCCGGGGGGGTCCGGTTCAGATTCGCCCCACCCCAGGCTTTCGTGCCGGCCTGGAGCTTTTCTGGGCATCAGGCATCTAATTTAGGCAGCGGCTTCGGCCTAGCTGAAGCCGCCACCTCCTCTCCGCCCCATGGCCCGCCCCTCGGATGACAAATATGACACTACAGTGTCAGAGGGGGCGGATCGAGACAGGGCGTGTTTTTTACACAGCTCTGCCGCCCTTTTTCAGCTCTCCGCCCCCTTCTCCACCTCGGCGGCCATTTTTGCTGCAGGACAAGGATTAACCCTGCATCTCCCGGTCAGCAGGACCAGGTCAGCCAGTCTCTGGGGGGCACAGGACTGTGGATCTTCGGCGCTGGACCTAGGGGGCAAACTGGTGGGGTAAGATCATAGCTGGGTTTTTTACTCGGCTATGAATCCATATTCCCTATAAGGCACCCCTATAGGTTCCTCTGCATAGCCACCCCTGTAGGGTCCTCTGCATAGCCAGCCCTTCTGCACTCTGTGCACTATGCTGGGCTCAAGGTCCAAGAGAACCAGGCAGGAATGCTATTATGCATTCTGCACAGCCTGCAGGACCGCTCTCCCCAGTGGCAGCACGTACCCGCACTGCCAGGACTGCATCCAGACTACTGTGTCAGAGCCCCAAGAAGCCCCTGCCAATGCCTCGGTGTCTAATGCCACGCTGGAATGGGTCACTCATATGTCGCAATCTATGATGCGGTCTATAGATAACCTAACATTGCTTCAGGCTCTGCAGGGTCATGCCTCTGCTATGACCGTTACCCAGCAAATGGAGAGCTTGACTCAGGAACAGGACGACCCTGGCACTTCCACGTCTAGGTCAGGACGCAAGCGGACCCATAGGTCAAGTCCATCTGCATCATCCCATAGCACATGGTCATCCCCTTCTAGAGAGAGACACCGTAGTTCCAGGTTATCTAGACCGTCCCCTTCCAGGGGCAGACAATGCAGATCTCCGCAATCCCCGACCAGAGAAGGCCTCCGCCCCAGCTCACCCAGCAGGGGACGCCTCAGTGATACACAGAATTCGGAAGGCATCTGTGACTCCGACTCAGACAAGGAAACGGAGGGGTCCCTGATCCCAATCCCCCTAGCAATAAAGCGCTAGTTGAGGACATAATCTCTTCCATCCATTGGGTGCTGGACATTTCTGATCCACCACCAGAGGCCCCAGAACACAAGATTTCCTTTGAAGAAGCTCTGAAGCCCCCTAAGGTTTTCTCTAACGACCCAGAGGTTAAGGCGATCCTTAAAAAGCAGCTCTCACAGCCTGAGAGAAAATTCGCTAATCGCAAATATCTAGAGGCGAGGTACCCCTTCCCGCAGAAGGACACCAAGGAATGGACAGATCCACCCGAAGTGGACCCCCCAGTCTTTAGACTAGCAGCACAGACCCTCCTTTCACTGCCAGATAGCTCAACCCTCAGGGATACAGCAGACTGGCAGGTAGAACTCATGGCTCGTTCAATTTTCGAGGCTGCAGGGGCATCCCTGGCTCACGCGTTTGCTTCAGTTTGGGCTGCCAAAAAATTTACAAGCTGGCCTCCAAGCATCCGCTCCTGAGTAGTGTTGAGCATTCCGATACTGCAAATATCGGCTATCGGCCGATATTCGTTGTATCGGAATTCCGATACTGAGTTCCGATATTTTTGCGATACCGGAATCGGAAGTTTCCATAATGTAAAGATGCACTATAATGGAGTGTGGGCGGAGACTGTGTGTGTGCCTGCCGGGGCTCTGTGTGTGCCTGCCAGGAGTCTGTGCAGGATGCCGGGGGTCTGTGCGGCCCTGCCGGGGCTTTGTGCAGCGTTCCGGGGCTCTGTGCGGGCTAGCGGGGGTCTGCGTGTGTGCAGGTAACGTCCGATGGGACTACAAGTCCCATCGGACGATGTCTGCAACAGTGACAGTGATTGACACCTTAGCCAATGATGGGACAGTAGTAGTCCTATCATCCGGCTAATGTGTTGAATGTAAATTAAAAAAAAAGAAAACATACATACATGCATACCATACATACTACATACATACTATACATACATGCTAACTACATACATGCTACATACAATACATTCATACATACAATACATACAGTACATTAAACATAGAGTACATACTCACCATTACTTGTCACTTTGTTCCCCGAAGCCAGTGTCATCTGTAAAAAAAGATTAAAATAACAAACAACCAATATACTCCCTGTCCGCAGAAATCCACGAGTGTCCCCTGATGATCTCCCGTGGAGAACGGCAGCATCAGCTGATGCAAATGTGCTCGCAGGATGCGTTTTTTTCCCATAGACTTGTATTAGCGATGGATGGCCACACGTCGCGTCCGTCTTGCAACGGATCCGTCGTGTTTTGGCAGACCGTCGGCACGAAAAAACATTCAAGTGAACATTTTTTTGTCCGTCGCGTCCACCATTTTCTACCGCACATGCGCGGCCGAAACTCCGCCTTCTCCTCCCCGGACTTCAGAATGGGCAGCGGATGCGTTAAAAAAGCGAGAATTAGAATTATTTCTATCCGTGCCTTTCACAAATAGATCCGTGTGCAACCTCCCCCCCCCACTCTTATACACACATGTATCTAAAAATTGCATTTTTGTTTGAGAACAATCCATGGTAAACCCAAGTTCTGGGTAAATGTCATTCAGATATTGAAAAAATAGTTCCAATTCATCCCTATTGCCATCCCACACCAGGAAGATGTTGTCGATGTAGCGCCGCCAGCCCCTAACACGGCCCTAAAACCTAGAACTGTACACATGCTCGCCCTCCAGGACAGCCATAAAGATGTTTGCATATGTGGGGGCCACATTGGACCCCATGGCTGGCCAACGACGCTGAAGGTAGTAGCCATCACCGAAAAGGAAAAAATTCCTCTCCAGGACAAACTCCAACAGCGTCAGAGCGAACTGTGCACAGTCCGGGGCCATGTCGGAGCCGGCCAGCGTCACCTCGACTGCCGACAACCCCCTGGTGTGTTCAATGGACGTACTGTATATAGGGATGTTACGTCAAAAGAAACCAACCATGTGGAATCAGTCACCTGTAAATCTGTAAGAGACCCAATAAAATCACTTGTGTCCCTAGTGTAGGAAGGGGCCAAAACCACAAATCTCCTCAATAAGCGATCCAAGAGAATTGAAACCTTGTTACACAGAGAACCCCTGCCCGACACAATTGGTCGACCAGGGGGTACAGTATTGGCACCACCGGAAATTCAACCTTCAGATATTTAGCCATTTTAGAATCAATTAAACCCCCACAGAGAGCATCATCAATAATCCCTTCAAGTTCCAGCTTTAAATCTCTGAGTAGGATTCATCTGTAATTTTTCATAAACATTGGGGTCCGAAAGCTGTGAATGGATTTCACCGATGTATTGTGAAGTATCCATCACCACCAAAGCCCCGCCCTTATCGGCTGGCTTGATGGTGATGGATTTGTTAGATTTCAGGACCCCAATTTCCTTACGCTCGGCATAACTCAAATTGGGACGACCACAACCTCCCCCCTTCGATCTCAATTTCGCTATGTCCGTCTTCACAAATTTTGAGAATGTCTCAATAATCGGATAGTGATCCGGAGGTATAAAATCACTCTTATCATAGAGACCCAATGCACTAAGTGAAAGCCCCTAGTGTATAGCCGGAGTCACAGATTTCTCTTTACCAGAAAAAAAAAATACCATTTGTTACTACATATGATGGAATGAGTAAGCAAGTCTCTAATATTATATGTAGGCATTGGCCACTCTTGGGTAAGGGTCATACTAATATTGTGGAATTTCAACTTCCTCCACTGTTTTCCTTTAGACGAAATAGGAATTTGAAAGATTAATTGGTTATATCGGACATAGGAAGTACGAAAAGAGATTTGCAAACTACCTTTAGCTGCCCAAGTATGGGTAATTTCCTATGCTTGGGATGTGCTTGTTGTTATAACATGATTAAGGGTTCCTCTTTCTGTCATCCACGTACGGGGAAGAAATATGAGATACATGGGAGGTTTACGTGTACGAGTAGTTTCATAGTCTATGTCCTGAGTTGCTCTTGTGGTCTCTTCTATGTGGGAGAGACCACTATGGAGATCAAAGCGAGAATTAGTAAACACAAAAGTACCATCAGGACTGAACTCCCCGTACCTAGACATTTTTTGAGTATGGGTCATTCAACAAATCAGTTGAGATTCAGAGTAATAGATGACGTGCCGACCTTGAGACGGGGGTTATGGTTATGAGTTGGTTGCATCAGACACAACAGGAACAGCTAACTTGTAGAATGTTCATGCACTTGTCGATTTGCAAATGTTAAGCAGCCTAAGGCTGGGCAGACACTAGTATGGGGGACTGGAATATGTATGGTCATATTATATCTCTTTGAGGCCTTCTTTTTGACCTAATGACTATGTGTTATTTATTCTGCTATGTTCCGGTTGTGTCTGATGTTGCATATGTCACATATGAGAATTTATATTGCCCTTTGTAAACTAAGTGGGAAATACCCCTGAGTTGTTGGTTTCTCTATATACTTATGAATCTGTCTTTATATTTACTTTGTTACTGATTGTTTTCTATAGTTATGAGTTGTTGCATCAAACACAATGGGTATAGCTAAAGGTACCGTCACACTCAGCAACTTTGCAACGAGAACGACAACGATCCGTGACGTTGCCGCGTCCTGTATAGCGATCTCGTTGTGTTTGACACGCAGCAGCGATCTGGATCCCGCTTTGCCATCGCTGGTCGGAGCTAGAAGTCCAGAACTTGATTTCGTCGCCAGGTCGGCGTGTATCGTCATGTTTGACATCAAAAGCAACGACGCCAGCAACGTTTTACATGGAGCTAACAACCAGCGAGAACGATAAGTGAGTCGCCGTTACGTCACTGGATCGCTCCTGCATCGTTCTGGAGTTGCTGTGTTTGACGTCTACAGCGACCTAAACAGCGACGCTCCAGAGATCTAGTTTAGGTCGGCTCGTTGTCTATATTGCTGCAGCGTCGCTGAGTGTGACAGTACCTTAACTTGTAGAATGTTTATGCCCTTGTCAATTTGTGAATGCTAAGCAGCTTGAGGCTGGGCAGACGTTAGCATGGGGGACTGGGATATATATATATATACTAGCTATTGAACCCATTCTATGCCCGGGTGGCGAGCATTTATATTGGTATATGGTCTCCATCCTGGTATGTGCTGCTCCATCCTGCGCCCCCCCATCCTGTCATGTGCTGCTCCCATCCTGCACCCCCATTCTGACATGTGCTGCTCCCATCCTGCACCCCCATTCTGACATGTGCTGCTCCCATCCTGCGCCTCCATTCTGACATGTGCTGCTCCCATCCTGCGTCCCCATCCTGTCATGTGCTGCTCCCATCCTGCATCCCCATCCTGTCATGTGCTGCTCCCATCCTGCGCCCCCATTCTGTCATGTGCTGCTCCCATCCTGCGCCCCCATTCTGTCATGTGCTGCTCCCATCCTGCACCCCCGTTCTGTCATGTGCTGCCCTATTCTGTCATGTGCTGCTCCCATCCTGCGCCCCCGTTCTGTCATGTGCTGCTCCCATCCTGCGCCACCGTTCTTTAATTTGCTGCTCCCATCCATATGCCCCATACGCTGCTCCATAAAGGTTTATGGCCCCCATAAAATGCTCCATAGTATATGCCCCGTACACTGCTCCATAAAGGTTGATGGCCCCCATAAGATGCTCCATAGTATATGCCCCCGTACACTGCTCCATAAAGGTTTATGGCCCCCATAAGATGCTCCATGGTATTGGCCCCCGTACATTTCTCCATTATGGTTTATGGCCCCCATAAGATGCTCCATAGTATATGCCCCGTACACTGCTCCATTATGGTTTATGGCCCCCATAAGATGCTCCATAGTGTATGCCCCCGTACACTGCTCCATTATGGTTTATGGCCCCATAAGATGCTCCATTATGGTTTATGGCCCCATAAGATGCTCCATTGTATATGCCCCGTACGCTGTTCCATAAAGGTTTATGGCCCCCATAAGATGCTCCATACTATATGCCCCCGTACACTGCTCCATTATGGTTTATGGCCCCATAAGATGCTCCATTATGGGTTATGGCCCCATAAGATGCTCCATTGTATATGCCCCGTATGCTGCTGCAATATATAAAAAAAAAAAAATACCATACCTATGGTCGCTGGGCGCCGAGTGCTGGGGGGCCTGAGCAGGCGGGGACACCGGCGCGCTGTGGGGGTCAGGTGCCGGTATCGCCGCCAGCTCAGGCCCCCCAGCACCAGGGGCGGATTATCAGAGGGTCAATATGGGCGGTAGCCCAGGGCCCAGTGGTCTGGGGGGCCCTGGGCTACCGCACAGATTGACCCTCCACTAATTGTCTGAATGCCCGCCGGCATTTGTGTGCCCCCGGTCCCGGTGGGCAGAGAGAGGTGGCCCGCATTGGTTGGGAGGTGCGAGTCCCTGCACCAGGCCTGCACAGCAGCACACCACATAATGGCTGCTCTGTGCACAGGACCTGTGATGAGGTCACAGGATGGGAGGAGTCAGGGGTCACATGATCGGGAGGAGGACCTCCGTGTACAGGACTTTGCTGGTTGCCATGGCGCCGCAGGAAGGTAAGGCAGCGTATGTGTGAGGTCAGGAGGTGTTTACAGGGTGGATATAGCAGAGCCGTGTGTGTACGAGGTGTATGGATCAGAGCAGCGTGTGAAAGGTCTATGGAGCGGAGTCGTGTGCATGAGGTGTACGGAGCGTAGCCGCGTGTGTACGAGGTGTACGGAGCAGAGCAGCGTGTGTATGAGGTGTACGGAGCGGAGTCGTGTGTACAAGGTGTACGGAGCACAGCCGCGTGTGTACGAGGTGTACGGAGCCCAGCCGCGTGTGTACGAGGTGTACGGAGCAGAGCAGCGTGTGTATGAGGTGTACGGAGCGGAGTCGTGTGTACAAGGTGTACGGAGCACAGCCGCGTGTGTACGAGGTGTACGGAGCCCAGCCGCGTGTGTACGAGGTGTACGGAGCACAGCCGCGTGTGTACGAGGTGTACGGAGCAGAGCAGCGTGTGTATGAGGTGTACGGAGCGGAGTCGTGTGTACAAGGTGTACGGAGCACAGCCGCGTGTGTACGAGGTGTACGGAGCAGAGCAGCGTGTGTATGAGGTGTACGGAGCGGAGTCGTGTGTACAAGGTGTACGGAGCACAGCCGCGTGTGTACGAGGTGTACGGAGCCCAGCCGCGTGTGTACGAGGTGTACGGAGCACAGCCGCGTGTGTACGAGGTGTACGGAGCACAGCCACGTGTGTATGAGGTGTACGGAGTAGTGCCGTGTGTGTACGAGATGTATGGAGAGGAGCCGTATGTGTATGAGGTGTACGCAGCGGAGCTGTGTGTGTGCAAGGTATGCGGAGCAGTGTGTGCAATGTGTATGGAGCGGAGCGGTGTGTGTATGAGGTGTACGGAGTAGTGCCGTGTGTACGAGATGTATGGAGCGGAGCCGTGTGTGTATGAGGTGTATGGAGCGGAGCCGTGTATGAGGTGGTTGGAGCAGAGCCGTGTGTGTATGAGGTGTATGGAGCAGAGCCGTGTATGAGGTGTATGGAGCGGAGCTGAATGTGTACGGAGCGGAGCCGTGTGTGTATGAGATGTATGGAGTGGAGCCGTGTGTACGGAGCGGAGCCGTGTATGCAAAGTTTACGGAGCGCAGCCGCGTGTGTAGGAGTAGCTATGTGTGGCCATTATCATGTGCGGCCAATATACAGTAAGGAGCATCATGTGTGGCCATTATACAGTATGGAGCATCATGTGCGGTCATTATACAGTATTATTGAGCATCATGTGCGGTCATTATACAGTATGGAGAATCATGTGTGGCCATTATACAGTATGGAGCATCATGTGCGATCATTATACAGTATGGAGCATCATGTGCGGTCATTATACACTATGGAGCATCATGTGTGGTCATTATACAGTATGGAGCATCATGTGCGGTCATTATACACTATGGAGCATCATGTGCGGTCATTATACACTATGGAGCATCATGTGCGGTCATTATACAGTATGGAGCATCATGTGCGGTCATTATACACTATGGAGCATCATGTGTGGTCATTATACAGTATGGAGCATCATGTGCGGTCATTATACAGTATGGAGCATCATGTGCGGTCATTATACAGTATGGAGCATGATGTGCAGTCATTATACAGTATGGAGCATCATGTTCGGCTATTATACAGTATGGAACATCATGTGCGGTCATTATAAAGTATGGAGCCTCATGTGCGGTCATTATACAGTATCGAGCATCATGTGCGGCTATTATACAGTATGGAACATCATGTGCGGTCATTATACAGTATGGAGCATCATGTGTGGCCATTATACAGTATGGAGCATCATGTGCCGTCATTATACAGTATGGAGCATCATGTGCGGCTATTATACAGTATGGAGCATCATGTGTGGCCATTATACAGTATGGAGCCTCATGTGCGGTCATTATAAAGTATGGAGCATCATGTGTGGCCATTATACAGTATAGAGCATCATGTGCGGTCATTATACAGTATGGAGCATCATGTGTGGCCATTATACAGTATGGAGCATCATGTGCTGTCATTATACAGTATGGAGCATCATGTGCTGTCATTATACAGTATGGAGCATCATGTGCAGTCATTATACAGTATGGAGCATCATGTGCTGTCATACAGTATGGAGCATCATGTGCAGTCATTATACAGTATGGAGCATCATGTGCGGCTATTATACAGTATGGAGCATCATATGCGGTCATTATACAGTATGGAGCATCATGTGTGGCCATTATAGAGCATCATGTGCGGTCATTATACAATATGGAGCATCATGTGTGGTCATTATACAGTATAGAGCATCATGTGCGGTCATTATACAGTATGGAGCATCATGTGTGGCCATTATACAGTATGGAGCATCATGTGTGGCCATTATACAGTATTGAGCATCATGTGCGGTCATTATACAGTATGGAGCATCATGTGCAGTCACTATACAGTATGGAGCATCATGTGTGGCCATTATACAGTATTGAGCATCATGTGGGGTCATTATACAGTGTTGAGCATCATGTGGGGCCATTATACAGTATTGAGCATCATGTGGGGTCATTATACAGTATTGAGCATCATGTGGGGCCATTATACAGTATTGAGCATCATGTGGGGTCATTATACAGTATTGAGCATCATGTGGGGCACTTATACAGTATTGAGCATCACGTGGGGTCATTATACAGTATTGAGCATCACGTGGGGCCATTATACAGTATGGAGCATCATGTGTGGCCATTATACAGTATGGAGCATCATGTGTGGCCATTATACAGTATGGAGCATCATGTGTGGCCATTATACAGTATTGAGCATCATGTGGGGTCATTATACAGTATTGAACATCATGTGTGGCCATTATACAGTATTGAGCATCATGTGGTCATGTGGGGTCGTTATACAGTATGGAGCACTGTGTGGCCATTATACAGTATCGAGCACTGTGTGGCCATATTTTTTTTTTATAATTATTCTTTATGAAGTGTGATCAGCAGTGCTAAATGGGTGTGGTTGAGACATGGATATGGGTGTGACTAGTGAATGGGTGTGGTCAGAGGTGTGTCCTAAAATTTGCTGCGGCGCGCAACGCAAACTTTGTCCCTCTTTCCCAACTTCAAAAGTTGGGAGGTATGGTAATATGTGGTCTGGAAATGGTGCGGTGGTATTTGTCCCTTGTATGTGCTATTATTCGATCACTGTGGTTGTAATTTGTGGTCTGGTCATGGTGCGGTGGTATTTGTTCCTTGTATGTGATATTATTGGTCAAGATATACCTAAATTGTATTGCAGATTTTAACAAATATTTCCTAGGTTACAGTAGAGTAGGGCCCGGCCCTTTTTCTGGAATAATCTGGTTCGGGTATATCATGACCCCCGTCACATGACCCCCGTCACGTGACCCCCGTCACATGACCCCCGTCACATGACCCCCGTCACATGACCCCCGTCACATGACCCCCGTCACATGACCCCCGTCACATGACCGGGGGGGGCCCACAGTGTGTGAACAGCCCGGGGCCCTGGCTACCCTTAATCCACCCCTGCCCAGCACTTACTATATTCACCTGGCCCTGTTCCACCGCTGCGCGCCGCCATCTTCCCAGTCCTCTGGCTGTGACGGGTCAGTCAGAGGGCGGCGCTGGCGCGCATTAAGCGCGTCATCGCGCCCTCTGAACTGAAGGTCACAGGCCGAGGACCGGGAAGATGGCGCCGCGCAGCGGTGGAACGGGGCTAGGTGAATATAGCTCATACTTACCCTCCTGGCGGTCCCTGCTTCTCTGTTGGAGATCGCGGTGTGCGTTCAGTGTTTACGCATACCGCGATCTCCTGGGAGCGTCACTCTGTGAGGCCCAGACTGCGCCGGCGCTTGCGCAGTCTATAAAGACTTCGGACAGAGTGACGCTCCCTGCGTTATATTATAGATGGTCGGATTATGTCTCCTTGAGACCTTTCCCAATAACTGTTCATTTGGTATTTATTCTGCTATATTCCGGTTGTGTCTGATGTTGCATATGTATGTTCTTACATGTAATTATTGTGTTGAACAAATTGATTATGTTCAGTTCTTTAACTGTATTTAGATATGTTCGTTTTTGTACATGTATTTATTGTGTTGAACTGATTTATTATATGAATTATACGTATTTAGTCTTTCTTTATTGTGTATAGAGATGTGTAGGTTGTTTTTTTTCTATATGTATAATATTTTGGATTTTTATGTTCCCTGAGCACACTTTTTGGTTCAGCAGCTGCACCGCTGGAATAAGTGATGTACTAAGTATGTGGAAAATAGGTCCGCTATTGTGACTCCTGAAGATGTGCGCGGTCGGGTTGGCCAGAGAGAGCCTTCGGATTGGGACATGTGCAATGAGTGTCTTTAAGGACTTACATAGTGGATGCTTTCCGTTTCAGGAAAGCATCCACTATGTATTTCCTTTAAGTAGAGGGCTTTTCGGTCTCTTTCGTCCCGCTACATTTAGCCCAACTTGGGTCTCTCCCTAAGGTGGCTAGCATATATGTATCGCTTGCTCACCGAGCCCCACTCCATACAGCCAACCAATTCCAGCCCTGTGCTGATGAGGGCCTAAAGCCCGAAACACGTGTCCACAGGTAGGAATTGGTTGGCTGTGTAAATTTAGAAACTAATCCGCAGCATTGCACGCTTGGCGGTTCCAAGCGCTGTGGATTAGACTGGGGTGGAAAGATGATTTGCATAGCTCCGCCTACTGCAAAGGATTCTGGGTAAACCTGCTATTCTTTGTATTATGCTGCTTGCAAGTACTTTTTGTTTCACGAAAGCATCCACTATGTATTTCCTTTAAGTAGAGGGCTTTTCGGTCTCTTTCGTCCCGCTACATTTAGCCCAACTTGGGTCTCTCCCTAAGGTGGCTAGCATATATTTAAGGACTTAGACATCGCCGACCGGAAAGGACTTTGGAGGATATACGCATTTTTTTAACTGAGGAGCACAGACCTGGAGTTAACTTGGACATGCACAGTTTGGATAACTGTGCAATCACTGGAGGCCTGATACAGTTGTCTGGATGCTGAGGTGTAACGGCTGCTGTGATAGGCTTGGGAACTTTAAGGGCATGTCTGTGGGGGTGGTTATCGCCATGGGGACTGTAATGCTGTGCATTGATTGGTGTTATTTCTTTGTTTACAATTTAGTGAAGGGAGCTCTAATCTGATCTGACCTGCTCATAAGAGCAATCAGCTTTTTACTGTCTATTATATATATGGGCATTGTGGTAATAACTATATGGGACTGTTTTTAGTATTTTTGTATGTGTGTTTAGGTTATAATGTTTTTTTCACTTTTGTATTGACACCCTATTGGTGCTTTGTTAACCCCTTTACCCCCAAGGGTGGTTTGCACGTTAATGACCAGGCCAATTTTTACAATTCTGACCACTGCCCCTTTATGAGGTTATAACTCTGGAACGCTTCAACGGATCCAAGTGATTCTGACAGTTTTCTCGTGACGTATTGTACTTCATGATAGTAGTAAAATTTCTTTGTTATTACCTGCGTTTATTTGTGAAAAAAAGGAAATTTGGCGAAAATTTTGAAAATTTCACAATTTTCCAACTTAGAATTTTTATGCAATTAAATCACAGAGATATGTCGCACATAATACTTTTTTTTTTTATTTAAATAAATTTTTATTAACAAAATAAAGAACATCCGGATGTCATTTACATTGCATTATATCACATGCACGTTTTCTTATTTCAATACACCCCAACATTACCCCAACTACCCCCCACCCCCCTAAGACAGCTCATTCCCAATCTATACCCCACTGAGGCATTATCTGCCTCGTGTAGTTTATCCTAATCCAGATCTTAAGAAACTCGACGTCTATACTCCTCATTCCAATTCAAGCCAAGGAGACCACATCTTATTATACATATCTATTTTCCCCCTTTTTTTGTACACCCCCTTTTCCAATTTTAAACCATTTTGAACATATTGGAGAAATTCCCTTCTCGTAGGTGGTTCCACATTAATCCAATTTCGTGCTATCACTTTCCTTGCCATGTAGAGTAGCCTAGCGATTGCAACCTTCCAAGTATTATCAACTCCAATTTCTTCCACATATCCCAGCACGCATACCATCGGGTCTCTAAGAACTCTACACTTATACGCTACTTCAACCCGGCTCAAAACCACCACCCAAAAAGCAGCCAGCCTAGGACACGTCCACATCATGTGATATATTCCAGCCTTCTCACTTGCACACCTCGGACACTCAGAATTGGCACGCAATCCTGCTCTGTATCGCACTTCCGGAGATTTATATACTCTATGCAGAATATATAACTGCGAGAGTCTATATGGTTCACTCAAGGATAGTCGCGGAATCCACTCCATCACCGATTCCCAGGTTTCATTCTCCATCGGTCCTACGTCCCTCTCCCACTTAGCTCTCACCTTTATAGGGAAATCTAGTAAAAACGTGTGCATTAGGTCCTTATACAGAGTGGAAATAACTCCCCTTGTAGTCCCGTCACCACACACATACTCCAACACAATATCATCCTGAATTCTGAAATCCACCTTCTTCTTCTGAGCTCTAAAGGCATGCCTCATCTGCGCATACTGATATACCCCTGTGGATCGCAGCCCAAATTCTTCCTGCAATTGAGAAAAGGACTTCAATGCTTGCTGCTGAGTTATCTGGTGAACAAAACAAATTCCCTTATTCTGCCATTCCATCAGTCCTCCCAAAGCCTCAAATTCCTTTAAATTGTTATTAGACCATATCGGTGTGAATTTAGTCAACCCTGTAACCCCACGAATCTGCCTTAGTCTATTACATAATTTTCGAATCAGGAACAGGGTTGGGTATACTTTCCCCAAAGCGCCCAAAGAGCCATCCTCCAAACACCTGACCATCGGTCGTCGGTCCGTCACCTCTTCCATTAGATGTTGTACTGCACTGGATGACGCCCCTCGCGCCCAGCCCTTCAAATGCTGGCTCTGGGCCGCAAGGAAGTATATTTCCGGGTTGGGCAAAGCCAAACCACCATCCTCCTTGGGTCGCTGAAGCGTCTCCAGGCTAATACGTGGATATTGTCTACCCCATATCAAACTTCTAAAGAGGGCATTAATCTGCCTGAACTTCCCCCTAGGGATCCAAATTGGTGCGTTATGTAAAACATATAGGATTTTAGGCATCAGGACCATTTTAATAAGGTTTACTCTACCGACGACCGATAGATGTAATTTATTCCAGGCATCTACCTTCGCCTTGAGTACCCCCATAACAGGAGCCAAATTTCTTTGTAGGTACTCCGCAATTGGCACCGAGACATATATTCCAAGGTATTTAAATTTGGAAACCACCTGTAGCCTTTCATCACCAACACCCTCACTTACATTCTCACCTACGTCATCCACCCTAAAAAGAACCGACTTATCCCAATTAATTGTCAATCCTGACACAGCACCAAATCTCTCAACAATTTCAATGGCCCCTCTTAGTGAATCGTCTGGATCCGCCAGGAACAGCAAAACATCATCCGCGTATAGCGCTATTTTTTCCTCTATTTTCCCATACCTTAACCCAGGGACCCTATCAGACTGCCGAATCTTAGCGGCAAGAGGTTCTACAGCCAGCGCGAACAGGAGGGGTGAGAGCGGGCATCCCTGCCTAGTACCCCTAGCCAGCCCTATAGGTCGAGACAGCTCCCCGTTCACTCTAATTCTAGCCGACGGTGATGAATACAGCAGCTGTATCCAGGCCACAAACTGCGGACCAAACCCCATACATTCCAGCACCTGCCAGAGGTATCCCCATTCGACACTGTCAAACGCCTTATGTGCATCCAGCGATACAATCACTCTACGACCACCGTTATCAGACTCTACCTGCAAATTTACATACAACCTGCGCAAATTGATCGCCGTGGATCTGTCAGGCATAAAGCCAGATTGGTCCGAATGCACCAGACTCGCAATAACACTAGAGAGTCGGAGAGCCAACACCTTGGCCAAAAGCTTGACATCAATTGTTAGTAAAGAAATTGGGCGGTACGACTCCGGTTTCCCCAAGTCCTTATCCTTCTTTGGAATAACCACTATTATGGCCTCTCTCATAGAGGCTGGCAAACACCCACAGGACCTAGCTTCCTCCAGTACCATTTTTAATCTAGGAATCAACACTTCTGCCAACCCTTTATAGATCTCAGCGGGTAGCCCATCGACCCCAGGCGCCTTCCCATTAGCCATGGACATCAATGCCCGACTCAACTCCTCCTCAGTGATAGGGGCCTCAAGGCTCTCCCTATCTGCCTCATTCAGTTTCGGCAGATCCAGACCTTCCAAGAAAGTCAGAGTGTCCTCGACCGAATCACCAATCCGAGAGGAATACAAATCTGCATAGAAGTCCGCGAAGGCCCTCAAGATTTCAGGCGTTTCCGTAATTCTACCTCCACTTGCAGATTCCAAAGAGTGTATATATGAAGAACCTCTCTGAGCAGCAGCCACTACCGACAGCATATGTCCTGTCATGATTCCAATGGCAGGGAATCACAAAACGACAAGCACCAACGAGCTCTAGGGTGATGGAACCTGAGCTGACCGCGACCCTAAACCTGAACACACAAATAACAATAGCCGGGGAACGTGCCTACGTTGATACTAGACGTCTCGCACCAGCCGAAGATCTAACTTCCCCTATTAGAAGAAACACAGACCTCTCTTGCCTCCAGAGAAATACCCCACAGAAATAGCAGCCCCCCACATATAATGACGGTGAAATGAGAGGAAGGCACATACACAGTATGAAAACAGATTCAGCAAAATGAGGCCCGCTAAAACTAGATAGCAGAGGATACAAAAGTAAACTGCGCGGTCAGCAAAAAACCCTTCAAAAAAACATCCTGCAATTACTTGAATTCATGTTCCAACTCATGGAACATGAGGAGCAATTACAGCCCACTAGAGCAACCAGCAGCAAAGAAACAATTATATGCAAGCTGGACAAGACAAAAATAAAGCAAAACGTGGAACAAGAAAATCAAAAACTTAGCTTGTCCTGAAGATTACTGAAGCCAGAAGCTGAGGTACCAAAACACTCTGATAACCTTGATAGCCGGCAGGGAAATGACAAGAAAGCCCGGTTAAATAGGAAACTCCCAAATCCTAATAGAACAGGTGGACACCAGAGACAGCAGAACACAAATCACCCAGTACCATCAGTAACCACCAGAGGGAGCCCAAAAACAGAACTCACAACAGTACCCCCCCCTTGAGGAGGGGTCACCGAACCCTCACGAGAACCACCAGGGCGACCAGGATGAGCCCTATGAAAAGCGCGGACCAAATCATCAGCATGAACATCAGAGGCAACCACCCAAGAATTATCCTCCTGACCATAACCCTTCCACTTGACCAAATATTGGAGTTTCCGTCTGGAAACACGAGAATCCAAGATCTTCTCTACAACATACTCCAATTCTCCCTCCACCAGCACCGGAGCAGGAGGCTCAAGCGAAGGAACAACAGGTACCTCATACCTCCGCAACAACGACCGATGTAACACATTATGAATAGCAAACGATGCCGGGAGATCCAAACGAAACGACACAGGGTTAAGAATTTCCAAGATCCTATAAGGACCGATGAACCGAGGCTTGAACTTAGGAGAAGAGACCTTCATAGGAACAAAACGAGAAGACAACCACACCAAGTCCCCAACACGAAGTCGAGGACCCACGCGGCGACGGCGATTAGCAAACTGCTGAGCCTTCTCCTGGGACAACTTCAAATTGTCCACCACATGACTCCAAATCCGATGCAACCCATCCACCACCATGTCCACTCCAGGACAATCAGAAGGCTCCACTTGACCAGAGGAAAAACGAGGATGAAACCCCGAATTACAAAAGAAAGGAGAAACCAAGGTAGCAGAACTAGCCAGATTATTAAGGGCAAACTCGGCCAGCGGCAAAAAGGTAACCCAGTTATCCTGATCAGCAGAAACAAAACACCTCAAATAAGTTTCCAAGGTCTGATTAGTTCGCTCCGTCTGGCCATTCGTCTGAGGATGGAATGCAGACGAAAAGGACAAATCAATGCCCATCTTAGCACAGAACGTCCGCCAAAATCTAGACACAAACTGGGATCCCCTGTCAGAAACGATGTTCTCCGGAATCCCATGCAAACGAACCACGTTCTGGAAAAACAGAGGGACCAACTCAGAGGAGGAAGGCAACTTAGGCAAGGGTACAAGATGAACCATTTTAGAAAAGCGGTCACACACAACCCAGATGACAGACATTTTTTGAGAGACAGGGAGATCCGAAATAAAGTCCATGGAAATGTGCGTCCAAGGCCTCTTCGGGATAGGCAAAGGTGACAACAATCCACTGGCTCGAGAACAGCAAGGCTTAGCCCGAGCACAAACCTCACAAGACTGCACAAAAGAACGCACATCCCTCGACAAGGAAGGCCACCAAAAAGACCTGGCCACCAAGTCTCTAGTACCATTAATTCCAGGATGACCTGCCAACGCAGAAGAATGGACCTCGGAGATGACTCTACTGGTCCAACTATCCGGAACAAACAGTCTCTCAGGTGGACAACGATCAGGTTTACCCGCCTGAAACTCCTGCAAAGCACGTCGCAAGTCTGGGAAGACGGCCGACAAAATCACCCCATCCCTAAGGATACCAGTGGGCTCAGAATTTCCAGGGGAGTCAGGCACAAAATTCCTAGAAAGAGCATCCGCCTTCACATTCTTTGAACCTGGCAGGTATGAAACCACAAAATTGAAACGAGAGAAAAACAGTGACCACCGAGCCTGTCTAGGATTCAGACGCCTGGCAGACTCAAGGTAAATCAGATTTTTGTGATCAGTCAAGACCACCACACGATGTCTAGCACCCTCCAGCCAATGACGCCACTCCTCAAATGCCCACTTCATGGCCAAAAGTTCCCGATTACCCACATCATAATTCCGCTCAGCGGGCGAAAATTTTCTAGAAAAGAACGCACATGGCTTCATCACCGAGCAATCAGAGCTTCTCTGTGACAAAACCGCCCCCGCTCCAATCTCGGAAGCATCAACCTCAACTTGGAAAGGAAGCGAAACATCAGGCTGACGCAACACAGGAGCAGAAGAAAACCGGCGCTTAAGTTCCCGAAAGGCCTCCACAGCCGCAGGAGACCAATCAGCAACATCAGCACCCTTCTTAGTCAAATCCGTCAAAGGCTTAACAACACTAGAAAAATTAGTTATAAAACGACCATAGAAATTAGCAAAGCCCAAGAACTTCTGCAGACTCTTAAGAGATGCAGGCTGCGTCCAGTCACAAATAGCCCGAACCTTGACGGGATCCATCTCAATAGTAGAAGGGGAAAAAATATACCCCAAGAAAGAAATCTTCTGGACTCCAAAGAGACACTTTGAGCCCTTTACAAACAAGGAATTAGCCCGCAGGACCTGAAACACCTTCCTGACCTGCTGAACATGAGACTCCCAGTCATCATAAAAAACCAAAATATCATCCAAATACACAATCATAAATTTATCCAGATATTCACGGAAAATATCGTGCATAAAGGACTGGAAGACTGAAGGAGCATTAGAAAGTCCGAAAGGCATTACCAAATACTCAAAATGGCCCTCAGGCGTATTAAATGCGGTTTTCCACTCATCACCTTGCTTTATTCGTATAAGATTATACGCACCCCGAAGATCAATCTTAGTGAACCATTTAGCCCCCTTAATGCGAGCAAACAAATCAGTCAACAAAGGCAAAGGATACTGATATTTTACGGTAATCTTATTCAAAAGACGATAATCTATACAAGGCCTCAAGGACCCATCTTTTTTGGCCACGAAAAAAAAACCTGCTCCCAAAGGGGACGAAGATGGACGGATATGTCCCTTTTCCAAGGACTCCTTAACATAATCCCGCATAGCAGTATGCTCTGGCACTGACAGATTGAACAAACGACCTTTAGGAAATTTACTACCAGGAATTAAATCTATAGCACAATCGCAATCCCTGTGAGGAGGAAGCGAACTGAGCTTAGGCTCCTCAAAAACATCCCGATAATCAGACAAAAATACAGGAACCTCAGAAGGAGTAGATGAAGCGATAGAAATCGGAGGTGCATCATCATGAACCCCCTGACATCCCCAGCTTAACACAGACATTGTTTTCCAGTCAAGGACTGGATTATGAGTTTGTAACCATGGCAGACCAAGTACTAGAACATCATGTAAATTATACAATACCAGGAAGCGAATCACCTCCTGGTGAACGGGAGTCATACGCATGGTCACTTGTGTCCAGTACTGAGGTTTATTCATAGCTAAAGGTGTAGAGTCAATTCCCTTCAAAGGAATAGGGACTTCCAGAGGCTCAAGACTAAACCCAGATCGCTTGGCAAATGACCAATCCATAAGACTCAGGGCAGCGCCTGAATCTACATAGGCATCGACGGAAATGGATGATAATGAGCAAATCAGAGTCACAGACAGAATGAACTTAGACTGTAACGTACTAATGGCAACAGACTTATCAACCTTTTTTGTGCGTTTAGAGCATGCTGATATAACATGAGCTGAATCACCACAATAAAAGCACAACCCATTTTTCCGCCTATAGTTTTGCCGTTCACTTCTAGACTGAACTCTATCACATTGCATTGTCTCAAGTGCCTGTTCAGAAGACACCGCCAAATGGTGCACAGGTTTGTGCTCCCGTAAACGCCGATCAATCTGAATAGCCATAGTCATAGACTCATTCAGACCCGTAGGCGCAGGGAACCCCACCATAACATCTTTAATGGCCTCAGAAAGGCCATCTCTGAACTTTGCAGCCAGGGCGCACTCATTCCACTGAGTAAGCACTGACCATTTCCAAAATTTTTGACAATATATTTCTGCTTCATCTTGCCCCTGAGAGAGAGCTAATAAAGCTTTTTCAGCCTGAATCTCCTGGTTAGGTTCCTCATAGAGCAAACCCAATGCCAGAAAAAACGCATCCACATTAAGCAACGCAGGATCCCCTGGTGCCAATGCAAATGCCCAATTTTGAGGGTCACCCCGCAGGAAAGATATAATAATCTTAACCTGATGAGCAGGGTCTCCAGAAGAGCGAGATTTCAAAGAAAGGAACAGCTTGCAATTGTTCCTAAAATTCAGAAAACTAGATCTATCTCCAGCAAAGAACTCTGGAATAGGAATTCTAGGTTCAGACATAGGAGCATGTACAACAAAATCTTGTATATTTTGAACCTTAGCAGCAAGATTATTCAAGCTGGAAGCTAAACTCTGGACGTCCATGATAAACAGCTAAGGTCAGAGCCATTCAAGGATTAAGAGGAGGAAAAAAAAAAAATCAGCCAGGCTGCAATTAAGGCTAGGCAACAACCTCAGAGGAGAGAAAAAAAAAAAAAACTTCCTCAGACTACTTTTCCTCCTACTTCAGCCCAAACATTTTGGGCCGGCTATACTGTCATGATTCCAATGGCAGGGAATCACAAAAGGACAAGCACCAACGAGCTCTAGGGTGATGGAACCTGAGCTGACCGCGACCCTAAACCTGAACACACAAATAACAATAGCCGGGGAACGTGCCTACGTTGATACTAGACGTCTCGCACCAGCCGAAGATCTAACTTCCCCTATTAGAAGAAACACAGACCTCTCTTGCCTCCAGAGAAATACCCCACAGAAATAGCAGCCCCCCACATATAATGACGGTGAAATGAGAGGAAGGCACATACACAGTATGAAAACAGATTCAGCAAAATGAGGCCCGCTAAAACTAGATAGCAGAGGATACAAAAGTAAACTGCGCGGTCAGCAAAAAACCCTTCAAAAAACCATCCTGCAATTACTTGAATTCATGTTCCAACTCATGGAACATGAGGAGCAATTACAGCCCACTAGAGCAACCAGCAGCAAAGAAACAATTATATGCAAGCTGGACAAGACAAAAATAAAGCAAAACGTGGAACAAGAAAATCAAAAACTTAGCTTGTCCTGAAGATTACTGAAGCCAGAAGCTGAGGTAACAAAACACTCTGATAACCTTGATAGCCGGCGGGGAAATGACAAGAAAGCCCGGTTAAATAGGAAACTCCCAAATCCTAATAGAACAGGTGGACACCAGAGACAGCAGAACACAAATCACCCAGTACCATCAGTAACCACCAGAGGGAGCCCAAAAACAGAACTCACAACAATGTCCCACTGTTTCTCCCTCCTGATAAAACAATACCCTTTGGAAATCCCGCTTCCTCTCAGCTTTGCCTAACAGAATCTTTTCCAAATGATTTTGTGCGCTTTTCATCCTTTTCTCTGCCTCAAGGGTTCCCAGTGTGGCCATCCCATCTTCTGCTTCCTTCAACTCCTCAACTGCCGCTTTTTCTGCCTCTCTCGTCCTCCGCTTACACCTACTAATGTCCCTAAACAGTAGTCCCCTCAGATACGCCTTCATTGCATCCCAGATTGTAAGAGCATCAGTGCTTCCATCATTTAAGAGAAAGAATTCCGCCACCTCCCGTCCTATACTTTCCAACTCAATACTCTGTAACCAATTGGGATGAATCTTCCATTCTCTCCCACTTGTCGACCGTGCCCTCTCCAATCTAACCTCTACTTCAATTGGACTATGGTCCGACAAGGCCCTTGGCAGGTATCTCACCTCCCCAACCAGTGTGTCAAAAATCCTGTTACCCAAAGCCATATCAATCCTAGAGAGTGTGGTATGTGCTGGTGAATAACATGAGTACCCTCTCTCTCCAACATGTCTAACCCTCCAAAGATCAATCATACCTATCTCCTGTATATAGGTGCCAAATGTTGTTATGTGTCCCTCCGACCTATTCTGAGTATTTTTATTTTTGTCCCAGTAGTCATCACAGATGTTGTTTAGATCTCCGATAATTATTAACTGTGTCGGTCCCCATCTTTCCACACGCTCCATTACTTCTCTGATTTTCCTGCTAGAGTAGGGAGGCGGAATATACATCGCGGCAACACACAGCATCACTCCATACAATATACACCGAATTAGTACATACTGTCCCTCCACATCCACATATACCTTCGCCTCCTCATACTGAACTCCCGCTGGAACCAAGATTGAGACTCCTCTTGCATACGTGGAGAAGGTAGAATGATAACCCTTCTGAATCCACCGTCTATTCAGAACATCCACCTTCTCCCTTACCAAATGTGTCTCCAGCAAGCATATCATTGAGGCCCGTTGGTCTCTTGCATATTGCAAACACGCTGCACGTCTGGATTTCTCCCCTAGGCCTCTCACATTCCAGCTCAAAATTTTAAAACGGGTCCCCATCACTTGACTCATCTTTACTAAAAGTATCATCATTTTTGAGCACAAGCTGTCTAACTAAAATCCCAACTCCCCCTCCCACCCATCCCCCCTCACATCTAACCATTCCACCTCTCTCCAAGAGTGGGGCATCATCGCCCATAGCGAACACTCCGTTTGGCATTACCTTCCCAACCCTCCTCCCACCACTGTACATAACAGGATTTCAGACATTTTGAAAAATAACATATCTCAACAGATTTTAAACATAGAATTATTTACACACGCAAGAAACCTACATACACTTAAAGTATGCCGCTTACCCTTCCTCCCTCCTTCCCAACAACGATTACACCATCCCATTAACTTTAACTGAATATAATCCAGCTCCCTTCTTCGCCACCCGTACACCTTGGTTTGTCAATCACATGACTCTATGCCCCCTGACAAATAAGTAACCAAAATCAGACTCTTCCCACAGTTTCAGTCTCCTTTTCCTTTAAGCTTTTTAGCATTAATGTCAATCCACTGGGTAGCTTCCTCCGGCTTCTGAAAAAAATAAATTTTATCAAACGCCACCACCCTCAGTCTTGCTGGAAACATCATGGAATACTGCACTCCCAACTCCCTCAGCCGTCTCTTTATACCCGTGAACATCATCCGTTGTCTCTGCACCAGAGTAGAATAGTCCGGGTAGATAGCAATCTTTTGGCCTTCAACTGTCAGATCCGTCATGTCTCTGGCCTTCCTCAGGATAATGTCTCTGTCTCTATAGTTTAGAATTTTGGCGAGCATGGTACGGGGATTCGCTCCAGGGACAGGTGGTTTCGGTGGGACCCTATGCGCTCTTTCTACCGCGAACACTTTTGTTAGCGCCGTATCTCCAAATGTCTCTAAAAGCCATTTTTCAATATATTCCGTTGGATTCCTCCCTTCAGCTTTTTCAGGGATGCCCACTATGCGAATATTGTTTCTTCTGGACCTGTTCTCAAGGTCCTCATTTTTTGCCGCCAATTCAGCTATTGCTTGAGTGAACTTTTTCTCTGCTTTTTGCAGCTGTACTATATGGTCTTCTGCAGTGCTCACTCTTTCCTCTACCTCCCCCACACGTTTGTCAATCTTCTGCATGGCTGCGTTTATCTGGGCTGTGTCGCACATAATACTTAATAAGTAACATTTCCCACATGTCTACTTTACATCAGCACAATTTTGGAATCAAAATTTTATTTTGTTAGGGAGTTATAAGGGTTTAACGTTGACCAGCAATTTCTCATTTTTACAACACCATTTTTTTTTAGGGACCACATCTCATTTGAAGTCATTTTGAGGGGTCTATATGATAGAAAATACCCAAGTGTGACACCATTCTAAAAACTGCACCACTCAAGGTGCTCAAAACCACATTCAAGAAGTTTATTAACCCTTCAGGTGTTTCACAAGAATTTTTGGAATGTTTAAAAATTTACTTTAGCTCCAATTTATTTTATTTTACCACAGGAGAAATTGGACCCCAAAAGTTGTACAATTCAGCTCTAATTTGTTTTATTTTACCAAGGGTAACAGGTGAAAATTGACCCCAAAAGTTGTTGTACAATTTGTCCTGAGTACGCCGATACCCCATATGTGGGGGTAAACCACTGTTTGGGCGCATAGGAGAGCTCGGAAGGGAAGGAGCGCCGTTTGACTTTTCAATGCAAAATTGACAGGAATTGAGATGGGACACCATGTTGCGTTTGGAGAGCCACTGATGTGCCTAAACATTGAAACTCCCCACAAGTGACACCATTTGGAAAGTAGACCCCCTAAGGAACTTATCTAGAGGTGTGGTGAACACTTTGACCCACCAAGTGCTTCACAGAAGTTTATAATGCAGGACCGTAAAAATAAGAAATCATATTTTTTCACAAAAATTATCATTTCGCCCCCAATTTTTTATTTTCCCAAGGTTAAGAAAAGAAATTGGACCCCAAAAGTTGTTGTACAATTTGTCCTGAGTGTGCTGATACCCCATATGTGGGAGTAATGCAGAGCCGTAAAAATAAAACAAATATTTTTTCCCACAAAAATTATTTTTTAGCCCCCAGTTTTGTATTTTCCCGAGGGTAACAGGAAAAATTGGACCCTAAATATTGTTGTCCAATTTGTCCTGAGTACTCTGATACCCGATATGTGGGGGGGAACCACCGTTTGAGCGCATGGCAGAGCTCGGAAGGGAAGGAGCATCATTTGGAATGCAGACTTAGATGGATTGGTCTGCAGGCGTCACATTGCGTTTGCAGAGCCCCTAATGTACCTAAACAGTAGAAACCCCCCACAAGTGACCCCATATTGGAAACTAGACCCCCCAAGGAACTTATCTAGATTTGTTGTGAGAACTTTGAACCCCCAAGTGTTTCACTACAGTTTATAATGCAGAGCCGTGAAAATAAAAAAATAAAAATTCCCCAAAAAATTATTTTTAGTTTTGTATTTTCCCAAGGGTAACAAGAGAAATTGGACCCCAAAAGTTCTTGTCCAATTTGTCCTGAGTACGCTGATACCCCATATGTTGGGGCAACCCCCTGTTTGGGGGCACGGGAGAGCTCGGAAGGGAAGGGGCACTGTTTTACCTTTTCAACGCAGAATTGGCTGGAATTGAGATCGGATGCCATGTCGCGTTTGGAGAGCCCCTGATGTGCCTAAACAGTGGAAACCCCCAATTATAACTGAAACCCTAATCCAAACACACCCTTAACCCTAATCCCAACGGTAACCCTAACCACACCTCTAACCCAGACACATCCCTAACCCTAATCCCAACCCTATTCCCAACCGTAAATGCAATCCAAACCCTAACTTTAGCCCCAACCCTAACTCTAGCCTTAACCCTAGCCCCAACCCTAACCCTAGCCCTAACCCTAGCCCTAACCCTAATGGGAAAATGGAAATAAATACATTTTTTTTAATTTTTCCCTAACTAAGGGGGTGTTGTGAAAGGTAATTCAGTACCACAATGGACATAGAGGTCAGCGCACATACAGTGACCTGGCAATAACCCAAAAAACAAGAACGAGCTCTGAGACGTGGGAACTCTGTTGACCGCAATCCCTAATCCTCTCAAACCACACTAAAGGCAGCCGTGGATTGCGCCTAACGCTCCCTATGCAACTCGGCACGGCCTGAGAAACTAGCTAGCCTGAAGATAGAAAATAAGCCTACCTTGCCTCAGAGAAATACCCCAAAGGAAAAGGCAGCCCCCACACATAATGACTGTGAGTTAAGATGAAAAGACAAACATAGAGATGAAATAGATTTAGCAAAGTGAGGCCTAACTTTCTGAACAGAGTGAAGATAGGAAAGGTAACTTTGCGGTCAACACAAAACCCTACAAACACCACGCAAAGGGGGCAAAAAGACCCTCCGTACCGAACTAACGGCACGGAGGTACACCCTCTGCGTCCCAGAGCTTCCAGCAAGCAGTAAAAAACAAATTGACAAGCTGGACAGAAAAAAAACAGCAAACAATTAGCAAAGAGGAACTTAGCTATGCAGAGCAGCAGGCCACAGGAACGATCCAGGAGGAAACAGGTCCAATACTAGAACATTGACTGGAGGCCAGGATCAAAGCACTAGGTGGAGTTAAATAGAGCAGCACCCAACGACTTCACCACATCACCTGAGGAAGGAAACTCAGAAGCCGCAGTACCACTTTCCTCCACCAACGGAAGCTCACAGAGAGAACCAGCCGAAGTACCACTTGTGACCACAGGAGGGAGCTCTGCCACAGAATTCACAACAGTACCCCCCCCTTGAGGAGGGGTCACCAAACCCTCACCAGAGCTCCCAGGACGACCAGGATGAGCCATATGAAAGGCACGAACAAGATCGGGAGCATGGACATCAGAGGCAAAGACCCAGGAATTATCTTCCTGAGCATAACCCTTCCACTTAACCAGATACTGGAGTTTCCGCCTTGAAACACGAGAATCCAAAATCTTCTCCACAATATACTCCAACTCCCCCTCCACCAAAACCGGGGCAGGAGGATCAACAGATGGAACCATAGGTGCCACGTATCTCCGCAACAATGACCTATGGAATACGTTATGTATGGAAAAAGAATCTGAAAGGGTCAGACGAAAAGACACAGGATTAAGAACCTCAGAAATCCTATACGGACCATTAAAACAAGGTTTAAACTTAGGAGAGGAAACCTTCATAGGAATATGATGAGAAGATAACCAAACCAAGTCCCCAACCTGAAGTCGGGGACCCACACAGCGTCTGCGATTAGCGAAACTTTGAGCCTTCTCCTGGGACAAAGTCAAATTGTCCACTACATGAGTCCAAATCTGCTGCAACCTGTCCACCACAGTATCCACACCAGGACAGTCCGAAGACTCAACCTGCCCTGAAGAGAAACGAGGATGGAACCCAGAGTTGCAGAAAAACGGTGAAACCAAGGTAGCCGAGCTGGCCCGATTATTAAGGGCGAACTCAGCCAAAGGCAAAAAGGACACCCAGTCATCCTGATCAGCAGAAACAAAGCATCTCAGATATGTTTCCAAGGTCTGATTGGTTCGTTCGGTCTGGCCATTAGTCTGAGGATGGAAAGCCGAGGAAAAAGACAAGTCAATGCCCATCCTACCACAAAAGGCTCGCCAAAACCTCGAAACAAACTGGGAACCTCTGTCAGAAACGATATTCTCTGGAATGCCATGTAAACGAACCACATGCTGGAAAAACAATGGCACCAAATCAGAGGAGGAAGGCAATTTAGACAAGGGTACCAAATGGACCATCTTAGAGAAGCGATCACAGACCACCCAAATGACTGACATCTTTTGAGAGACGGGAAGATCTGAAATAAAATCCATAGAGATATGTGTCCAAGGCCTCTTCGGAACCGGCAAGGGCAAAAGCAACCCACTGGCACGAGAACAGCAGGGCTTAGCCCGAGCACAAATCCCACAGGACTGCACAAAAGTACGCACATCCCGCGACAGAGATGGCCACCAAAAGGATCTAACCACTAACTCTCTGGTACCAAAGATTCCAGGATGACCAGCCAACACCGAACAATGAACCTCAGAGATAACTTTATTCGTCCACCTATCAGGGACAAACAGTTTCTCCGCTGGGCAACGATCAGGTTTATTAGCCTGAAATTTTTGCAGCACCCGCCGCAAATCAGGGGAGATGGCAGACACAATTACTCCCTCTTTGAGGATACCCGCCGGCTCAGATACACCCGAAGAGTCGGGCACAAAACTCCTAGACAGAGCATCCGCCTTCACATTTTTAGAGCCCAGAAGGTATGAAATCACAAAGTCAAAACGGGCAAAAAACAACGACCAACGAGCTTGTCTAGGATTTAACCGCTTGGCGGACTCGAGATAAGT
Source organism: Ranitomeya imitator (assembly GCF_032444005.1). Taxonomy (NCBI): domain Eukaryota; kingdom Metazoa; phylum Chordata; class Amphibia; order Anura; family Dendrobatidae; genus Ranitomeya; species Ranitomeya imitator. The sequence goes on along the minus strand of NC_091286.1, from coordinate 404,716,968 downwards.
CAAGTTCTTATGATCAGTCAAGACCACCACGCGATGCTTAGCTCCTTCAAGCCAATGACGCCACTCCTCGAATGCCCACTTCATGGCCAGCAACTCTCGATTGCCCACATCATAATTTCGCTCAGCAGGCGAAAACTTCCTGGAAAAGAAGGCGCATGGTTTCATCACCGAGCAATCAAAACTTCTCTGCAACAAAACAGCCCCTGCTCCAATCTCAGAAGCATCAACCTCGACCTGGAACGGAAGCGAAACATCTGGTTGACACAACACAGGGGCAGAAGAAAAACGACGCTTCAACTCTTGAAAAGCTTCCACCGCAGCAGAAGACCAATTGACCAAATCAGCACCTTTCTTGGTCAAATCGGTCAATGGTTTAGCAATACTAGAAAAATTGCAGATGAAGCGACGATAAAAATTAGCAAAGCCCAGGAACTTTTGCAGACTCTTCAGAGATGTCGGCTGAGTCCAATTATGGATGGCTTGGACCTTAACAGGGTCCATCTCGATAGTAGAAGGGGAAAAGATGAACCCCAAAAATGAAACCTTCTGAACACCAAAAAGACACTTTGATCCCTTCACAAACAAAGAATTAGCACGCAGGACCTGAAACACCGTTCTGACCTGCTTCACATGAGACTCCCAATCATCCGAGAAGATCAAAATGTCATCTAAGTACACAATCAGGAATTTATCCAGGTACTCTCGGAAGATGTCATGCATAAAGGACTGAAACACTGATGGAGCATTGGCAAGTCCGAATGGCATTACTAGATACTCAAAATGGCCCTCGGGCGTATTAAATGCAGTTTTCCACTCATCGCCTCGCTTAATACGCAGAAGATTTATACGCACCACGAAGATCTATCTTGGTGAACCAACTAGCCCCCTTAATCCGAGCAAACAAATCAGATAACAATGGCAAGGGGTACTGAAATTTAACCGTGATCTTATTTAGAAGGCGGTAATCTATACAAGGTCTCAGTGAACCATCCTTCTTGGCTACAAAAAAGAACCCTGCTCCTAATGGCGACGATGACGGGCGAATATGCTCCTTCTCCAAAGACTCCTTCACATAACTCCGCATAGCGGCGTGCTCAGGCACAGATAAATTAAACAGTCGACCTTTTGGGAATTTACTACCAGGAATCAAATCGATAGCACAATCACAATCCCTATGCGGAGGTAGGGTATCGGACTTGGGCTCATCAAATAAATCCCGGTAATCAGACAAGAACTCAGGAACCTCAGAAGGGGTGGATGACGAAATAGTCAGAAATGGGACATCACCATGTACCCCCTGACAACCCCAGCTGGACACAGACATGGATTTCCAATCTAATACTGGATTATAGACTTGTAGCCATGGCAACCCCAACACGACCACATCATGCAGATTATGCAACACCAGAAAGCGAATAACCTCCTGATGTGCAGGAGCCATGCACATGGTCAGCTGGGTCCAGTACTGAGGCTTAATCTTGGCCAAAGGCGTAGCATCAATTCCTCTCAATGGAATAGGACACTGCAAGGGCTCCAAGAAAAACCCACAACGCCTAGCATACTCCAAGTCCATCAAATTCAGAGCAGCGCCTGAGTCCACAAATGCCATGACAGAATACGATGACAAAGAGCAGATCAAGGTAACAGACAAAAGAAATTTTGACTGTACCGTACCAATGGTGGCAGACCTAGCGAACCGCTTAGTGCGCTTAGGACAATCAGAGATAGCATGAGTGGAATCACCACAGTAGAAACACAGCCCATTGAGACGTCTGTGTTCTTGCCGTTCAACTCTGGTCAAAGTCCTATCGCACTGCATAGGCTCAGGTTTAAGCTCAGGTAATACCGCCAAATGGTGCACAGATTTACGCTCGCGCAAGCGTCGACCAATCTGAATGGCCAAAGACATAGACTCATTCAGACCAGCAGGCATAGGAAATCCCACCATGACATCCTTAAGGGCTTCAGAGAGACCTTTTCTGAAAATAGTTGCGAGCGCACCTTCATTCCACTGAGTGAGTACGGACCACTTTCTAAATTTCTGACAATATACCTCTATTTCATCCTGACCCTGACACAGAGCCAGCAAATTCTTCTCTGCCTGATCCACAGAATTAGGCTCATCGTACAGCAATCCGAGCGCCAGGAAAAATGCATCGATATTACTTAATGCAGGATCTCCTGACGCAAGAGAAAATGCCCAGTCCTGAGGGTCGCCACGCAAAAAAAGAAATAACGATCCTAACTTGTTGAACTCTGTCACCAGAGGAGCGAGGTTTCAAAGCCAGAAATAGTTTACAATTATTTTTGAAACTCAGAAATTTAGTTCTATCTCCAAAAAACAAATCAGGAATAGGAATTCTCGGTTCTAACATAGAATTCTGAACCACAAAGTCTTGAATACTTTGTACTCTTGCCGTGAGCTGATCCACACATGAAGACAGACCTTTAATGTCCATTGCTACACCTGTGTCCTGAACCACCCAAATGTCTAGGGGGAAAAAAAGGCAAAACACAGTGGAAAGAAAAAAAACAGCAAACAAATAGCAAAGAGGAACTTAGCTATGCAGAGCAGCAGGCCACAGGAACGATCCAGGAGGAAACAGGTCCAATACTAGAACATTGACTGGAGGCCAGGATCAAAGCACTAGGTGGAGTTAAATAGAGCAGCACCCAACGACTTCACCACATCACCTGAGGAAGGAAACTCAGAAGCCGCAGTACCACTTTCCTCCACCAACGGAAGCTCACAGAGAGAACCAGCCGAAGTACTACTTGTGACCACAGGAGGGAGCTCTGCCACAGAATTCACAACAGGGGGTGATGAAGGGGGGTTTGATTTACTTTTATAGCATTTTTTTTAGCGGATTTTTATGATTGGCAGCCGTCACACACTGAAAGACGCTTTTTATTGCAAAAAATATTTTTTGCGTTACCACATTTTGAGAGCTATAATTTTTCCATATTTGAGTCCACAGAGTTATGTGAGGTCTTGTTTTTTGCGGGACAAGTTGATGTTTTTATTGGTAACATTTTCGGGCACGTGACATTTTTAGATCGCTTTTTATTCCGATTTTTGTGAGGCAGAATTACCAAAAACCAGCTATTAATGAATTTCTTTTGGGGGAGGCGTTTATACCGTTCCGCGTTTGGTAAAATTGATAAAGCAGTTTTATTCTTTGGGTCAGTACGATTACAGCGATACCTCATTTATATAATTTTTTAATGTTTTGGCGCTTTTATACGATAAAAATTATTTTATAGAAAAAATAATTATTTTGTATCGATTTATTCGGAGGACTATAACTTTATATTTTTTCGCTGATAATGCTGTATGGCAGCTCGTTTTTTGTGGGACAAGATGACGTTTTCAGCGGTACCATGGTTATTTATATTTGTCTTTTTGATCGCGTGTTATTCCACTTTTTGTTTGGCGGTATAAGAATAAAGCATTGTTTTTTGCCTAGTTTTTTTTTTTTTTTTTAACGGTGTTTACTGAAGGGGTTAACTAGTTATAGTTTTATAGGTGGGGCTGTTACGGAAGCGGCGATACTAAATATGTGTACTTTTATTGTTTTTTGTTATTTAGATAAAGAAATGTATTTATAGGTACAATATTTTTTTTGGGGGGGGGGTTTAAAAATTTTTTTACACATTGGAATATTTTTTTTTTACACTATAACTTTGCCCCGGGGGGGCATCATGTTATAGTGTAAGATCGCTGATGTGCACTTTTCTTATGCTTCCCGGCGCCTGCTCTGAGCAGGCGCAGTGAAGCCACCTCCCTGCAGGACCCGGATGCCGCGGCCATCTTGGATCCGGGCCTGCAAGGAGGAGGAGGTAAGAGACCCTCGCAGCAACGCGATCACATCGCGTTGCTGCGGGGTCTCAGGGAAGCCTGCAGGGAGCCCCCTCCCTGCGCCTCCCTATACCGCCGGCACACCGCGATCATGTTTGATCGTGGTGTGCCGGGGGTTAATGTGCCGGGGCGGTCTGTGACCGCTCCTGGCACATAGTGCCGGATGTCAGCTGCGATAGGCAGCTGACACCCGGCCGCGATCGGCCGCGCTCACGGGGGATCGCGCTGGACGTACTATTCCGTCCTTGGGAATTAGGGCCCACCCCACATGGATGGAATAGTATGTCCAATGTCAGAAAGGAGTTAATTGTTGGGAGGGGTTATGTGTATATATAATGGTGGTTAGAACGCTGTATACTGTGCTTGATAAAGGGCTGTTGACCGAAACGTCGCTACAGAAGGCAGAATAAATGTAAGTTTTTATTTTTTCACCATCCATTGTGGCGCTGTATTTTTTGTTTGAAGTCATTAAGACCATGATCAGGGTATGGAAGCCAGCCTCTGCCAAGATCTATTACCATACCTGGAAAGCTTTCTTTACCTGGTGCGAATCTTGTGGCCAGACCCCATTCCCTTATTCCCTCCCCAAACTACTTGGTTTTCTCCAATCGGGTCTGGAGGCCAGGCTGTCCCTGGGCACGCTTAAGAGCCAGGTGTCAGCCCTCTCAGTGCTTTTTCAAAGGCGCATTGCTATCAAGCCGCAAGTAAGGACATTCCTTCTGGGGGGTTCCCAATTGGTTCCCCCCTACAGACAACCATTAGAAACGTGGGACCTCAACCTGGTCCTGACAGCATTGCAGGAACCACCCTTCAAACCCCTTAAGGAGGTCCCGCTACGCCTTCTATCCCAGAAGGTGTTTTTCCTGGTGGCAATCACCTCGCTACCCAGGGTGTCTGAACTGACAGCACTCTCCTGCAGACGGCCCGTTCTGGATTTTCACCAGGACAAGGTAGTCCTCCGTACGGTCCCATCCTTCCTTCCGAAGGTTGTGTCCAACTTCCACCTCAATGAGGAAATTTCTCTGCCTTCCTTTTGTCCGGTCCCGGTTCATAGAGTGGAGAAGGCTCTGCATACGCTTGACCTTGTCAGGGCATTGCGTATATATCTGTCCAGGACTGCGTCCTTCCAGAGGTCTGATTCTCTTTTCCTTCTTCCGGAAGGCGGCCGCAAGGGTCTGCCAGCTTCCAAAGCTACCCTTGCCAGGTGGATCAAATCCACCATACAATAGGCCTACCGCCTTAAGAATTCTCCTCTTCCAGCCGGTATTACAGCACACTCTACACGGGCGGTAGGGGTCTGCTGGGCCATTCGGCACAACAAGTGTGTAAGGCGGCCACTTGGACTAGCCTACACATGTTTACTAAACACTACAGAGTTCATACCCTGTCCTCAGTGGACGCGAGCCTGGGTAGATGTGTTCTGCAGGCGGCGGTGCCCCAAGTGTAGAGGCCTGTGTACACAATATTCGTCCATTGCTTCCCACCCAGGGACTGCTTTGAGACGTCCCATGGTCCTGTGTCCCCCAATGAGGCGCAGTGTAAAGGAGATTTTTGTGTACTCACCGTAAAATCTTTCTCTTAGCCTCTAATTGGGGTACACAGCTCCCACCCTGTTGCCCTTTCCGGGCCGTTGTTACTGTTGAGTTCTCATATTGTTTTCTTGAGCTCGTACATAGTTGCCTTTTTATAGGCATGGTTATGTTATTCATGTTACGTTCCTCCCAATGCTTTTGCACAAACTGGAGAAGGCTGACGCCGTCCAGGGGTGTATACTGCAGAGGAGGAGTTAATCTTTTTTAGATTATGCATATTGTCACCTCCTAGTGGACAGCAGCATAACACCCATGGTCCTGTGTCCCCCAATTAGAGATTTTACGGTGAGTACACAAAAATCTCCTTTTCCCTAACTAAGGGGGTGATGAAGGGGGTTTGATTTACTTTTATAGCGGGTTTTTTAGCTGATTTTTATGATTGGCAGCTGTCACACACTAAAAGACACTTTTTATTGCAAAAAATAGTTTCTGCGTCTCCACATTTTGAGAGCTATAAGATTTCCATATTTTGGTCCACAGTCATGTGAGGTCTTGTTTTTTGGTACCATTTTCGGGAACGTGACTTTTTTATCGCTTTTTATTCCAATTTTTGTGAGGCAGAATGACCAAAAAAACAGCAATTCGTGAATTTATTTGGGAGGGGGGCTTTATACCGTTCCACGTTTCATAAAATTGATAATGCAGTTTTATTCTTCGGGTCAGTACGATTACAGTGATACCTCCTTTGTATAATTTTTTTATGTTTTGGCGCTTTTATATGATAAAATCTATTTTATATAAAAATAATTATTTTTGCATCACTTTATTCCGCGGACTATAAATTTTTTATTTTTTCACTAATGACGCTGTATGGCAGCTCAATTTTTGCGCGACAAGATGACGTTTTCAGCGGTACCATGGTTATTTATATCCGTGTTTTTGATCGCCTGTTATTTCACTTTTTGTTCGGCGGTATATAAAGCTTTGTTTTTTGCCTTGTTTTTTTTTTTACGGTGATCACTGAAGGGATTAACTAGTGGGACAGTTTTATAGGTCAGGTCGTTACAGACGTGGCGATACTACATATGTGTACTTTTATTGTTTTGTTTTAGATAAGGAAATGTATTTATTGGAACAATACATATATTTTTTTTCTTTATTTAGGATTTTTTTTTTTTATCCACATGTAAATATTTTTTTTTTACTTTGTAACATTGCCCCAGGGGGGACATCATGTTATAGTGACAGATCGCTGATCTGACACTTTGCAGTGCACTGTGTCAGATCGATCACACAGGCACTGAAGGAGGCTTGCCGGTGCCTATTCTGAGCAGGCGCTTGCAAGCCACCTCCCTGCAAGACCCGGAAGACCCCCCTGCAGCCATTTTGGATCCGGGCCTGCAGGGAGGAGGAGGTAGGAGATTACACCGCATTGCTCCTAGGGTCTCAGGGAAGCACGCAGGGAGCCCCCTTCCTGCGCGATGCTTCCCTGTGCCTCTGGAACGCTGCGATTATGTTTGATCACAGTGTACCTGGGGTTTATGTGCCAGGAGCGGTCCGTGACCACTCCTGGCACATAGTGCCGGACGTCAGCTGTAATAATCAGCTGACACCCGGCGGCGATCGGCAGCGCTCCCCTTGTGAACGCCGCCGATCGCCTATGACGTACTATTCCGTCCATGAGAAGTATGGCCCACCCCACATGGACGGAATAGTACATCTAATGACAGAAAGGGGTTAAAACCAGAAAACACCTTTAGGCCTCATTCACATCTGTGTTTAACCCCTTCATGACGTGGACAATTTCCTTGTGTTTTTTTTTTTTTTCTTCGTTTTCCTTCCCTTCTTCCAAGAGCCATAACTTTTTTTGTTTTTCCATTCACATAGCCATATGAGGGCTTGTTTTTTGTGGAACAAGTTGTACTTTTGAATGACAGCATTCATTTCATCATGTGATGCATTGGAAAGTGAGAAAAAATTCCAAGTGCATCAAAATTGCAAGCTTGTACAGTGGATTCAAGTGAATTCGGCAAGGCCCAGAACATCAATCAAATTGCCCGAGACTGAAGGAAAGCAAAGCACACCCATATGACTAAATGAGCAGGTACGATCAAACTATATAAAGTTATCTTTTGACTTCGTTACAGCGCTGTTTTTAACCCCTTCACGACCAGAGGTATTTTCGTTTTTGCAATTTCGTTTTTGTACCCTTCATCCCAGAGCCATCACTTTTTTTTCCATCAATATGGCCATGTGAGGGCTTGTTTTTTGAGGGAAGAGCTGTACTTTTGAACAACACCATTGGTTTGAACATATCGTTCAAAATTCCAAGTGAAGTGAGATTGCAAAAAAAGTGCAACTCCTGTTTTGTTTTTTTTACATGTTCAAGAAATGCTAAAACTGACCTGCCATTATGATTCTTAAGGTCATTACAAATTCTGAGACACCAAAAGTGTCTAGGTTTTTTATTTTAAGTGGTGAAAATTTTTTTCCAAAATGTTAAAAAAATAAAATGGTGCCATTTTTCGAGACCTGTAGTGTCTCCATTTTTCGTGATCTGGGGTTGGGTGAGGGCTTATTTTTTTGCGTACCGAGCTGACATTTTTATATAATACCATTTTGGTGCAGATACAATCTTTTGGTCGTCCATTATTGCATATTATTGCAATGTAGCGGCGACCAAAAAAAAGTATCTTCTAGGGTTAATTTTTTTTATTTTGATAGATCGGGTGATTTTGAACGCGGTGATACCAAATATGTGTATGCTTGATTTTTTTTTATTTTACTTTGAATTGGGCGAAAAAAGGTGATTTGAACTTTTATATTTTTCTTTAATATTTTTAAAAACTTTTTTTTTTTTTTACTTTTGCATGCTTCAATAGTCTCCATCGGAGACTAGAAGCTGCAGTACTCTGATTAGCTTGGCTATATACAGGCGATTATCAGATCGCCTGTATGGAGCAGAAATGCTCACTTGCTATGAGCGCTGACCGATGACAACCACAGGGGTCTGCTGCAGAACCCGCGTTGTCATGCCAACCCATTGGTGACCCACGGTCATGTGCCACAGGCGCTGATGGGCGGTATTAGTGATGCGCTTCCGGTAAGCATGAGTTAAATGCTGCTGTCAGAAATTGACAGAGGGATTTAACTAGTTAACAGCCGTGGGTGGATTGCGATTCCACCCGCAGCTGTTGTGGGCACGTCTGCTGTCATGTGCCCGGAAAGGTGCAGGCTCAGCACCAGAGCCCGCATCAAGCGGGGAGTCCATTATCTGTTACGCCCAGTGTCTGAAAGGGGTTAATGAAAATAGTGCTAGTGATGCACATTGCATCACTAACAATGCATCGGAGACAAGACAGTTTAGATGCTAAAACGGATATGACAGGTTAACTTTAAACTGTTTTTTCCTTCACTTATCTATTACTTAGTCCCTTTTGGGGTCTTCAACCTGCCATTATCTGACCACTTGAACTATGCACAGCAATGCTACAGCACTACTATGTATAGTGAAAACCACGGTCTCCAATGACTGACCGCTACAGGCTGGTGTTAAGTCCTTCTCAGTCCCTGGCTTACTAGAGGTAGGGATCCTGAGTAAATGACACGCAAACAAGGTATTGTGTGATCATATACAGGGGAAGCCCAGGAGCACATCTCTCTCTCTGGGCTTTGCCCTTCCTTTATATAGAAAAGAATTATTCTTTTACAGACATGCGCACAAGCGCTCATATTTCACTATCTCTTACATAAACAATCTATACCAGTCTTTATCAGTAGAAAGTTACATCATCTGGAAGGTGAATGAAAGGCTGCTATTGAAAGAAGGAATGCACACATGATTACTTCCATAAAAGGAAATGTCAAGTCAGCAGAAATGTATCTTGTTGTAAGCGAGATTTCTCAGGAAGAAGACAAGATGGATTCCTTTAGTTCAGTCTGATCTCCACAATTCCCCCCTTTGACATTTTCTTTTATTTATTTTATTTTATTACCACAGGGCCAAAGACAAAGCCTTTATTTGGTATTACACATGTACATGCTTGTATTCAATAAGAGAATCAAATCTAGTATTAATTCTTCCGTTTAACTCTCGCAACCTTTTCTTTGTTTTGCAATAAGTACAGATATTACAAAGGGATAGCAAAATAAGCGCAATAATCAGTATTAGCAAAGGATAACATAAGAGAAGAAGGAAAAAAAAACTTTATACTCTTGCATCTATTACACAAAGTTTATCTGTGCATACTGAGATACTCTTGAGCACAATCTGGAATAGTACGTATATGACTACAATAATCATAACTATATGTATTATGCTCTGCATAATCCCAGCAACCCACCCACCGATTCCTCTGAACCAGTTGGCTGGGTTAAGAAAAGAAAAGGTATCTGACCACCAGCTATCCTTATTCTGGTCATTGTCTTTGTCATACTGATCTCTGAGTCGTTGTACGTCCTTTAATTTAAATGTCATACTCATAGTACTATTCGGGTCTATATAATGACAGCAGGTGGGTCCGATGATTTGACACATACCCCCTTGTGAGGCAGTTAGGTAATCCAATACCAGGGTATGTTGGTTAGTGACTATTATAAGCTGATTCTGTACAGCTATACTAGTGTTTAGTATATCCAATATATCCCAGATCTGATCATCTAGATAATCCGTGGCTCTAACTAATTTATCCCACATCTGTGTTAACATAGGATAAATAAAAATGGTACTAGCAATTTTGTTAGGAATTCCCATTTGTACTATATGTGGCCTCCCCGAGGGACGTGGTGAGTTATCTGCAGCTCTTTTATACAGTGTGTGCTTGGGCACGGCTTGCATATTCACTTGTTTATTTGAAATTATGAATGTAGCCGGGGTTAGGCGTCCTAATGTACAAGTACCCTTTATACCTACGGGAAGCCATTTATATGCTCCTTCTCCGCATATCCAAAATGTACCTTCAGGCAGATCCCATAGAGCTGAGTGCTGCAATACCAATCTGTGAGCCAAGTCCACAAATCTAGATACATTCTGAAGCATACACCAAGAGGGTTTTTGTCCCAAGGGGCTACAGTACCCGGCTGCGGGATTCCCACATACAGGCATTCCTTTGATATACTCATCGGATTTATTACAAACCAGGTTCCCCAGCTTACTTGTACAACTGTTTGCATCACCTTGGGGGAACAATTTAGAATGTTTCCATTTTCTATTATGTATGTATCTTTCCAATACTACAGGTTTGAAAGCATCAGAGGGGGGGACGGTTGTACTGAAACTAAGCTGTAGATTTTCTGTGGGGACCTGTCCTAAATTAGTTAATCCAGTCTTATTTCTAGGTACCCATTTTCCTCCCCTAAATGCTAAATATTGTAGATGTGTGTTACTCCCTGAGAGATTACCCTGCCACCAAGGAAATTCTACCCATCCCACAATTGGTATGGCGATTGTAGTATTCCACAGCCTAGCATTACCAATTTGGTTGTTGGCCAGGTTGTCTGAACAATTAGGCCAAGCGAATATTTCTTCTGCTAATACGGGAACTGCTAGAAAAGGTATACTTGTGGCTGATACCGGCGAATGGGTACAGATCCAACAATCTGTCAGGGTTTGTGTATTGTTTAACAAGTCATGCACTAATTTTCTATGATGTTGTACGAATCTATTGTTCAAAGGGGCTAGAGAATTCAGTCTATCCCACGCCTCCGTTGAGGTTATCATTATTAACATCAATATCATGAGTTTATACTGCTTTTCTTGCAATGGCTTGCATGTATCCATGATGCCTTTCCTTCAAGCTTGACTGATGTAGGTGTTGTCAACAGGACTTGGAAGGGTCCGTCAAACCTTGGTTCTAGAGCCTTTCTGGTGTGTCTTTTTACATAGACTTGATCACCTGGTTCCAACTTGTGACTTCCTTCTGTGTTGTCAGGATCTGGAAGGGAAGCAAAAACTTGTGCATGCACCTTAGTTAATTGTTTCTGAAGATTTTGCACATAAGAAGTCAATGACTCAATATTTAACACAAGTTGCTGTGGAAAATAACATCCTAAATTGGCAGTCCTGCCAAACAAAATTTCATATGGAGACAGTTTAGTCTTACCCCTTGGGGTATTGCGTATTGAGTAAAGGGCCAGTGGAAGGCATTCTGTCCAAGGCTTTCCTGTTTCAGCCATGGCTTTCTGTATTTTTAATTTTAAAGTTCCATTCATGCGTTCCACCTTACCAGAACTTTGAGGATGGTACGGAGTGTGTAACTGACTTTCAACACCCAACATTTTCAGTACATTTTGAAATATTTCTCCAGTGAAATGAGTACCCCTATCTGACTCGATCACTTCAGGGAGACCGTAACGGGGTATCAGTTCGGCAACTAGCTTTACAGCAGTGTTTTTAGCTGAAGCCTTCCGAACTGGATAGGCCTCTGGCCACCCCGAGAACATGTCCACACATACCAACACATACTCATACCCATTACTTTTTGGCAGCTGGATAAAGTCTATTTGTAATCGCTGAAACGGGTAGAGAGGTCGGACGTGGTGCTTCATAGGGGTCTTTGTTGTCTGTCCGGGATTATGTGCCAGGCATATAGCGCATGCAGCACAATAGTCTCTTGCATAGTTGCCAAAACCTGGAGCCAACCAGACTTGCTTTGCCAGTAGTGTCATTGCATTTGCAGACACATGAGTAGGGTGGTGCAGTCCACCAACTACAATCGGATACCAGGCTCTAGGTAGACATATTAGTCCATCTTTCTTCCAAATTCCCGCTTGTTCTTCTGCCCCTTCCTTTTTCCACCTGTCCCTCTCCTCTTCTCCTGCATCTTCCTGTGCTTGTCTCAGTCTATCTTCAGTATTTTCTGTGGGGTTTACAGTATGAACCTGTTGTAAGGGTTTGACAGCTGCTGCTTTGGCTGCTTTATCAGCCCTATCATTTCCCCTAGATTCCCTAGTGTCGAGTCTCACATGTGCAGCTACCTTGATTACTGCTACTTCTTTTGTTTCTTGTGCAGCCTCTAAGATCTGTTTGATCAGAGAAGCATGTTTTACAGGTTGTCCTGACGCTGTCATGTAACCTCTAGCTCTCCAGATTACTCCAAAATCAAACACAATACCATGTGCATACCTAGAATCAGTGTATATATTAGCTGTCTGGTTCTCAGCTATTTTAAGAGCTTCAATCAATGCTGTTAGTTCTGCTTCTTGTGCAGACTGTTTCGGTGGAAGTGGTTCTGCTTTGAGAGTTTCAGATTCTGACACAACTGCATACCCTGTATGGAAGTTACCTGTGTCATCTGCAAACCTACTACCATCTATAAACAGCTCTAAATCTGGATTTTGAAGTGGTGTTTCGGATACATTGGGTAAGCCTACCGTTTCTTGTAAAATGAGCTCTGTACAATCATGTGTGTCTGTAGGGAAAAAATTTGCGTGTGGATCAGTGTCCTTATTCCCCCCTTCAGACTCGAGAGGTAGCAGTGTAGCTATATTGAGAGTCTGAAGCCTAGCAAATGTGATAGTAGAGGGGAGCAACAAAGAACACTGTAGCCGCAAATGTCTGGCCATGGAAATGTGTTTTGGTTGGACCTGGTTTAATATCCCATAAACATCATGTGTAGTTTGAACTGTGAGTGGATACTCTAGAACAATTTCTGATGCTTTGTCCAACAATAGTGAGACAGCAACAACTACACGTACACAGGTTGGCGCTGCTCTAGCTACGGGATCTAACCTTGCTGAAAGATATGCAATTGGTCTTTGTTTCCCTGCATGCTTCTGGGTAAGAACTCCTGTAGCATGGGAATCAACTTCTGCAGCCATAAGCTGAAACGGTTTGGTGTAGTCTGGTAGCCCTAACGCTGGAGCTGAAACAAGGGCATCTTTTAATTGTTGGAACGAAATCTGACCTTCTTTTGTCAACAAATAAGGTTCACTTTTTACACAGTCATACAGTGGTTGCATTAGTTGACTGGCATGTATAATCCATTGTCTACAATGAGACACTATTCCTAAAAATGCTCGTAGCTGTTTATGATTTCTAGGCTCATTCATCTGTCTTATTGCTTCAGTTCTTTGTGGTGTAAGATGCTTTTTACCTTGAGAAATGCAATGACCTAGAAAGACCACTTTGGTCTGACAAACTTGTAGCTTTTGTCTATTCACTTTACACCCTTCTTTTTCTAAAAAAACATAGTAAACTCACAGTGGACCTTTCTGCAGTTTCTAGATCTGGGCAGCAAAGTAGTAGGTCATCCACATACTGCAAAATTACTACCTGTGGTTCGGGTTCAAACCTCTGAAGGACTGTTTGTAGGGCATTTGAATAAAGAGTAGGGGAGTGTATCATTCCCTGTGGAAGGCGTGTCCACGCCTACTGTTTGCCCTTCAATGTAAATGCAAACAAATGCCAACTGTCTTGGTGTAAAGGAACCGAGAAAAATGCATTTGAAAGATCTATTACAGTAAATACTTGAGAACTGGCTGGTATCTGTGATAGTAACGTATGAGGATTGGGTACAACTGGGGTGATTGGATCTAGAACTTTGTTTATTTCTCTTAAATCATGTACCATACGATATTTGGGCATAGAACTCTTATCAAGAGTTCTCTTTTTGACTGGATACAGAGGAGTGTTAGCAGGTGATTGTATCTCTACCAAAACTCCTTTCTCTTTATATCCCTCTATCTGTTTTATAATCGCTAGTTCCTGCTGGGCACTCACAGGGTATTGTCTGAGCTGTGGGAGAACAGTTCCTGGTTGCACAGATAGTTTTACAGGAGAGATATGCAATAGTCCCACATCGGTGTCACCCTGTGCCCACAGTGTTTCTGGGACCATTGAGAGGTCTAGATCTGTGGTGTACTCTTTTTCTTCAGCATAATCCTCAAAAGCCTGAATTCTAACATATTGTTCTAATGTTTCTGCATCATCAGGGATAGTCAGTATAACTGTGCCATCTTCCCTAAAATTAATGTTAGCTTCTAATTTCTTTAGGACATCAGTTCCTAACAAACATGTTGGGGCACCTCTGGCATACAAAAATCTGGATGCAAAACATTTAGGTCCTAATGAGACCTCTAGGGGCACAGTATATGGCAGTGTTCGAATTACCCCATCATAACCCTCAGCAAAAGTTGTTTGTTCTGAAATATCTTCCGGATTCGGAAGAAAATCTTGATTCAAAATTGAGGAAGTTGCACCTGTATCTATCAAAAATGGAATCTCTCTCCCCCCCACATTCACCTGTATCATAGGTCTTCTAGCTGGTAGGGAAGTTTGTAACACATCGAGTCAATCTGAATCTGGTATGGGACCATCTATGATGGTAGATTTCTGCTGGTTGTCCGTTTGGGGAGGGTTATTTCTGGGAACAAATTTGCCTGACTTTATATCTGCCAACTTCTTCCTGCACTCTCTTTGGAAATGACCTGGCTTTTTACAGTAGTGGCAAGGAAAGTTGTGTCTCACTCTTCCTCCTGTATTAGCTTGTGCTATTCTAACAGGCTTACGATTCTCTCTCATATCCATGACTATTCCTAAACATCGTTGTTTCACAATATTTGGTTGTTCAATTGTTCTCCAATCTGGAGTAGAGGATTTAAATTTTTCTCTGATTTTCGGATCTAGCCCCTCTATTAATTGTTTTGTAAAAAGTCTCCTTACTGAAGCATCAGTCAAATCCAATCCTTCATCCCTAAAGCTATTTTCTAATTCTTGACTATATTCTTCAATACTTTGCCCAAATTTCTGCATAATCACACCCGTAGATCCCCTTTCCCTCTGTTTTTCTCTCATGAAAATTATTAATGCCTCTGTGAACTGGGTACCTGATGCTTCTGTCTGTAAGGCACCCCCTTCTGCCACTGGTCTATTGGGCTGTAGGTGTGTCAATAATTCCTGAAAAAGTCCGGGGGACATTTTCATTCTACATAATTCTTCCCCGTCCGCCCAGACCCCAGCATGAGTCTGCATGATTTGTTGTATGTATTGTGCAAATCGGATGGGATATTGAGTGGGATCAGGCGCATTATGCAGGAGGGACATACCTTCAGCAGGGGACCAAGGAAAATACTGTCGGGTCTGGTGATATCTAGTTCCCATTACCCCGTCAGCACCAGGTTCCCTAAAGGGTCTTGGTACTACCCTAACAGGGGCAAGTACAGCGCCATGTCTAGGTGTACCACAGACTAGGCAATCATTTCTCCAATCTGGATTTTGTTGTCCACAGTGTGAACATACCCATCCTCCTACCCCACCAAGATTGGGATACAAGGCTGGAAATTGTTTTCCTCCTTCTGCTCCTCCAGATGGTACAAATGATTGGGCTTTTGGATCTAGGTAAGGTGGTGGGATTATGTCACAACTTTTTCCCTTCCCCATAATCCATTTGGAAGTGTCTGGATCATACTTCCAATTCTCCTCTTTAGCTGTTTTTGAGACCTCTATCATACAGTGTATGATTTCTTCCCACCCATTGTCTTTGATAATTCCACCTCGTTCTTTACTCAGTTTTTCCCATTCTGTACTGAACATAAGTGCTTCTGAAATTCCCAATTTTTCTCTTACCCTTCTAATCTGACTTCTGACTGTCTTCCCACATCTTTCCTGTATGATATCTGCTGCTTCCACTTGTCCTAAGACGGTTTTTGTCTGTTTATTTCCCATTTTTCTTTTTTTTTTTTTTTTTTTTCAATATTAGCTATTTCTACCCCAGGTGACGTTTGGACAATCACTTATCCTAGGTGATGTCTCGTTGCCTTCTCTCCTAGGGAGCTAAAATATTGAAGGGCTGATCTGCTCCATTCTTTCTAATGTGCAGAATGTACTTAAGTGCTATTATGCACGCAAACAGACCCAGCAACACCATACAGATCACAAAACTTTCTGTGTCAGTTAGCATACTTGTCCCAGGCTCATGGACCCGCGTCCTGGGCTCATTCTATCAAACCTTATCCAGAAATGAAGGAGGTTAAGCACTTAAATGAGAGTCAAGCATGGGCGGAGGTCTCCCCGAAAGGACGCAACCACATGACCCAGTTAGGCTGACTTCCGTGTATAAGGCTTATACCCCAACTATTTCGGCTTATTTTTCTACGCACTTTTGCTCTTCTTTCACAACATACCACAACCTTCACACTGTTCACACACTGCCAGGGACAGGACTCATAAATCTATACAATATAGTAACCCGAGTTTTATAGGTATCTACTCACTACTAGACTAACCCAGCGTGACACGGCTCATAGAGATCTTTCGGATAATACAAGGCAGATAAAAGAGAACTAATAATGTCTCTTACCTGGCCAGGTTTTTCAGTTCATTTGCCGTCCATTATCCCAGATCTCCATTGTCCGTATCTGCAGGTGAATCTCGAGCAAATACTCTCATCTCGGGTCCCTGTTCGGTGCGCCAAAGAAATGTTAAGTCCTTCTCAGTCCCTGGCTTACTAGAGGTAGGGATCCTGAGTAAATGACACGCAAACAAGGTATTGTGTGATCATATACAGGGGAAGCCCAGGAGCACATCTCTCTCTCTGGGCTTTGCCCTTCCTTTATATAGAAAAGAATTATTCTTTTACAGACATGCGCACAAGCGCTCATATTTCACTATCTCTTACATAAACAATCTATACCAGTCTTTATCAGTAGAAAGTTACATCATCTGGAAGGTGAATGAAAGGCTGCTATTGAAAGAAGGAATGCACACATGATTACTTCCATAAAAGGAAATGTCAAGTCAGCAGAAATGTATCTTGTTGTAAGCGAGATTTCTCAGGAAGAAGACAAGATGGATTCCTTTAGTTCAGTCTGATCTCCACACTGGCTTTCACAAGAGTACCAAAATGACTGGCACGGGGATCTTCAGCAGTGCCCTGGCTGTCATAGCAACCCATCAGCGTCCCACGATCTTGGCATGGGCGCACCGATGGTCGCATACAATGACGCCCCCGGGAGCACATGTTATATGCCTCTGTCATTGATTGACAACAGTGTTTAACAGGTTAATAGCTCTGCCTCACCTGCTGATGTTAGAGGGAGATTGGGAAAAAAAATGCAGGCTCAGCTAGCGAGCCTGCATCAAAGTTAGGGACCCAACCTATGACGTAACTAATATGTCATGTCAGGAAGAGGTTAAACACGTACGTGAAAAATGGTACTGATGTCATCAGTGTACGGTCCACCTGTCCAATGTTGCCACCAGTGAGTCATCGGTGTTTTCCACATGTCCAATGTTGCCACCAGTGAGTCATCAACCTTCTTCTATACTTTTTAATGTTAGTTGCGGACAGCACACGGAGCCCATCCATGTGCTATACACATGGACCCATAGACTTTTACTGGCACTTTATATCCGTGATACCGGAGAAAACTGACACAAGATCTTTGATCTGGACATGAATGGCACAAAAATAATGGATGTGTTCTATCAGTGAAAAAAAGAATATGGGAAGTACAACCCCTGGCAAAAATTATGGAATTGCCAGCCTTGGAGGATGTTCATTCAGTTGTTTGATTTTGTAGAAAAAAAAAAGCAGATCACAGACGTGGCACAAAACTAAAGTCATTTCAAATGGCAAATTAACACTAAAAGAAATCAATGACAAAAAATGTGGTAGTCAATAATGGTTACCTTTTTTAACCAGGCATAAGGGAAAAATTATGGAATCACTCAATTCTGAGGAAAAAAAATGGAATCATGAAAAGCAAACAAAAAAAAAACACTCCAAAACATCACTAGTATTTTGTTACACCACCTCTGGCTTTTATAACAGCTTGCAGTCTATGAGGCATGAACTTAATGAGTGTCAAACAGTACTCTTCATCAATCTGGCTCCAACTTTCTCTGATTGCTGTTGTCAGATCAGCCTTGCAGGTTGGAGTCTTGTCATGGACCATTTTCTTCAACTTCCACCAAAGATTTTCATTTGGATTGACATCCGGACTATTTTCAGGCCATGCAAACATGAAACACGAAAATTGAACTGCATTACTGCACTAGAAATATGAAAAATGAGAGCGTTTAGCGCATAAAAATGGCCAATTTTATGTGTACCTGGTAGCCACATTAGGGCATCTCTCTTATACCAGGTCCTAAACTTGCCTTTCCTCGCTGAGAATAAACGTTCAGCACCTGTTCACACAGTCTATGTTTGGATGTGACGGTCAGGTTTTTGAAATATTTTCAGGCCATGACATTGACCTTATGTGTCCTTTTTCAAGGAATGTTTTCACAGTTTTTGCTCTATAGCAGGATGCATTATCATCTTGAAAAATGGTTTCATCATCCCCAAACATCCTTTCAATTGAATGGATAAGAAAAGTGTCGAAAATATCAACATAAACTTGTGCATTTATTGAAGATGTAATGACAGTGCCTTTACCTGACATGCAGCCCCATATCATCAATGACTGTGGAAATTTGCATGTTCTCTTCAGGCAGTCATCTTTATAAATCTCATTGGAAAGGCACCAAACAAAAGTTCCAGCATCATCACCTTGCCCAATGCAGATTCGCGATTCATCACTGAAGCGGACTTTCATCCAGTCATCCACAGGCCACGATTGCTTTTCCTTAGCCCATTGTAACCTTGTTTTTTTCTGTTTAGGTGTTAATGATGGCTTTTGTTTAGCTTTTCTGTATGTAAATCCCATTTCCTTTAGTTGGTTTCTTACAGTTCGGTCACAGACGTTGACTCCAGTTTCCACCCATTCCTTACTCATTTGTTTTGTTGTGTATTTCCTGTTTTGGAGACATATTGCTTTAAGTTTCTGGTCTTGTCGCTTTGATGTCTTCCTTGGTCTACCAGTATGTTTGCCTTTAACAACCTTCCCATGTTGTTTGTATTTGGCCCAGATTTTAGACACAGCGGACTGTGAACAACCAACATCTTTTGCAACATTACGTGATGATTTACCCTCTTTTAAGAGTTTGATAATCTTCTCCTTTGTTTCAATTGACATCTCTCGTGTTGGAGCCATGGTTCATGTCAGTCCACTTGGAGCAACAACTCTCCAAGGTGTGATCACTACTCTTTAGATGCAGATCTAATTTGATGCAGGTGTTATTTTTGGGTATGAAAATTTACAGGGTAATTCCATAATTTTTTCCTCAGAATTGAGTGATTCCATAATTTTTCCCCTATGCTTGGTTAAAATAGTAATCATTACTGACTACCACATTTTTTGTTCTTGATTTCTTTTAGGGTACGTGTCCACGTTCAGGATTGCATCAGGATTTTATGCAGGTAAAATCCTGACCAAATCTGCACCTGAGGTCACTGGCAGGTCACCTGCGTTGTCCTTGCGTTGTTTCTGCAATGTAAGGACATGCTGCGTTCTTAAAAGACGCGCCGCATGTCCGTTTTCGCGGGTATGCCGCACGCATCTTTTAATGCATAGTGGAGACGGGATTTCATGAAATCCCCTCCACTATGCTGTAACATCTGGACGCTGCGTTTTTGACGCTGTGGCTCAACGCAGCATCAAACACGCAGCGCTTCCTGAACGTGGAAACATACCCTTAAGGTATGTGTCCATGTTCAGGATTGCATCAGGATTTGATCAGGATTCGACGCAGGTAAAATCTGCACCAAATCTGCACCTGAGGTCACTGGCAGGTCACCTGCGTTTTTCATGCGTTTTTTGACGCGTTTTTTTCATGCGGATTTGTGTGTTTTTGTAAGCTCAATAAAGATATACAAAAAAAAAAGGGTGATGTCATTTCTTGTCCAACCTCTTCATTTACATACTCCATTGAAGAATAATGTTTACACACACAGATGGATGATAGATAACAGATAGATTGATAGATAACAGATAGATACGATAGATTGATAATAGATAGATCTATCGCATCTATCGTATCTATCTATCTACATTATCTATCTATCGTTTCTATTATCTATCTATAAATAAATCTATCGATAGATACAGTACAGACCAAAAGTTTGGACACACCTCATTTAAAGATTTTTCTGTATTTTCGTAACTATGAAAATTGTATATTCACACTGAAGGCATCAAAACTATGAATTATATACTTAACAAAAAAGTGTGAAACAACTGAAATTATGTCTTATATTCTAGGTTCTTCAAAGTAGACACCTTTTGCTTTGATGACTGCTTTGCACACTCTTGGCATTCTCTTGATGAGCTTCAAGAGGTAGTCACTGGAAATGGTTTTCACTTCACAGGTGTGCCCTGTCAGATTTAATAAGTAGGTTTCTTGCCTTATAAATGGGGTTGGGACCATCAGTTGTGTTGTGCAGAAGTCTGGTGGATACACAGCTGATAGTCCTACTGAATAGACTGTTATAATTTGTATTATGGCAAGAAAAAAGCAGCTAAGTAAAGAAAAACGAGTGGCCATCATTACTTTAAGAAATGAAGGTCAGTCAGTCCGAAAAATTGGGAAAACTTTGAAAGTGTCCCCAAGTGCAGTGGCAAACGCCGTCAAGCACTACAAAGAAACTGGCTCATATGAGGTCCGCCCCAGGAAAGGAAAACCAAGAGTCACCTCTGCTTCTGAGGATAAGTTTATCTGAGTCACCAGCCTCAGAGTTCTAGCAGCAGACACATCTCTACAACAACTATTAAGAGGAGACTTTGTGCAGCAGACCTTCATGGTAAAATAGCTGCTAGGAAACCACTGCTAAAGATGCAGAAGAGACTTGTTTGGGCTAAAGAACACAAAGAATGGACATTAGACCAGTGGAAATCTGTGCTTTGGTCTGATGAGTCCAAATTTGAGATCTTTGGTTCCAACCACCGTGTCTTTGTGTGACACAGAAAAGGTGAACGGATGGACTCTACATGCCTGGCTCCCACCATGAAGCATGGAGGAGGAGGTGTGATGGTGTGGGGGTGCTTTGCTGGTGACACTGTTGGGGATTTATTCAAAATTGAAGGCAAACTGAACCAGCATGGATACCACAGCATCTTGCACCGGCATGTTATTCCATCCGGTTTGCGTTTAGTTGGACCATCATTTATTTTCAACAGGACAATAACCCCAAACACACCTCCAGACTGTGTAAGGGCTATTTGACCAAGAAGGAGAGTGATGGGGTACTACGCGAGATGACCTGGCCTCCACAGTCACCAGACCTGAACCCAATCGAGATGGTTTGGGGTGAGCTGGACCGCAGAGTCAAGGCAAAAGGGCCAACAAGTGGTAAGCTGGCCAAGCGGTGGATGCCACGTCGGAGAGCACAGCAGCTCAAGGAATCTTCCTATTTGCTCATAGCAGGTTTGCCTACAACAACCACGCTGAACTAATTTTGATATATGATCGTGCAGCGATTATAATTCCCGTTACCGGCTTTTATTTAATAACCTTCTGTAACTGATGAAGATCATGATTGACCGAAACGTTTTCCTGTATTTACTACAATAAATTATTCCTGCTGCATCTTACCTAAAGTTCAGTGCTAGGTCTCTTACTATTAATCTATATGGTTTGGGAACCTGACCTTAGCACCCCTTCTCTAGTAGTGCTCACGGTTAAATTTTGCCGCATTGTAAACAGACATGCTGCGTTCTCAAAACATGCGCCGCATGTCCGTTTACACCGGTCTGCCGCCTGCGTGTTTTACCGCATAGTGGAGACGGGATTTCATGAAATCCCCTCCACTATGCTGTAACATCTGGACTCTGCATGTTTGACGATGCGGCTCTACACAGCATCAAACACTCAGCGTTTACTGAACGTGGAGACATACCCTTAGTGTTTCTTAAAGCCAGAAAGTTGCCATTTGAAATGACTTTAGTTTTGTGCCATGTCTGTGATCTGCTTTTTTTCTACAAAATTAAACTGAATGAACATCCTCCAAGGCCGGTGATTCCATAATTTTTGACAGGGGTTGTACATGCAACATGAACGTCTGGATGAGACCTCGAAGGAAGTCTGCCAGTCCAAACTGAGAGCATAAACAAAGCACAAAACTTTGTAGGGGACATAAGTTCTAACTGTGACTTAGATAGGGACTGTTTCCACTTACAAAAACACAAGTTGTTTTTTCAGCAATTGTCCACACCAAAATATACAAAAGCTCTGAGGGTTTTCTTTATTTTTTTTTTGTTCTTTTGCATATTTTTAGTCCATATTTGAAGCAGCATTTTTAGTGCGTTTCTTTAGTGCGAATAGGCTGGGATTTTGCACTTATTATGTAAAGAGCAGTTGAAGTGATTTTCATGTGGATTTTGAAGCAGAAATCACTTCAAAGTCCTCATGAAAACACTCTGTATGTATACAATACACTCTGGCTGGCTGTATTCTTACTGAAGAATATTACTTTAGCAATTATTCCAGAAACCTATAGGGGATTGTGATATCCACCCCGGAATGGAAGGCTCTAACGTGCCATTGAGTAGACCTCTTTATGGAATAGCACAGTCTACTATGCTACATGGTAAAAAAAAGTATACAAACCTAAACCACCAAAACCCATTCTAAAAGGACAATCTTTCTTTATTCTTTGGGTCAGAGGGACACTATAGATAAATTGAGCATAATTTGCATTGGGAGCATACCCATGCATAGTGGAAAATGGGTACAAATGCTTAGTGGAGACATTGCTCATCCAGTAACTAATCATACTTTTAGACTGTGCTACGTAGTCTAATGGATAAATGTACTCCATATTATGGTAACATGGGTTATGCCATTATAATGTATATGAGGAGCCTCCTCCTTATTCCCTTATGGTAGATGGGTGAAATAGTGGAACTTAAAGGGAATCTGTCAGCAGGTTTTTGATACCTCATCTGAGAGCAGCATGATGTAGGCAGAGAGACCCTGAATCCAACAATGTATCACTGTTCTGATGCAATCAGAGTTTCTAGATTTAGCAATGCAGCAGAGCTAAGAAATCTAACCCCGCCCACACCAAGCTCCCTATATACATTGTCTATAAACAGTGAGCTACTTATCACAGGAGGGAGCAAAGTTGGACCAGGAGGCACAGGCTTCTGTAGTCCGAGCAATAATTACAAAGTGATAAAACCTTTACTGTAAGTATGATGGCTGGGATGATTATCTATGTGCTATTCTGGTAATCTTTGAACATTGCAGTGCCTCTTTTCTGAAGTCACACCTCTCCATGCCAATAGCTTGTCTCTCTGCTCCCCATTCTGTGCTTACCTGGGAGCAAAGTTGAACCAGGAGGCACAGGCTTCTGTAGTCTGAGCAATAATTACAAAGTGATAAAACCTTCACTGTAAGTATGATGGCTGGGATGATTATCTATGTGCTATTCTGGTAATCTTTGAACATTGCAGTGCCTCTTTTCTGAAGTCACACCTCTCCATGCCAATAGCTTGTCTCTCTGCTCCCCATTCTGCGCTTACCTGGGTGTGAAAACCTTTCCATAGTAATAATGTCAGTCTGCCTACTGCTTCCGATTTTCATATAGACTGTCAATGGTCAGCTAAATAGAGGATGGCTACATCAAAGGAAGACAAAAGGCGGCATTTTACACATGTACTTTAATATTACATTTCTAGTTAAAGTTGCAAATCATAATTTTTCACTTGTATCCAAACATAGGTGTTTTTTCCAATTTCACATGTAATTAGATTAGTCATTGATTAATATCACTATTACAGCAATTCCAAAGCCAATGTCTAATGGTTATGGGATGTTGCTCTTACTTGTTACCGTTATTGGCCTGACTCATAACTTAGGCAGTTATAACTACTCAGCAATCTTGGGTCACTTATTTATTCCTCTGGGGTGTACACACCCTTATCTTCTTTGCGGGTGTCCCCCTGCTTTATATTAGGCAGTACTGCCTCCGTATAGAATCTTTCTAGCTTTGGTTCTGTGTCTTTCCAAAAATGTAGGTCAAATTTCACTGGGACAACTGCAGTCTCCATTTTGGTGTATACAACAAAGTCTGCATCGTTTATGCCCGAAACGGCCATCTGGCACTGTACCTGGGTAAAATAGGCATGTTGTCGCTTCAGAGCATAAGAATCTCTATTCAAGGTTAAGCAGAAATTTCTGTCTTTGCATGCTTCACGTATTGTATGCTCTCGGTGTTTATACGGGCACTTCACCTCTAAGACGTTTAGAGTCTCTCCTGTGCGCTTGTCTTTCACTATCCCATCAGGACTTGCTGCCAGCCAGTTTTTAGTTGGGTGAATGAATAAACCACATGCTTCCACAGTCACTTCTCGGCCTTTATTGATTGATGCCAGACTCTCATAGGCAGTCACAGCTTTTTTTTCATTCCTGATACCCCAGCTCATGGCAGTAGTTTGCACTCTGGGTGCAGAACCCAGTATAGCTTTCAGATAAGATTGAGGAATATCATTGGTTCTTTGATTAGCAAATTTACTGTGAGATACCTGATGCGCTAAAGAAGCGGTAATGCGGTTCTTACGCCAGTAATGCCACTCCTGATTGTCTCGTTGCCCACGGGTTTCTATCTCAATTTTATAAATATCTCCCTGAGTAAGATGATCTTGAAGAAAATCTACAGATCTGCTTCTACCTTGTCTTGTAGGGACATCACGGACTGGAGGAAGAGCCCCAGATTCCTTGGAAGTTGGTGTATACTTGGCAGTGGTTGCTCTTCTTTCAACATTTGAAGACTCTTGGCTTTCTGTGCTTTTTGTTGTTGGATGGACGCTTTTTCCGTTGAGCACTTTAGGTGGCTCACTGGCATTGTGTGGCTCTTGAACTTTGCCGGATGAGCCAGGCTTTTCCAGTGCTTTCCCTTGATGAGTTCTTCTAGTTGACAAGTTGCTATGAGGGCGGTCTACAGCAGGTATAGGACTTCTTCCTGGTACAGCCTTTTGTGAATGTTTTCCTTCCGGTGGACCCATTTTTATAAATGGTCAAAAACCTGTAGATAAAAAAAATCACTTGGGTTATTCAATATGTAACATGAATAAGTCCTGGAAGTGCTCTTAGAAAATAATATGCAAACACTTCCAGATTGCTCACAAATTTTATATATATTTATGTAGTCGAACAATCTGGACATGTATGTGGTTTGAAAAGGGTCAGGAGAGCAAGGGCCAAGTCCGTGCTTCGTGGTCAGAGATCGGACCGATTTGCACGGATGACTGAATGAGCCCTTATGACTCAAATGGTCATGTCTCTATTTCTGATACAATCCTGCTCTCTTTTTTTTCTCCCCTTCCCCCCTTGACTTGTACTCATTCTCACTTTCTCTTTGGCTTTCCCTTCATCATCAAACATTACATGTGCACCTGACCTAGTTTTAAGTGTCTATGCAGCTCAGGTGGACACTGTACAGTTCAGTTCAAGACCAGGCCATTTACCCCAATGACTGCCTAGGTACATTTGTGTTTTTGTACATACGGGTTGGAGAACCTTGAAAATGTTTCTCATTCAAATATTCAAATGATTTTTGCATTTTTTTTGTTATGCCTGGGGACTAAATTTTATATTATTTAATACTCTTATGAAACTCTACAAACCCAACCTCAATAGCGTACGGAGGCACGACGATAAATTGCAAAAAATGTTATATAATAAAAAACTGAATTTTTATTATTAACATCAGATAAAATAGTATGATAGAATTCAGTGAAGTCAAGCTTAGGAACATACGAGGAGTGCGGGAGCGTCGGGACCCAAAATAATTATCTGCACAGGGGAAATTGCATTGCCTAAAATAAGAAAAAAGGCCACCATGTAGAGAAAATATGGAATCAATTCTAATTCATGAATTACAAATAAAGTGCATAGTGCAAATATTAGCATTTATCATGAACTGTATATGGGCTTCAGCCTGATCCTAATAACCGCGATAGGTGCCAATGAAAGGCTGGCATATGACTCATAGTGTTGTAAGCAGTACAATACCTGTGAAGTGCTGAATGCAAAAAGTCCCTGCTGCCTCGCGCTCTCACCCCGACAGCGCCGTTTCGCGTTATGCTTCTTCTATTATTATTATTATTATTATTATTATTTATTTATTTATATGGGGTCATATGCACTGAGTCATATACCGGCCTTTCATTGGCACCTATCACGGTTATTAGGATCAGGCTGAAGCCCATATACAGTTCATGGTAAATGCTAATATTTTCACTATGTACTTTATTTGTAATTCATTAATTACAACAATAGGTGCAGAATATCAGAAACATTGTCGGAATGCAGCTTCAAAGGGGAATTTCAGTCTCCTGGCTAGATAGTAGAGCTGATGTCTCTTAGTTCTCCTTCCCAGTGATCACCTGACCCCTGGGTTTTGACAAAGAAGCGCTGACAGCATTTCCTATATGCTGTGATCATAGTACCTGTTTAGTGCTGTGTATACAGCAATGGGAAGGCAGAGACAGAGTTAAACCATCTGTGCCTTCCCTATGGGGAGTCTGGCTGTGTCTGACAGCCTACTCACTGCTCTCACAAGTTCAAGATTACATGCAGCAACGTTTTAGAACATTTGGACTGCCTGTACGATTATTGATGAGCGGTTCAGAAGTAGATAAAATTAGTTTTATACATCTAATATTAATATATTCATGGTCCAAGTATGGAGAGAGCAGAGTAAACTGCTGCCATACTTATCTAGCTGAGGCTGATGTGCCTGAAGAACAACAGGATCAAGCATGTAAATTTCAGCTGTCTCGCCCTTTTCTTCCCTGTGACATCATCTGTTAGCAGAGAGTTGTGAGGCCCCCATACAGATCAGAAGGTCATTAGATCCTGCCAAAGCATACTATGTAAGGGGGCTTTGTAAATTTAATGAGGTCATTTCACAACATTTTTCATGTTGAACAGGACACACAATATATGGTAACATTGGCTGCAGAACAGAATACAACTGTTTTGATTTTTTTTTTTGTCTCTTTGTTGTGGAGATATTATTAGTCAAAGTATTCAGCACCTAAATAGTTAAAAATAAGTTCAAGTGGGCATTACCAGAGAGATTTAACTGGGCTCGTCTACTTCTGCTCCCTGTATGATGTTGACCAATCACAAGCAGGCAGCAACAATCTAAGGAAATAAAATGCCAACCAAAGCTCACAACAGATGTCTGTGTGTGAGATGTAATGATACAGCGGTGAACTCCTGCATGAGTCAGTGTAGTGGGTGGTGCAGTGCAGCTGAGTTTAGCTGCGTCACATAGAAAAGCCTTCCAGCTATCATAGCACTGTTAGCCCTGCTATACTGTCTCTTTCCCCCCACATTGCCTGTCTGGCGATGTGTCAGTAATCACACGTCAATTGCTTTGCAGTGAGATCAGGGCTGTCATTACATGTCACACAGGAGTAACACGCCTGTCCTGGATTATTATTGAGGAAGATGCAATGAGAGCCTGCACTGATCTAATTGCAGAGAGATTACGTTGAGCACAACAGATATAACTGTGATACTGACACTGAGCTCTCATCTCTGCACAGGCATTGTGGGGCAGTCGTCGTAAAGCAGAGCCAACAGTGCTATGAGAGGAAAAGTGCTGATAGAAGGGTTTGTAATGTGACACAGCTTAACTCACTCCCATCAAAAATGTTATCCTCTCAAAATATTGCAATCATCATATTATATAGCACATTGTACTTACAATTGCTCATTTTGCCTTTCTACCCAGCCTAATTCTTCCCTTTTCTCTGTTGTATATAGAAACAGGAAATGTCCTGTCCGTACATTTTTCATCCCCCTCTTCAACTCCTGCTCCGCTCTTCCCCACCATTCCAGGGACTTTTGCAGTGCCTTATGACTCATACCGAGAAAATGTACCTCCTGTTTCTACGTAGAGCTAAGAAGGTTTCATCTAGCCAGTATTTAATCATGTGATGTCATAGACTTTAAAAGAGAAGAATTGAGCAAAATTAGCAATTGTAAGTACACAGTGCTATATAATATGATGACTGCAATATATTAAGAGGATGCAATTTTGATGGGAGTGCTTCTTTAAGAAAAAAAAAGTTAACTTATTAGGTGCCAAGTACTTTGATTCCTAATCTCCGCAACAGAGAGATGAAATTTGAAAAAAAAAAAAAAGTTATATTCCTCTTTGTAACCACTCTTACATTGTGTCCAGTGCTACTTGAAACATTTGGTGAAAGATCCACTGCAAGCCAAAGGTATCCCTTTTATTAACACATTTAAAAATTCCAGTGTTTTTCAACTTGAATGTGTTTTTTTAATTAACTGCATAGAATTGGGGCTAAAAAATAATTTCTGCACTTGAGCTCCATTAAAAACTTTGCACCACTTGATTGCTATACTCTGTACTGCACTGTGCATTGCTGGCTGCAGAATGAGTAAACTGAGAACCAGTCAGTCAGCCGAGCTGTGAAGGTCTCATGAGGCATTTGTAACTTTATCTGTCCTTTTCTAAGCTCTTCTCAGCTGACTTATGTCCACAGACCACTTCAAAGTTGAAACAAAGAGCATCTAAAGGCAAAACAGGGCAACATTTTCTTTATGAAACCCAGTAGCAGAAATCATTTTTAGCTCTACATACATGCATTTTAGTGCAAAAAAAAGTCACCAAAGGTGGAAAACCCCTTTAATGTTAGCAGATGTTAAAAACTTCAATTAGGCTACGTTCAGACTAGCGCTGTGCGCCGCTGCGTCGGCGACGCAACGCACAACGCACACAAAAACGTGGCAAAACGCACGCAAAAACGCTGCGTTTTGCGACGCGTGCGTCGTTTTTTGCCGAAAATCGGACGCAAGAAAAATGCTACTTGTTGCGTTTTCTTGGTCCGACGCTTGCGGCAAAAAAAGACGCATGCGTCGCAAAACGCAACAAACAAAAACGCATGCGTCCCCCATGTTAAACATAGGGGCGCATGACGCGTGCGTCGCCGCTGCGTCGCCCGACGCTAACCCGACGCACACCAGCACAACGCTAGTCTGAACGTAGCCTTAGTCCAGCTTTGCTGGGAGGCGCAGTGTTTCCACACAGGGGGTTTCCTAATGACTGTAAAAATAGCAGTGAAATCTTGTGAGAGGAAGAAGACCAGAATGGATGAGATTGGACTCTGCACAGCGCCCCCTGCTGGTCATACACGTAGGCAGCGCTTCGTAGGATACCGCTTGTTTAAATCCCGCCA
The DNA here is from genome assembly GCF_032444005.1 of Ranitomeya imitator. Classification (NCBI taxonomy): domain Eukaryota; kingdom Metazoa; phylum Chordata; class Amphibia; order Anura; family Dendrobatidae; genus Ranitomeya; species Ranitomeya imitator. The sequence goes on along the minus strand of NC_091286.1, from coordinate 404,687,535 downwards.
TTTGTAGACATCACGTTAGCAATCTTTTCACAGTGTGACATCTGATTTATAGCGGTCATTATTCCACCCTTTAATATCCTGATAAAGACGGCGTGACGTAGTTTCTCCGTGCCTGTAGTTAACAACTAAGTGCCGAGGTTGTAGCACAGATCACAGACCTGACGTATATTCCTACAGACTTTACTCCCTGGAACCCTCGGCCATGTACAAAGCCTCCATTACATTACCTTCTCCTAGTCTCTTGCGGGTCGTCCTCTTCTGGAGATCAGTGATGACTTCTGTCAATCTGTCACTGCTTATTCACTCAGTGACTCCTAGTTTCGTTTCCTCAGATTTGTCTGTCATGGAGCCCTCCCTCCCTCTTCTCCCTCCCCAGCCTTTACCTCACAGCACATGAAGTCATGAACAGCAGGCGGCGAAGCAGAATGAGTGGCAGGGACATGCCAGGGCATAGCCTGCACCACACACATATTCCTTTACAGACATCATCACTCTCCCCAATGGAGCACACAATCTAAATTCCCTATCAGTGTCTTTGGAGTGTGACTACACCCAGCTACCAAGCATAATAACCCGGCACAACATGGCATACTGTGTACAAGATTACAAAAGCTTCACACGGGTAATAGGGGGTCAGAAAAGGTAGTAGGTGAGGATGCATATAGCGTTCAGAATAAATGCTATACAAATACACCAAAACGCTGTGTCAAAGCGCAATCAAAATGGCGAGCGCCTAAAGACTCTTGTACTCTTTTCTAATGTGGTCTGAACTCGCTGATATTGATGGGTTCGACTGATGGTCTAATATGTATTGTGGCACCGGCCGACTGATAGGAGAAATGTCGAATGCACATGTCCGATTTCGAACTGCAGATCACAGTGCTCTCTCTGAGATAAGCCCCCAGGAACGCTCCTACGTATGGGAGAGCCAGTTGAGATGACTGACAGACTTTTTTTCCTCTTTAGGCCGGGGTCAGACATAACGTATAAAAATACGGTCCGTTTTTTACAGCCAAGATATGCAGAAAAGTTCCTGAACAGTGATCCGTATTCAATGCGAGGAAGCAATTTTTTTCTCAAAAATATATCCGTGTGTCATCCATATGGCGAGATTTTCTCGCCGGCTTGAAAAATGGACATATAATGGATCCATGGGTTCAAATATTCGTGAAAACATATATACAGTCTCTCTCGCTCTCTCTATTTATATATATATATCTATAGCTTTCAGATAAGATTGAGGAATATCATTGGTTCTTTGATTAGCAAATTTACTGTGAGATACCTGATGCGCTAAAGAAGCGGTAATGCCACTCCTGATTGTCTCGTTGCCCACGGCTTTCTATCTCAATTTTAGAAATATCCCCCTGAGTAAGATGATCTTGAAGAAAATCTACAGATCTGCTTCTACCTTGTCTTGTAGGGACATCACGGACTGGAGGAAGAGCCCCAGATTCCTTGGAAGTTGGTGTATACTTGGCAGTGGTTGCTCCGTTGAGCACTTTAGGTGGCTCACTGGCACTGTGTGGCTCTTGAACTTTGCCGGATGAGCCAGGCTTTTCCAGTGCTTTCCCTTGATGAGTTCTTCTAGTTGACAAGTTGCTATGAGGGCGGTCTACAGCAGGTATAGGACTTCTTCCTGGTACAGCCTTTTGTGAATGTTTTTCTTCCGGTGGACCCATTTTTATAAATGGTCAAAAACCTGTAGATAAAAAAAATCACTTGCTTTATTCAATATGTAACATGAATAAGTCCTGGAAGTGCTCTTAGAAAATAATATGCAAACACTTCCAGATTGCTCACAAATTTTATATATTTATGTAGTCGAACAATCTGGACATGTATGTGGTTTGAAAAGGGTCAGGAGAGCAAGGGCCAAGTCCGTGCTTCGCGGTCAGAGATCGGACCGATTTCCACGGATGACTGAATGAGCCCTTATTCTAACATGACTCAAATGGTCATGTCTCTATTTCTGATACAATCCTGCTCTCTTTTTTTTCTCCCCTTCCCCCCTTGCCTTGTACTCATTCTCACTTTCTCTTTGGCTTTCCCTTCATCCTCAAACATTACATGTGCACCTGACCTAGTTTTAAGTGTCTATGCAGCTCAGGTGGACACTGTACAGTTCAGTTCAAGACCAAGCCATTTACCCCCATGACTGCCTAGGCACATTTGTATTTTTGTACATACGGGTTGGAGAACCTTGAAAATGTTTCTCATTCAAATATTCAAATGATTTTTGCATTTTTTTAGTTATGCCTGGGGACTAAATTTTATATTATTTAATACTCTTATGAAACTCTACAAACCCAACCTCAATAGCGTACAGAGGCACGACGATAAATTGCAACAAATGTTATATAGTAAAAAACTGAATTTTTATTATTAACATCAGATAAAATAGTATGATAGAATTCAGTGAGGTCAAGCTTAGGAACATACGAGGAGTGCGGGAGCATCGGGACACAAAATAATTATCTGCACAGGGGAAATTGCATTGCCTAAAATAAGAAAAAAGACCACCATGTAGAGAAAATATGGAATCAATTCTAATTCATGAATACCGGCCTTTCATAGGCACCTATCACGGTTATTAGGATCAGGCTGAAGCCCATATACAGTTCATGGTAAATGCTAATATTTGCACTATGCACTTTATTTGTAATTCATTAATTACAACAAAAGGTGCAGAATATCAGAAACATTGTGGGAATGCAACTTCAAAGGGGAAATTCAGTCTCCTGGCTAGATAGTAGAGCTGATGTCTCTTAGTTCTCCTTCCCAGTGATCACCTGACCCCTGGGTTTTGACAAAGAAGCGCTGACAGCACTTCCTATATGCTGTGATCATCGTACCTGTTTAGTGCTGTGTATGCAGCAATGGGAAGGCAGAGACAGAGCTAAACCATCTGTGCCTTCCCTATGGGGAGTCTGGCTGTGTCTGACAGCCTACTCACTGCTCTCACAAGTTCAAGATTACATGCAGCGACGTTTTAGAACATTTGGACTGCCTGTACGATTATTGTCGATGAGTGGTTCAGAAGTAGATAAAATTAGTTTTATACATCTAATATTAATATATATATATATATATATATATATATATATATATATATATATATATATATATAATATATCACCAGACAGGTTAAGTTTGAGACTACAGTGACATCATGGATTGCACTGTCCCTGGCAATCTCGACGACCACCCTGGCCACTGGATAGTCTTTAGTGCGCCCATGGATGCAGGTGACTCTGACCTTCCTATTGGGTATTTCAAATCCCTCGGGTGCAACTCTCGCTAGTCATTGGGCTCCCAGAATTGACCAGTCCACACATTTCATTCTCATGCATCCGCAGGGCACCCCCCGTAAACTCTCGCTGGGTGGATCGTTCACATAGCAGACTGGACACACATAATGCACTTGCCCCGGGCAATAGTTCGTCTGCGGCACCCCTTCGGGACACTCCGCCCCCTTTTGGGAAACTACCATTCCTTGGGACTCCACCCCCCTTTGGGCAACTATCCCTGCTCGGGTTACCACCCCTTTTGGGATTCCACCACTTTTTGAGCAACTATCCCTGTTCAGGTTACCGCCTCCTTTTGGGATTCCACCCCTTTTTGGGCAACTATCCCTGTTTGGGTTACCACCCCCTTTTGAGATTCCACCCCTTTTTGGGCAACTATCCCTGTTTGGGTTACCACCCCCTTTTGGAACCCCACCCCTTTTTGGGCAACCATTCCTGTTTGGGTCACCGCCCACTTTTAGGGACACCACTCCTTCCCTGTGGTACACCCTGTGGACTCCCCACGGTACTCTCAGGCCCCAGTTCGCACAGTACACCAATAATAATAATAATATAATAATTTTTATTTATATAGCGCCAACATATTCCGCAGCGCTTTACAAATTATAGAGGGGACTTGTACAGACAATAGACATTACAGCATAACAGAATTACAGTTCAAAACAGATACCAGGAGGAATGAGGGCCCTGCTCGCAAGCTTACAGACTATGAGGAAAAGGGGAGACACGAGAGGTGGATGGTAACAATTTCTTTAGTTATTCGGACTGGCCATAGTGTAAGGCTCGGGTGTTCATGTAAAGCTGCATGAACCAGTTAACTGCCTAAGTATGTAGCAGTACAGACACAAAGGGCTATTAACTGCATAAAGTGAATGAGAACATGATGCGAGGGACCTGGTTTTTTTTTTTGTTTTTTTTAATATATAAATAGGCCACACAGGGATCGTTAGGTTAATGCATTGAGGCGGTAGGCCAGTCTCCAATATGTCTCTGGGCTTGCACTGGACCTTCAAGAGTTTGTACGACCTGGACCACCAATGTTTTAATGACACCTCACTAGCTCCTGCTGGTACTGCCACAGCTCCAGCTGCAGTCACAAACTGCCGGAACCTCCGGCTGCCGATCACAAGCCGCTGTGCTGCCACTGCAGCTCCAGCTGCGGCAGAACCTCTTGCTGCAACTGCAGCTCCTCTCCAGAAGGCTCTGCACCGCAAACTTCGTGGACCCGACGATCCACAGCAAACGTTGTAACCCCGCCAAGTTACAGCCAGACTCTTGCAAGCTTCGTGGACCCGCCGATCCACAGCAAAACTTCATAACCCCGCCAAGTTACAGCAATCATGTCCACACGTGCTTTCTGGACTGTTGCGCGCATTCTCCACCATACGTGAGATAGCGCTTATTGAATTTGGCGCACCCACATTTCTGCCTCCGGCATCCTGAAGAAGGGACCCTGCTCAGGTGCACTTCGCACCGTCCACCGCTGCAGCATTGCCAGGTTCACACTATAAGACGTACCCCCCATTTTCGCCCCAAGTTTTTTGGGAAAAAGTGTGTCTTATAGTCAGAAAAACACGGTATATATTTATTGTAAGACAGAATGTATTGGGGGACACTCGCTTGGCAATGGGATAAATGTAGACAGGCACCGTTTTTCCACATAAACAGTCTATTTTGGTTTATTTTGCACTTATAAACCACTTGAGGCCATGTTATATATCACAGGCCTACACATAGTCCATTACACTTCATGGAACGCAATAGGCATCAACCGATGGCATTAAGTTGCAGTCTCTAAACATGCTGGTCCTTACTTCGTCCAGTTACCATGGGTGACCGCACAGTTCATTATATACATCCACGGAATTTGGTAATCAGCGACAGTCTGTTCCACTGGCAGATATTTCTCTGCCATTATTATAACACACTTTATCTGGAGTTACCTTTCTGGAGCTCCTGCTCCACACGCTGACTCCTTGTCAGTCCACACTCTCTCATGGGAAGCAGCCTAATAGGGATCGATCACTGTAGTGGCGACCAGGGCACTCACGACAGTCCAGGCCCTCCAAAGGTCGGTAGCTCCGCAATACAGTAGCCGTCACGACTCTGCACATTCGGCCTTTCCGTGCACTATTCAGGGATCCGGTCCACACACAGGACCTCCCAACACACAAGCCATCCAGGACCTACACACTTTCCATCATAGCAATCATGTGACCACACCATGGTCACATTATGTACCTGTAACCACTCCCATAGGTGGGAGGTGTGTGGTTAGCCAGACCCGCCCAGCTCTCTGACTAACCCTGCAACCCTCCCTTTACAAACTATACAAATACTTGTGGGACTACAGTTCCCAGAACAACAACATTACTTCAGGCTTACAGCGCAGAATCCCTCTGAGACACATAACTGCCATTTCCAGTCATGCCGGACACTGTTTCATTATCACCATAAGGGTATATTTCCACGTTCTGGAAACGCTGCATATTTGATGCTGCGTTGAGCCGCAGCGTCAAACACGCAGGGTCCAGATGTTACAGCATAGTGGAGGGGATTTCATGAAATCCCATCTCCACTATGCATTAAAAGACGCATGCGGCATACCCGCGGAAACAGACATGCGGCGCGTCTTTCAGGAACGCAGCATGTCCTTACATTGCTGAAACAACGCAAGGACAACGCAGGTGACCTCCCAGTGACCTCAGGTGCAGATTTGGTCAGGATTTTACCTGAGTAAAATCCTGACCAAATCCTGATGCAATCCTGAACGTGGACACATACCCTTACAGACACGCCTCCATGCGTATCCCGAGGAGCACACACAGCGCCCCTTAGCTGCAGCACGGGTGACTGCATCACATTATATATACGTAGCTTTGTCGCCATAAAAGGAGGGGGGCCCAGACGCATTTCTTGCACAGAGGCCCCCAGCTGTTGGTGTCCACCCCTGGGCTGTGTTGTGCCGTGTACCTTTAATTAAATATGTGCGCCGCCATCACTCTGTACTTGGTTCCTCCTAATTCCTCCTTTCTAGTCCTGCACTGCTCCCGGCTGAACTCTCTGGCTGAATTTGCATGAAGACGCCAAGCCTCCTGGCTGACTTAGCTTTCCAGCGAGAGACAGCAGTGTATGCTGGGCCTGGCCGGAAGTAGTTGCACATGTGAGGGTGGCTACCGGCTGTTGGAGGCGGAGTGTGAGGAGCTGAGGCTGTGAGGAGACACAAGATGATGAGCTGGGCCCACCAGTGAATTTTTTTTTTTACTTTTGGGAGGGAAGCCCATGATTTCTATGTACGCCCCTGGGTTTGAGTGCATAAATCAGCTAAGAGCTGCTCAGAAAAGTCAGGTAAAAAAAAAGGTGAGAACTCTCCTGTCATGCCTTCAGAACGGCAGCAATAAATAGAGTATCACAGAGGCTATAGAAGGCAAACCGTACAACATTTTTAAGGAAAACCAATTCCATAAATTATTTTCAGACCCAAACACGTGCATTTAATTAGCAAAAAAAAGTCCATTAAGGTAGACAACCCGTTAATAATTTCTCCCTATGTGTAACCACCCTTAGGCCGGCATCACACTAAACGTCTGGAAAATCGGTCTGAGTCTCCCTGCTGAGAGTTGCACAAGTGTTCTCCATATGGTCATCCGTGTGTAATGCGTTTGCAATAGGATGATGCGATTTTCTCGCACCTATGTATCCGTATGGTATCCATATGACATGTGTAAGGCTTAACATTTCTCACTGATTTTATTCATTGAATTTAATGGCTCAATGGGCTGAAATGAGGAAAATGTGTGCATATTTGTCGCAAGCTAGACAAATGGTCCATGTGGTGTCCGAGTTTTTCTCGCACCCATAGGCTTACATTGGCGAGTGTCGGACGATATACGCGTACTATCGCAGCATGTCACTATTTTACACGCATGTCGAATACACCTGAGAAAAAATACAGTGATGTGAACTGCCCCATAGATTAACACTGGTCCGAATGCTATGCGATGTTTTCTTGTGTAGCAATCGCCAGTATTCTACAGTAGTGTGACTCCGGCTTTAAACTCTTCCCACTATGCAGTTGTATAAGTAGACAACATTCTAAACCTATGACTTTGTCGCTAGCATTGTAATTTTCCTCAGAAAATGAAAATATGATATATGCCATGCTGACTGAAAATTAGGTCTGGGGTGTCCACTGAGTGGATCCAAAGGTTTGAAGTGGCTGCATTGTTTCAGCCCATTTTCCTTGAATAACATGATGGTACGCCTCTTGAGTCATCCTCAGTCCTCTTGTGCCTTTCTTCACTGAAGTGGTGCATGAGCAGAATGAATTTTCTGCATTCCGCTGCAAAAAAACATAGGCATGTGAAAAGCCCTATAGGCTTTAATATGTCCTTGTTCCATCTCTGAATAACGTGAATAAAATACATATGTTAAAAAAGGATTTCTGAATGAGATATACTGTATATAACATTGTGACTATGTAAAGGTGTTGTCCACTACTTGGATAACCCCTTGTCATACCCCACTTTTGGCCACGATAAAATAAATAAGCCTATACTCTGTTATCGCAGTGTCTGCACTTGCTCTCCCTGGGGATCTCATGCAGTTATGTGACACGGGACCCCGACACTCAATCAACGCTGGCGTCACTGTCTCCGTCTTCTGACAAATTGAACATGAAGAGACGTCAGGGATCAGCTGCAGCCTGGACTTCATCTTCCTGTTCAATTTGTCTGAAGGAGGAGACAGTGACGCCAGCGCTAGAAACGGCACCAGCATGGGAGGTAAGTATAGGCTTTTTTATTTTATTGGGGCTAATCGTGGGGTATGAAAGGAGTTGTTCAAGTGTAGGCAACTTCTTTAACTCATGATTAAAATGTTTTGTGTTTTAATTGGACATTTTTCTAATTAAATTGTTTTGTAGTCAGGTTCCATTATAAACCAGTCACAAGGTGATTTGGGAAGACATCAGGTTACCATACAGACCAGTTTGCCTGAGTGGCTTCCCCCAGTGTGACAAAGGTGATCGGAGACAATAAGGCTATGTTCACACGTTGAGTTTTTGCTGCCTTTTTTTACACAACTTAGGCTTCTTTCACACTTCAGTTGTTTGTCATCAGTCTGCTCCGACATCGTGACGGATCGATGGATCCGTCAAAATTGTCAAGAAAACGGTTCTAACGGATCCGTTTTTTTTTACATATCCGTTACACAGATGCATAAAAAAAACGGATCTGTTAGAACCGTTGCGACCATTTTTACATCCGTTGGAACCGTTTTTTGACGGATCCGTTTTTTGGAAACCGAGGATCTCAATGTGATTGGCTATACAAAGTACAGGGAAATGTGACTGGCTACTGGAAACTTGCTGGCAGGGTCTGTCTTGCTGGCAGGGTCTGTCTTGCTGGCTGGCACTGTATTCTCTTTCTGCTTGATGGCACATTGAGGAATGAAGCCCACCTGTCCTGTTTATATAGTTTTGGGGTTGTGTGGGCAAAGTATCCACTTTTTGGAGCATGCTCAATTAAAAAAGCGGATTGGGGCGACGGATCCGCCAAATGACAGATCGCGATGGATCCGTCGCCCATATGCGCCCATTCTAGGAAATGGCAGACGCGAAGCGCCATTTCGGTGCCGACAAAAAACGTTACAATGTCCGTCAATGTCTAGACGACGTCTGCCACATCTCGACAGATCCGTCACATGGCGGATGGAACAGACGACCATCCGCCACAATCCGTCGCTAATGCAAGTCTATGGGAAAATGGCGGATCCGCTATTTGACGAAAATGGCGGTTTCAAACTGACGCCAAAAGACTGAAGTGTGAAAGAGGCCTTAGCTGTGCTTTACAGTACCAGTGAAAAAAAACAAACTGAAAAAAAAAAACGCACCAAACTGTTGACTGCAGTCTGAATCAGTCCTTAGTATAAAGCATACCACCTGATAATGAGCTAGATGGTGCATGAAAAATGTGTTGAAGACCAAGTGCATTCAATTTTGAGAAAAAGAAACAGCACTCACTATTGCTTCTTAAAAAAAAGTTAATGTACTTTATTCCGTGTGGCGGGACAATCCTTTAACATGCACTTCCCAGCTCCCCCTGCATGGTAAACGATTGTCCCACCACATGGAATATGGGACATTAACCTTTTTTTTAGAAGTAACGGTGAGTGTTGTATCCTTTTCTCAAAATATACAGTGCCTTGCGAAAGTATTCAGCTCCCTGGAACTTTTCAACCTTTTCCCACATATCATGCTTCAAACATAAAGATACCAAATGTAAATTTTTGGTGAAGAACCAAAAACAAGTGGAACACCATTGTAAAGTTGAATTAAATTTATTGGTTATTTTAAATTTTTGTGGAAATTCAAAAACTGAAAAGTGGGGCGTGCAATATTATTCGGCCCCCGTTACTTTCAGTGCAGCAAACTCACTCCAGAAGTTCATTGTGGATCTCTGAATGATCCAATGTTGTCCTAAATGCCTAATGATGATAAATATAATCCACCTGTGTGTAATCAAGTCTCCGTATAAATGCACCTGCTCTGCAATAGTCTCTGGGTTCTGTTTGAATCACAGAGAGCATCATGAAGACCAAGGAACACAACAGGCAGGTCCGTGATACTGTTGTGGAGAAGTTTAAAGCCGGATTTAGATACAAAATGATTTCCAAAACTTTAAACATCCCAAGGAGCACTGTGCAAGCGATCATATTGAAATGAAAGGAGTATCATACCACTGCAAATTTACCAAGACCCGGTCGTCCCTCTAAACTTTCATCTCAAACAAGGAGAAGACTGATCAGAGATGCAGCTAAGAGGCCCATGATCACTCTGGATGAGCTGCAGAGATCTTCAGCTGAGATGGGACTGTCTGTCCATAGGACAACAATCAGTCATACACTGCACAAATCTGGCCTTTATGGAAGAGTGGCAAGAAGAAAGCCATTTCTCAAAGATAACCATAACAAGTGTTGTTTAATGTTTGCAGCAAGCCACCTGGGAGACACACCAAACATGTGGAAGAAGGTGCTCTGGTCAGATGAAACCAAAATCGAGCTTTTTGGCAACAATTTCAAATGATATGTTTGGCGTAAAGGCAACACAGCTCATCACCCTGAACACACCATCCACACTGTCAAACATGGTGGTGGCAGCATCATGGTTTGGACCTGCTTTTCTTCAGCAGGGACAGGGAAGATGGTTAAAATTGATGGGAAGATGGCTGGAGCCAAATACAGGACTATTCTTGAAGAAACTCTGTTGGAGTCTACAAAAGACCTGAGACTGGGATGCAGATTTGTCTTCCAACAAGACAATGATCCCAAGCATAAAGCAAAATCTACAATGGAATGGTTCACAAATAAACGTATACAGGTGTTAGAATGGCCAAGTCAAAGTCCAGACCTCAATCCAATCGAGAATCTGTGGAAAGAGCTGAAAACTGCTGTTCACAAACGATCTCCATCAAACCTCACTGAGCTCAAGCTGTTTGCCAAGGAAGAATGGGCAAGAATTTCAGTCTCTCGATGTACAAAACTGATGGAGCCATACCCCAAGGGACTTGCAGCTGTAGTCGCAGCAAAAGTTGGCGCAACAAAGTATTAAGTTAAAGGGGCCGAATAATATTGCACGCCCCACTTTTCAGTTTTTGAATTTCCACAAAAATTTAAAACAACTAATAAATTTCGTTCAACTTCACAATTGTGTTCCACTTGTTGTTGGTTCTTTACCAAAAATTTACATTTGGTATCTTTATGTTTGAAGCATGATATGTGGGAAAAGGTTGAAAAGTTCCAGGGGGCTGAATACTTTTGCAAGGTACTTTATATGTTACATAGTCTCCTTTATTATGTATATTACCATCCCTTATTAAACAGTGCTTGCTCTTGTTATGTACAGCACCACCCCTTACATATCGGAATATATAGCGTCCCCTGTCTTTATTACATACTGTCCTGTCTTTTTAGATGTATAATGCAATGTCGGCTGATGGAGCATTGGAAAGCTTCTTTTCTAATGGAGAAGCTGATGGACTGGTCGTCGGGTCACCGGCTGCTCCATCAGCAGTCATTTTATATCTAACAAGAGAGGGGACTATGCAATAAGAGAGGGCGCTGTGAATAACAAAAATAACAATAATTCACTGTACATAACAGCAGAGGAAGCTATATAATAAGGCATGGCACCATATATAACTAGAGAGGATGGTACGTAATAATATAAATTATTCAGTCTATGACTCTCCCAATTAACCTGTAAGGCTATGTGCATTCGGAAAATATGGAAGGTTTTACAGTACAAGCGAAGTGAATGAGATCTCTGAAGTCTCATGCATACGCTGCTTATTTTTTCCTTGCAGATTTGCAGCAGATTAAAATCTACCCAATGTCAATTCAAAAAGCGTATTTCACCCATACCAATGGGAAAAATACGTAACAAAAAGTATGGCAAAAATGTGGAAAAAAAGTAAATATATTTTACACAACTTTCTTCCTGCCTACACATTTGGAAATACAACAGAATTTTCTCCTGCAAATCCTGAACGTGTGCACATAGCCTTAGTCCCTATCCTGTATCACTGCATTCAGTATAAGTCCTTGATAGTGTAAGGAGAAAGACCGGGCTGCGGGTACCTTTGCGATGCCCGGTCCGGAACTGTCGAGGCTGCGTCCAATGTTGCCGGAGGGAAGAAATGGGGAAACGGACAGGATCCATGACCTGGTGAGAGGGGGTGTGGTAAGACCAGGCAGGGAGCATGAAGCGTGGGAAAAAGGGAGAGTTTTCCCGCCGGCAGAGAGAGAAGCAGCGGGGGTGGACTGCACTCTGCAGCAAGAGAGACAGAGCGGAGTCGTGCCTCAGCAGAGCTTGAGTCAGGGCCCCCGAGAGTTAGTGACCGCGCAAAGCGTCGGGCGCTCCGCTAAGCAGCGGTGCTTGCAATGAGAAGCAGGTACCAGCTGCCGGATCCTGCGGTGTGCTCCCTATCTTTCACAGGTGTGCAGCGGAGCACGCATACGCTCCCTGACAGAAGTTATGTCGCTTATCTGTGTTATTACAATTAGTTAGTTAGTACAATTATTAGGTTCTGTAGAAGGACGTAGATCTGGGTATTTATTATGATGGAATATAGGCTGAACTGGATGGACAAATGTCTTTTTTCGGCCTTACTAACTATGTTACTATGTTACTATGTGTTATGTAAATAAAAGCTTATAACCTGACATTAAATTCATCCATTGGTTGTATAAATTATCAATATTTCTGCATTGATGCCAATTCATTTTCCTAACTTAAACCACATTTCGGAGGGTTTCAGCTTTAAAAAGAATAATTTATACAAACAATGGATGAATTTAACGTCAGGTTATAAGCTTTTATTTACATAACATGGATAAGCGACATAACTTCTTTCAGGGAGTGTAGGACAGAGAATTTTGCAGCAACCCTTCCCCACACTTTTGTTGCACAGATTAATGGACAAGGGGCTCAGCAGGCAAAACTGGAGACCGCCCGTTGCCAGCAAAAGCTTGTGACGCCTGAAGACACTATGCCGGCTGTTGCTGGGACTACCACTCCTACTGGACTATATGTGTCTGAGATTCTGCTACAGATCCTCTCATCTCTTGGCATCACAGACTTGGCCCTATCCTGGATCTTGTTATATCTGACAGACCGAACATTCAGTGTCTCCCTCCCCACACCACCTCCTCACTTCGCCCCTTGTCTGTCGGTGTTCCTCAAGGCTCTGTTCTAGGACTCCTACTCTTCTCCATCTACAACTTCGGCCTGGGACAGCTCATAGAATCCCACGGTATGCAGTACCATCTATACACCGATTTTTTTGGGAAAAACTGTGGTCAATTTAAGGAACGCTATGGCTATAGAGCACACTGCAATAGATTAGTGGTGAACAAACCTTTTATTGCACCAATACGCGTGAGAAAGGTAGCAGTCCGCTGCCGAAATGCGTAGTGGTTCAAGAAAAGGTTTGTTCACCACTAATCTATTGCAGTGTGCTCTATAGCCATAGCGCTCCTTAAATTGACCACATTTTTTCCCCAAAAAATGTTACATATTGTCACGATATGGTATGAAATATCATATAAGTTTAGTTGCTCGTCAGCTCATGAGGTGGGCTAAACCCCCCCTTCACTAGCTGACTCTACTTGTTTCTCTCTGGGCTACGGACTGTATGCTAGAAGGGGGTTTTATTGCCCTGGGGTCGTAAATTCCAGGCTCAGAGGAAAGTCCCTCACCCCTCCCACCTTCACTAGTCAGAACTGGTAAAGTGGCTCCAAAATTCATGAAAGATCCTTTGTTTGGTTTTGGTATGATATTATGCACCATGTTTACGGTAAGAACACGAAAATATATATTCGTATTCCCACTCGGTGTAGGTACCCATCCCTTGAAACTCGGATTTCTAACTCCATCTGGTAAAGAAGTAGGGTTTTCTCTGGAAAAATGTATCCCAGAGAGGACATATTTGATCTCATTGGAATGCTCCGTTAATCCGAGATGAATTATGAGTATGTTAGGACTGTTGTGAATTCTGTGGCTGAATTCACTCCTGTGGTCACAAGTGGTACTGCAGCTTCTGAGCTTCCTCCCTCAGGTGTTCTGGTGAGCTCGTTAACTGCTTCATTACTTAACTCCGCCTGATGCTGCTATCCTTGCTCCTTGTCAATGTTTCAGTGTTGGATCTGAGCTTCTCCTGATTGTTCCTGTGACCTGCTGCTCTGTATAGCTAAGTGCTTTTTGCTTTTTTGTTGCTTTTTTTCTGTCCAGCTTGTCTTTTATTTTTGCTGGAAGCTCTGAGACGCAAAGGGTGTACCGCCGTGCCGTTAGTTCGGCACGGTGGTTTTTTTTTTGCCCCCTTTGCGTGGTTTTGCTTTAGGGTTTTTTGTAGACTGCAAAGTTCGCTTTACTGTCCTCGCTCTGTCCTAGAATATCGGGCCCCACTTTGCTGAATCTATTTCATCCCTACGTTTTGTCTTTTCATCTTACTCACAGTCATTATATGTGGGGCTGCCTTTTCCTTTGGGGAATTTCTCTGGGGCAAGTCAGGCCTATTTTTCTATCTTCAGGCTAGCTAGTTTCTTAGGCTGTGCCGAGTTGCCTAGGTAGTTGTTAGGCGCAATCCACAGCCGCTTTTAGTTGTGTTTAGGATAGGATCAGGTGTGCAGTCTACAGAGTTTCCACGTCTCAGAGCTCGTTCTTGTATTTTTGGGTATTTGTCAGATCACTGTGTGCGCTCTGATCGCTAAGCACACTGTGTTTCTGGATTGCCTTCATAACACCTGTCATTAGCAAACATAACATAGGACTCTGACATGTTTTGTAGTGAAGTTATAGAAATTAGAGAGAATAGTTTAAAGTTTAGGCAGAATGTAGAGAGAGGAGGGTCTGAATAAGCCAGCCCTTCTGTGATGTCAAAGCCTTAAGGTATTAAGTTTGTGGCAGGAGCCCCAGCTCAGTCTCTTCTGCTGATGTCTCCTTCTGGACTGCTTGTCTTCTGAAGCCAGCAGCACGTCCAAATGAGCTGGGACATATGGAAAAACTCCACTAGCCTGGATGCCTGTCATGCTTTAAACATGTGAGTGTTGCTTTTCTCAGTTATTCCCTTTATGTTATAATTACCCATGTACATATTTGCAATTGTCTCATTTGTAACTTCTTTATAAAATATTTTTGATAACGCACTGCCTAATTTTTAATGGGATATACTATTATATGTTAGTTCTTCTCCATGCTCTAAAAACCGTACCCTAAGTCTTCTGAAGGGAAAACGCTACTGTTACTGTTGAGTTGGGTTAGCTTCGGACCCGTTTAATCGAAGCTGGTGGCAGCGAAAGTGTGCTGACTGTTGGATTATGCTGAAGCAACTGCGGGTTTGATAATTATTGTTCCTGCCTGAGTGGGAGTAGTTATCGCGTCGCTGCAGCGTGCCCAATAGCCAGTACATAGCAGGCAGCCTTTCTGGCGACTAATTACCCAGGGTGCAGTACCTAATCTGACCTGAGAGTAAGGGGGGCGCCAGAGAGCTGCAAGTGTTAAGTGGAACTGTAAGCGGGATATACATAAATCCCTGCAGTTCGTGGTATATAGAAAAGCAGTGGGATACCTAGAATAAGCCCCTGCTGTAAACTAAGAGGTCAATAGCCTTGTGTGTGGTTTTTCATCACATCGTGGAGTGGAGGGATAACTAAGATAAGCCCCCCTGCACATGTGATAGCCGTCTGTTGGCCTAAAGTCACCTCAATCCGTGACGTAGGGGTGACGGTCACGGTGTGAATCCTGACCCATTGGTGACAGTGGTCAGGGGAATCGTGACAATTGGTGGCAAGGCGGTGGGATATCTTAGAGCATTAGTGATTTGGTTTGAGTAATCATTCCTCTCACTAAAAACTTGCAGAAAGTTCTTGCGAGGACTCTGCGCAAATAAGTTTGGAGAACGAACTCAGTGCTTTTTAGTTGTGAGACAATTGCGTACTGGTAATTATCCCCTCCCTCTCTCTTCGTTTTTCTATCCTATCTTTTATTTGGCAACCATGGCTGCGAAAGGGGAAGCCTGGTACAACCAGCAGAAGAAGGACTTTCTTGCTGGGATATGCACGTGCCATGGCCTGAACCCCCAGGACAAGTCCAAGGCTCAAATGGTCGCTGACCTGGTGCAATGGGAAGCCGACCAAGCCAGGCCACAGAGCCCAGAGGCCGCAGAGGCCAGCACAAGCGAACATGGTGCTGCAGCAGAGGTCCAACCACTGAATACGGGCCCTACTGGCAACCAGGGGGGCGCAGACCTCCTCCTGCAGCTGGCTCTGCAACAATGCTCCGCAGATGACCTAGAGAGACGTCTGCAGCTGATCCAGCAATACCAGGAGCGAGCCGAGCGAGAGGCCCAGGCCCAGCGAGCCGAGAGAGAGGCCCGAGCCGAGCGGGAGGCTGAGAGCCGAGCGGGAGGCTGAGAGAGCCGAGCGCCAAGCCCAGCGAGAACATGAACTGGAGATGCTCCGGCAGGGGGGGATGCCCTCCACCGCCCAGAGACATGAGCCCAGCAGCGCTCAGATACCTAAGCCCCGGCCCGATCACTTTCCTGTTATGGAGAAGGACGGGGACTTGGACACTTTTTTGCGGGCCTTTGAGAAAGCCTGCAGGCAGTACCAGCTGCCTACAGATGAATGGGCCCGATACCTGACACTAGGGCTGAGAGGTAAAGCTCTGGAGGCATTTGCTGCCCTCCCTCAAGAACAAGATGGTGACTATGAGGCCATCAAAAAGGCTCTGATAGCCAAGTACCAGCTTACACCCGAGGTGTACCGTAGAAAGTTCCGGACCCTCCAACGTGGCCCACACGACAGTTACAGTGATGTGGTGCATTGACTGGGGACCCACTTTGACCAGTGGACCAAAGGACTGTCAGTGACCACCTTTGCACAGCTGCGAGACCTGATGATCAAAGACCAGTTCTTTCATCTTTGCCCAGCTGAGGTGCGACAGTTCGTGATGGACAGAGAACCCAAAGACGTGACGAAAGCAGCGCAGATTGCCGATGCCTATGAGGCCAACCGTAGATCGGAAGTGCGGAAGCCAGTCACCACCAGCTGGAGAGGGGGTAAGCCTGCAACCAACGCCAGTACCCCTGCCAGCCAACACACCAGAGGTCCTGTCCCCGTGGCCAACAGCACCAGACCGACCACCGAACCTCGCACGTGTTACACCTGCCATCAGACTGGTCATATCAGTCCCTCCTGCCCAACCAAGCAGAAGAACACCCCAGCCAAGGCCCCAGGGCCTAATGCAGCAGTTCTTTTGGTGGGTGGTGTGGTTGGGAGGGTGTGTGACAACGTACAGCCCGTCACTGTGGGAGGCCATGTTGCTACAGGCCTCAAGGACACCGGGGCTGAACGAACCCTCATCCGACCCGAACTGGCGGCCCCTGAAGAAATCATTCCGGGGAAAACCCTAACTGTCACTGGGATTGGGGGCATCAGCTGTCCCTTACCGATGGCCCGGGTTTTTATTGATTGGGGTGCCGGGAGCGGGGTGAGGGAAGTGGGGCTGTCTGATAATTTGCCGACTGATGTTTTGTTGGGGACTGATTTGGGGAGGATGTTTGCATACTACGTCACTGATACCCCTCCCCAATCTACTAATAAGGGTAACGTTAACCCTGATGATGATGATGGGAGATCGCATGTGTTACCTGACCATGCTTTATCTTGTAATGATGCATCTATTAACCAGTTTTTTCCTAGGATTGATGGTGAAAATGTTGTACCTGTGCCAGCTGAACCTGATAATGATTTTTCTGTGAAGGTTAATGTGTCCATAGGTACAGGCGTGCCCAGCCACGTCGCTCTGCGGAGTGAGACGGCTGAGGAACCCCTAGCAGGGGCAAATGTCGGTGCTACAGGAAATGGGGAGAAGCATGGGAACCGTGAGAAAGGTGATGCCATGAAATTGACCAGTGCCACCGAGGAAGGTAACTGGCCCATAAGTAGCACTGCCCCTGGAGGGTTGGGGGTGGATGGGGAGGTAGAGCCCATAACAGCGCCGGCTGATGGGACTGTAGAAATCCCCGGGGAGACAGCCTACGTAGCTGCTGTCACCCGCAGTCAGAGTGCCCGGAACGCAGATAACTGTCAGCCTTCCGGACCCTCCTCAGTCATCACTGTGACTGAACCAGAGGTGGACCCAGAGCAGGTCCAAGAGGGTTCCCATGGGGAAGGGACCCTGACATCGCTTCTGGCTTCCCCTAGCCAGGAGTTTCAGGCCGCTCTGCACACAGATGCGAGCCTAGAGAGTTTGAGACAACTTGCCGGGACGCACTTCTCCGAGGCTGATAAGGAGAAGGTGTTCTGGGAACAAGGAAGGTTGTACCGGGAGACAGTACCCGGAGAATCACAAAAGGAGTGGTTGAGGGAAAGACAGCTGGTCGTCCCGCAGCAATTCCGGGGTGAGTTGTTGCGGATTGCCCATGAGATCCCACTAGCTGGACACTTGGGGATCAGCAAAACTAAGGCCCGGCTGTCTCAACACTTCTATTGGCCTAAGATGGGGACAGATGTGTCAAACTACTGCCGCTCCTGTATCACTTGTCAAAGAGTGGGGAAGGCGGGGCCTGCAATTAAGGCTCCCCTGATCCCTTTGCCAGTGATAGAGGAGCCTTTCCAGAGGATCGCGGTGGACATTGTGGGCCCGCTGGCCGTCCCCAGCAGCTCTGGAAAGCAATACATCCTTACTGTGGTAGACTACGCTACCCGGTACCCAGAGGCAGTAGCTCTGTCCTCAACTAGGGCAGATAAGGTGGCAGATGCCCTGTTGGCCATCTTTTCACGTGTAGGATTTCCCAGGGAAATGCTTACTGATCAAGGGACCCAATTTATGTCTCGCCTAATGGAGGCTCTCTGTAAGAGAATGCAGGTGAAGCACCTGGTATCGAGTGCGTATCACCCACAGACCAATGGCTTGTGTGAACGCTTCAATGGTACCCTCAAACAGATGCTACGCATGCTGGTTGAGACCCAAGGGCGCGACTGGGAGCGGTACCTCCCACACCTGCTGTTCGCTTACCGAGAGGTTCCGCAGGCCTCGACGGGGTTCTCCCCCTTCGAGCTCCTGTACGGCAGGCGAGTCCGGGGACCCCTTGGGTTGGTAAGAGAATCCTGGAAAGAGGAGCCGAACCCTTCTGAAGTGTCCATAGTGGAGTATGTCATGCGCTTCCGTGACAAGATGCAGACCTTGACGCAGTTGGTGCATGACAACATGACGCAGGCTCAGGCTGATCAGAAGCACTGGTACGACCAGAACGCCCGGGAGCGGACCTACCACGTGGGTCAAAAGGTGTGGGTGCTGGTCCCCGTACCAACCGATAAGCTTCAGGCAGCCTGGGAGGGCCCGTACGTCGTCCACCAACAGCTCAACCCGGTCACGTACGTGGTCACGCTTGACCACGCTCGGGGTAGGCGAAAGGCCTTTCACGTCAACATGATGAAGGCTCATCACGAACGTGAACCTTTCGTCCTACCGGTCTGCAGCTTGCCCGAAGACGGTGAGGAAGACACACTCCTGGACTTGCTGGCCCAAGCCAAGGCCAATGGGTCCATCGAGGATGTGGAGGTAAGCGCCTCGTTAACTGAACCCCAGCGGGTGCAGTTGCAAACCACACTGGAACCTTTCCGGGTCGTGTTCTCCAACCGACCTGGGAGGACTGAGTTAGCAGTCCACGAGGTGGACACCGGGAATCACGCCCCACTACGGCGAACACCCTATCGAATCTCTGACCAGGTGCAGCAGATTATGCGCCAAGAGATTGATGAGATGTTATAGCTGGGGGTGATTCGACGGTCAAAGAGTGCGTGGGCCTCACCTGTAGTTCTCGTGCCAAAGAAGGACCGGACCACCCGGTTCTGCGTGGACTACAGGGGACTCAACGCCATCACAGCCTCTGACGCGCACCCCATGCCGCGCATCGAGGAGCTGCTTGAGAAGTTAGCTGGCGCAAAATACCTGACAATAATGGATTTGAGTAGAGGATACTGGCAGATTCCCCTGAGCCCCGAGGCGCAGGAGAAGTCCGCCTTTATCACGCCCTTCGGACTGTATGAGTCCACGGTCATGCCCTTCGGCATGAAGAATGCCCCTGCCACTTTCCAGCGGATGGTCAACCTCCTGCTTCAGGGACTGGAGACGTACGCCGTGGCGTACTTGGATGACATTGCCATCTTCAGTCCCTCCTGGAAGGAACACTTGCAGCATCTCGAGGAGGTGCTCAGGCGAATTCACCAAGCAGGACTGACTATCAGGCCGGGAAAGTGTCAGATGGGCATGAGGGAGGTTCACTACCTGGGGCACCGGGTAGGCGGGAACACCCTGAAGCCAGAGCCTGACAAAGTGGGAGTGATCGTGAACTGGCCCACTCCCGTGACCAAGAAACAGGTGATGTCCTTCTTGGGCACTGCAGGGTACTATAGGCGCTTCGTAAAGCACTATAGTAGCCTGGCAAAACCTTTGACGGACCTCACCAGGAAGAAGCTACCTCACATTGTCAACTGGACAGATGGCTGTGAGGGGGCCTTCCAGGCGTTGAAAACTGCACTGTGCAACGCCCCTGTGTTGAAAGCAGTCGACAGCAGTCGACCGTTCTTGGTGCAGACCGACGCCAGTGAGTTTGGCCTTGGTGCTGTACTCAGCCAGGTTGACTCGGAGGACCAAGAGCACCCCGTGTTATACCTGAGCCGGAAACTTTTGCTGAGGGAAGTGGCCTACTCCACCATCGAGAAGGAGTGCCTGGCCATAGTCTGGGCCCTGCAGCGCTTGCAGCCCTACTTGTACGGTCACACCTTCACTGTGGTGACCGACCACAACCCTCTGCGCTGGCTAAATGCCATGTGTGGAACCAACGGCAGGTTGCTACGCTGGAGCCTTGCCCTTCAGCAGTTTGACTTCACCATTGAACATAAAACGGGCAAAGAGCATGGGAATGCAGATGGACTCTCCCGCCAGGGTGAACCTACTGAGGTGCCCATGGAGGCATACCGTGGGGTACTGCCTCCCTAGCGCACACCAAAAGGGGGAGGTGTCACGATATGGTATGAAATATCATATAAGTTTAGTTGCTCGTCAGCTCATGAGGTGGGCTAAACCCCCCCTTCACTAGCTGACTCTACTTGTTTCTCTCTGGGCTACGGACTGTATGCTAGAAGGGGGTTTTATTGCCCTGGGGTCGTAAATTCCAGGCTCAGAGGAAAGTCCCTCACCCCTCCCACCTTCACTAGTCAGAACTGGTAAAGTGGCTCCAAAATTCATGAAAGATCCTTTGTTTGGTTTTGGTACGATATTATGCACCATGTTTACGGTAAGAACACGAAAATATATATTCGTATTCCCACTCGGTGTAGGTACCCATCCCTTGAAACTCGGATTTCTAACTCCATCTGGTAAAGAAGTAGGGTTTTCTCTGGAAAAATGTATCCCAGATAGGACATATTTGATCTCATTAGAATGCTCACGTTAATCCGAGATGAATTATGAGTATGTTAGGACTCTGACATGTTTTGTAGTGAAGTTATAGAAATTAGAGAGAATAGTTTAAAGTTTAGGCAGAATGTAGAGAGAGGAGGGTCTGAATAAGCCAGCCCTTCTGTGATGTCAAAGCCTTAAGGTATTAAGTTTGTGGCAGGAGCCCCAGCTCAGTCTCTTCTGCTGATGTCTCCTTCTGGACTGCTTGTCTTCTGAAGCCAGCAGCACGTCCAAATGAGCTGGGACATATGGAAAAACTCCACTAGCCTGGATGCCTGTCATGCTTTAAACATGTGAGTGTTGCTTTTCTCAGTTATTCCCTTTATGTTATAATTACCCATGTACATATTTGCAATTGTCTCATTTGTAACTTCTTTATAAAATATTTTTGATAACGCACTGCCTAATTTTTAATGGGATATACTATTATATGTTAGTTCTTCTCCATGCTCTAAAAACCATACCCTAAGTCTTCTGAAGGGAAAACGCTACTGTTACTGTTGAGTTGAGTTAGCTTCGGACCCGTTTAATCGAAGCTGGTGGCAGCGAAAGTGTGCTGACTGTTGGATTATGCTGAAGCAACTGCGGGTTTGATAATTATTGTTCCTGCCTGAGTGGGAGTAGTTATCGCGTCACTGCAGCGTGCCCAATAGCCAGTACATAGCAGGCAGCCTTTCTGGCGACTAATTACCCAGGGTGCAGTACCTAATCTGACCTGAGAGTAAGGGGGCGCCAGAGAGCTGCAAGTGTTAAGTGGAACTGTAAGCGGGATATACATAAATCCCTGCAGTTCGTGGTATATAGAAAAGCAGTGGGATACCTAGAATAAGCCCCTGCTGTAAACTAAGAGGTCAATAGCCTTGTGTGTGGTTTTTCATCACATCGTGGAGTGGAGGGATAACTAAGATAAGCCCCCCTGCACATGTGATAGCCGTCTGTTGGCCTAAAGTCACCTCAATCCGTGACGTAGGGGTGACGGTCACGGTGTGAATCCTGACCCATTGGTGACAGTGGTCAGGGGAATCGTGACAATTGGTGGCAAGGCGGTGGGATATCTTAGAGCATTAGTGATTTGGTTTGAGTAATCATTCCTCTCACTAAAAACTTGCAGAAAGTTCTTGCGAGGACTCTGCGCAAATAAGTTTGGAGAACGAACTCAGTGCTTTTTAGTTGTGAGACAATTGCGTACTGGTAATTATCCCCTCCCTCTCTCTTCGTTTTTCTATCCTATCTTTTATTTGGCAACCATGGCTGCGAAAGGGGAAGCCTGGTACAACCAGCAGAAGAAGGACTTTCTTGCTGGGATATGCACGTGCCATGGCCTGAACCCCCAGGACAAGTCCAAGGCTCAAATGGTCGCTGACCTGGTGCAATGGGAAGCCGACCAAGCCAGGCCACAGAGCCCAGAGGCCGCAGAGGCCAGCACAAGCGAACATGGTGCTGCAGCAGAGGTCCAACCACTGAATACGGGCCCTACTGGCAACCAGGGGGGCGCAGACCTCCTCCTGCAGCTGGCTTTGCAACAATGCTCCGCAGATGACCTAGAGAGACGTCTGCAGCTGATCCAGCAATACCAGGAGCGAGCCGAGCGAGAGGCCCAGGCCCAGCGAGCCGAGAGAGAGGCCCGAGCCGAGCGGGAGGCTGAGAGCCGAGCGGGAGGCTGAGAGAGCCGAGCGCCAAGCCCAGCGAGAACATGAACTGGAGATGCTCCGGCAGGGGGGGATGCCCTCCACCGCCCAGAGACATGAGCCCAGCAGCGCTCAGATACCTAAGCCCCGGCCCGATCACTTTCCTGTTATGGAGAAGGACGGGGACTTGGACACTTTTTTGCGGGCCTTTGAGAAAGCCTGCAGGCAGTACCAGCTGCCTACAGATGAATGGGCCCGATACCTGACACTAGGGCTGAGAGGTAAAGCTCTGGAGGCATTTGCTGCCCTCCCTCAAGAACAAGATGGTGACTATGAGGCCATCAAAAAGGCTCTGATAGCCAAGTACCAGCTTACACCCGAGGTGTACCGTAGAAAGTTCCGGACCCTCCAACGTGGCCCACACGACAGTTACAGTGATGTGGTGCATTGACTGGGGACCCACTTTGACCAGTGGACCAAAGGACTGTCAGTGACCACCTTTGCACAGCTGCGAGACCTGATGATCAAAGACCAGTTCTTTCATCTTTGCCCAGCTGAGGTGCGACAGTTCGTGATGGACAGAGAACCCAAAGACGTGACGAAAGCAGCGCAGATTGCCGATGCCTATGAGGCCAACCGTAGATCGGAAGTGCGGAAGCCAGTCACCACCAGCTGGAGAGGGGGTAAGCCTGCAACCAACGCCAGTACCCCTGCCAGCCAACACACCAGAGGTCCTGTCCCCGTGGCCAACAGCACCAGACCGACCACCGAACCTCGCACGTGTTACACCTGCCATCAGACTGGTCATATCAGTCCCTCCTGCCCAACCAAGCAGAAGAACACCCCAGCCAAGGCCCCAGGGCCTAATGCAGCAGTTCTTTTGGTGGGTGGTGTGGTTGGGAGGGTGTGTGACAACGTACAGCCCGTCACTGTGGGAGGCCATGTTGCTACAGGCCTCAAGGACACCGGGGCTGAACGAACCCTCATCCGACCCGAACTGGCGGCCCCTGAAGAAATCATTCCGGGGAAAACCCTAACTGTCACTGGGATTGGGGGCATCAGCTGTCCCTTACCGATGGCCCGGGTTTTTATTGATTGGGGTGCCGGGAGCGGGGTGAGGGAAGTGGGGCTGTCTGATAATTTGCCGACTGATGTTTTGTTGGGGACTGATTTGGGGAGGATGTTTGCATACTACGTCACTGATACCCCTCCCCAATCTACTAATAAGGGTAACGTTAACCCTGATGATGATGATGGGAGATCGCATGTGTTACCTGACCATGCTTTATCTTGTAATGATGCATCTATTAACCAGTTTTTTCCTAGGATTGATGGTGAAAATGTTGTACCTGTGCCAGCTGAACCTGATAATGATTTTTCTGTGAAGGTTAATGTGTCCATAGGTACAGGCGTGCCCAGCCACGTCGCTCTGCGGAGTGAGACGGCTGAGGAACCCCTAGCAGGGGCAAATGTCGGTGCTACAGGAAATGGGGAGAAGCATGGGAACCGTGAGAAAGGTGATGCCATGAAATTGACCAGTGCCACCGAGGAAGGTAACTGGCCCATAAGTAGCACTGCCCCTGGAGGGTTGGGGGTGGATGGGGAGGTAGAGCCCATAACAGCGCCGGCTGATGGGACTGTAGAAATCCCCGGGGAGACAGCCTACGTAGCTGCTGTCACCCGCAGTCAGAGTGCCCGGAACGCAGATAACTGTCAGCCTTCCGGACCCTCCTCAGTCATCACTGTGACTGAACCAGAGGTGGACCCAGAGCAGGTCCAAGAGGGTTCCCATGGGGAAGGGACCCTGACATCGCTTCTGGCTTCCCCTAGCCAGGAGTTTCAGGCCGCTCTGCACACAGATGCGAGCCTAGAGAGTTTGAGACAACTTGCCGGGACGCACTTCTCCGAGGCTGATAAGGAGAAGGTGTTCTGGGAACAAGGAAGGTTGTACCGGGAGACAGTACCCGGAGAATCACAAAAGGAGTGGTTGAGGGAAAGACAGCTGGTCGTCCCGCAGCAATTCCGGGGTGAGTTGTTGCGGATTGCCCATGAGATCCCACTAGCTGGACACTTGGGGATCAGCAAAACTAAGGCCCGGCTGTCTCAACACTTCTATTGGCCTAAGATGGGGACAGATGTGTCAAACTACTGCCGCTCCTGTATCACTTGTCAAAGAGTGGGGAAGGCGGGGCCTGCAATTAAGGCTCCCCTGATCCCTTTGCCAGTGATAGAGGAGCCTTTCCAGAGGATCGCGGTGGACATTGTGGGCCCGCTGGCCGTCCCCAGCAGCTCTGGAAAGCAATACATCCTTACTGTGGTAGACTACGCTACCCGGTACCCAGAGGCAGTAGCTCTGTCCTCAACTAGGGCAGATAAGGTGGCAGATGCCCTGTTGGCCATCTTTTCACGTGTAGGATTTCCCAGGGAAATGCTTACTGATCAAGGGACCCAATTTATGTCTCGCCTAATGGAGGCTCTCTGTAAGAGAATGCAGGTGAAGCACCTGGTATCGAGTGCGTATCACCCACAGACCAATGGCTTGTGTGAACGCTTCAATGGTACCCTCAAACAGATGCTACGCATGCTGGTTGAGACCCAAGGGCGCGACTGGGAGCGGTACCTCCCACACCTGCTGTTCGCTTACCGAGAGGTTCCGCAGGCCTCGACGGGGTTCTCCCCCTTCGAGCTCCTGTACGGCAGGCGAGTCCGGGGACCCCTTGGGTTGGTAAGAGAATCCTGGAAAGAGGAGCCGAACCCTTCTGAAGTGTCCATAGTGGAGTATGTCATGCGCTTCCGTGACAAGATGCAGACCTTGACGCAGTTGGTGCATGACAACATGACGCAGGCTCAGGCTGATCAGAAGCACTGGTACGACCAGAACGCCCGGGAGCGGACCTACCACGTGGGTCAAAAGGTGTGGGTGCTGGTCCCCGTACCAACCGATAAGCTTCAGGCAGCCTGGGAGGGCCCGTACGTCGTCCACCAACAGCTCAACCCGGTCACGTACGTGGTCACGCTTGACCACGCTCGGGGTAGGCGAAAGGCCTTTCACGTCAACATGATGAAGGCTCATCACGAACGTGAACCTTTCGTCCTACCGGTCTGCAGCTTGCCCGAAGACGGTGAGGAAGACACACTCCTGGACTTGCTGGCCCAAGCCAAGGCCAATGGGTCCATCGAGGATGTGGAGGTAAGCGCCTCGTTAACTGAACCCCAGCGGGTGCAGTTGCAAACCACACTGGAACCTTTCCGGGTCGTGTTCTCCAACCGACCTGGGAGGACTGAGTTAGCAGTCCACGAGGTGGACACCGGGAATCACGCCCCACTACGGCGAACACCCTATCGAATCTCTGACCAGGTGCAGCAGATTATGCGCCAAGAGATTGATGAGATGTTATAGCTGGGGGTGATTCGACGGTCAAAGAGTGCGTGGGCCTCACCTGTAGTTCTCGTGCCAAAGAAGGACCGGACCACCCGGTTCTGCGTGGACTACAGGGGACTCAACGCCATCACAGCCTCTGACGCGCACCCCATGCCGCGCATCGAGGAGCTGCTTGAGAAGTTAGCTGGCGCAAAATACCTGACAATAATGGATTTGAGTAGAGGATACTGGCAGATTCCCCTGAGCCCCGAGGCGCAGGAGAAGTCCGCCTTTATCACGCCCTTCGGAATGTATGAGTCCACGGTCATGCCCTTCGGCATGAAGAATGCCCCTGCCACTTTCCAGCGGATGGTCAACCTCCTGCTTCAGGGACTGGAGACGTACGCCGTGGCGTACTTGGATGACATTGCCATCTTCAGTCCCTCCTGGAAGGAACACTTGCAGCATCTCGAGGAGGTGCTCAGGCGAATTCACCAAGCAGGACTGACTATCAGGCCGGGAAAGTGTCAGATGGGCATGAGGGAGGTTCACTACCTGGGGCACCGGGTAGGCGGGAACACCCTGAAGCCAGAGCCTGACAAAGTGGGAGTGATCGTGAACTGGCCCACTCCCGTGACCAAGAAACAGGTGATGTCCTTCTTGGGCACTGCAGGGTACTATAGGCGCTTCGTAAAGCACTATAGTAGCCTGGCAAAACCTTTGACGGACCTCACCAGGAAGAAGCTACCTCACATTGTCAACTGGACAGATGGCTGTGAGGGGGCCTTCCAGGCGTTGAAAACTGCACTGTGCAACGCCCCTGTGTTGAAAGCAGTCGACAGCAGTCGACCGTTCTTGGTGCAGACCGACGCCAGTGAGTTTGGCCTTGGTGCTGTACTCAGCCAGGTTGACTCGGAGGACCAAGAGCACCCCGTGTTATACCTGAGCCGGAAACTTTTGCTGAGGGAAGTGGCCTACTCCACCATCGAGAAGGAGTGCCTGGCCATAGTCTGGGCCCTGCAGCGCTTGCAGCCCTACTTGTACGGTCACACCTTCACTGTGGTGACCGACCACAACCCTCTGCGCTGGCTAAATGCCATGTGTGGAACCAACGGCAGGTTGCTACGCTGGAGCCTTGCCCTTCAGCAGTTTGACTTCACCATTGAACATAAAACGGGCAAAGAGCATGGGAATGCAGATGGACTCTCCCGCCAGGGTGAACCTACTGAGGTGCCCATGGAGGCATACCGTGGGGTACTGCCTCCCTAGCGCACACCAAAAGGGGGAGGTGTCACGATATGGTATGAAATATCATATAAGTTTAGTTGCTCGTCAGCTCATGAGGTGGGCTAAACCCCCCCTTCACTAGCTGACTCTACTTGTTTCTCTCTGGGCTACGGACTGTATGCTAGAAGGGGGTTTTATTGCCCTGGGGTCGTAAATTCCAGGCTCAGAGGAAAGTCCCTCACCCCTCCCACCTTCACTAGTCAGAACTGGTAAAGTGGCTCCAAAATTCATGAAAGATCCTTTGTTTGGTTTTGGTACGATATTATGCACCATGTTTACGGTAAGAACACGAAAATATATATTCGTATTCCCACTCGGTGTAGGTACCCATCCCTTGAAACTCGGATTTCTAACTCCATCTGGTAAAGAAGTAGGGTTTTCTCTGGAAAAATGTATCCCAGATAGGACATATTTGATCTCATTAGAATGCTCACGTTAATCCGAGATGAATTATGAGTATGTTAGGACTCTGACATGTTTTGTAGTGAAGTTATAGAAATTAGAGAGAATAGTTTAAAGTTTAGGCAGAATGTAGAGAGAGGAGGGTCTGAATAAGCCAGCCCTTCTGTGATGTCAAAGCCTTAAGGTATTAAGTTTGTGGCAGGAGCCCCAGCTCAGTCTCTTCTGCTGATGTCTCCTTCTGGACTGCTTGTCTTCTGAAGCCAGCAGCACGTCCAAATGAGCTGGGACATATGGAAAAACTCCACTAGCCTGGATGCCTGTCATGCTTTAAACATGTGAGTGTTGCTTTTCTCAGTTATTCCCTTTATGTTATAATTACCCATGTACATATTTGCAATTGTCTCATTTGTAACTTCTTTATAAAATATTTTTGATAACGCACTGCCTAATTTTTAATGGGATATACTATTATATGTTAGTTCTTCTCCATGCTCTAAAAACCATACCCTAAGTCTTCTGAAGGGAAAACGCTACTGTTACTGTTGAGTTGAGTTAGCTTCGGACCCGTTTAATCGAAGCTGGTGGCAGCGAAAGTGTGCTGACTGTTGGATTATGCTGAAGCAACTGCGGGTTTGATAATTATTGTTCCTGCCTGAGTGGGAGTAGTTATCGCGTCACTGCAGCGTGCCCAATAGCCAGTACATAGCAGGCAGCCTTTCTGGCGACTAATTACCCAGGGTGCAGTACCTAATCTGACCTGAGAGTAAGGGGGCGCCAGAGAGCTGCAAGTGTTAAGTGGAACTGTAAGCGGGATATACATAAATCCCTGCAGTTCGTGGTATATAGAAAAGCAGTGGGATACCTAGAATAAGCCCCTGCTGTAAACTAAGAGGTCAATAGCCTTGTGTGTGGTTTTTCATCACATCGTGGAGTGGAGGGATAACTAAGATAAGCCCCCCTGCACATGTGATAGCCGTCTGTTGGCCTAAAGTCACCTCAATCCGTGACGTAGGGGTGACGGTCACGGTGTGAATCCTGACCCATTGGTGACAGTGGTCAGGGGAATCGTGACAATTGGTGGCAAGGCGGTGGGATATCTTAGAGCATTAGTGATTTGGTTTGAGTAATCATTCCTCTCACTAAAAACTTGCAGAAAGTTCTTGCGAGGACTCTGCGCAAATAAGTTTGGAGAACGAACTCAGTGCTTTTTAGTTGTGAGACAATTGCGTACTGGTAATTATCCCCTCCCTCTCTCTTCGTTTTTCTATCCTATCTTTTATTTGGCAACCATGGCTGCGAAAGGGGAAGCCTGGTACAACCAGCAGAAGAAGGACTTTCTTGCTGGGATATGCACGTGCCATGGCCTGAACCCCCAGGACAAGTCCAAGGCTCAAATGGTCGCTGACCTGGTGCAATGGGAAGCCGACCAAGCCAGGCCACAGAGCCCAGAGGCCGCAGAGGCCAGCACAAGCGAACATGGTGCTGCAGCAGAGGTCCAACCACTGAATACGGGCCCTACTGGCAACCAGGGGGGCGCAGACCTCCTCCTGCAGCTGGCTCTGCAACAATGCTCCGCAGATGACCTAGAGAGACGTCTGCAGCTGATCCAGCAATACCAGGAGCGAGCCGAGCGAGAGGCCCAGGCCCAGCGAGCCGAGAGAGAGGCCCGAGCCGAGCGGGAGGCTGAGAGCCGAGCGGGAGGCTGAGAGAGCCGAGCGCCAAGCCCAGCGAGAACATGAACTGGAGATGCTCCGGCAGGGGGGGATGCCCTCCACCGCCCAGAGACATGAGCCCAGCAGCGCTCAGATACCTAAGCCCCGGCCCGATCACTTTCCTGTTATGGAGAAGGACGGGGACTTGGACACTTTTTTGCGGGCCTTTGAGAAAGCCTGCAGGCAGTACCAGCTGCCTACAGATGAATGGGCCCGATACCTGACACTAGGGCTGAGAGGTAAAGCTCTGGAGGCATTTGCTGCCCTCCCTCAAGAACAAGATGGTGACTATGAGGCCATCAAAAAGGCTCTGATAGCCAAGTACCAGCTTACACCCGAGGTGTACCGTAGAAAGTTCCGGACCCTCCAACGTGGCCCACACGACAGTTACAGTGATGTGGTGCATTGACTGGGGACCCACTTTGACCAGTGGACCAAAGGACTGTCAGTGACCACCTTTGCACAGCTGCGAGACCTGATGATCAAAGACCAGTTCTTTCATCTTTGCCCAGCTGAGGTGCGACAGTTCGTGATGGACAGAGAACCCAAAGACGTGACGAAAGCAGCGCAGATTGCCGATGCCTATGAGGCCAACCGTAGATCGGAAGTGCGGAAGCCAGTCACCACCAGCTGGAGAGGGGGTAAGCCTGCAACCAACGCCAGTACCCCTGCCAGCCAACACACCAGAGGTCCTGTCCCCGTGGCCAACAGCACCAGACCGACCACCGAACCTCGCACGTGTTACACCTGCCATCAGACTGGTCATATCAGTCCCTCCTGCCCAACCAAGCAGAAGAACACCCCAGCCAAGGCCCCAGGGCCTAATGCAGCAGTTCTTTTGGTGGGTGGTGTGGTTGGGAGGGTGTGTGACAACGTACAGCCCGTCACTGTGGGAGGCCATGTTGCTACAGGCCTCAAGGACACCGGGGCTGAACGAACCCTCATCCGACCCGAACTGGCGGCCCCTGAAGAAATCATTCCGGGGAAAACCCTAACTGTCACTGGGATTGGGGGCATCAGCTGTCCCTTACCGATGGCCCGGGTTTTTATTGATTGGGGTGCCGGGAGCGGGGTGAGGGAAGTGGGGCTGTCTGATAATTTGCCGACTGATGTTTTGTTGGGGACTGATTTGGGGAGGATGTTTGCATACTACGTCACTGATACCCCTCCCCAATCTACTAATAAGGGTAACGTTAACCCTGATGATGATGATGGGAGATCGCATGTGTTACCTGACCATGCTTTATCTTGTAATGATGCATCTATTAACCAGTTTTTTCCTAGGATTGATGGTGAAAATGTTGTACCTGTGCCAGCTGAACCTGATAATGATTTTTCTGTGAAGGTTAATGTGTCCATAGGTACAGGCGTGCCCAGCCACGTCGCTCTGCGGAGTGAGACGGCTGAGGAACCCCTAGCAGGGGCAAATGTCGGTGCTACAGGAAATGGGGAGAAGCATGGGAACCGTGAGAAAGGTGATGCCATGAAATTGACCAGTGCCACCGAGGAAGGTAACTGGCCCATAAGTAGCACTGCCCCTGGAGGGTTGGGGGTGGATGGGGAGGTAGAGCCCATAACAGCGCCGGCTGATGGGACTGTAGAAATCCCCGGGGAGACAGCCTACGTAGCTGCTGTCACCCGCAGTCAGAGTGCCCGGAACGCAGATAACTGTCAGCCTTCCGGACCCTCCTCAGTCATCACTGTGACTGAACCAGAGGTGGACCCAGAGCAGGTCCAAGAGGGTTCCCATGGGGAAGGGACCCTGACATCGCTTCTGGCTTCCCCTAGCCAGGAGTTTCAGGCCGCTCTGCACACAGATGCGAGCCTAGAGAGTTTGAGACAACTTGCCGGGACGCACTTCTCCGAGGCTGATAAGGAGAAGGTGTTCTGGGAACAAGGAAGGTTGTACCGGGAGACAGTACCCGGAGAATCACAAAAGGAGTGGTTGAGGGAAAGACAGCTGGTCGTCCCGCAGCAATTCCGGGGTGAGTTGTTGCGGATTGCCCATGAGATCCCACTAGCTGGACACTTGGGGATCAGCAAAACTAAGGCCCGGCTGTCTCAACACTTCTATTGGCCTAAGATGGGGACAGATGTGTCAAACTACTGCCGCTCCTGTATCACTTGTCAAAGAGTGGGGAAGGCGGGGCCTGCAATTAAGGCTCCCCTGATCCCTTTGCCAGTGATAGAGGAGCCTTTCCAGAGGATCGCGGTGGACATTGTGGGCCCGCTGGCCGTCCCCAGCAGCTCTGGAAAGCAATACATCCTTACTGTGGTAGACTACGCTACCCGGTACCCAGAGGCAGTAGCTCTGTCCTCAACTAGGGCAGATAAGGTGGCAGATGCCCTGTTGGCCATCTTTTCACGTGTAGGATTTCCCAGGGAAATGCTTACTGATCAAGGGACCCAATTTATGTCTCGCCTAATGGAGGCTCTCTGTAAGAGAATGCAGGTGAAGCACCTGGTATCGAGTGCGTATCACCCACAGACCAATGGCTTGTGTGAACGCTTCAATGGTACCCTCAAACAGATGCTACGCATGCTGGTTGAGACCCAAGGGCGCGACTGGGAGCGGTACCTCCCACACCTGCTGTTCGCTTACCGAGAGGTTCCGCAGGCCTCGACGGGGTTCTCCCCCTTCGAGCTCCTGTACGGCAGGCGAGTCCGGGGACCCCTTGGGTTGGTAAGAGAATCCTGGAAAGAGGAGCCGAACCCTTCTGAAGTGTCCATAGTGGAGTATGTCATGCGCTTCCGTGACAAGATGCAGACCTTGACGCAGTTGGTGCATGACAACATGACGCAGGCTCAGGCTGATCAGAAGCACTGGTACGACCAGAACGCCCGGGAGCGGACCTACCACGTGGGTCAAAAGGTGTGGGTGCTGGTCCCCGTACCAACCGATAAGCTTCAGGCAGCCTGGGAGGGCCCGTACGTCGTCCACCAACAGCTCAACCCGGTCACGTACGTGGTCACGCTTGACCACGCTCGGGGTAGGCGAAAGGCCTTTCACGTCAACATGATGAAGGCTCATCACGAACGTGAACCTTTCGTCCTACCGGTCTGCAGCTTGCCCGAAGACGGTGAGGAAGACACACTCCTGGACTTGCTGGCCCAAGCCAAGGCCAATGGGTCCATCGAGGATGTGGAGGTAAGCGCCTCGTTAACTGAACCCCAGCGGGTGCAGTTGCAAACCACACTGGAACCTTTCCGGGTCGTGTTCTCCAACCGACCTGGGAGGACTGAGTTAGCAGTCCACGAGGTGGACACCGGGAATCACGCCCCACTACGGCGAACACCCTATCGAATCTCTGACCAGGTGCAGCAGATTATGCGCCAAGAGATTGATGAGATGTTATAGCTGGGGGTGATTCGACGGTCAAAGAGTGCGTGGGCCTCACCTGTAGTTCTCGTGCCAAAGAAGGACCGGACCACCCGGTTCTGCGTGGACTACAGGGGACTCAACGCCATCACAGCCTCTGACGCGCACCCCATGCCGCGCATCGAGGAGCTGCTTGAGAAGTTAGCTGGCGCAAAATACCTGACAATAATGGATTTGAGTAGAGGATACTGGCAGATTCCCCTGAGCCCCGAGGCGCAGGAGAAGTCCGCCTTTATCACGCCCTTCGGAATGTATGAGTCCACGGTCATGCCCTTCGGCATGAAGAATGCCCCTGCCACTTTCCAGCGGATGGTCAACCTCCTGCTTCAGGGACTGGAGACGTACGCCGTGGCGTACTTGGATGACATTGCCATCTTCAGTCCCTCCTGGAAGGAACACTTGCAGCATCTCGAGGAGGTGCTCAGGCGAATTCACCAAGCAGGACTGACTATCAGGCCGGGAAAGTGTCAGATGGGCATGAGGGAGGTTCACTACCTGGGGCACCGGGTAGGCGGGAACACCCTGAAGCCAGAGCCTGACAAAGTGGGAGTGATCGTGAACTGGCCCACTCCCGTGACCAAGAAACAGGTGATGTCCTTCTTGGGCACTGCAGGGTACTATAGGCGCTTCGTAAAGCACTATAGTAGCCTGGCAAAACCTTTGACGGACCTCACCAGGAAGAAGCTACCTCACATTGTCAACTGGACAGATGGCTGTGAGGGGGCCTTCCAGGCGTTGAAAACTGCACTGTGCAACGCCCCTGTGTTGAAAGCAGTCGACAGCAGTCGACCGTTCTTGGTGCAGACCGACGCCAGTGAGTTTGGCCTTGGTGCTGTACTCAGCCAGGTTGACTCGGAGGACCAAGAGCACCCCGTGTTATACCTGAGCCGGAAACTTTTGCTGAGGGAAGTGGCCTACTCCACCATCGAGAAGGAGTGCCTGGCCATAGTCTGGGCCCTGCAGCGCTTGCAGCCCTACTTGTACGGTCACACCTTCACTGTGGTGACCGACCACAACCCTCTGCGCTGGCTAAATGCCATGTGTGGAACCAACGGCAGGTTGCTACGCTGGAGCCTTGCCCTTCAGCAGTTTGACTTCACCATTGAACATAAAACGGGCAAAGAGCATGGGAATGCAGATGGACTCTCCCGCCAGGGTGAACCTACTGAGGTGCCCATGGAGGCATACCGTGGGGTACTGCCTCCCTAGCGCACACCAAAAGGGGGAGGTGTCACGATATGGTATGAAATATCATATAAGTTTAGTTGCTCGTCAGCTCATGAGGTGGGCTAAACCCCCCCTTCACTAGCTGACTCTACTTGTTTCTCTCTGGGCTACGGACTGTATGCTAGAAGGGGGTTTTATTGCCCTGGGGTCGTAAATTCCAGGCTCAGAGGAAAGTCCCTCACCCCTCCCACCTTCACTAGTCAGAACTGGTAAAGTGGCTCCAAAATTCATGAAAGATCCTTTGTTTGGTTTTGGTACGATATTATGCACCATGTTTACGGTAAGAACACGAAAATATATATTCGTATTCCCACTCGGTGTAGGTACCCATCCCTTGAAACTCGGATTTCTAACTCCATCTGGTAAAGAAGTAGGGTTTTCTCTGGAAAAATGTATCCCAGATAGGACATATTTGATCTCATTAGAATGCTCACGTTAATCCGAGATGAATTATGAGTATGTTAGGACTCTGACATGTTTTGTAGTGAAGTTATAGAAATTAGAGAGAATAGTTTAAAGTTTAGGCAGAATGTAGAGAGAGGAGGGTCTGAATAAGCCAGCCCTTCTGTGATGTCAAAGCCTTAAGGTATTAAGTTTGTGGCAGGAGCCCCAGCTCAGTCTCTTCTGCTGATGTCTCCTTCTGGACTGCTTGTCTTCTGAAGCCAGCAGCACGTCCAAATGAGCTGGGACATATGGAAAAACTCCACTAGCCTGGATGCCTGTCATGCTTTAAACATGTGAGTGTTGCTTTTCTCAGTTATTCCCTTTATGTTATAATTACCCATGTACATATTTGCAATTGTCTCATTTGTAACTTCTTTATAAAATATTTTTGATAACGCACTGCCTAATTTTTAATGGGATATACTATTATATGTTAGTTCTTCTCCATGCTCTAAAAACCATACCCTAAGTCTTCTGAAGGGAAAACGCTACTGTTACTGTTGAGTTGAGTTAGCTTCGGACCCGTTTAATCGAAGCTGGTGGCAGCGAAAGTGTGCTGACTGTTGGATTATGCTGAAGCAACTGCGGGTTTGATAATTATTGTTCCTGCCTGAGTGGGAGTAGTTATCGCGTCACTGCAGCGTGCCCAATAGCCAGTACATAGCAGGCAGCCTTTCTGGCGACTAATTACCCAGGGTGCAGTACCTAATCTGACCTGAGAGTAAGGGGGCGCCAGAGAGCTGCAAGTGTTAAGTGGAACTGTAAGCGGGATATACATAAATCCCTGCAGTTCGTGGTATATAGAAAAGCAGTGGGATACCTAGAATAAGCCCCTGCTGTAAACTAAGAGGTCAATAGCCTTGTGTGTGGTTTTTCATCACATCGTGGAGTGGAGGGATAACTAAGATAAGCCCCCCTGCACATGTGATAGCCGTCTGTTGGCCTAAAGTCACCTCAATCCGTGACGTAGGGGTGACGGTCACGGTGTGAATCCTGACCCATTGGTGACAGTGGTCAGGGGAATCGTGACAATTGGTGGCAAGGCGGTGGGATATCTTAGAGCATTAGTGATTTGGTTTGAGTAATCATTCCTCTCACTAAAAACTTGCAGAAAGTTCTTGCGAGGACTCTGCGCAAATAAGTTTGGAGAACGAACTCAGTGCTTTTTAGTTGTGAGACAATTGCGTACTGGTAATTATCCCCTCCCTCTCTCTTCGTTTTTCTATCCTATCTTTTATTTGGCAACCATGGCTGCGAAAGGGGAAGCCTGGTACAACCAGCAGAAGAAGGACTTTCTTGCTGGGATATGCACGTGCCATGGCCTGAACCCCCAGGACAAGTCCAAGGCTCAAATGGTCGCTGACCTGGTGCAATGGGAAGCCGACCAAGCCAGGCCACAGAGCCCAGAGGCCGCAGAGGCCAGCACAAGCGAACATGGTGCTGCAGCAGAGGTCCAACCACTGAATACGGGCCCTACTGGCAACCAGGGGGGCGCAGACCTCCTCCTGCAGCTGGCTCTGCAACAATGCTCCGCAGATGACCTAGAGAGACGTCTGCAGCTGATCCAGCAATACCAGGAGCGAGCCGAGCGAGAGGCCCAGGCCCAGCGAGCCGAGAGAGAGGCCCGAGCCGAGCGGGAGGCTGAGAGCCGAGCGGGAGGCTGAGAGAGCCGAGCGCCAAGCCCAGCGAGAACATGAACTGGAGATGCTCCGGCAGGGGGGGATGCCCTCCACCGCCCAGAGACATGAGCCCAGCAGCGCTCAGATACCTAAGCCCCGGCCCGATCACTTTCCTGTTATGGAGAAGGACGGGGACTTGGACACTTTTTTGCGGGCCTTTGAGAAAGCCTGCAGGCAGTACCAGCTGCCTACAGATGAATGGGCCCGATACCTGACACTAGGGCTGAGAGGTAAAGCTCTGGAGGCATTTGCTGCCCTCCCTCAAGAACAAGATGGTGACTATGAGGCCATCAAAAAGGCTCTGATAGCCAAGTACCAGCTTACACCCGAGGTGTACCGTAGAAAGTTCCGGACCCTCCAACGTGGCCCACACGACAGTTACAGTGATGTGGTGCATTGACTGGGGACCCACTTTGACCAGTGGACCAAAGGACTGTCAGTGACCACCTTTGCACAGCTGCGAGACCTGATGATCAAAGACCAGTTCTTTCATCTTTGCCCAGCTGAGGTGCGACAGTTCGTGATGGACAGAGAACCCAAAGACGTGACGAAAGCAGCGCAGATTGCCGATGCCTATGAGGCCAACCGTAGATCGGAAGTGCGGAAGCCAGTCACCACCAGCTGGAGAGGGGGTAAGCCTGCAACCAACGCCAGTACCCCTGCCAGCCAACACACCAGAGGTCCTGTCCCCGTGGCCAACAGCACCAGACCGACCACCGAACCTCGCACGTGTTACACCTGCCATCAGACTGGTCATATCAGTCCCTCCTGCCCAACCAAGCAGAAGAACACCCCAGCCAAGGCCCCAGGGCCTAATGCAGCAGTTCTTTTGGTGGGTGGTGTGGTTGGGAGGGTGTGTGACAACGTACAGCCCGTCACTGTGGGAGGCCATGTTGCTACAGGCCTCAAGGACACCGGGGCTGAACGAACCCTCATCCGACCCGAACTGGCGGCCCCTGAAGAAATCATTCCGGGGAAAACCCTAACTGTCACTGGGATTGGGGGCATCAGCTGTCCCTTACCGATGGCCCGGGTTTTTATTGATTGGGGTGCCGGGAGCGGGGTGAGGGAAGTGGGGCTGTCTGATAATTTGCCGACTGATGTTTTGTTGGGGACTGATTTGGGGAGGATGTTTGCATACTACGTCACTGATACCCCTCCCCAATCTACTAATAAGGGTAACGTTAACCCTGATGATGATGATGGGAGATCGCATGTGTTACCTGACCATGCTTTATCTTGTAATGATGCATCTATTAACCAGTTTTTTCCTAGGATTGATGGTGAAAATGTTGTACCTGTGCCAGCTGAACCTGATAATGATTTTTCTGTGAAGGTTAATGTGTCCATAGGTACAGGCGTGCCCAGCCACGTCGCTCTGCGGAGTGAGACGGCTGAGGAACCCCTAGCAGGGGCAAATGTCGGTGCTACAGGAAATGGGGAGAAGCATGGGAACCGTGAGAAAGGTGATGCCATGAAATTGACCAGTGCCACCGAGGAAGGTAACTGGCCCATAAGTAGCACTGCCCCTGGAGGGTTGGGGGTGGATGGGGAGGTAGAGCCCATAACAGCGCCGGCTGATGGGACTGTAGAAATCCCCGGGGAGACAGCCTACGTAGCTGCTGTCACCCGCAGTCAGAGTGCCCGGAACGCAGATAACTGTCAGCCTTCCGGACCCTCCTCAGTCATCACTGTGACTGAACCAGAGGTGGACCCAGAGCAGGTCCAAGAGGGTTCCCATGGGGAAGGGACCCTGACATCGCTTCTGGCTTCCCCTAGCCAGGAGTTTCAGGCCGCTCTGCACACAGATGCGAGCCTAGAGAGTTTGAGACAACTTGCCGGGACGCACTTCTCCGAGGCTGATAAGGAGAAGGTGTTCTGGGAACAAGGAAGGTTGTACCGGGAGACAGTACCCGGAGAATCACAAAAGGAGTGGTTGAGGGAAAGACAGCTGGTCGTCCCGCAGCAATTCCGGGGTGAGTTGTTGCGGATTGCCCATGAGATCCCACTAGCTGGACACTTGGGGATCAGCAAAACTAAGGCCCGGCTGTCTCAACACTTCTATTGGCCTAAGATGGGGACAGATGTGTCAAACTACTGCCGCTCCTGTATCACTTGTCAAAGAGTGGGGAAGGCGGGGCCTGCAATTAAGGCTCCCCTGATCCCTTTGCCAGTGATAGAGGAGCCTTTCCAGAGGATCGCGGTGGACATTGTGGGCCCGCTGGCCGTCCCCAGCAGCTCTGGAAAGCAATACATCCTTACTGTGGTAGACTACGCTACCCGGTACCCAGAGGCAGTAGCTCTGTCCTCAACTAGGGCAGATAAGGTGGCAGATGCCCTGTTGGCCATCTTTTCACGTGTAGGATTTCCCAGGGAAATGCTTACTGATCAAGGGACCCAATTTATGTCTCGCCTAATGGAGGCTCTCTGTAAGAGAATGCAGGTGAAGCACCTGGTATCGAGTGCGTATCACCCACAGACCAATGGCTTGTGTGAACGCTTCAATGGTACCCTCAAACAGATGCTACGCATGCTGGTTGAGACCCAAGGGCGCGACTGGGAGCGGTACCTCCCACACCTGCTGTTCGCTTACCGAGAGGTTCCGCAGGCCTCGACGGGGTTCTCCCCCTTCGAGCTCCTGTACGGCAGGCGAGTCCGGGGACCCCTTGGGTTGGTAAGAGAATCCTGGAAAGAGGAGCCGAACCCTTCTGAAGTGTCCATAGTGGAGTATGTCATGCGCTTCCGTGACAAGATGCAGACCTTGACGCAGTTGGTGCATGACAACATGACGCAGGCTCAGGCTGATCAGAAGCACTGGTACGACCAGAACGCCCGGGAGCGGACCTACCACGTGGGTCAAAAGGTGTGGGTGCTGGTCCCCGTACCAACCGATAAGCTTCAGGCAGCCTGGGAGGGCCCGTACGTCGTCCACCAACAGCTCAACCCGGTCACGTACGTGGTCACGCTTGA
Organism: Ranitomeya imitator; assembly: GCF_032444005.1. NCBI lineage: Eukaryota > Metazoa > Chordata > Amphibia > Anura > Dendrobatidae > Ranitomeya > Ranitomeya imitator. The sequence goes on along the minus strand of NC_091286.1, from coordinate 404,648,113 downwards.
CCACGCTCGGGGTAGGCGAAAGGCCTTTCACGTCAACATGATGAAGGCTCATCACGAACGTGAACCTTTCGTCCTACCGGTCTGCAGCTTGCCCGAAGACGGTGAGGAAGACACACTCCTGGACTTGCTGGCCCAAGCCAAGGCCAATGGGTCCATCGAGGATGTGGAGGTAAGCGCCTCGTTAACTGAACCCCAGCGGGTGCAGTTGCAAACCACACTGGAACCTTTCCGGGTCGTGTTCTCCAACCGACCTGGGAGGACTGAGTTAGCAGTCCACGAGGTGGACACCGGGAATCACGCCCCACTACGGCGAACACCCTATCGAATCTCTGACCAGGTGCAGCAGATTATGCGCCAAGAGATTGATGAGATGTTATAGCTGGGGGTGATTCGACGGTCAAAGAGTGCGTGGGCCTCACCTGTAGTTCTCGTGCCAAAGAAGGACCGGACCACCCGGTTCTGCGTGGACTACAGGGGACTCAACGCCATCACAGCCTCTGACGCGCACCCCATGCCGCGCATCGAGGAGCTGCTTGAGAAGTTAGCTGGCGCAAAATACCTGACAATAATGGATTTGAGTAGAGGATACTGGCAGATTCCCCTGAGCCCCGAGGCGCAGGAGAAGTCCGCCTTTATCACGCCCTTCGGACTGTATGAGTCCACGGTCATGCCCTTCGGCATGAAGAATGCCCCTGCCACTTTCCAGCGGATGGTCAACCTCCTGCTTCAGGGACTGGAGACGTACGCTGTGGCGTACTTGGATGACATTGCCATCTTCAGTCCCTCCTGGAAGGAACACTTGCAGCATCTCGAGGAGGTGCTCAGGCGAATTCACCAAGCAGGACTGACTATCAGGCCGGGAAAGTGTCAGATGGGCATGAGGGAGGTTCACTACCTGGGGCACCGGGTAGGCGGGAACACCCTGAAGCCAGAGCCTGACAAAGTGGGAGTGATCGTGAACTGGCCCACTCCCGTGACCAAGAAACAGGTGATGTCCTTCTTGGGCACTGCAGGGTACTATAGGCGCTTCGTAAAGCACTATAGTAGCCTGGCAAAACCTTTGACGGACCTCACCAGGAAGAAGCTACCTCACATTGTCAACTGGACAGATGGCTGTGAGGGGGCCTTCCAGGCGTTGAAAACTGCACTGTGCAACGCCCCTGTGTTGAAAGCAGTCGACAGCAGTCGACCGTTCTTGGTGCAGACCGACGCCAGTGAGTTTGGCCTTGGTGCTGTACTCAGCCAGGTTGACTCGGAGGACCAAGAGCACCCCGTGTTATACCTGAGCCGGAAACTTTTGCTGAGGGAAGTGGCCTACTCCACCATCGAGAAGGAGTGCCTGGCCATAGTCTGGGCCCTGCAGCGCTTGCAGCCCTACTTGTACGGTCACACCTTCACTGTGGTGACCGACCACAACCCTCTGCGCTGGCTAAATGCCATGTGTGGAACCAACGGCAGGTTGCTACGCTGGAGCCTTGCCCTTCAGCAGTTTGACTTCACCATTGAACATAAAACGGGCAAAGAGCATGGGAATGCAGATGGACTCTCCCGCCAGGGTGAACCTACTGAGGTGCCCATGGAGGCATACCGTGGGGTACTGCCTCCCTAGCGCACACCAAAAGGGGGAGGTGTCACGATATGGTATGAAATATCATATAAGTTTAGTTGCTCGTCAGCTCATGAGGTGGGCTAAACCCCCCCTTCACTAGCTGACTCTACTTGTTTCTCTCTGGGCTACGGACTGTATGCTAGAAGGGGGTTTTATTGCCCTGGGGTCGTAAATTCCAGGCTCAGAGGAAAGTCCCTCACCCCTCCCACCTTCACTAGTCAGAACTGGTAAAGTGGCTCCAAAATTCATGAAAGATCCTTTGTTTGGTTTTGGTACGATATTATGCACCATGTTTACGGTAAGAACACGAAAATATATATTCGTATTCCCACTCGGTGTAGGTACCCATCCCTTGAAACTCGGATTTCTAACTCCATCTGGTAAAGAAGTAGGGTTTTCTCTGGAAAAATGTATCCCAGATAGGACATATTTGATCTCATTAGAATGCTCACGTTAATCCGAGATGAATTATGAGTATGTTAGGACTCTGACATGTTTTGTAGTGAAGTTATAGAAATTAGAGAGAATAGTTTAAAGTTTAGGCAGAATGTAGAGAGAGGAGGGTCTGAATAAGCCAGCCCTTCTGTGATGTCAAAGCCTTAAGGTATTAAGTTTGTGGCAGGAGCCCCAGCTCAGTCTCTTCTGCTGATGTCTCCTTCTGGACTGCTTGTCTTCTGAAGCCAGCAGCACGTCCAAATGAGCTGGGACATATGGAAAAACTCCACTAGCCTGGATGCCTGTCATGCTTTAAACATGTGAGTGTTGCTTTTCTCAGTTATTCCCTTTATGTTATAATTACCCATGTACATATTTGCAATTGTCTCATTTGTAACTTCTTTATAAAATATTTTTGATAACGCACTGCCTAATTTTTAATGGGATATACTATTATATGTTAGTTCTTCTCCATGCTCTAAAAACCATACCCTAAGTCTTCTGAAGGGAAAACGCTACTGTTACTGTTGAGTTGAGTTAGCTTCGGACCCGTTTAATCGAAGCTGGTGGCAGCGAAAGTGTGCTGACTGTTGGATTATGCTGAAGCAACTGCGGGTTTGATAATTATTGTTCCTGCCTGAGTGGGAGTAGTTATCGCGTCACTGCAGCGTGCCCAATAGCCAGTACATAGCAGGCAGCCTTTCTGGCGACTAATTACCCAGGGTGCAGTACCTAATCTGACCTGAGAGTAAGGGGGCGCCAGAGAGCTGCAAGTGTTAAGTGGAACTGTAAGCGGGATATACATAAATCCCTGCAGTTCGTGGTATATAGAAAAGCAGTGGGATACCTAGAATAAGCCCCTGCTGTAAACTAAGAGGTCAATAGCCTTGTGTGTGGTTTTTCATCACATCGTGGAGTGGAGGGATAACTAAGATAAGCCCCCCTGCACATGTGATAGCCGTCTGTTGGCCTAAAGTCACCTCAATCCGTGACGTAGGGGTGACGGTCACGGTGTGAATCCTGACCCATTGGTGACAGCGGTCAGGGGAATCGTGACACATATCCCTTGAGGGATTGTGGCTGGAGCAGCTTGGGGCTATAGAGCTCATCTCCAGGCAACAGGACCTGAAGTGAAGTCACATCCTGTGAAGTTGCATCACATGACTGGATCTTGGGCCCATGTGACTAGACCAGGAAGCACAGCACAGGAGCAGTCCCAGAGGAACAGAGCAGGATTGCACAGAGAGGTCCGTTACCGGAGTTGTGCAGGGGTGCACAACCCTTTCAGGTGAGAGGCTAATCCCCTCACCTTTCATTGCAACATCCCAATCAAACCAACTGGTGCTTCTCATGCTGCACTTTTCCATGTTTATTGTCTTACATTTCTACGCCGATGACACGCAGATCTACCTATCCGGACTTGACCTCACCTCCTCCCACACTGTCTGTCTGCTATTTCAGCCTTCTTTTCTGCTCGCTTTCTAAAACTAAACATGGACAAAACAGAATTCATCATCTTTCCCCCATCTCACGCTACCCCTCCACCAGACCTATCCATCAATGTCAATGGTTGCTCACTTTTCACCAGTCCCACACGCCTGGTGGCTCGGGGTGATCCTCGACTCTGCCCTCTCTTTCAAGCCACATATCCAAGCCCTTGCCTCCTCCTGCCATCTCAAACTCAAAAATATTTCCTGGATCCGCGCATTCCTTGACCGCGACACCACAAAAACACTAGTGCATGCCCTTATCATCTTCCGCCTTGACTACTGCAACCTCCTACTCTCTGGCCTCCCCTCTAGAACTCTGGCATCACTCCAATCCAACCTACACTCTGCTGCCCAACTAATCTACCTGTCTCCCCTCTATTCCCCAGCTGTTGTGAATTCTGTGGCCAAGCTCCCTCCTGTGGATGAGAGTGGTACTGCGGCTTCTGAGTTTCCTTCCTCAGGTGATGAGGTTAAGTCGTTAGGTGCTGCTCTATTTAACTCCACCTGGTGCTTTGATCCTGGCCTCCAGTCAATGTTCTAGTATTGGTCTTGCTTCCTCCTGGATCGTTCCTGTGGCCTGTCTATCCTGCATAAGCTAAGTTTTGCTTGTGTTATTTTTTGTTTGCTATTTTTTCTGTCCAGCTTGCTATATTGGTTTTTCTTGCTGGAAGCTCTGAGACGCAGAGGGAGCACCTCCGTACCGTTAGTCGGTGCGGAGGGTCTTTTTGCCCCTCTGCGTGGTTGTTTGTAGGTTTTTGTGTTGACCGCAAAGCTATCTTTCCTATCCTCGGTCTATTCAGTAAGTCGGGCCTCACTTTGCTAAATCTATTTCATCTCTGTGTTTGTATTTTCATCTTACTCACAGTCATTATATGTGGGGGGCTGCCTTTCCCTTTGGGGAATTTCTCTGAGGCAAGGTAGGCTTATTTTTCTATCTTCAGGGCTAGTTAGTTTCTCAGGCTGTGCCGAGTTGCATAGGGAGCGTTAGGCGCAATCCACGACTACCTCTAGTGTGGTGTGTTAGTATTAGGGATTGCGGTCAGCAGAGTTTCCACGTCTCAGAGCTCGTCCTTTGTTTTTGGTATTTGTCAGGTCACTTTGTGTGCTCTGAACTTCAATGTCCATTGTGGTTCTGAATTACCTGTTCATAACACCCAGCCTCTCCCCTATGCCAAGCCCTTCACTGACTTCCTATCGCCCAGAGACTCCAGTTCAAAACCCTAACAATGTCATACAAAGCCATCCACAACCTGTCTCTTCCATACATCTGTGACATGGTCTCCTGGTACTTACCTACACGCAGCCTCCGATCCTCTCAAGATCTCCTCTGCTCCCCTCTCATCTCTTCTTCCCACAACCGCATCCAAGACTTCTCCCGTGCTTCCCCCATACTCTGGAACTCTCTACCCCAACACATCAGACTCTCGCATACCATAGAAACCTTCAACAGATCCTGAAGTCTCACCTCTTCCAACAAGCCTACAGCCTGCAGTGATCCTCAACCTACTGAACCGCTGCACAACCAGCTCTACCATCTCCTAGGTATCCTCACCCATCCCCTGCAGACTGTGAGCCCTCACGGGCAGGGTTCTCCCTCATGTACCTGTGTGCCTTGTTTTTTGCTCATGTTTAATGTATTTGTCTATATTTGCCCCCTTTTACCATGTAAAGCGCCATGGAATAAATGGCGCTATAAAAATGTATAATAATAATAACATAGGAGTCACGATAAGTTGCATACCAAGACTGTTGTGTAATTTTACAATTTCATTTGTTAATTACCTGTTGTCTCCCTGCAGGAGTTTTCCCTATTGTTATAATTAAATTGCATTATTGTTAACCCTTGCTCTGCCTCCCCTGTTTTACTGCATCCTGGGATCTGCTTACACTAGCATCATATTGAACTGGAAGTGGGAGAAGATGCTCTCAGGTACTGAGCATCCTCCACCACCTCCCAATTAATTACTAGTCTCTGGCAGCGTCTTCTCCCACCTTTCAGTTCATTATAAAGTGTCCTATGCACCTTACCCCCTCCTCTCCCACTCCCCAATAAATGTTAAGTCCCTGATAGCATGACCGTGAATTGTGATATGGGGAGGACAGTATCAGGGGCTTAGCACTGGCCTCTACCACCCAATTCATTTTAAATCAATATCTATTGACCTCTTTCCCTCCTCCTGTTCATAAGTCTATTATAAATCCCCCTTCCTCCCATCCCAATCCCCCACATCCCATCATTGTCCTCTCTCCATCTCCATCATTGCCCTATCCATCACCTCCATCATTGCCTTCTCCACCACTCCCATCATTGCCCTCTCCACCACCTCCATCATTGAACCTCTCCACCAGCCAATCATAGCCCTCTTCACCACCACCACATCATTGCGCTCACCACCACCTCCATCATTGCACTCTCCACCACCTCCAACTTTGAACTCTCCACCACCCCAATCGTTGTCCTCTCCACCACCTCCATCATTACCCCCTCCACCACCTTCATCATTGCCCTCTCCAAATCACTGCCCTCCTCATCACCTCTATCATTGCCCTTTCCACCACCCTAATCATTGCCCTCCCCCATCACCTCCATCATTGCCCTCTCCATCACCTCCATCATTACACTCTCCACCATCTCCATCATAATTCTCTCCACCACCTCCATCATTGCACTCTCCACCACCTCCAACTTTGAACTCTCCACCACCCCTATCATTGTCCTCTCCACCACCTCCATCATTACCCTCTCCACCACCTTCATCATTGCCCTCTCCAAATCACTGCCCTCCTCATCACCTCTATCATTGCCCTCTCCACCACCCTAATCATTGCCCTCCCCCATCACCTCCATCATTGCCCTCTCCATCACCTCCATCATTACACTCTCCACCATCTCCATCATAATTCTCTCCACCACCTCCATCATTGCACTCTCCACCACCTCCAACTTTGAACTCTCCACCACCCCTATCATTGTCCTCTCCACCACCTCCATCATTACCCTCTCCACCACCTTCATCATTGCCCTCTCCAAATCACTGCCCTCCTCATCACCTCTATCATTGCCCTCTCCACCACCCTAATCATTGCCCTCCCCATCACCTCCATCATTGCCCTCTCCATCACCTCCATCATTACACTCTCCACCATCTCCATCATAATTCTCTCCACCACCTCCATCATTGCCTTCTCCCCCACAACACCATCATTGCCCTTTCCACCACCTCAATCATTGCTTTCTCACCCACCACCCCATCATTGCCCATTCTACCACCTCCATCATTGCCTTCTCCTGCACCACCCCATCATTGCCCTTTTCACCACCTCCGTCATTGCCCTCTCCACCACCTCCATCATTGCCCTCTCCAATCATTGCCCTTCCCCATCACCTCTATCATTGCCCTCTCCACCACCCTAATCATTGCCCTCCCCATCACCTCCATCATTGCCCTCTCCATCACCTCCATTATTACACTCTCCATCATCTCCATCATTATTCTCCCCCTTCATCCCATCATTGTCCTTTCCACCACCTCCATCATTGCCTTCTCCCCCACCCCATCATTGCCATTTCCACCACCTCTATCATTGCTTTCTCCTCCTCCACCACTCCCATCACTGCCCTTTCCACCACCTCTATCATTGCTTTCTCCTCCTCCACCACTCCCATCACTGCCCTTTCCACCACCTCTATCATTGCTTTCTCCCCCACCACCCCATTATTGCCCATTCTACCACCTCCATCATTGCCCTCTCCACTAACTACACACACACCGCTCACCTCTCCGCACATTCCCCGGCAGCATCGTCATCGCCAGCAACTTCCTGTCTGACACAGGTGCGTGCTGAATACTGATAGTGTGAGCAGGAAGCAGGACGGATCCCTGCAGCTTCGCTCTGCTGCCATTTTCTCCTGCAGGCAGTGGAACTGCCGGGATCGCTCCCTGCCTGCTGCACATGAGGGCAATCTAGCCAGGGGGCCCCGGAGCCTCAGGGCTGGATAAACAGGCCAGATTTCCCTCACTGTTAGCCGCCATGTAGGGGTCCCCCTTCACCTCCAAGCCCTGATGCAGCTGCACCGGCTGCACATGCGGTATGTCCACACCTGCTGTTGGTCAGCATTTATCTAAGGTGTATAGGTATCTTCAGTATGTTCTAGGCAAGAGATTATAGTAAATTATATGCTATGACATGAACATTTGAAATGTCGTGGAACAAAGCGTTTCTAGAAAAATATGTTGGATATGGCCTGATCCCACAAGGATTGACAATCCAAGTTTTCCCTGCTTTTCCCGTTGTTAATGAAGATTTTATTAAAGCATGAGAAGGGGCAGCTTCAAGTTGCACCAAAATATATTTGGAACTTTTAATTAGGTCCAATAAATGTCCTTGGCTGATATTGATAGTGAATTGAAGACTATACAGGACAATATCAATGAACAATTGACCCCTGAGAAGGTAGGGAAACTTAAAATTGATATAGACTTGGAACAGCAAAAATGGGAAAAGGATATTGTGGAAGGTAAAACAAAAAAATATCAACGTGACCAATTAGATTATCAAAATAATCAGATTTATAAGTGGAAAAGAAATAAGATGGGTCAGAGATCATTTTCATGGGGTTGTTCCACATCTATTTCATCCATGTCTTCGGCTGAAGATAGGAAGCAAGGCCCTGACAACTATAAAACATTGTGGGAAAGAAGAGATTTTTTCAGAGATAATCGACCCAGAGGGGAAGGAAAGGCAAACCAGAAACGTAAAACACCTGCTTCACCACCTGCTGATAAAAAGGCTAAACCCAATACACTGGAGGTGATTAATTTATCCTCTCATGTGCTGTCTAAAACCCAGATAGAATTATTAGGATTAGGTTTGTCATCTTCTCCAACTAATTCGGTAATTTCTATTTCTTTTTAGCGCTAAAGGACCTCCATTTATTTTCTCAAAAATTGGTCTTGCATAAACTCCACTCTAAATCCACTCCCGGACAGGTAGATACCTATGTAAGGCTGGGTTCACATTGTGTTAATGCAGTCCGTTAGACGGACTATGTTACACCGCGGCATAATGCGGTGTAACGCAGTCTGTTAATGCTGCCATTAACCCCTATTATCGGGCGCATCGCCAACGCATGCCATAACGGCATGCGCTAGCAATGTGCCCTCATTCAGTGATGGAGCCTCGGACGCGGGCTGCAGCGTCTGAGGCTCCGTCACCGCTAGCGCAGATGAATCATGTATGCTATAGCCTTAATGCAGCCCGTCAATGCTATGCGTTGAACGGGCTGCTTTAACGCAATGTCAACCTGGCCTTACAGAACAAGAAGCAATTGAGGCATTAGATGAATTGGAACGAGAATCTAACTTGGACGCTGCAGGTACTTTTCCACCACCCATTTTTTATAAATCTACCATGTTTCTCCCCCCTTGTCATTGTGTTCACAGATGGATGTTTTCACTAGATTGGTGGAGGAGGATTTAAAAAAAAAATAAAAAATGGGAGAAATAGAGATAACCTCACACCCACACAACGGAATGCATTGGAAGAATTGAAACAACTTAATGATGTTGTCATCAAGCCAGCTGACAAGGGGGGGGGACATGGTTATTTGGCCAGTGAGAAGTATGAAAGAGAGGCCTTTAAGCAGTTAAGAGATAGGAAAACCTATACTCAATTGACACAAAATCCTGTGGCATCTTTTAAAGATGAACTGTTGTTCATCTTGGAGATGGCATGAGAGGGGCATGATTTCTAAATTTGAATGGATTAGTGCCCTTTTGCCCTGTCTGCCCAAAGTCCATAAAGATCCCATATACCCCCTCTCTGGCATTGGAGGGCTGTGTGATCTTATCTGTAAATTCATTGAATATTACTTACACCCTCCGGTTGAGACGCTGCCCTCCTATGTCAGGGACACTACGACGTCCTGTGGCGTCTTGATGGCCTGTCCTTTGGACTCTAATGCATTTCTTGTCGTAGCAGACGTTGAGTCTCTCTACATGAGGATAGCTTGGAGGCATCACGGTTCTATCTGGAAGCCAGTAATTTAGTTGCTGATGTGCGGGAACTGGTGTTGAACTTGTTTCGTTTCATACTCACACATAATTTTTTTACATTCAAGGATCGGTTCTTTTTGCAGAGACGGAACAGCAATGAGAGCGGCGTGTGTGATAACCTCTTTCTCGGTTTTTGGGAGAGGGGTTTGCTGATGAATGGCGTGCAGGCCGCTCCCCAGATCCTTGTATGGTGTCATTTCATAGATGATATTTTGTTTATATGGCAGGGTTCTGCTTTTGCGTTAGATACATTCATGGTGGGTTTGAATCGCAACGAGTCGAACATTAGACTTACCTACAACTACGATTGGAGAGTAGTTTCTTTTCTTGATGTATAGTTGAGGGTACAAGAGGATGGGTTCATACATACTGATATGTATCGTAAAAAAAAGTCTGTTAATTCACTTCTACATGCATTCTCTGCACACCTGAGCTCCACAATCAATGCTATCCCTACTGGCCAATTCCTCCTGGCTCTGATAAAATGCACTTCAGACGTTATTTGAAGGACAGGCCAAAGACCTTGGGCAGAGGTTTAGGGTTCGGGAATATAGCAACAGAAGCATCAAAAAAGGCTATCTAAGAGCTAAGATCACCAAAAGAGTTGATCTCTTAGTCCCACAGAGTAATAGCCTTAAAAAGAAGAAAGAATGAAGAAAGGATGCAGGTGTACGTTTCATCTCGATGTATAATCAGCAATGGGATATGATGAGGACCATTCTTAAAAAACATTGGTCAATTTTATTGACCGATCCTACTTTAAATAAATACCTCTCCACTACCCCTTTAATGACAGCACGTAGAGGTAGGAATCTAAAAGACCCGTTTGTTGCTAGTCATTACATTAAAAAATCCCCCTCCCTGATTAACAGCAGGGGAAGGAGGAAAGGATTCTTTCCGTGTGGTAATTGTCTGGCTTGCAAAAATCATGTAAGATCCACGTCCTTCACCTCATCAGATGGCCTCAGGATATATGACATTAGGGAATATATTACATGCACGACTACACATCGTGTATTATGCTATATGTAGTTGTAATCTAATTTATATCGGACTTACCTCCCGAGAATTACGTGTTAGAACTCGTGAGCATGCAAGAGACACAGAGGCCGCCCGTGACGTGGATGACGTGGATTCTTTTAAAACAATCCCCAGACACTTTAGACTCAAACATAATTGTAACTCTGGGGAATTAAAAGTTTGGGGCATCGATTGTGTACATATGGGCATCCACGATGGTGATAGTTCACGTGTTTTAACGCAAAAAGAGTGTCAGTGGATAGTAACCTTATACACAATGGTGCCCTTTGGAGTAAATGAGCAGCTAAGTTTCTCTTCATTTCTGTAGACTATTGACGTCATCTCTGGACTGAGGATCATTGATTTTATTGTAATTTTGTCTTTGTTTCTTTTCTAGTGTTGTAATATCAAAGCACTTTGCTATAAATATCTCCCTCTGAATATATTATACTGGAATATTATTTGAATTTTGGATAATCTGGGCAACAACCATTAATTTGCAGTGCCGTGTATTGATACCGTCCTGGAATGGGATAATATACGGTATATGTGTCCTGTATATATTTTAAAATCACAGCACTTTATATATGTATACGTATATTTCTTTGTATCTATATTTTTCTATATGATGTTATTATTGACTATTGTCATATATTTTTTTGTTTACTATATATTTGCATTTATTTATATGATTCAATATAAAATTGATGGTATCGTATTTGTAATGTAATCACACTTTTTGTATTTTATATTTTCTTTTATATATATTTCTTACATCTTAATAGGAATATTATGCACTGTCACTTTATAATTATTATTATTATTATTATTCATTTTTATAGCGCCATTTATTCCATGGCGCTTTACATGTGAATGGGGCAAATATAGACAAGTACAATAAACATGAGTAAAACAAGGCACACACAAGTACAGGAGGAGAGAGGACCCTGCCCGCGAGGGCTCACAGTCTACTTTAACTAATATTTTGTATGCTGGGCATATTGATTTACCTGCTAAGAGTGTTAGGCGATTGACTGGTATTGTTATATTATCGATAGCGACATTGTGGGTATTGTTGCCCTTATATATTATGGCGGCAGTGCATCTGCATTGGTTGTAATGGATTAAGAATATTACCAGTGCGCATGTCTCTGATGCGGGCTTTGGCTGCGGCATCATTTCCAGCGCCTCATAGTGACGTGTGCGGGTCACTGAGGACTTCCCCGTGACCCGTACCGCCATGTTGGCGGTGGATGTGATGCGGTCAGCGGTGCTCATTTGGTCAGACACATGCGCCAACACATGGTAATCTAAGGAGGGATATAAAAGCAGAACATTGGGGACATGTGCAGGATATTGGTCCCTCGATGAATCCGCAAGCGAAACGCGTGTAGGGGCGTGTGTCTGCATCAATGGACACTGATATGGGTAGGAGCAAATAATGGGAACACTGGTTCTTCTACTACATGGGTTTTACTATTTGGTCCTTGACCGATTTGAAACTTGGGATATTTACTTTTGTATACCTATGTGGTAGTAGGGAATTATATCCTCCTCTATATTGTTTAATGCACTGTCACTTTATGATATACTTTTATAATAGAAGGTTATATTGAGTGTTTTGTATTTTCCCCCCCATATCTAATGTCTTTAGTATGACACTTCTTATGGGTGTACCTGTACCTTATATTCAAATAGCTCTGTTTCTGATACTCATGTTCTAAATGTAATTGACTGTATTTTATATCATTTTGTTATTAAAGTATCTATGTAATTTTTGCTATTTTATTGTGATGGATATGCTTCAATTTTTGTATTCATTATTTACGAGAGAAAGACTGGAAGGAGACAAAGCGCAAATAGGGTCTTATCTGGGTAAGAGTTAGAAAGTTGGCACTCTTGCGCTCACCTGGTTGGGTTATGTGCACACAACCACTGATAATGCTTAAAGGGAAGGTGCCGCGTTTTAATATTGTAAAAAAAAAAAAACCTCTTTAATTCCTTATTTTTATAAGTTATTTTCAAGTGCATAGTATTTATTGTTTTTTTTTTTATTCATTTTTTTTTCTGCCACTGGGCGCCGCCATTTTCATTTGCAGGACTGTAAGTGTAGCTGCACGACACTTACAGTCTTCACATACGGCAGCCCTGGACATAGACATCTGCAGTCGGGAGGCGACCCCATAGCTACCATTATGAGCTCAGCTGCTCTCTGCTCTGATGTGGCCACGCCCCCTGGGCTGTCTCCACATCACAGCAGAGGCAGGAGATCGGCGCCATCTTGCTTCAGCCTACAGTGGAGTGTACCTGTGAGCTCCACTGTGACTGAGCTGTGCTGTTGGAGGGGCAGCTCCATTTGTCTCCCCTCACACTCAGCGGCCATTCCCTGTCCTCTGCTGCCTGGTGTGTGGCTGAATCTCTAGAATCGCTAGAGAGTCTGAAGTGCTGCGGTCTGATGTTCTCTTATCAGGAGCTGCAGAGAGGTAACAGAGGGGGATGGGGGAGGCTCTGTGCTGCTCGACCTCTCACTGCAGCTCCTCACAGGACATCAGACCGTGCATCTATCACTATACTGTGCTGAGCCATGTATCTAATCCTCTCCTGTGTGATAGTGTCTGCTGAGCCGTGTATCTAATCCTATCCTGTGCTGACCTGTGTATCTAAAGCTACGTTCACACTAGCGTTCGGCTAGTGTGCGTCGCGCTAGCGTTGGGCGACGCAGCGGCGACGCACGCGTCATGCGCCCCTATGTTTAACACGGGGGACGCATGCGTTTTTGCTTGTTGCGTTTTCCGACACGTGCGTCTTTTTTTGACGCTAGCGTCGGACCAAGAAAACGCAACAAGTTGCATTTTTCTTGCGTCCGATTTTCGTCAAAAAATGACGCACGCATCGAAAAACGCAGCGTTTTTGCGTGCGTTTGCACGCGTTTTTCAGTGCGTTGTGCGTCGCGTCGCCGACGCAGCGGCGCACAACGCTAGTGTGAACGTAGCCTAATCCTGTGGAATACTGACTGCTGAGCCGTGTATCTAATCCTCTCCTGTGTGATACTGTCTGGTGAGCCGTGTATGTAATCATATCCTGTGTGATACTGTCTGCTGAGCCGTGTATCTAATCCTCTCCTGTGCTGACCTGTGTATCTAATACTGTGGAATACTGACTGCTGAGCCGTGTATCTAATCCTCTCCTGTGTGATACTGTCTGCTGAGCCGTGTATCTAATTCTCTCATGTGTGATAGTGTCTGCTGAGCCGTGTATCTAATCCTATCCTGTGCTGACCTGTGTATCTAATCCTGTGGAATACTGACTGCTGAGCCGTGTATATAATCCTCTCCTGTGTGATACTGTCTGGTGAGCCGTGTATCTAATCCTATCCTGTGTGATACTGTCTGCTGAGCCGTGTATCTAATCCTCTCCTGTGCTGACCTGTGTATCTAATACTGTGGAATACTGACTGCTGAGCCGTGTATCTAATCCTCTCCTGTGTGATACTGTCTGCTGAGCCGTGTATCTAATCCTCTCCTGTGTGATACTGTCTGCTGAGCCGTGTATCTAATCCTCTCCTGTGTGATACTGTCTGCTGAGCCTTGTATCTAATCCTCTCCTGTGTGATACTGTCTGCTGAGCCGTGTATCTAATCCTCTCCTGTGTGATACTGTCTGCTGAGCCCTGTATCTAATCCTCTCCTGTGTGATACTGTCTGCTGAGCCGTGTATCTAATCCTCTCCTGTGTGCTACTGTCTGCTGAGCCGTGTATCTAATCCTCTCCTGTGTGATACTGTCTGCTGAGCCGTGTATCTAATCCTCTCCTGTGTGATACTGTCTGCTGAGCCGTGTATCTAATCCTCTCCTGTGTGATACTGTCTGGTGAACCGTGTATCTAATCCTATCCTGTGCTGACCTGTGTATCTAAGGCTATGTGCACACGTCCGGATTTTTTGCGTTTTTTTTGCGGAATTTCGCCATAAAAATGCTATAAATCCGCTAAAAAAACGCTAACATTATGCATCTTATCATTTAGAATGCATTCCGCATTTTTTGTGCAGATGTTAACGTTTTTTCCCGCAAAAAAAACGCATACCGCAAAAAATCCGGACATGCTCTATCTTTTTGCGGATTTTTTGCGGATTTCCTATCAAAAAGGACATTCCGGAAAATAAAATAAAAAAATTCAAAAAATCCGCGCAAAAAACGCGCAAATTCCGCGCAAAAAAAGCACGCGGATTTCTGGCAGAATTCTCAGGATTATGTCAGGAAAAAATCCTGACGTGTGCACATAGCCTAATCCTGTGAAATACTGACTGCTGAGCCGTGTATCTAATCCTCTCCTGTGTGATACTGTCTGCTGAGCCGTGTATCTAATCCTCTCCTGTGTGATACTGTCTGCTGAGCCGTGTATCTAATCCTCTCCTGTGTGATACTGTCTGCTGAGCCGTGTATCTAATCCTCTCCTATGCACTCCTCTCCCCCCTGCATATCTTTCCCCATTGCACACACAACTCAATGCGTGCGATAACAGGAGCTGCGGGCGTCATGCTGTATTATGGCATTATGTGAGATCTATATGACGGTATTATGTGATCTGTATGGTGGTATTATGCTTGATCAGTATTGTGAGAATTATATGGTGGTATTGTGTGTGATCTATATGGCGGTATTATGTGAGAACACTGGCAGCATTATGTGTGATTTATATGGCGGTATTATGTGAGAACACTATGGCAGTATTATGTGTGATCTATATGGCGGTATGTGAGAACACTGGCGGTATTATGTGTGATCTATATGGCGGTATTATGTGAACACTATGGCAGTATTATGTGTGATCTATATGGCGGTATGTGAGAACACTGGCGGTATTATGTGTGATCTATACGGCGGTATGTGAGAACACTGGCGGTATTATGTGTGATCTATATGGCGGTGAGAACACTGGCGGTATTATGTGTGATCTATATGGTGGTATGTGAGAACTGTATGACAGTATTGTGTGATCTATTTGATAGTATTGTGTGTGATCTATATGGCGGTATTATGTGAGAACACTATGGCAGTATTATCTTCAGAAAGCGGACCCATTCTATGGTGGTTCTGGCTGAGCACCTGCACGCGGGTCTGGGGTAATAGAGGGGGCAGCATGACCTCCAGTTAGGTGCAGTCAGGGGAAGGCTGGTGAGGCAGCTGAAGAGAGGGGTCTCATTTTTATTGTTACTATATGGCTACATTTCCTTCCCAGCGTCACCCCGGACTGCGCCTGTCGCCTCGCTTTCACACATTGCCAGGACAGGATGGAGAAGACAGGATCTGAGGAGGGGAATGGGGTCTGCATGCAAAGTCTGGATCAGAACAGGCCATCAATCCGCAGAAATGTTTCCTGGATTTCTGTGGAGCAAACAAGCAGATGGTCCATCCATGTGTATAAAAGACAGCGCTCTATGTACAATCCCTGGCTGCTCCGCACACCGAACAGGGGGCCCCCATAGACCAGCACAATGCTCTCTTGAAATACTCTGTGCTGCTGTCACCCTGCTCCCTCCACCACATATCTCCCAGAATCCTTGCTGCCTACCATCCTCGGTGACTGTCTACTTGTCAGTATAAGGCTGCTTTCACACTAGCGTCGGTACGGGCCCGTTGCAGTGCGTCGTACCGACGTATGCTGTGAAAGAAATGTCCGACGTGGGCAGCAGAAGCAGTCTTACGACGCATCCGCTGCCCCATTGTAAGGTCTGGAGAGGAGGGGGCGGAGTTTCTGCCGTGCATGTGCGGTCGAAAATGGTGGACTCGATGCACAAACGTTACATGTAACTTTTTTTGTGGCGGCGGTCCACCAAAACATGACGCAACCGTCGCACGACAGTTACGACGTGTGGCAATGCGTCGGTAATGTTAGTCTATGGGGAAAAAACGCATCCCGCAGACAACTTTGCAGGATGTTTTTTCTTCTGAACGACGCATTGCAACGTACAGCCAACAACGCTAGTGTGAAAGTAGCCTAAGGCTGCCATCCACTATCAGTATTTGGTCAGTATTTTACATCAGTACAGGTCCTTCTCAAAAAATTAGCATATAGTGTTAAATTTCATTATTTACCATAATGTAATGATTACAATTAAACTTTCATATATTATAGATTCATTATCCACCAACTGAAATTTGTCAGGTCTTTTATTGTTTTAATACTGATGATTTTGGCATACAACTCCTGATAACCCAAAAAACCTGTCTCAATAAATTAGCATATTTCACCCATCCAATCAAATAAAAGTGTTTTTTAATAACAAACAAAAAAAACATCAAATAATAATGTTCAGTTATGCACTCAATACTTGGTCGGGAATCCTTTGGCAGAAATGACTGCTTCAATGCGGCGTGGCATGGAGGCAATCAGCCTGTGACACTGCTGAGATGTTATGGAGGCCCAGGATGCTTCAATAGCGGCCTTAAGCTCATCCAGAGTGTTGGGTCTTGCGTCTCTCAACTTTCTCTTCACAATATCCCACAGATTCTCTATGGGGTTCAGGTCAGGAGAGTTGGCAGGCCAATTGAGCACAGTAATACCATGGTCAGTAAACCATTTACCAGTGGTTTTGGCACTGTGAGCAGGTGCCAGGTCAGCATGAAGTGCTCCAAAATCTCCTGATAGCTAGCTGCATTGACCCTGCCCTTGATGAAACACAGTGGACCAACACCAGCAGCTGACATGGCACCCCACACCATCACTGACTGTGGGTACTTGACACTGGACTTCAGGCATTTTGGCATTTCCTTCTCCCCAGTCTTCCTCCAGACTCTGGCACCTTGATTTCCGAATGACATGCAAAATTTGCTTTCATCAGAAAAAAGTACTTGGGACCACTTAGCAACAGTCCAGTGCTGCTTCTCTGTAGCCCAGGTCAGGCGCCTCTGCCGCTGTTTATGGTTCAAAAGTGGCTTTACCTGGGGAATGCGGCACCTGTAGCCCATTTCCTGCACACGTCTGTGCACGGTGGCTCTGGATGTTTCCACACCAGACTCAGTCCACTGCTTCCTCAGGTTCCCCAAGGTCTGGAATCGGTCCTTCTCCACAATCTTCCTCAGGGTCCGGTCTCCTCTTCTCGTTGTACAGCGTTTTCTGCCACATTGTTTCCTTCCAACAGACTTACCATTGAGGTGCCTTGATACAGCACTCTGGGAACAGCCTATTTGTTGAGAAATTTCTTTCTGGGTCTTACCCTCTTGCTTGAGGGTGTCAATGATGGCCTTCTTGACATCTGTCAGGTCGCTAGTCTTACCCATGATGGGGGTTTTGAGTAATGAACCAGGCAGGGAGTTTATAAAAGCCTCAGGTATCTTTTGCATGTGTTTAGAGTTAATTAGTTGATTCAGAAGATTAGGGTAATAGGTCGTTTAGAGAACCTTTTCTTGATATGCTAATTTATTGAGACAGGTTTTTTGGGTTATCAGGAGTTGTATGCCAAAATCATCAGTATTAAAACAATAAAAGACCTGACAAATTTCAGTTGGTGGATAATGAATCTATAATATATGAAAGTTTAATTGTAATCATTACATTATGGTAAATAATGAAATTTAACACTATATGCTAATTTTTTGAGAAGGACCTGTATTTGTAAGCCAAAACCAGGAGTGGGTGATAAATGCAGAAGTGGTGCATATGTTTCTATTATACTTTTCCTCTATTTGTTCCACTCCTGGTTTTGGCTTACAAATACTGATGTAAAATACTGACCAAATACTGCTAGTGTGACGGCAGCCATACTCTGCAGTCACCAACAAAATGGCTGCTCACTGGGTTCCTGAATATCATCCTCTCTAATCCCTTAGCAAACACCCAGAAGGGGAGGAGAGGAGACATCACACAGGTCAGCAGACTCCGCCCATAATTACTGCAGTGCAGTAATGTGAGCTATTTGTACACTAGGTTTTTCTGAAATTTCAGCAGCTGCTCCCCCTAGTGTTGAAAAGTGGAAATTCCAAAACTTTTCAAATTATTTTTCATATTTTACTAAATTATAAACAAATGATAATATTTTTTCAAGAAAATGTAATCATTAATTCTTTACATTTTTACAATTTCAGAAAAAAAATTTTTTTTGATGGCACCTTCCCTTTAAGGCTGGTGCAGAGCCATGAAGAGACGAAAGCATAAGTAATAGAAAAAAACAAATGGGTTAATTCTGCGCTGACGTTGGGGAAAGGATGATCGATGACAGTCTAATTGAAAGTGGTTTATTCGGCAATGCATTTTGACTTATACAACTTCTTCATCAGGACTACCACAATGCTTAATTATTTACAAGGCATTGTTGCAGCGTTTGTCCATCCTTATACCTTTAAGTAAAGTTTCCCCAAATTAGGAGGTACCATCCAATTATCTGGTTTTCCCACAACTCATATATAATTGTCATTTGTCAACCATAATTAAAAATGAAAACATAATAACATTTTAATTATTGTATAGAAACATTTTCATTAATGGAACACTCCAAGAAAACAAACTGATACATTGTATTTTGCCAATTGCAGGGTCAGCAGACAATGTGTGGCTGTCTTTGATATGCTGTGAGTTGTGCGACACCGTCTGCTTGTTCTCCAAGCAGAGTCTATTAATGCCATGAAATATCAGGATGAGTGGTGGGTAGAGTAAGCATTCGCCTATAGCACTGTAAAGGGAGAACAATACCATACCAAGTGTATAATCAGTCAGAGGATAATGAACTTTAGGGACTGCAGTTAAGGGGTGTCACATTCTGAAGCTCATGCCTTGGACCATGAGGTTTTCTATTAGCTGTTTTTTTCTTCTTTTTCTCAAACTACTTAGCAAACCAAACAAATCATATTCTTCCCTGCCCCAATATAGAGATGGTTTCTCTGGGAGCTCATCAATAAAATCGAATGACGAGCAGGTTTCAAATTTTCTATTTGAATTTTGGGAAAGGTCTTTAAAATAGATCTTGGGAGAAGATTTTTGCGGAAAGAGCAGGTCGTCAAGATTAATTTCAAAGGGTCTTGTAGGATTACTCATTGGTTGCAAGTTTATAACATGGAATCTAAATGATTTCTTTTTAAAATTTAGAAAAGGGTTGTATTCAGAATGATGGGTTTCACTTTGGCTTCTAAAGGCAGGATTTGACAAGGATGGTGAGGCACTATTTGGACACTTGCTTTTGTGTAATATGGTGGGCTCGCACTGTTGGAGAACAGTATGTTTGTCTTGTTTCTTGGTTCTTTTTTGTAGTTGCTGCTGGGAATTCTTCTTAGAACTTACATACAAATTGTGCTGTGCGTGAACAGATTTATCCTTAGGTCTTCTTTTTTTCTCTTTCTTTGTGGCTGGAACTAAACTGCACTTACCAACAGAACTTGTGTTGCTCGGATTTTTTTGAGTTAGTAATGCACTGTGGCCCAGAATAGTTTGATCTCCATGTTTGTCTTTGGAAGTTTTGCTGCAGTGGGTGTTGGTTGTTGTTGAAGCACCTTTATCCTGCATATGTTGATCTGCATTAGTCACTTTGTTACTTTTGTTTATTGGTGCCCTATCACCTTGAACTGTTAGATCTGCTTTCTTCATATTTGAACTCTTTTTACTGTCATTGTTTGGAGTTGTCGAAGCACCATTTGCATGTACAGGTTGGCCTTTGTGCTTTTGTTAAGTGAATGAAAATCTTTTCTTTGATTTAAAGATAAAATGTTTGTTGTAAGTGGAGGAATTTGTGAAATACTCATGTATAAGCTGCCAGTTGACAAACAGTAGACATGTCCTGTTGCTGGACGTTGCAGATACCTTTCATTTGTATTTTGCGGGTCTGTTGGCCGTGGTAGAAAGAGCCAAGATTTATCTACAACATGTAAAGGTAAAGTTCCTTTACATTGCATGTTTAATAGAGTATGAGATTGCAATATCCAATAAAATAAGGGTATAAGCTGCAAAGATATTGAGTAGATTAGCAGATACACCGCTCAGTTTGATAGAAGAGCAGACCTCGTATGTGAAGGAAATTATCCTGAAAGACAATAAAAAATATAGTAAGCCTAGATACCAGGGCCGGTGTCACCACCCAGTGCACCCAGGCAGGTTCCATGGCCCTGAACAGACAAGTGGTCCACTCGCCGTCGGGTCCCCAACATGCTGTGATTCGGGGGTTCCCAACGCTGGCACCATACACCCACCCTACACCTTAAACTGTTTCCAATACTCACCTATGGGGCCCATTATTTTATATGGAACAATATATGGGGCCCATTATTCTGTATGGAGCAATATAGGGGGACCATGATACTGTATGTATCACTATATGGAGCAATTATACTGTATGGAGCAATATAGGGACTCATTATTCTGTATAAAGCAATATAGGAGGCCCATGATACTGTATGTATCACTATATGGAGCCATTATACTGTATTTAGCAATATAGGGACTCATTATTCTGTATAAAGCAATATAGGAGGCCCATGATACTCTTTGTAGGACTATGTGGTGCCCATAATACTGTATGGAGGACTGCAGTGCCCATAAAACTGTATGGAGGGCAATGTGGTGCCCATAATACTGTATGGACGACTATACTGTCCGGTCTAAAATGAAAAGTCTGCAGTCTGAAGGTATGTGCCTTACACTGACAACAGTCAAAATGGATATCTAGCCATCTGTCCACCATAAGAAACCACTGTGAAAAACCATATAACACATAGTATAGTTTTTTTTTTTGCACCGGCCCTCAGCTTTGTGTCGCACTTTCCTATAGAGTAAAACAAAGAATGAAAAAATGCAGTTTAGGCCTCTGTCTGGTAAATCGACGACTTTGTAAACGTTACAAAATATGACAGGAAAAGATTGTGATGTATGCTGTAGTCTAAGGGTACCGTCACACTGTGGCATTTTGATCGCTACGACGGCACGATTTGTGACGTTCCAGCGATATATCCGTGACGTTCCAGCGATCTCGCTGTGTCTGACACGCTCCTGCGATCAGGGACCCCGCTGAGAATCGTATGTCGTAGCAGATCGTTTGAAACTTTCTTTCGTCGTCTAGTGTCCCGCTGTGGCGGCATGATCGCATGGTGTAACAAAGGTGTGCACGATATTG
This sequence comes from Ranitomeya imitator, assembly GCF_032444005.1. Lineage (NCBI taxonomy): Eukaryota > Metazoa > Chordata > Amphibia > Anura > Dendrobatidae > Ranitomeya > Ranitomeya imitator. The sequence goes on along the minus strand of NC_091286.1, from coordinate 404,626,410 downwards.
TATACGATGTGCGCATAGTAACCAACGGCTTCTACAACGCACATACGTCATGAAATTATCGCTCCAGCGTCGTACATTGCAAAGTGTGACAGCAGTGTACGACGCTGGAGCAATATTGTTACGATGCTGGAGCGTCACGGATCGTGCCGTCGTAGCAATCAAAATGCAACTGTGTGACGGTACCCTAAGTGCGCAAACACAGTGTACACTAAGATGTCATCACTCTCATATACTAATATAGAATCCAAAAAAAGGTGGCACCCTAGTGTTAAAGGGAGTCTGTCAGCACAGAATGACTGTTCAAATCAAGTACAGTCGTTCAGTGTACAAGGGCGTCAACAAGCAATTAAGTGCACCTTCCCACCTGCTTGTTTTTCATATATCTACATCCTCCCTTTTTTGATTGACATGGTAAACTACAGTAGAGGGCACCATTATTGGAGAAATGTTTCCTGAGAGAAGAGAGCAGTGAAGGAAGCAGTGTTGGTGGCTGATAGAAAGCAAAGACCGCTCAGGATGGAGAGTGGTACCTGTACATGACAGCAGATTGTCTCTTGGTCCCCTGCTTGTGGGATAGGTTGGGGGGTAGAGAACATCCAACTAGGAAAGTTCTGTTGTCTTTAACAGAAAAAATAAACTCCGCACCGCACAATGGGGCATGTTCTTTTAGTCAAATTTTGTTATTTGCTTGTTTGTTTTTTTTTTTGTTTTTTTTTAATAAATATGCTCCATTTGGCAGCTGCTAATGGCCCTGATGCTGGCCCTAGGGGCAGCAGTTTGTGACATAATAATAATGCTTAAATTATATTTATCATCTGCTGGATGAAATAACACAAAATAAATGTATTTATTTAACCCCTCTGTGACCTTAGACGTACTATCCCGTCGAGGTGCCCTGGGCTTATCTGACCCTGGACGGGATAGTACGTCATAGCCGATCGGCCGCGCTCACGGGGGGAGCGCGGCCGATCGCGGCCGGGTGTCAGCTGCTTATCGCAGCTGACATCCGGCACTATGTGCCAGGAGCGGTCACGGACCGCCCCCGGCACATTAACCCCTGGCACACCGCGATCAAAGATGATCGCGATGTGCCGGCGGTGCAGGGAAGCACCGCACAGGGAGGGGGCTCCCTGCGGGCTTCCCTGAGACCCCCGGAGCAACGCGATGTGATCGCGTTGCTGCGAGGGTCTCACCTCCCTCCCTGCTCCCTCCAGCCCCGGATCCAAGATGGCCGCGGATCCGGGTCCTGCAGGGAGGGAGGTGGCTTCACAGAGCCTGCTCAGAGCAGGCACTGTGAAGCCTGCAGCGCTGCATGTCAGATCAGTGATCTGACAGAGTGCTGTGCAAACTGTCAGATCACTGATCTGTGATGTCCCCCCCTGGGACAAAGTAAAAAAGTAAAAAAAAAAATTTCCAAATGTGTAAAAAAAATAAAAAAAAATATTCCAAAATAATGAAAAAAAAAAAAAATATTATTCCCATAAATACATTTCTTCATCTAAATAAAAAAAAAAAACAATAAAAGTACACATATTTAGTATCGCCGCGTCCGTAACGACCCGACCTATAAAACTTTCCCACTAGTTAACCCCTTCAGTAAACACCGTAAGAAAAAAAAAAAAAAAAAAGAGGCAAAAAACAACGCTTTATTATCATACCGCCGAACAAAAAGTGGAATAACACGCGATCAAAAGGACAGATATAAATAACCATGGTACCGCTGAAAGCGTCATATTGTCCCGCAAAAAAAGAGCCGCCATACAGCATCATCAGCAAAAAAATAAAAAAGTTATAGTCCTGAGAATAAAGCGATGCAAAAATAATTATTTTTTCTGTAAAATAGTTTTTATCGTATAAACGCACCAAACCATAAAAAAATGATATAAATGAGGTATCGCTGTAATCGTACTGACCCGAAGAATAAAACTGATTTATCAATTTTACCAAACGCGGAACGGTATAAACGCCTTCCCCAATAGAAATTCATGAATAGCTGGCTTTTGGTCATTCTTCCTCACAAAAATCGGAATAAAAAGCGATAAAAAAATGTCACTTGCCCAAAAATGTTTTCAATAAAAACGTCAACTCGTCCCGCAAAAAACAAGACCTCACATGACTCTGTGGACCAAAATATGGAAAAATTATAGCTCTTAAAATGTGGTATTGCAAAAAATATTTTTTGCAATAAAAAGGGTCTTTCAGTGTGTGACGGCTGCCAATCATAAAAATCCGCTAAAAAACTCGCTATAAAAGTAAATCAAACCCCCCTTCATCACCCCCTTAGTTAGGGAAAAATAAAAAAAAATGTATTTATTTCCATTTTCCCATTAGGGTTAGGGCTAGGGTTAGGGCTAGGGCTAGGGTTAGGGCTAGGGTTAGGGCTAGGGTTAGGGCTAGGGTTAGGGCTAGGGTTAGGGTTAGGGCTAGGGTTAGGGCTAGGGTTAGGGCTAGGGTTAGGGCTAGGGTTAGGATTAGGGTTAGGGCTAGGGTTAGGGTTGGGGCTACAGTTAGGGTTGGGGCTAAAGTTAGGGTTAGGGTTTAGATTACATTTACAGTTGGGAATAGGGTTGGGATTAGGGTTAGGGGTGTGTCAGGGTTAGAGGTGTGGTTAGGGTTACCGTTGGAATTAGGGTTAGGGGTGTGTTTAGATTAGGGTTTCAGTTATAATTGGGGGGTTTCCACTGTTTCGGCACATCAGGGGCTCTCCAAACACGACATGGCGTCCGATCTCAATTCCAGCCAATTCTGCGTTGAAAAAGTAAAACAGTGCTCCTTCCCTTCCGAGCTCTCCTGTGTGCCCAAACAGGGGTTTACCCCAACATATGGGGTATCAGCGTACTCAGGACAAATTGGACAACAACTTTTGTGGACCAATTCCTCCTGTTACCCTTGGGAAAATACAAAACTGGGGGCTAAAAAATAATTTTTGTGGGAAAACAAAAAGATTTTTTATTTTCACGGCTCTGCGTTATAAACTGTAGTGAAACACTTGGGGGTTCAAAGTTCTCACAACACATCTAGATAAGTTCATTGAGGGGTCTAGTTTCCAATATGGGGTCACTTGTGGGGGGTTTCTACTGTTTAGGTACATTAGGGGCTCTGCAAACGCAATGTGACGCCTGCAGACCAATCCATCTAAGTCTGCATTCCAAATGATGCTCCTTCCCTTCCGAGCCCTCCCATGCGCCCAAACGGTGGTTCCCCCCCACATATCGGGTATCAGCGTACTCAGGACAAATTGGACAACAACATTTAGGGTCCAATTTCTCCTGCTAACCTTGGAAAAATACAAAACTGGGGGCTAAAATATAATTTTTGTGGAAAAAAAAATATTTTTTATTTGCATGGCTCTGCGTTATAAACTGTAGTGAAATACTTGGGGGTTCAAAGCTCTCACAACACATCAAGATGAGTTCCTTAGGGGGTCTACTTTCCAAAATGGTGTCACTTGTGGGGGGTTTCTACTGTTTAGGTACATTAGGGGCTCTGCAAACGCAATGTGACGCCTGCAGACCATTCCATCTAAGTCTGCATTCCAAATGGCGCTCCTTCCCTTCCGAACCCTCCCATGCGCCCAAACGGTGGTTCCCCCCCACATATGGGGTATCAGCGTACTCAGGACAAATTGGACAACAACTTTTGGGGTCCAATTTCTCCTGTTACCCTAGGGAAAATACAAAACTGGGGGCTAAAAAATAATTTTTGTGGGAAAAAAATTTTGTTTTATTTTTATGGCTCTGCATTATAAACTTCTGTGAAGCCCTTGGTGGGTCAAAGTGCTCACCACACATCCAGATAAGTTCCTTAGGGGGTCTACTTTCCAAAATGGTGTCACTTGTGGGGGGTTTCAATGTTTAGGCACATCAGTGGCTCTCCAAACGCAACATGGCGTCCCATCTCAATTCCTGTCAATTTTGCATTGAAAAGTCAAACGGCGCTCCTTCCCTTCCGAGCTCTCCCATGCGCCCAAACAGTGGTTTACTGCCACATATGGGGTATCAGCGTACTCGGGACAAATTGGACAACAACTTTTGAGGTCCAATTTCTTCTCTTACCCTTGGAAAAATAAAAAATTGGGGGCAAAAATATAATTTTTGTGAAAAAATATGATTTTTTATTTTTACGGTTCTGCATTATAAACTTCTGTGAAGCACTTGGTGGGTCAAAGTGCTCACCACACCTCTAGATAAGTTCCTTAGGGGGTCTACTTTCCAAAATGGTGTCACTTGTGGGGGGTTTCAATGTTTAGGCACATCAATGGCTCTCCAAACGCAACATGGCGTCCCATCTCAATTCCTGTCAATTTTGCATTGAAAAGTCAAATAGCGCTCCTTCCCTTCCGAGCTCTCCCATGCGCCCAAACAGTGGTTTACTGCCACATATGGGGTATCAGCGTACTCAGGACAAATTGGACAACAACTTTTTGGGTCCAATTTCTCCTGTTACCCTTGGTAAAATAAAACAAATTGGAGCTGAAGTAAATTTTTTGTGTAAAAAAGTTAAATGTTCATTTTTATTTAAACATTCCAAAAATTCCTATTAAACAACTGAAGGGTTAATAAACTTCTTGAATGTGGTTTTGAGCACCTTGAGGGGTGCAGTTTTTAGAATGGTGTCACACTTGGGCATTTTCTATCATATAGACCCCTCAAAATGACTTCAAATGAGACGTGGTCCCTAAAAAAAAATGGTGTTGTAAAAATGAGAAATTGCTGGTCAACTTTTAACCCTTATAACTCCCTAACAAAAAAAAAATTGGTTCCAAAATTATGCTGATGTAAAGGAGACATGTGGGAAATGTTACTTATTAAGTATTTTGTGTGACATATCTCTGTGATTTAATTGCATAAAAATTCAAAGTTTGAAAATTGCGAAATTTTCAAAATTTTCGCCAAATTTCCGTTTTTTTCACAAATAAACGCAGGTACTATCAAAGAAATTTTACCACTATCATGAAGTACAATATGTCACGAGAAAACAATGTCAGAATCACCAGGATCCGTTGAAGCGTTTCGGAGTTATAACCTCATAAAGGGACAGTGGTCAGAATTGTAAAAATTGGCCTGGTCATTAACGTGCAAACCACCCTTGGGGGTAAAGGGGTTAAGGCGGCTTTCTGTATACTGTGCTGGATGAACTCTCTGTAACTTATCTGCTGTTTTCCAGTAGTTCCTATTTTATATCGACATCACTGGTAGTAAAATCTTCTATTTACCTGTCCCCACCTTGAATTTGCCTATCAGTCCACACATACAATATAACACCCTTTCTGGCTGCTCAGTCTTTGCCTTGTGACTTATTTTTTGGGGGTTGCAAGCTGTATATTACGTTGATGCCCTTGCAGACTGCTAATGTTAGAACTTTTTGTTAAAAAATGTTGGCTGGAAATCAAGTGGGCAAAAACAGCAATTCTGTCATTTTTTCACCATGCATGATAGGTAATATAATATTTTAACCCCTAAGTTACTGGGACAAATTTTTGAAGTCTGACCAGTGTCACTTTATATGGTAATAACGAATACTGGAATACTTCAATAAATCCCAGTGATTTTGAGATTGTTTTTTGTAGCACATTATAATTTATGATCATGGTAAATTTAGGTCGATATGTTTTGTGTTTATTTATAAAAAAATATAAGAAATTTGACAAAAATGTAAAAAAAATTGGCAGTTTTCAAACTTTGAATGATTATCCATTTAATCCAGACTCTAAAGCTTCTATTTGGCCGTAAATTGCCAAGACAAACATCAGGACAACACAATCATGATGGGTGCCGATGGGGTTAAGAGGAAGCTCCCACATTCTGTTAACCATTTATATGATGTAGTCATTATTGACAGCAGCATCTAAGAGGTGTGGTGCAGTGACCCATGTTACAACCAGGGGGCGCTGTGTGTGCGCTTCAGGATGCGCTTGGAGGCATGATTATGATGGTGAATTAGGGACTGGCATTATTGTAAATGGCCGGCATATGTCGCAGAGGTGCTCCGCGCTGTAAGCCCAAAATGATATTGTTATGCTGGGACTTATAGTTCCACAAGTGTTTGTTGTGTTTACTTATAAGGGGGGCTTATAGGGCTAGTTTGAGAGCTGGGCAGGTCTAACTAGCCACACACACCACCCATCTATGGGAGTGGTTACAGCTACATAATGTGACCAGGGTTTGGGTCACACGTTCAGAGTGTGAGTTCCTGTATAGAGTGTGTGTTGGAATATCCTGGGATGGACTGGATTCTTGGAAGCACATGGTGAGACCATGGACTGAAGGCTTGTGTGTTGGAAGTGCCTGAGATTGGACTTCCTGAATAGCGCACGGAGAGGCCGTATCTGCAGAGCCTGGGATGGCTACTGTGTTGGGGAAGCTACAGTTCCTACTGCGGGTCTGGACTATCTGAGGTGCCTTGATCACAAGGATGGTGACCCCAGTGAGGCAGCTTTCCCCTGGGAACAAGGACTGACAGGAGTCAGTGTGTGGAGACGGAGCTCCTGTAAGGTAACTCCAGATAACGGGGGGTTACGGGCAGAGAAGTATCTGCCATTGGAACAGACTCTCGGTGGTTAATGTGTTCCGTTGATGTATACAATGAACTGTTTGTGACACGGTTTATGATGTTTAAATAAACAGGATAGACTGTTTATGTGGAGAAACCGTGCCTGAGTGCTTTCATCCCGATGCGAAGCAAGTTTCCTCAATACACTCAGATAGCGCTATCTCACATTTGATGCTAGACTGTGGGCAATGGTCCAGAAAGCACATGTTGATGAGATTGCTGTAACTCGGTGGGGATACAAAGTTTGCTGTGGATCAGCGGGTCCATGAAGCTTATAAGCGTCTGGCTGTAACTCGGCGGATCGGCGGGTACACGAAGTCTGTGGTGCGGAGCCATGCAGAGCCTTGCGGAGAGGAGCTGCAGTTGCAAAAAGTGGTTCTGCAGCAGCAGGAACTGCAGTTGCAGCAGCTTGTAATCAGCACCCGGAGGTGCTGGCGGTTTGTAACTGCAGCATTAGCTGTGGTAGCGCCAGCAGGAGCTGGTGAGGTGTCGTGAGAGGACATTGGTCCAGACTGTGCAGACTCTTAAAGGGCCAGTGCCAGCCTTAAGAGATTTTTTTTGTACTGTGCAAACTGTTGCCTGAGTGTATCGCGGGGAGTCCACGGGGTGTACCCCAGGGAAGTGGTGGTGTCCCTAAAAGGGTGGTGTCCTAAAAGTGGGCGGTAACCCAAACAGGGATGTTTGCCCAAAAAAAGGGTATGGTCCCAAAAGGGGGCGGTAACCAGAACAGGGATTAGTTGCCCAAAAAGGGGTGGAATACCAAAAGGGGGCAGTAACCCAATCAGGGATGGTTGACCAAAAAGGGGCGGTAACCCAAACAGGGATAGTTGGCCAAAAAGGGATGGAGTCCCAAAAGGGGGTGGTATCCCAAAAGTGAGTAGTTGCCCAAAAGGGGTGGTGAACCTAAAGAGAACAGAGTCCTAAAAGGGGGCGGTAACCAAAATAGGGGTGTGGCAAAAAAAGAGGCGAATGCATCATTGGACTGTAGCCAGGAACAATGTAGTTCATGCTATGTAGGTCCATGCTGTTCTGTGGATTGCTTGACCAATAATGAGTCAAGGGAAGTGGTAGTTACCCAAAAAGGGGAGGAGCCTCCCAAAGTTAAAGGGGTGGTACAGACGGATGGTTGCCAGGGACAATGGTACTATGCATGTCCAATCTGCTATAAGAACTACCCTCCTGGCCAGAGGCTACGTGGGTGTGTTCTGGAGTTAGACGCAGAGGTAGAGGATGTATTTGGTCTGGTAGATTCGGGGAGCTCGGTGACCCTGGTAAAGTCTGCGGAGGATCAATTTGTAAGGTCTGAAAAGACCGAGGTCACCTGCGTCCATGAGGACACTTAGGTGTACTCAGTGGCCCGGGTGCAACTCAAGACGGTCAGGGGCAATACAAATCTTGAGGCCGCCATAGTCCCAAACTTAACCTGTCCGGTGGTAGTAGGTTGGAACTCTAAGTTATTCTCAGTCTTATGGGAGGAGGGCGTTCCTCTACAGCAGGAGGATGGAAGTCTCTATACTGTTGTGGGGGCATACAGTAATACCTCCCAAAATTGACTGGTCATACAATGGGTTGACCTGTGGGAAGGGTGCATCTGCCCAACTTACTGACATGAGGTACCCCAAGATGACTGTGAGTGATGTGGTAAATAAAACATGTGGAGCTGATACCAGGTTAGAATGCAACTGGAGGGTTCATCATACTGTGGGGTGTAACACAGACTCCGGGGGTGAATGTGATGTGTCATTGTCAGTAGCAACTGTTAGGGCTGAGAACAATGGTGTGCTGACAGAAACACTGACACAGTGGAACGACAGTGCTCCACAGGGTGAAGTCAGGATGACAGTGGAAGCCATACCAGAACGTATGACCGGACGGAAGTGTGAGTGTGACCAACTCTGGGACTTGGCAGAGGTGAACAAAGGTGTGACCGTTGAAGACGGGGCATCTCCAAGAATGGAGTCTGACACTGTTAGAAATGGGGACCGCTGGTTCCAGGATGACCGATCGAGTGGTGGTGACTCCCATCAGACGGTGACTCTAACGCCATGGAAGGGGAGTACAATAACGTTGACCCGGATACACACAGCACATCTGCTTCCTGTCGTCGGAGACGTAAAAGGCGCAAAGTGGTTGAACCAGTTGCACCTTGTGAAGATTTGAATAAGGGTGAGGTGATGGAAGATGGTGAAGGCTCCAGAAAACCTGATGCTGAGGACCTAGAGTGTGTGAAGTACGCTAAAGTCCCAGAGAAACAGGACAAAGCTAAGGATGTCACCGCTGAGACCCCAGAGAGAGCTGAAGATGACCATGCTGAATCCAAGGGTGCCGAGGTGAAGGAAGCCACCAAAGGTTTAGGGCCTGAAGCAGATACCTTCTCGAGTGATGGAAACTCAACTAAACCAGAGGATGGGAGAAGCGAGTTAAGGATTATCCAGGAGGCAGTAGAAACCCGGTTGAGGCAAGAGGAGCTTCGGAGACAGGCTGCTGAGTGCCGAGTGGGTGCCTTGGAGAAAGAGGTGTCTGAGCTCAGAGGTCACCTGTCAACGTGGCAAACTGTGACCAAGGCCCTAAGGGAAGATGTGGAAGTGCTCAGAGAAGCATTAAGAGGTCTTCTGCAAGAGGTGAAGATGGTGGTCGCAGACTCATAGCGGCCGTGCCAGAGTGGTAATGAGGTGAAGCTGCTAATGCCCATCTTGGCCAGGGGTCTGGAAGAGTGTAAAGCCGAGGAAGAATTCGAAAAAAAGAATATGTGAGCGGGCACCACTGAAATAACGTCTATGATAGATGCCAGGTGCTACATATGCGCTAATAAATACTTGTACAAAAGAAAGAGAGAAAAGAAGTGCAATAAATGTGCACACTCAGCTGTAATTTAGAAAATGTGAACAATGCTTTGAGGCCGAAAAACACAGTGCCTATACATATAAAAACATTTAAAACAGCATGTAAAAACATACCCATACATATCACTACCGTACCCTCTGGATAAAGGAACACGGTCAAAAAGCAGACCCCGTAGGGAGAAATAATCCCTCAAGACTAGATGGTGAGTATATAGAAAAGATGTTTTAATAAATGGTGCACACAAAATGCTGCAGGGCATGAAAATCAAGGCTTCCCAATGGTAAAAGATATAATCTAGTGAATCCGACACCAGCTGTGACAGCGCTTTATTTCATTATATCTTTTACCATTGGGAAAAATTACAGCTGAGTGTGATATGTTTGGGTATGTTTTTACATGCTGTCTTAAATGTTTTTATATGTATAGGCACTGTGTTTTTCGGCCTCAATAAAGCATTGTTCACATTTTCTAAATTACAGCTGAGTGTGCACATTTATTGAGCTTCTTTTCTCTCGCCGAGGAAGAATTGGCGCTAAAAGCAGAACAAGACAGTCACCCGGTCATGGCAGATGTCTTAATGGAAAGGTCCGAGGCAAAACGGGAGTCATCTAACCATGAAGAGAGTGAGACTCCACTCTTCAAGTGCATGTTAGAGGTACCCGAAGACGTGCGACAAGCATGTACCAGTGTGGATGTGTATGAGGCCTTTAAAAAAGCAGTAGAAGCATGTAGTGTGAACTGGGCACCAGAGACAAAACAGTTGGTGGTACTGTCGACTAGGGAAGTCACAGTGAAGGCGGTGGCTATCCTGAAGGATATGCACCTACAATGTCTTCGCATGAAACAGATGATCCTGTTGAGGAATAAAGAAGCCGCTCGACATTTGGAGCAGGCCAGGAAAGCTCAAAGTCAGCTGGGCTTTGTGGAAGACATCGTTCAAGTACCCAGAAGTCTGGTGGGGAAAGTAATTGGAAGATTTGGAAAATTGATGCAAGAACTGGTGAATAGGTCCGGTGCGGCAAGAGTGAGGATTCCAGATGATGGTGAAGTCCAAGTAGCTGGTGAAGATGGAATGGTTCAATTTGTGGTAATTGGCTCAGTAGAAAGCCTTAAGAACATTCGAATACTTCTTGAATACCAGGTGACATACCTGCGGGAAATAGAGCAGCTAAGACAGGACCGGCTGCAGATTAATAAACAGCTGCAGAATATAAGATGGCGACCACTTCCAATCCGGGGTCTGGAGATACGAAGTTACCCTAAAGAATAGAAGAGTTCAAAGTAGTGACTCCTGTTAGCTCAGGGCTGAGTGACCCAGGCGGGAGACCTAGTAGCAGACGTAGTAACGAAGAGTCAGACTCAGATCAGGCACTAGGCTCGACTGGACGGTGGACTCATGACAACAGTACGAGGCGGCCATGGAAAGAAAGGTCACGTGAATGGATACACTTGGAAAGTGGGTTGACTAAAAAGGATCTGGTGACACAGACAGATGGTGACTCACGGGTTGAAGCCCAAGGCCGAAAAACTGACCACTGGGGGCGGGGGAGGCCTAAGGCTAATTTCACATTTGCGTTAGAATCCGCAGCGTTTAATCCCCAACCGCAAATGAAGGAAAAACCGCTTTGAAATGCGTAGAAACGCAGCGTTTTTTAAATGCATACGTTAACACATGCGTTTAAAAAACGCTGCGTTTTCACGCTTTTCTATGCGTTTTTTATGCGTTTGCGTTTTTTGTACACTTGGTGAAAAATTTAACAGAAACAAAATCCAGATAAACAGACACCGCCAATGGGACTACAGTGGGCGTGTATTATGGGATATCTATACATAGACCCTTGGACTGCTGAAATCTTCACAGTTTGCTACTGTATCCTGTGTCATGATGGATCTTCGCATGGAGAGCTTTTATTTCAACCTGGATTTAAGCATCAAGCTGTTTCTTGCCAGTGCATTTGCTTGGGAGCAACAAAGAAATAGAGAACGACAGAGAAGGACACAATGTAGGCGTTTTTGGAGACACCTCATTATTGAACTCCGGGAGAGCTGTGGAGCCTACCACACGCTATATGGTGAGCTTAATGCCAACCCCGACAAATTCCCGGAATATACCAGGATGTCTCAAGACTCTTTCCGGGAATTGCTTGGTCATGTCCAAGGAGCCATCCGGAGACAGGACACCCAGCTCGGTAGAGCGATTCCAGCAGAGGAACCTCTCCTGGTTACATTAAGGTACGTAATAATTCTAAACAAATGCCAGTCATAATTATTATTGGTCTGCCATGTATTTGTATTTTCCTTTAGGTCTTTAGCTAAACACCACCTAAATGGAATTGATTGTAAATTTATATTTTTATTCATATTTCAGATTTTTGGCAACTGGAGAGAGCTTATCATCCCTCCACTTTCAGTACCGGCTTGGAATTTCCACCCTGTCTGGAATAGTTGCGGACACCTGCCGGGCTTTGTGGAATGTTCTCCGGGAAGAGTTTCTACCCCTACCCACGGAGGACATGTGGATTGAAATTGCTAAAAAATTCTGGAGTGTGTGTGATTTCCCCAACTGTTTGGGAGCGGTGGATGGAAAGCACATACGCATTATCAAACCCACCAGAACTGGATCGGAGTACTTCAACTACAAAAAATATTTTTCAGTTGTACTCACGGCAATAGCAGATGGGGACTGTCGCTTCATCGCCGTGGACATTGGAGCTTTTGGCCGTGGGAATGACTCACGGACTTTCAAGAACTCGGATATGGGCCGACGTGTGTATGGAAGAAATTTAAATTTTCCACTGCCGCGACCTCTCCCCAACACTCAAGGCCCACCGATGCCATTTGTTATGGTTGGGGATGAGGCCTTTCAGATGTGTGAAAACCTACTTAAGCCATATTTCAGTCAGGACTTGAACCACACTAAAAGGATTTATAACTACAGACTGACAAGGATAGAAAAAACTTGGCATTCAGTAGTGAGAAAAATTATTTTGCTTCTTTTTTTTCTCACTACTGAGTGCCAAGTTTTTTCTATTATTGTTCTATTGGTTGGAGACCCTACTTGAGCACCTACAAAAAACTTTTTTCTATTGAGTGCCGTCTTTTCTTCTACTATATAGACTGACCAGGGCCCGAAGAACAGTGGAGTGTACCTTTGGGATTCTTGTCTCAAAAGGCGCATTCTTGCGACAGCCATTAATCTAAAAATGGAGACAGTGGATGAGGTGGTCAAAGCCTGTGTGGTTCTCCACAATTACATAATGGCTAAGGAGCGACCCAACATTGAACTAGATGAACCAGTTGGAAACCCATTGCGATATTACCAGCATCACCCGCTGCGGTCAACAGCCACATGCGGGACCAATTTACTGCCTATTTTGATTCTGATATTGGACGTGTGGCATGGCAAGACAAAATTGTGTAAAATTTCCTGCTGGGTTTTGGCCTGTATCAGTTATGTTTTAAATGTTAATAATATTTTTTGTTTATAAAATTCGTGTTTTGCTATCTTGACCGAGTCTCCTATGTATTTCCTCTAAAAACCACTTATGTTGATAGTGGAAAGGTAGTTGACGTCATTACATCCAAATTCTGTTCTGCAGTATCTATTGGACGCACACTGAAGAGAAGATGGAGGTATAATAAAAAAACAGATCTACACTCATCAAGTCAGGTGTCAGAAATAATGAATTCATGATGCACAAATAACAGCCTCATGAATTCACTATTTCTGACACCAGTCCAGGTGAGTATAGATATGCCTTGTATGACCTACATCGTTCCTTCGGTTTGTGTGAAATAGATTACGTACACTGAAGAAAAAATGGAGGTTATACAAGGCAGTTCTCTACTCACGCAGTTTTGTGCATCATGAACTCACTATTTATGACACATGACCTGTTGAGTATAGTTCTGCTTTGTATTACCGCCATTTACAGATTAATCAGACTGAAGAGATTATGGAGAAAATACAAGTAATTTTGTTTGTTTTTGGCCACCTCATAGCTCTATACCAAACACACAAAGGTGCAGTGTTCTACTTAAAAACTACTGGAGTTTTGAGTTGGGCAAAAAATAAAGTGTGCGGCGCAGTGTTTTATTCGGCGCACGGTATGTGTTGCTGGTGGCGAAATACACAATTAACCAAACATTATTGGGGGCAAAAAACATTATTATTTCTTTTTTAACAAATAAATTAATTTAACTACGCCTGCTTGGGGTAGAGTGACAGAAATGGGGTGTGTGTAGCTGTGAGGCTCAGCTTAATGTGGACGACGCAGGGGTGGCAGGAGAAGGGGCAATTAAAGTAGTGGGGTCTGGGAGTTCAGGGATGGGGCTTGATGCACGAGAGGGCAGAGACACACTGGAAGGGTGAGACAAACCTGACATTACAGACACATTGGGAGGTGAGGGGGGAGGAATGAGATTGTCCTTTGTTTTTTATTTTGTTTCCCTTTTGGGGATCGGCGCTGCATTCTGTGGAGCCTCGGTGGGCTAATTTGTTGCGGCCTGGTCGTGGTGGCTGACCTGTCAGGGTCCGTGTGCCGCTGCATGGTTGTGGTGATGGGAAAGGCCATGCCAGGGTCCTGGTTCTGCTGCTGCATCCTGGTGGTGGTGAAAGACATTCCAGGGTCTGGTTGCTGCTGCTGCATGCTGGTGCTGAAAAGCATGCCAGGATCCGGGTGGTGCTGCTGCTGCTGCATGCTGGTGCTGAAAAGCATGCCAGGATCCGGGTGCTGCTGCTTCTGCTGCAGCTGGGACCTGGTGTTGGTGGCCGACCTGTCCTGATCCGGGTGCTGCTGCTGCATGGTGGTGGCAGTAGAGGAGGTCCAAGCAGGTGCAGCAGTTGTCATGGTGCTGGTGGTGGACTGTCCAAAAGCACTCGGCATGGTGGTGGTGCTGTAGTGGTGTCCGGCAGTGCTTGGAATGGAGGTGGCCGTGCAGTGGTATGCAGCAGAGCTCGGCATTGATGTCAAGTGTGACAGTGTTGGCACAGGTGGATATGCCGCCACTGTCTGCTGAAAATACCGACTCTGCTGCATAGCCTGCACGTAAGCAGCATTGCAGGCCTGCATGACACTAAGCAGGAGATCAGGAGTAAGGTGTTCCGACATCCCTGTTCAATTTGATTGAAAAAATGATGTGCTGGCCTCTGGAGGTCTGCTTTCGCTTGATCAAGGCTTTTGGTGACCTTCTGGATACATGTATTCATATTGTTTATGGCACTATCCAGTCAGTCACCCATCGCCTTGAGTCCATCATGAAAGACCGAGCTCAAGTGCAAAAACTCGGGCATGAGTGACCTGTCCAAGGCCCTCTGCCGCTGCCAGGAAGAGCCTCAAAAAAAGAGGCAGAGGACTGGGACAGGGGAACACTTGATGGACCAGCTTCCTGGTCTCCAGTTAGTGTGGCAGTCCCATTTGCTGCAGCGCTGCTGGATGGCTGGGACGGGTCCGTGGCTGACTGATTAAAGACCGCTCCAGAACCAGGGTCAAGAGTGCTGCTCCATTTGCTGTGAAAAAAGAAGACAAAAAAAATTAATACCAAACATTTACAAAATGCCAACTCCTGTGGAATAGAAACATACAGATTATGGCAATACAACACAACTTAATACACCAAAAAAATATTTACGTTGCAAGGATCGGTCTCAAAAATGCCAGAATGCGGTGGTATTTATATTTTCGGATCCTTGCTCCCAAACCACTAGGAACCTGGCTCTCTTGACGAAGGTCCTTGTTGAAGCGATCCTGCATCGAACGCCAATATGTTTTGACTTTGAGCACTGTTGAAAAAACCAAAAACAATGATTAGGCAATGGACTTTTGGCCGTGATCACACATCTGTGTGTGATGAGAGAAACTCCTGAGAGTTTCTCTCATCACACACAGTTGTGTGATCACGGCCAAGGTCACTGCTGCATCACACTGCATTGTAATACTTACAAAATGCATTTCGGACCCGAGTCGGGGCATTGTCCCAGCCATCCCACATCACCTCATTCCATAGCCGCCGAATCGTCACGTTGTCCGAGTGCTGCGGAACCCGGGTGTCCCACAACGGGACTCGCTCATGGACCAGGGAGATTAGGAGGTCATTTTCAATGAGGTCCTCATCCCATTCTGGAACCTAAAAAATAAAAAAAGACATTAATGTTGGAGAGATTAACATAAGAAAAAGAAAGAAAACAGAGACAGAAAACTGTCATGAATATTGAAAGTCAAGAAAAAAAAAGGAGTCAAGAAGAAAAAGGTAAAGAAAGAGGAAAGTAAAGAAATGAACATTCAAGAATAGTATGACAGGAGTCAGTGTGTGGAGACGGAGCTCCTGTAAGGTAACTCCAGATAACGGGGGGTTACGGGCAGAGAAGTATCTGCCATTGGAACAGACTCTCGGTGGTTAATGTGTTCCGTTGATGTATACAATGAACTGTTTGTGACACGGTTTATGATGTTTAAATAAACAGGATAGACTGTTTATGTGGAGAAACCGTGCCTGAGTGCTTTCATCCCGATGCGAAGCAAGTTTCCTCAATACACTCAGATAGCGCTATCTCACATTTGATGCTAGACTGTGGGCAATGGTCCAGAAAGCACATGTTGATGAGATTGCTGTAACTCGGTGGGGATACAAAGTTTGCTGTGGATCAGCGGGTCCATGAAGCTTATAAGCGTCTGGCTGTAACTCGGCGGATCGGCGGGTACACGAAGTCTGTGGTGCGGAGCCATGCAGAGCCTTGCGGAGAGGAGCTGCAGTTGCAAAAAGTGGTTCTGCAGCAGCAGGAACTGCAGTTGCAGCAGCTTGTAATCAGCACCCGGAGGTGCTGGCGGTTTGTAACTGCAGCATTAGCTGTGGTAGCGCCAGCAGGAGCTGGTGAGGTGTCGTGAGAGGACATTGGTCCAGACTGTGCAGACTCTTAAAGGGCCAGTGCCAGCCTTAAGAGATTTTTTTTGTACTGTGCAAACTGTTGCCTGAGTGTATCGCGGGGAGTCCACGGGGTGTACCCCAGGGAAGTGGTGGTGTCCCTAAAAGGGTGGTGTCCTAAAAGTGGGCGGTAACCCAAACAGGGATGTTTGCCCAAAAAAAGGGTATGGTCCCAAAAGGGGGCGGTAACCAGAACAGGGATTAGTTGCCCAAAAAGGGGTGGAATACCAAAAGGGGGCAGTAACCCAATCAGGGATGGTTGACCAAAAAGGGGCGGTAACCCAAACAGGGATAGTTGGCCAAAAAGGGATGGAGTCCCAAAAGGGGGTGGTATCCCAAAAGTGAGTAGTTGCCCAAAAGGGGTGGTGAACCTAAAGAGAACAGAGTCCTAAAAGGGGGCGGTAACCAAAATAGGGGTGTGGCAAAAAAAGAGGCGAATGCATCATTGGACTGTAGCCAGGAACAATGTAGTTCATGCTATGTAGGTCCATGCTGTTCTGTGGATTGCTTGACCAATAATGAGTCAAGGGAAGTGGTAGTTACCCAAAAAGGGGAGGAGCCTCCCAAAGTTAAAGGGGTGGTACAGACGGATGGTTGCCAGGGACAATGGTACTATGCATGTCCAATCTGCTATAAGAACTACCCTCCTGGCCAGAGGCTACGTGGGTGTGTTCTGGAGTTAGACGCAGAGGTAGAGGATGTATTTGGTCTGGTAGATTCGGGGAGCTCGGTGACCCTGGTAAAGTCTGCGGAGGATCAATTTGTAAGGTCTGAAAAGACCGAGGTCACCTGCGTCCATGAGGACACTTAGGTGTACTCAGTGGCCCGGGTGCAACTCAAGACGGTCAGGGGCAATACAAATCTTGAGGCCGCCATAGTCCCAAACTTAACCTGTCCGGTGGTAGTAGGTTGGAACTCTAAGTTATTCTCAGTCTTATGGGAGGAGGGCGTTCCTCTACAGCAGGAGGATGGAAGTCTCTATACTGTTGTGGGGGCATACAGTAATACCTCCCAAAATTGACTGGTCATACAATGGGTTGACCTGTGGGAAGGGTGCATCTGCCCAACTTACTGACATGAGGTACCCCAAGATGACTGTGAGTGATGTGGTAAATAAAACATGTGGAGCTGATACCAGGTTAGAATGCAACTGGAGGGTTCATCATACTGTGGGGTGTAACACAGACTCCGGGGGTGAATGTGATGTGTCATTGTCAGTAGCAACTGTTAGGGCTGAGAACAATGGTGTGCTGACAGAAACACTGACACAGTGGAACGACAGTGCTCCACAGGGTGAAGTCAGGATGACAGTGGAAGCCATACCAGAACGTATGACCGGACGGAAGTGTGAGTGTGACCAACTCTGGGACTTGGCAGAGGTGAACAAAGGTGTGACCGTTGAAGACGGGGCATCTCCAAGAATGGAGTCTGACACTGTTAGAAATGGGGACCGCTGGTTCCAGGATGACCGATCGAGTGGTGGTGACTCCCATCAGACGGTGACTCTAACGCCATGGAAGGGGAGTACAATAACGTTGACCCGGATACACACAGCACATCTGCTTCCTGTCGTCGGAGACGTAAAAGGCGCAAAGTGGTTGAACCAGTTGCACCTTGTGAAGATTTGAATAAGGGTGAGGTGATGGAAGATGGTGAAGGCTCCAGAAAACCTGATGCTGAGGACCTAGAGTGTGTGAAGTACGCTAAAGTCCCAGAGAAACAGGACAAAGCTAAGGATGTCACCGCTGAGACCCCAGAGAGAGCTGAAGATGACCATGCTGAATCCAAGGGTGCCGAGGTGAAGGAAGCCACCAAAGGTTTAGGGCCTGAAGCAGATACCTTCTCGAGTGATGGAAACTCAACTAAACCAGAGGATGGGAGAAGCGAGTTAAGGATTATCCAGGAGGCAGTAGAAACCCGGTTGAGGCAAGAGGAGCTTCGGAGACAGGCTGCTGAGTGCCGAGTGGGTGCCTTGGAGAAAGAGGTGTCTGAGCTCAGAGGTCACCTGTCAACGTGGCAAACTGTGACCAAGGCCCTAAGGGAAGATGTGGAAGTGCTCAGAGAAGCATTAAGAGGTCTTCTGCAAGAGGTGAAGATGGTGGTCGCAGACTCATAGCGGCCGTGCCAGAGTGGTAATGAGGTGAAGCTGCTAATGCCCATCTTGGCCAGGGGTCTGGAAGAGTGTAAAGCCGAGGAAGAATTCGAAAAAAAGAATATGTGAGCGGGCACCACTGAAATAACGTCTATGATAGATGCCAGGTGCTACATATGCGCTAATAAATACTTGTACAAAAGAAAGAGAGAAAAGAAGTGCAATAAATGTGCACACTCAGCTGTAATTTAGAAAATGTGAACAATGCTTTGAGGCCGAAAAACACAGTGCCTATACATATAAAAACATTTAAAACAGCATGTAAAAACATACCCATACATATCACTACCGTACCCTCTGGATAAAGGAACACGGTCAAAAAGCAGACCCCGTAGGGAGAAATAATCCCTCAAGACTAGATGGTGAGTATATAGAAAAGATGTTTTAATAAATGGTGCACACAAAATGCTGCAGGGCATGAAAATCAAGGCTTCCCAATGGTAAAAGATATAATCTAGTGAATCCGACACCAGCTGTGACAGCGCTTTATTTCATTATATCTTTTACCATTGGGAAAAATTACAGCTGAGTGTGATATGTTTGGGTATGTTTTTACATGCTGTCTTAAATGTTTTTATATGTATAGGCACTGTGTTTTTCGGCCTCAATAAAGCATTGTTCACATTTTCTAAATTACAGCTGAGTGTGCACATTTATTGAGCTTCTTTTCTCTCTTTCTTTTGCCGAGGAAGAATTGGCGCTAAAAGCAGAACAAGACAGTCACCCGGTCATGGCAGATGTCTTAATGGAAAGGTCCGAGGCAAAACGGGAGTCATCTAACCATGAAGAGAGTGAGACTCCACTCTTCAAGTGCATGTTAGAGGTACCCGAAGACGTGCGACAAGCATGTACCAGTGTGGATGTGTATGAGGCCTTTAAAAAAGCAGTAGAAGCATGTAGTGTGAACTGGGCACCAGAGACAAAACAGTTGGTGGTACTGTCGACTAGGGAAGTCACAGTGAAGGCGGTGGCTATCCTGAAGGATATGCACCTACAATGTCTTCGCATGAAACAGATGATCCTGTTGAGGAATAAAGAAGCCGCTCGACATTTGGAGCAGGCCAGGAAAGCTCAAAGTCAGCTGGGCTTTGTGGAAGACATCGTTCAAGTACCCAGAAGTCTGGTGGGGAAAGTAATTGGAAGATTTGGAAAATTGATGCAAGAACTGGTGAATAGGTCCGGTGCGGCAAGAGTGAGGATTCCAGATGATGGTGAAGTCCAAGTAGCTGGTGAAGATGGAATGGTTCAATTTGTGGTAATTGGCTCAGTAGAAAGCCTTAAGAACATTCGAATACTTCTTGAATACCAGGTGACATACCTGCGGGAAATAGAGCAGCTAAGACAGGACCGGCTGCAGATTAATAAACAGCTGCAGAATATAAGATGGCGACCACTTCCAATCCGGGGTCTGGAGATACGAAGTTACCCTAAAGAATAGAAGAGTTCAAAGTAGTGACTCCTGTTAGCTCAGGGCTGAGTGACCCAGGCGGGAGACCTAGTAGCAGACGTAGTAACGAAGAGTCAGACTCAGATCAGGCACTAGGCTCGACTGGACGGTGGACTCATGACAACAGTACGAGGCGGCCATGGAAAGAAAGGTCACGTGAATGGATACACTTGGAAAGTGGGTTGACTAAAAAGGATCTGGTGACACAGACAGATGGTGACTCACGGGTTGAAGCCCAAGGCCGAAAAACTGACCACTGGGGGCGGGGGAGGCCTAAGGCTAATTTCACATTTGCGTTAGAATCCGCAGCGTTTAATCCCCAACCGCAAATGAAGGAAAAACCGCTTTGAAATGCGTAGAAACGCAGCGTTTTTTAAATGCATACGTTAACACATGCGTTTAAAAAACGCTGCGTTTTCACGCTTTTCTATGCGTTTTTTATGCGTTTGCGTTTTTTGTACACTTGGTGAAAAATTTAACAGAAACAAAATCCAGATAAACAGACACCGCCAATGGGACTACAGTGGGCGTGTATTATGGGATATCTATACATAGACCCTTGGACTGCTGAAATCTTCACAGTTTGCTACTGTATCCTGTGTCATGATGGATCTTCGCATGGAGAGCTTTTATTTCAACCTGGATTTAAGCATCAAGCTGTTTCTTGCCAGTGCATTTGCTTGGGAGCAACAAAGAAATAGAGAACGACAGAGAAGGACACAATGTAGGCGTTTTTGGAGACACCTCATTATTGAACTCCGGGAGAGCTGTGGAGCCTACCACACGCTATATGGTGAGCTTAATGCCAACCCCGACAAATTCCCGGAATATACCAGGATGTCTCAAGACTCTTTCCGGGAATTGCTTGGTCATGTCCAAGGAGCCATCCGGAGACAGGACACCCAGCTCGGTAGAGCGATTCCAGCAGAGGAACCTCTCCTGGTTACATTAAGGTACGTAATAATTCTAAACAAATGCCAGTCATAATTATTATTGGTCTGCCATGTATTTGTATTTTCCTTTAGGTCTTTAGCTAAACACCACCTAAATGGAATTGATTGTAAATTTATATTTTTATTCATATTTCAGATTTTTGGCAACTGGAGAGAGCTTATCATCCCTCCACTTTCAGTACCGGCTTGGAATTTCCACCCTGTCTGGAATAGTTGCGGACACCTGCCGGGCTTTGTGGAATGTTCTCCGGGAAGAGTTTCTACCCCTACCCACGGAGGACATGTGGATTGAAATTGCTAAAAAATTCTGGAGTGTGTGTGATTTCCCCAACTGTTTGGGAGCGGTGGATGGAAAGCACATACGCATTATCAAACCCACCAGAACTGGATCGGAGTACTTCAACTACAAAAAATATTTTTCAGTTGTACTCACGGCAATAGCAGATGGGGACTGTCGCTTCATCGCCGTGGACATTGGAGCTTTTGGCCGTGGGAATGACTCACGGACTTTCAAGAACTCGGATATGGGCCGACGTGTGTATGGAAGAAATTTAAATTTTCCACTGCCGCGACCTCTCCCCAACACTCAAGGCCCACCGATGCCATTTGTTATGGTTGGGGATGAGGCCTTTCAGATGTGTGAAAACCTACTTAAGCCATATTTCAGTCAGGACTTGAACCACACTAAAAGGATTTATAACTACAGACTGACAAGGATAGAAAAAACTTGGCATTCAGTAGTGAGAAAAATTATTTTGCTTCTTTTTTTTCTCACTACTGAGTGCCAAGTTTTTTCTATTATTGTTCTATTGGTTGGAGACCCTACTTGAGCACCTACAAAAAACTTTTTTCTATTGAGTGCCGTCTTTTCTTCTACTATATAGACTGACCAGGGCCCGAAGAACAGTGGAGTGTACCTTTGGGATTCTTGTCTCAAAAGGCGCATTCTTGCGACAGCCATTAATCTAAAAATGGAGACAGTGGATGAGGTGGTCAAAGCCTGTGTGGTTCTCCACAATTACATAATGGCTAAGGAGCGACCCAACATTGAACTAGATGAACCAGTTGGAAACCCATTGCGATATTACCAGCATCACCCGCTGCGGTCAACAGCCACATGCGGGACCAATTTACTGCCTATTTTGATTCTGATATTGGACGTGTGGCATGGCAAGACAAAATTGTGTAAAATTTCCTGCTGGGTTTTGGCCTGTATCAGTTATATTTTAAATGTTAATAATATTTTTTGTTTATAAAATTCGTGTTTTGCTATCTTGACCGAGTCTCCTATGTATTTCCTCTAAAAACCACTTATGTTGATAGTGGAAAGGTAGTTGACGTCATTACATCCAGATTCTGTTCTGCAGTATCTATTGGACGCACACTGAAGAGAAGATGGAGGTATAATAAAAAAACAGATCTACACTCATCAAGTCAGGTGTCAGAAATAATGAATTCATGATGCACAAATAACAGCCTCATGAATTCACTATTTCTGACACCAGTCCAGGTGAGTATAGATATGCCTTGTATGACCTACATCGTTCCTTCGGTTTGTGTGAAATAGATTACGTACACTGAAGAAAAAATGGAGGTTATACAAGGCAGTTCTCTACTCACGCAGTTTTGTGCATCATGAACTCACTATTTATGACACATGACCTGTTGAGTATAGTTCTGCTTTGTATTACCGCCATTTACAGATTAATCAGACTGAAGAGATTATGGAGAAAATACAAGTAATTTTGTTTGTTTTTGGCCACCTCATAGCTCTATACCAAACACACAAAGGTGCAGTGTTCTACTTAAAAACTACTGGAGTTTTGAGTTGGGCAAAAAATAAAGTGTGCGGCGCAGTGTTTTATTCGGCGCACGGTATGTGTTGCTGGTGGCGAAATACACAATTAACCAAACATTATTGGGGGCAAAAAACATTATTATTTCTTTTTTAACAAATAAATTAATTTAACTACGCCTGCTTGGGGTAGAGTGACAGAAATGGGGTGTGTGTAGCTGTGAGGCTCAGCTTAATGTGGACGACGCAGGGGTGGCAGGAGAAGGGGCAATTAAAGTAGTGGGGTCTGGGAGTTCAGGGATGGGGCTTGATGCACGAGAGGGCAGAGACACACTGGAAGGGTGAGACAAACCTGACATTACAGACACATTGGGAGGTGAGGGGGGAGGAATGAGATTGTCCTTTGTTTTTTATTTTGTTTCCCTTTTGGGGATCGGCGCTGCATTCTGTGGAGCCTCGGTGGGCTAATTTGTTGCGGCCTGGTCGTGGTGGCTGACCTGTCAGGGTCCGTGTGCCGCTGCATGGTTGTGGTGATGGGAAAGGCCATGCCAGGGTCCTGGTTCTGCTGCTGCATCCTGGTGGTGGTGAAAGACATTCCAGGGTCTGGTTGCTGCTGCTGCATGCTGGTGCTGAAAAGCATGCCAGGATCCGGGTGGTGCTGCTGCTGCTGCATGCTGGTGCTGAAAAGCATGCCAGGATCCGGGTGCTGCTGCTTCTGCTGCAGCTGGGACCTGGTGTTGGTGGCCGACCTGTCCTGATCCGGGTGCTGCTGCTGCATGGTGGTGGCAGTAGAGGAGGTCCAAGCAGGTGCAGCAGTTGTCATGGTGCTGGTGGTGGACTGTCCAAAAGCACTCGGCATGGTGGTGGTGCTGTAGTGGTGTCCGGCAGTGCTTGGAATGGAGGTGGCCGTGCAGTGGTATGCAGCAGAGCTCGGCATTGATGTCAAGTGTGACAGTGTTGGCACAGGTGGATATGCCGCCACTGTCTGCTGAAAATACCGACTCTGCTGCATAGCCTGCACGTAAGCAGCATTGCAGGCCTGCATGACACTAAGCAGGAGATCAGGAGTAAGGTGTTCCGACATCCCTGTTCAATTTGATTGAAAAAATGATGTGCTGGCCTCTGGAGGTCTGCTTTCGCTTGATCAAGGCTTTTGGTGACCTTCTGGATACATGTATTCATATTGTTTATGGCACTATCCAGTCAGTCACCCATCGCCTTGAGTCCATCATGAAAGACCGAGCTCAAGTGCAAAAACTCGGGCATGAGTGACCTGTCCAAGGCCCTCTGCCGCTGCCAGGAAGAGCCTCAAAAAAAGAGGCAGAGGACTGGGACAGGGGAACACTTGATGGACCAGCTTCCTGGTCTCCAGTTAGTGTGGCAGTCCCATTTGCTGCAGCGCTGCTGGATGGCTGGGACGGGTCCGTGGCTGACTGATTAAAGACCGCTCCAGAACCAGGGTCAAGAGTGCTGCTCCATTTGCTGTGAAAAAAGAAGACAAAAAAAATTAATACCAAACATTTACAAAATGCCAACTCCTGTGGAATAGAAACATACAGATTATGGCAATACAACACAACTTAATACACCAAAAAAATATTTACGTTGCAAGGATCGGTCTCAAAAATGCCAGAATGCGGTGGTATTTATATTTTCGGATCCTTGCTCCCAAACCACTAGGAACCTGGCTCTCTTGACGAAGGTCCTTGTTGAAGCGATCCTGCATCGAACGCCAATATGTTTTGACTTTGAGCACTGTTGAAAAAACCAAAAACAATGATTAGGCAATGGACTTTTGGCCGTGATCACACATCTGTGTGTGATGAGAGAAACTCCTGAGAGTTTCTCTCATCACACACAGTTGTGTGATCACGGCCAAGGTCACTGCTGCATCACACTGCATTGTAATACTTACAAAATGCATTTCGGACCCGAGTCGGGGCATTGTCCCAGCCATCCCACATCACCTCATTCCATAGCCGCCGAATCGTCACGTTGTCCGAGTGCTGCGGAACCCGGGTGTCCCACAACGGGACTCGCTCATGGACCAGGGAGATTAGGAGGTCATTTTCAATGAGGTCCTCATCCCATTCTGGAACCTAAAAAATAAAAAAAGACATTAATGTTGGAGAGATTAACATAAGAAAAAGAAAGAAAACAGAGACAGAAAACTGTCATGAATATTGAAAGTCAAGAAAAAAAAAGGAGTCAAGAAGAAAAAGGTAAAGAAAGAGGAAAGTAAAGAAATGAACATTCAAGAATAGTAAAGTGAGGATACAATAAACCAGCCAGGTATACTTACACGCTGCCGCCTTGCCACCCGACCGTGAACCCGCTGCTCCTGCTCAGCCTCTGCCGCAGTGGAAAAAGTGCTCTAAAAAAAGGAAAAAATAATTGTCACATGTGTAGATGTGACAGTGAATACTTACCAATCTGAGGAGGTGAGTACTCACTTCACTGACATGTTCGGCTTGTGCAGGCCCAGGACGTTGCTCCTCCTCAGAAGATGACATTCTGATGCATGCAGAAAGAAAAAAAATGGCAGAAATTAGGACATATAGAGACAGAAAATAAAGACATTGGCTAGGATATACTCACATTGTTCAGTGTCTTGTTTCCTCCAAGGTTCTTGCCTGCGTCTGCTCTGCTTCTCTGTCTGCTGGGTAGTGATCTGCAAATGCCTTCTCCCTCCTTTTATCAGTTTATATGTGGAGGGTGGCTAATCATTGTCTAGACATGTTTTGCTGTGGTGCAACGCATGCGTTCAGAAACGCAAACGCATGTGCTTGCGAACGCATGCGTTCACATAGACCGTAATACATTTTTTTGCCGCATTCCTTCCACTAACAACCGCATACGTTTCTAGGCGGTAAATTGATGCCTCTAAAATTACTACATGTAGCATTTTCTGCACCAAACTGCAGACGACGAAAACTACCCATGCGTCGTCTAACGCGGCAAAACGCAACCGATCATAGAGACATGCGTCCCTAATGTTTGAGATCGGAATAAACGATGCATGCGGATAATTGCGGCACAAACGCTGTGGACACAACCGCAAATGTGAAACCAGCCTAACAGAGGTGTGATGCTGAATGACACCCAAAACCGACTGAGAAGGTCCTCTTGACTTGTAGGGCTAGGTGACATGGGTACCCGGTCTCAGGACCCCTGGTTTATGTCAAGTGTTCAACCCCGCAAGTTTGAACACAGGGAGAGGGTATGTGGTGCAGTGAGCCATGTTACAACCAGGGGGTGTTGTGTGTGCGCTTCAGGATACGCTTGGAGGCATAATTATGATGGTGAATTAGGGACTGGCATTATTGTAAATGGCCGGTATGTGTCGCAGAGGTGCTCTGCGCTGTAAGCCCAAAATGATATGGTTATGCTGGGACTTATAGTTCCATAAGTGTTTGCTGTTTACTTATAAGGGGGGCATATAGGGCTAGTTTGAGAGCTGGGTGGGTCGAACTAGCCACACACACACGCCACGCATCTATGGGAGTGGTTACAGCTACATAATGTGACCAGGGCTTGGGTCACATGTTCAGAGTGTGAGTTCCTGTAAAGCCTGTGTGTTGGAATGTCCTGGGATGGACTGGATTCCTGGAAGCACATGGTCAGACCATGGACTAAAGGCTTGTGTGTTGGAAATGCCTGAGACTGGACTTCCTGAATAGCACATGGAGAGGCTGTATCTGCAGAGCCTGGGATGGCTACTGTGTTGGGGAAGCTACAGTTCCTATTGCGGGTCTGGACTATCTGAGGTGCCCTGGTCATAAGGACGGTGACTCCAGTGAGGCAGCTTTCCCTTGGGAACCAGGACTGACAGGAGTCAGTGTGTGGAGCTAGAGCTCCTGTAAGGTAACTCCAGATAACGTGGGGTTGCGGGCAGAGAAGTATCTGTTATTGGAACAGACTGTTGGTGGTTAATGTGTTCCATTGATGTATATAATGAACTGTTTGTGACACGGTTTATGATGTTTAATATACTGGATAGACTGTTTATGTGGAGAAACCGTGCCTGAGTGCTTTCATCCCGATGCAAAGCGTGTTTCCCAAAAACATTCAGGTAGCGCTATCTCACAGAGGTTAAACAGATATGGACGGCGCCAACACTGATCGTGGTTGATGCAGCAAGTTGTCAGCTATAGTGTACAGACAATAGCTTCTGGATTGTCACCTGTATGGAGATGATAGTCTCTTATATCTCAGGTCAGTAAAAAGACGTATTAGGTGTCATTAAGGGGTTAATAGTTCACACTTTTACAGACATTGAAATTCCCATTTAGCTTTTCTAAATATTAGGCAGGTGGATTACATTTACATAATGTGAACTTAGGGAACAATATTCTTCGTATAGAAACAATGCCTCCTGTCATATAATTACTGTCTGGAGAAAGATCTGTTCATATAACCCGAGGCTCACTCTCCCCATTGCCATGTTTACATGTTCAGTGTTTGGTCAGTTTTTTTGGTCACCACTTCTGTATTTTGGATTACAAATACTGATGTAAAATACAGACCAAATACTTATCGTGTGAAGGTGGCCTAAATGTGACTGACAACCATGCAACATACAGGTCCTGTTTTTCCTACCTTTTCAGATGGGTTTCTTCCGTGACAGAGCAGTGTATTTTTGGATGCTGCCTGCCGTGGGCTCAGCACAATAATACAATACAGCAATTACTCTTCTTTGATTGTTCTTGTAAGTTTCGTTTTCCAATTATTTCCTTTATGACACTTACTGGTGACTTATTAACTAACACTTTACATGCTTTAACAGATGTTTATGTTGTAGTCAACTGTGATGGTCACTCCCGGGGACATACTTGGGCTAAAAAGAAGCACTGGGGCACAAACTCTACCAGATTACAACTTACATACAATATGACCCCCTACCCCAATGAGGAACCATAGGAGGGTGCAGAAAACATTGCTTTAGCCTTCATCAGATGTTTATTTTTCTCTTGTACATGAGAAAACTGTCCAATTTTCATGAGTTTGTTCAGTATGCCAATTTTTAACAATCAGCAATTTTCTCATAGTCTCCAAAAAAAAAAAAAAAACACACAACACAAAGCTGCCATGACAATTCTAAAAGCAGATAGCATACAGATTGTACATAGATGACAATATGTGCTATGTGTGATTTTCACTGTCTAAGGCCGACTTCACACTCAGCGTATGAAAATACGGTCCGTTTTATACGGCCGTAATACGCTGAAAAGTCCCCAAAATAGTGGTCCGTAGCTCCTCCGTAGGCAGTGTGTTTCAGCGTTTTTTGCGCATGGCATCCTCCGTATGTAATCCGTATGTCATCCGTACTGCGTGTTTTTATCGCAGGCTTGCAAAACCGACATACGGATATACAAGGGATCCATGTGTTAAAAAAAAACCAAAAACATATATACTGATATATATATATACAGTGGGGCAAAAAAGTATTTAGTCAGTCAGCAATAGTGCAAGTTCCACCACTTAAAAAGATGAGAGGCGTCTGTAATTTACATCATAGGTAGACCTCAACTATGGGAGACAAACTGAGAAAAAAAAAATCCAGAAAATCACATTGTCTGTTTTTTTAACAATTTATTTGCATATTATGGTGGAAAATAAGTATTTGGTCAGAAACAAACAATCAAGATTTCTGGCTCTCACAGACCTGTAACTTCTTCTTTAAGAGTTTCCTCTTTCCTCCACTCATTACCTGTAGTAATGGCACCTGTTTAAACTTGTTATCAGTATAAAAAGACACCTGTGCACACCCTCAAACAGTCTGACTCCAAACTCCACTATGGTGAAGACCAAAGAGCTGTCAAAGGACACCAGAAACAAAATTGTAGCCCTGCACCAGACTGGGAAGACTGAATCTGCAATAGCCAACCAGCTTGGAGTGAAGAAATCAACAGTGGGAGCAATAATTAGAAAATGGAAGACATACAAGACCACTGATAATCTCCCTCGATCTGGAGCTCCACGCAAAATCCCACCCCGTGGGGGCAGAATGATCACAAGAACGGTGAGCAAAAATCCCAGAACCACGCGGGGGACCTAGTGAATGAACTGCAGAGAGCTGGGACCAATGTAACAAGGCCTACCATAAGTAACACACTACGCCACCATGGACTCAGATCCTGCAGTGCCAGACGTGTCCCACTGCTTAAGCCAGTACATGTCCGGGCCCGTCTGAAGTTTGCTAGAGAGCATTTGGATGATCCAGAGGAGTTTTGGGAGAATGTCCTATGGTCTGATGAAACCAAACTGGAACTGTTTGGTAGAAACACAACTTGTCGTGTTTGGAGGAAAAAGAATACTGAGTTGCATCCATCAAACTCCATACCTACTGTAAAGCATGGTGGTGGAAACATCATGCTTTGGGGCTGTTTCTCTGCAAAGGGGCCAGGACGACTGATCCGGGTACATGAAAGAATGAATGGGGCCATGTATCGTGAGATTTTGAGTGCAAACCTCCTTCCATCAGCAAGGGCATTGAAGATGAAACGTGGCTGGGTCTTTCAACATGACAATGATCCAAAGCACACCGCCAGGGCAACGAAGGAGTGGCTTCGTAAGAAGCATTTCAAGGTCCTGGAGTGGCCTAGCCAGTCTCCAGATCTCAACCCTATAGAAAACCTTTGGAGGGAGTTGAAAGTCCGTGTTGCCAAGCGAAAAGCCAAAAACATCACTGCTCTAGAGGAGATCTGCATGGAGGAATGGGCCAACATACCAACAACAGTGTGTGGCAACCTTGTGAAGACTTACAGAAAACGTTTGACCTCTGTCATTGCCAACAAAGGATATATTACAAAGTATTGAGATGAAATTTTGTTTCTGACCAAATACTTATTTTCCACCATAATATGCAAATAAAATGTTAAAAAAACAGACAATGTGATTTTCTGGATTTTTTTTTCTCAGTTTGTCTCCCACTGTTGAGGTCTACCTATGATGTAAATTACAGACGCCTCTCATCTTTTTAAGTGGTGGAACTTGCACTATTGCTGACTGACTAAATACTTTTTTGCCCCACTGTATATATATATATATATATATATATATATATATATATATATATGTCAGTAGACACATATGTATATATATTAATATTTCATCCAGCACGATATAGCAGAAAGCCGGTAATTTCTCCTTCCTAAACCCGACATGATATGAGACATGGTGTACATACAGTAAACCATCTCATATCCCCATTTTTTTTGCATATTCCACACTACTAATGTCAGTAGTGTGTCTATGCAAAATTTGGCCGTTCTAGCTAGTAAATTAAAGGGTTAAATGGCGGAAAAAATTGGCGTGGGCTCCCGCACAATTTTCTCCGCCAGAGTAGTAAAGCCAGTGACTCAGGGCAGATATTAATAGCCTGGAGAGGGTCCATGGTTATTGCCCCCCCCCCTGGCTAAAAACACCTGCCCCCAGCCACCCCAGAAAAGGCACATCTGGAAGATGCGCCTATTCTGGCACTTGGCCACTCTCTTCCCATTCCCGTGTAGCGGTGGGATATGGGGTAATGAAGGGTTAATGTCACCTTGCTATTGTAAGGTGACATTAAGGGTACCGTCACACTATAACATTTCGATCGCTACGACGGTACGATTCGTGACGTTCCAGCGATATCGTTACGATATCGCTGTGTCTGACACGCAGCAGCGATCAGGGATCCTGCTGAGAATCGTACGTCGTAGCAGATCGTTTGGAACTTTCTTTCATCGCTGGATCTCCCGCTGTCATCGCTAGATCGGTGTGTGTGACACCGATCTAGCGATCTAGCGATGCGATCCAGCGATGCGTTCGCTTGTAACCAGGGTAAACATCGGGTAACTAAGCGCAGGACCCTGGTTACAAGCGTTAAACTAAAAAAAAAACAAACAGCACATACTTACAGCGGCTGTGCCTTCACTTTCACTTTACGGGCCGGCAGTCACTGAGTGCGGGAAGCAGACGGCAAGGGACCTGACGGACACCAGAATGTAAGTATGTGCTGTTTTTTTTTTTTTAGTTTAACGCTTGTAACCAGGGTAAACATCGGGTAACTAAGCGCGGTCCTGCGCTTAGTTACCCGATGTTTACCCTGGTTACCCAGGGACCTCGGCATCGTTGGTCGCTGGAGAGCTGTCTGTGTGACAGCTCCCCAGCGACCACACTACGATTTACCTACGATCACGGCCAGGTCATATCGCTGGTCGTGATCGTAGGTAAATCGTATAGTGTGACGGTACCCTTAGCCAAATTAATAATGGAGAGGCGTCAATTATGACACCTATCCATTATTAATCCAATACTAGTAAAGGGTTAAAAAATAACACACACACATTATTAATAATTAATTTAATGAAAAAATCAGAAAGGTTGTTGTATTAATTTATTCTACTCTCAATCCACTCACTGAAGACCCTCGATCTGTAAAGAAAAAAAAATAAAATAAACCAACAATATACATACCTTCCGAGGATCTGTCACGTCCAACGATGTAAATCCATCTGAAGGGGTTAAAATATTTTGCAGCCACGAGCTTTGCTAATGCAACGTTGCTCATGTCTGCAAAACCCCGGAGAATGTAGGTAAAGTAGGTCAATGACCTATATTTACCTGCATTTGCGGTGAGGCGCCCTCTGCTGGCTGTTCCTAGATCGTGGGAACTTTCCTAGAAAGCTCCCTGGCTCGAGATCATAAGAGGCGCCCTCTACTGGTTGTCCTCTTATGATCTCGAGCCAGGGAGCTTTCTAGGAAGGAGAAAGCAAAAGCCGGTAATTGAATTACCGGCTTTCTGCTATATCGTGCTGGATGAAATATTAATATATATACATATATGTGTTTCACTGACATATATATATATATATATATATATATATATATATATATATATATATATATATACCTATTCTATGTGTACACATTTATTCTACCTATTCTACTGTAAGCTGTCAGTGTGATTTTACTGTACACCGCACTGAATTGCCGGCTTTTCTCTCTAACACCGCTGCACTCGGACCAATGATAAGTTATGAGGCAGCTCCCAGCAGCCGAATTTTTGACAGCCGTTTTACTCGGTCCGAGACAATCGCAGCATGCTGCGATTGTCTCGGACCAAGGAAAACTCTCGGCTCACTCGCACCCATATAAGCCTATGGGTGCGAGTGAGACAGCGCATACCACTCGGATATCATCTGAGTGATGTGCGTTATAAGCGGACCCCAGCAATGGAGGAGATGGAGAAATTTATTTCTCCGCCTCCTCTGCAGCTGTGCTCCGATTCTCCCTTTGCGAGAGAATCGGAGCACAGACGCATGACACTCGGCTCCTGCTCTGCTGCGAGCAGGAGCCGAGTGTCATTAGCATATCGCGTCCGATGTTCTCGCATCGGATGCGATACGCCAGTGTGACGCCGGCCTGACACTGTGACAGGCTGCCGCCGGCGCTGCTGCTTCCTTCGTCGTTGCGCTGCAGTGCCGGACGGACGTGTCTAGTCACTCACAGACAGGAGATGTGCGGGTGCGGTGTCAGGTGACGGACTCGTCGGTGCCGGTGGTAAGTGCTCCAGACCGCGGCCGTAGGGACCGGGTGGAGCTGAAGTTTGTTGAAGACACCGACCGAGACGTAGTCACCGAAGAGCCTGCCTGCTGCTGCATCATGCATGATAGGGGGAGGGGAGGGACGGGGAGCAGCGGCCAGCCAGGGCAGGGGCAGCAACAACAATGCAAAATGAAATGGTATGTGTGTCAGACTCACTGTTGTGAGAATGTGAGTCTGACCACTGTGAAGAGTGAAGCAAAGGCAAAGCCTTAGCCAGGGGGGCAGGCAGCTCAGCTGCTGGATCATGAAAGACTGGTCTGAAGGAACATCATGATATGGGGGGAATGGATGCGGATGGGTTTCAGAAATCAGGACATTAAGGGGGCACAACAAATCAGGACAGTATGGTGGCACAGATCTGAACATTATGGGGGCACAGATCTGGACAGTATGGGCCATACTGTCCAGATCTGTGCCCCCATAATGTCCAGATCTGTGCCCCCATAATGTCCAGATCTGTGCCCCCATAATGTCCAGATCTGTGCCCCCATATGTCCAGATCTGTGCCCCTATACAGTTAATGTTCAAATGGGGAAGGGGGGCGCCGAACTGATCCTTTGCCCCGGGTGCAGGAAAGGCCAGATACACCTCTGAGTGGGACTGTCCTGATTTTGACAGTCAGCCCCGAGATCCCGGGCGGGACATTACTTGTCCCGCACTGGTTGGGAGGTGTGTAATATCACCGGGTCAGCTCCCTGAGTCCCTGCACCCACAGAGCAGCACTCCACATATTGGCTGCTCTGTGCGCACAGGACCTGTGATGAGGTCACGGGATGGGAGGAGTCAGGGGTCACATGATCGGGAGGACCTCCGTGTACAGGACTCTGCTGGTTGCCATCATGGCGCCGGACGAGGGTAAGCGTAAGTGTGAGGTCAGGAGGTGTTTACAGTGTGGATGTAGCAGAGCCGTGTGTGTACAAGGTGTACTCCCGTCTCCAAGACTTTACACGTGCTGCGCCGATTCTTTGGAATGCACTACCTAGGTTAATACGATTAATCCCCAATCCCCACAGTTTTAAGCGTGCCCTAAAAACTCATTTGTTCAGACTGGCCTACCGCCTCAATGCATTAACCTAACGATCCCTGTGTGGCCTATTTATAATAAAAAAAAAAAAAAAAAAAAAAAAGGTTCCTCGCATCATGTTCTCATACACTTTATGCAGTATTAGCCCTCTGTGTCTGTACTGCTACATACTTAGGCAGGTAACTGGTTCATGCAGCTTTACATGAACACCTGAGCCTTACACTATAGCTGGTCCGAATAACTAAAGCAATTGTTACCATCCACCTCTCGTGTCTCCCCTTTTCCCCATAGTTTGTAAGCTTGCGAGCAGGGCCCTCACTCCTCCTGGTATCTGTTTTGAACTGTATTTCTGTTATGCTGTAATGTTTATTGTCTGTACAAGTCCCCTCTATAATTTGTAAAGCGCTGCGGAATATGTTGGCGCTATATAAATAAAATTATTATTATTATTATTATGGAGCGGAGCAGCGTGTGAAAGGTGTATGGAGCGGAGTCGTGTGTGTAAGAGGTGTACGGAGCCGTGTGTACAAGGTGTACGAGGTGTACGGAGCAGAGCCGCATGTGAAAGATGTACGGAGCGGAGTCGTGTGTGAAAGAGGTGTACGGAGCCATGTGTACGAGGTGTATGGAGCACAGCCGCGTGTGTACGAGGTGTACGGAGCAGTGTGTGAAAGGTGTATGGAGCGGAGTCGTGTGTACGAGGTGTACGGAGCGGAGCAGTGTGTGAAAGGTGTATGGAGCAGAGTCGTGTGTGTAAGACATGTACGGAGCAGAGCCATGTGTGTAAGAGGTGTGCGGATCGGAGCAGAGTGTGAAAGGTGTATGGAGCAGAGTCGTGTGTGTACAAGGTGTACGAGCGGAGCCACGTGTACGAGGTGTGCGGAGCAGAGCCATGCGTGTACAAGGTATACGGAGCGGAGCAGCGTGTGTAATGTGTATAGAGCGGAGCCGTGTGTGTACGAGGTGTACGGAGTGGTGCCGTGTGTGTACGAGATGTATGGAGAGGAGCCGTGTGTGTATGAGGTGTACAGAGCGGAGCCGTGTGTGTGCAAGGTATACGGAGCGGAGCAGCGTGTGCAATGTGTATGGAGCGGAGCGGTGTGTGTACGAGGTGTACGGAGTAGTGCCGTGTGTGTACGAGATGTATGGAGAGGAGCCGTGTGTGTATGAGGTGTACGGAGCGGAGCCGTGTGTGTGTGCAAGGTATACGGAGCGGAGCAGCGTATGCAATGTGTATGGAGCGGAGCCGAGTGTACGAGGTGTACGGAGTGGAGCCGTGTGTGTACGAGGTGTACGGAGTGGAACCGTGTGTGTATGAGGTGTACGGAGCGGAGACGCATGTGCAAGGTGTATAGAGAGCAGTCGTGTGTGTACGAGGTGTATGGAGCGGAGCCGTATGTGTACAAGGTGTACGGAGCGGAGCCGTGTGTGTACGAGATGTACGGAGAGGAGCCTTGTGTGTATGAGGTGTACGGTGTGGAGGCGTGTGTGTACTAGGTGTACGGAGTGGAGCTGTTTGTGTACGAGGTGTACAGAGCTGAGCCATGTGTGTACGAGGTGTACGGAGCTAAGCTGTGTGTGCACGAGGTGAACAGAGCGGAGCCATGTGTGTACGAGGTGTACGGAGCGGAGCCGTGTGTGTACAAGGTGTACGGAGCGGAGCCGTGTATGTACGAGATGTACGGAGAGGAGCCATGTGTGTATGAGGTGTACGGAGTGGAGGCATGTGTGTACTAGGTGTACGGAGTGGAGCTGTGTGTGTACGAGGTGTACAGAGCTGAGCCATGTGTATACAAGGTGTACGGAGCTAAGCCGTGTGTGCACGAGGTGAACGGAGCGGAGCCATGTGTGTACGAGGTGTACGGAGCGGAGGCGTGTGTGTACGAGGTGTACGGAGCGGAGCTGTGTGTGTGCGAGGTGTACGGAGTGGAGGCGTGTGTGTACGAGGTGTATGGAGTGGAGCCGTATGTGTGCAAGGTATACGGAGCGGAGCAGCGTGTGCAATGTGTATGGAGCGGAGCCGAGTGTACGAGGTGTACGGAGTGGAGCCGTGTGTGTACGAGGTGTACGGAGCGGAGCCGCATGTGCAAGGTGTATGGAGCGGAGTCGTGTGTGTACGAGGTAGGAGAAGGCAATGATGGGGGTGGGGGTAACCATGTGTGGCCATTATACTGTACCCAGCATTGTGTGGGGCCATTATACTGTACCCAGCATCTTGTGGGGCCGTTATACTGTACAAAGCATCATGTGGGGCCATTATACTCTATGGACCATCACGTGGGGCAAGTATACTGTACGCAGCATCATGTGGGGCCATTATACAGTATGGAGCATAATGTGGCCATTATACAGTATGGAGCATGATGTGTGGCCATTATACAGCATGGGGCACTGTGTGGCCATTATACAGTATAGAGCATCATGTGGAGCCATTATACAGTAAAGAACATCATGTGTGGCCATTATACAGTATGGAGCATCATGTGTGGCCATTATACAGTACACAGCATCATGTGTGGCCATTATACAGTACGAAGCATCATGTGGGGCTATTATACAGTATGGAGCATAATGTGGCCATTATACAGTATGGAGCATCATGTGTGGCCATTATACAGTATGGAGCATCACATGGGGCCAGTACACTGTATGCAGCATCATTTGGGGCCATTATACAGTATGGAGCATCATGTGTGGCCATTATACAGTATGCAGCATCATGTGGGCCCATTATACTGTATGGAGCATCACGTGGGGCCAGTACACTGTACGCAGCATCATTTGGGGCCATTATACAGTATGGAGCATAATGTGTGGCCATTATACAGTATGCAACATCATGTGGGCCCATTATGCTGTATGGAGCATCACGTGGGCCAGTACACTGTACGCAGCCTCATTTGGGGCCATTATACAGTATGGAGCGTCATGTGTGGCCATTATACAGTATGGAGCATCACGTGGGGCCAGTACACTGTATGCAGCATCATTTGGGGCCATTATACAGTACTAGATTGTGGCCCGATTCTAACGCATCGGGTATTCTAGAATATGCATGTCCCCGTAGTATGTGGACAATGATGATTCCAGAATTCGCGGCAGACTGTGCCCGTCGCTGATTGGTCGAGGCAACCTTTATGACATCATCGTCGCCATGGCAACCATTATGACATCATCGTCGCTGTGCCGCAGCCTCGACCAATCAGAGACGCGAGATTTCTAGGACAGACAGACAGACAGAAAGACAGACAGACAGACGGAAAAACCCTTAGACAATTATATATATAGATGGAGCGTCATCATGTGTGGCCATTATACAGTGTGGAGCATCACGTGGGGCCAGTACACTGTATGCAGCATCATTTGGGGCCATTATACAGTATGGAGCGTCATGTGTGGCCATTATACAGTATGGAGCATCACGTGGGGCCAGTACACTGTAAGAAGCATCATTTGGGGCTATTATACAGTATGGAGCATCATGTGGGGCCATTATGCAGTATGGAGCATCATGCGTGGCCATTATACAGTATGGAGCACTGTGTGGCCATATTTTTTTTTTGTTTATAATTATTGTTTATGAAACATTGAGATCAGAAGTGCTAAATGGGTGTGGTTGGGGTGTGACTAGTTGTGAAATAGGTGTGGCTTAAAATTTGCTGCGTCGCGCTACGCGCGCCGCTAACTTTGTCCCTCATTCCCTTCCTCAAAAGTTGGGAGCTATGGTAGTAGGTGTAGTAATAATATGATAATATTAACAAATACCTCCAATTAGACATGTAGGATACTTTTTCTGATTCGTTATGTCTCTTTCCTTATATACAGGTTTTGCAGAACCTTGGGTTTCCATAGTTACGACCACTAGCAACTAGCTAACTATCACTATATCAGTGGTCATAACCATGGATACCTAAGGTCCTGCAATGCTTGCACATGAGGAAAAAGACGTAGGATATCAGAAAAACTACACTAGATTTCTAATTGGAGGTATTTGCAAATATTATTATTATTACACCTACTACACATTGGGATAGGATCTTGGATATGGGAATACTCCTTTAAGGACCAGGAGATTTTTTTATTTTTGCACTTTTGTTCTATGCACCCCTTCATCCACGAGCCATAACTTTTTCACTTTTGAGCCTAATTAGCAGTATGAGGACTTGTTTTTTTGTATGCATTTCATTAATGTATTGGCAAAGAGTGAAAAATTCCAAGTGTAGGTGAAATTGCGAAAAAAAACCTGCAATTGTCCATTTCTTTTTTGAGTTTTGTTTTTATGGTGTGCATTGTTCAGTAAAACTCACCTGAAAATATGATTCTCCAGATCAGTACAATCACGGCCATAACAAACTTGCATAGTTTTTTTCTTCTTTTTTATTTAAGTGGTAAAAATATTTTGGAAACTCGTAAAGAGAAAAATGTTGCTTTTGTTGACATTTTCCAAGACCCGTAATGTGTTCATTGTTCAGTTCATGGAGCTGTCTGAGGGCTTGTTTTTTGCAAGGCGGCCTGTTTTTATTGATACCATTTTGGGGTAAATTCGATGTTTTGATTGATTCTTACTGCATTTTTTGCAGAGTTTTGACAACAAAAAAAACTCAATTCCCAGCTTTTCTATTTTTTTCTCATTACTGTTTTTACCAATTGGCATAACAAATGTTATTCTTTTAAGGGTATAAAAGGGATATGATTCAAATTTTTACATTTTTTAAAACTATGTTGTCAAAGATAACAGCCATGGTGTTATGCAGATCCCACTGCTGCTGCCAGTTGTCATGGATACGCAGCCGGGGGGGGTCACACAGTGCCCACCGCTGTTACGATTTTGCTACAGATGACATCGGGGAGATCCCACAGATCCCACCACTGTCACCGTTTGTCAAGGGAACACAACTCCACTGCTTCCAATCGTCAGGGCAATTACACAATTAACTGACGAAGGATGGCTCCTTCCCTTTGCTAGGCTGGCTAATGGGGAACTCACAGTGAGTGTATGGTATATACATTTCCGATTTCAAAGCATGGAATATACACTGCTCAAAAAAAAATAAAGGGAACACTAAAATCCCACATCCTAGATATCACTGAATTAAATATTCCAGTTGTAAATCTTTATTCATTACATATTGGAATGTGTTGAGAACAATAAAACCTAAAAATGATCAACGTAAATCACAACTAATATCCCATGGAGGTCTGGAGTTGGAATAATGCTAAAAATCAATATGGAAAATGAAGTTACGGGCTGATCCAGCTTGAGTGGAAATGCCTCAAGACAAGGAAATGATGCTCGATAGTGTGTGTGGCCTCCACATTCCTGTATGATCTCCCTACAATGCCTGGGCATGCTCCTGATGAGGCGGCGGATGGTCTCCTGACTTGGACTAAAGCATCCGCCAACTCCTGGACAGTCTGTGGTGCAACGTGACTTTGGTGAATGGTGCGAGACATTATGTCCCAGATGTGTTCAATCGGATTCAGGTCTGGGGAACGGG
This sequence comes from Ranitomeya imitator, assembly GCF_032444005.1. Taxonomy (NCBI): domain Eukaryota; kingdom Metazoa; phylum Chordata; class Amphibia; order Anura; family Dendrobatidae; genus Ranitomeya; species Ranitomeya imitator. The sequence goes on along the minus strand of NC_091286.1, from coordinate 404,587,633 downwards.
GGGGCCAGTCCATAGCTTCAATGCCTCCATCTTGCAGGAACTGCTGACACTACAGCCACATGAGGTCTGGCATTGTCCTGCATTAGGAGGAACCCAGGGCCAACTGCACCAGCATTAGGTCTCACAAGGGATCTGAAGATCTCATCTCGGTACCTAATGGCAGTCAGGTTACCTCTGGTGAGCACGTGGAGGGCTGTGCGGCCGTCTAAAAAAATGCCACCCCACACCATAACTGACCCACTGCCAAACCGGTCAGGCTGAATGATGTTGCAGGCAGCAGATCACTCTCCACGGTGTCTCCAGATTCTGTCACGTCTGTCACATGTTCTCATTGTAAACCTGCGTTCGTCTGTGAAAAGCACAGGGTGCCAGTGGCAAGTTTGCCAATCCTGGTGTTCTGTGGCAAATCCCAAGCATCCTACACGGTGTTGGGCTGTGAGCACAACCCCCATCTATGAACGTCGGGCACTTAGATCATCCTCATGGAGTCAGTTTCTAACCGTTTGTGCAGATACATGCACATTTGTGGCCTGCTGGAGGTAATTTTGCAGGGCTCTAGCAGTGCTCCTCCTGTTCCTCCTTGCACAAAGGCTGAGGATAGAGATCCTGCTGCTGGGTTGTTGCCATCCTACGGCCCCCTCCATGTGTCCTGGTGTACTGGCCTGTCTCATGGTAGCACCTCCAGCCTCTGGGTACTACGCTGACAGACACCGCAAACTTTCTTGCCACAGCTCGCATTGATGTGCCATCCTGGATGAGCTGCACTACCTGAGCCACTTGTGTGGGTTGTAGAGTCTGTCTCATGTTACCTCGAGTGTGAAAGCACAATCAACATTCAAAAGTGACCAAAACATCAGCCAGAAAGCATTGGTACTGACATGCGGTCCCCACCTGCAAAACCACTCCTTTATTGAGTGTGTCTTGATAATTGATGATAATTTCCATCTGTTGTCTATTTCATTTGCAAAACAGCATGTAAAATTGATTGTTGTTGAAGTGTTGCTTCCTAAGTAGACAGTTTGATTTCACAGAAGTTTGATTTACTTGGAGTTATATTCTGTTGTTTAAGTGTTCCCTTTATTTTTTTATTTTTTTATTTTTGAGCAGTGTATATACAGGTATATTTATTCCTTGTGACAAGGTCACTGGCAAAGTACTGGAGGGGAGATATGTTTCACTGAGGCTATTAGCTTCAGTGATTTGAAACCCAGAAGTTTGCTCCAGCACACTGTGTTGAGAGGGGATAATTGGCCATTTTAAGAGCTGAGTTTTTTTGGACAATCACAGGGCGGGTGGGAGGTTTTTCATGTTATTTCCACACTAGGATGTGGTCTGGGATATAAATAGCCAGCCTTTTAAGTCATTAGTTGTTCAGTGTGTCTGGAGAGGCTAACTCTGCAGAGATATGGACTGTGATATACCACTTTATTTTTTTTTCCTGATTTGCCCAAAGGGTCGTGTTTATTTTTAGTTCACTATGGTTTATGCCGTATGCATATAATAAACCAGAGAAGGACAAGTGGCAAGGGCAGTACGAGGTGGTTGAATAATTTAATTGATGTAAACTACAAGGTCGATCAGCCAGGGAGAAGAAAGCCGTACGAAGTGTACCACATTAACCGACATAAACCATGGCGAGACAGGGATCCGTTAGAAGCTGCGTGCTTGGGGTCAGGGTCAAGAATGTCACAGTGGCAGAGACACTGTCACTGGCCCAAAAGCAACAGTGCCGAGAGCTGCTTCAGCGGAACTGGGACCTGTTTTCGGAGTTTAAAAGATGTACGTAGGTTGTGGAGCATGAAATCCTGACAGAACCGCATGTGAGGGTGAACCAAAAGCTTTAATGGATCCCGAAGTCTGCTGCGAGGTGATCTCCAAGAAGGTGAGGAGAATGTTAAGCCTTGGCGTTGAGGAATCAAAGAGCGGCTGGTGCAACCCAATTGTCCTGGTACCGAAGCCTGATAGAGAAAAGCATTTTTGTAAAGATTTCAGGAATCTAAATCAGGTTTCCAAATTCGACGTGTACCCAATGCCCCATTTTGATAAAGTCATTAAGAGGCCAGTGTCAGCCAGATAAATCACCACTCTGGGCCTAACAAAAAATACTGTCAAACTCTCCTGTTCCTAAGTGCCAAGGAAAAGACTGCCTTCTCTATACCTGATGGGTGCTTTCAAAACAGTAGAATGCTGTTCGGTCTGCAGGGAGCCCTGGCTACCTTCCAGAGGGCCATGGACCAGATCGTAGCCTCTCAAAAAACGTACTCCACAGCTTGTTTGGACGATATTGTGATCTTCAGCCCGGATTGGGGAAGTGGACCAGGTGGTACTGGATGCACTGAAGAAGGCAGGGTTTACCATAAACCCAAAGAAGCGTTCTGTTGGGAAAGAAGAGGCAAAGTACTTGGGCTATATCGGAAGGTGAGAGATAAAGCCACAAATAGACAAAGCGGAGGCAATCTAAAAGTGGCCTCAGCTGGTCCCCAAAAAACAGGTTAGGGCGTTGCTGGGGATTGTGGGATATTATCGTCGATTTATCCCAAATTCCACCATGATAGCCAGCCCCCTGATGGATCTTCTCAAGGGCACAAAGTCGTCGATGGTCAAATGATCCTCTGAAGCGGAGATGACATTCCAGGAGTTGAAGCTCATCCTGTGCAGACAGCCACTCCTGGTCGCACCAGACTTCACTAAAGAGTTCATGCTCCAGACGGATGTCTCCGAGGTTGGTTTGAGTGGTGTATTGTCTCAGGAAATAGATGGGGATCAACATCCAGTCCTATACCTGAGTAGGAAATTCTGCTCCTGTGAGAAGAACTATGCCATTGTCAATTGCTAAATGTGGGCAATTGACACCCTGAGATACTACCTGTTAGGCCAGTTTCACACGTCCAGATAATTCCGGTACCGGAAAAATCGGTACCGGAATTATCCGTGTCCGTGTGTCCATGTGCTCACGTTGAACATCAGTGTGGCACACGAGTGGCAGTCGTGTGCCGCCCGTGTGCCGACTGAGGACCACACGGACCGTGCAGGAGACAGTGCTAGAGTTAAGCGCTGTCCCCTGCATCTGGTGCTGAAGCCGCCATTCATTTCTTCTCTCCAGCATCGTCAAAGAAATGAATAGTGGCTTAAGCACCACGCTGGGGGGACAGCGCTTACAGTAGCGCTGTCTCCTGCACGGCACACGGACTGCACACGGACAACATCCGTGTGCGGTACGTGTTTTACACGGACCCATTAACTTTAATGTGACGGTGTAATACGTGCGCTCCCATGAACACTGACATGTCTCCGTGTTTTCCAAATGGACAAACGGTCCATGAAAACACGCTGACATGTGCAGAGACACATTTATTTTAATGTGTCTACGTGAGTCAGTGTCTCCGGTACGTGTCGAAACTGTCACCTCACGTACCGGAGCCACTGACGTGTGAAACCGGCCTCAGGCGGAAATTTCAGGCTAGTGTTGGACCATGCACCCTTGAGATGGATGAGCGAAAAGGGGAAGAATACCCAGGTAACTAGGCGGTTTCTGGTGCTCCAGGACTTTACTTTCAAGTGGAGAACAGACCAGGGAAGTTGCATGGGAATGCAGATGCCCTGTCCAGAGTCAATTGCTAAACCAGTGAAAGTGCCAAAACCTCCGGCTTTGGGCAGTGGGGCGATATGTGACAAAGTCACTGGTAAAGTGCTAGAGGGGAAATACGTTTCACTACACCTAATGGCATCAGTGCAATAAAACTGAGTTTTTCCTCCAGCACACTAAGTGATATGAGGGTCAATCTAAGTAGTATAATGGTCTAGCTGTCATGTGGACATCTATAGAGTGGATGGGAGGATGTGTCCAGGCGAATGAGCCGCTCTAGTACAATATATATATATATATATATATATATATATATATATACATACACACATATACAAACACACACACCGTGTTCCAAATTATTATGCAAGTTGGATTTAAGTGTCATAAAGATTTAATTGTTTTGTTTTTCAAATAAACTCATGGATGGTATTGTGTCTCAGGGCTCAATGGATCACTGAAATCAATCTTAAATGTGTAATAATTAGTTTTCCAGGTGATTTTAATTAAAGTAAAACTACTTAAAAATGATGTTCCGCATTATTAAGCAGGCCACAGGTTTCAAAAATATGCGAACTAAAAAGGATCTCTCTGCTGCTGAAAAGCGTTAAATAGTGCAATGCCTTGGACAAGGTATGAAAACATTAGATATTTCACGAAAACTTAAGAGTGATCATCATACTGTGAAGAGATTTGTGACTGAAACAGCACAGACAGAGTTCAGGCAGATAAATGCATAATAAGGAAGGTTTATGCCAGACAAATTCATTGGATTAAGGAGAAACGATACCCCTTAGACCCCAGTCCAGAGCCTCTCACCTAGCCAAATTAGTTCTCAAGCTTCGCACTGACGAGGGCCAACAGCCCGAAACACCTTGTCTGCGAATGGAGATACTAATTTGGCTTTTATCCTAAGTCATATTGCACGACTCGTTAAAGAGTTGATTGTGACTTGTAGGATCGCTACTTCCAACAGGTGGCGCTATAGAGTTAAGTCCTCTTTTTCCCAGAAGAGGCAATTTGCATATTGGGTTAAGAGAGCAGCTGCCAAAATACCATTACAAAGCAGCAAACCGTTATTTGAAGCTGCTGGTGCCTCTGGAGTCCCTTGCACCTCAAGGTGTAGGATCATCTTTATTTTTATATAGCGCTAACATATTCTGCAGCGCTTTACAGATTTGCACACATTATCATCACTGTCCCCGATGGGGCTCACAATCTAAATTCCCTATCAGTATGTGTTTGGAATGTGGGAGGAAACCAGAGTACCTGAGGAAACCCACGCAAACACAGGGAGAACATACAAACTCCTTGCAGATGTTGTCCAAGGTGGGATTAGAACCCAGGACTCCAGCGCTGCAAGGCTGCAGTGCTATCCACTGAGCCACTGAGCCACCGTGCTGCCCCATATCCTTCAAAGAGTGTGGGACATAAACCTACTTTTCAGCCACCCCTGGGGGGTATTCTGACTTCATGCAAAGAAATACAATCAGAAACTCTCCAAAAACTCACAAGTTCAATGGATGTAAGAACTGTGAAGGTGATATCAAAGAAGGCTCCTATGTTAACATGTAACTTGGCCTGTTAGGATGTTTGGAGTTAAATAGCTTTTTTGTTCAGTGAATGTGACATCCTAATGCTGCAAATTCCACAAATGAGCATTTTCAGTTATTTAAAACATATAAAATGTTTAGAAATTCTACTGTGCCTAATAATTTGGAACAGTGCATTTTGAGGTTTTATTCATTTTGGAGATTATACTGTTATCATTGGGAGGTTTCTCCAATAAAATTCGATGTATACTCTAACGGGTGATGACTTTTATTAGACTGACTGTCATTTGCACCCCGACCATTTAGGAAAATCCGAGAAAAATTTCATTTGCATAATAATTTGGAACACAGTATATCATAATGTATATGGATGTCCCTTACTACACAGTGCCCTCTCTTGTTATGTATAGCATGATCCCTTACATATCGGATTCTATTTATTTTTTATATTTATAGTGCCCTGTTCTTTATTACATACCATCCTCTCTTGTAAGACATAAACTGAAATGACTGTTGATGGAGCGTGGTAAAGCTTCTTTTCTGATAATAGAGGCCGTTGGACTGGTCTTTTGGTTAGAAGACATTCTATTTTATATCTAACAAAGAGAGGACTCTTTAATAAAGAGAGAGTGATGTGATTACCAAAAATAATGAGAATACCCTATGTAAGAGATGGTACGATATATAATAAGACATTATACTATGTAATAATGTACAAAACAACAGAGGATGCTACATAATAAAGGACAGCCCCATACATAAGTAGATAGGATGATACGTAACAATAGACACCCTTTTCAGTAATAATATTGCCTATAATAGGCCCCTTCCTGGGAAACTGTCTCCCAACCTGGTTTCCTTCCGGGTATAATGTGCTCTATCCTGGGCCCCTTCCTGCAATAATGTGCCCCATCCAGATCCCCTTTCAGGTATAATATGCCCCATCCTATTATAATGTTCTCCAACATGGTATATATGCCCGCCATCCTGGTATATATGTGGCCCATCCTAGTATATATGTGCCCCATCCTCGTATATATGTCCCCCATCCTCAAACAGTTGTGCTCAAACGTTCACATACCCCGGCTGAATTTTTGCTTTCTTGGACTTTTCTCAGAGAATATGAATGATAACACCAAAACTTTTTCTCCGCTCATGGTTAGTGGTTGAGTGAAGCCATTTATTGTCAAACTACTGTGTTTTCTCTTTTTAAATCATAATGACAACCCAAAACATCCAAATGACCCTGATCAAAAGTTCACATACCCTAGTAATTTTGGCCTGATAACATGCATAGAAATTGACACAAATTTGGTTTGTATGGCCACTAAAGGTAACATTCCTCCTGCAACCTATTTGCTTGTAATCCGTGTGTGTGCATAAAAGCTGAGTGAGTTTCTGGGATCCAGGCATTCTTGCATCTTTCATCCAGGCACTGACGTTTCTGGACTGCGAGTCATGGGGAAAGCAAAAGAATTGTCAACGGATCTACGGGAAAGGTAGTTGAACTACACTTCTCAAAAAAATAAAGGGAACACTTAAACAACAGAATATAACACCAAGTAAAAAAACTTCTGTGAAATCAAACTGTCCACTTAGGAAGCAACACTGTTTGATAATCAATTTCACATGCTCTTGTGCAAATGGAATAGACAACAGATGGAAATTATTGGCAATTATCAAGACACACTCAATAAAGGAGTGGTTCTGCAGGTGGGGACCACAGACCACATCTCAGTACCAATGCTTTCTGGCTGATGTTTTGGTCACTTTTGAATGTTGGTTGTGCTTTCACACTCATGGTAGCATGAGACAGACTCTACAGCCCACACAAGTGGCTCAGGTAGTGCAGCTCATCCAGGATGGCACATCAATGCGAGCTATGGCAAGAAGGTTTACTGTATCTGTCAGCGTAGTGTCCAGAGATTGGAGGCGCTACCATGAGACAGGCCAGTACACCAGGAGACATGGAGGGGGCCGTAGAGGGCAACAACCCAGCAGCAGGACCGCTACCTCGGGCTTTGTGCAAGGAGAAACAGGAGGAGCACTGCCAGAGCCCTGCAAAACGACCTCCAGCAGGCTACAAATGTGCATGTGTCTGCACAAACGGTTAGAAACCGACTCCATGAGAATGGTCTGAGTGCCCGATGTCCATAGATGGGGGTCGTGCTCACAGCCCAACACTGTGTAGGATGCTTGGCATTTGCCACGGAACACCAGGATTGGCAAATTTGCCACTGGCGCCCTGTGTGCTTCACAGATGAAAGCAGGTTCACACTGAGCACATGTGACAGAGTCTGGAGACACCATAGAGAGAGATTTGCTGCCTGCAACGTCATTCAGCATGACCGGTTTGGCAGTGGGTCAGTAATGGTGTGGGGTGGCATTTCTTTAGAGGGCCGCACAACCCTCCATGTGCTCGCCAGAGGTAGCCAGACTGCCATTAGCTATTCAGATGAGATCCTCAGACCCCTTGTGAGATCATATGCTAGTGCGGTTGGCAGTGGGTTCCTGTTGTGAATTCTGCTCTTGGGTTCCCTCCAGTGGTTGTATGTGGCAATGCTGTTGTCTCTGAGTCGCAGTCCTGGCCAGGTGTATCTGCTGATTGCAGTTCTGACTGGGATATTTAGGTGTGCAGGATTCATTAGTCCTTTCCAGTTGTCAATGTTTCTTGTGAAGTGTTGGATCACTTTCTGGCTTCTCCTGCTTAGCTGCCAATTCAGCAAAGATAAGTGTCTGGTTTTTGTTTCTGTGGCACACATGCAGTGTGCTTATATTCTGTGCAATTCTTTTGTTTTTCTCTTGTCCAGCTCAGACTGTGTCAGTGTTTTCTCAGTCTTGCTGGATTCTCTGGAGTTGCAGATATACGCTCCACATCTTTAGTTAGATGGTGGAGTTTTTGTATTTTCTGCTGTGGATATTTTTGGAAGGATTTTAATAGTGACCACTTAGTATCCTGTCCTATCCTTTCCTATTTAGCTAGTGTGTGCCTCATTTGCTAAATCCTGTTTCCTGCCTGCGTGTGTCTTTTCCTCTACTACTCACAGTCAGTATTTGTGGGGGGCTGACTATCCTTTGGGGTTCTGCTCTGAGGCAAGGTAGAAATTCCTATTTCCATCTATAGGGGTATTTAGTCCTCCGGCTGTGTCGAGGTGTCTAGGTTTTGTTAGGCACACCCCACGGCTACTTCTAGTTGCGGTGTTAAGCTCAGGGTTTGCGGCCAGTAAGGTCACCTGATCATAACAGGTTCCTCCTAATGCAGGACAATGCCAGACCTAATGTCTGGAGTATGTCAGCAGTTCCTGCAAGATGAAGACATTGAAGCTATGGAGTGGCCTGCCCGTTTTCCCGACCTGAATCCGATTGAGCACATCTGGGACATCATGTCTCACACCATCAACCAACGTCACGTTACACCACAGACTGTCCAGGAGTTGGCGTATGCTTTAGTCCAGGTCTGGAAGGAGATCCCTCAGGAGACCTTCCGCCGCCTCATCAGAAGCATGCCCAGGCATTGTAGGGAGGGCATACAGGCACATGGAGGCCACACACACAACTGAACATCATTTCCCTGTCTTGAGGCATTTCCAATGAAGCTGGATAAGCCTGTAACTTCATTTTCCACTTTGATTTTGAGCATCATTCCAACTCCTAACCTCCATGGTATACTAGTTGTGATTTACGTTGATCACGTGACCGCGACGTCATCGAAGGTCCTTCACTCACTGCATTCTTAGGAACGGAGGCAGACGCTTGCACCGCTACGAGCCAGGGTCCGTCGGAGGGTGAGTATATCCATATTTTTTATTTTTATTCTTTATTTTTTACATGAATATGGATCCCAGGGCCTGAAGGAGAGTCTCCTCTCCTCCAGACCCTGGGAACCATACGCACCGCACACGCCGTATAAGATGACTGGGCGTATAAGATGACCCCTGTCTTATACGGCAGGTATATACCAAATTCCATATTTTATATGGAAAAGTTGGGGGTCGTCTTATACGCCCAGTCGTCTTATACACCAGAAAATACGGTAATTTGAAGTGATGAGACCAAAATTGAACTTTTTGGCCAAAACCATAAAGATTACATTTGCAGAGAGATCAACAAGGCCTATGATGAAAGGAACACCATTCCTACAGAGGTAGATCGCTGATATTTTGGGGATATGTAAGCTATAAACGCACAGGAAACTTGGTCAAAGTTGAAGGAAAGATGAATGCAGCACGGTATCAGCAAATACTGGAGGCTAATTTGCACTCATCAGCCCGGAAGCTGCACATGGGACGTATTTGGACGTTCCAACATGACAATGATTCAAAACACAAGGCCAAGTCGACCTGTCATTTTCTACAGCAGAAAAAAAGTGAAGGTTCTGGGGTGGCCATCTCAGTTTCCTGACATCAATATCATTGAGCCACTCTGTGGGGAGATCTCAAGCATGTAGTTCATGCTAGACAGCCCAGGAATTTACAGGAACTGGAGGCTTTTTGCCAAGTGGGCAGCTTTACCATCTGAGAAAATAAAGACCCTCATCCACAACTACCACAAAAGACTTCAAGCTGTCATTGATATTGGAGGGGGCAATAAAAGGTATTAAGAAATGGGGTATGTGAACTTTTGATCAGGGTCATTTGGATGTTTTGGATTGTCATCATAATTTAAAAAGAGAAAACACACTAGTTTGAGAATGAATAGCTTTACCCAACCACTAACCATGAGTGGAGAAACAGTTTTGGTGCTATCATTCATATTCTTTTAAAAAAGGCCAAGAAAGCAAATTTTCTTCTGGGGTATGTAAACTTTTAAGCACAACTGTACGTATATGTCCCTCATTTCAATATAATGTGCCCCATCCTAATATATGTCCCACATCCTACTACAATGTAATACATTAAAGAACAAACAATACTACTTCCCTCACGCTCCCACACTGTGTGCGATCCTCTTCTACAGCGTACGCCCCTTATCACGTGTACGCCGACATCAGCTGCTGGCCTCTGATTGTTCTCACCCTATCGGTGACATCAGTGAGGTGAATGAAGTCCATTGCACTTGCACTCCGCTCACCTTATTCACGTCACTGCGAGACACCGATGCTGCGCTATCACGCACAGCTCAGTGTCTCTGCTGGATGCCAGGCTGAAAACTTGCATTATGCCAACATTCAGCATTGTATCTAGAAGTAGCAGAGCTAGACTCATCAAGACACAAATGGATTATCTTTTCTTCGGACAGGTGAGGAATATAGTTATTATTTTTGTGTTTTTTTGCAGAGGACATGGGCTTCAATGGATTCTATGTGTTAAGCCAGGATCACACTAGTGTAGAATACAGACAAGGGCTATGCGAGAAAACCTTGCATTGCACTCGGACCACTGTTAATCTATGGGCCAGCTCACATCACCATATTTTTTCTCAGGCATATTCTACATGCATGTAAAATCACAGCATGCGGCGATTGTACGTGTATAAAGCCCGAGACTCGCCAATGCAAGCCTATGGGTGTGACAAAAACGTGGACATCACACAGACCATCTGTGTAGCTTGCAACAAATACGCACACATTTTCCTCATTTCAGCCGATTGAGCCATTAAATTCAATGGGGAAAAGCAGTGAGAAATGTAAAGCCATATGCATGTCACACGGATGTCATACAGATACATAGGTGCGAGAAAATCGCATTGCAAACGTATTACACATAGATGACCATACGGAGAACACTTGTGCGACTCTCGGCAGGGAGAATCAGACCGATTTTTCATACGTTAAGTGTGACCCCGGCCTTAAGCTGAGTATAACTTGTTTTGATTTTTTTAAAATAAATGTGTAAATGAGGATGCTGAATTTTTTATTTTTAAATAAAGGATTTTATTCTTGCTTTCTGTTTAGTTCCAAACTTACTATGGGGTTAGTAATGGGGGCATCTTATAGATGTCTCTCCATTACTACCCATAATCTTGATGTCAGCTGCCAATACAAAGCTGACATCAACCACAAAAATATTACTCCACTTGCCACTGCTACAGGGCAAGTGGGAAGAGTGAGGCGAAGTGCCAGATTTGGCGCATCTTATGGATGCACCATTTCTGGGGCAGATGAGGGCTGATGTTGGTAGCCTGGGACAGGGGCCAATATCAAAGGTTCCTACCCAGACCAGGGGTGGACACTAACAGCTTGTGTGCAAGAAACATATCTGGGCCCTCCTCCCTGCCAGGCATGCCGCTTATGATGAGGACAAGCTGGCCATGGGACCTCCAGAGCCTTGGGCTCTGAACAGCAGGCCAGATTGCCCTCATTATCACCACCCTTTAAGCAGAGGCATACATAGAGTTCACAGGGCACCATAGCAAAAGTTTTATTTGGGCCTCCCCACGCCTCTAAGATACATATATTTATATTTTTTTACTGAGATGGAGTTATGTATCTCCATTAGCCTTCAGTTCTGCTGAGCCCAACCATGTATATATTACTGTATATTAACCCCTTAGTGACAGAGCCAATTTGGTACTTAGTGACCAGGCCAATTTTTGCAATTCTGACCACTGTCACTTTATGAGGTTATAACTCTGGAACGCTTCAACGGATCCCGCTGATTCTGAGATTGTTTTTTCGTGACATATTGTACTTCATGTTAGTGGTAACATTTCTTCGATATTACTTGCGATTATTTATGAAAAAAACGGAAATATGGCGAAAATTTTTAAAATTTTGCAATTTTCAAACTTTGTATTTTTATGCCCTTAAATCAGAGAGATATGTCACGAAAAATAGTTAATAAATAACATTTCCCACATGTCTACTTTACATCAGCACAATTTTGGAAACAAAATTTTTTTTTGTTAGGGAGTTATAAGGGTTAAAAGTTGACCAGCAATTTCTCATTTTTACAACACCATTTTTTTTTTAGGGACCACATCACATTTGAAGTCATTTTGAGGGGTCTATATGATAGAAAATAACGAAGTGTGACACCATTCTAAAAACTACACCCCTCAAGGTTCTCAAAACCACATTCAAGAAGTTTATTAACCCTTTACGTGCTTCAGAGGAACTGAAACAATGTGGAAGGAAAAAATGAACATTTAACTTTTTTTTGCAAACATCTTAATTCAGAACCATTTTTTTTAGTTTCACAAGTGTAAAAACAGAAATGTAACCATAAATTTTGTTATGCAATTTCTCCTGAATACGCCAATACCCCATATGTGGGGGTAAACCACTTTTTGGGCGCACCGCAGAACTTAGAAGTGAAGGAGCGCCGTTTGACTTTTTCAATGCAGAATTGGCTGGAATTGAGATCGGACGCCATGTCACGTTTAGAGAGCCCCTGATGTGCCTAAACAGTGGAAACTCCCCACAAGGGACACCATTTTGGAAACTAGACCCCTTAAGGAACTTATCTAGATGTGTGGTGAGCACTTTGAACCCCCAAGTGCTTCACAGAAGTTTATAACGTAGAGCCGTGAAAATAAAAAATCGCTTTTGTTTACACAAAAATGATATTTTCGCCCACAAATTCTTATTTTCACAAGGGTAACAGGAGAAATTAGACCACAAAAGTTGTTGTGCAATTTCTCCTGAGTACGCTGATACCCAATATGTGGGGGTAAACCACTGTTAGGGCGCACCGCAGAGCTTGGAAGAGAAGGAGTGCCGTTTTACTTTTTCAATGTAGAATTGGCTGGAATTGAGATTGGACGCCATGTCATGTTTGGAGAGCCCCTGATGTGCCTAAACAGTGGAAACCCCCCACAAGTGACACCATTTTGGAAACTAGACCCCTTAAGGAACTTATCTAGATGTGTGGTGAGAACCTTGAATGCCCAAGTGCTTCACAGAAGTTTATAATGCAGAGCCGTGAAAATAAAAAATATTTTTTTTTCCACAAAAAAGATTTTTTAGCCCCCAAGTTTTTATTTTCACAAGGGTAACAAGAGAAATTGGACACCAAAAGTTGTTGTCCAATTTGTCCTGAGTATGCTGGTACCCCATATGTGGGGGTAAACCACTGTTTGGGCGCACGGCAGAGCTCGGAAGGAAGGAGCGTCGTTTTGGAATGCAGACTTTGATAGAATGGTCTGCGGGTATTATGTTGCGTTTGCAGAGCCCCTGATGTACCTAACCAGGAGAAACCCTCCACAAGTTACCCCATTTTGGAAACTAGACCCCCCAAGGAACTTATCTAGATGTGTGGTGAGAACTTTGAATGCCCAAGTGCTTCACAGAAGTTTAGAATGCAGAGTCGTGAAAATTAAAAATATTTTTTTTTTTCACAAAAAAGATATTGTAGCCCCCAAGTTTTTATTTTCACAAGGGTAACAAGAGAAATTGGACCCCAGAAGTTGTTGTCCAATTTATCCCGAGTACGCTGATGCCCCATATGTGGGGGTAACCCACTGTTTGGGCGCACGGCAGAGCTCAGAAGGGAGGGAGCACCATTTGACTTTTTGAGCGCAAAATTGGCTGTCGTGTTTGGAGACCCCCTGATGTACCTAAACAGTGGAAACCCCCCAATTCTAGCTCCAATCCTAACCCAACACACCCCTAAACCTAATCCCAACCTGATCCATAATCCTAATCACTAACCCTAACCATAATCACAACCCTTACCCCAAAACAACCCTAATGTCAACCCTAACCATAACCCTAATCAAAACCCTAAATCCAACACACCCCTAATCCTAATCTCAACCCTAACCTCAAACCTAACCCTAATCCCAATACACGCCTAATCACAACCCTAACCTTAACCCTAATCCCAAACCTAACCCTAATCCCAAGCGTAACCCTAATGCCAACCCTAACCCCAATACCAACCCTAATCCAAACCCTAACCCTAATCCCAGCTCTAACCCTAACTTTAGCCCCAACCCTAGCCCTAACTTTAGCCCCAACCCTAACCCTAGCCCTAAGGCTACTTTCACACTTGCGTCGTTTGGCATCCGTCGCAATCCGTCGTTTTGGACAAGAAACGGATCCTGCAAATGTGCCCGCAGGATGCGTTTTTTGCCCATAGACTTGTATTGCCGACGGATCGTGACGGATGGCCACACGTCGCGTCCGTCGTGCACTGGATCAGTTGTGTTTTGGCGGACCGTCAGCACAAAAAAAGTTCAATGAAACGTTTTTTTGTACGTCGCATCCGCCATTTCTGACCGCGCATGCGTGGCCGTAACTCCGCCCCCTCCTCCCCAGGACATAGATTGGGCAGCGGATGCGTTGAAAAACTACAGCTGCTGCCCACGTTGTGCACAATTTTCACAACGTGCGTCGGTATGTCGGGCCGACGCATTGCGACGGCCCCGTATGGACGTAAGTGTGAAAGAAGCCTAACCCTAAATTTAGCCCCAACCCTAAATTTAGCCCCAACCCTAACCCTAAATTTAGCCCTAACCCTAGCCCTAACCCTACCCCTAACCCTAGCACTACCCCTAACCCTACCCCTAATTTTAGCCCCAACTGCTGTTCTCCTGCCGGCCGGCAGATGGAGACAGATGGCGGGCGCACTACGCATGCGCCCGCCATTTTCTTCTGCCGGCGGCCAGGAGGAGCAGCAAGAGGATCCAGGGACACAGGTGAGTATGGCAGGGTCTCCGAATCCCCCTATTTCTCTGTCCTCTTATGTGCGATCACATCAGAGGACAGAGAATTACACTTTACTTTTTTTTTTTTTTGCGATCGCCGGTAAACAGTTAATTACCGGCGATCGCAAAACAGGGGTCGGTAAAACCTGCAGTGATCCTCAACCTACTGAACAGCCGCACAGCCAGCTCTTCCCTCTCCTAGTGTATCCTCACCCACCCCCTGCAGACTGTGAGCCCTCGCGGGCAGGGTCCTCCCTCCTTATGTACTCGTGTGCCTTGTTATCTGCTCATGGTTAATGTAATTGTCTATATTTGCCCCGTATTCACATGTAAAGCGCCATGGAATAAATGGCGCTATAAAAATGTATAATAATAATAAAAATAATAATAACCGACCCCGATCATGCTCTTTGGGGTCTCGGCTACCCCCGGCAGCCGAGACCCCAAAGATTCTCGCGGGGCCGGCCGGCGGGCGCACTGCGCATGCGCCCGCCATTTTGAAGATGGCGGCGCCCACCGGGAGACAAGAGGAGCATCGGGGGAGATAGGTGAGTATTGGGGGGCTACCTGGGACCCCTTTTCTCTGTCCTCCGATGTCCGATCACATCGGAGGACAGAGAAATTAAAAAGAGATCGCGTTGGTTTTTTTTGCGATCGCCGGTAAACGGTTAATTTCCGGCGATCGCAAATGCGGGGTGGGTTAAAAAACCCCCGAATCATGTTCTCTGGGGTCTCGGCTACCCCCGGCAGCCGAGACCCCGGAGAAAATCCGACTCTGGGGGGCGCTATTCACTTTTTCCACAGCGCCGTTATTTAACGGCGCTGTGGTTTAAGTACCCTTAGCGGCCGCCGTTAAAAGGCGTATCGGCGGTCGCTAAGGGGTTAAATTATATGTTTGCTATCCATACCATCTGGTATCTAATAAAGGGCTTTTCCCCAAATAAACTACGTTATCCCCAATCCCAATGATAAGGGATAACTTACTGACATTTTGGGTACTGACCACTGGGAGCCCCAGCAATCCTGAGAACAGGACTCTTCAGCTCAGTCATGAATGGATTGGAGGGGCACATGCTTGACTTCTGCTCTATTTATTGTCTATGGAACTGAAGGAAATAGCCGAGCAAAGCACTCAGTAGCTCTATAGATAATAGAGAGAGCAAAGGCAAAGCATGCACAAGACAACTCTGCTCCATTCAGGACAAGACTACAGACATTTGTTCTCAGAATCTCAGGGGTGTGGGGGGCAGTTGTTGGATCCTATTGATCGGAGATAACTTGATTATTTGGTGGATAACCCTTTCAAGAGCCTGGTCGATTTTCCTGTTTTGTACAATAACAGTATCATACATGAATCAAAAACAAATATGTTCACATATATACACACCCACACACGCACACATACAGTGAGGAAAAAAGTATTTAGTCAGCGACCAATAGTGCAAGCTTTCCCACTCAAAAAGATGAGAGAGGCCTGTAATTGACATCATAGGTAGAGCTCAACTATGAGAGTCAAAATGAGAAAACAAATCGAGAAAATCACCTTGTCTGATTTGACAAGATCAATTTGAGGGAATTTGGCCTCTCTCATCTTTTTAAGTGGGAGAACTTGCACAATTAGTCGCTGACTAAATACTTTTTCCCCACTGTACAGGTGCTTCTCACAAAATTAGAATTTAATCAAAAAGTTAATTTATTTCAGTTCTTCAATACAAAAAGTGAAACTCATATATAGAGTCATTACAAACAGAGTGATCTATTTCTATTAATGTTGATGATTATTGCTTACAGCCAATGAAAACCTAATAGTCATTATCTCAGTAAATTAGAATAATTAACAAAAAACACCTGTAAAGGCTTCATAAGCACTTAAAAAGGTCCCTTAGGCTGTTTCAGTGGGCTCCACAATAATGGGGGAAAACTGCTGACTTGACAGATGTCAGAAGGCAGTCATTGACACAATCCACAAAGAGGGTAAGCCACAAAAGGTGGCACAGTGGTTAGCACTGCAGCCTTGCAGCGCTGGGGTCCTGGGTTCTAATCCCACCCAGGACAACATCTGTAAAGAGTTTGTATGTTTGCGTGGGTTTCCTCCGGGTTCTCCGGTTTCCTCCCACATTCCAAAGACATACTGATAGGGATTCTAGATTGTGAGCCCCATCGGGGACAATGTGTGCAAAACTGTAAAGCGCTGCAGAATATGTTAGCGCTATATAAAAATAAAGATTATTATTATTATTATTATTATTATTATTATTATTATTATTAAAAGGTCATTGCTAAAGAAGCTGGCTGTTCACAGACTGCTGTATCCAAGCATATCAATGGAAAGTTGAGCGGGAGAAAAAGTGTGGTAGAAAAAGGTGCACAAGCAACCGGGATAACTGCAGCCTTGAATGGATTGTTAAGAAAAGGCCATTAAAAATTTTAGGGGAGATTCATAAGGAGTGCACTGCTGCTGGAGTCATTGCTTCAAGAGCCACCACACATAGACGTTTCCAGGACATGGGCTACAAGTGTCATATTTCTTGTGTCAAGCCACTCATGAGTCATCATGACCAATAGACAATGCCAGAATTGTCTTACCTGGGCCAAGGAGAAAAATAACTGGACTGTTGCTCAGTGGTCCAAGGTGGTGTTTTCAGATGAAAGTAAATTTTTCATTTCATTTGGAAATCAAAGTCCCAGAATCTGGAGGAAGAGTGGAGAGGCACAGAATCCAAGCTGCTTGAGGTCTAGTGTGAAGTTTTCACAATCATTGATAGTTTGGGGAACCATGTCATCTGCTCGTGTAGGTCCACTGTGTTTTATCAAGACTAAAGTCAGCACAGCCGTCTACCAGGAAATTTTAGAGCACTTCATGCTTCCCTCGGCCGACAAACTTTTTGGAGATGGAAATTTAGTTCTCCAGCAGGACTTGGCACCTGTCCACACTGCCGAAACTACCAATACCTGATTTAAAAACAACAGTATCACTGTGCTTGATGGCCAGCAAATGCACATGACCTTAACCCCATAGAAAATCTACGTAGAAGTTTCTTTCCACAAATAGACAAGCATCAGACCCATACTCTCTCTCACATTCCTGTGCTGTCCATCTTAATCCATAGATGGCCACAGCAGGCGAGGGGCTGTTCCCGAAGTCTGTAGTCTATGACCTTGTTATGGACGTCGTTGTCTTTGTACCATGGGAATCTGAGGTAGTTTCTGCTGTCTTCTCTCATGATAAAACAATGAAAAATATTTAGAGTTGAGAGTCCTCAGTGGTTGAACCACTGAGGACTCTCAACTCTAAATATTTTTCTATCCACTGGCTAACACGGTACCAAGATATATTTCTTTCCTGGATAAAACAATGAAACATTTGTTGAATGTCGGCCATTACTGCGACAGGTTCTTGCCTGAAGCGAATCAGTACACCTATAAGGCTGTTTAGATTAGACCCAGTGAGCAGCAGGCTATTTAGGGAGATGCCTTCATACTGAGCACTGGAGTCAAACACCACTCTTATTTGGTCGGGTTTGCGAGGATGGTAGACACCAAAGGATAGGAGATACCAGCATTCTTCACCTTCTTATAGCGGGGGTGCGGGTTCTGCGTAACCCCTGTGGAATATATTCTGCATGAAGTCAACAAAATGTTTCACCATCTCTGGCCTTCTCTTTAAGGTGCATTTTAGGGATGAAAACCTTGCCATTGCTTGTTGCAGATTATCAGGTAGCCTTGTTCTTGGAGAACGAAAAGGTAAAGGTGCTACCCAGCTTTTTGAATCGTCTTGGGCGAATTCTTTTTCCATCATCTTTATGAACTCTTTGTCCTCCCTTGCAGGTGCTAGCTGGTTGTCTTTTCTTGTAGAGTTGAAAACTGTTGACCCGAGGTCATCATTGTCGGACAGGAATATGTTTGTGTGGTCAGAGGTTTCTTTCTTCCACTTGTTATCGCTTATCTTCTCTTTCACCGAGTAATAATGCGGGCATGGTTGAAAGTAAGTGCTGCGACCATTTGGAAGGACATGAGTCTTAAATGAGGAAATCCTTGTGTGTCTCTTTATCTTTCCTATACAGACGTAGCCTATGATAACCCAGCCTAGGTCAAAGCGTTGAGCAAATGGAGCGTTGTGTGGCCCGTTGATTTGCTGACGTACCTTGTGTAGTCGCAGATTGTCTTTGCCAAGCAAGATCAGAATGTTTGCGCTGTTGTCGAGAGCTGGTATCGTGCCTGCCAAAGTCCTTAGATGAGGGTGATGGAGTGCAGCTTCTGGAGTTGGGATTTCCTCTCTGTTGGACGATATCTGGTTACCCTTACCCACTCTGGTCAAATGTATCTCCATATTGTTCTCAAGAGAAGACACCATGAGTCCACTGGCTCATCTCCCAGTGACCTCTGCAACACCACTGCAGGTGCCCGGGGTTAAAGTTTCCCTTTAAGTCAAACATATCAAAGAGTTCTGACCTTGCAAGTGACCAGTTGCTCTGATCGTCCAGGAAAACATACACTCTTGCGGTTTTCTCTGGTCGACCCTTGGGATACACATTCACCAGGCATATCTTCGCACATGACTTGTCCCAGGGGAATTCTCCGCAGACTTTTGTGCATGAAGAAAATATTGTTGTAGAACTCACTGTTTGAACAGCATCCTCCCGACCTTGCCTTGTGGTGGGGGAAGGTGTAAGCTGTGCAGTGTTAGATTGGGATGGATGGAGCGCTTGCAAATGCTCCTCACTGTCGCACTCCAAATACTTAGTAGATATTTTACAGTCCTTAGCAAAGTGTTCAGTAGAAGCGTAGCACCTGTAACATATCCCAAAGTTCTTCAGAAGCGCTTTGCGTTCCCGGAGTGGTTTCTTTCTGTAGCCGATGCACTTCTTTAAGGGGTGAGGTTTCTTGTGAATGGGACACATACGATTAGGATTCTCAACCTTCTCACCTTTGTTGCTCTTATCTTGTGATACTGTAGGTGTGGGAAGAACATTAAGGTACCTTCACACATAACGATATTGTTAACGATATCGTTGCTTTTTGTGACGTAGCAACGATATCGTTAATTAAATCGTTATGTGTGACAGCGACCAACGATCAGGCCCCTGCTGGGAGATCATTGGCCGCTGAATAAAGTCCAGAACTTTATTTCGTCGCTGGACTCCCTGGAGACATCGCTGGATCAGCGTGTGTGACACCGATCCAGCGATGTCTTCACTGGTAACCAGGGTAAACATCGGGTTACTAATCGCAGGGCCGCGCTTAGTAACCCGATGTTTACCCTGGTTACCAGCGTAAACGTCAAAAAAAAACAAACAGTACATACTTACCTACAGCCGTCTGTACTCCAGCGCTGTGCTCTGCACTCCTCCTGTACTGGCTGAGCGTCGGTCAGCCGGAAAGCAGAGCGGTGACGTCACCGCTCTGCTTTCCGGCCGCTGTGCTCACAGACAGTACAGGAGTGCAGAGCACAGCGCTGGAGGACAGACGGCTGTAGGTAAGTATGTACTGTTTGTTTTTTTTTACTTTTAGGATGGTAACCAGGGTAAACATCGGGTTACTAAGCGCGGCCCTGTGCTTAGTTACCCGATGTTTACCCTGGTTACCGGCATCGTTGGGTCGCTGGAGAGCTGTCTGTGTGACAGCTCTCCAGCGACCAAACAGCGACGCTGCAGCGATCCGGATCGTTGTCGGTATCGCTGCAGCGTCGCTTAATGTGAAGGGGCCTTTAGTCTTCTTGATGGACATTGGAGCTTGGCGGTTCCTGTAGTTAAGACGTGGACTCTCGTGTTTAGGAGATGAAACAGGGTCGCTGTGTTCTTCATAGGAAAAACTTGGATCAGTCTTACACTCTGCAATATTTTCGATGAACTCGCAGAAGTAGGAAAATGGAGGGAAGGAGACTTGGTTTTCCCTTTTGTATTTTGATCCAAGCATGGCCCACTTATTTTGGATATTGGACGGCAGCTTGGAAACTATTGGAGTTATCCCATGAGCAGTGTCCAGGTAGCTGAGGCCAGGCAGGTACGGGTCTGCTTTGGCCAGCTGAAGCTCTAACAGAAGGTCGCTGAGCTCTTGGAACCTTGTACTGTCCTTACTTGATACCTTTGGAAAATCCTCTAGTCGCTTGAACAGGGCCTTTTCTATGGCCTCAGGACTGCCTTAGCTTCTTTCTAGCCTCTTCCATGCAGCGGTGAGACCCGTGATAGGATTACTGATGTAGACAGATTTAAGTCTCTTGACCTGATCAGTGGATTGTGGCCCAAGCCACCTGATTAGCAGGTCTAGCTCTTCTGCGGCGGTGATGCCGAGGTCACTGATTGTGGTTTAAAAGGTACACTTCCAACCCCTGTAGTTCTCAGGTTTATCATCAGTAGTGTATAATTCATAGGTTTCGTCAAACTCAATCTGACAGGTGCCCCGCCCCTATCAAAGTGTATCAAAGTGTGTAACCCCTCCCCTCCTCCTGTCAGCCAGCTGTCCCTGAGGCTGGCTGATTTCCCCTTTTGATATCGTTTGATATACTTTAATTTGTTGTAGTTTTGATATTATTCCTCGTATTTTGTTTTTATACGTAGTCCGAGTTTGATTCTGTAAGCTGTGTTTTGAGAACTTATATAACACATGTTTATAATTATAGCCTAGTCGTGTATTTATTTTACACATGGTTTATAACACCTTTCTCATTTGTTTTATATTAGATTTTATACGTAGCCCGAGTTTGATTCTGCAAGCTGTGTTTTATTCAGTGTATTCATATAGTGGAGAACTTAAAGCTGTCTATTTGTTTTTGTAAATGGTGAACACTAACTAAATGGTGAACATTACCTAAATGTTTAGGTTAACTGCGGTTCAGAGGTTTATAACACCTAGGTCAATTGTTGTTGTATTTGCGTACCCAATAAATGTTTATTTTCACAAGCAGAAGAGGCAGCTTTTCTGTTTGTACATGTATTGTACCTGAAGGTTATTGCGGGTCATGTGCCCAGGCATTGGTTTTTATAACGCAGAATGTTTGAAATTTGCTTTCTCTTTTTTGTGTCCTGAAGATGGCATCTGAGAAGTTATTTAGCTGTTATCTGTGGGGCATTGTAAGCTGTGTTTATTCACAGTGTAGCAGATTTTCTCCTTGTGGCTGCCTTATATGCACAAACAGAAGAGTTACTGGACAACTTATTTCTGATATATATATATATATATATATATATATAAAATATGCACCAATGTTACAACACAAGCTATAATATGACCCAATGTTACAACACAAGTAAGAAGCGGCGTGTTTTATACGAATAAAGACCAAAGACACGATATTGTAAAAATGTAAAAAAATTTATTTCTCACAATAAAACAACATCTCAAAGACATTTCAATACTATAAAAAATTCTTACAGAATATAAAAAGTAAAAAACATTAAATAGTACAATGAACAATTACACTTCTTACAAAATAATTAATATAGCGTTACAAGGCGTGTACAGCATTTATCCAGTACATTCTTTACATCGTGAGCCACATGGCTTGTAGCATCGGTAGAGACCTTTTTTTTAGGTAGCAAAGTCCCACGTGTGGTACCTAATGACGGGGAATGTAAAGATTGAATTGTACGGGGAGCCGCAGCTAACTTCAGCGGTGTAGATACAGAGCGTGTCTCACTGTTGGTAATTTTTAATTCATCTAAAAGCTTCCTAGTAGCGGGGTTACCCACAACTGTAGACGGGATATTTAGCTCGGCCATAGCCTGCATAAATGAATCCCAACCCGGCGGTAAATTTCTACTGTTCAGAGCATGACTCTGCGTTGTACTACGTACCAAATCCAGTAAGTTAGACCCGGGTATTACGGATCCTTTGAAAATAAATTCAGCATTATTATTCCATGCTGTGACATTTTTATTCTGCAGCAACCTGTTTAGTAAAAATTCAGCATTCTTTTTATATCTTTGGTTTATATTATATTAGCTTTTTGTCATAGGTCAGGGATTTTTTGCACTTTATTAATATGCTGTTATTAGTCATTTAGGACTTATGTTATCATGTTTTTGCACTTTATTAATATGCTGACCACATATAGTATTTTTGATATCTCAAAAGGGTGTGACACATTCACATATATTATTCCAGCTTTCTTTAATTCTACATTATTTTAGCACATATTAATTTTACAGGGGCCTGTGCTGTCTATAATTTGACTCCTTTTTATTCAAAGACATCTAACATATACAGACTTTTAATGTTTTTGTGTAAAATCGCGGGCAGACAGGCACGAACACACACACACAACACAGAACCACACACAACAAACACACAGAACCCACACACACAACACATACAACACACACAAGAAATAGACATTTAGGACTTATTTATGATTAATATGCGATTATTAGTCATTTAGGACTTATGTTATCATGTTTTTGCACTTTATTAATATGCTGACCACATAGGTCAGGCACGAACACACACACACAACACAGAACTCACACACAACAAACACACATAACATACAATACACACACACAACACACACGACAAACATACACACACAACATACAGAACACATACAACACATGCGACACACACACAACAAATACACATGATTTTTTGCACTTTATTAATATGCGGGCCACATAGGTCAGTGATTTTTGCACTTTATTAATATGCGGTTATTAGTCATTTAGGACTTGTTATCATGTTTTTGCACTTTATTAGCATAATCAATTACTTATCACGGCCACTAGATGGCATAATATCATATTAATTATACATTGGGGTATACTTTTGAAAACTTACAAATTCATTGGAAATTTTTAAACCATTATTGCTTAGGCAAATACAGAATATAAAAAGTAAAAACATTAAATAGTACAAAAATGTTTTATTGTCAGAACTAATTGGAAATAAAGAACACATTTTAAGCTAACCGCACTCACTTTACACAATCAGAAAAAAGGAAACACACTTTAAGTTAGCTAACAGCATGATGCCGACAAATGCATCTTTGCGGAATCTGAACACAACACATACAACACACACGACAAGCATACACACACAACATACAGAGCACATACAACACATGCGACACACACAACAAACACACATAACATACAAAACACACACATCACATACAACACACACGACAAGCATACACACACAACATACAGAACACATACAACATATGCGACACACACACACAACACACACAACAAATACACATGATTTTTTGCACTTTATTAATATGCTGTTCACATATAGTATTTTTGATATCTCTTATTTCCCTGGTGTAAAATCTCGTTGATGGCTTACAAAGACATTTCAATACTATAAAAATTCTTACAGAATATAAAAATGGTTTACTGGCAGTACTATACTGCGACTGGCTTATTTTTATACAAATTCAGGCTGTTTGCTGATCCCCTTTCTGTATTTGCAAACCGTGCAATATATCTTTATAGAAATAACACTTCTGCACCCACGGGCGCTTCTCAGCCAATCAGGCATCCGGTACGCATCAGGCACTGTGAAATAATGCAAAAATACAGCTGTGTGCGGCTGGCTGCAGCAACATTTTGCTATTATAAGTTTATGGTTTGTAAAGAACACGCATCACATACAGAACTCACACACACACACACACACACACATATGAAAAATGACAATCATTGTATGTGATTTAAAAGACTTTAGTTAGATTTATCAGGGGTGATTTAGTTTGAAAGCACGCAGTTCCGCGGTAATGGCAGGTGTTGGACATGCATTTAACAGTCTTTCATATGTATCGCAGAAAGATTTTAGTCCCATCTGTGCGAGTTTGCTTTGAGCGTACTGCGCAGACATGTCAGTAAACATTTTGACATGGGCAGCATCCCACGAAGGACGACATGTGTAAGGTGTATGTACAGCAACTTTCTGCTTTCTATCTACATGGCGCCGGGATACGGCGCGTTTCTTTAGAGGTAATACAGGGGCAAAAACGCTAGAAGAGCCTGCAAGAGCAGTATCTGCAGATTGCACAGTCTGGCACACAGGTATATTGAGGGGGTCTATGGGTGACCACATACCCTCGGAGAGCTGTTCAATTTCTCTGTTTTCAGGAGTAACTTGTGGTATGGCGTCTGGGCTATTGGAGGGCCGTGTTATGCGGGTCCTAGCGTTCTGCGCTGCCCGTTTCTCTCTTGAAACGCACGTATATTTCTGATGTGAAATCTTGGGGCTTGGATTCCCGGGTTGTTTTGGTGCCGCGGAGCATTCATCACGATCCACAACACAGATGGGCGAAAGAGATGTTGCGCGCACCGCCGTATTAGCTCTTTGCGGTTGATTCTCTGCAGCGCCGTAATTACGCCGGTGCAAAACTCGTTGCTGAAGAGGCGACGTATCTAAAAGAAAAGATACAAGTGGCGGTTAGCCGCGAAACGGATCAAAATTGGAAAAGCTAAACGGCGACGCATAGCTATGATACTGCGTAATATTTGAAAAGTTAACGGGGTCAGCTACCCATGAAATCATTGTAACAATATTTACATAAACATGTATAGAGCAGACCAGATATATACTTACAAGTATGAAGCGGGAATTGTTCCACAACAGCTCCTGATTTAACGGGCGGCGCAATGCTCAAACTCGCAGAGGCGGGAATATTCTCTTTTTCAAGCTGTATTTTCCGGGCAACTAGATTAGCGGGTGTAAGTAAAAATATAACGATTAGCGAACATAGAATTGATTTTCTACACAAAACTACAGCATTGAGACGGTATATATATAATTTTCAAAAATGAATTTTCTGACAGTTAGCTAGCAGCTGTAAGTAAATAAGAGCATTACACAAAAGTGAGAATCGCCTGTATTCCAGGTGAACAGATACCTTTTCTATTCTTGAAACACCTGCGTAACGAGCTGCCGAGTCTTTTAGGCGCATCGGGTGGCGATGAAATTGCAGGTTTCTTGACATCTATGATCTCCACGTCGGAACCCAGCGTATCGCATGGTTCGGGAACACACCAGTTTTCAGGCATATCGTGCGATGTCTCCGTGTCAGTATCTGTATGAGAAATTGCGCGTAGTTCGTGTTTACATACAATGGATTAAAGCAACTGACGTAGTATAATATAGTTTTACGGCATAAACATATTTGCGGTGTAAATTAATATAGCAAGACTTATGCCGCTATATATTAATAATTCAGTATTATATTGGTGGCTACCGCTATTATCTATTGTATTACACAGATTAGAATGTAGAATGTTAGCCCGCAAGGCCTGGGTCCTCTGTATCAGTCCGTCATTGTTAGTTTGTTTACTGTATGTGCTATTTGTAACGTGTATGTAACCCCGTCTCATGTACAGCACCATGGAATCAGTGGTGCTATATAAATAAATAATAATAATATATATATTTAGCTTTCTTACATGTGATACATGAAAGATAAATATCTTTGTACCGTGTTACAATGAAATTTCTCCCTATCTAAAAGCAAAAAGGCGCGCCTAATTACCCATGATGAGGTGAAGAGCAGGGCCATTATCGGTTAGCGGCTCCACGGCTTCAATGCGCTCATAATTCTGCGTTATGAAATTATTGCGCCAATCGGGCGACATACACGGCTCTTAAATAAGAAAGAATGCGTGAATATATAATTAATATAAATTACTTATAATATAATGACTCAATCAGAATGAGTCAATACTCTGCACATTATACGCGGATAATACCTAGTTGTGTGCTTGCAAGA
Source organism: Ranitomeya imitator (assembly GCF_032444005.1). Taxonomy (NCBI): domain Eukaryota; kingdom Metazoa; phylum Chordata; class Amphibia; order Anura; family Dendrobatidae; genus Ranitomeya; species Ranitomeya imitator. The sequence goes on along the minus strand of NC_091286.1, from coordinate 404,561,196 downwards.
AGGGGGCTGCATTGATCGCGAGGGTATTGGGCGTCCATCTTAAATAAATAGGGGAAAAGTTTTATCTATAACTGCTCCGCCAATAAATACAGTTTAAAACTACGTTACAAAAATATGCGTTACAGGCAATGATAATATTATGCCGCAAATAAAACAGTAACACTTACTTTTTCAGAGAGTAGCGCCGCTGTTCAGAGGCCCAGAAAAATGTTGTTTAAGATTCTGCTTCTCAAGCTTGGAGGAACTATCCATGTATTTAAAGAGAAATTACCACCCACCGTGACCACACCTACAGGGAATCCGCATTATACGGCACCCGTGACTAATTGCTAACACATGTCAGATAGCAATGGTGGTTATGCCCCCGCCAATGCATCTAGCTGACAGTATAACACTAACTTATTAAACAAATAACATCCTTAATTATGGTTTTAGAGATGCATAGTTAAATATAATTAAGCAATTGCGAATAATAAGCCAACTGTCTTATATACTTACATTTAGAATAGCTCTTCTTTTAGTCTAGTCTGGCTTCTGGTGGATGTCTGCTGTACTATAGTGGTACAGCCAGCTGTATTTATCCTGAGTGTCAGAAAACAAGCTAGCTGTTAACACCCAGAAACACACCCAGTTACGACCCACCGAACGCCTTCTGTTAACACCCAGAACACAACCATACATGCAATTAATGCATGTATTAACTCAGTATTATACGCGTATAATGTGCAGAGTATTGACTCATTCTGATTGAGTCATTATATTATAAGTAATTTATATTAATTATATATTCACGCATTCTTTCTTATTTAAGAGCCGTGTATGTCGCCCGATTGGCGCAATAATTTCATAACGCAGAATTATGAGCGCATTGAAGCCGTGGAGCCGCTAACCGATAATGGCCCTGCTCTTCACCTCATCATGGGTAATTAGGCGCGCCTTTTTGCTTTTAGATAGGGAGAAATTTCATTGTAACACGGTACAAAGATATTTATCTTTCATGTATCACATGTAAGAAAGCTAAATATATATATTATTATTATTTATTTATATAGCACCACTGATTCCATGGTGCTGTACATGAGACGGGGTTACATACACGTTACAAATAGCACATACAGTAAACAAACTAACAATGACGGACTGATACAGAGGACCCAGGCCTTGCGGGCTAACATTCTACATTCTAATCTGTGTAATACAATAGATAATAGCGGTAGCCACCAATATAATACTGAATTATTAATATATAGCGGCATAAGTCTTGCTATATTAATTTACACCGCAAATATGTTTATGCCGTAAAACTATATTATACTACGTCAGTTGCTTTAATCCTTTGTATGTAAACACGAACTACGCGCAATTTCTCATACAGATACTGACACGGAGACATCGCACGATATGCCTGAAAACTGGTGTGTTCCCGAACCATGCGATACGCTGGGTTCCGACGTGGAGATCATAGATGTCAAGAACCCTGCAATTTCATCGCCACCCGATGCGCCTAAAAGACGCGGCAGCTCGTTACGCAGGTGTTTCAAGAATAGAAAAGGTATCTGTTCACCTGGAATACAGGCGATTCTCACTTTTGTGTAATGCTCTTATTTACTTACAGCTGCTAGCTAACTGTCAGAAAATTCATTTTTGAAAATTATATATATACTAGATGGCAGCCCGATTCTAAAGAATCGGGAGTCTAGAATCTATATATACTTTATTTATTCAAATGTAAGAATAATACAATTAATAAATAATAGTAAGAAAGAACAAAAATAATAGGCAGTATATGGAGAAAACACCAAACAAAAGTTCAAAATTGGTGTGAAAATGTCACTGAACCACTTCACAACTAAATATATATAGTTTTGGTAAATGGTATTATCATTTTTTTGACGAAATTCGGCAGGAGCTTGAAGAGCAACGTCACTGGGCCCGCCTCCACGCAGTAGAAACTTGCTGTGAGGTAAAAATTCAAAAATCACACCAAAATGGCGGGCGGAGTGTGTCACAGTACGGCACGTTTCTGATTGGTCGATCGCAGCAGGCGGCAACCAATCAGACACTGGACACTGTTGACGTCACTTATCTCCGGACATTAGCTCCGGACAGGAAGTTGGCACAAATTGCAGGAAGTAGTATTCTAGGCAATTATATATTAGATATACCGTCTCAATGCTGCAGTTTTGTGTAGAAAATCAATTCTATGTTCGCTAATCGTTATATTTTTACTTACACCCGCTAATCTAGTTGCCCGGAAAATACAGCTTGAAAAAGAGAATATTCCCGCCTCTGCGAGTTTGAGCATTGTGCCGCCCGTTAAATCAGGAGCTGTTGTGGAACAATTCCCGCTTCATACTTGTAAGTATATATCTGGTCTGCTCTATACATGTTTATGTAAATATTGTTACAATGATTTCATGGGTAGCTGACCCCGTTAACTTTTCAAATATTACGCAGTATCATAGCTATGCGTCGCCGTTTAGCTTTTCCAATTTTGATCCGTTTCGCGGCTAACCGCCACTTGTATCTTTTCTTTTAGATACGTCGCCTCTTCAGCAACGAGTTTTGCACCGGCGTAATTACGGCGCTGCAGAGAATCAACCGCAAAGAGCTAATACGGCGGTGCGCGCAACATCTTTCGCCCATCTGTGTTGTGGATCGTGATGAATGCTCCGCGGCACCAAAACAACCCGGGAATCCTAGCCCCAAGATTTCACAGCAGAAATATACGCGCGTTTCAAGAGAGAAACGGGCAGCGCAGAACGCTAGGACCCGCATAACACGGCCCTCCAATAGCCCAGACGCCATACCACAAGTTACTCCTGAAAACAGAGAAATTGAACAGCTCTCCGAGGGTATGTGGTCACCCATAGACCCCCTCAATATACCTGTGTGCCAGACTGTGCAATCTGCAGATACTGCTCTTGCAGGCTCTTCTAGCGTTTTTGCCCCTGTATTACCTCTAAAGAAACGCGCCGTATCCCGGCGCCGTGTAGATAGAAAGCAGAAAGTTGCTGTACATACACCTTACACATGTCGTCCTTCGTGGGATGCTGCCCATGTCAAAATGTTTACTGACATGTCTGCGCAGTACGCTCAAAGCAAACTCGCACAGATGGGACTAAAATCTTTCTGCGATACATATGAAAGACTGTTAAATGCATGTCCAACACCTGCCATTACCGCGGAACTGCGTGCTTTCAAACTAAATCACCCCTGATAAATCTAACTAAAGTCTTTTAAATCACATACAATGATTGTGATTTTTCATATGTGCGTGTTGTGTGTGTGTGTGAGTTCTGTATGTGATGCGTGTTCTTTACAAACCATAAACTTATAATAGCAAAATGTTGCTGCAGCCAGCCGCACACAGCTGTATTTTTGCATTATTTCACAGTGCCTGATGCGTACCGGATGCCTGATTGGCTGAGAAGCGCCCGTGGGTGCAGAAGTGTTATTTCTATAAAGATATATTGCACGGTTTGCAAATACAGAAAGGGGATCAGCAAACAGCCTGAATTTGTACAAAAATAAGCCAGTCGCAGTATAGTACTGCCAGTAAACCATTTTTATATTCTGTAAGAATTTTTATAGTATTGAAATGTCTTTGTAAGCCATCAACGAGATTTTACACCAGGGAAATAAGAGATATCAAAAATACTATATGTGAACAGCATATTAATAAAGTGCAAAAAATCATGTGTATTTGTTGTGTGTGTTTGTTGTGTGTGTCGCATGTGTTGTATGTGCTCTGTATGTTGTGTGTGTATGCTTGTCGTGTGTGTTGTATGTGTTGTGTTCAGATTCCGCAAAGATGCATTTGTCGGCATCATGCTGTTAGCTAACTTAAAGTGTGTTTCCTTTTTTCTGATTGTGTAAAGTGAGTGCGGTTAGCTTAAAATGTGTTCTTTATTTCCAATTAGTTCTGACAATAAAACATTTTTGTACTATTTAATGTTTTTACTTTTTATATTCTGTATTTGCCTAAGCAATAATGGTTTAAAAATTTCCAATGAATTTGTAAGTTTTCAAAAGTATACCCCAATGTATAATTAATATGATATTATGCCATCTAGTGGCCGTGATAAGTAATTGATTATGCTAATAAAGTGCAAAAACATGATAACATAAGTCCTAAATGACTAATAACCGCATATTAATCATAAATAAGTCCTAAATGTTTATTTCTTGTGTGTGTGTGTGTGTGTGTGTGTGTGTGTGTGTGTGTGTGTGTGTGTGTGTTCGTGCCTGTCTGCCCGCGATTTTACACAAAAACATTAAAAGTCTGTATATGTTAGATGTCTTTGAATAAAAAGGAGTAAAATTATAGACAGCACAGGCCCCTGTAAAATTAATATGTGCTAAAATAATGTAGAATTAAAGAAAGCTGGAATATTATATGTGAATGTGTCACACCCTTTTGAGATATCAAAAATACTATATGTGGTCAGCATATTAATAAAGTGCAAAAACATGATAACATAAGTCCTAAATGACTAATAACAGCATATTAATAAAGTGCAAAAAATCCCTGACCTATGACAAAAAGCTAATATAATATAAACCAAAGATATAAAAAGAATGCTGAATTTTTACTAAACAGGTTGCTGCAGAATAAAAATGTCACAGCATGGAATAATAATGCTGAATTTATTTTCAAAGGATCCGTAATACCCGGGTCTAACTTACTGGATTTGGTACGTAGTACAACGCAGAGTCATGCTCTGAACAGTAGAAATTTACTGCCGGGTTGGGATTCATTTATGCAGGCTATGGCCGAGCTAAATATGCCGTCTACAGTTGTGGGTAACCCCGCTACTAGGAAGCTTTTAGATGAATTAAAAATTACCAACAGTGAGACACGCTCTGTATCTACACCGCTGAAGTTAGCGGCGGCTCCCCGTACAATTCAATCTTTACATTCCCCGTCATTAGGTACCACACGTGGGACTTTGCTACCTAAAAAAAAGGTCTCTACCGATGCTACAAACCATGTGGCTCACGATGTAAAGAATGTACTGGATAAATGCTGTACACGCCTTGTAACGCTATATTAATTATTTTGTAAGAAGTGTAATTGTTCATTGTACTATTTAATGTTTTTTACTTTTTATATTCTGTAAGAATTTTTTATAGTATTGAAATGTCTTTGAGATGTTGTTTTATTGTGAGAAATAAATTTTTTTACATTTTTACAATATCGTGTCTTTGGTTTTTATTCGTATAAAACACGCCGCTTCTTACTTGTGTTGTAACATTGGGTCATATTATAGCTTGTGTTGTAACATTGGTGCATAATATATATATATATATATCAGAAATAAGTTGTCCAGTAACTCTTCTGTTTGTGTATATAAGGCAGCCACAAGGAGAAAATCTGCTACACTGTGAATAAACACAGCTTACAATGCCCCACAGATAACAGCTAAATAACTTCTCAGATGCCATCTTCAGGACACAAAAAAGAGAAAGCAAATATCAAACATTCTGCGTTATAAAAACCAATGCCTGGGCACATGACCCGCAATAACCTTCAGGTACAATACATGTACAAACAGAAAAGCTGCCTCTTCTGCTTGTGAAAATAAACATTTATTGGGTACGCAAATACAACAACAATTGACCTAGGTGTTATAAACCTCTGAACCGCAGTTAACCTAAACATTTAGGTAATGTTCACCATTTAGTTAGTGTTCATCATTTACAAAAACAAATAGACAGCTTTAAGTTCTCCACTATATGAATACACTGAATAAAACACAGCTTGCAGAATCAAACTCGGGCTACGTATAAAATCTAATATAAAACAAATGAGAAAGGTGTTATAAACCACGTGTAAAATAAATACACGACTAGGCTATAATTATAAACATGTGTTATATAAGTTCTCAAAACACAGCTTACAGAATCAAACTCGGACTACGTATAAAAACAAAATACGAGGAATAATATCAAAACTACAACAAATTAAAGTATATCAAACGATATCAAAAGGGGAAATCAGCCAGCCTCAGGGACAGCTGGCTGACAGGAGGAGGGGAGGGGTTACACACTTTGATACACTTTGATAGGGGCGGGGCACCTGTCAGATTGAGTTTGACGAAACCTATGAATTATACACTACTATCATCAAACTTTGTAAGACCAGTCTTAGTTAGATGACGCCGAATCATGTACCTTGCAAAGCCAGTCATATCAGCATTCTCCGATTTTGGGAGGACCGTTGCTGGCTGAGTAGCATTGTTCATACAGTCTGTGCTTTGACCAGGGAATGCAGGAACATATGGGGGCTGCGTAGGTGTTCAGTCCATTAACTGGCTTAATGAGCTTAGTTTCTGCCACACATGGGACTGGAATTTTGAGACTGACCGGAGTGTGGTGACTTGCCTGCATATTGGCCTGCACATATGTTTCTATGTATAAGGTTTGGTGCGGTGCAGGTTTCCGGTACATTCCGGTGCATAGAGGAGGATCAGGATGCAGGGTTGGCAGCGTATTGTACTGACCTTGGGTGCAGGATGCAGGTAAACACTCTGTGTCCTGTTGTCTCAGGGGAGCATCTGTGCGGTCAGGAAGGATTGCAGGAGCAGGGGGAGTGCTGTATTGGCTTTGTACATAATCTCTAGTACACTTAAGAGGGTCTCTAGTATCAAAATCACTTAAATTGACACTGTCTCTTTGGCTCCCACTGATGACTTGTTCCAGGACCTTTAACCTTGCCATGGCTGCGGCGTGTTCGCATTCCTTCTCTAGGGCCAATATTTCTGTCCTTTTTTTCATCTCTAGCGCCTCGGTTTCTGCCTTTCTTTTCTTCTCTAGGGTCTCTGTTTCGGCTGCCTCTATTTCCATGTCAGTTTTCTTTTGAGCGAAGGCAGCTTGTATTTTTGTGGCCTCAGCTTCTGCACGTGCTCTTACGAGTTGTTCGCTGAGGGTTGAGGATTTTGAAGAGCGTGACTTAGATGATCGCTTTGACTGTCTGGCTGAGCCGGAAATACAAGATGACATCTCGGTTATTAGCGCGATTCTTGCCTCTGTCTTGGCTTTTATATCGCGCACCATGCTTTCTCAGAGCTAAGTTGTTGGAAATCTTGCAGCTCTTTGCAGGGAATTTACGGGTTAAGTCTCTGTACACAGAGGTGCACTGATCTGCAATTTCTGCATACAGTTGATAATCTGTACACGGTTGTGCAAGGGTTCCCTCTGGTGATCGTTCGAGAGAAGCAGGCTGAGACAGGCTGTCTATGTGACTCAGCAATTTTTGCCATTGCTCTGCTATGGCACGGAGAAGATCATGTTTACTAGATTCTCCCTTACGTTCCACATGGGCTTTGTGGGACGTCTAGCCTTTTCACTAGATGGTGGATCAAGTTCTATGCACTCTTCCTCTAACAATGGGTCTGGCAGAGACCGTGTAGACATTCCTTCAGCCATCCAGATTCACAGGGAGAAGGGGAGCTCAGCTGTATAGTCTCTTATATGCTGAGAGTGTATGCTCTGCAGGAAGTACTGTAGCTTTATAGAAGCTGTTGGTGGCTTTACAGATGAATCTGGTAAGTCTTTTTTACTATTCTGTCCCCGGGGCCTGTGGCTGCAAATATGGCTCTGTGAGATGCTGAATCTCTTCATCCTACTTACAATTGGCGACGTTCGCAGATAGCTTAACTCAGCTGCAGGCATACATGTTATGAAGAATCCAGAAGAGACTTTGATTTCTTTAAGAATTCTTGTTGAATGCATACAATCAGCAGCAGGTAAAAAAGACTTTCTTCAGACAGGCTGAAAGCACATGTGGCTCTAATGAAGCCAAGATGGAGACTGAGACACAGGGAGAAGAAGAAGGAAGTGACATGACACGCAGCAGAGGGAGACAGAAGGGACAAACTTCATGGAAAGGGAGGATTTCAGCTATGCAACACACAGGAACACATAGCAACAATAAACAATATGAGAGACTGCAATACAGCATGGAAAATGTACATGACAGTCTGTAAAATTTCACATTCATGGGATATAACAAGTTTCAGTTTTTGCATTGAAGAATTGAAATAAAAATTTAACTTTTTGATGATATTCTAATTTTGTGAGACACACCTGAATATACATATTGTAGCGTTTCACCCGCTACGGGTCTAGGGGACACTCGCTTACGTGCGGCGGGTGACACTCAGGAGACACGTTTCTTTAGAAGTTCTCAGGTTTATTGCTCCATAAACCACATAACAGTGTGAACCACAGGTAAACAAACAGTCTTTAGCTCAGGAAAGGAAAATACAAAAGTCCAGTCCTTCAGGCTCAGTCCTGCAGCCTTAACACACTTTGGAGGCATTCTCCTCCACACACACAGACTCCTGTCTGTAGTGTCCCATCTGGACACAGGGACCTCTGTCCACCGTGACAGATTCCCAAACACTCTCTTACCATGTGCTACACATCTCCATTAAGTAGCCTGAAACCACACCCATTGGTGAAGTAACGTCACATGATTAGACATGTGGCTATGACATCACCACAGGTCCTGAAACAAACACAAATAGGCATGGTTATGCCCCTTACCCAGGGGTGAGGTATATGGGTAGCCAGACCCTCCCATCTCTCATAGCTACCCGTAACCCGGACCCAAACATCCTAAACAATTCCTTATTGTCTTATGTGTATTAAACAAAACACTCCGGGTTACATCACAGCGGCAAGCCTTCTCTGTGATAAATACCTCCCATCGACTATACAAGCTTTAGCCATGCTACATACCTCCCCCCTCTGCCTAAAGCCGTGGGGCTTGGCACTTGTCCTAAACCGACTAGAGACCCCTCTCAGTCGTCCCTGACAGTCAAACCGTCCGTTTAAGTCAGGGCCTGTCATTGAACCCTTTCGTCGGCATTAGTCATCCCTTTCGGTCAGATCCCTTAATAACGATGACCCCTTGTCATCTCGTCTGCTACAGGATCTCCTGCTTAGGTCACTTAACCCTGAGCTAACTGAGGCATCACTGCTTCTACCCGTTTCATCAGGCCACCTTCTCCCATGGTTTTTATTGCCTGGAGAGCAATCCATCCACTTTTCTCTATGTCCCCTGCTAGCTTCCGCTTGAGGACTTCTGGTCTTACGCAAACTTCTTCGCATCTCTGGCAGCTGTCTATTAACTTGCCATCTCTCAAGTCTCAGCTGCTCTACCTCCCTTAGGTATGCCATGCGATATTCCAGGAGCATGCGGATATTCCTGAGACTCTCTCTGGATCCGACAACCAGGAACGGAACCATCCCATCTTCACCCAAGACCTGGACCTCTTCATCAGCGGGTATCCTCAGTCTCTTCAGACCGGATTTATCCACCATCTCCTGCATCACTCTCCCAAGTTTCCCAATGACTTTCGCCACCAGACCTTTAGGTACTTGGACTGTGTCTTCCACTAAGCCCAGCCGACTAAGAGCTTTCCTTTCACGCTCCAAACGTCGAATGGCTTCATCATTCTTCAAAATGATCTTCTGCTTTGTACGGAGGCAGTGTAGGTGCATATCCCTCAGGACAGCCACCCGCTTCACTGTGACTTCCATAGTCGACAGTATCACCAACTGTTTAGTCTCTGGTGCCCAGTGCACACTACATGCTTCCACCGCTTTTCTAAAGGCCTCATGCACACCTTCACCGGTACAGGCTCCTTGCACATCCTCGGGTACATCTATCACACTCTTGAAGAGCGGGGTCTCACTCTCTTCATGGACGGACGGCTCCTGTTCTTCTATGGACCTTTCCATTAAGACATCTGCCATGACCGGGTGACTGTCTTGTTCTGCCTTTACCGCGAGCTCTTCCTCAGTTTTACCCTTCTCAACAACCTTTGCCAAGATGGGTATCGGCAGCTCCGCCTTGTTATCACTCGGGGATGACTGCTGTACGTCTCGGACCCGTAACTTCTCCTTTGACAGAAGACTTCTTACTGCTTCTCGGAGCACTACCACATTTTCGTCTAAGGCCTTATTCTCACTGTGCCACACTGTCAGGTGACCTCTGAGCTCAGAGACCTCCTTCTCCATCTCATCCAACCTGTGCTCCGCCATTTGTCTCAGGGCCTTTTCTTGTTCGAGAGACTCTTTGAGCAGCTCTATCTCGCTTCTCCCATCCTCCGGATTGGTGGAGCAGGCATCACTTGAGGAGGTATCTAATTCAGGCACCACTTCTTTGGTGGCCACCTCCACTTCTGCACCCTCAGACTTTGCACTGTCAGCGTCAACCCTCTCTGGGGTCTTAGCGGTGACATCCTTTGGTTCGTCCCGTTCCCCTGGGACTTTAAAGTACTCCAGACACTTCAAGTCCTCAGCACCAGATTTTCTGGAGCCTTCACCCTCTTCCGTCACATCTTCACAAGGTGCAACTGGTTCAGCCCCTTTGCCTTTTCTATGTCTCCGGCGACGGGAGGAAGACTTGCCAGCGGAACCTGAGTCAGCCTTACTGCACTCTTTTCCACTGGTGTCATCATCTGAATGGAAGTCACCACCACCCAATTGGTCTTCCTGGAACCGACAGTCCCCACTTAAACAGGTCACAATTTCTGGCATGGCTGTCACTGCCATCCTGTCTTCACCCTGTGGAGCCCTGTCGTTCCCCTGTGTCAGTATTTCTGATACCGGTACATCATACTCAGTTGTAGCACTTGTTACTGGCCTTGTCATGTCACAGTCACCCTTGGAGTCTGTCACACCCCACAATAAGGCGACCCCCCAAGTCACACTCTAACTGGGTGTCAGCTCCACTCTGTTTAACCACCACATCCTTATCTACCAGTTCATTACCAGTCACACTGTCGCACACTTCAGGTGACGTCAGGTCAGTAAGTTCGGCAGACGCACGGTTTCCTCTGGTCGCCCTTATACCTGACCCATCAGTGTTGGGAGGTGTTTCTGCCAATGTTGTCTCACCAAGTTGGGCCCGTTCACCATTTTCTTTGGGCATGTCCAGCTTAGGTCTGTCCACACTAGGGGGCGCATTCACAACATTACTACCTCCCATACACATAATTTCCACAAACACTTCACCTTTTTCCCACCAGTCCCACAGTGCTTCCAAATCTTGTCCTATTACCATAGGACACGGCAAGTTCGGGACTACAGCCACCTCATGGTATGTGGAAACATCAGCTGCGACAATGTAGAGAGTGGCTACCTGAAGACCTTTAGCGTCCCCACTTATGCCACTAATTTTCGCCTTTGTCCCAGGTGACACAGAACTTCCTGGAAGGGTCCTCAGCAAAGACGCTTCCCTCCCCGGGTCTAACAACCCCCGCACACGCTCTCCATCCAGCCAAAAAGGACACAGTCGTGATTCGTCACTGATCGGCTCCCCTTTTTTTGGTTCCGCCCCCTTTTGGGCAAGTGCTCTGTTTTTTGACACCACCCCTGTTCGGGTTACAGCCCCCTTTTGGGATTCCACCCCTTTTTGGGCTACTACCCCTATCTGGGTTACCGCCCCTTTTTGGGACTCCACCCCCTTTTGGGCAACCATCCCCGTTTGGGTCCCCGCCCACTTTTAGGGACACTCCCTTCCCTGGGGTACACTCTGTGGACTTCCCCACGGCACTCAGGCCCCAGTTCGCACAGTACACCACTTAGTTTCTGGGCCTGTACTGGCCCTTTAAGAGTCTGCAAAGAGAAAAAAAAAAATTTTTTTTTTTCTTTTTTTCAACACTTCACCAGCTCCTGCTGGCAATCACAAGCCGCTTCTGCTGAACCTCTTGCTGCAACTGCAGCCGCACTCCACAATGCCCTGTACAGCTCCACCGCAGACTTCGTGGACCCGCCGATCCACCGCAAGCCCCTTGTCACCTTCGTAACCCCGCCGAGTTACAGCAAGACGCTTGTCACCTTCGTAACCCCTCCGAGTTACAACACAAACTTCGTGACCTCACCGAGCCACAGCAAGCTGACTTTCAGGAAAAAAAATTCACAGTCTTTCACCGACGCTGGTCAGAACAACACAGACACTGGTCTGTTTCACACCCGGCTTTACAGCCCAAACACAATTTTCACTGACTCCAGTCAGTATCACACGGTTTTCAGACCGTTACCCGTTGGCAGCTTCACGGGCTCCTGAACACCCCTCAGCCTCAGAGATGCCCAGACGCACTGTCTCTGTTTTCTTCCAGTCTGACCCCGGTCAGTACACACGGACACCTGTCCGTTACCTGTTGGTGCCGGCCACACAGTTTCCCGGATCCCTCTTCTCCTCAGAGGTATCCCAAAACAACAGTTCTCACTGATCCCGATCAGTATTTACTCACGGTTTTCAAGACCGTCCACTCCTCTGGCTCAGACCAGCCAGCGCTGCAACACGTGCTCCTTGGATCGTTGCCCGCAGTCTAAAACACCAATTGTAGCGTTTCACTCGCTACGGGTCTAGGGGACATTCGCTTACGTGCGGCGGGTGACACTCAGGAGACACGTTTCTTTAGAAGTTCTCAGGTTTATTGCTCCATAAACCACATAACAGTGTGAACCACAGGTAAACAAACAGTCTTTAGCTCAGGAAAGGAAAATACAAAAGTCCAGTCCTTCAGGCTCAGTCCTGCAGCCTTAACACACTTTGGAGGCATTCTCCTCCACACACACAGACTCCTGTCTGTAGTGTCCCATCTGGACACAGGGACCTCTGTCCACCGTGACAGATTCCCAAACACTCTCTTACCATGTGCTACACATCTCCATTAAGTAGCCTGAAACCACACCCATTGGTGAAGTAACGTCACATGATTAGACATGTGGCTATGACATCACCACAGGTCCTGAAACAAACACAAATAGGCATGGTTATGCCCCTTACCCAGGGGTGAGGTATATGGGTAGCCAGACCCTCCCATCTCTCATAGCTACCCGTAACCCGGACCCAAACATCCTAAACAATTCCTTATTGCCTTATGTGTAGTAAACAAAACACTTCGGGTTACATCACAGCGGCAAGCCTTCTCTGTGATACATACCTCCCATCGACTATACAAGCTTTAGCCATGCTACAATATATACCGTATTTTTCCGGACTATAAGACGCACGGACCTTAAGACGCACTCAAATGTGGTGTGTTGTGGCCTGGTGTCCACAGTGAGCAGAGCCGAGTGCATCATTGGTTTTCCTGAAGCCGAGGGCCACCGAGATCTCAATCTGCACACACGAGGCCTCTGGTGCTCATTTTCTGGAAGCTGAGGGCCACCGAGATCTCAATCTGCGCAAGTGCGGCCTCTGTCAGCCAGTTTCTTGAAGCCCACAGCCTCAAGAAAATGGAGCGCGAGAGGCCCAGCCAAGATCTCAATCTGAACACGCACTGCCTTCGGCAGCCCATGGCTTCAGGAAGAAGGCCGCAAGGAAACAAATGATGCACTCCACACTGCTCACTATCAACATCGAGCTTCAGCATCGCCACACTTCTGCTGCCGCTGGTTCCCTAAGGAAGGGGCGCTGCTACGCCACTGCCGCAACCCCCCGGTAAACTTGCGTTCAGACTGTAAGACGCACACCCCATTTTCCTGCCAACTTTTTTTGGGAAAAAATGCATCTTATAGTCCGAAAAATACAGTACATGCACACACGTACATACACTCAATTAAACATATGTACACACATACACATAAATAATGTGATAGGGTCACTTGAGCCATGTGTGAGGGGATATATGTGTCACAAAGGTTATTATCTTGCGTTATGTGAAAGCCATACAATTTACTCCAGCCTGATAGGTGCTAAGAGTAAGTCAGTTGTTCCTAGGGCCTGGCTTTCATGTGATCAGGTAATAGATGGGAAGGATGCCTACGCACCATATCTCATCCTCAAAGGGTGTGGCGAGGATGTTAAATGTCCAACCAGTGATTTTTTTTTATGTCTGTGTTGTGTGGAGGAAAGGAAGCCTCCAGACTAAAACTCCTGCGAGAGCTGCCATATATATTGTCCCAGAAGTGCTGGGCAGGACTTTATATGAACGTTTTACTTTTATTTGAGCCAGAAAGGTTATTTTCTGTTACCAGTTTGGGTTTTTAGTTTATGACACAATAAAACACCCAGAGTCTTTAACCCCTTTCTGACCTCGGATGGGATAGTTCGACTGAGGTCAGATCCCTTGCTTTGATGTGGGCTCCGGTGGTAAGCCCACATCAAAGCTGTGACATGTCAGCTGTTTTGAACAGCTGACATGTGCGTGCAATAGCGGTGAGTGGAATCGCAATCCACCCGCTGCTATTAACTAGTTAAATGCCGCTGTCATACGCTGACAGTGGCATTTAACTACCGCTTCCGACCGCGCGGCCGGAAATGCGCTCATCGCCGACCCCATCACATGATTGGGGGTCAACAATGCGTCGCCATAACAACCAGAGGTCTCCTTGAGACCTCTATGGTTGTTGATGCCGGCTTGCTGTGAGCGCCACCCTATGGTCGGCGTTCATAGCAGGCCTGTAATTCTACTACATAGAGTCGATCTATGCTTCGCCTCTATGTAGCAGAACCGATCCAGTTGTGTCAGCTGCTAGCCTCCCATAAAGGCTATTGAAGCATGTCAAAAGAAAAAAAATGTTTAAAAAAATATGAAATAAATTAAAAAAATATAAAAGTTTAAATCACACCCCTTTTGCCCCATTCAAAATAAAACAATAAAAATAAAATATACACATATTTGGTATCGCCGCATTCAGAATCGCCTGATCTATCAATTAAAAAAAAAAAGATTAACCTGATCGCTAAACGGCGTAGCGAGAAAAAAATTTGAAACGCCCGAATTACTTTTTTTGGTTGGCACAACATTGCATTAAAATGCAATAACGGGAGATGAAAAGAATGTATCTGCGCCAAAATGGTATCACTAAAAACGTCAGCTCGGTGCACAAAAAATAAGCCCTCACCCGACCCCAAATCACGAAAAATGGAGACGCTATGGGTATTGGAAAATAGCGTAATTTTTTTTTAGCAAAGTTTGGAATTTTTTTTCACCACTTAGATAAAAAATAACCTAGACATGTTTGGTGTCTATGAACTTGTAATGACCTGGAGAATCATAATGGCAGGTCTGTTTTAGCATTTAATGAACCTAGCAAAAAATCCAAACAAAAAAACATGCATGGGATTCACCTGCACTTGGAATTTTTTTCCCGTTTTCTAGTATATGACATGATGGTAAAACCAATGATGTCGTTCAAAAGTACAACTTGTCCCGCAAAAAATAAGCCCACACATCTCCATATTTATGGAAAAATAAAAAAGTTATGGCTCCAGGAAGGAGGGGAGCAAAAAACGAGCATGGAAAAACGAAAAATCCCAAGGTCATGAAGGGGTTAACCAATCATGTTCCTGTGTCTACTTCGAGGAGCAGCTAATTGAACCAATCTTCCACAATAGACACACACATACTATATACATGCACACACACATAAATATACATTCATAAATACATACACACACATGCATAAACTCACATACACACACACACATACACATGCATACACATGTACACTTCACTGGCCCTGGGCGAAAGAATCTCATTGGGCCCCTTTAACACATACCACGATTCATGATGCACAGATACAGCAGAGAAATATACAGTAGGTATAGTACAATGTCAAAGATTTCACTTTTTACATTAAATGAGTGATATGTATTGGAACTTCTTCAATGCTATACAGCAGAGGGGATTCAGGTGATCAAGAGTCCACATGTTCAGGGTTTCAGTACCTGTAGTATTAGAGGTAATGCTGACGTCATCCGCCTGCGCGACTATCTCAGGCCTGTCACACATGTCCAGATAATTCCAGTACCGGAAAAATCGGTACCGGAATTCTCCGTGTCCATGTGCTTACGTAGCACATCAGTGTGGCACACGTGCGGCAGCCGTGTGCCGCCCGTGTGCCAATGAGGACCACACGGACCGTGCAGGAGACAGCGCTACAGTTAAGCACTGTCCCCTGCGTGCGGTGCTGAAGCCGGTATTCATCCCTTCTTCCCAGCAGCGTTCGCTGGAGAGAAGGAATGAATAATCTTTTTTTTATTTTTTCCCTTAAAAATAAAGTTTGTGCGTCCCCTCCCGCCTCCCATCCCCCGCTTGCCAGGAAATGCTCACCGACACCCAGCTCCAGCGATGTCTCCTCACTGCGCATATTCCTCACTGTAATGAGCGGGACCACGTGACCGCTCACACAGCACAGCCTGCAGCCGCTGAGAGGAGACATCGCTGGAGCTGGGTGTCGGTTAGTATTTCCTTGCAAGCGGGGGGGCGCACAGGGGATGGGAGGCGGGAGGGGACGCACAAACTTTATTTTTAAGGGGAAAGAAAAAAAAAGATTATTCATTCCTTCTCTCCAGCGAACACTGCTGGGAAGAAGGGATGAATTCCGGCTTCAGCACCACATGCGGGGAGGACAGCGCTTACAGTAGCGCTGTCTCCTGCACGGCACACGGACTGCACACGGACAGGATCCGTGTGCGGTACGTGTTTTACACGGACCCATTGACTTTGATGGGTCCGTCTGATCCGTGCGTTCCCACGAACACTGACATGTCTCCGTGTTTTTCAAACGGACACGCGGTCCGTAAAAACATGCTGACATGTGCAGAGACACATTGATTTTAATGTGTCTACGTGAGTCAGTGTCTCCGGTACGTGAGGAAACTGTCACCTCACGTACCAGAGCCACTGACGTGTGAAACCGGCCTCAGACAGAGTGCGGGAAGGAAGCAGAGGACGGATCCTTGCAGCTCTGCTGTCATTTTCTCCTGTAGGCAGTGGAGCTGCAGGAATCGCTCACTGGCTATGGGCCCCCTTGAGCCTTCGGAGCCGGAGAAATAGGCCAGATTGCCCTCTTTATTAGCCGCCCAGCAGGGGCCCCCCTCCACCTCCGGGCCCGGATGCAGCTGCATCGGCGGTATGTCCGCCTCTGCTCCAGAGCTTTTCTTTAATAAAAGGAGGCATTACCAGTGTGAGACATGTAACTAGCACAGAACAAGAGAACTCTGCTGTATTGCAACCCTGTCTACTGTGATATGGAAGTTGAAGCACTGAGCGTAACCTGCAGATGTTATAATCACACACAGCTCTGCAGTGAGATGAGCAGAGCAAAGAGCAGCCATTACACTGGTCACTCCCCCTTTTATGTAAAATAATCTCTGGAGGCAGATTCTCAGGCAGATTAGCGTTCAGCCTATAGCCCTGCACAGTTCATTTACATATAAGAAAAAACAAGCATTTTTCTGGAATAAAACATCAGATTGCAGATATCAAGGTATCATTTTATTCAACTTCCTATGACCTTTGTGCCCATTTAGACGGCTTGTGAGAGGTGATCCTGCTGACAGATTCCCTTTAACAGAGAAACCATGAAATAGAGTTTTAAGAAGCTCAACATTGTTATTTTATTAAGAACATAAACCTACATGTTCAGAAAGTTAGCAGAAATCCCTTTATAACCATTAGCTGAAATTAGCTTTTCTTATAATATGAAAGCCTTAGCATGGATTGTAGCAAATGTATATTATATAGGATCATCGTGTCTTTACAAATGACTGACAGTACAATTATACAGCTAGTTAGATCATTCTTCCATTACATCATTTCTGTTTTCAATGTCTAATGGAGCACTGACTGGATTTGATTCAATCTTGTTCTTTTTCAAGTAAGGTAAAATGTTGTTAGTGAAGAATGTTTCCAGTGTCGCCTCTGTTTGCTTCCAAAAATCAAAGTCAAAATTTACAGGCAGAATAGTGGTCTCTTTTCGTGTGTGGACAACAAGCTCTGCATATGAAGTGTCAGTAACAGCCATATGACACTGAATTTGAGTGTAGTAGGCATGGTCCAATCGTAAGGTGTAAGATGTCCCATCCCACCTCAAGCAGAAGGAGCGATGTTTGCAGGCCTGTCGTAGTGTACTATCAGGATGTTTGTGCAAACACTTCACCAGAAGAGGCCAGCTCTTTTTATCCTTCCGGTTTACTGCTGTTCTGTTGGTACATGCTAGCCAAACTTTCTCGTTGTGGTGAAGCACATTATGCTCTTTCACTTGTAATCTCTGATTGTGTTTTTCTAAATTCATCTTCTTGTACTTATGAATGGCATCTTCCTCCATTTGTTGGATCCACTCACTTCTTTTTCTCAGTTTCCAGTCACCTGAACTCAGCATTGCTCTTATCTGTGATACAGGCATTCGCTCATTTGTGTTCTTAGCATAGCGACTGTGAATAATCTCATGTACTGAGGAAGCCATTATGTAATTTTTACACTCACTACTCAATTTACATTTTTTCCTACGATGGGAAGGATGTGGTCTACGTTGAAAGGGTCGAAGGAATGCCCAACTCTGCTCAATAATGATTTCTTCAGATTTTTTTGTAGTGTGGGTTGTCAAAGCTGGGTTTTTGAATCTTGCAGAAGGATTGTTTGCGGTTATGGAGAGCTTTGGCTTGTTGAGCACAGATTTCTTCAGTTTGCATGAAACAGATTTTGTCTTAGAAACTGGACATGAATTTTCCTTTAAAGGCACAGATTTATCTTCTGCTTTTCTGATATGTTTCTTCTTTTTTTTCTTTTTGTCTCGATGAGAACTACCCTGAAGGTTTGTAGATAAATTATTTGCAGGTTGTGAAAGTGAATTGGCTTGAGCAGATGTGTCAGTCTTGTTTTTAGAAGCTTTTTTTTTCTTGGTATTGGGGTTTATTGAAGCACTGCTTCCCTGGATAGGTTGATCTGCCTTCTTGACATTGAGATTTTTGTTGCAAGGCAGATTGGAAATTATAGAAGAGTTATCACTTTGAATATGTTGAGCTGTGCTACTTTCAATTGTCAAATTTAAATGACCATTTTCCTGGTGATCTGTGTTTTTCGTATTTACAGTGAATGTCTGCACTGTGCGTGGTGTAGGACAGCCCGATTGCAAAGAAGAATCTTTTTCTTGATTTAAAGATGAAGTATTGGCAGACAGTGGAATAAGTTGCATCATTTTCCGGTACAAAGTGCCTGTTGAACTGCAATATAGATGGCCTGTTGCTGGGCATTGTAAGTATATTCCATTTGGGTTTTGTGGGTCTGTCGGTAAATGCACAAATAGATATGATTTATCCAAAATTGGAAACATTGGAGAAACTGAGCGATGCCTAATCAGAGCAGCGAGATGGTTAGATGACTAGACTCAAAATGATGTGAGCACCGACATGGGTCGCTGAAAATAAACAGATGAGCCAATATCGAGTTTGATAAAGAATGAAGAAAAGACCTGGGGATGAAATAGGATCATTAATATTTATGATATGGTCATTTTATAATTTACTAAAAAACATAAATGTATACAAAATTGACAGATACCCTACAACAGTGTTCTCCAACTCCGGTCCTCAAGAGCCACCAACAGGTCATATTTTCAGTATTTCCTTAGTATTGCACAGGTGATGGAATTATTGCCTGTGCAGGTGATGCAATTATCACCTGTGCAATACTAAGGAAATACTGAAAACATGACCTGTTGGTGGCTCTTGAGGACCGAACTTAGGGAACACTGCCCTACAAGATTGACACGCATGCATGATTTGTATATTACTAAACATATTTCACATTTTAGAGCTCCAAATCCCCTGCTTTTCTTCATACAGCCAAAAAGTGCTAGTTGTAAGCAGCTACCACAATAAAAGCCTCTGAATTTACTGAAGATGGGTTCACTATTGTGTTGGGTTGCTGAAAAGGAGATATATAAATCTGTATGAGGTAAGCTGGCCTTAAGGAATGGAACCACGTATTCCCTGCAGTGGACACCATTTATTCCTGTCAGAAGTGCTCAGTGTATACATTTTTAGCAAAGTGCCAGCCAAGGCGCAGACCAACTAAAGCCCTCTACAAGCCCAGTGCTGAGCAGTCAATTTGCATCCTGATCGGCACTGTGATTGTACCTATACTTTATGAGCTAAGCAATGCTGACAATACTAACACTGCCCAATAAATTGTAGGGATATTTTTATACAGCTCTGGCAAAAATTAAGAGACCACTGCACAGTTTTACAAAAATCAGCTTCTCTATATGTCTGACAGCCATTCCATTCCAGTGTCAGTTGAATTCCAACCAGAGTACACCTCATTGTACTTAATGTGCTTCTGATTAGGTGATCACTAGTGATGAGCGAACCTACTCGCCACTACTCGGTACAGTATCACTGTACTCAGTGTACTCGGCGAGCATTGAGCATTTACGGGATTACTCGGTGGAAACTCGGGTCTCCACCCTGCATTTTTGGCGGTCTTTAGAGACCCAATCAACATGCGGGGATGGTCTGCCAGGCACTGTAATGCCACGGCCATCATTGTTGTGGTCTTGCAGTGATTGGCTGGCCGGACAGCATCATCAGGGGTATAAGAGACCGGACGCCGCCCTGCTCTGCGCATTTCGCTCCGGAATCAGACAGTGTAGGGAGAGCTGCTACTGAGATAGGATCAGATTTGGGGATTTCTTATTTAGTGTGTGGTCTACCATCCTAAACTACTCAATCCAGCTAAACCAACAGTCCTTGTAAGGACTAATTCCGGAGTATATAGGTTGCAGTGTTAGGTAGGCAGGGGAGTGTACATTGCTCTATACATATCAATGCAGGGCCTGCAGGCACTGTTTGTGTGTATATAGATACATCAAGAGGGTCCATTCCATTACTGTCTGCTGCTGCTGCTACCTATACCATATATTGAACATATATACCTAGTCCCAGGTATAATTGGCTAGGAAATTGTTTTTTGCCAGGTTAATAGAGATTATTTTATTGCAAAGCAAACCAGAACCCTTTTTTCTCTCCATTTTCTTTTTGAAACTGCACAACACAGCCAGATTCTTTTCCTAGCACAGCGTGAAAATCCAGCAATTTTGAAGGGGTCACAAAAATCACTTATGAGTGCGCAGAAAAATCTTTCATTTTTTTTTGTGGTACGGTAGAGTAGAATTTTTTTTGAGTGTCTTACACAATTTCTTGACACCATTTTGCTGAACCCCCCAAAAATACATAAAGGCCACATATTTTACAGTGTGGTATATCTGTGACACGCCTCATACAGCCATATTCTAAAAATTTGGTCATTTTAGGCCTAAATTCCATTTTTTTGCTGTCTGTACTTTAGCTATATACAGTACTATTTTGCAAAGCCCCCCAAAATACAGGCCACATATTTGTCAGTGTGGTATTTCTGTGACAGGCCTCATGTATCTGCGTGCTCCAAGTTTGGGCATTTTAGGCCGGTATTCCATTTTTTTCTTGTCTGTTACTCTACTTACTGTATATACAGCACTTTTTGCATTTAAAAAATACAGGCCACATATTTGACAGTGTTTTATTTCCGTGACAGGCCTCATATATCTGTGTGCCCTCCAAGTTTGGGCCAATATTCCAGTTTTTTTTTTGTCTGTTACTCTACTTATATACAGTACAATTTTGCATTTAAAAAATAAAAATACAGGCCACATTTGGCAGTCTGGTATTTCCGTGACAGGCCTCATATATCTGCGTGCTCCAAGTTTGGGCATTTTAGGCCAGTATTCCAGTTTTTTTCCTGTCTGCTACTCTACTTATATACAGCACTTTTTGCATTTAAAAAATACAGGTCTGTGTTACTCTACTTATATACAGCAGTTTTTTGCATTAAAAAAATACAGGCCACATATTTGACAGTGTGGTATTTCCATGACAGGCCTCCTATATCTGCGTGCTCCAAGTTTGGGCATTTTAGGCCGGTATTCCGTTTTTTTTCCTGTCTATTACTCTACTTATATACAGCAGTTTTGTTGCATTTAAAAAATACTGGCCACATATTTGACAGTGTGGTATTTCCGTGACAGGCCTCATATATCTGCGTGCTCCAAGTTTGGGCATTTTAGGTCAGTATTCCATTTTTTTCCTTTTTTTCCTGTCTGTTACTCTACTTATATACAGCACTTTTTGCATTTAAAACACACAGGCCTGTGTTACTCTACTTATATACAGCAGTTTTTTGCATTTAAAAAATACAGGCCACATATTTGACAGTGTGGTATTTCCGTGACAGGCCTCATATATCTGCGTGCTCCAAGTTTGGGCCAATATTCCATTTTTTTCCCTGTCTGTTACTCTACTTATATACAGCACAATTTTGTATTTAAAAAAATAAAAAATACAGGCCTCATATTTGGCAGTGTGGTATTTCCGTGACAGGCCTCATATATCTGCGTGCTCCAAGTTTGGGCATTTTAGGTCAGTATTCCATTTTTTTCCTTTTTTTCCTGTCTGTTACTCTACTTATATACAGCACTTTTTGCATTTAAAACACACAGGCCTGTGTTACTCTACTTATATACAGCAGTTTTTTGCATTTAAAAAATACAGGCCACATATTTGACAGTGTGGTATTTCCGTGACAGGCCTCATATATCTGTGTGCTCCAAGTTTGGGCATTTTAGGCCAATATTCCAGTTTTTTTCCTGTCTGTTACTCTACTTATATACAACACAATTTTGCATTTAAAAAAATAAAAAATACAGGACACATATTTGGCGGTGTGGTATTTCTGTGACAGGCCTCATATATCTGCGTGCTCCAAGTTTGGGCATTTTAGGTCGGTATTCCATTTTTTTCCTGTCTGTTACTCTACTTATATGCAGCACTTTTTGCATTTAAAAAATACCGGCCACATATTTGACAGTGTGGTATTTCCGTGACAGGCCTCATATACAGTGGGGCAAAAAGTATTTAGTCAGTCAGCAATAGTGCAAGTTCCACCACTTAAAAAGATGAGTGGTGTCTGTAATTTACATCATAGGTAGACCTCAACTATGGGAGACAAACTGAGAAAAAAAATCCAGAAAATCACATTGTCTGTTTTTTTAACATTTTATTTGCATATTATGGTGGAAAATAAGTATTTGGTCAGAAACAAAATTTCATCTCAATACTTTGTAATATATCCTTTGTTGGCAATGACAGAGGTCAAACGTTTTCTGTAAGTCTTCACAAGGTTGCCACACACTGTTGTTGGTATGTTGGCCCATTCCTCCATGCAGATCTCCTCTAGAGCAGTGATGTTTTTGGCTTTTCGCTTGGCAACACGGACTTTCAACTCCCTCCAAAGGTTTTCTATAGGGTTGAGATCTGGAGACTGGCTAGGCCACTCCAGGACCTTGAAATGCTTCTTATGAAGCCACTCCTTCGTTGCCCTGGCGGTGTGCTTTGGATCATTGTCATGTTGAAAGACCCATCCACGTTTCATCTTCAATGCCCTTGCTGATGGAAGGAGGTTTGCACTCAAAATCTCACGATACATGGCCCCATTCATTCTTTCATGTACCCGGATCAGTCGTCCTGGCCCCTTTACAGAGAAACAGCCCCAAAGCATGATGTTTCCACCACCATGCTTTACAGTAGGTATGGTGTTTGATGGATGCAACTCAGTATTCCTTTTTCCTCCAAACACGACAAGTTGTGTTTCTACCAAACAGTTCCAGTTTGGTTTCATCAGACCATAGGACATTCTCCCAAAACTCCTCTGGATCATCCAAATGCTCTCTAGCAAACTTCAGACGGGCCCGGACATGTACTGGCTTAAGCAGTGGGACACGTCTGGCACTGCAGGATCTGAGTCCATGGTGGCGTAGTGTGTTACTTATGGTAGGCCTTGTTACATTGGTCCCAGCTCTCTGCAGTTCATTCACTAGGTCCCCCCGCGTGGTTCTGGGATTTTTGCTCACCGTTCTTGTGATCATTCTGACCCCACGGGGTGGGATTTTGCGTGGAGCCCCAGATCGAGGGAGATTATCAGTGGTCTTGTATGTATTTCATTTTCTAATTATTGCTCCCACTGTTGATTTCTTCACTCCAAGCTGGTTGGCTATTGCAGATTCAGTCTTCCCAGCCTGGTGCAGGGCTACAATTTTGTTTCTGGTGTCCTTTGACAGCTCTTTGGTCTTCACCATAGTGGAGTTTGGAGTCAGACTGTTTGAGGGTGTGCACAGGTGTCTTTTTATACTGATAACAAGTTTAAACAGGTGCCATTACTACAGGTAATGAGTGGAGGAAAGAGGAGACTCTTAAAGAAGAAGTTACAGGTCTGTGAGAGCCAGAAATCTTGATTGTTTGTTTCTGACCAAATACTTATTTTCCACCATAATATGCAAATAAAATGTTAAAAAAACAGACAATGTGATTTTCTGGATTTTTTTTTCTCAGTTTGTCTCCCATAGTTGAGGTCTACCTATGATGTAAATTACAAACGCCTCTCATCTTTTTAAGTGGTGGAACTTACACTATTGCTGACTGACTAAATACTTTTTTGCCCCACTGTATCTGCGTGCTCCAAGTTTGGGCCAATATTCCATTTTTTTCCCTGTCTGTTACTTTACTTATATACAGCACAATTTTGTATTTAAAAAAATAAAAAATACAGGCCACATATTTGGCAGTGTGGTATTTCCGTGACAGGCCTCATATCTGCGTGCTCCAAGTTTGGGCATTTTAGGTCAGTATTCCAGTTTTTTCCTTTTTTCCTGTCTGTTACTCTACTTATATACAGCACTTTTTGCATTTAAAACATACAGGCCTGTGTTACTCTACTTATATACAGCAGTTTTTTGCATTTAAAAAATACAGGCCACATATTTGACAGTGTGGTATTTCCGTGACAGGCCTCATATATCTGTGTGCTCCAAGTTTGGGCATTTTAGGCCAATATTCCAGTTTTTTTCCTGTCTGTTACTCTACTTATATACAACACAATTTTGCATTTAAAAAAATAAAAAATGCAGGACACATATTTGGCGGTGTGGTATTTCTGTGACAGGCCTCATATATCTGCGTGCTCCAAGTTTGGGCATTTTAGGTCGGTATTCCATTTTTTTTCCTGTCTGTTACTCTACTTATATGCAGCACTTTTTGCATTTAAAAAATACAGGCCACATATTTGACAGTGTTTTATTTCCGTGACAGGCCTCATAAATCTGCGTGCTCCAAGTTTGGGCATTTTAGGCCAGCATTCCATTTTTTTTCCTGTCTGTTACTCTACTTATATACAGCACTTTTTTTGCATTTAAAAAATACAGGCCACATATTTGACAGTGTGGTATTTCCGTGACAGGCCTCATATATCTGCGTGCTCCAAGTTTGGGCATTTTAGGCTTGTATTCCAGTTTTTTCCTGTCTTTTACTCTACTTATATACAGCACTATTTTGCATTTAAAAAAATTTTAAAATACAGGCCACATATTTAGCAGTGTGGTATTTCCGTGACAAGCCTCCTATATCTGCGTGCTCCAAGTTTGGGCATTTTAGGCCGTGTAAGATTGCTCTCACTAAGTGTATTGGGGGACACTCGCTTGGCACGGGATTGACGTAGTCAGGCACGATTTTTGAACACAAAACAGTCCATACGGTTTATTAAAGGGTCATAAACCGGGTTATGCACAGTTCATATTATACATTCATCAAACACAATAGGCACCAACTGGTGATATTAACTTGCAGCTTTGACTTAAACACTTCTTTTATGGCTTTGTTTCACGGACACTAAACATGCTGGGCCTCTCACTTCGCCCAGTATCATGGCTCTCCAGGACCTTCCACTGGAACCACACAGGTCACTCACAGCGACCATACACAGGAAAAACACAGGGTCCATGTGACCCACACCCTGGTCACATTATATACCTTGAACAACTCCCCTGGGTGGGAGTGTGGGTGTGTGTGGCTAGTGTGACCCGCCCATCTCTCATGACTAGCCCTGCCAATCTCCCATTAGAACTTATACATTTACTTGTGGGACTACAGGTCCCAGCACACCAACCAAACTTCAGACTGGCAGCGCAGAGTCCCCTCCTCTGCGACACATATATCGGCCATTCACCACAATGCCGGATTTTGTCACATCATCACATCCATGGCTGTGATTCCCATGCACTCTCACGGCCTCAATACACCTCTGTGCGCATACTGGGGAGACTATGCAGCGCCCCCTACCTGTTACAGGGGTCACTGCATCACAGCCGGTATTCCAGTTTTTTTCCTGTCTGTTACTCTACTTATATACAGCACTTTTATGCATTTAAATAATACAGGCCACATATTTGACAGTGTGGTATTTCCGTGACAGGCCTCATGTATCTGCGTGCTCCAAGTTTGGGCATTTTAGGCCAATATTCCAGTTTTTTTTTCCTGTCAGTTAGTCTACTTATATACAGCACAATTTTGAATTTAAAAAATAAAAAATACCGGCCACATATTTAGCAGTGTGGTATTTCTGTGACAGGCCTCATATATATGCGTGCTCCAAGTTTGGGCCAATATTCCAGTTTTTTTTCCTGTCTGTTACTCTACTTATACACAGTACAATTTTGCATTTAAAAAAATAAAAAATACAGGCCACATATTTGGCAGTGTGGTATTTCCGTGACAGGCCTCATACAGTTAGGGCCAGAAATATTTGGACAGTGACACAAGTTTTGTTATTTTAGCTGTTTACAAAAACATGTTCAGAAATACAATTATATATATAATATGGACTGAAAGTGCACACTCCCAGCTGCAATATGATAGTTTCCACATCCAAATCGGAGAAAGGGTTTAGGAATCATAGCTCTGTAATGCATAGCGTCCTCTTTTTCAAGGGACCAAAAGTAATTGGACAATGGACTCTAAGGGCTGCAATTAACTCTGAAGGCGTCTCCCTCGTTAACCTGTAATCAATGAAGTAGTTAAAAGGTCAGGGGTGGATTCCAGGTGTGTGGTTTTGCATTTGGAAGCTGTTGCTGTGAGCAGACAACATGCGGTCAAAGGAACTCTCAATTGAGGTGAAGCAGAACATCCTGAGGCTGAAAAAAAAGAAAAAATCCATCAGAGAGATAGCAGACATGCTTGGAGTAGCAAAATCAACAGTTGGGTACATTCTGAGAAAAAAGGAATTGACTGGTGAGCTTGGGAACTCAAAAAGGCCTGGGCGTCCACGGATGACAACAGTGGTGGATGATCGCCGCATACTTAATTTGGTGAAGAAGAACCCGTTCACAACATCAACTGAAGTCCAGAACACTCTCAGTGAAGTAGGTGTATCTGTCTCTAAGTCAACAGTAAAGAGAAGACTCCATGACAGTAAATACAAAGGGTTCACATCTAGATGCAAACCATTCATCAATACCAAAAATAGACAGGCCAGAGTTAAATTTGCAGAAAAACACCTCAAGAAGCCAGCTCAGTTCTGGAAAAGTATTCTATGGTCAGATGAGACAAACATCAACCTGTACCAGAATGATGGGAAGAAAAAAGTTTGGAGAAGAAAGGGAACGGCACATGATCCAAGGCACACCACATCCTCTGTAAAACATGGTGGAGGCAACGTGATGGCATGGGCATGCATGGCTTTCAATGGCACTGGGTCACTTGTGTTTATTGATGACATAAGAGCAGACAAGAGTAGCCGGATGAATTCTGAAGTGTACCGGGATATACTTTCAGCCCAGATTCAGCCAAATGCTGCAAAGTTGATTGGACGGCGCTTCATAGTACAGATGGACAATGACCCCAAGCATACAGCCAAAGCTACCCAGGAGTTCATGAGTGCCAAAAAGTGGCACATTCTGCAATGGCCAAGTCAATCTCCAGATCTAAACCCAATTGAGCATGCATTTCACTTGCTCAAATCCAGACTTAAGACGGAAAGACCCACAAACAAGCAAGACCTGAAGGCTGCGGCTGTAAAGGCCTGGCAAAGCATTAAGAAGGAGAAAACCCAGCGTTTGGTGATGTCCATGAGTTCCAGACTTAAGGCAGTGATTGCCTCCAAAGGATTTGCAACAAAATATTGAAAATAAAAATATTTTGTTTGGGTTATGTTTATTTGTCCAATTACTTTTGACCTCCTAAAATGTGGAGTGTTTGTAAAGAAAAGTGTACAATTCCTACATTTTCTATCAGATATTTTTGTTCAACCCTTCAAATTAAACGTTACAATCTGCACTTGAATTCTGTTGTAGAGGTTTCATTTCAAATCCAATGTGGTGGCATGCAGAGCCCAACTCGCAAAAATTGTGTCACTGTCCAAATATTTCTGGCCCTAACTGTATATCTGCGTGCTCCAAGTTTGGGCATTTTAGGCCAGTATTACAGTTTTTCCTGTCTGTTACTCTACTTATATACAGCAGTTTTTTGCATTTAAAAAATACAGGCCACATATTTGACAGTGTGGTATTTCCGTGACAGGCCTCATATATCTGTGTGCTCCAAGTTTTGGCATTTTAGGCCAATATTCCAATTTTTTTCCTGTCTGTTACTCTACTTATATACAGCACAATTTTGCATTTTAAAAAATAAAAATACAGGCCACATATTTGACAGTGTGGTATTTCCGTGACAGGCCTCATATATCTGTGTGCTCCAAGTTTTGGCATTTTAGGCCAATATTCCAATTTTTTTCCTGTCTGTTACTCTACTTATATACAGCACAATTTTGCATTTTAAAAAATAAAAATACAGGCCACATATTTGACAGTGTGGTATTTCCGTGACAGGCCTCATATATCTGCGTGCTCCAAGTTTGGGCATTTTAGGCCGGTATTCCAGTGTTTTTCGTGTCTGTTATTCTACTTATATACAGCACTATTTTGCATTTAAAAAAATAAAAAATACAGGCCACATATTTGGCAGTGTGGTATTTCCGTGACAGGCCTCATATATCTGCTACTAGTCTGCCTGTGGGGGGTGCTGCCTTATACTACAGTGTCTGCCTGTGTATGTGGGTGCTGTCTTATACTACAGTCTGCCTGGGGGGTGATGCCTTATACCACAGAGTCTGCCCGTGGGGGGTGCTGCCTTATACTACAGAGTCTGCCTGTGGGGGGTGCTGCCTTATACTACAGAGTCTGCCTATGGGGTGCTGTCTTATACTACAGAGTCTGCCTATGGGGTGCTGTCTTATACTACAGGGTCTGCCTATGGGGTGCTGCTTTGTACTACAGAGTCTGCCTATGGGGTGCTGCCTTTTACTAGAGGGTCTGCCTATGGGGTGCTGCCTTATTCTACAGGGTCTGCCTATGGGGTGCTGCCTTATACTACAGGGTCTGCCTATGAGCTGCTGCCTTATACTACAGGGTCTGCCTATTGGGTGCTGTCTTATACTATAGGGTCTGCCTATGAGATGTTGCCTTATACTACAGTCTGCTGCCTTATACTACAGGATCTGCCTATAGGGTGCTGCCTTATACTAGAGGGTCTGCCTATGCGGTGCTGTCTTATACTACAGAGTCTGCCTAAGGGGGTTCCTTATACTACGGGGTCTGCCTATGGGGTGCTGCCTTATACTACAGGGTCTGCCTATGGGGTGCTGTCTTATACTACAGGGTCTGCCTATGGGGTGCTGCCTTATACTACAGAGTCTGCTGCCTTATACTAGAGGGTCTGCCTATGCGGTGCTGTCTTATGCTACAGAGTCTGCCTAAGGGGGTTCCTTATACTACGGGGTCTGCCTATGGGGTGCTGCCTTATACTACAGGGTCTGCCTATGGGGTGCTGTCTTATACTACAGGGTCTGCCTATGGGGTGCTGCCTTATACTACAGAGTCTGCCTATGGGGTGCTGCCTTATACTACAGAGCCTGGATATGGGGTGCTGCCTTATACTACAGAGTCTGCCTATGGGGTGCTGTCTTATACTACAGGGTCTGCCTATGGGGTGCTGCTTTGTACTACAGAGTCTGCCTATGGGGTGCTGCCTTTTACTAGAGGGTCTGCCTATGGGGTGCTGCCTTATTCTACAGGGTCTGCCTATGGGGTGCTGCCTTATACTACAGGGTCTGCCTATGCGGTGCTGTCTTATACTATAGAGTCTGCCTAAGGGGGGTTCCTTATACTATGGGGTCTGCCTAAGGGGTGCTGCCTTATACTACAGGTCTGCCTATGGGGTGCTGCCCTATAATACAGAGTCTGCCTATGGAGTGCTGTCTTATACTAGAGGGTCTGCCTATGGGGTGCTGCCTTATACTACAGTCTGCCTATGGGGGTGCTGCATTATACTAAAGAGTTTTCCTATGGGGTGCAGCCTTATACTACAGAGCCTGGATATGGGGTGCTGCCTTATACTACAGAGTCTGCCTATGGGGTGCTGTCTTATACTACAGGGTCTGCCTATGGGGGAACTGCATTATACTACAGAGTTTGCCTGTGGGGTGCTGCCTTACACTACAGAATCTGCCTATGGGGTGCTGCCTTATACTATAGAGTCTGCCTATGGGGTGCTGCCTTATACTATAGAGTCTGCCTATGGGGGGCTGCCTTATGCTATAGAGTCTGCCTTTGGGGGTGCATTATACAATATAGAGTAGGCCTATGGGGAGTGCATTATACTATATGGAGTCCTATGGGGGTGCACTAGACTATATTGAGGACTATCTGGTCCATTATACTATATGGAGGCTATCTAGGGGGCCATCATACAGTGTGGAGATTACAGTGAGGGGGTCATCTTACAGTATTGGAGCCATCAAACAGTTTTGGGGCTACTATGGGGTCAGTATACTGTGTGGGGGTACATTACAGTGAGGAGGCATCATGTTATGTATAAGAGAGCATCATACTGTGTATAAGGGAGCTGTTCAGGGGGAGACTCGGGACATTATTCAATGTAAAGTAGGCACTTATTGTAAGGCCGGAGTCACACTACAGAGAGATACGGCCGAGTCTCGCAGGTTAAAAACAAGCTCTGGAGCCGGCACTCCGGAGTGGAGCGTGCGGCTCCATGTATTGGTATGCGGCTGCACGCTCCGCTCTGGAGTGCTGGTGCCAGAGCTTGGTTTTAACCTGCGAGACTCGGCCGTATCTCGCTGTGTGTGATCCCGGCCTTATAGGGGAACTCCGGTTACTGTGACTATCAAAGGGGCACATAGGGCAATATTACTTTCTAGGGGGAAAAATGTGGGCAGTGTTTTCTAGGGCACTTGTACCCAGCATTATTATATTATAGAGGGTTGCTTTAGAATTTAGAGAGCACAGAGAACCACACAGCAGGGGCAGTAATAGGGACACATACGGCAGCAGCGGCTCAGCATTGGGGTATCAGCAGGATGAGGAGTTTGTGCAGGTTGGGAATAGATGGTGATGGCTGAAAATATGAGGCGTGAAACGTGTCTTTGTTTTATTCTCTGCAGCTGAGTCCTGGCTGGAAGAAGTTGTCATGTCGGTCTGGGCCAGATGGAAAAAACGTGATAAGTGATGACTCCATCAGAAAGAACGTCAGCGGTAAGTCACTATCTGTAACTGTGCTGTAATCTCTTATATGTTCTGCAGGACTGGTATTTACCACTGACCATATGGTGGTGATATCAATATTGATTTATATATAGAGATTATTTTCAGTAACAATCGCTGTCATCTGCTGAGGTTCTCCTCCACTATTAGGGTGCGTCACCTAGTTGTAATCAAGGATACCTGGTTAGGGGCCTACTCAGAAGCTTCGCCCCCCTGAACCAAAACCCTAGCTAAGCCTCTGCCTGGTGCCTTTATTGTGCTGTGTGGGGCTTTGCAGCAGAGAAAGCTAAGTGTTTATTTCCTCATCCATTTTGTGTTTGTCACTATCCCCCATGTGTTAATATCTGCAGTAGTGCGGCTAGTGCCCGTCGCCGGCCAGTGTACTAGCCCGGGCAGAGTTAGGTGACAGTTAGGGACGAGGTATCTTGACAGCGGCGGGGGGGAAGGACCTGCATAGGGCGTTAGGGGAGTGCATGGTCAGGTTCAGGGCCGTCCTCTCACCTATACCATCCCCGTTGTATGTGTATTGTGCCATTAGCTGACCGACCATCTGTTGAGTCGGGTCACACCGTGACAGAGAGCATAATTACGGCCACCGTAGTTGGAAGGATCTGACAACTTTCTGGAGCACATACCTCCCATCTTTCGACAAAATAAGAAGCCATGGGCCAGGAATTATGTGTTCCTTAAGATTCATAAACCTGTTTAATCAATTCCCGACATATGAAGTACAGTTACGTCATATGCCAGCTCCCTGACTTTGATGCAGGCTCGTAAGCTAAGCTTACATTCTTCCCTAAGATAATGCCTGAATTGTGCAGCCATTATGTGCCCTTGAGAGCCACAGGTGGCACGGAGCTCTGTCCGTGAATGTTATCTTGTTAAATGCCGCTGTCAATCTCTGACAGCGGCTTTTAATGTGTGACAGTATGGGGGCACGTCATTCCATGCGTCCATCAGTACGCATGAAATGATCGTAGGGCGTCGATGGGATACCATGGCAGCTGGTGGTCTGCTGAAAACCTCTGAGCTTGTCATGACAGTTCTCATGTGAATCCCAGAGTGTAGTTGAGGTTCAAAGGAGATCATTATTTTCACTGCTCTGTATAGTGCAAGCAATGGATAATCGCAGATTCAAGTCCCCCAAGAGCACAAACATGTACAATAGAAGAAAAATGTTTTTAAAAATGTGAAAGTTCAAATCGCTCCCTTTTGCCCCATCAAAATGATGCAATTAAAAAAATACACGTATCTGGTATAGCTGCATTCATAAAGGTTAGAGCTATCAAAATATTAATTTATCTGATTGGTAAACGGAGTAACGTGAAAAAAATGAAAACACTAGAATTACGTGTTTTTGCCCTTTGCAACATTGCAATAAAATGCAATAAGAAGCGATCAAAACACTGTATCCGTCTCAAAATGGTATCAGTAAAAATGTCAAAAGACAAGTCCTCACACAGCCACATATCCCAAAGAATTAAAACATTATGGGTCTCAGAAAATGTAAACACAAGCAAAAAAATTTTTTTTTTTATATATTTCCACATGTTTTTCACCACTTAAATAAAAAAAATTAGGCATGTTTGGTATCTGCTTAATCATAGTGACATAGAGAATCATATGCTAGGTCAGTTTTACCATATATTGAACAAGGTAAATAAAACCCTTAAAAACAAATTGTGGAATTGCTCTTTTTTGCAATTTCAACACACTTGGATTTTTTTCCACTGCTTTCCAGTACATCATATGATAAAATAAATTGGTTAGTTCAAAAATACAATTTGTCCCGCAAAAAAAAAGCAATGATACAGCTATGTTATGGCTCTTGGAAGAAGGGGAGGAAAAATGAAAATGAAATAACAGAAATTGGCTACGGCGTGAAGGCATTCAGGAGGAAACTTGTATGCGTGTCTATTAGTGAAAATTAGATATATCTATTGATAGCTAAATAATTTGTATGTAAAATATGTTAATAATCTGTATATTACATGGATGGAGAATCTGAATGCATGTTTGTACAGTAAATCCCATCCTACCTTCCTGTTCCTCCGTTTGCTACAGAACATTCACAAGACTTTGACAGCCGTTTCCTACCTTTGCTGATTTCTCTCCAGCAACTCAAGGTTGCTTGCTCATTGCTCTCTGAATGTTGTACTCTGAATTCAGCAGATCACAATCCTGTGGTTATTACGCTCCTAAGTTTCGTTTTCCTTTCTATGACTTCACATTTTCTCAACCCCTAGTTGTGAGCTATAAATAACACTCCTTATCCCCTTCAGCAACATAGGTAAATAGACACTGTGACTTGCAAAAATGTTCAAATGACATAAGATGCGGAAAGAACGCGGCGCTCCATTTTTAAGTGCTGCATAGCAGGTATACAGTGGAAAATGTTGTAAAACTATTGCACACTTAGAAATCAATTTAATGTATTTTTATTTACATACTTATTTACATCAATATACAGCGGGTGAAGTAAGTATTGAACACGTCACCAATTTTCACATCACCAAGTAAACGTATGTCTTTTTTTTTTTTTTTTTTTTTAACCAATTAACTTTTTATTGAGCAAAAAAGAAAGGAACATAAGACACCAAATATCTCCAGCAGGGGAAAGGAAGGAAGAGGGGAGGGAAACGGGAAGCAAGGGGAAAAAAGGGAAAAACAAAGTACATAGTGATCAGAGTCCACAGCACATCCAATACAGAAATACAAGGTCACAGTGTAAAACAGAACACATATTCCAATATACAACTATTAGATGAGAGTAAGAGCGGAAGGGGATACATAAGCTGAGGACACCCAAGGATCCCACCAGGAGAGGACCTTATTCTTCTTAGGGAGACCTTGAGCCGTAATTGCTTCATAACTGAAGTGAAGATTAATTTTAAAAACCAATTCGGCCCCAGAGGGAAGATCGGGAGATTTCCAGTAGTTCGCAATACATTGCCTGGCAGCAACCAGAATGTTAGAGATCATGGGACGGAGAATGGAGGGGAACTATGAGGGAAATACCCAGAACAGCTAAATGCCCACTCAAGACAAGGGCAAGGCAAGTTACCTCAGCGATTAAGGATTCTACCTGGCGCCAGAAGACCTGAACCTGCGGGCAGGACCACCAGACATGGGAGCCGGTGCCAGTAGCCCCACACCCCTTCCAGCAGAGAGGGGAGGAAGAAGGACTGAATTTGGCCAGACGAACAGGGATAAGATACCATTGAAGCTGGATCTTTTTAGACTGTTCCAAATGGCCAAGACGCAAGGAAAATTTAGATGGATGCACCATGGCAAACTGCCAGTCTTCCAGGGAAGCCTCGAAACCCAGCGAGGACTCCCAGGAAATCATAAAAGGAAGCTTATCAGGAATATCATGGGATATAAGAGCTTTGTAGAGAATAGAGATACCATGGGGCACTATGGTGGATGGTCTGAAGAACCGGTGAGCCAGGTCCTCTGTCAGAGGCGGGGGCGCATCAAACAGCCGACACGACCTAAGGAAACTACGAAGTTGTAGATATTGAAAAAATCTTTGTTAGAAAGAGAAAATCTACCTGCAAGGTCCTCAAACGACAACAGGCCGTCCAAGCTGAACAAGTCAGCCACCCGGTGCACCCCGCGCCCCCTCCAGGAGGATAGAGAAGTGTACCCAATAGCATATTCCAAGGCTTGCAGAGAGACATAATCATACATGAACAGGAGATGAGAGGTGCAAAGTGACGCCCAAAGTTTAGTAGCAGTCTTGATAGTATGAAGAGAAGGGCCACAAGGAGAGACATGAAGCAACCGGAGCTCTAAAAGCAATTTAAGAGAGTTCTTGGGGGCAAAATGAGACTCAATAAGAAACCAGGGTAAAAGTGAGTTCCCCTCCCACCATAATTTAAGAGGCTCTAGAACCGCCGCCCTATAATAAAACTGAATCAAAGGAGCGCCCAGCCCACCCATAGCGTACGGAAGGGACATAATTCGATGCTTGACCCTGTGAGTTTTTTGTTCCAGATAAAACGATCAATAAGCGATTGGAAAACTGAGATATATTTCGAGGGGATGGAGAGGGGAAGGCACCGAAATAGATAAATAATTTTAGGGAGGAATGACATTTTAGAAGTTTGTATACGGGCCATCCACGAAAGCGAAGAGCTCGATAGTTGTTCCATGCCCTTCCTAATCTCCGAGAGAGTTTCCTTACAGTTAAAACGAATGATGTCATCCAACCTAGTTATCCGGATGTCCAGGTACGTAAAGCCCAGAGGGGCCCAAATAAATGCATATTTAGATTGAATTGGAATTTGAAGAGCGACTGGGAGGAAGAAGGCAAAAATTGTGGATTTAGTCAGATTAAGTTTGTAATATGAGACCGCAGAAAATTGGGTTAAAATCGAGGTGATCGCATTCAACGAGACTAGAGGCGAGGTACATGTCAAAACCACATCATCGGCGTAGAGTCCAATTTTGTGTTCAGTTCCCCCAACCCGCACCCCTTTTATGTCTGCACTTTGTCTAACCATGGCAGCCAAAGGCTCCATGATCAGAGCAAAGATAAGGGGGGAGAGGGGGCAGCCCTGGCGAGTCCCGTTAAAAATGGGGAACGTCCGAGATTTAAAACCGGCCGAGCAAACCGATGCACAGGGATTGGAATATAAAGCCATGATAGCTTTGGAGATTTGCCCAGTAATCAGACTGCATCAGACCAGTGGAAATCTGTGTTTGGTCTGATGAGTCGAAATTTGAGATCTTAGGTTCCAACCACCGTGTCTTTGTGCAGCGCAGAAAAGGTGAACAGATGGACTCTACATGCCTGGTTCCCACCGTGAAGCATGGAGGAGGAGGTGTGATGGTGTGGGGGTGCTTTGCTGGTGACACTGTTGGGGATTTATTCAAAATTGAAGGCATACTGAACCAGCATAGCTACCACAGCATCTTGCAGCGGCATGCTATTCCATCCGGTTTGCGTTTAGTTGGACCATCATTTATCTTTCAACAGGACAATGACCCCAAACACACCTCCGGGCTTTGTAAGAGCTATTTGACCAAGAAGGAGAGTGATGGGGTGCTACATCAGATGACCTGGCCTCCAGTCACCAGACCTGAACCCAATCGAGATGGTTTGGGGTGAGCTGGACCACAGAGTGAAAGCAAAAGGGCCAACAAGTGCTAAGCATCTCTTGGAACTCCTTCAAGATTGTTGGAAGACCATTCCTTGTGACTACCTCTTGAAGCTCATCAAGAGAATGCCAGGAGTGTGCAAAGCAGTCATCAAAGCAAAAGGTAGCTACTTTGAAGAACCTTGAATATAAGACATATTTTCAGTTGTTTCACACTTTTTTGTATATAATTTAGTATATAATTCCACATGTGTTAATTCATAGTTTTGATGCCTTCAGTGTGAATGTACAATTTTCAGTCATGAAAATACAGAAAAATCTTTAAATTAGAGGGTGTGTCCAAACTTTTGATCTGTACTGTATATATAAAAAAAATCCTAAATTAAGAAAAAAAAATATTGTTCCAATAAATACATTTCTTTATGTAAATAAAAAAACAATAAAAGTACACATATTTAGTATCGCCGCCTCCGTAACGACCCGACCTATAAAACTGTCCCACTAGTTAACCCCTTCAGTGAACACCGTAAAAAAATAAATAAAAAACGAGACAAAAAAACAATGCTTTATCATACCTGGTCTGATACATGGTCTCCCGGTACCTACCTACACGCGACCTCCGGTCCTCCCAAGACCTCCTTCTCTACTCCCCTCTCATCTCTTCTTCCCATAACCGCATCCAAGACTTCTCCCGTGCTTCCCCCATACTCTGGAACTCTCTACCCCAACACATCAGACTTGCGCCTACCATAGAAACCTTCAAAAAGAACCTGAAGACTCATCTCTTCCGACAAGCCTACAGCCTGCAGTGATCCTCAACCTACTGAACAGCCGCACAGCCAGCTCTTCCCTCTCCTAGTGTATCCTCACCCACCCCCTGCAGACTGTGAGCCCTCGCGGGCAGGGTCCTCCCTCCTTATGTACTCGTGTGCCTTGTTATCTGCTCATGTTTAATGTATTTGTCTATATTTGCCCCGTATTCACATGTAAAGCGCCATGGAATAAATGGCGCTATAAAAATGTATAATAATAATAATAAAAAATAATAATAATACCACCGAACAAAAAGTGGAACAACACGCGATCAAAAAGATGGATATAAATAAACATGGTACCGCTGAAAATGTCATCTTGTCCCGCAAAAAGTGAGCCACCATACAGCGACATCAGCGAAAAAAAAAAGTTATAGCCTTCAGAATAAAGCAATGCAAAAATATTTTTTTTTATATAAAATAGATTTTATTGTATAAAAGCGCCAAAACATAAAAAATGAGATATTGCTGTAATCGTACTGACCCAAAGAATAAAACTTCTTTATCAATTTTACCAAACGCGGAACGGTATAAACGCCTCCCCAAAAGAAATTCATGAATTGCTGGTTTTAGTTTATTCTGCCTCACAAAAATCGGAATAAAAAGCGATTAAAAAACATCACGTGCCCAAAAATGGTACCAATAAAAACGCCAACTCGTCCTGCAAAAAACAAGACCTCAGGTGACTCTGTGGACCAAAATATGGAAAAAGTATAGCTCTCAAAATGTGGTGAGAAAAAAACTATTTTTTGCAAGAAAAAGCATCTTTTAGTGTGTGACAGCTGCCAAATATAAAACCCCGCTATAAATAGTAAATCAAACCTTAGTTAGGGAAAAATAATAAAATTTAAAAAACGTATTTATTTCTATTTTCCCATTAGGGTTAGGGCTAAAGTTAGGGTTGGGGCTACAGTTAGGGTTGGGGCTACAGTTAGAGTTAGGGTTGGGGCTAAAGTTAGGGTTTGGATTATATTTACGGATGAGATTAGGGTTGGGATTATGGTTAGGTCAGGGTTAGGGGTGTGGTTAGGGTTATGGTTGGGGTTAGGGTGTATTGGAGTTAGGGGTGTGGTTACGGTTGGGATTAGGGTTAGGGGTGTGTTGGGGTTAGGGGTGTGGTTAAGGTTGGGATTAGGGTTAGGGGTGTGGTTAGGGTTATAGTTAGGGTTGGGATTAGGGTTAGGGGTGTGTTCGGGTTAGGGTTGGAGTTAGAATTGGGGTGTTTCCACTGTTTAGGCACATCAGGGGCTCTCCAAATGCGACATGGCGTCCGATCTCAATTCCACCCAATTCTGCATTGATAAAGTAAAACAGTGCTCTTTCCATTCCGAGCTCTCCCATACGCCCAAAACGGGGTTTACCCCAACATATGGGGTATCAAAGTACTCAGGACAAATTGAACAACAACTTTTGGGGTCCAATTTCTCTTGTTACCTTTGGGAAAATAAAAATTTGGGGGCTAAAAAAATAATTTTTGTGGGAAAAAAGATTTTTTATTTTCACAGCTTTGCGTTATAAGCTGTAGTGACACACTTGGGGGTTCAAAGTTCTCACAACACATCTAGATAAGTTCCTTAGGGGGTCTAGTTTCCTATATGGGGTCACTTGTGGGGAGTTTCTACTGTTTAGGTACATCAGGGGCTCTGCAAACGCAACGTGACGCCTGCAAACCATTCCATATAAGTCTGCATTCCAAACAGCGCTCCTTCCCTTCCGAGCTCTGCCATGCACCCAAACGGTGGTCCCTCCCACATATTGGGTATCAGCGTACTCAGGATAAACTGGACAATAACTTTTTGGGTCCAATTTCTCTTGTTACCCTTGGGAAAATACAAAACCGGAGGCTAAAATATCATTTTTGTGGGAAAAAAAAGGATTTTTTATTTTCACTCCTCTGTGTTATAAACTGTAGTGAAACACTTGGGGGTTCAAAGTTCTCACAACACATCTAGATAAGTTCCTTACGGGGTCTACTTTCCAAAATGGTGTCACTTGTGGGGGGTTTCACTGTTTAGGCACATCAGGGGCTCTCCAAACGTGACATGGTGTACTATCTCAATTCTAGTCAATTTTGCATTGAAAATTCAAACGGCGCTCCTTCACTTCCGAGCTCTGCCATGCACCCAAACAGTGGTTCCTCCCCACATATGGGGTATCTGCGTACGCAGGACAAATTGTACAACAACTTTTGGGGTCTAATTTCTCCTATTACCCTTGGTAAAATAAAAATAAAAAATTGGATCTGAAGTAAATTTTTTGTGAAAAAAGTTAAATGTTTATTTTTTTAAACATTCCAAAAATTCCTGTGAAACAACTGAAGGGTTAATAAGCTTCTTGAATGTGGTTTTGGGCACCTTGAGGGGTGCAGTTTTTAGAATGGTGTCACACTTGGGTATTTTCTATCATATAGACCCCTCAAAGTGACTTCAAATGTGATGTGGTCCCTAAAAAAAATGGTGTTGTAAAAATGAGAAATTGCTTGTCAACTTTTAACCCTTATAACTCCCTAACAAAAAATTTTTTCGTTCCAAAACTGTGCTGATGTAAAGTAGGCATGTGGGAAATGTTACTTATTAAGTATTTTGTGTGACAAATATCTCTGTGATTTAACCCCTTTCTGACCTTTGACGTACTATCCCGTCGAGGTGACCTGGGCCTATCTGACCCTCGACGGGATAGTACGTCATAGCGATTGGCCGTGCTCACGGGTGTAGCGCGGCCGATCACGGCCGGGTGTCAGCTGCCTATCGCAAGGTGACATTAACCCTTCATTACCCCATATCCCACTGCTACACGGGAATGGGAAGAGAGTGGCCGAGTGCCAGAATAGGGCTAGGCGCATCTTCCAGATGTGCCTTTTCTGGGGTGGCTGGGGGCAGATGTTTTTAGCCAGGGGGAACCAAAAACCATGGACCCTCTCCAGGCTATTAATATCTGCCCTCAGTCACTGGCTTTACCACTGTGGCAGAGAAAATTGCGCGGGAGCCCACGCCAATTATTTCCGCGATTTAACACTTAAATTCAATAGCTAGAGCGCCCAAATTTTGCACATACACACTACTAACATTAGTAGTGTGGAATATGCAAAAAAAAAAGGGGATATGAGATGGTTTACTGTATGTAAACCAGGTCTCATATCATGTCGGGTTTCAGAAGGAGATAGGAAAAGCCGGCAATTGAATTACCGGCTTTTCTGCTATCTAGCGCTGTATGATTATATATATATATATATATATATGTGTCTCACTGACATATATATATATATATATATACCTATTCTATGTGTAGACATTTATTCTACCTATTCTACTGTAAGCTGTCAGTGTGATTTTACTGTACACCGCAATGATCGTGCACTCCGCCTCCTAGCTTCAGGTGTTTTAATTACAGCAGGTCCGATACCCCTCCACAGAGAGAGAGAATTTTAGTCTAGGAAGAGGTCTCACATGTACCCATTCAGATGCAGACGTTTGTTCTCAGCGAGGTAAGGCAAGTTTAGGACCTGGTATAAGAGAGATGCCGTAAAGGGGCTACCAGGTACACATAAAATTGGCAATTTTTATGCACTAAATGCTCTCATTTTTCATATTTCTAGTGCAGTAATGCAGTAGTGCAGTAATGCAGTTCATATTTCGTGTTTTCAAGTTTACATGTTTTAGCGCTGCAGTGTGCTGCCTTAATTACTTAACTATATACGAGTTGGCGACTCTAGGTTCAGCACCTGATCACACTTAGTCTATGTTTGGATGTGCCGCTCAGGGTTTTGAAATGTATTCTTTAGCCTTCTGATCGTGCACTCCGCCTCCTAGCTTCAGGTGTTTTAATTACAGCAGGTCCAATACCCCTCCACAGAGAGAGAGAATTTTAGTCTAGGAAGAGGTCTCACATGTACCCATTCAGATGCAGACGTTTGTTCTCAGCGAGGTAAGGCAAGTTTAGGACCTGGTATAAGAGAGATGCCGTAAAGGGGCTACCAGGTACACATAAAATTGGCCATTTTTATGCGCTAAATGCTCTCATTTTTTATATTTCTAGTGCAGTAATGCAGTTCATATTTCGTGTTTTCAAGTTTACATGTTTTAGCGCTGCAGTGTGCTGCCTTATTTACTTAGTTCTATTGATTGAGTCTTGAAAGTATCCTCTGTAGCACAGATTTTTTTGACCCTCAGGAATTGCCCGATTGGAATCCCATCAATTGTCGGTTTGTAATGGGCTGGTGATGCATGGAGTAAAGTATTTGTGGCAGTTGGTTTTCTGAATATATCGGTGACAATCCTGCCATTGGGAGTCACTGTTATTTTGAGGTCAATAAATTCTATAGATCTACCCCATTTATAGGTAAGTTTGATGTTATAGTTATTTTGAATTAACTTATCCATCAAAGATGTTAATTTATCAATACTACCCTCCCAAAAAAACAGGACGTCATCAATATACCGACTCCATCCTTGGACCAAATCCATTCCTATTATTTGATCATATTGAAAGATTTCCTTCTCCCAATAGCCCATAAATAGGTTGGCATAAGTAGGGGCGCAAGTTGCGCCCATAGCTGTCCCTTGTTTTTGAAGAAAAATGGTCTTGTTAAAAATAAAAATGTTGTGCTCCAAGATAAACTTTAACAACTCCAAAATGAGAACAATCAATGCTTTATCCAGATTACTTTGGTTTAAATAGTACGAAGCCACATTTAAACCGTCGCTGTGCCTAATTGATGAGTAAAGCGCCTCCACGTCTGCTGTTACTAAGATGGCCCCGTCCTCTAAGTATATAGAATCCAATCTTTGTAAGACAGATGTGGTGTCTTTTATATATGACGGGAGTGTTGGCACTAATGGTTGTAAGTAATAGTCTATGACAGTGCAAATTGAGTTAACAAAGACCCTCCTTGCCAGAAACTATTGGTCTTCCTGGGGGGTCACCCGGATCTTTGTGCAGTTTTGGTAGGAGGTAAAATGTGGCCATTTTAGGTTGCAGTTTTGTAATGTATTCAAGGAGACGCTTTGGGATAATCCCTTTTTCATAGGCTACTTCCAGAATCTTAATTAGTTCCTGTTAGAACTGTGTGGAAGGGTTGTAAGTCATTTTTTTATAGCAAGATTTAACCAATAGTATTTTATCTGCTTGCTTTTCATACATGCTAATAGGCCAGATAACGGTGTTACCCCCTTTATCTGCCTATTTGATGACCACATTTTTAAGGTTTTGTAATTCTGTTAGTGCCACACGTTCTTCCCTATTTAGATTCGTATTCCAACCCAGGCTATTGGGTAATACTTCGATGTATTTTGTTACCAGCTTTATAAAAACATCAATTGCTGGACATATATTGAAGCTAGGGAAGGTTTTAGATTTAGCAATCAAGTGAATCGGAAACTTACCAGTTTCAATTTGAGCATTTTCATCGAGTAACTCCTCAAGATCCCTCAAGGCCTTTCTTTCCATATCAGTAGGGAAGGGAAACTCCAAATCCACTTTGTAATGCATTTTTTGAAGGACTATCTTACAGGCAAAAAGGTGCAAATCTTTTACCACCGTGAATTTGTCTATTGTAGAAGAAGGGGAGAATGTTAAACCCTTCTCTAATAATTCGATCTGGGTTTCTGATAATACATGTTCTGATAAATTGATTACCTTCATGCGGTCATTAGTCCATTTAGATTTCCTTTTGGAAAATATATCAGCATATTTCGTATTGTTCCCAACTCTTGTCCGCATGAAGTAATCACTGCATGAAGCACCACTCTCAGAACCAGAAAATGTCTCTTTAGGCGATATATTTCCATTTGGAGATGTAACTTTAGATCTTTTCTTAGGAAGTTGCCACTTGTAAATTTTGTCCATTTCGTAATCTTTGGAGTCCCTCAGATATTTCTTCAATTTCAATTGACTGTAGCCGCTCTTTTCCACCTCTGTACTAATTCTACATCAACTAGATCGAAAGAGGGGTACACCTGCACTCGCAGCCCTCGAGGGATAATATTTTGTTCAACATAATTTTCTAAAGCAGTTTTATTCCACCACGTTTTGAGTTTTCTATGTACAGCATTTTTGTATTGGATCGTTAAGTCTCGATTTTCAAAGTTACCATCCTGTGTAGTAGAGATTCCCTGTTTGAATAGATCCGTGGCCTTGGACCGCCAGGACGTTTCTCTGGCCTTAAGGTCCATAACAAATAACCGGGATAATCTGTTAGAAAACAGCAAGCTAAATATAAATAACAAAATCCCAATATGTGATAAACACCTTCATCAAAACATATTAGAACAAAATTTCCCCTAAGTGCACGGGGAAACAAAGGCATACACAAGAAATAAAATTGAAAATACTTTATTAAATATTGCACTGAACAACAATAAAACCCACGAAAATAACCAAACAGAAAAAATCTCTATAAAAACAAGCAGACATTAAGCAACACTGTGTACCAATCACAATTTAAAGACGTAAATTATGGTCATATGTACAACATTAGGCAGACCACAGTGGTGAAAAATGTGTATAGAAAAAATATGCTGAAAAATAATCCTGGAATATGTACTAACAACAATATAGTTGTGAGATCAGATGTACCAAACAAAGGGGATTTTTGCACAGAGACTGCCACAAAAAAATGTTCTAGTGTGCAAAGGGGAATGCAGTAAAGTGCAATCAGTGCTACAAAGCCTATGGTTGAAGTGCAACCTAATAGGCACAATACGCAATCCCCGTAAAAGTCCTGCAAAAATGCTCACATATGTGTGGATATATAAGGGCTAAAACCCACAATCTACCCAAAAGTAGCTCACATGACGAATAACTTTCATGAGTATAATGACCGGTCTCGTGTGCCTATGCTGCGACCCCGACAGCGCCGTTTCGCCGATCAGGCTTCTTCCATATGGGGGCAAGTGTGTTGTGTATGGAAAGAAGCTCATTAGAAATGGCACAAATCAAGATTGATGCTGAAAACAGCTACTGACTACCAGAGCGTGCCGGATATTGCACGGCGCATGCGTTGGTTAGCGGCCGTTCGTCCAAAGTACGTGACTTCCTAAAACCAGCCCCTGGCACGCAAGTGTGTCTTACTTGTCTTTCAAAGGGCGTTGTGTATCATGCACAATGCCCTTGCAAAAAGATATATATTGGGCTAACTATGCGTGAGCTTAGGATACGAACCAGGGAGCACATCCTGGATATTGAGAAGGCAGCCAACGTTGAAGACATTGGCTTGCTCAAAATTTTGCAGGCTGTATCATAATTCCGATTCAACTGGCCTGAAAGTACAGGCTATCGACCAGGTTGTCCTGAATGATAGAGGAGGTAATCTGGGCAAAATCTTGGCACATAAAGAGAGCAGGTGAATATACCAACTTGGTACCCTTGCCCCACAAGGGCTTAATGAGACAATGGGCTTTAGTTCGTTTTTATGAACTCTTTACAGTGAAGCCCATCCACCTCGGCTTCTTTAGCCTCCTCCTCGTATCTTGGGCTATCTTAGTAGTGCCTTTGCTTTATATCATCTTGTTTTGGGCTTTATCCCTTGATGGCTTATCATCTTTCCCTCCCTTTTCATCCCCCCCCCCCTCGCTTTTCTCTTTTCTTTCGCATTCTTTTTTCCTTCTTTTTTGCGTTTTCAGTACATGTTTCCATCACGGCTTTATTATTATTATTATTATTATTATTATTTTTGTAAATTAAATTTGTTTCTTTCTCTACGGATTTATGTCCCCTTTTTCTTTTGGGTTGTCCTATTTACATATTTATCTCGAATTTTGTTTTTAGTGTGTTTAATTTTTTTTTTTT
The DNA here is from genome assembly GCF_032444005.1 of Ranitomeya imitator. NCBI lineage: Eukaryota > Metazoa > Chordata > Amphibia > Anura > Dendrobatidae > Ranitomeya > Ranitomeya imitator. The sequence continues at coordinate 404,516,261 of NC_091286.1, read as the reverse complement.
GGTTTTCTAATTTGTTTTTGTTATTTTTGATTTTAGGATAGTATATTGCATGTGGAACCTATTTTATCTTTAGGTCTGGAACCTGGACAACAGTCAACAATTATGGACTCTTGTGGTCTGTTTGAGCAGCTTCAATCAAGCTTTATTCTGCGTTTAACTATATTGTATATCTATATACCTATTATATTCTGCTATACTCTGTCTGTTGTCCATGTTAAAAATGCATTAATATTGTCTGCTCATTTATATGGCATGTATATTACTATAGAGTGTCCTCAAGCCGGTTTATGTATATAAGCTTATAGCATATTATTGTATAATGCAATGTCTTAGTACAATACAATTGCTATATAGTGTTTTGACAGTGTATTAGTTGTAGATTACTGGTATACTTATTGATTTGTTCTACATTTGTATAAGTATTAGGGTTATTTTCTTTACATCAGACGGCATTAGAAGTGTACTCTATTCACACAGATGCAGCTATTATTACGCCTTTCACTAGCTGCGTTACATTCCAGCGGCGATATTTGCCTCCATTGATTGAGTGCTTAGGTTGTTGCGCATACCCGAGACCTGGCCGCTGGTGCATGTCAGGTTTTGTTCATCTATAGCGCGAGGCTGCCTGGATTTGTGCGCATGCCCTGGATTCGGCCGCTCGGTGACTTCCAACCCCGCCCACCGGGTGATGCGAGCGGTACACGCTTGAGTGCCAAGGGCTGGTTTTTAGGAAGCCACGTACTTTGGACGAACGGCCGCTAACCAACGCATGCGCCGTGCAATATCCGGCACACTCTGGTAGTCAGCAGCTGTTTTCAGCATCAATCTTGATTTGTGCCATTTAAATGAGCATCTTTCCATACACAACACACTTGCCCCCATATGGAAGAAGCCTGATCGGCGAAACGGCGCTGTCGGGGTCGCAGCATAGGCACACGAGACCGGTCATTATACTCATGTAAGTTAATCGTCATGTGAGCTACTTTTGGGTAGATGGTGGGTTTTAGCCCTTATACAGTGGGGCAAAAAAGTATTTAGTCAGTCAGCAATAGTGCAAGTTCCACCACTTAAAAAGATGAGAGGCGTCTGTAATTTACATCATAGGTAGACCTCAACTATGGGAGACAAACTGAGAAAAAAAAAATCCAGAAAATCACATTGTCTGTTTTTTTATCATTTTATTTGCATATTATGGTGGAAAATAAGTATTTGGTCAGAAACAAACAATCAAGATTTCTGGCTCTCACAGACCTGTAACTTCTTCTTTAAGAGTCTCCTCTTTCCTCCACTCATTACCTGTAGTAATGGCACGTGTTTAAACTTGTTATCAGTATAAAAAGACACCTGTGCACACCCTCAAACAGTCTGACTCCAAACTCCACTATGGTGAAGACCAAAGAGCTGTCAAAGGACACCAGAAACAAAATTGTAGCCCTGCACCAGGCTGGGAAGACTGAATCTGCAATAGCCAACCAGCTTGGAGTGAAGAAATCAACAGTGGGAGCAATAATTAGAAAATGGAAGACATACAAGACCACTGATAATCTCCCTCGATCTGGGGCTCCACGCAAAATCCCACCCCGTGGGGTCAGAATGATCACAAGAACGGTGAGCAAAAATCCCAGAACCACGCGGGGGGACCTAGTGAATGAACTGCAGAGAGCTGGGACCAATGTAACAAGGCCTACCAAAAGTAACACACTACGCCACCATGGACTCAGATCCTGCAGTGCCAGACGTGTCCCACTGCTTAAGCCAGTACATGTCCGGGCCCGTCTGAATTTTGCTAGAGAGCATTTGGATGATCCAGAGGAGTTTTGAGAGAATGTCCTATGGTCTGATGAAACCAAACTGGAACTGTTTGGTAGAAACACAACTTGTCGTGTTTGGAGGAAAAAGAATACTGAGTTGCATCCATCAAACACCATACCTACTGTAAAGCATGGTGGTGGAAACATCATGCTTTGGGGCCGTTTCTCTGCAAAGGGGCCAGGACGACTGATCCGGGTACATGAAAGAATGAATGGGGCCATGTATCGTGAGATTTTGAGTGCAAACCTTCTTCCATCAGCAAGGGCACTGAAGATGAAACGTGGCTGGGTCTTTCAACATGACAATGATCAAAAGCACACCGCCAGGGCAACGAAGGAGTGGCTTCGTAAGAAGCATTTCAAGGTCCTGGAGTGGCCTAGCCAGTCTCCAGATCTCAACCCTATAGAAAACCTTTGTAGGGAGTTGAAAGTCCGTGTTGCCAAGCAAAAAGCCAAAAACATCACTGCTCTAGAGGAGATCTGCATGGAGGAATGGGCCAACATACCAACAACAGTGTGTGGCAACCTTGTGAAGACTTACAGAAAACGTTTGACCTCTGTCATTGCCAACAAAGGATATATTACAAAGTATTGAGATGAAATTTTGTTTCTGACCAAATACTTATTTTCCACCATAACATGCAAATAAAATGATAAAAAAAACAGACAATGTGATTTTCTGGATTTTTTTTTTCTCAGTTTGTCTCCCATAGTTGAGGTCTACCTATGATGTAAATTACAGACGCCTCTCATCTTTTTAAGTGGTGGAACTTGCACTATTGCTGACTGACTAAATACTTTTTTGCCCCACTGTATATCCACACATATGTGAGCATTTTTGCAGGACTTTTACAGGGATAGCGTATTGTGCCTATTAGGTTGCACTTCAACCATAGGCTTTGTAGCACTGATTGCACTTTACTGCATACCCTTTTGCACACTAGAACATTTTTTTGTGGCAGTCTCTGTGCAAAAATCCCCTTTGTTTGGTACATCTGATCTCACAACTATATTGTTGTTAGTACATATTCCATGATTATTTTTCGGCATATTTTTTCTATATACATTTTTCACCACTTTGGTCTGCATAATGTTGTACATATGACCTCGTAATTTTTTAAGCTTTTCTATTGAGCCTTTTAAAACAGTTGTTTTTGTGGCTTGTGGTCATTTGATGTATACATTTTAGTACATGACGTAATTTTTGCAGCCTATATACAGTATATATATATATATATATTTATATATATATATATATTTTGCTGATATATTTCCTGGTATTTTTACAGCATGTTTACATCTTTAAATTATGATTGGTACACCGTGTTGCTTTATGTCTGCTTGTTTTTATAGAGATTTTTTCTGTTTGGTTATTTTCGTGGGTTTTATTGTTGTTCAGTGCAATATTTAATAAAGTATTTTCAATTTTATTTCTTGTGTATGCCTTTGTTTCCCCGTGCACTTAGGGGGAATTTTGTTCTAATATGCATTTAATCATGCAGTTTTTCTCTTTTTAATACATTTTCAAAAATTTCTACATTTCTATTTTTTTCAGTCAAGATGGGATGTAAAGTGTACATTAATGAGAAAAAAATATAACTTTTTTTTGAATTTACCAAATGGCTGCGATGAAACAAAGAGTGAAAAATTTAAAGGGGTCTGAATACTTTCCGTACCCACTGTACACACCTTTTTTGAAAGGCCACAGAGGCTGCAAGACCAAGGAGGTCTGCAAACAAGTCAGGGACAAAGTTGTTGAGAAGTACATACCATATCCCAATCTTTGGTGATCCCCCAGAGCACCATCACATCCATTATCATCAAATGGAAAGTACAGGGTACCACAAGAAACCTGCCAAGAAAGGGCGACCCACCAAAACTCTCAGCCTGGGCAAGGAGGGCATTAATCAGAGATGCAGCACAGAGACCAAAGGTAACCCTGAAGGAGCTGCACATATGACCGTACACTCCATTGAGGTGGCCTTTATGGAAGAGTGGGCAGACAAATCCTTTATTTACACAGAAAAATTGTAAGGCTCATTTTGAGTTTTCCAAAATACATATGGGAGACCCCCCAAATGTATGTAGGAAGATGCTGTGGTCAGATGAGACCAAAATTTAACTTTTTGGCCACTAAGGTAAACGCTATAGCTGGCGCCAAACCAGCACAGCTCATGACTCCAAGAACATGATCCCCACAGTTAAACATGGTGGCAGCATCATGCTGTGGGTATGTTTTTCAGCAGCAGGGACAGGGAAAATGGTCTGATTTAAAGATGAATGGTGTGAAATACAGGAATATTCTTGAGCAAAACCTGTTTCAGGGTATGTGCACACGTAGATGGGATCTCTGCTGATTTTTCTGCACCTGTTTTGAGAAATCTGCAGGTAAAAAGCACTGCATTTTACCTGCAGATTTACTGCAGATTTTAGCGGTTTTTGTGCGGATTCCACCTGCGGTTTTACACCTGCGGATTCCTATTATGGAGCAGGTGTAAACCGCTGCGGAATCCGCACAAAGAATGAACATGCTGCGGAATAAACAACGCAGCGTTTCCGCGCATATTATTCCGCAGCATGTGGACTGCGGATTTTGTTTTCCATTGGTTTACATGGTACTGTAAACTCATGGAAAACAGCTGCGAATCCGCAGCATCAAAACCCTTGCGGATCCACAGCAAAATCCGCAGCGTGTGCACATACCCTCAGTCTGGCAGTGATTTGAGACTGGGACAGAGGTTCACCTTCCAACAAGACAAAGACACAAAGCATTCTGCTAAAGGAACACTCGAGTGGTTTAACCCCTTAATGACCTATGACGTGCAGTGTCCATCATAGGTCACCTTTCCCTCTTTAGTGCGGGCAATAAGACTGTACCTTTTCGAACATATGCCTATAAGCCACCAAGAGCATATTGCCCCCAAGCAGAAACACATGCAATTAACTGTTTCATCTGAAACATATACATTTTATTAAACAAAAGTGAAGACAACAATATATGTACAATCATCAAAATAAGAGGATAAGGTGAATGACACAAAAGAAACACACCGAAAAAGGAGAGATGCTCACATACATATATGTAAGGGTACACTCGCAGGGCTATAAACATGTCATGCTTGGCAAAAAGTGCTAAACGTCAGAAAATGTATATATACCGGGGTGGGGAGAAAGGCAATGGACTTAGGTTAAGTAACTGGAGCGCCCCCAGACACAGGGCCACAGGTTACTCAGTACCGGTCCTTTCTGTCTCAGTTCTGGGGCTGTCATGGTGGCTGGACCCGGTCCGTGACTCTGCTAAGGGGCGTCCAATAAAAGGTGATAGGAGTCTGTCAAGGTTTCGTGACGCCACCTGTGGTATTCGGTCAGGGTGACCGACGCTGCTGTGGGGTCCGCTGGGGTGATGAAATGGCAGCTAGATGGTATACCTTCCCACAGGTGAAGTATGTCCCCAGGGCTTCCCAGTAGGGTGAATGGAGATGGTGTGAGGTACAGACAATAACGAGGACACAGGGTTGCAGTCTCTTTACCTCTTTACTGAAGACTTCAGGATCCTCAATCCAGAGCACAGTTAACAGGGCTGTCTGAGATTGGCCGGTCTGATGGCACATCCAGAGTTCCCTTTGCAGGTGGAAATAGTTGACTACCAATAGCGCCTGTGTGTTGTAGTCAGGGCTGCCACTAGGAATTTCAGGGCCCCATACTGGCAAAATTTTCAGGGCCCCCTTAAGACTCCGCCCAGGCTCCACCCCAGCCCCGCCTCCACCCCTCGAATTGTCCACAGCCCCACCGCTGTCTCTTGGCAAAACTCCACTTCTCACAAATCACACATTAACAGTTCCCATCACCAGATCAAACACATAGCCAGCAGCTTTTGTTTTGGCCAAAAGGTTTTTTTTAATCTGAGACGACAACAATGTAGACTCTTTTGGCCGGGCCCTACTCTACTCTAACCTATTAAACATTTGTTAAAATATGCAATACAATTTAGGTGTATTTTTATTTATTTTTAAATTTTTCAAATGACCAATAATACCAAATACAAGGGACAAATACCATGACCAGACACCATATTATCACCACATAGTGACATATAATACTATCTACAAGGAACAAATACCTCCACACCATGTGCAGACCACATATTACCACCACAGTGACTGAACAATATCACATACAAGGGACAAATACCACCGCAGCATGTCCAGACCACATATTACCATCACATGGTGACCAACTACATACAAGGAACAAATACCAACATAACATGAACAGACCACATATTACCACCACTGTTATGATCTGGTGGTTTAGGAGCAACATGGAACGAGCTCTGAAGGAAATGGTATCTGTACTGACCGCAGTCCCTAAGCTCAACACAACACTAGAAGTAGCCGTGGGATGCTCCTAACTCTCCCTAGGCACCTCGTCACAGCCTAAGAGCTAACTACCCCTAAAGATAGAAGCAGGAAAACTATCTTGCCTCAGAGAAAATCCCCAAAGGATAGATTAGCCCCCCCACAAATAATGACTGTGAGTGGAGAGGGAAAAGACATACACAGAATGAAACCAGGATGAGCACAGTAGGCCAGTCTAGCTAGATAGATAGGACAAGATGGAATACTGTGCAGTCAGTATTAAACACTACAAAAATCCACGCAGATTTTACAAAAATCTCCACACCTGACTAAAGGTGTGGAGGGTAAATCTGCTTCCCAGAGCTTCCAGCAACACAGAGTTAATTCATACTAATGAGCTGGACAAACATAGAAAGCACAGAACGGATAAGTCCACAATCTGTGGACAGAAAAGAGCAAGCAAGAACATAGCTTTGCTGAACTGGTCAGGATAACGGGGAAATCCAAAGAGATGTGAATCCAACCAGGAACCATTTACAAGTAGCACTGGCTGAAGGAAAGAGCCAGGCATAAATAGCCGAGCAGAAAAGACAATCAGTGCAAGCAGCTACTGACAGCTAAATCCAAGGAGCAGCCATACCACTTGAAACCACAAGAGGGAGCCCAAGAGCAGAACTCACAAAAGTGCCACTTACAACCACCGGAGGGAGCCCAAGAGCGGAATTCACAACACACCACACAGTGACCGAATAATAGCACATACAAGGAACAAATACCGCTACACCATGGCCGGACAACATATTAACAACACATTGTGACTGAATAGTACAATACTGATCATTAATTTAAAAAAAATACTATCACCATCAGTGCCATTATACACAGGAGATCTGTACTTAGTATACAGTGTGTGTTAGGAGTCGAGTTTCCTCTGCTGCACAGGGGGAATCTCGATCCGTCTCCGCTGCGGTCTCCCATTCTCCTCCAGCCGCAGTGGAGCCTGCTCAGCAGGGACGTCGATCCCAGCGTCTCGCTCAGTCTGACTCTGTGAGAAGAGTTACTGCTGCTTCTCCAGCTTCTGCCTTTAAAGCCAATACTGGTCAGCAGCGAGTGGACTTCTCTGGGACTAAGTCCTTGTCTGCGCACACTGAGCATGCCCAGGGCAAGATCTCCCGTTGGAGATCGAGGGTCATGTGCTCAGACTCTGCAGCGCATTCTATTGGTCCTCTTGGCAGGTCTTGGAAGGGCAAAGTTTCTGTGGCCGCTTCCTGTCCTGCAGCTATATAAACTGCGCATGACCGCACGGCCATGCGCTAGTGTACAACTTTATACGTGTGTTTGTTGTGAGTGCAAGTCGTCCTTTAAATACCCCTACCCTACTGTATGATTGTTCGCGTATGGTGTATGGCTGCTATCTAGCGCCCGACTTAACACTCAACGTGTCACACACGTGTCAGCGTCCTCTGCTGTGACCGCCAGTGCGGCGCCACGCGCCTGTGTGCGCTTCCTGACCCATGTCTGGGTACTTAGTGGTGCCTGCCAGCACGGCACAGTTTGCACTTCGGTGCCTCTATTGTATATACTTTTCACACCCAGTTGTGGTGTAGTGCCAGCAAGGGTCTAATCGGACTACTATCCCTGTTGGGGTCTAGTTCGCTGACCACTTGCTCGCGCTCTATGTGCGGTACCGCGATCCTGTGACGCAACAGGATCGCTTTCTTCACGCTGGGTGAGGTTTAACCCACGCGTGTATACTTATGAGTACCGCCATATCGTCTGTCATGTCCTAGCAGCAGGTTTCACCTGCACGGTGGACCCCGGACTGCGAACGCATCCATTACATCTCTCTTGGTGCGTTCCGCCAGTCCTAACAGTGTGTGTACAGGTAATACAGTGGTCACCGATGCCATTATAAACAGGAGCTCTTTATATAGTGTCAGTGTACAGGTAATACAGGGATCACCAATGACATTATACACAGGAGCTCTGTATATAAGGTACAGTGTACATGTAATACAGCGATCACTAGTGACATTATACACAGTAGCTCTGTATATAGTGTACAGATAATATAGTGATCACCAGTGACATTATACACAGGAGCTCTGTATACAGTATACAGCGTATGGTGTCAGTGTACAGGTAATATACTCACCAGTGACGTCTCTAGCTAAAGTCCTTCATCTTTGCGTTTCTTTTTAATCCAGCGCAGACTGCTATCACTTCTTTCTGCCAGGACTCGTCTCTGCATAAAATAACACAGTTATCTAGAGCACCGCTTCCAGAGCACATTCCCCATTTTTTCCCTTTCTTCTACACTACACATCTGACTACAGACGTTCACCCACCATTAATATATAATTGGTTATTATGCAACCCACCATTCCAAATATAAATTATAATCTGCCACTGTGCCCCCACTATCTGTATATAGCCACTTTCCCCATTTAACCCCTTCACCCCAAAGCCTGTTTTCACCTAAGTGACAGGGCCAATTTTTACAATTCTGACCACTGTCACTTTATGAGGTTATAACTCTGAAACGCTTCAACGGATCCTGGTGATTCTGACACTGTTTTCTCGTGACATATTGTACTTCATGATAGTGGTAAAACTTCTTCGATATGACTTGCATTTATTTGTGAAAAATACAAAAATTTGTCGGAAATTATGAAAATTTAGCAATTTTCAAACTCTTAGTTTTCATGCCCTTAAATTAGAGAGTTATATCACATAATATAGTTAATAAACAACATTTCCCACATGTCTGCTTTACATCAGCACAATTTTGGAAACATAATTTTTTTTTGTTAGGACGTTATAAGGGTTAAAAGTTGACCAGTGATTTCTCATTTTTGCAACAAAATTTGCAAAACCATTTTTTTACGGACCACCTCACACTTGAAGTGACTTTGAGGGGTCTATATGACAGAAAATGCCCAAAAGTGACACCATTCTAAAAACTGCACCCCTCAAGGTACTCAAAACCACATTCAAAAAGTTTATTAACCCTTCAGGTGCTTCACAGGAATTTTTTGAATGTTTAAAAAAATTGAACATTTAACTTTTTTTTCACAAAATTTTTATTTCAGGTCCAATTTGTTTCATTTTACCAAGGGTAACAGGAGAAATTGGACCACAAAAGTCGTTGTACAATTTGTCCTGAGTACGCCGATACCCCATATGTGGGGGTAAACCACTGTTTGGGCACATGGCAGAGCTCGGAAGGGAAGGAGAGCTATTTGACTTTTCAATGCAAGATTTGCTGGAATTGAGATCGGAGCCCATGTCACGATTGGAGAGCCCCTGATGTGCCTAAACAGTGGAAACCCCCACAGGTGACACCATTTTGGAAAGTAGACCCCCTAAGGAACTAATCTAGATGTGTGGTGAGCACTTTGAACCTCCAAGTGCTTCACAGAAGTTTATAATGTAGAGCCGTAAAAAAAATTTTTTTATTAATTTTCACAAAAAATGATCTTTTTGCCCCAAATTTTTTATTTTCCCAAGGGTAAAAGGATAAATTGTACCCCAAAAGTTGTTGTGCAATTTGTCCTGAGTACGTCGATACTTCATATATGGGGATAAACCACTGTTTGAGCGCATGGCAGAGCTCGGAAGGGAAGGAGTGCCATTTGACTTTTCAATGCAAAATTGGCTGGAATTGAGATCGGACGCCATGTCGCATTTGGAGAGCCCCTGACGTGCCTTAACAGTGGAAACCCCCCACAAGTGACCCCATTTTGGAAAGAAGACCCCCTAAGGAACTTATCTAGATGTGTGGTGAGCACTTTTAACCCCCAATTGTTTCACTAAAGTTTAGAATGTAGCATTGTGAAAATTAAAAAATCATTTTTTCTTTCCACAAAATGAAGTTTTAGCCCGCAATTTTTTTTTTCCCAAGGGTAAAAGGAGAAATTGGACCACAAATGTTATTGTCCAATTTGTCCTGAGTACGCTGATACCCCACATATGGGGGGGAACCACCGTTTGAGTGCATGGCAGAGCTCGGAAGGGAAGGAGCACCGCTTGAAATGCAGACTTAGATGGAATGGACTGCAGGTGTCATGTTGCATTTGCAGAGCCCCTGATGTACCTAAACAGTAGAAACCCACCACAAGTGACCCCATATTGGAAACTAGACCCCCCAAGGAACTTATCTAGATGTGTTGTGAGAGCTTTGAACCAACAAGTGTTTCACTACAGTTTATAACGCAGAGCCGTGAAAATAAAAAATATTTTTTTTTCCAGGAAAATGATATTTTATCCCCTATGTTTTTATTTTCCCAAGGGTAACAGGACAAATTGGACCCCAAAAGTTGTTGTCCAACTTGTCCTGAGAACGCTGATACCCCATATGTTGGGGGGAACCACTGTTTGGGTGCACGGCAGAGCTCGAAAGGGAAGGAGCGCCATTTGAAATGCAGACTTAGATGGATTGGTCTGCAGGCGTCATGTTGCATTTGCAGAGCCCCTGATGTACCTAAACAGTAGAAACCCCCCACAAGTGACCCCATATTGGAAACTAGACCCCCCAAGGAACTTATCTAGATGTGTTGTGAGAGCTTTGAACCAACAAGTGTTTCACTACAGTTTATAACGCAGAGCCGTGAAAATAAAAAATATTTTTTTTTCCAGGAAAATGATATTTTATCCCCTATGTTTTTATTTTCCCAAGGGTAACAGGACAAATTGGACCCCAAAAGTTGTTGTCCAACTTGTCCTGAGAACGCTGATACCCCATATGTTGGGGGGAACCACTGTTTGGGTGCACGGCAGAGCTCGGAAGGGAAGGAGCGCCATTTGAAATGCAGACTTAGATGGATTGGTCTGCAGGCGTCATGTTGCATTTGCAGAGCCCCTGATGTACCTAAACAGTAGAAACCCCCCACAAGTGACCCCATATTGGAAACTAGACCCCCAAAGGAACTTATCTAGATGTGTTGTGAGAGCTTTGAACCAACAAGTGTTTCACTACAGTTTATAACGCAGAGCCGTGAAAATAAAAAATATTTTTTTTTTCCACGAAAATGATATTTTATCCCCTATGTTTTTGTTTTCCCAAGGGTAACAGGACAAATTGGACCCCAAAAGTTGTTGTCCAACTTGTCCTGAGAACGCTGATACCCCATATGTTGGGGGGAACCACTGTTTGGGCACACAGGAGAACTCGGAAGGGAAGGAGCCCTGTTTTACTTTTTCAAAGCAGAATTGGCTGGAATTGAGATCGGACGCCATGTCGCATTTGGAGAGCCCCTGATGTGCCTAAACAGTGGAAACCCCCAATTATAACTGAAACCCTAACCCCAACCCTAACCCTAGCCCTAACCCTAGCCCTAACCCTAGCCCTAACCCTAGCACTAATGGGAAAATGGAAATAAATACATTTTTTTACATTTTATTATTTTTCCCTAACTAAGGGGGTGATGAAGGGGGGTTTGATTTACTTTTATAGCGTTTTTTTGGCGGATTTTTATGATTGGCAGCCGTCACACACTAAAAGACGCTTTTTATTGCAAAAAATAGTTTTTGCATCACCACATTTTGAGAGCTATAATTTATCCATATTTTGGCCCACAGAGTCATGTGAGATCTTGTTTTTTGCGGGACGAGTTGACGTTTTTATTGGTAACATTTTCGGGCAGATGACATTTTTTGATCGCTTTTTATTCCGATTTTTGGGAGGCAGAATGAACAAAAACCAGCAATTCCTGAATTTCTTTTAGGGGGGTGTTTATACCGTTCCACGTGTGGTAAAATGGATAAAGCAGTTTTATTCTTCGGGTCAGTACGATTACAGCGATACCTCATTTATGTAATTTTTTTATGTTTTGGCGCTTTTACACAATAAAAACTATTTTATATAAAAAAATAATTGTTTTTGCATCGCATTATTCTGAGAGCTATAACTTTTTTATTTTTCTGCTTATGATGCTGTATGGCGGCTTTTTTTTTTGCGTGACAAGATGACGTTTTCAGCGGTACCATGGTTATTTATATCCGTCGTTTTGATCGCGTGTTATTCCACTTTTTGTTCGCCTGTATGATAATAAAGCGTTGTTTTTTTTTTTGTTTTTTTTGCGGTGTTCACTGAAGGGGTTAACTAGTGGGATAGTTTTATAGAGCGGGTCGTTACGGACGCGGCGATACCAAATAGGTGTACATTTATTGTTTTTTTTTTTTTTACATAAATAAATGGATTTATTGGGAAATGTTTTTTTTTTTTATTTGGGGATTTTTTTTTATTTTTTTTTTACACATTCTATTTTTTTTTTTTTTTACTTTCTAACATTGTCCCAGGGTGGGACATCACTGTATTAGATCAGATCGTTGATCTGACACTGTGCATAGCACACTGTCAGATCAACGATCTGACAGGCAGCTTAGCTGGCTTCCAGCGCCTGCTCTCAGCAGGCGCCGGCTAGCCAGGTCACTTCATGACCCGGAAGGAGTCCGGCGGCCATCTTGGATCCAGGGACTCCTTCCGGATCACCGGAGCAACGCGATCTCATTGCGTTGCTCCGGTGGGAGAGCGCAGGGAGCCCCCGTCCCTGCGCGATCCCCCTCTATGCCGCTGTCACTACTGACAGCGGCATCAGAGGGGTTAAATGCCCGCGATCGGCGATAGCGCCGATCGTGGGCATTGCTGCGGGCTGTCAGCTGTCATATACAGCTGACACCCGCACCCGATCACCGCGGCGCTCAGCGCGAGACCGCGGTGATCGGTGCGCCGTACTAGTACTGCTGCTGGCACTAATGCAGTGCCGGCAGCGCAGTACTAGTACGGCGCGTGTCGCGAAGGGGTTAATATATAAATTAATTAGCACCTGTATTCTTTCTCCCAATTTATTACCAATCACTTTATCCTCAACGACCCCCACTATGTACCTCCCGCTCTAACCCTTACCCCAATTCATTATAGTTACATGCCCCTTCTGCCTCAATTAATTGTCATGTCTTCTCTCTCTCCCACCCTCTATTCATTATCAATTGCTCTTCCCCACCCTCAAAATTCATGATTTGCTCTCCCCACCTTCAATACATCATTTGCTCTTCCCACCCCCACCTTCAATTCAATTGCTGTCCACGTCCCTCACACTCACTTCATGTGCAGTCCCCATCACCCCCACTTCATCATTTAGTCCCCTATCATCATTTAGTCCCCTATCACCCGTCACTTCATCTGCAGTCCCCATTACTTCATCATTTGCAGCCCCCTATCATTTCATCATGTGCAGAACCTCCTCAAACACACTTCATCATCTGCAGTCCCTATCACTCCCACATCATTTCCTGTCCCCATCACCCCCACATCATCATTTGCAGTCCCCCCACATCATTTGCAGTCCTCATCACCCCCACATCATTATTTGCAGTCCACATCACCCCCACATCATTTGCAGTCCCCATCACCCCCACATCATCATTTGCAGTCCCCATCACCCCCACATCATTTGCAGTCCCCATCACCCCCACATCATTTGCAGTCCCCATCACCCCCACATCATTTGCAGTCCCCATCACCCCACATCATCATTTGCAATCCCCATCACTCCCACATCATTTGCAGTCCCAATCACCCCCACATCATCATTTGCAGTCCCCTATCCCCCCTTCACTTCATCTGCAGTCCCCCTTCATAATTTGCAGCCCCCTATCATTTCATGTGCAGTACCCCCTCAAACACACCATCATTTGCAGACCCCTATTATTTCATCATGTGCAGTAACCCCTCAAACACACTTCAGGCAGCCAGTTCAGTGTAGTGCACCCCCATTAGGCAGTCTCTATAGTATTATGCACCCCCATTAGACAGCCAGTACAATATAATGCACCCCATTAGGCAGTCTGTATAGTATTATGCACCCCCATTAGGCAGCCAGTACAATATAATGCACCCCATTAGGCAGTCTGTATAGTATTATGCACCCCCATTAGGCAGCCAGTACAGTTTAATGCACCCCCATTAGGCAGCCTGTACAGTTTAATGCACCCCCATTAGGCAGTCTGTGCAGTATAATGCACCCCCATTAGGCAGCCTGTATAGTATAATGCACCCCCATTACGCAGCCTGTATAGTATAATGCACCCCCATTACGCAGCCTGTATAGTATAATGAACCCCCAATACGCAGCCTGTATAGTATAATGCACCCCCATTACGCAGCCTGTATAGTATAATGCACCCCCATTAGACAGCCTGTATAGTATAATGCACCCCCATTAGACAGCCTGGTAGCATCAATGCCCCTTAAAGGAATAGGGTTCTGCAAAGGCTGTAAGGGGAAACCACAACGTCTGGCAAATTCTAAGTCCATTAAGTTCAGAGCGGCGCCTGAATCCACAAATGCCATAACAGAAAATGATGATAATGAGCAGATCAAGGTCACAGATAACAGAAATTTAGGTTGTATAGTACTGATGGTAAAAGAACTAGCGATTCTCTTTGTACGCTTAGGGCAATCAGAAATAATATGAGCAGAATCGCCGCAGTAAAAACACAACCTATTCTGACGTCTGAATCCTTGTCGTTCAGCTTTAGACAAAATCCTATCACACTGCATAGGCTCAGGGCTCCGCTCAGAGGACAACGCCACAGTGTGTACAACTCTGCACTCAGCAAGCGCCGATCAATCTGAATGGCCAGAGACATAGAATCACTCAGACCAGCAGGCGTGGGGAACCCCACCATAACATCCTTAACGGATTCAGAAAGACCCTTTCTGAAAATTGCTGCCAAGGCATCCTCATTCCATTTAGTCAGTACAGACCATTTTCTAAATTTCTGGCAATACGATTCTGCTGCTTCTTGACCTTGACACAGGTCCAGCAAGATTTTCTCAGCTTGATCCACAGAATTAGGCTCATCATACAATAACCCCAATGCTTGAAAGAAAGAATTAACATTAAGCAAAGCAGGATTGCCAGTTTCCAGGGAAAATGCCCAATCCTGTGGGTCACCACGCAGCAGGGATATGATGATTTTAACCTGCTGAATGGGATCACCAGAAGACCGGGGTCTCAATGCAAAAAACAGTTTACAGTTATTTTTGAAACTCAAAAATTTGGATCTGTCACCAAAGAACAAATCAGGAGTGGGAATCCTAGGTTCTAAGGCAGGAGTCTGAACAATATATTCTGAAATACCCTGTACCCTAGCAGCAAGCTGATCCACACGAGAAACTAACTCCTGAACACTCATGTTATTACTAGGTTCCGCAGCCACCCAGAGATAAAGAGGGAGGAACAGACCAAACAGGCTAAGGTAAAAAAAAAATGGCACAAAATCTTCCCTCCCTTCTTCTGAGATGCAATTAACTCATTGTTGGCCAGTTGTACTGTTATGATCTGGTGGCCTTGGAGCAGCATGAGACGTACTCTGGAGAAGGTGGCACCTGTACTGACCGCAAACCCTGAACTAGCAGCGCAACTAGAAGCAGCCGTGGGGGGTACCTAACGCTCCCTAGACCCCTCGACACAGCCTAAGAATTAACTACCCCTAAAGACAGAAACAGGAAACCTATCTTGCCTCAGAGAAAATCCCCAAAGGATAGAGAGCCCCCCACAAATATTGACTGTGAGAGGAGAGGGAAATAACACACGCAGACATGAAATCAGGATTTAGCATAGGAGGCCATACTAGCTAAAAAGAAAGGATAGAACAGAGTACTATGCGGTCAGTATAAAAACACTAGAAAATATCCACCACAGAAAATACAAAACACCACATCTGACTAAAGACATGGAGGGTATATCTGCATCTCCAGAGACACAGCTAGGCTGCAAAAAATCCTTTACAACAAAGCTGGACAATACAAAACATGAAAAATGCACAGAACTATAAGGTCCACAGCAGGTGGACAGCAAAAACAAAGCCAGGACTTATCTTTAACCCCTTCACCCCAAGAGCTTTTTCCGCTTTTTCATTTTCGTTTTTTGCTCCCCTCCTTCCCAGAGCCATAACTTTTTTGTTTTTCCGTCAATATGGCCATGTGAGGGCTTATTTTTTGCGGGACGAGATGTACTTTTGAACGATACCATTGATTTTACCATGCCATGTAACAGAAAACGGGAAAAAAATTCCAAGTGTGATGAAATTGCAAAAAAAGTGCAATCTCACACTTGTTTTTTGTTTGGCTTTTTTGCTAGGTTCACTAAATGCTAAAACTAACCTGCCATTATGATTCTCCAGGTCATTACGAGTTCATACACACAAAAAATGTCTAGGTTATTTTTTATCTAAGTGGTGAAAAAAAATTCCAAATTTTGCTAAAAAAAAAAAAAAAAAAAAAAAAAGCGCGATTTTCCGATACCCATAGCGTCTTCAATTTTCGTGATCTGGGGTCAGGTGAGGGCTTATTTTTTTGCGTGCCGAGCTGGCGTTTTTAATGATACCATTTTGGTGTAGATACGTTCTTTTGATCGCCCGTTATTGCATTTTAATGCAATGTCGCGGCGACCAAAAAAACATAATTTTGGCGTTTTGATTTTTTTTCTCGCTACGTCATTTAGCGGTCAGGTTAATCCTTTGTTTTTATTGATAGATCGGGCGATTGTGAACGCGGCGATACCAAATATGTGTATGTTTGATTTTTTTTTAATTGTTTTATTTTGATTGGGGCGCAAGGGGGGTGATTTGAACTTTTATATATATATTTTTTTTTATATTTTTAATCACTTTTTTTTTAAATTTTGGCATGCTTCAATAGCCTCCGTGGGAGGCTAGAAGCATGCATAACTCGATCGGCTCTGCTACATAGAGGTGAAGTACAGATCACCTCTATGTAGCAGAAATGCAGGGTTGCTTTGAACGCCGACCACAGGGTGGCGCTCAAAGCAATCGGCCATCAACAACCATAGAGGTCTCAAGGAGACCTCTGGTTGTTATGGCGATGCACTGCTGACCCCCAATCATGTGACGGGGGTCCGCAGTGCGAGCACTTCCGGCCACGCGGCCGGGAGCACTAGTTAATTGCCGCTGTCAGCGCTTGACGGCGGCATTTAACTAGTTAATGGGCGCGGGCGGATCGCGATTCCACTCGCGCTCATTGCGCGCACATGTCAGCTGTACAAAACAGCTGACATGTTGCGGCTTTGAGGTGGGCTCACCGCCGGAGCCCACCTCAAAGCAGGGGATCTGCCAGCTGACGTACTATTCCGTCAGCTGGCAGAAAGGGGTTAAAGAAAAGCACAGCGAACAGGAGAGACCAGAAGGGATGTGAATCCTCCATAAACAATGGACAACTGGCACTGACTAAAGGATCAAGCAAGGCTATATAGCCCAGCCCAAATTGCAAAAAATAGATACACCTGATAAATGCTGTGATCCAACTACCGCAGCATTACCACTCATAACCACCGGAGGGAGCCCAAGAGCAGAATTCACAACGGGTTTTACAGTCAGGAGCATAGCTGCATTATAGCAGAGCTCCTGGCTGTAAAAAAAATTAACCCCTTCAGATGGATTTACAATGTGGGACGTTACAGATCCTCGGAAGGTATGTATATTGTTGGTTCATTATTTTTTCTTTGTCACAGAGCGAGGGTCTTCAGCCAGTGGATTGAGCGTACAATAAAATATTACAACAAACGGTGTGTTTATTTAATTAAAATACTTTTTAATAATGTGTGTTTTTTTAACTCTTTCATACAATTGGATTAATAATGGATAGGTGTCATAATTGACGCCTCTCCATTATTAATCTGGCTTAATGTCACCTTACAATAGCAAGGTGGCATTAACCCTTCATTACCCCATATCCCACTGCTACATGGGAATGGGAAGAGAGTGGCCAAGTGCCAGAATAGGCGCATCTTCCAGATGTGCCTTTTCTGGGGTGGCTGGGGGCAGATGTTTTTAACCAGGGAGGGGCCAATAACCATGGACCCTCTCCAGGCTATTAATATCTGCCCTCAGTCATTAGGCAGCCTGTATAGTATAATGCACCATTAGGCAGCCTGTATAGTATAATGCACCTCCACAGGCAGTCAGTACAGTATGGTGCACCCCCATTATTCAGTCTGTATAGTATAATGCTCCCCCATTAGGCAGCCTGTATAGTATAATGCACCCCCATTAGGCAGCCTGTATAGTATAATGCACCCCCATAGGCAGTCAGTACAGTATGGTGCACCCCCATTAGTCAGTCTGTATAGTATAATGCTCCCCCATTAGGCAGCCTGTATAGTATAATGCACCCCCATTAGGCAGCCTGTATAGTATAATTCACCCCCATAGGCAGTCAGTACAGTATGGTGCACCCCCATTAGTCAGTCTGTATAGTATAATGCACCCCCATTAGGTAGCATGTATAGTATAATGCACCCCCATTAGGCAGTCTGTATAGTATAATGCTCCCCCATTAGGCAGTCTGTATAGTATAATGCTCCCCCATTTGGCAGTCTGTATAGTATAATGCTCCCCCATTAGGCAGCCTGTATAGTATAATGCACCCCCATTTGGCAGCCTGTATAGTATAATGCACCCCCATTAGGCAGCCTGTATAGTATAATGCTCCCCCATTTGGCAGCCTGTATAGTATAATGCTCCCCCATTTGCCAGCCTGTATAGTATAATGCTCCCCCATTTGGCAGCCTGTATAGTATAATGCACCACCATTAGGCAGTCTGTATAGTATAATGCTCCCCCATTTGGCAGCCTGTATAGTATAATGCACCCCCATTAGGCAGCCTGTATAGTATAATGCTCCCCCATTTGGCAGCCTGTATAGTATAATGCTCCCCCATTTGGCAGCCTGTATAGTATAATGCTCCCCCATTAGGCAGCCTGTATAGTATAATGCTCCCCCATTAGGTAGCCTGTATAGTATAATGCACCCCCATTAGGTAGCCTGTATAGTATAATGCACCCCCATTAGGCAGCCTGTATAGTATAATGCACCCCCATTAGGCAGCCTGTATAGTATAATGCACCCCCATTAGGCAGCTGTTGTGAATTCTGTGGCTGAATTCACTCCTGTGGTCACAAGTGGTACTGCAGCTTCTGAGCTTCCTCCCTCAGGTGTTCTGGTGAGCTCGTTAACTGCTTCATTACTTAACTCCGCCTGATGCTGCTATCCTTGCTCCTTGTCAATGTTTCAGTGTTGGATCTGAGCTTCTCCTGATTGTTCCTGTGACCTGCTGCTCTGTATAGCTAAGTGCCTTTTGCTTTTTGTTGCTTTTTTTCTGTCCAGCTTGTCTTTTGTTTTGCTGGAAGCTCTGAGACGCAAAGGGTGTACCGCCGTGCCGTTAGTTCGGCACGGTGGGTTTTTTTTTGCCCCCTTTGCGTGGTTTTGCTTTAGGGTTTTTTGTAGACTGCAAAGTTCGCTTTACTGTCCTCGCTCTGTCCTAGAATATCGGGCCCCACTTTGCTGAATCTATTTCATCCCTACGTTTTGTCTTTTCATCTTACTCACAGTCATTATATGTGGGGGGCTGCCTTTTCCTTTGGGGAATTTCTCTGGGGCAAGTCAGGCCTATTTTTCTATCTTCAGGCTAGCTAGTTTCTTAGGCTGTGCCGAGTTGCCTAGGTAGTTGTTAGGCGCAATCCACAGCCGCTTTTAGTTGTGTTTAGGATAGGATCAGGTGTGCAGTCTACAGAGTTTCCACGTCTCAGAGCTCGTTCTTGTATTTTTGGGTATTTGTCAGATCACTGTGTGCGCTCTGATCGCTAAGCACACTGTGTTTCTGGATTGCCTTCATAACACCTGTCATTAGCAAACATAACAGGCAGTCTGTATAGTATAATGCACCCCCATTAGGTAGCCTGTATAGTATAATACACCCCCATTAGGCAGCTTGTATAGTATAATGCACCCCCATTAGGTAGCCTGTATAGTATAATGCACCCCCATTAGGCAGCCTGTATAGTATAATGCACCCCCATTAGGCAGCCTGTATAGTATAATGCACCCCCATTAGGCAGTCTGTATAGTATAATGCTCCCCCATTAGGTAGCCTGTATAGTATAATGCACCCCCATTAGGCAGCCTGTATAGTATAATGCTCCCCCATTTGGCAGTCTGTATAGTATAATGCTCCCCCATTAGGTAGCCTGTATAGTATAATGCACCCCCATTAGGCAGCCTGTATAGTATAATGCTCCCCCATTTGGCAGCCTGTATAGTATAATGCTCCCCCATTTGGCAGCCTGTATAGTATAATGCACCCCCATTAGGCAGTCTGTATAGTATAATGCACCCCCATTAGGCAGCCTGTATAGTATAATGCTCCCCCATTTGGCAGCCTGAATAGTATAATGCTCCCCCATTTGGCAGCCTGTATAGTATAATGCACCCCCATTAGGCAGCCTGTATAGTATAATGCACCCCCATTAGGCAGTTTGTATAGTATAATGCTCCCCCATTAGGCAGTTTGTATAGTATAATGCACCTCCATTAGGCAGCCTGTATAGTATAATGCACCCCCATTAGGCAGCCTGTATAGTATAATGCTCCCCCATTTGGCAGCCTGTATAGTATATTGCACCCCCATTAGGCAGTTTGTATAGTATAATGCACCCCCATTAGGCAGTTTGTATAGTATAATGCTCCCCCATTAGGCAGTTTGTATAGTATAATGCACCCCCATTAGGCAGTCTGTATAGTATAATGCACCCCCATTAGGCAGCCTGTATAGTATAATGCTCCCCCATTTGGCAGCCTGTATAGTATAATGCTCCCCCATTTGGCAGCCTGTATAGTATAATGCACCCCCATTAGGCAGCCTGTATAGTATAATGCACCCCCATTAGGCAGTTTGTATAGTATAATGCTCCCCCATTAGGCAGTTTGTACAGTATAATGCTCCCCATTTGGCAGCCTGTATAGTATAATGCACCCCCATTAGGCAGCCTGTATAGTATAATGCTCCCCCATTAGGCAGCCTGTATAGTATAATGCACCCCCATTAGGCAGTTTGTATAGTATAATGCTCCCACATTAGGCAGTCTGTATAGTATAATGCTCCCCCATTTGGCAGCCTGTATAGTATAATGCACCCCCATTAGGCAGCCTGTATAGTATAATGCTCCCCCATTAGGCAGCCTGTATAGTATAATGCACCCCCATTAGGCAGTTTGTATAGTATAATGCTCCCCCATTTGGCAGCCTGTATAGTATAATGCTCCCCCATTAGGCAGCCTGTATAGTATAATGCACCCCCATTAGGCAGTTTGTATAGTATAATGCTCCCACATTAGGCAGTCTGTATAGTATAATGCTCCCCCATTTGGCAGCCTGTATAGTATAATGCTCCCCCATTAGGCAGCCTGTATAGTATAATGCACCCCCATTAGGCAGTTTGTATAGTATAATGCTCCCCCATTAGGCAGTTTGTATAGTATAATGCTCCCCCATTTGGCAGCCTGTATAGTATAATGCTCCCCCATTAGGCAGCCTGTATAGTATAATGCTCCCCCATTAGGCAGCCTGTATAGTATAATGCACCCCCATTAGGTAGCCTGTATAGTATAATGCTCCCCGATTTGGCAGCCTGTATAGTATAATGCACCCCCATTAGGTAGCCTGTATAGTATAATGCTCCCCCATTTGGCAGCCTGTATAGTATAATGCAACCCCATTAGGCAGCCTGTATAGTATAATGCTCCCCCATTTGGCAGCCTGTATAGTATAATGCACCCCCATTAGGTAGCCTGTATAGTATAATGCACCCCCATTAGGCAGCCTGTATAGTATAATGCTCCCCCATTTGGCAGCCTGTATAGTATAATGCTCCCCCATTAGGTAGCCTGTATAGTATAATGCAGCCTGTATAGTATAATGCACCCCCATTAGGTAGCCTGTATAGTATAATGCACCCCCATTAGGTAGCCTGTATAGTATAATGCACCCCCATTAGGCAGCCTGTATAGTATAATGCACCCCCATTAGGCAGTCTGTATAGTATAATGCACCCCCATTAGGCAGCCTGTATAGTATAATGCACCCCCATTAGGCAGTCTGTATAGTATAATGCACCCCCATTAGGCAGCCTGTATAGTATAATGCTCCCCCATTTGGCAGCCTGTATAGTATAATGCTCCCCCATTAGGCAGCCTGTATAGTATAATGCACCACCATTAGGTAGCCTGTATAGTATAATGCACCCCCATTAGGCAGTCTGTATAGTATAATGCTCCCCCATTTGGCAGCCTGTATAGTATAATGCACCCCCATTAGGTAGCTTGTATAGTATAATGCTCCCCCATTAGGCAGCCTGTATAGTATAATGCACCCCCATTAGGCAGCCTGTATAGTATAATACACCCCCATTAGGTAGCCTGTATAGTATAATGCTCCCCCATTAGGCAGTCTGTATAGTATAATGCTCCCCCATTTGGCAGCCTGTATAGTATAATGCACCCCCATTAGGTAGCCTGTATAGTATAATGCAGCCTGTATAGTATAATGCACCCCCATTAGGTAGCCTGTATAGTATAATGCACCCCCATTAGGCAGCCTGTATAGTATAATGCACCCCCATTAGGCAGTCTGTATAGTATAATGCACCCCCATTAGGCAGCCTGTATAGTATAATGCACCCCCATTAGGCAGTCTGTATAGTATAATGCACCCCCATTAGGCAGCCTGTATAGTATAATGCTCCCCCATTTGGCAGCCTGTATAGTATAATGCTCCCCCATTAGGCAGCCTGTATAGTATAATGCACCCCCATTAGGTAGCCTGTATAGTATAATGCACCCCCATTAGGCAGCCTGTATAGTATAATGCACCCCCATTAGGCAGTCTGTATAGTATAATGCTCCCCCATTTGGCAGCCTGTATAGTATAATGCACCCCCATTAGGTAGCTTGTATAGTATAATGCTCCCCCATTAGGCAGCCTGTATAGTATAATGCACCCCCATTAGGCAGCCTGTATAGTATAATACACCCCCATTAGGTAGCCTGTATAGTATAATGCTCCCCCATTAGGCAGTCTGTATAGTATAATGCTCCCCCATTTGGCAGCCTGTATAGTATAATGCACCCCCATTAGGTAGCCTGTATAGTATAATGCAGCCTGTATAGTATAATGCACCCCCATTAGGTAGCCTGTATAGTATAATGCAGCCTGTATATTATAATGCACCCCCATTTGGCAGCCTGTATAGTATAATGCACCCCCATTAGGCAGCCTGTATAGTATAATGCACCCCCATTAGGTAGCCTGTATAGTATAATGCAGCCTGTATAGTATAATGCACCCCCATTAGGTAGCCTGTATAGTATAATGCAGCCTGTATAGTATAATGCACCCCCATTAGGCAGCCTGTATAGTATAATGCACCCCCATTAGGCAGCCTGTATAGTATAATGCACCCCCATTAGGTAGCCTGTATAGTATAATGCAGCCTGTATAGTATAATGCACCCCCAATAGGCAGCCTGTATAGTATAATGCTCCCCCATTAGGTAGCCTGTATAGTATAATGCAGCCTGTATAGTATAATGCACCCCCAATAGGCAGCCTGTATAGTATAATGCTCCCCCATTAGGTAGCCTGTATAGTATAATGCACCCCCAATAGGCAGCCTGTATAGTATAATGCACCCCCATTAGGTAGCCTGTATAGTATAATGCAGCCTGTATAGTATAATGCACCCCCAATAGGCAGCCTGTATAGTATAATGCAGCCTGTATAGTATAATGCACCCCCAATAGGCAGCCTGTATAGTATAATGCACCCCCATTAGGCAGCCTGTATAGTATAATGCACCCCCATTAGGCAGCCTGTATAGTATAATGCACCCCCATTAGGCAGCCTGTATAGTATAATGCTCCCCCATTTGGCAGCCTGTATAGTATAATGCTCCCCCATTAGGCAGCCTGTATAGTATAATGCACCACCATTAGGTAGCCTGTATAGTATAATGCACCCCCATTAGGCAGTCTGTATAGTATAATGCTCCCCCATTTGGCAGCCTGTATAGTATAATGCACCCCCATTAGGTAGCTTGTATAGTATAATGCTCCCCCATTAGGCAGCCTGTATAGTATAATGCACCCCCATTAGGCAGCCTGTATAGTATAATGCACCCCCATTAGGCAGCCTGTATAGTATAATGCTCCCCCATTTGGCAGCCTGTATAGTATAATGCTCCCCCATTAGGCAGCCTGTATAGTATAATGCACCACCATTAGGTAGCCTGTATAGTATAATGCACCCCCATTAGGCAGTCTGTATAGTATAATGCTCCCCCATTTGGCAGCCTGTATAGTATAATGCACCCCCATTAGGTAGCTTGTATAGTATAATGCTCCCCCATTAGGCAGCCTGTATAGTATAATGCACCCCCATTAGGCAGCCTGTATAGTATAATACACCCCCATTAGGTAGCCTGTATAGTATAATGCTCCCCCATTAGGCAGTCTGTATAGTATAATGCTCCCCCATTTGGCAGCCTGTATAGTATAATGCACCCCCATTAGGTAGCCTGTATAGTATAATGCAGCCTGTATAGTATAATGCACCCCCATTAGGTAGCCTGTATAGTATAATGCACCCCCATTAGGCAGCCTGTATAGTATAATGCACCCCCATTAAGCAGTCTGTATAGTATAATGCACCCCCATTAGGCAGCCTGTATAGTATAATGCACCCCCATTAGGCAGTCTGTATAGTATAATGCACCCCCATTAGGCAGCCTGTATAGTATAATGCTCCCCCATTTGGCAGCCTGTATAGTATAATGCTCCCCCATTAGGCAGCCTGTATAGTATAATGCACCCCCATTAGGTAGCCTGTATAGTATAATGCACCCCCATTAGGCAGCCTGTATAGTATAATGCACCCCCATTAGGCAGTCTGTATAGTATAATGCTCCCCCATTTGGCAGCCTGTATAGTATAATGCACCCCCATTAGGTAGCTTGTATAATATAATGCTCCCCCATTAGGCAGCCTGTATAGTATAATGCACCCCCATTAGGCAGCCTGTATAGTATAATACACCCCCATTAGGTAGCCTGTATAGTATAATGCTCCCCCATTAGGCAGTCTGTATAGTATAATGCTCCCCCATTTGGCAGCCTGTATAGTATAATGCACCCCCATTAGGTAGCCTGTATAGTATAATGCAGCCTGTATAGTATAATGCACCCCCATTAGGTAGCCTGTATAGTATAATGCAGCCTGTATATTATAATACACCCCCATTTGGCAGCCTGTATAGTATAATGCACCCCCATTAGGCAGCCTGTATAGTATAATGCACCCCCATTAGGTAGCCTGTATAGTATAATGCAGCCTGTATAGTATAATGCACCCCCATTAGGTAGCCTGTATAGTATAATGCAGCCTGTATAGTATAATGCACCCCCATTAGGCAGCCTGTATAGTATAATGCACCCCCATTAGGCAGCCTGTATAGTATAATGCACCCCCATTAGGTAGCCTGTATAGTATAATGCAGCCTGTATAGTATAATGCACCCCCATTAGGTAGCCTGTATAGTATAATGCAGCCTGTATATTATAATGCACCCCCATTTGGCAGCCTGTATAGTATAATGCACCCCCATTAGGCAGCCTGTATAGTATAATGCACCCCCATTAGGTAGCCTGTATAGTATAATGCAGCCTGTATAGTATAATGCACCCCCATTAGGTAGCCTGTATAGTATAATGCAGCCTGTATAGTATAATGCACCCCCATTAGGCAGCCTGTATAGTATAATGCACCCCCATTAGGCAGCCTGTATAGTATAATGCACCCCCATTAGGTAGCCTGTATAGTATAATGCAGCCTGTATAGTATAATGCACCCCCAATAGGCAGCCTGTATAGTATAATGCTCCCCCATTAGGTAGCCTGTATAGTATAATGCAGCCTGTATAGTATAATGCACCCCCAATAGGCAGCCTGTATAGTATAATGCTCCCCCATTAGGTAGCCTGTATAGTATAATGCAGCCTGTATAGTATAATGCACCCCCAATAGGCAGCCTGTATAGTATAATGCACCCCCATTAGGTAGCCTGTATAGTATAATGCAGCCTGTATAGTATAATGCACCCCCAATAGGCAGCCTGTATAGTATAATGCTCCCCCATTAGGTAGCCTGTATAGTATAATGCAGCCTGTATAGTATAATGCACCCCCAATAGGCAGCCTGTATAGTATAATGCTCCCCCATTAGGTAGCCTGTATAGTATAATGCAGCCTGTATAGTATAATGCACCCCCAATAGGCAGCCTGTATAGTATAATGCTCCCCCATTAGGTAGCCTGTATAGTATAATGCAGCCTGTATAGTATAATGCACCCCCAATAGGCAGCCTGTATAGTATAATGCACCCCCATTAGGTAGCCTGTATAGTATAATGCAGCCTGTATAGTATAATGCACCCCCAATAGGCAGCCTGTATAGTATAATGCACCCCCATTAGGTAGCCTGTATAGTATAATGCAGCCTGTATAGTATAATGCACCCCCAATAGGCAGCCTGTATAGTATAATGCACCCCCATTAGGCAGCCTGTATAGTATAATGCACCCCCATTAGGCAGCCTGTATAGTATAATGCACCCCCATTAGGCAGTCTGTATAGTATAATGCACCCCCATTAGGCAGCCTGTATAGTATAATGCTCCCCCATTTGGCAGCCTGTATAGTATAATGCTCCCCCATTAGGCAGCCTGTATAGTATAATGCACCACCATTAGGTAGCCTGTATAGTATAATGCACCCCCATTAGGCAGTCTGTATAGTATAATGCTCCCCCATTTGGCAGCCTGTATAGTATAATGCACCCCCATTAGGTAGCTTGTATAGTATAATGCTCCCCCATTAGGCAGCCTGTATAGTATAATGCACCCCCATTAGGCAGCCTGTATAGTATAATACACCCCCATTAGGTAGCCTGTATAGTATAATGCTCCCCCATTAGGCAGTCTGTATAGTATAATGCTCCCCCATTTGGCAGCCTGTATAGTATAATGCACCCCCATTAGGTAGCCTGTATAGTATAATGCAGCCTGTATAGTATAATGCACCCCCATTAGGTAGCCTGTATAGTATAATGCACCCCCATTAGGCAGCCTGTATAGTATAATGCACCCCCATTAAGCAGTCTGTATAGTATAATGCACCCCCATTAGGCAGCCTGTATAGTATAATGCACCCCCATTAGGCAGTCTGTATAGTATAATGCACCCCCATTAGGCAGCCTGTATAGTATAATGCTCCCCCATTTGGCAGCCTGTATAGTATAATGCTCCCCCATTAGGCAGCCTGTATAGTATAATGCACCCCCATTAGGTAGCCTGTATAGTATAATGCACCCCCATTAGGCAGCCTGTATAGTATAATGCACCCCCATTAGGCAGTCTGTATAGTATAATGCTCCCCCATTTGGCAGCCTGTATAGTATAATGCACCCCCATTAGGTAGCTTGTATAATATAATGCTCCCCCATTAGGCAGCCTGTATAGTATAATGCACCCCCATTAGGCAGCCTGTATAGTATAATACACCCCCATTAGGTAGCCTGTATAGTATAATGCTCCCCCATTAGGCAGTCTGTATAGTATAATGCTCCCCCATTTGGCA
Source organism: Ranitomeya imitator (assembly GCF_032444005.1). Lineage (NCBI taxonomy): Eukaryota > Metazoa > Chordata > Amphibia > Anura > Dendrobatidae > Ranitomeya > Ranitomeya imitator. Next base: position 404,488,548 of record NC_091286.1, on the reverse strand, counting down.
GCCTGTATAGTATAATGCACCCCCATTAGGTAGCCTGTATAGTATAATGCAGCCTGTATAGTATAATGCACCCCCATTAGGTAGCCTGTATAGTATAATGCAGCCTGTATATTATAATGCACCCCCATTTGGCAGCCTGTATAGTATAATGCACCCCCATTAGGCAGCCTGTATAGTATAATGCACCCCCATTAGGTAGCCTGTATAGTATAATGCAGCCTGTATAGTATAATGCACCCCCATTAGGTAGCCTGTATAGTATAATGCAGCCTGTATAGTATAATGCACCCCCATTAGGCAGCCTGTATAGTATAATGCACCCCCATTAGGCAGCCTGTATAGTATAATGCACCCCCATTAGGTAGCCTGTATAGTATAATGCAGCCTGTATAGTATAATGCACCCCCAATAGGCAGCCTGTATAGTATAATGCTCCCCCATTAGGTAGCCTGTATAGTATAATGCAGCCTGTATAGTATAATGCACCCCCAATAGGCAGCCTGTATAGTATAATGCTCCCCCATTAGGTAGCCTGTATAGTATAATGCAGCCTGTATAGTATAATGCACCCCCAATAGGCAGCCTGTATAGTATAATGCACCCCCATTAGGTAGCCTGTATAGTATAATGCAGCCTGTATAGTATAATGCACCCCCAATAGGCAGCCTGTATAGCATAATGCTCCCCCATTAGGTAGCCTGTATAGTATAATGCAGCCTGTATAGTATAATGCACCCCCAATAGGCAGCCTGTATAGTATAATGCTCCCCCATTAGGTAGCCTGTATAGTATAATGCAGCCTGTATAGTATAATGCACCCCCAATAGGCAGCCTGTATAGTATAATGCTCCCCCATTAGGTAGCCTGTATAGTATAATGCAGCCTGTATAGTATAATGCACCCCCAATAGGCAGCCTGTATAGTATAATGCACCCCCATTAGGTAGCCTGTATAGTATAATGCAGCCTGTATAGTATAATGCACCCCCAATAGGCAGCCTGTATAGTATAATGCACCCCCATTAGGCAGCCTGTATAGTATAATGCACCCCCATTAGGCAGTCTGTATAGTATAATGCACCCCCATTAGGCAGCCTGTATAGTATAATGCTCCCCCATTTGGCAGCCTGTATAGTATAATGCTCCCCCATTAGGCAGCCTGTATAGTATAATGCACCACCATTAGGTAGCCTGTATAGTATAATGCACCCCCATTAGGCAGTCTGTATAGTATAATGCTCCCCCATTTGGCAGCCTGTATAGTATAATGCACCCCCATTAGGTAGCTTGTATAGTATAATGCTCCCCCATTAGGCAGCCTGTATAGTATAATGCACCCCCATTAGGCAGCCTGTATAGTATAATACACCCCCATTAGGTAGCCTGTATAGTATAATGCTCCCCCATTAGGCAGTCTGTATAGTATAATGCTCCCCCATTTGGCAGCCTGTATAGTATAATGCACCCCCATTAGGTAGCCTGTATAGTATAATGCAGCCTGTATAGTATAATGCACCCCCATTAGGTAGCCTGTATAGTATAATGCACCCCCATTAGGCAGCCTGTATAGTATAATGCACCCCCATTAGGCAGTCTGTATAGTATAATGCACCCCCATTAGGCAGCCTGTATAGTATAATGCACCCCCATTAGGCAGTCTGTATAGTATAATGCACCCCCATTAGGCAGCCTGTATAGTATAATGCTCCCCCATTTGGCAGCCTGTATAGTATAATGCTCCCCCATTAGGCAGCCTGTATAGTATAATGCACCCCCATTAGGTAGCCTGTATAGTATAATGCACCCCCATTAGGCAGCCTGTATAGTATAATGCACCCCCATTAGGCAGTCTGTATAGTATAATGCTCCCCCATTTGGCAGCCTGTATAGTATAATGCACCCCCATTAGGTAGCTTGTATAGTATAATGCTCCCCCATTAGGCAGCCTGTATAGTATAATGCACCCCCATTAGGCAGCCTGTATAGTATAATACACCCCCATTAGGTAGCCTGTATAGTATAATGCTCCCCCATTAGGCAGTCTGTATAGTATAATGCTCCCCCATTTGGCAGCCTGTATAGTATAACGCACCCCCATTAGGTAGCCTGTATAGTATAATGCAGCCTGTATAGTATAATGCACCCCCATTAGGTAGCCTGTATAGTATAATGCAGCCTGTATATTATAATGCACCCCCATTTGGCAGCCTGTATAGTATAATGCACCCCCATTAGGCAGCCTGTATAGTATAATGCACCCCCATTAGGTAGCCTGTATAGTATAATGCAGCCTGTATAGTATAATGCACCCCCATTAGGTAGCCTGTATAGTATAATGCACCCCCATTAGGCAGCCTGTATAGTATAATGCACCCCCATTAGGCAGCCTGTATAGTATAATGCACCCCCATTAGGTAGCCTGTATAGTATAATGCAGCCTGTATAGTATAATGCACCCCCAATAGGCAGCCTGTATAGTATAATGCTCCCCCATTAGGTAGCCTGTATAGTATAATGCAGCCTGTATAGTATAATGCACCCCCAATAGGCAGCCTGTATAGTATAATGCTCCCCCATTAGGTAGCCTGTATAGTATAATGCAGCCTGTATAGTATAATGCACCCCCAATAGGCAGCCTGTATAGTATAATGCACCCCCATTAGGTAGCCTGTATAGTATAATGCAGCCTGTATAGTATAATGCACCCCCAATAGACAGCCTGTATAGTATAATGCTCCCCCATTAGGTAGCCTGTATAGTATAATGCAGCCTGTATAGTATAATGCACCCCCAATAGGCAGCCTGTATAGTATAATGCTCCCCCATTAGGTAGCCTGTATAGTATAATGCAGCCTGTATAGTATAATGCACCCCCAATAGGCAGCCTGTATAGTATAATGCTCCCCCATTAGGTAGCCTGTATAGTATAATGCAGCCTGTATAGTATAATGCACCCCCAATAGGCAGCCTGTATAGTATAATGCACCCCCATTAGGTAGCCTGTATAGTATAATGCAGCCTGTATAGTATAATGCACCCCCAATAGGCAGCCTGTATAGTATAATGCTCCCCCATTAGGCAGTCTGTATAGTATAATGCTCCCCCATTTGGCAGCCTGTATAGTATAATGCTCCCCCATTAGGTAGCCTGTATAGTATAATGCTCCCCCATTAGGCAGTCTGTATAGTATAATGCTCCCCCATTTGGCAGCCTGTATAGTATAATGCTCCCCCATTAGGTAGCCTGTATAGTATAATGCTCCCCCATTAGGTAGCCTGTATAGTATAATGCACCCCCATTAGGTAGCCTGTATAGTATAATGCACCCCCAATAGGCAGCCTGTATAGTATAATGCTCCCCCATTAGGTAGCCTGTATAGTATAATGCAGCCTGTATAGTATAATGCACCCCCAATAGGCAGCCTGTATAGTATAATGCACCCCCATTAGGTAGCCTGTATAGTATAATGCAGCCTGTATAGTATAATGCACCCCCAATAGGCAGCCTGTATAGTATAATGCTCCCCCATTAGGCAGTCTGTATAGTATAATGCTCCCCCATTTGGCAGCCTGTATAGTATAATGCTCCCCCATTAGGCAGCCTGTATAGTATAATGCTCCCCCATTAGGCAGTCTGTATAGTATAATGCTCCCCATTAGGCAGCCTGTATAGTATAATGCTCCCCCATTAGGCAGCCTGTATAGTATAATGCTCCCCATTAGGCAGCCTGTATAGTATAATGCTCCCCATTAGGTAGCCTGTATAGTATAATGCAGCCTGTATAGTATAATGCTCCCCAATAGGCAGCCTGTATAGTATAATGCTCCCCCATTAGGTAGCCTGTATAGTATAATGCAGCCTGTATAGTATAATGCACCCCCATTAGGCAGCCTGTATAGTATAATGCTCCCCCATTAGGCAGCCTGTATAGTATAATGTAATTGCGTCGGCGCAATGTGCTGGCCAATACAGTTACACAGCGTAGCTCCGAGTGGGCCCCATCAGAGCGCGGTGCCACCGCCCCCGCTAACCCACTATGTTACGGGCTGCAGCACATACATCACAGGAGTCAAGTGCCCCAAGTTCGCTCTGCGCTGCAGCTACATTGCGGTGCCATATAGGTGAATGGGGTCAGATTCCCGGCTTCAATAAAACGCCAAGATAAAAAATAAGAAAAGTGTGGTGGTTAGCTCCTTGAGGTATAAGTTACATTGTCTCCACAGCTGATTCCTGTAATGGGTGAGTTTATCATCTTATCCTTGGAAGCAGCAATAATCCACTCAAGAAAATTAATGAACGTAGCAAATCAGCACAGAAGAGAGAGCTGTGTGAATCCGCCATGTTTGTGAAGCCACTAAGAACGTCATAGCTCACTCTTTCCCCCTAGCGACAACTTCTTGAAGTGGAAACTATCAATCTCCGCTCTTGTTTGAGCATGCGCGGTTTACAGCGGGACAGTTTGAAGGAAGAAGCGGCTGTATCTCCAAGGTAACGGTGCAGGAAAGACTGCGGGAGCATCAGGAGCGCAGGCGTCAGAAGCCGCTTATGTATCGGGAAGTGTCAGCAGTGCGCACATCGCGGAGCCTTCTGCTGCTGTAAGTCCGGCATTGCCTCTATGATGGCGGCTGCTTTCCTGTCATTGAGCCTTGGTTCCTGGTTGTGTTCTGGGTGCCTTTCTCTGGGGGATTAGTGCCTGTTAGTGACTGCGGTGTTAATCTGCGCTTTATGGGAGCTCTCAGAACACTGCCGCGGTATATGTGTGCTGCACAGAGCACCGGCTGCATTCACCCTGCACATGGATCAGGAGCGCTCATTTCACATAACAACGCAGTGTAAACTATCTATGTAGTACTATCAATACTGTACCCAATGTACTATCATAGACTTCTGTATCTCAAATATCTTAGCATTCCAATTTGCACAGATAATAGTACAAATAATTGATATACTCCATCATGCAGTTATGACACGCTGTACAGGTGCTATCATGAGTAAACTGATAAGTTCAGATCAAATAGAGTACTCATCTCTAACATCACATGCTCCGCCGGAGCCTGTATTGTACTGCGCTTGCGTGAAAGTGGAACGCATCATTTGTTGTTTCACTCGGGTTGTCTTGTTTATGTAGCAGATGTTGTCTGCCTGTATATTTGGGGCAGGTTGGGAGTCTGCCTCTTGATACGGTATCCGATAGTATGTCTGGTATAGAATGGCTCATTCTATAGCGAGATAATAAAAAGAAGGCTATGCTATTATTATCAAAAGTAACAGCAAACCAGATATACCTTAATGCTGCCTGCATGGGATGTAGGGTCTCTTTGTGCGGTTTACAATCAGGAGTTTGCGCAGTGGCACCTTGTATATATTATACCTAGTGAGTGAAGGAGTCTGCGCAGTGTGCAGCCCGTGGAACGCAGGAGCAGCAGGTGCGTGCCACCAGGAGTCGGCGCTGTAGTCTTTGCCCATGAGACATCAGGGGGGCAGTCTTCCGGTTGAGCAACAGGAAGTGAGGCAGCTCCGGAGCCCCGGCAGACCTTTTAAAGGGAACCTGTCATCTGAATTTGGCGGGACTGGTTTTGGGTCATATGGGCGGAGTTTTTGGGTGTTTGATTCACCCTTTCCTTACCCGCTGACTGCATGCTGGCCGCAATATTGGATTGAAGTTCATTCTCTGTCCTCCATAGTACACGCCTGCGCAAGGCAAGATTGCTTTGCGCAGGCGTGTACTATGGAGGACAGAGAATGAACTTCAATCCAATATTGCAGCCAGCATGCAGTCAGCGGGTAAGGAAAGGGTGAATCAAACACCCAAAAACTCCGCCCATATGACCCAAAACCAGTCCCGCCAAATTCAGGTGACAGAGTCCCTTTAAATCTGAGGTTAGTGCATCGATATTCAGAGCTATCACATACCATCGGGATACATGTTATGGACTCGGGCCTCCTGATGAGCCAGAGGGGCGAAACGCGTTGAGGCGGTACTTATGAGAGGCGGATGGCAGGTTATGTTTGAGATGAGTACTCTATTTGATCTGAACTTATCAGTTTACTCATGATAGCACCTTAACAACTTTATAGAACACATACCCATATCAGCTATTAATAACTATAAGAGAAAAGTTTCCATATTACATTATGGGTCATATCATGAACAATATTGGGGTAATCGCAACACATAACTAGAAAAACTGCAGCAAAAAAGCGATCAAACAACACCCATAATTTACAAAAAATGAAAAACTTTATTAAATATTTCCAGGATAAGGAGCATAGGGAAACAGGGTTCATGCCGTATTGCACATGTAGGAAATGCAAGGGTGCACATCCGTGGGTGACAATATACACATAGATTAAATAGGTATCACAGCCTGTCAAACACTGGCAATGTGAGTATAACCATATACAATCATGTTAACCATCCAACCCTATTATACACTACTAGATTGTGGCCCGATTCTAACGCATCGGGTATTCTAGAATATGCATGTCCCCATTAGTATATGGACAATGATGATTCCAGAATTTGCGGCAGACTGTGCCCGTCGCTGATTGGTAGAGGCAACCTTTATGACATCATCATCGCCATGGCAGCAATAATGACATCATCGTCGCTGTGCCCGTTGCTGATTGGTCGAGGCAACCTTTATGACATCATCGTCGCCATGGCAACCATTGACATCATTGTCGCTGTGCCCGTCGCTGATTGGTCGAGGCAACCTTTATGACATCATCGTCACCATGGCAACCATTATGACATCATCATCGCTGTGCCCGTTGCTGATCCCGCTGCTGATTGGTCGAGGCAGCCAGGCAGGACGCAGGATGTCTACGTCCTTTATGACATCATCGTCGCTGTGCCCGTTGCTGATTGGTCGAGCAAAATAGACTACATATCGAGAATTACATGAGATATGTTTCCTAATCTCATATACTCTTGTATCCGCTGAATTAAAGGAGGTCGTAGTACGGTCGATATTAGGGCAGGCGACGCACCGACCACAAGGAACATAACCACGTCCAGGACGTCCACCATCAAGGAAAGTGGGTCTGGGTTCACATTGGTAATGACTGTGCACAAGATGGTCTTTGAGGTTTTTGGCCCGTCTAATCGTAATACTTGGTGTAGAAGGCAGTAGTTGATTCAAAACATGCCGGCACCGTCTCGCGTCCTGGGTTGCCGCGGTGATGCTTGCGTCATAGGAGGCGGACCTGGCGCGATGCAGTTAAAAGGCCGGCAATATATGACTGTCATGTACGTATGATGCAGCCAGGAAACACGTCCATTAAGACTTACTGACGGCTTTAGCCATAACCTCATTGGTGCAGAGAACCACATGACTACATTGCGATAAGAGATTGGTGGTTGGTCTCTTTTTATACCCGTACCTTTCCCCTTTCCCATTACCCCTTGAAAAAGGCCATCACGCCGAAACGCGCGTTGGGGCGGGTGCGCTCGGTGGGTGTGTTGATTCCCTAATCTGCTCAGGTAATTATTTACTTAAAAACATGAATTTGATATAGATTGATTGTATTTAAAATTTATACCTGTGATAGTGTATAATAGGGTTGGATGGTTAACATGATTGTATATGGTTATACTCACACTAGCTATTGAACCCGTTCTACGCCCGGGTGGCGAGCATTTATATTGGTATATGGTCTCCATCCTGGTATGTACTGCTCCATCCTGCGTCCCCATCCTGTCATGTGCTGCTCCCATCCTGCGTCCCCATCCTGTCATGTGCTGCTCCCATCCTGCGTCCCCATCCTGTCATGTGCTGCTCCCATCCTGCGTCCCCATCCTGTCATGCGCTGCTCCCATCCTGCGTCCCCATCCTGTCATGCGCTGCTCTCATCCTGCGTCCCCATCCTGTCATGCGCTGCTCCCATCCTGCGTCCCCATCCTGTCATGCGCTGCTCCCATCCTGCGTCCCCGTCCTGTCATGTGCTGCTCCCATCCTGCGTCCCCGTCCTGTCATGTGCTGCTCCATCCTGCGTCCCCATCCTGTCATGTGCTGCTCCATCCAGCCTCTGACCCGCTCGGCCCCGCTGCCTCTGACCCGCTCGGCGCCGAGTGCTGGGGGGCCTGAGCAGGCGGGGACACCGGCGCGCTGTGGGGGTCAGGTGCCGGTATCGTCGCCAGCTCAGGCCCCCCAGCACTTACTATATTCAACTGTCCTCCGTTCCACCGCTGTGCGCCACGCATTAAGCGCGTCATCGCGCCCTCTGAACTTAAGGTCACAGGCCGAGGACCGGGAAGATGGCGGCGCGCAGCGGTGGAATGGGGCCAGGTGAATATAGCCGATACTCACCCTCCTGGCGGTCCCTGCTTCTCTGTTGGAGATCGCGGTGTGCGTTCAGTGTTAACGCATACCGTGATCTCCCGGGAGCGTCACTCTGTGAGGCCCAGACTGCGCCGGCGCTTGCGCAGTCTATAAAGGCTTCGGACAGAGTGACGCTCCCAGCGTTATATTATAGATTGCCAGTGTTTGACAGGCTGTGATACCCAGTTAATCTATGTGTATATTGTCACCCACGGATGTGTACCCTTGCGTTTCCTACATGTGCAATACGGCATGAACCCTGTTTCCCTATGCTCCTTATCCTGGAAATATTTAATAAAGTTTTTCATTTTTTGTAAATTATGGGTGTTGTTTGATCGCTTTTTTGCAGCGGTTTTTTATGATAGCACCTGTACAGCATGTCATAGAGGGGTACTAACTGCATGATGGAGTATATCTATTATTTGTACTATTATCTGTGCAAATTGGAATGCTAAGATATTTGAGATACAGAAGTCTATGATAGTACACTGGGTACAGTATTGATAGTTATTATTCTGTGTTTATCTACCGTAATTGCCGTCTTATGCCTTTTCACATGTTCTCTATTGTTTTTATAGCACGGTGTGGGGATTAGGATTCCTTATACATAGGAGTGATCAATGTATAGTTGTCAGGGGTACCTTCAGTTAAATATCTGGGTAGAGGGACCCACTTGGATCATTAGGGTTTTTCGAGGGACCCCAGGGCCAGCCATTGCTGAGCGGGGGCGCCACAACGCTTCCCCTAGGGCGCCAACCCCCGCAGATATACAGGCACCAGTTTAGGAATTATTGTAGGAGCACTCATCCCTATACCAAATTTTCACGGTGTGTTTGGTGTGTATGGTATGACCACAGGTTGGTGGTATTTTAACATTATTTAATAAAATTGGTTTTATGGGGTATATTATGATTAGTATGTTTGAATATCAGGTCTGAACATATTCGTTCATTTCAACTCTCATTGACTTCAGTGAAGTTCGTCAAGTTTTGCAAATTCAGTATTCGCTGCCGATCGTAATCCGAACTGAATTTTAAAACATTTGCTCAACTCTACTGAAAACTGCTGCAGGTGAGTATAACACTAGGCTCAGGGAACTTATATTACTGGCACCACTCCAGCCCTGAAATAGAAACAAACAATCGTTGGAGCAGTGCTTTAAACAGCCGCAGATCTACAGACCTGTAAACATCATTGGTCGTTTATGTCCTTGATGGAGGTGGTGGAATGGGTAATGATGGGGTGGTGGGGGAGAAGGCAATGGTGGTGGCAGTGGAAAGCACAATGATGAGGGTGGTGGGGAGGAGGCAATGATGGAGGTGGTGGAATGGGCAATAATGGGATGCGGGGGGAGGAGGACAATGAGGGGTATGGGGGATTGGGATGGGAGGAAGGGGGATTGGGATGGGAGGAAGGGGGATTTATAATGGATTTAGGAACAGGAGTAGGGAGAGGTGGAGGAAGATGTTATTATTGATTATTATGTCTAAGGGTACCGTCACACTAAGCGACGCTGCAGCGATACCGACAACGATATCGATCGATGCAGCGTCGCTGTTTGGTCGCTGGAGAGCTGTCACACAGACAGCTCTCCAGCGACCAACAATCCCGAGGTCCCCGGTAACCAGGGTAAACATCGGGTTACTAAGCGCAGGGCCCAAACACTACATACTTACCTTCAGCTGTCTGTCCTCCGGCGCTCTGCTTTCCTCTGCACTGTCAGCGCCGGTCAGCCGGAAAGCAGAGCGGTGACGTCACCGCTGTTCTTTCCGGCTGGCTGGCGCGGACACAGGATGCAGGAGGAGTGCAGAGAAGCACAGCGCCGGGGACAGACAGCTGAAGGTAAGTAAGTAGTGTTTGTTTTTTTTAACGTTTACGCTGGTAACCAGGGTAAACATCGGGTTACTAAGCGCGGCCCTGCGCTTAGTAACCCGATGTTTACCCTGGTTACCAGTGAAGACATCGCTGGATCGGCGTCACACACGCCGATCCAACGATGTCAGCGGGAGATCCAGCGACAAAATAAAGTTCTGGACTTTAGGTACCGTCACACTGAACGATATCGCTAGCGATCCGTGACGTTGCAGCGTCCTGGCTAGCGATATCGTTCAGTTTGACAGGCAGCAGCGATCAGGATCCTGCTGTGCCATCGTTGGTCGCTGCAGAAAGTCCAGAACTTTGTTTCGTCGCTGGACTCCCTGCAGACATCGCTGAATCGGCGTGTGTGACGCCGATTCAGCGATGTCTTCACTGGTAACCAGGGTAAACATCGGGTTACTAAGCGCAGACCTGATGTTTACCCTGGTTACCAGCGTAAAAGTAAAAAAAAACAACGACTACATACTTACCTTCCGCTGTCTGTCCCCCGCTGTGCTTCTCTGCACTGGCTGTGAGCGCCGGCCAGCCGTAAAGCAGACCACAGCGGTGACATCACCGCTCTGCTTTCCGGCCGCTGTGCTTACACAGTGCAGGAAAGCTGAACGCCAGGGGACAGACAGCGGAATGTAAGTATGTAGTGTTTTTTTTTTTTTTTTTTACTTTTACGCTGGTAACCAGGGTAAACATCGGGTTACTAAGCGCGGCCCTGCGCTTAGTAACCCGATGTTTACCCTGGTTACCGGCATCGTTGGTCGCTGGAGAGCTGTCTGTGTGACAGCTCTCCAGCGACCAAACAGCGACGCTGCAGCGATCGACATCGTTGTCGGTATCACTGCAGCGTCGCTTAGTGTGACGGTACCTTTTCCTCAGCGACCAACGATCTCCCAGCAGGGGCCTGATCGTTGGTCGCTGTCACACATAACGATTTCGTTAACGATATCGTTGCTACGTCACAAAAAGCAACGATATCGTTAACGATATCGTTATGTGTGATGGTACCTTTACACAGTCCATTAGTATAAAGTGTACTCACTTATGTATAGCACAGTCCCTTAGTATATAGTGTACTCACTTATGTATAGCACGGTTCCATAGTGTATAGTGTACTCACTTATTATGTATAACACCATCTTTAGTTACATACTTAGTTATTACGTACCATCCTCTCTAGTTATATATGATGCCCTCCCTTATTATATAGCTTCCTCTGCTGTTATGTACAGTGCTGTCTCTTAGTGTATTCTTGTTATTTTTGTTATTCACAGTCCCCTCTTTTATTACATAGTCCCCTCTCTTGTTAGATATAAAATGACTACTGATGGAGGAGCCGGTGACCAGACTATCAGTCCATCAGCTCCTCCATTAGAAAAGAAGCTTTCCCATGCTCCATTAGCCATCATTGCATTATACAGCTAACAAGACAGGATGGTATGTAATAAAAAACTGGGCTCTATATAATCCAATATGAAAGGGACGGCAATATACATAATAAAGGAGACTATGTAATATATACGTGTGTGTGTGTGTGGCTATAATAAATAAATATATAATGTCAGCTTTGTCGCCTTAAAAGGAAGGGGCCCAGACACATTTTCTGCACAGGGGCCCCAAGCTGTCTGTCCGTCCCTGTACAGTGTGCTACAATGACACCGCTTGGTCTGCGGTTGATCTTGTCGTATAAAGGTACAATGGTCATCTGATGTCATTTTCCTTCCTGTACACAGGGAATGGATCGACCGGTGATCCCCCCGCTCACTATCCTTCCCACCGCCCCCGAAACCTTCTCTGTGCTGGAGCAGCGGATGCGGGTAGCAGAGGAGCAGACGGCCTCCCTGATCAGCGACCTGCAGGCACTGGGTGTGAGCAGCCACCGGTGAGGGGATTTGTGGACTTCCATCTCCATACTATGAGGAGGCTCGATGTGGTCATAGATGCGGAGTTCGCCATTGTATATAGGTTGACATTTTTAGCTGTATGACGCATATTGAAACATAACGGCTTCATAAAGGGCAGATTGGCGATTTTGAAAAATGAAAACAGTCATTGTTCGATTTTAGGCAAAAGTTTACAAGTGTGCTCAGCAGCAAGTTTACATGTTACAGAAAGGATCCTTACTGTGTGAACCCAGCCAAACCCAAAATAATAGCCCATATTCCCGTCTCACACATTTATTACACATAGACCGCATATGCCATCAATGTATGCTAGATGCTGGTCAGACTAATATGGGGCATGGGAATAGCCCTTTCCTAAAGTGCAGGCTGTCTTTCCTGAAAGATGGTATTTACTACTGTCCAGAGAGCAGAAGATCCTCACAACAGAGGTGACGTGTAAAATTCATCTACATAGGGTAACTTATCCATCTTCTGCCACCCGGCATTATTACTTCTGATCACCGTTATGCTAATATAGTACAGTAGATTAAATCTACGTTCATAATTATTTCTTGAAAAAGTTCAGTGTTTAAGTTAAAAGTTAGAATATAATGAGATGTCAAAATGTCTAGAGGACCAAAAATCTTGTTAATGTGAACAGTTCATGAGTAGGGATGAGCGGACCCATGGCTGTTCGGGTTCGACCAGTCTTTTTAAAGAGTCCGCTTCGGGACCTAAACTTGACACCGAACCCAATACAAGTCAATGGGGATCTGAACTTCAGTACTGTAAAATGGTCGTAGTAAGGGCTAGGGGGCTCCAAAAGGTGGAAAATGGGGATAAGATTAGGACAATTGCCCTGCAAACAAATGTGGATAGGGAAATTACTTAAAGGGGTTCTGTCACCATAACAATTATGGTAAAATAAGATGTAAATGAATAACATAAAATTCGTAACTTCGCTCAGAGAGACTGAGGCTTACTACTGCCAGTCCATTTAAAAATGTCACCCACAGAGCATGGGGTAGAGAACCCCTACAGAAGCAGCTTGCAAACTTCACCCACAGAGCCAACCTTCCATAGCGTTTAGTAAAAAAAAAATCCCTCTCCAATAAATTTGCCATTTTCCGATACCCGTAGCATCTCCATTTTTTGTAATCTCGGGTTGGGTGAGGGCTTATTATTTGCGCGCTCAGTTGACCTTTTTATTGATGCCATTCTGGTGTAGATACGATCTTTTTATCACTCGTTATTGCATTTTAATGCAATTTGCGGCAACCAAAAAAACATAATTCTGGCATTTTGATTCTTTTTCTCGTTGCTCCGTTTACCTATCGGATTAATTTTTTTAATGTATTCATAGATCGGGCGATTCTGCTCGTGGCGATACCAAATATGTGTATTTTTTTATTTTTTTTTATTTAAATTTTTTGTGAATGGGAGATGATTTAAACTCTTTTTTAAATATATTTTACATTTTTAAATATTTTTAAAAGCATATATTTTTTTTAACTTTTTACTGGCTTCAAAAGTCATCACCGATTGGATTATTATTTTTTTGTATATTTTGATAGATTAGACGCTTCTGAACGCAGCAATGCTGCATATGTACGGTGTGTGTGTGTGTGTGTATATATGTATATGTTGTTTTTTTTTAATGAGGCAAAAGGGCAATCATTTGAACTTTGTTTTTTTTTTCATATTTTTATAAGCCTTTTTTTGTCTGTTTTTACTGGAAGCTGCAATCATCTGATCGCTTCTGCTTTACATAATAGTTCATCAGCTTTGCTATGTATAGCAGAAATCACGATCTCCTATGAACGCCGGCCACATGACAAGCACAGGGGTCATCACCAGACCCTCGGCTCAGTGCATCCCTGCAGCATTTAACAGGTTTACAGCTGTGAGCGGAGCACTACTCAACACGTCGCTGTTAAAGGTGTGTGATAGCTGATTAAATCAGTCATGCGAGCCTGCATCAACGGCAGGGACACGACTTTAGACATACATGTACGTCAAAAATCGTAAAGGGGGTAAAGGAAGTACCCACTAGAAATTGAGTTAAAACATTGTGAATCATCAGCCGCTAACATAGGTCAGACCCGCAGAAATGTTTAGCACCAGAAAGTTATACAGTCTCTTAAGAACCACCAGTGCCGGACTGTTGGAATATTTCTCAGTATGGAAATATTCCAATACTCTCATTACATGCTAAATTATCCTGATTTGACTGCTAGGTATTGAATTTAATGTAACTTTTCCTTGTAATATCCGTCACCCTGAACCCTGGATTACCGTGCCTTGCTTGCTTTGTTAGGACGGGGTTTAGACAGAACTTCTTTTGCTCTCTTGGACATCCAGTCATTTTTCTCTATTGATTTCCATTAGATTTACGAAATGTGAAAAGTTAAAAGCTCAACATATCCGTCCAATCAGCCCAGTGAGGGCCCGGACTGCGTTCATTGGAGATGGTGATACCTTATGGAAAAACTGTGAAAATCTAGTCACTCGCATGTGTCATATGGAAAGCATGCTCCAGACTATGAAACTCAATGTTTTCCGCCTGCACACAGATCGAGAATTGAGCACAAAACACTCAGGTAAGTGGCTCCAGGAGCCGTTCATATACGTGCCATGTTTTAATAGCTGCATTCTAACCCATCGGAGGGAGTGGGCTGCCACACTAGCAACCCTGTCCTGTCTTGTGGTAGGGAACTGAAACAATTGGTTCACAGTCAGTAAAAGGTCTGAAAGCAACATGCGTGTAAGGCCGGTTTCACACGTCAGTGGCTCCGGTACGTGAGGTGACAGTTTCCTCACGTACCGGAGACACTGACTCACAAGGACACATTAAAATCAATGTGTCTCTGCACATGTCAGCGTGTTTTCACGAACCGTGTGTCCGTTTGGAAAACACGGAGACATGTCAGTGTTTGTGGGAACGCACGGATCATACGGATCCATTAAAGTCAATGGGTCTGTGTAAAACACGTACCGCACACGGATGCTGTCCGTGTGCAGTCCTTGTGCCGTGCAGGAGACAGCGCTACAGTAAGCGCTGTCCCCCCAGCTTGTGGTGCTGAAGCCCCATTCATTTCTTCTCTCCAGCAGCGTTCGCTGGAGAGAAGGAATGAAAAATCATTTTTTAAAATTTTTTTTTTTTTTTTTTTTTTTTTAAATAAAGTTCCCGGTAATCTTCCCCCTCCCACCCCCTTTGTGCCCGCCCGCTGGCATTAAAATACTTACCCAGCTCCCTCGGCGCTTCCATCCTCTCAGCGTCACAGCTCTTCCTGTATGAGCGATCACGTGGTGCCGCACATTATGGTGATGAATATGCGGCTCCACCTCCCCTAGGGGTGGAGCCGCATATTCATCACTGTAATAAGCGGCACCACGTGACCGCTCATACAGGAGAAGCTGCCAGCGCTGAGAGGAGAGAGGAGACATCGCGGGAGCTAGGTGAGTATTTCTATGCAAGGGGCCGGGCGGCGCACGGGGGATGGGAGGCAAACTTTATTTTTAACAAAAAATAACAAAAACTTGATCTTTCATCTCTTCTCTCCTGCGGGGGAGAAGAGATGAATGCCGGCTTCAGCACCATGCAGGGGGGACAGCGCTTAGTGTAGCGCTGTCTCTCCTGCACGGGTGTAGCGCTGTTCTCTCCTGCACGGTCTGTGTGGTCATCGGGCGGCACACGGATGCCGCACGTGTGCCACACTGATGTGCCACGTGAGCACACGGACACGGATAATTCCGGTACCGGAATTGTCTGGACGTGTGAGACAGGCCTTAACCCCTTCCCGACCTGTGACACAGCGTATGCGTCATGAAAGTCGGTGCCAACCCGACCTGTGACGCATATGCTGTGTCACAGAATGATCGCGTCCCTGCAGATCCGATGAAAGGGTTAACTCCCATTTCACCCGATCTGCAGGGACAGGGGAAGTGGTAGTTTAGCCCAGGGGGGGTGGCTTTACCCCCCCGTGGCTACGATCGCTCTGATTGGCTGTTGAAAGTGAAACTGCCAATCAGAGCGATTTGTAATATTTCACCTATTATAACTGGTGAAATATTACAATCCAGCCATGGCCGATGCTGCAATATCATCGGCCATGGCTGGAAACATTGATGTGCCCCCACCCCACCCCACCGATCGCCCCCCCAGCCCTCCGATCTGTACTTTACACAGCTCTGCTCCCCTCCGTCCTCCTGTCCGCTCCCCCCCGTGCTCTTGTCCGCTGACCCCCGTGCTCCAACCACCCCCCCTGCAGTCCGATCCACCCCCCCTGCAGTCCGATCCACCCCCCCCAGCAGTCCGATTCACCCCGCCGTGCTCCGATTTACCCCCCCCCATGCTCCGATCCACCCCCCCATGCTCCCCCCCACCCCATCATACTTACCGAGCCTCCCGTGGTCCGTCCGTCTTCTTTCCTGGGCGCCGCCATCTTCCAAAATGGCGGGCGCTTGCGCAGTGCGCCCGCCGAATCTGCCGGCCGGCAGATTCGTTTCAAGTGCATTTTGATCACTGCGATAAAACCAGTGATCAAAATAAAAAAAAATACTGAATGACCCCCCCCTCCTTTGTCACCCCCATAGGTAGGGACAATAATAAAATAAAGGTTTTTGTTTTTTTTTCTTCCACTAAGGTTGGGGTAAGAACTAGGGTTAGGGGTAGGGTTAGGGTTAGGGTTTCGGTATGTGCACACGTATTCTGGTCCTCTGCGGATTTTTCCGCTGCGGATTTGATAAATCCGCAGTGCTAAACCACTGCGGATTTATGGCAGATTTACCACGTTTTTTCTGCGCATTTCACTGCAGTTTTACAACTGCAATTTTCTATTGGAGCAGTTGTAAAACCGCTGTGGAATCCGCAGAAAGAAGTGACATGCTGCGAAATGTAAACCGCTGCGTTTCCGTGCAGTTTTTCTGCAGCATGTGTACAGCGATTTTTGTTTCCCATAGGTTTGCATTGAACTGTAAACTCATGGGGAAACTGCTGCGGATCCGCAGCGTTTTCCGCAGCGTGTGCACATACCTTTAGAATTAGGCTATGTGCACACGGTGCGGATTTGGCTGTGGATTCGCAGCAGTGTTCCATCAGGTTTACAGTACCAAGTATACCTATGGAAAACCAAATCCGCTGTGCCCATGGTGCGGAAAATACCACGCGGAAGCGCTGCGTTGTATTTTCCGCAGCATGTCAATTCTTTGTGCGGATTCCGCGGCGTTTTACACCTGTTCCTCAATAGGAATCCGCAGGTGAAATCCGCACAAAAAACACTGGAAATCCACGGTAAATCCGCAGGTAAAACGCAGTGCCTTTTACCCGCGGATTTTTCAAAAATGATGCTGAAAAATCTCACACGAATCCGCAACGTGGGCACATAGCCTTAGGGTTAGGGTTGGAATTAGGGTTGTGGTTAGGGTTAGGGGTGTGTTGGGGTTAGGGTTGTGGTTCGGGGTGTGTTGGGGTTAGGGTTGTTGTTAGGGGTGTGTTGCGGTTAGGGTTGTGATTAGGGTTATGGCTACAGTTGGGATTAGGGTTAGGGGTGTGGGGGGGTTAGTGTTGGAGGTAGAATTGAGGGGTTTCCACTGTTTAGGCACATCAGGGGTCTCCAAACGCAACATGGCGCCACCATTGATTCCAGCCAATCTTGTATTCAAAAAGTCAAATGGTGCTCCCTCACTTCCGAGCCCCGACGTGTGCCCAAACAGTGGTTTACCCCCACATATGGGGTACCAGCATACTCAGGACAAACTGCGCAACAATTATTGGGGTCCAATTTCTCCTGTTACCCTTGTGAAAATAAAAAAATGCTTGCTAAAACATCATTTTTGAGGAAAGAAAAATGATTTTTTATTTTCACGGCTCTGCGTTGTAAACGTCTGTGAAGCACTTGGGGGTTCAAAGTGCTCACCACATATCTAGATAAGTTCCTTGGGGGGTCTAGTTTCTAAAATGCGGTCACTTGTGGGGGGTTTCTACTGTTTAGGCACACCAGGGGCTCTGCAAACGCAACGTGACACCCGCAGACCATTCCATCAAAGTCTGCATTTCAAAAGTCACTACTTCACTTCTGAGCCCCGATGTGTACCCAAACAGTGGTTTACCCCCACACATGGGGTATCAGCGTACTCAGGAGAAACTGGACAACAACTTTTGGGGTCCAATTTCTCCTGTAACCCTTGGGAAAATAAAAAATTCTGGGCTAAATAATTATTTTTGAGGAAAGAAAACGTATTTATTATTTTCACGGCTCTGCGTTATAAACTTCTGTGAAGCAGCTGGGGGTTTAAAGTGCTCAATATTGCATCTAGATAAGTTCCTTGGGGGGTCTAGTTTCCAAAATGGGGTCACTTGTGGGGGAGCTCCAATGTTTAGGCACACAGGGGCTCTCCAAACGCGACATGGTGTCCGCTAACAATTGGAGCTAATTTTCCATTCAAAAAGTCAAATGGCGCTCCTTCCCTTCCGAGCCTTACCATGTGCCCAAACAGTGGTTTACCCCCACATGTGAGGTATCGGTGTACTCAGGAGAAATTGCACAGCAAATTTTAGGATACATTTTATCCTGTTGCCCATGTGAAAATGAAAAAAATGAGGCTAAAAGAATTTTTTTGTGAAAAAAAAGTACTTTTTCATTTTTACGGATCAATTTGTGAAGCACCTGGGGGTTCAAAGTGCTCACTATGCATCTAGATAAGTTCCTTGGGGTGTCTAGTTTCCAAAATGGGGTCACTTGTGGGGGAGCTCCAATTTTTAGGCACATGGGGGCTCTCCAAACGTGACATGGTGTCCGCTAAAGAGTGGAGCCAATTTTTCATTCAAAAAGTCAAATGGCGCTCCTTCCCTTCCAAGCCCTGCCGTGCGCCCAAACAGTGGTTTACCCCTACATATGAGGTATCAGCATACTCAGGACAAATTGGACAACAACTTTCGTGGTTCAGTTTCTCCTTTTACCATTGTGAAATCAAAAAAATTGTTGCTAAAAGATAATTTTTGTGACTAAAAAGTTAAATGTTCAATTTTTCCTTCCATGTTGCTTCTGCTGCTGTGAAGCACTTGAAGGGTTGATAAACTTCTTGAATGTGGTTTTGTGCACCTTGAGGGGTGCAGTTTTTAGAATGGTGTCACTTTTGGGTATTTTCAGCCATATAGACCCCGTAAACTGACTTCAAATGTGAGGTGGTCCCTAAAAAAAATGGTTTTGTAAATTTCGTTGTAAAAATGAGAAATCGCTGGTCAAATTTTAACCCTTATAACTTCCTAGCAAAAAAAAATTTTGTTTCCAAAATTGTGCTGATGTAAAGTATACATGTGGGATATGTTATTTATTAACTATTTTGTGTCACATAACTCCCTGGTTTAACAGAATAAAAATTCAAATTGTGAAAATTGCGAAATTTTCAAAATTTTCACCAAATTTCCGTTTTTATCACAAATAAACGCATAATTTATTGACCTAAATTTACCACTATCATGAAGCCCAATATGTCACGAAAAAACAATCTCAGAACCGCTAGGATCCGTTGAAGCGTTCCTGAGTTATTACCTCATAAAGGGACACTGGTCAGAATTGCAAAAAACGGCCAGGTCATTAAGGTCAAAATAGGCTGGGTCATGAAGGGGTTAAAGAGAATCTGACATCACCATAATCATTACTTACCTGCCAATATTGGGTCATATAGCGATAGCAATTTTGGTGATGTCAGGTTCCTTATAAAGGTGTTGTCCACTACTCGGACAACCCCCTCTCAATCCTTGTTTCCCTCTTGTAAATTAATAACTCCTATACTAACCTTCGGCGCCAATCCAGCCCTGTCTGCATTGGATCTCATGGGGATCGCGTGACATTGTTGTTTTCATCAGTATTTGGTCAGTGTGTCAGGTTTTACCATCAGAATTTCACCAGTTTTTTTAAATTATTTTTTGCACATAAGGAGGTTTCTTTATGAGTAACTGTCATTTTTAATTTTTATTTCATAAATCAATAGTGATCGTGACTGACTATGTAATATGCCAAAGAAATCTGTTTTTCTCCTCCTGGACTGATCTTCATTCTCACAATTCTCAATTTAAGGGTAAAATCTGTATTCGGTGAAGTCAATTTTTTACATTAACGGAGATAGGAGATGGCAGCTACTACTGATAAGATTCTATGTATAAGATTCTATAACACGATGGTTACTCTTTTAAGTTTCTCCTGTCAAACAAACATGAAAGGTGGACAATACTAGAATACAACTAGGATGATATGAGTGCTGTCTGAGTTTTATATGGATCTATTTATTTGAACTGTAGCATTTGATCTAGTGTAGTTGGTGCAAATCTATACGTCCCATTCCAACCACTATGACAGTGGTCTGTGGTTACCACATGGAAGCTGGAGTACTGCCTCTTACCTGCTGGTATTTCGTGGGCCTTCTTTGGAATAGCAGGCCTGGTGCGACTCTCATTGTGGCGTGATGCTGGCTATTCTAAAGAATGACTGCGACTGTTGGCGGGTAATAGGAGGTACTATGGCGTCCATGCTGTGGCCACAGACCACTATCGTAGCAGATGGAACATGAGGTGTGAATCTGTTTACACCAACTCTAAAAACTAGGATCAAGAACTGGTCTCTGTGTTTTGTTTTTTTTTCTGGACCACTTGGTCTGCAAAAGACTTGTCGATGTGAACAGCCCCAGACTACAATGGTTAAGCAATCTATTGGTGAAAATCACAAATAGAATTTGTACATAAGAAGCAGATCTCTACATGAGACCTGATGCTTAAGGGTTAGAGAATCATTTGAAACTACCCAGAAGGATCCAGCACTGGTCGATCTAAGATTTTAATAATCTAATACCTCTAGGTGAACTTGAGCATCGCTTACTTCACATGCAAGAAGAGCATGCCCAAGAACTGAAGGAATCACAGCTGGAGGTTATGAGGTTGCGCCAAAGATTGAACTGTGCGATTGGAGAGCGGGAACGAGAACAGGAAGCCAAAGACCGGCTGAGCGCAGCTCTTGAGATTGCTACAACCACCAAGGTACCTTAAGAAATATATATAGTAATGTCCTAGGTGCTTGCAAATAGATTAATTTTATTTCCTATATAGCCTATACATACTTCATTTTGAATTGGAGATTATTAAGTTGTTCCTCCGGTTATAGAAAAGTGCTGATATGGGATATAGACCGATGAGAATTGTTTGATACTAGAGGTCTGCACACTTTGACCCAAACTAAGGCTTGTTAAGTTTCATTTGCATTGTGTCCGATATATATGGCATGTCATCACCAGTAGAGGAATCCAAATTGGGGCTCCACAAAGTGTCCAGGTGGAAATAAACTCCTCCAGTATGTGATCCTGAGCGTAATAATGGCATAGCATCCATGTTGGTTAGGGCCCTAGTTCTAGGAAGAGGTGTATCTATTAATTTGCTGTCATTGGAGCCCACTATACATATATTTAGTAGTTATTATTTCTATTTATTTTTAGAGTTCCATTGATTCCATGGAGCTGTACATGAGGAGGTATTATTATTTATAAATTACGATGAACAAACTAACAGTGGTACAGATGGTAAAGGGCCCTGCGCTTGCAGGCTTACAGTCTACAGGATAATGGGGAAGGAGACAGTAGGTCAGAGGGTTGTGGTAGCTTCGGTGACGGTGAGGTGGCAGCTTTGGTTATGGCACGGTGACAGCAGGGTCATTGCGGGCTGTAAGCTTTCTTGTAAAGATGGATTTTCAAGTTCGATCTGAATGTTCCGAATGTGGCGGATATCAGATATGTTGGGGACCCGGAATTCCAGAGGATGGTGGATACTTGGGAAAAGTCTTAAAGGCAATTGGGTGAGGAACCTATGAGTGTGGAGGAGAGGGGGAGGTCTCGGGAGGACTAGACATTACGTGTAGTTATCAGATTACTGTATATAATATAGTACATCATTTATCTTATTAAACATTTGTTTTGCTGTATGTTATTAAAGACTACAATATATTGCAATGTTAGTCCTCATTCCCCCAATATCTTCTTTTCCTTTTCTATGTAGACTGATGTGACTATCGCAGTGGAGGAGCTTAAAGCTACTAAAGCTTGTATGAGCCAAAGGCTGGCTAAGGTACTGGTGACTCCCTATTAATGGATGAGGCTAGAATTACCTAATGGCAAACTCAATAGACTTTATTTACATGCTGTTTAGGATTTTATCTTTCTTAAATCAATGAAATCTTTAGGATAGCCCCACCACTGCTTGATCTAGGGAGGCCTGCTGTAGATGCCTCTCTATTATATACACAATTTCTATGAGTGAACGTGCATGGTATGAAAACTTAAAGGGTATATCCGGGGCAGTGTATAAAAAACAAAAATTGTACCTAAGCATTAACAGGTAGGTAGTTGCAAATTACCTGCCTGTCGTGCATAGCGTCATTCTTCCTATTGTCTATTTTAAAGAATTTTAATATTTATATCCAAACTAGATGGTGGCCCGATTCTAACGCATTGGGTATTCTAGAATGTGAATGTAGTTTATTTATGAAGTAAACGTGAGTGAACTATGTGGCACTGTGATTGACAGAACTTGTTCAGTAAACATGACTGAACTGCATCACACTGTGACTGACAAAACTTGTCGCACTGTGAGTGGGGGTTAAATTCTGTGCCAATATCGCTGATTGGTCACGGCCGGGCGGGCGCGACCAATCCGCGAAGCGGGGTTTAAATTGCACACCAATATCACTGACTGGTTGCGCGTAGCTGAACAGCAAAGCGTGGTTCAAATCCCGCTCCAATTCGTGGCCGGACTGCGCCTGTTGCTGATTGGTCGCACCAGCCGCCCGCGACCAATCAGCGATGCGGGATTTCCATTACAAACCAACAGACAGAATTAAACGATTATATAGTAGACTAGATGGTGGCCCGATTCTAACGCATCGGGTATTCTAGAATCTGTATGTAGTTTATTTATGAAGATTTAAGAATAATGCAATGAATACACAAGATTCGGCCGGCCGCGACCAATCAGTGAAGCCAGGGCCGGCTCCAGGTTTTTGAGGGCCCTGGGGGAAAGAGTCTCAGTGGGTCCCCCCTTTAACACATACCACGATTCATGATGCACGGATACAGCAGAGAAATATACCACAGCCCACGTAGTATATAGCACAGCCACGTAGTATATTGCACAGCCCATGTAGTATATTGCACAGCCCACGTAGCATATAACAGCCCATGTAGCATATAACAGCCCAGTAGTATATAGCACAGCCCACGTAGCATATAGCACAGCCACGTAGTATATTGCACAGCCCACGTAGCATATAACAGCCCACGTAGCATATAACAGCCCATGTAGCATATAACAGCCCAGTAGTATATAGCACAGCCACGTAGTATATTGCTCAGCCACGTAGTATATTGCTCAGCCACGTAGTATATTGCACAGCCACGTAGTATATAGCACAACCCACAGAGTATATAGCACAGCCACGTCGTATATAACACAGCCACGTCGCATATAACACAGGCCACGGAGTATATAGCACAGCCACGTAGTATAGAGCACAGCCCACGGAGTGTATAACAGCCCACATAGCATATAACACAGCTCATGTATATAGCGATTTTTTTTTTTTTTTATTATTATTTATTTATTTATTTATTTTAAATTATTTTTAACATTAGATCTTTTTACTATTGATGCTGCATAGGCCATGTTGCCGCCGGACTGTGCCCGTCGCTGATTGTTCGTGGCAATGGTCGTGGGTGTTTTGCCACGACCAATCAGCGACTTGGATTTCCATGACAGACAGAGGCCGCGACCAATGAATATCCATGACAGACAGACAGACGGAAGTGACCCTTAGACAATTATATAGTAGACTAGATTGTGGCCCGATTCTAACGCATCGGGTATTCTAGAATATGCATGTCCCCGTAGTATATGGACAATGATGATTCCAGAATTCGCAGCAGACTGTGCCCGTCGCTGATTGGTCGAGGCAACCTTTATGACATCATCGTCGCCATGGCAACCATTATGGCATCTACGTCGATACTGTGCCCGTCGCTGATTGGTCGAGGCCTGGCGGCCTCGACCAATCAGACGCGGGATGTCTACGTCCTTTATGACATCATCGTCGCTGTGCCCGTCGCTGATTGGTCGAGGCCTGGCGGCCTCGACCAATCAGAGACGCGGGATTTCCAGGACAGACAGACAGACAGACAGACGGAAAAACCCTTAGACAATTATATATATAGATGGTGCATTGCAGTGTATTATATCAGCGATCAGGCTAATTAAAGTGAGTGTCCCATAGAGGCACTAAATAAAAAAAATTTAGAAATATTGTACAAATATTTTAAAAAATCTCACAAATTAAATAAAAAAATGAAAATTATAGAGTACACATATTTGGTTTCACTGCACCTGGAATGACCCAATCTATAACTTTCACATTAGTTAATCCCTTCAGTGAAAAGCATAAAAAATGGAGAAAAAAAATGCCCAAAAACTATGCTTTTTCATCATAGAGCTGAACAAAAAAAACGCAATTGAAAATGTCAAGTGAAAAAAATAAAATTAGTATCTCTGAAAATGACATATTGTTCCAAAAAAAAAGCTGTCATACAGCTTTATAAGCAGAGAAATGAAAAAGCCATAGCTCTCACAATATAGTGATGCAAAGACAATGCGTTTTTTTTTTCTATAAAACAGTTTTTATTGCGTAAAAGCGTCAAAACGTTAAAAAAAAATGTAAATGAGGTATCGCTGTAATCGTACTGACCCGAAGAATAAAGCTGCTTTATCAATCATGTGGTGAACAGCATAAAAAAAGCTTCAAAAGAACAATTCCTGAATTGATGGTTTTTGTTCATTCTGCCTCCCAAAATGTGGAATAGAAAGCAATAGCAAAAAAGTTGTTCCTGAAAATGATACCAATAAATGCGTAAACTCGTCCCTAGTGGGGAAAAAAAGGGCGTCTTTTAGTATGTGACAGCAGACAAACATAAAAACCTGATGCTCCCGAATAGTAGTTTTCCACCACATGTGGGATGTCTACGTACTCGGGAGGAACTGTACAACAAATTGTCCAGTCCATTTTCTCCTAAAGCAATATTTTTGTGGGTAAAAGTAAGATTTTCTTTTTTTTTTTCTTCTACCTTGCTTTAATTTTGGTGAAGCCCATGAAGGGTTAATGAACTTGAATGTGCTTTTGAGCACTTTGGGGAGAAGAGTTTCTAAAATGGTGTCACTTTTGGGTATTTTCTGTCATAGGTTCCTCAAAGTCCCTTCAAATTGGTTTTGTACATTTTGTTGGAAAAATGAGAAATTGGTGATGATTTTTAAACCCATCTAACTTCCTAAGGGAATAAAAAAGTTTCGAGAATAATGCTTATGTGAAGTAGACATGTGGGACATGTTATTTATTAACAATTTTATGTCACATAACAATCAGGTTTAAGAGTCTAAAAATGAAAAGTTTGAAAATTGCAACATTTTCATAAATGCAAAAAATATCAACTAAAATTCATCACTAACATGAAGTACAATCTCAGAATCTCTCTGGAACTCTTCAACAGATCCCAGTTATTACCACATTAAGTGACACTTGTCAAAATTGATAAAATGTACCTGGTCGGGACGGTGTAAACAGGCTGGGGGTGGGTGAAGGGGTTAATTCTTACTAGGAAAAGGGCTAAATAATGGATTTGTCAGTTTTAAGGAGATCGCTGTAATTGATGATCATGTGTGACTGTATATTGGTAATATGTTTCTTACTTCCCCAGTTACAAGACAAGTTATCCCAAGAAGCTACTCTGCGGGCATTGCTTGAGGAGGAGCAGGCTGCGTTGCTTCTTACAGTGCAGGACATGAAGAATATTGTAGAGGAGGAGCGCACGCAGGTTGGTATCAGACCTAGACTGACTACACTGACATGCGGTGTAGTACTGAGATGCTTTCTGTATGACTTGTAGGTTCAGGAGCTGCAGCAGTACTGCCAAAAAATCAGCAAAGAAGACAAAGACATAAAAGACAAACTAGAGGCTGCAGAATCCAAGTGCCAGGAAGTTGAAAAGGACAATCAGCAGTTGCGGAGTGAAATAGGTAATTTATTAGATTGCTTTATAAAACCTGCCATGTTTTATCTGAACAAAAGTGTGTCGCATCCCAGTTGGCCTAAATTGATTGCATACCCTTCAGGAAAAGAAATGTAATCATTTTTGTTATTGCTACAGTTCATAAAAAATATAGAAAATGTGATAATGTTCTTAAATTTAATCTGTTACTAGGTTTATGCTGCCCAATTTGACAATCTGGCAGCATAAAGTAACGGGCACAGACTGTGATTCCAGCATTGATTACTTACTGGGTTCCTTGTTGTGTCAGCTGCAGCTCTGCTAGTCCTCTCAGTGATGAGATTCCACTTTGTAGTCTTTAATACCGATTCACCAAACCGCTGCATGACCAGCTCTACCCTCACCTACTGTATCCTCACCCATCCCTTGTAGATTGTGAGCCCTCGCGGGCAGGGTCCTCTCTCCTCCTGTACCAGTTGTGACTTGTATTGTTCAAGATTATTGTACTTGTATTATTATGTATACCCCTCCTCACATGTAAAGCGCCATGGAATAAATGGCGCTATAATAACAAATAATAATAATATTAATTTGATTGGCTAGTCCTGCCTCTGCCATTAATTGACAGATTTCAACCAATGCCCAGTATTTTTCTGTACATGATATTTTTGTTTGGCATGGCCTTATAATTTCCAGTACATGGTAGACTTATGGGCGAATGTTTGGCCCTTGGCTGAGTACAGCACTTAGTTATGTCCACTAGTCAATATAGATAATAAATAGAGTGGAAACATGTCCACCCCTGATCCATTCAAGATTCCGAACCCAATCTTGAAATAACTGGGATTTTTAGTGGTAGGACCCACCATTTCTTTTAAGGGAATAACTTTTAATTGTGGGAATACCCCTTAACGCCAATCCTGGCTGTTAAAAAAAGGGGTATTGGCTGTATGTTACAGCTGACACCCAGTGTTAATGGTGTGGTCTCAGGAGCTTATCAATCTTATTAATTTGCTATTTTGTGGGATAGGGTTAAATGCTGTAAATTACATTTTCTTAAACCAAGTTCTTGCAATGTGCAGCAAAAAAACAAAAAGACTTTTTTGGCAGTGGATTAATCTTTGTACAGTTCAGCCATTCAACAGTGAATATATATTCAGGAACAAAAATAACACAGCTTACAACTGGTGTTTCTTATAGCTTAGGATCATAGCGTCTTGTCTGTCAGCTTGCAAAGTGAAAGTAAAGTGTGCTCCAGCTACACACACACTGACCAGGAATGTTCTGCTTTTTTAATTTTTTTTTTCTTTTTCTCTTAACAGTTCTTTACTGGCAAATTAACGCTATTGCTGGAGACAGAAGCTCATTCACTATTAAACAGTTGTAAATAGTAGTTGATTCAATATTAGCAGACATTATTCCATTTTGCCCCTTCCCCAAAGACTTCTTATTCTGTTAGTCACATAGTGGTTCTCAATACTTCAAACTTGGCTCTTGGAAGTGGCTTCGGCTATCATCTGGTCAGTCTCGCAATAAACAAACTCGATTATGCCACATTCTATTAAATCACACAGGTGATGATGTTTAATGTTAATATGTTTGGTTCTTGCATTGATCTTCTCACTAATGATGATGTTGAAGGTTTACCAAGATCGCCTCTTGACTTGCGTAGGCTGCAGACACATCCTCTACTTCTGTAGATGACATACTGTAGCTACAGACACCTATTTTCTGGCTAGACCAGGAACTTGAACTTTCTCCATACTTGAACAAATATCTGCTTGTAGATTTATGATCACTAAAGTCCCCAGCCCAGTCTGCATCCACATAGCCTGTGAGTATTAAATCTTTTGTTGCAGATATCCTTAAATGTCTGCCTTGAGTCTCTTTCAAATATTGAAGAACTGTCTTAATGTCATTCCAGTCTTTTTGGTGCGGTTTTTACATATATCTGCAGAGAATTCCAATTGTTGCAGCGATATGACTTTGTATTTTAGGCCAAACAATTATATGTATATATTAGTTTCATCTTTAACACTTGCAAGAATGAAAATGGGCCAATGCAAAAGTTTGGGCACCTTGCATGGTTAGTACCTACTAGCACCCACTTTTGCAAGAATCACAGCTTGTAAACGCTTTAGTAGCTAGCCAAGAGTCTTTCAACTCTTGTTTGAAGGTTTTTCATGCATTCTTCCTTGGAAAATTCTTCCAGTTCTGTGAGATTCTTGCATCATCTTGCATGCAATGCTATTTTGAGGTCTAACCACAGATTTTTGATGATGTTCAGATCAGAGGACTGTGAGGGCCATTGTAAAATTTTAAGCTAGCACCTTTTGAGGTAGTCTTTTGTGGATTTTGATGTGTGCTTAGGATGATCATCCATTTGTAGAAGCCATCCTTTTCTCAGTCCCCCATGACAGCACCACAGAGAGAGGGGATCTGCCCTTCAGGGACAGGAAACCTATTGGATAATAGGGCGATACCTCTCTCCTGCATCAGTTTGGTTTCCTTTCTCTGACGGGAAACCTACTAGGATCGGTACATTATGAAGAATCCGGAGCCGGCCAGTCGGGTTATGGCAGCAGGGAGGCCCCTGTAACGGCTGGTGCGGTGTCTGATGCCGCCACTGCTGGGACTGATGGGTCTGCAGCGTGCGCGAGGGGAAGCGCAGCTGCCACTCCGGATAGGAGGTAGGGGCTTCTGGGACCCGGTGCTCCAGGAGGAATACCGCGCCAGAACAGGCACTTCCGGATTTGGGGCGGGCGCATGCGCGCAGTGTGCTTGGGGTGCACCAAGATGGCCACTGCTCCAGATCTAGTGCCTATCCATTTCCGGGCCCCGGGCAGCGCGCGCATGCGCAGAAGAAAAAAGAAAAAAATGGAGGAATCAGCACTTTCCCTGTGACGCAGCCATGGAGGAGGGGGCTAGTATTGGCGCCAAGTTTTTTAAATGAGGTGGAAAGCGCGGTTCATTGCTGCATGCCGTCCAAGCCATGGAGGACAGCGACCAGCAGCTACAGCCGCAGCAGCAACGCCACCACCAGCGCAAGCCGGATGCGCAAAGGAAGAGGTCCTCTGCCGACACCCGCAATACTCAGTCCAGCAGCCATTCCATACAGCATAGCAAAGGCTCCAGTGTTGTAAACCAGCCAACACCACCACCTACGGATCTCATACAGGATCCTACACCTCCAGAACCGGTACCTGTGGCTGCGCAAGATGGGTGAGTGATCTTCGTGAAAGTTCATTAGTATAATTGGGGTCCCCTCTCCTCCGTTTATTTTAGGCAAGGAAAAGAACGGGGAAAACTAAACACAGAACCTGCCCCCTGTGCGAAAAAGCTTTACCGCAGTCCTGGGATAAGAAGTTGTGTGATTCCTGTATAGGATAAGTCCTCTGTGAGGAAACCCCGCCTCTGAATTACGATCTTTAATAAAATCAGAGGTAGAGACAGTGTTTAAATCCCTTAAAGGGGAAAGGGTTAAGGAGAAAACACCTATACCCTATTCCCACTCCGATTCCTCTAGTTCTGACATTGGAGACTCAGACGGGATTCCTCCTCCTCTTCCTCAGATAACGAGAACGGAGGTCGCCACTGCTTTCCTCTAGATGAAGTCGATGCACTTGTGAAGGCAGTAAGATCGACCATGGGGGTGCAGGATCCCAGTGCTGACAAGACGTACAGGACATAATGTTTGGAGGATTAGGTAAAAAAAAGCACAGTGTCTTCCCCTTAATGAAAACATCCAAGCTCTAATTAAAAGGGAGTGGGAAAAGCCAGAGAGGAAAAACTCGTCGGTACCCTCCCTTAAAAGGAAATATCCCTTCGAGGAAGAGGCTTCTACTCTATGGGATAAAGCCCCTAAACTTGACGTAGCAGTAGCTAATGCCTCAAAAAAATTTGCATTGCCCTTTGAGGACATGGGAACTCTGAAGGATCCCGTTGACAAAAGAGCGGATACCTTCCTTAAAGGGGCCTGGGAATCGGCAGGAGGATGTTTAAGGCCAGTAATAGCAACCGCATGCACTTCTAGATCCCTAATGATTTGGGTTGATAATTTAGAGAAACAACTAAGGGATGGAGTATCCAGAAATAAAGTGATAGAATCTATTCCCATGATTAGACGGGTGGCAGCCTTTCTGGCAGACTCATCAGCTGACTAAATTAAACTCACTTCTAAATCAGCAGCCCTATCAAATGCAGTTCGTAGGACATTATGGCTAAAAAGTTGGCCAGGCGACCTGCAAACTAAACAAAAACTTTGCTTAATCCCATGCGAAGGATAATTTTTGTTTGGGGAGACCCTGGATGATATTTTGCAAAAGGCAGGAGAGAAGAAAAAAGGGTTCCCTAACCTGGCCACACCATTTGTTAAGCGGCCCTTTCGGAATAGGAAGTTTTTCCGGAGACGCTCCCAAAGGGAGCAGAACAGATGGGATGATGGGAAAAGGAGAGATAGGGGGTTCCTTTTCAGTAATTCCTCAAGAGATCAAAAGACCTCTAAGTGACACCTCCCCCAGGGTGGGAGGGAGATTATCTTCATTCCTTTTGGCCTGGGAAAAAATCTCAACCAACGTCTGGATATTGAATTTGATAAAATTGGGACTTCAAATAGACTTTACTTCCCTTCCTCCCCAAAATTATGTGGTCACTCCGCTAAAATCCTCACCTCAACAACAACATGCGTTAGAACAGGAGATTATAAAGCTCATAAACAGAGCCGTCATCCAGGAAGTCCCCCCACTGGAAAGAGGAACAGGTTTTTATTCCCCATTATTCCTAGTTCTAAAACCGGACGGGTCCTTCCGCACAATAATAAACTTGCGGAAGCTGAACAGTTATGTAAAGAACCAAAGTTTCAAAATGGAATCAATAAAATCAACGATCAAAAATCTGTTTCCAGACTGTTTCATGATAGTGTTGGATCTCAGCGACGCGTATTATCACGTCCACATCACAAGAACTCCCAAAAATACCTCAGACTAGCAGTAGTCATGGGAGCGGAAGTAAGGGAATACAATACAAAACCCTTCCCTTTGGCATATCAGTGGCACCTCGCATATTTACTAAATTGATAGCAGAAATGATGGCCCATCTAAGAGAAAAAGACATTTTGATAGTTCCATACTTGGACGACTTTCTGATTGTGAGCAATTCAGCACAACACTGCCGTCCACAATGCGACAGAGTGATAAAAACTCTAACAAAGTTAGGCTGGCTTCTAAATCTTCAAAAATCAAAACTAGAACCAACCAGAGTTCAAGTTTTTGGGCCTAACCTTGGACTCAATAACACAGAAATGTCGTCTTCCAGACCAGAAAAAACAAAAAATATTAAAGGGAACCTGTCACCCCCGTTTTTTCAGTAGGAGATAAAAATACCGTTAAATAGGGCCTGAGCTGTGCTTTACAATAGGGTATTTTTTGTCCCCTGATTCCCTACCTATGCTGCCGAAATACCTTACAAAAGTGTCCTTTTTCGCCTGTCAATCAGGCTGGTCAGGTCGGATGGGCGTGGTCACAGCGCTGTTTCTCCCCCACATCTTGCTTATGTTCCCGTTGGTGGCGTAGTGCTTCTCGCATGCGCAAGTGCCGAATGCACTGCGCAGCTGTAGAAAAAGCGCGCTCGCCGCTATTCAGCGGTTTCTTGGTGGGCGCGGCCATCTTCCTGAGGCCGCGCGTGCGCAGATGGAGTCTCCTGCTTCCCGGGGCTTCAGGAAAATGGCCGCGGGATGCCGCGCGTGCGCAGATGGACATCGCGGCGGCCATTTTCCTGAAGCCGAGATTCGAACTCGGCTTCAAGAAAATGGCTGCCGCGAGGTCCATCTGCGCACGCGCGGCATCCCGCGGCCATTTTCCTGAAGCCCCGGGAAGCAGGAGACTCCATCTGCGCACGCGCGGCCTCAGGAAGATGGCCGCGCCCACCAAGAAACCGCTGAATAGCGGCGAGCGCGCTCTTTTTCTACAGCTGCGCAGTGCATTCGGCACTTGCGCATGCGAGAAGCACTACGCCACCAACGGGAACATAAGCAAGATGTGGGGGAGAAACAGCGCTGTGACCACACCCATCTGACCTGACCAGCCTGATTGACAGGCGAAAAAGGACACTTTTGTTAGGTATTTCGGCAGCATAGATAGGGAATCAGGGGACAAAAAATACCCTATTGTAAAGCACAGCTCAGGCCCTATTTAACGGTATTTTTATCTCCTACTGAAAAAACGGGGTGACAGGTTCCCTTTAAATCTGGTCTCAAAAGCTTTCTCAAACCCTCATATGACCTTAAGAAGGGTGATGTCATTACTGTGGTCCCTTTCTGCCTGCCTCCCAGCAGACCAGTGGGCACAACTCCACACGAGAGACCTCCAGTGGGACATTCTGAGGAATCAGATTACACTAAGGGGACGTCTAGAAGACCACATGACTCTAAATTTAGCCACTATTCATTCCCTAGTTTGGTGGTTGGATCCCAGCAACCTGTCAAAAAGGGTCCCTTGGGTAATAGAGGTATCTCGAATAGTTACGACAGACA
The DNA here is from genome assembly GCF_032444005.1 of Ranitomeya imitator. NCBI lineage: Eukaryota > Metazoa > Chordata > Amphibia > Anura > Dendrobatidae > Ranitomeya > Ranitomeya imitator. Next base: position 404,455,874 of record NC_091286.1, on the reverse strand, counting down.
CGAGTCCCACGGGGTGGGGAGCTCACCTGGGCAACAGTGTCACTCAGGGAATTTGGACAGGTCAGGAATACAAGGCTTCCTCAAACCAAAAAGAACTCTGGGCGGCAGAGGCGTAGCTAGGGGTTCAGCTCAGGGGGGGCGAGGCATCTAAGTGGGCCCCTAACCCTTGATTTAAACTACGGTGTGGCACTGTAATTGTGTGTATAAGAACCTCAGCCAATGATCCTCCTGTAACTAAAAAAAAATCTCCACAAAGACCAACACTGATATTACCGCCATATTGTGACCATACAGTAATAGATACCACCAGTTTTACAGAACATAGATCACAGCACAGTTACAGATAATGACTTACCACTGACGTTCTTTCTGATGGAGTCGTCACTTTTCCCGTCTTTTCCATCTGGCCCAGACTGACATGACAACTTCTTCCAGCAATGACACGGCTGCAGAGAATACAACAAAGACACATTTCACTTCTCACATTCCAGCCATCACTATCTATTCCCAACCTGTACAAACTCCTCATCCTGCTGATACCCAAAATACTGAGCCGCTGCTGCCGTATGTGTCCCTATTACTACACCTGATACCCCAATACTGAGCCGCTGCTGCCGTATGTCTCCCTATTACTGCCCCTGATACCACAATACTGAGCCGCTGCTGCTGTATGTGTCCCTATTACTGCCCCTGATACCACAATACTGAGCCGCTGCTGCTGTCTGTGTCCCTATTACTGCCCCTGATACGCCAATACTGAGCCGCTGCTGCCGCATGTGTCCCTAGTACTGCCCCTGACACCCCAATACTGAGCCGCTGCTGCCGTATGTGTCCTTATTACTGCACCTGCTGTGTGGTACAAAAGCATTGTTCGTCATGCTGCTTCGCATAGTAATGCCACCATTGTGCCCTTACATAGTAAAATGTCTATGTGCCTTCACAGTAGCCCAAACTCTTTACAGCCCCCACAGTGGTCCCAATACTGTATAATGACCCCCACAGTAGCTCCCACACTGTATATACGCCCCTACACTGTATGATGACCCGACAGCAGCCTCCAAACTGTATAATGGCCCTTGCATTATCTCTCACACTGTGTAATGACCCCCGCAGTAGCTCCCATGCTGTATAATGGAACTTGCAATAGCTCCCACTCCTTAGAATCTGGTCAGTCTGTCCCTGTCTGTGGGCTGCTACTTGTACAGCCCTGATATACAGTGGGGCAAAGAAGTATTTAGTCAGTCAGTAATAGTGCAAGTTCCACCACTTAAAAAGATGAGAGGCGTCTGTAATTTACATCATAGGTAGACCTCAACTATGGGAGACAAACTGAGAAAAAAAAATCCAGAAAATCACATTGTCTGTTTTTTTTTAACATTTTATTTGCATATTATGGTGGAAAATAAGTATTTGGTCAGAAACAAACAATCAAGATTTCTGGCTCTCACAGACCTGTAACTTCTTCTTTAAGAGTCTCCTCTTTCCTCCACTCATTACCTGTAGTAATGGCACCTGTTTAAACTTGTTATCAGTATAAAAAGACACCTGTGCACACCCTCAAACAGTCTGACTCCAAACTCCACTATGGTGAAGACCAAAGAGCTGTCAAAGGACACCAGAAACAAAATTGTAGCCCTGCACCAGGCTGGGAAGACTGAATCTGCAATAGCCAACCAGCTTGGAGTGAAGAAATCAACAGTGGGAGCAATAATTAGAAAATGGAAGACATACAAGACCACTGATAATCTCCCTCGATCTGGGGCTCCACGCAAAATCCCACCCCGTGGGGTCAGAATGATCACAAGAACGGTGAGCAAAAATCCCAGAACCACGCGGGGGGACCTAGTGAATGAACTGCAGAGAGCTGGGACCAATGTAACAAGGCCTACCATAAGTAACACACTATGCCACCATGGACTCAGATCCTGCAGTGCCAGACGTGTCCCACTGCTTAAGCCAGTACATGTCCGGGCCCGTCTGAAGTTTGCTAGAGAGCATTTGGATGATCCAGAGGAGTTTTGGGAGAATGTCCTATGGTCTGATGAAACCAAACTGGAACTGTTTGGTAGAAACACAACTTGTCGTGTTAGGAGGAAAAAGAATACGGAGTTGCATCCATCAAACACCATACCTACTGTAAAGCATGGTGGTGGAAACATCATGCTTTGGGGCTGTTTCTCTGCAAAGGGGCCAGGACGACTGATCCGGGTACATGAAAGAATGAATGGGGCCATGCATCGTGAGATTTTGAGTGCAAACCTCCTTCCATCAGCAAGGGCATTGAAGATGAAACGTGGCTGGGTCTTTCAACATGACAATGATCCAAAGCACACCGCCAGGGCAACGAAGGAGTGGCTTCGTAAGAAGCATTTCAAGGTCCTGGAGTGGCCTAGCCAGTCTCCAGATCTCAACCCTATAGAAAACCTTTGGAGGGAGTTGAAAGTCCGTGTTGCCAAGCGAAAAGCCAAAAACATCACTGCTCTAGAGGAGATCTGCATGGAGGAATGGGCCAACATACCAACAACAGTGTGTGGCAACCTTGTGAAGACTTACAGAAAACGTTTGACCTCTGTCATTGCCAACAAAGGATATATTACAAAGTATTGAGATGAAATTTTGTTTCTGACCAAATACTTATTTTCCACCATAATATGCAAATAAAATGTTAAAAAAACAGACAATGTGATTTTCTGAATTTTTTTTTCTCAGTTTGTCTCCCATAGTTGAGGTCTACCTATGATGTAAATTACAGACGCCTCTCATCTTTTTAAGTGGTGGAACTTGCACTATTGCTGACTGACTAAATACTTTTTTGCCCCACTGTACTTAACAAATAGCTAAATAGAAGAAAATAGAAATAGCCAGTGGATGTGTATAGAGGCTAGTGTATGGGTATACTGTAGCTCCATGAATGTATCCAGGTAACCCTAAAAAATACTCTTGTCTGGACAAGACCCCAAAGAGGGAAAAGGAAAGGAGGCAACCAGAAGAAAGAGGGGAAGGTAGAATATTACCAATCTAAAGAAGAAAGTACACCCCCTGGCTCATCTATTCCTTTTTCCCTTCTCCCCTTTGGGGTCTTGTTGTCTAGACTGAGTATATGTTCAGGGGCCCGCAACCATATGTGATTTTCTATACACACTTACTTGTGATGCTTTTTTCTTCTGTCTGGCTATTTATCATACTGTATAAACTCACCCATAACTTTTTTTTTAATAAAAGGTATTATAGTGGGAGTTTTGTGTTTACAACCTTGGATTTACTGATATGAGATCATACAGACACTGGGACCGCATTACAATATATATATATATATATATATATATATATATATATATATATATATATATATATATATATATATATATATATATATATATATATATATATATATATATATATATATATTATATATAATATATATATATAATATATAATATATATATACTAGATTGTGGCCCGATTCTAATGCATCGGGTATTCTAGAATATGCATGTCCCCATAGTGTATGGACAATGATGATTCCAGAATTCGCGGCAGACTGTGCCCGTCGCTGATTGGTCGAGGCAACCTTTATGACATCTACGTCGATACTGTGCCCGTCGCTGAATCAGAAACGTGAGATGTCTACATCCTTTGACATCATCGTCGCTGTGCTCGTTGCTGATTGGTCGAGGCCTGGCGGCCTCGACCAATCAGAGACGCGGGATTTCCACGTCGATGCTGTGCCGGTCTCTGATTGGTCGAGGCCTGGCGGCCTCGACTAATCAGAGAGGCGGGATTTCCAGGACAGACAGACAGACAGACGGAAAAACCCTTAGGCAATTATATATATAGATATAATGTGTGTGTGTGTGTGTGTGTGTATATATATATATATATATATATATATATATATATATATATATATATACACTAGATTGTGGCCCGATTCTAACGCATCGGGTATTCTAGAATATGCATGTCCCCGTAGTATATGGACAATGATGATTCCACAATTCGCGGCACACTGTGCCCGTCGCTGATTGGTCGAGGCAACCTTTATGACATCATCGTCGCCATGGCAACCATTATGACATCTACGTCGATACTGTGCCCGTCGCTGAATCAGAAACGTGAGCTTTCTACATCCTTTATGACATCATCGTCGCTGTGCCCGTTGCTGATTGGTCGAGGCCTGGCGGCCTCGACCAATCAGAGACGCGGGATTTCTACGTCGATGCTGTGCCGGTCTCTGATTGGTCGAGGCCTGGCGGCCTCGACCAATCAGAGAGCCGGGATTTCCAGGACAGACAGACAGACGGAAAAACCCTTAGACAATTATATATATACTAGATTGTGGCCCGATTCTAACGCATCGGGTATTCTAGAATATTCATGTCCCCGTAGTATATGGACAATGATGATTCCAGAATTCGCGGCATACTGTGCCCGTCGCTGATTGGTCGAGGCAACCTTTATGACATCGTCGCCATGGCAACCATTATGACATCTACGTCGATACTGTGCCCGTCGCTGAATCAGAAACGTGAGATGTCTACGTCCTTTGACATCATCGTCGCTGTGCCCATTGTTGATTGGTCGAGGCCTGGCGGCCACGACCAATCAGAGACGCGGGATTTCTACGTCGATGCTGTGTCGGTCTCTGATTGGTCGAGGCCTGGCGGCCTCGACCAATCAGAGAGCCGGGATTTCCAGGACAGACAGACAGACAGACAGACAGACGGAAAAACCCTTAGACAATTATATATATAGATAGATTTATATCTATATCCTATAGCAGGGGTCAGGATCCTACCAGTCCAATGTCTGTATGATCTCATATAAGTAAATCAAAGGTACATATACTGACAAGACTGGTCAGTAATGTGCACTGATAGACGTGACCCCGGCTGCAGGACCCCACAGATGAGGATATGTTTCTTTCCTATGTATAAAAGGAGACGTATATCCTCATCTGTGGGGTCCTGCAGCCGGGGTCACGTCTATCAGTGCACATTACTGACCAGTCTTGTCTATCTGAGGAACCATTAGATTTATATCAGTTGCTCTGAAGTTGGCTAGGGTCACATTGCGTTATGTGACCGCGTTAAACGGACTACGTTACACCGCAGCAAAACGTGGTGTAACGTAGTCCGTTAACGCCGCCATAGACTGTAATGGCGAACGCATCGCTAGCACACGCCCACATTGGGCGTGCGCTAGCGATGTGCCGTCGTTTGAGTGACGGACCGCGAACGCTGCAAGCAAGCAGGGATCTGCGCTAGCGGGATTGGCTAACGCATCCCCTTTGGGACATTGCGTTAGCGCGGTCCGTAGCGCTATGCGCTAAACGGACTGCCCTAACGCAATGTGACCCTTACAGATCGGGTGATGCTCAGGCGATTTGCACTCAAAGTGACCCGATGTGAGTAAAAGCTCAAAATGCCTCCATAAATCTCCAGTGTCTCAGAGAGTGCCGATACAGCATGTGGCTGGGTCTTATCTGGAGAGAAGCAGTGTCCTGTCACCTCCTCCCTGCACAGTGCAGACACCTCCGGCCAGTACAGGCAGAAGTTTGAGCTGTTACTTACAGCACTGTGTACTCTGTCCTGCTCCTCTATGGAGGGAAGACCCAGCGCCATGGTCCTGACTTCTCTGCCGCAGACACGTTCACTGAGCTTGCAATGTGGGCGTGTCTGTTGGATACAGGTACAGTGTCAGCACTGGGGGTAGGGGGCATAACTTCAATGCCTTTCTCCAGCCCCTGCCTGAGGTGAAGCACAAAAGCAGGGAGATCTGCTCTACCACGGAGCTAATTAAGTGTAGTGTAGCTCCAGGTGGGCCCCTGTGAGCTGTGGGCCCGGGGCCGACGCCCCTTCTGCCCCCCTGGTAGCTACGCTACTGCTGGGCGGTGGGCCGCGCTCTATTATCCTTCCTTCACAGCCTACAGAGGCATCATGTCCGGGTATTTTCGGACAATCAGGTAGTGGTAGCCTACCTGAATAACCAGGGGGAGACCAGATCTGAAGCTCTAATGAAGGCCACTTCCGAAATCTTCAGTTTAGCAGAGAACAACTTCCTATCCCTCTCTGTGCTACGTATAATAGGAGTGGAGAATCAGAAAGCAGACTTCTTAAGCCGTACCCATTTAAAACAGGGGGAATGGACACTAAATCAAAGCATCTTCGATCAGATCACAAAGCTTTGGGGAGTCCCTGTAATAGACCTTTTTGCCAATGTAGAAAACAGAAAAGTAAAAGAATTTTGTTCTCTAGACCCCAGGGGGGGCCCACGGGAGCTGGATGCATTCGTGATTCCCTGGACTCAGGGTCTCGCATATGCCTTTCCCCCTCCTATATTTATCCCGGAAGTTCTGCTGAAAATCAGACAGGACAGGGCGAGGCTCATTCTAATAGCCCCCTTCTGGCCCAAAAGGACCTGGTTTTCTTGGCTGAGGATGCCATCGGTCACTGATCCCTGGGTTCTTCCGGATCTTCCGGACCTTCTATCACAGGGACCGGTGCTCCACCCCCAGTCAGAGAGTCTCCACTTGATAGCGTGGAATTTGAAAGGTCCCTACTAAAGGGAAGGGGCTTTTTGGATAAATTAGTTTCCACACTATTGAAAAGTAGGAAAACGGTAACCACCTTCGGGGTAAAATTACAAGATTGGGTCCCAGTTGCTAAGGTGTTAAAATTTCTACAAAAAGGTTTAGATCTGGGCCTCTCAGTAGGCACCCTAAAAGTGCAAATAGCAGCTTTAGGGGCATTGTACAGTGAGAATATAGCTGCTAATCCGTGGGTAACACGTTTTAAAGCTGCTATAAGATCTAAACCCATAAACCTAAAAAGACTACCAACTTGGGACTTAAACCTAGTCTCGTCAGCTTTAACAGAACCCCCGTTTGAGCCTATAGATTCAGTACCCCTTAAAACTTTATCACTTAAAACGGCCCTTCTCACAACCTTAACATCTGCCCATAGAATAAAGGCCCCGTCACACATAGCGACGCTGCAGCGATACCGACAACGATCCGGATCGCTGCAGCGTCGCTGTTTGGTCGCTGGAGAGCTGTCACACAGACAGCTCTCCAGCGACCAACGATCCCGAGGTCCCCGGTAACCAGGGTAAACATCGGGTAACTAAGCGCAGGGCCGCGCTTAGTAACCCGATGTTTACCCTGGTTACCATCGTTAAAGTAAAAAAAAACAAACGCTACATACTTACCTATCGCTGTCTGTCCTCGGCGCTCTGCTTCTCTGGTCTGGCTGTGAACACAGCGGCCGGAAAGCAGAGCGGTGACGTCACCGCTCTGCTTTCCGACTGACCGGCGCTCACAGCCAGACCAGAGAAGCAGAGCGCCGAGGACAGACAGCGGTAGGTAAGTATGTAGCGTTTGTTTTTTTTACTTTAACGATGGTAACCAGGGTAAACATCGGGTTACTAAGCGCGGCCCTGCGCTTAGTTACCCGATGTTTACCCTGGTTACCAGCGAAGACATCGCTGAATCGGCGTCACACACGCCGATTCAGCGATGTCAGCGGGACCTCAACGATCAAAATATGGCCCAGGCCATTCCGACACGACCAGCGATCTCACAGCAGGGGCCTGATCGCTGGTACGTGTCACACATAGCGAGATCGCTACTGAGATCGCTCTTACGTCACAAAACTTGTGACTCAGCAGCGATCTCGCTAGCGATCTCGCTGTGTGTGACGGGGCCTTAAGTGATCTCCAGGCCCTATCTGCAAGGCCTCCCTTTACACAAATCCTGGATGATAGGGTTATCTTAAGAACAGACCCTGCCTATCTACCCAAGGTTGCATCCAACTTTCACAGGTCACAGGAGATAATCCTTCCTTCCTTCTGCCCAGACCCTAAAAATAAAAAAAGAGGAAAAATTCCACACATTAGATGTGAGAAGGTGTCTAGCTCAATACTTAAGGTACCGTCACACTAAGCGACGCTGCAGCGATACCGACAACGATCCGGATCGCTGCAGCGTCGCTGTTTAGTCGCTGGAGAGCTGTCACACAGACAGCTCTCCAGCGACCAACGATGCCGGTAACCAGGGTAAACATCGGGTTACTAAGCGCAGGGCCGCGCTTAGTAACCCGATGTTTACCCTGGTTACCATCGTTAAAGTAAAAAAAACAACCACTACATACTTGCCTACCGCTGTCTGTCCCCGGCGCTGTGCTTCTCTGCTCTGGCTGTGAGCACAGCGGCCGGAAAGCAGAGCGGTGACGTCACCGCTGTGTTTTCCGGCTGGCCGGCTCACAGCCAGAGCAGAGAAGCACAGCGCCGGGGACAGACAGCGGTAGGTAAGTATGTAGTGTTTGTTTTTTTTACTTTAACGATGGTAACCAGGGTAAACATCGGGTTACTAAGTGCGGCCCTGCGCTTAGTAACCCGATGTTTACCCTGGTTACCAGCGAAGACATCGCTGAATCGGCGTCACACACGCCGATTCAGCGATTTCAGCGGGACGTCCAGCGACGAAACAAAGTGCTGGACTTTCTGCCCCGACCAACGACATCACAGCAGGGGCCTGATCGCTGCTGCGTGTCACACTGGACGATATCGCTAGCCAGGACGCTGCAACGTCACGGATCGCTAGCGATATCGTCCAGTGTGACGGTACCTTTAGAATCCACCCAGCGGCATAGGAAAGAAGGGTCTCTCTTTATCTGTTTTCAGGGACCCAGAAAAGGACTCAAAGCCTCCAAGGGCACTATAGCACGCTGGATAACATTAACCCAATACTAGGCCTAAATAAAGAACGGCACTTCCATAAGTGCATAATCCATCAGAAAAAAACAACCGGAAGCTTAATGCCAATAAAAGTATCAATATTTTATTTGTTACAAAAAAGATAATAATAATAATAATAATAATAATCTTTATTTATATAGCGCCAACATATTCCGCAGCGCTTTACAGTTTAACAGTTTCAAACACAAAAGTCATAAGTAACAACGTTCACGATACAATAATTAAAGCAAAATAAGACGACCCTGCTCGTGAGAGCTTACAATCTACAATGAGGTGGGGGAGATACAAAGTACAGGTGTGTATTTACAATGATGTATTTACAATGATGGTCCAGCTATCTTCAGGGGGTGGGGGATAGATGGAGATAGTGAATGGGCTACACACACACAAACATAACATAACTTTGATTAGTGAACATGATAGGCTGCTCTGAACAAATGTGTTTTGAGCGAGCGCCTAAAACTATGCAAATTATGGATGGTCCTAATATCTTGGGGTAGAGCATTCCAGAGGATTGGCGCAGCACGGGAGAAGTCTTGGAGTCGGGAGTGGGAGGTACGGATTAGTGCAGAGGTTAGCCGAAAGTCATTTGCAGAGCGCAGTGGTCTGTTAGGCTGATAGACAGAAATGAGGGAGGAGATGTAAGGGGGTGCCGCACTGTGGAGAGCTTTGTGGGTGAGAACAAGTACTTTGAATTGTATCCTGTAATGAATGGGCAGCCAGTGTAACGACTGGCGAAGAGCGGACGCGTCCGAGTAACGATTAGCCAGATGGACGACCCTGGCTGCTGCATTAAGGATGGACTGGAGAGGGGAAAGTCGAGTGAGGGGGAGGCCAATTAATAGAGCATTACAGTAGTCCAGGCGGGAGTGGATCAGGGCGACCGTGAGGGTTTTAGCTGTCTCCATGGTGAGAAAAGGGCGGATTCTAGAGATGTTCTTTAGGTGTAAGCGGCACGAGCGGGCAAGAGATTGTATATGGGAGGTGAAGGAGAGATCGGAGTCAAACAAAACACTCAGACAGCACGCCTGCTGCCGGGGTGTTATTATGGTGCCACCCACGGAGAGGGAAATGTCAGATTTAGGGAGGTTAGTAGATGGTGGGAGCAGAAGAAGTTCCGTTTTGGAGAGGTTGAGTTTCAGATAGAGAGCGGACATGATGTTGGAGACTGCGGACAGACAGTCAGTGGCATTCTGTAGTACAGCGGGGGTAAGGTCAGGGGATGACGTATATAGTTGTGTGTCGTCGGCATAAAGATGGTACTGAAAGCCAAATCTGCTGATGGTCTGTCCAATTGGGGCCGTGTAGAGAGAGAACAGAAGGGGGCCAAGGACTGAGCCCTGAGGTACCCCAACAGTGAGAGGAAGAGGAGATGAAGTGGAGCCAGAGAACAGAACACTGAAGGAGCGGTCGGAAAGATAGGAGGAGAACCAGGAGAGAGCAGTGTCCTTAATGCCTAGTGACTGGAGCCTAGAGAGCAGGAGAGGGTGGTCAACAGTGTCAAAAGCTGCAGAAAGGTCGAGAAGAATGAGCAGAGAGTGGTCACCATTATGTTTTGCTGTCAGAAGGTCATTGGTCACTTTGATGAGTGCAGTTTCTGTCGAATGTAGGGGGCGGAAACCGGACTGTGAAGGGTCTAGGAGGCAGTGAGTGGAGAGGTAACGGGTAAGGCGGGAGTATATCAGGCGCTCCAAGAGTTTAGAGATGAAGGGGAGATTGGAGACCGGTCTGTAGTTGTTTGTGCAGGATGGGTCGAGGGTGGGTTTCTTTAGTAATGGAGTAATGATATCGAGTGTTTGAAGGAGGAGGGGAAAATGCCAGAGGAGAGGGAGAGATTAAAGATTGTAGTTAGGTGACTTGTGACAACTGGAGAGAGAGACTGGAGGAGATGTGAGGGAATGGGGTCGGTAGTGCATGTAGTCGGACGAGAAGAGGAGAGGAGCTTGGAGACTTCTTCTTCTGTGATGGGATCGAATGTGGAGAGTGAGCCAGGGGCAATGAGGGGAGGGATGGGAGTCACTGAACTTAGTTGTTGGGAGCGGATTTCCTGACGGATATTGTCTATTTTCTCTATAAAGTGGGAGGCCAGGTCACCAGCACAAATATCTGTGATAGGGGCTTGTGCTTTTGGCCTGAGGAGGGAGTGAAAGGTGTCAAAAAGTCTCTTGGGGTTGTTGGATAGTGAGGAGATCAGAGTGGTAAAGTAGGTCTGTTTAGCGAAGTGAAGGGCAAAGTTATAGGTCCTTAACATAAATTTGAAGTGTATGAAGTCTTCTGGTGTGCGTGTTTTCCTCCATAAGCGTTCAGCACACCTAGAGGATCGCTGGAGAAATCGGGTTTGCGATGTGAGCCAGGGCTGTTTTATTCTGTGTTTGGAGGTCCTGAGGGTGAGGGGAGCTACTTGGTCAAGGGTGCTTCTAAGAGTGTCATTGAAGTGATGTACCGCCAGATCAGGACAGGAAAAGGAAGAGATTGGGGACAATGATAAGCGTAGGGAGTCTGAAAGTGTAAGAGGGTTAATGGCTTGTAGATTTCTGACTGAATGGTGTGTAGGAGGGTGCTGGGGTGAGCGAGGATATGTGAGTGTGAAGGAGAGAATGTTGTGGTCAGAGAGGGGAAGTGGTGAGTTATCTATGTAGGAGATTGAGCAGAGCCGGGCAAAAACCAGGTCCAGGGTGTTACCGTCCTTGTGTGTCTCAGAGGTTGAGAGCTGTGAGAGGCCGAGAGAAGTGGTTAGTGACAGAAGCTGGGATGCAGATGTGGAAGTGGGGCTGTTAATGGGGATGTTGAAGTCTCCCAGGATAAGGGTTGGTAGTTCTGAGGACATGAAGTGCGGCAGCCAGGCAGAGAAATTGTCCAGGAAGCGGGTGGGTGAGCCTGGGGGCCGGTATATGACCGCTACTCTGAGGGAGAGGGGGCGAAAGAGCCTGATGGTGTGGACCTCAAAAGAAGGGAATGAGAGTGATGGAACTGAGGGGATGACCTGGAAAGTGCATTGTGGGGACAGGAGTATGCCAACTCCACCACCAGGTCTGTTTGTTGGTCTCGGGGAATGGGAGAATTGTAAGCCACCATGGGTAATGGCAGCAGGAGAGACAGTGTCAGAATCTTGAATCCAGGTTTCCGTGAGGGCCAGCAGATTCAGAGAGTTTTTCAGAAAGTAATTGTGTAGGAAAGGAAGCTTGTTACATACAGACCGTGCATTCCAAAGGGCACAATTAAAAGAAGGAGGGGATGAAGGAGTGCAATTAATATTAGTAAGATTAGTAAGGTTTCGATGTGAGGTAGGGTAGGGGTTGAGGTTGGTGGATGGTGGACCGGGGTTTGGGGAGATGTCTCCTGATATAAGCAGGAGTAGGAAGATAAAAAGCAAGTAGCTTTTGGGATTGTATGAAGTTTTTTTATGCAGTCTGTTTGGGTAAGATGGACTGAGGTTTTTCAGGAAGGTGAGAAGTGCATGGGAGCTGTACATGGGAGAGGGAAGGAGAGAGGAGCTGATGTATATGAGTCGTGATGGAGGGGGGATTGGGCGGTGAATGTGGATTGCAAGGGAGCATAGGAGGATAGGAATAATGCACATGGATAGAAGGGAGAGCAGAGTGTGGGTTACCTGACTCCTGCCCTGACTAACTGCCATGGAATAACTGCGGTGTCACGACGCTTATCTTCTGTGACGCTTTGCTTATGGGACGCTAGCGTGCACCCCCACTTGCGTGCACCCCTAAGGAAGGTTCTAAATTTATAGCCCAGAAGAGATGGATTGTGGGAACTGGTTGAGGATAATTTGGCAGCTGGCTAGCACACCAGGGTTTTTTTTTTTTTCTTTGAAAAGATGATCAAAGACACTCAGCCTGGTAAAATCTACTTTCACACCTTCCACCAGATAAGATCTACACTGATCCCAGTCATGGATAGTAAGTGGACAGTAAGTTTTAAGTGCAATGCAACAGATAAATTATACCAATGAATTAGCAAACACATTAAATTATGTTTCTAGATGGTAAAGCAGCAGATGACAGACAGGAAGCAGAGGAGGGAGTTAATACCATTAGAGTCTATTGCAGCAGATGGGACAGCTATCAGAGGTAGGAAGTTGCACCATTTGATTGCAAAACAGGAGACAGCAAGCAAGATAAAACCTTGACAAGTCTCATAGTAACCAGTGGTGGGACATGTGACAGAATAATACTGTCTGCATACGGGAATATACCACAGAGTAAAATAATGCACACAGAGATGCCTAAGATAGTTGCCAATAGATAATATGATAATAAGGTGTATAGCAAAATTGCAGTAAAGCACCTACATAATAATAAATGTATTATCATACAAAGCCCACGTATAAAAAAGTATTGCTACATAAGTATATATCTGTAAATGCTAAAAAAGTTATGTGCCTTGATGGCTAGAGGAAGCATGCAATATATACAAAACAGCTAACAATAATATAGAAAAAGGTGGGCAAGTATATGGAAAAATGTCCCCAATGTCTATAAAAAGTTCTATAAAGTCTAGATATAAAGTCTAGATAGACTATTTATTACCGTTTCGCGGTATGCTTCGTCCAGGGGGATGGTCACCAGGGCCATCCCCCTGGACGAAGCATACCGCGAAACGCGCGTCGGGGTCCTCATACTGGGCTGCATGTTAAGGTAATATACCTACACTACCTCTTATGCCTTATATATGCACTATATGCACCTTTTTTAATAGCGGTGCAATGTGCTCAAAGTTCTGTTTGAGGGAATAGGGCTCTTTATCTCAAAGGCACTATGTTTATATATTGTACTAGATGGCAGCCCGATTCTAAAGAATCGGGAGTCTAGAATCCATATATACTTGAAATTCGGCAGGAGCTTGAAGAACAACGTCACTGGGCCCGCCTCCACGCAGTAGAAACTTGCTGTGAGGTAAAAATTCAAAAATCACACCAAAATGGCGGGCGGAGTGTGTCACAGTACGGCACGTTTCTGATTGGTCGCTCGCAGCAGGCGGCAACCAATCAGACACTGGACACTGTTGACGTCACTTATCTCCGGACATTAGCTCCGGACATTAGCTCCGGACATTAGCTCCGGACAGGAAGTTGGCACAAATTGCAGGAAGTAGTATTCTAGGCAATTATATATTAGATTACATGACGTTAACCCTTTCCTCTACTAATAAATAGTCTTATCTAGACTTTATAGAACTTTTTATATACATTGGGGACATTTTTCCATATACTTGCCCACCTTTTTCTATATTATTGTTAGCTGTTTTGTATACATTGCATGCTTCCTCTAGCCATCAAGGCACATAACTTTTTTAGCATTTACAGATATATACTTATGTAGCAATACTTTTTTATATGTGGGCTTTGTATGATAATACATTTATTATTATGTAGGTGCTTTACTGCAATTTTGCTATACACCTTATTATCATATTATCTATTGGCAACTATCTTAGGCATCTCTGTGTGTATTATTTTACTCTGTGGTATATTCCCGTATGCAGACAGTATTATTCTGTCACATGTCCCACCACTGGTTACTATGAGACTTGTCAAGGTTTTATCATTTTTGTAATAAATAAAATATTGATACTTTTATTGGCATTAAGCTTCCGGTTGTTTTTTTCTGATGGATCACGCTGGATAACAGATGCGAAAGCCTTGGCGTACTCGTCTACAGGAAACACAGTTCCCGAGGGGCTGAAAGCGCACTCTACAAGAGCTATGGCGACCTCCTGGGCCGAAAGGCCAGAGGTATTAATAGACCAAATCTGTAAGGCGGCCACCTTCAACCTTTTTTAGGCACTACCGTTTAGACCTAGCCACTTCATCTGACTTAACCTTCGGAAGAAGGGTTCTGCAGGCTGTGGTCCCTCCCTAACCATTAATCTCTGCAATTCTCTCTGTGGTGCTGTCATGGGGGACTGAGAAAAGCATAGTTACTTACCGATAACGGTATTTCTCAGAACCCATGACAGCACCCGCTTATTCCCCCCCTCATCAGTGTGCAGTGAGCACTTTATTTAAACGAAGTGTGTTTTACTAATATAGTCACCGTGTACACCTGTTAAGCAATATGTTAAAAGTGTATATTTTTTCTGTTCTCACTAACGTGGAGGACCTCCGATGCTCTGTAAACCAAACTGATGCAGGAGAGAGGTACCGCCCTTTTATCCTATAGGTTTCCTGTCCCTGAAGGGTGGATCTCCTCTCTCTGTGGTGCTGTCATGGGCTCTGAGAAATACCGTTATCGGTAAGTACCGTATATACTCGAGTATAAGCCGACCCGAGTATAAGCCGACCCCACCCCCCTAATTTTGCCACAAAAACTGGGAAAACTTAATGACTCGAGTATAAGCCTAGGGTGGGAAATGCAGCAGCTACCGGTAAATGTCAAAAGTAAAAATAGATACCAATAAAAGTAAAATTAATTGAGACATCAGTAGGTTGTGTTTTTGAATATCCATATTGAATCAGGAGCACCATATAATGCTCCATAAAGTTTATGATGGCCACATAAGATGCTCCATATTAAAATATGCCCCATATAATCCTGCATAAAGGTTAATAATGGCCCCATAAGATGCTCCATAGACACATTTGCCCAATATAATGCTGCACAAATGCTGATTATGGCCCTATAAGATGCTCCATAGAGATATTTGCCCCATATAGTGCTGCATAAACCTTGATTATGGCCCTATAAGATGCCCCATACAGACACTTGCCCCATATAGTGCTGCACAAACGTTATGGCCCCATACAGACACTTTCCCCATATAGTGCTGCACAAACGTTATGGCCCCATACAGACACTTGCCCCATATAATCCTGCACAAACGTTATGGCCCCATAAGATGCTCCATATAAACACTTGCCCCATTTGCTGTTGCTGCGATAAAAAAAAAAATCACATACTCACCTCTCCGTCGCTCAGGCCCCTGGCACTTTCAATATTCACCTGCTCCCCATTCCGGGCGCCGCTCCGTCTTCAGCGTCTTCTGCACTGACGCTCGGGCAGAGGGCGCGCACGAAACGTCACCGCGCCCTCTGACCTGAGCGTCACTGCAGAAGACGCTGAAGATGGAACGACGCCGGAACGAGGAGCAGGTGAATATCGCGCAGCGCTCCCCTCCCCGTTATACTCGCCTGCTCCTGGCGCTGTGCAGTCCCTGCTTCCCCGACGCCGCAGCTACATCCCGTACTGAGCGGTCACCGTTACCGCTCATTACAGTAATGAATATGCGGCTCCACCTCCCATAGAGGTGGAGTCGCATATTTATTACTGTAATGAGCCGTACCATGTGACAGCTCAGTACAGGAAGAAGCTGGGGCGCCGGGGACGTGCAGGGACCGCGCCAGGAGTAGGTGAGTATAATTAGACAGCCCCCGCTCCCCCTCTGTTGTGAATTCAGCTTTTGGGCTCCCTCCGGTGGTTGTAGAGGGTAATGCAGTTGTGCCTGGACTGCAGGAGTGAACAGGTGTATCTACTAATTGCAAAACTGACTGGGGTATATAGCTTTGCAGGATCCTTTAGTCAGTGCAGTTGTCCATTGTTCTTGAAGGATTCACTTCCCTGCTGGTCTCTCCAGTTTGCTGTGTTTTTCTACAAAGATAAGTCCTGGCTTTGTTTTTGCTATCCACCTGCAGTGGACCTTATAGTTCTTTGCATTTTCATGTTTTTGTCTTGTCCAGCTTAGTCTGTGAAGGATTTTTTGCAGCCAAGCTGTGTCTCTGGAGATGCAGATATACCCCCCATGTCCTTAGTCAGATGTGGTGATCCGTATTTTCTGCGGTGGATATTTTCTAGTGTTTTTATACTGACCGCATAGTACTCTGTTCTATTCTTTCTTTTTAGCTAGTATGGCCTCCTATGCTAAAATCTGATTTCATATCCGCGTATGTTTTTTCCCTCTCCTCTCACAGTCAATTTTTGTGGGGGGGCTATCTATCCTTTGGGGATTTTCTCTGAGGCAAGATAGGTTTCCTGTTTCTGTCTTTAGGGGTAGTTAGATCTTAGGCTGTGTCGAGGGGTCTAGGGAGTGTTAGGTACCCCCCACGGCTACTTTTAGTTGCGCTGCTAGGTTCAGGGTTTGCAGTTAGTACAGGGACCACCTTCTCCAGAGTACGTCTCATGCTGCTCCAAGGCCACCAGATCATAACACCCCTCCCCTGCCGACCCCTGGGAATGACTTGAGTATAAGCCGAGAGGGGGACCTTCAGCCCCAAAAAATGGGCTGAAAATCTCAGCTTATACTCGAGTATATACGGTAACTATGCTATTTTTTCATCATTAGCTTCTTTACAGATGCTGTTATGTTTGCATCAAGAATTTGTTAAAATGTAATTGAATCTATTCTTCCCTCTACTCGTGAAATGTTCCCTGTGCCATTGGCAGCAACTCAACCCCAAAGCATTATTTATCCACCCCCATGCTTAATGGTTGGCGAGATGTTCTTTTCCTGAAATTCTGTGCCCTTTTTTTCTCCACAAATGCCTTTTGATCATTGTGGTCAAAGAGTTCTATTTTAACCTCGTTGGTCTACAGAACTTGTTTCCAAAATACAAGTGGTTTTCACTAAATTAGAATATCATCAAAAAGTTACCGTAATTTATTTCAGTTCTTTGGGTTTTCAGACTTTTGGGTTTTCATTGGCTGTAAGCCATAATCATCAACATAAACAGAAATAACCACTTGAAATAGATCACTGTTTGTAATGATTCTATATAATATATGAGTTTCACTTTTTGTATTGAAGAACTGAAATAAGTTAACTTTTTGATGATATTCTAGTTTTGTGAGAAGCGCCGGGAGTTTTTGCATCTCATCCCATGATAGTGGCTCTCATTCGGACAGTGTTTTGACAAAGTAGGATAGATGGTTAGCTAGCTGGTATACCCTTGTTTGATCTCAATTATCTCCTGTCTTCAGATTCACTTGATTTTTATATTGCTTCTTCAGTGGTTGAAGAACTTATCCAAACTTCTATATCCTTTTTCTTGTTATTTTGAAATTGTAACTGAGATTGTTGTTTCAGCTGGACTACTGGTATGATGTCGTGGAACTTAAGCGACACCAAGTTCTCATCAAATATCAAAAGACTGACCGTCACTTCTAAACAGAAGTCAGGTGTGAACAGGTGCTTTCTAAGAGTAGCCATCTCCAAATATAACCAACAAAGTAGCACTATAGCATGGAAACATGAAATATATGAAATTTGAATTGCACTTCCTGTAGTGAGCGGTCACATGGTACCGCTCATTACAGTAATGAATATGCGGCTCCACCTCCCATAGAGGTGGAGCCGCATATTCATTACTGTAATGAGCGGTAACGGTGACCGCTCACTACAGGAAGAAAATGCGGCGCCGGGGAACAGACCTGCAGCGGCGGCACCAGGAACAGGTAAGTATGATGGGGGGCAGTGCGCGATACTCATCTGCTCCTCGTGCCACTGTCGGCGCCGCTGTGTCTTCCGCAGTGACGCTCAGGTCAGAGGGCGCGGTGACGTGATTAGTGCGTGCCGCGCTCTTCCTGAACGTCGGCGCAGAGGATGGGAAGACACAGCGGCAGTCAGTGGTGGAACGGGAAAGTTGAGTATAGCAAATGCCGGGGGCCTGAGAGGTGAGTATGTAATTTTTTTATTTTTTTAATCACAGCAACAGCATATGGGGCAAATATCTGTATGGAGCATCTTATGTGGCTATGTGCAGCATTATATGGGGCAAATATCTGTATGGGGCATCTTATGTGGCCATGTGCAGCATGATATGGGGGCAAATATCTGTATGGGGCATCTGTATGTGGCTATGTGCAGCATGATATGGGGGCAAATATCTGTATGGGGCCATGTGCAGCATTATATGGGGGCAAATATCTGTATGGGGCATGTTATGTGGCCATGTGCAGCATGATATGGGGGCAAATATCTGTATGGGGCATCTGTATGGGGCCATGTGCAGCATGATATGGGGGCAAATATCTGTATGGGGCATCTGTATGGGGCCATGTGCAGCATGATATGGGGCAAATATCTGTATGGGGCATCTTATGTGGCCATGTGCAGCATGATATGGGGGCAAATATCTGTATGGGGCATCTTATGTGGCCATGTGCAGCATGATATGGGGGCAAATATCTGTATGGGGCATCTATATGGGGCCATGTGCAGCATGATATGGGGCAAATATCTGTATGGGGCATCTTATGTGGCCATGTGCAGCATGATATGGGGGCAAATATCTGTATGGGGCATCTGTATGGGGCCATGTGCAGCATGATATGGGGGCAAATATCTGTATGGGGCATCTGTATGGGACCTTGTGCAGCATGATATGGGGGCAAATATCTGTATGGGGTATCTTATGTGGCCATGTGCAGCATTATATGGGGCAGTTATCTGTATGGAGCATCTTATGGGGCCATGTGCAGCATTATATGGGGCAAATATCTGTATGAAGCATCTTATGGGGCCATAATCCACATTTGTGGAGCATTATACGGGGCAAATGTCTGTATGGAGCATCTTATGGGGTCATAATCAACATTTATGCAGCATTAAATGGGACATATTTTAATATGGAGCATCTTATGGGGCCCATCATAAACTGTATGGAGCATTATATGGGTCTCCTGATTCAATATGGATATTCAAAAACACTTAACCTACTGATGTCTCAATTAATTTTACTTTTATTGGTATCTATTTTTACTTTTGACATTTACCGGTAGCTGCTGCATTTTCCATCCTAGGCTTATACTCGAGTCATTAAGTTTTCCCAGTTTTTTGTGGCAAAATTAGGGGGGTCGGCTTATACTCGAATATATACAGTACCTTGAATTTCCAGGATTGCTAGTTTTGTTTAGTCAGATTTGGCACTGAGAACGTCACACAGTTGCTACTGGGCCCATAAACTGTTTGCAGCGTATTAATGTCTGTACTGTCCAGCCACTCAACAATGAATATATACATTCAGGAACAAAGATAACACAGCTTACAACTGGTATTTCTTATAGCTTAGGATCTTAACATCTTGTTTGTCAGGTTGCAAAATGAAAGTTAAATGTGCTCCAGATGCACACACTGAGTGTGCAGGAACTTCTTGAAATTTTGTTTTTTCTTAAAGGTACCATCACACTAGACGATATCGCTAGCGATCCGTGACGTTGCAGCGTCCTGGCTAGCGATATCGTCCAGTGTGACAGGCAGCAGCGATCAGGCCCCTGCTGTGATATCGCTGGTCGGGGAAGAAAGTCCAGAACTTTGTTTCGTCGCTGGATCTCCCGCTGACATCGCTGAATCGGCGTGTGTGACGCCGATTCAGCGATGTCTTCGCTGGTAACCAGGGTAAACATCGGGTTACTAAGCGCAGGGCCGCGCTTAGTAACCCGATGTTTACCCTGGTTACCATCGTTAAAGTAAAAAAAAAAAACAACCACTACATACTTACCTACCGCTGTCTGTCCCCGGCGCTCTGCTCTGGCTGTGAGCACAGCGGCCGGAAAGCAGAGCGGTGACGTCACCGCTCTGCTCTCCGGCTGCCCGGTGCTCACAGCCAGAGCAGGAGGAGTGCAGAGAAGCAGAGCGCCGAGGACAGACAGCGGTAGGTAAGTATGTAGTGGTTGTTTTTTTTACTTTAACGATGGTAACCAGGGTAAACATCGGGTTACTAAGCGCGGCCCTGCGCTTAGTAACCCGATGTTTACCCTGGTTACCGGCATCGTTGGTCGCTGGAGAGCAGTCTGTGTGACAGCTCTCCAGCGACCAAACAGCGACGCTGCAGCGATCCGGATCGTTGTCGGTATCGCTGCAGCGTCTCTTAGTGTGACGGTACCTTAACTGTGCCTTTCTGGCAGTATAACGCTATTGCTGGAGACAGAAACTCATGCATTATTAAGCAGTAGTATATAGTAGTTGATACAATATGTACAATAATAAGCATTATTCCAACAGTTGTATTAATGTCTGGTGATTTATTTATTCATAGAGGCGAAAGTCTCGCAAGTGAGCCAACTGCAAGAGGACATCAAGGTAAGGATTTTAGGTGTGTAGTAAACGTTTCTTGGCTTGTCCAATTGTTTGGGAATAGTAAACTAAACTAATGACTATAAGTGATGCCCGAGAAGTCAAGCCGCTGTCTTATTCTTTACGTACATCATATTAATTTTTCACACGACTTCTTTGGCAATATTAACTCCTTAACGCAATATCACCTGTAGGTACATCATTGCCTGTTTATGAAGAGGACTCAGGAGCAGAGCTCTATCCAAAATCATTTTCTCAGCATTTTATCTCAAATGAATTTTTTTTCCCATTTTCATGTACAATGTATGGTAAAATTAATTGTGTTGTTCAAAATTATAGTTTGTTTTGCAAAATACAAGCCCTCATGTAGCTTTATTGGTGGACAAATCAAAAAAGGTACGACTCTTGGAAGAAAAGGAGGGAAAAAAAATGCTAACGTAAAAATGGAAATCCGCCTTGTCATTAAAGGGCTAAACTGGACCTTAGCTTTACACCCAACATCTAGGGCAGATGGCCCATTTTTTCACAGCTATGTGCGCCCGTTGAGTATTTGTTTGCAGAAATTTCTGCATCTCTAGACAGCAAAAAAGCTGCTGCAAAAACGCGCATTTTGGTGCGGTTTTGCCACGGTTATGTATGTGTTTTTTGCATGTGTTTTTGTACAGCAATGATGGCTTTTTTGAGCTAAATAAAGATATTAAAAAGAAAAAAAGTTTTGTGATGTAATTTCTTGGTTCAACACCACCTTTTTCATTTTGATGCAGTAGCATTAGAGTAATGGGATTAGGGCTTGGTGTTGGCAACTGTCATTGACACCAAGCCCTAAGCTTCCTAATGAAAAGGTGTCAGCCAGACGCCCTCATTACTAAGTCGGTAAGTAAACACAAACACATTGTCACTAGCCTATGTAGGAGCATTAACAGAATTAACCTAGGCGGTAACCAAACAGCAACTCTTAAGTAAAAAAAAAAAAAATTGTGTGGGCTCTCACGTAATTTTCATAACCAGTAACTAGTGATGAGCGAGTACCGTATTTTTCGGACTATAAGACGCACCGGACCATAAGACGCACCCCAAATTTGGGGTGAAAATTGCAGAAAAAAAGATTTTTTTTATAACATGGGGGTCCGTCTTATTGTCCGAATTTACAGTATCTTATGGCGGTGGCAGAGCAGGGTCACAGGAGGCAAGGTGTCGGCAGAGGTGGGGTGATGCTGGGATGAGGAGGTGCTAGGATGAGAAGGTGCTGGGATGAGAAGGTGCTGGGATGAGAAGGTGCTGGGATGAGGAGGTGCTGGGATGAGGAGGTGCTGGGATGAGGAGGTGCTGGGATGAGGAGGTGCTGGGATGAGGAGGTGCTGGGATGAGGAGGTGCTGGGATGAGGAGGTGCTGGGATGAGGAGGTGCTGGGATGAGGAGGTGCTGGGATGAGGAGGTGCTGGGATGAGGAGGTGCTGGGATGAGGAGGTGCTGGGATCAGGAGGTGCTGGGATCAGGAGGTGCTGGGATCAGGAGGTGCAGTGAGAGGTATGGCGTGAGAGGGGTCCCTGGCGTACCATGCAGGCTTACCTAGGTGGCAGAGGTGCGGTGGCAGAGGTGCGGTGGCGGGGGTGTGGCGGCAGAGGAGGCGCAGTAAGCGGGGTCCCTTTCCCCGGTATGGTGATGCAGCAGGCCCGGTATGCAGCAGAGCCGGGTGAATCCTCTTGTTATCGGTGGGCGCGGCCATCTTCCTGAGGCCGCGCGTGTGCAGATGAAGCGCTCTGCTCCCGGGGCTTCAGGAAAATGGCCGCGGGAGGCCGCGCGTGCGCAGATGGAGATCGCGGCGGCCATTTTCCTGAAGCCCCGGGAAGCAGAGCGCTCCATCTGCGCACGCGCGGCCTCCGGAAAATGGCCGCCACCACCGATAACGAGGATTTACCCGGCTCTGCTGCATACCGGGCCTGCTGCATCACCATACTGGGGAAAGGGACCCCGCTTACTGCGCCTCCTCTGCCGCCACACCCCCGCAACCGCACCTCTGCCACCGGACCTCTGCCACTGCACCTCTGCCACCTAGGTAAGCCTGCATTGCGACTATTAGACGCACCCCCCATTTTCCCCCCTTTTTTGGGGGGGAAAAAGTGCGTCTTTTAGTCCGAAAAATACGGTATATACCATGGTCCAAATTATTATGCAAATTATATTTTTTCTCAGATTTTCCTAAATGATCGGTGCAAATGACAGTCAATCTAATAAAAGTCATCACCCGTTGGATTATACATTGAATTTTATTGAAGAAACCTCCCAATGATAAAAGTATAATCTCCAAAATGAATAAAAACTCAAAATGCACTGTTCCAAATTATTAGGCACAGTAGAATTTCTAAACATTTGATATGTTTTTAAAGAACTGAAAATGCTCATTTGTGGAATTTGCAGCATTAGGATGTCACATTCACTGTACTAAAAAGCTATTTAACTCCAAAACATCCTAAGGCCATGTTCACACAGTGCGTTTTTAACTGCGGAACCGCCGCGATTTTGCCGCTGCGGGTCCGCAGCTGTTTTCCATGCAGGGTACAGTACAATGTACCCTATGGAAAACAGGAACCACTGTGCACATGATGCGGAAATTAACTAAAAAAGCCGCGCTGAATAGCTGCGGTAAAAAAGAAGTACCATGTCACTTCTTTTTGCGGAACTGCAGCGGTTCTGCACCCATTGACCTCCATTGTGAGGGTCAAACCCGCAGTAAAACCCGCAGACGAAAAAAATATGTGCGGGTTTTCTGCGGTTTGTGGTGCAGAACCGCTGCAGCAGGAAGTGCGTGGGCGGAGTGTGGCTGCCCCCCCGTGCCCCAATCCCACCCCCCCCCATGCTCCGATGCCACCCCCCGTGCTCCGACGCCCCCCTGTGCCCTCATCTCCCCCCCTTATACTTACCGGGCCTCCCGGTGTCCGTCCGGCCGTCTTCTCCCTGGGCGCCGCCATCTTCCAAAATGGCGGGCGCATGCGCAGTGCGCCCGCCGAATCTGCCGGCCGGCAGATTCGTTCCAGGCATATTTTGATCACTGTGATAACCTCACAGTGATCAAAATAAAAAAAAATGTAAATGACCCCCCCCCACCCTTTATCACCCCCATAGGTATTAACAATAATAAAATAAAGAATTTTTTTTTTTTTTCCCCACTACAGTTAGAACTAGGGTTAGGGGTAGGGGTAGGGGTAGGGTTAGGGTATTTTCAGCCATTTTAACCCTAAAAAAAACTTCCTAGAAAACACACAGACTCTGCAGAGAAAACTGCATAAAAAACCGCATCAAAAAACGCATCACAAAAAGGCACCAAAAACGCACCAAAAAACGCACCTGCGTTTTCTGCCAAGAGCTGCGGTTTTTAGTGCAGAAAAAACAGCAGGGAAATCAGGAACGTGTGAACATGGCCTTACACGCCTAGTTACATGTTAACATAGGAACCCTTCTTTGATATCACCTTCACAATTCTTGCATCCATTGAACTTGTATTTCTTTGCATTAAGTCAGAATAGCCTCCCAGAGCTGCTGTTATGATGTGAACTGCCTCCCACCCTCATAGATCTTTTGCTTGATGATACTCCAAAGGTTCTCTATAGGGCTGAGGTCATTGGAAGATGGTGGCCACATCATGAGTTTATCTCCTTTTATGCAGCCAATGACTCAGAGGTAGTCTTTGCAGCATGAGATGGTGCATTGCCATGCATGAAGATGATTTTGCTCCTAAAGGAACGTTTCTGCTTCTTATACCATGGAAGAAAGTTGTCAGTCAGAAACTCTATATACTTTGCAGAGGTCATTTTCACACCTTCAGGAACCTTAAAGGGCCCTACCATCTGTTTTCCCATGATTCCGGCCCAAAACATGACTCCTCCACCTCCTTGCTTACGTCGGGACATGGTGGCCATCCACCAACCATCCACTACTCCATCCATCTGGACCATCTAGGGTTGCTCGACACTTATCAGTAAACAAGACTGCTTGGAAATTAGTCTTCATGTATGTCTGGGCCCACTGCAACCGTTTCTGCTTGTGAACACTGTTTAGGGGTGGCCGAATAGTAGGTTTATGCACCACAGCAAGCCTTTAAAGGATCCTAATATAGAAATATATTCAGCACACTCCAAAAGATGTCTGATGCAAAAGAGGGTGCTTAATACATACAGTGTTCACAGTCACAAACGTTTCGGTCAACAAAAGACCTTCATCAGTATGCTCTATTATTGGCAAGGCGTAAAATTGTACACCCGTAAGAATTATAGAGTTTTACATCAAAATGTTAAGTGTAGCAAGGAATGCAGTTTAGACATGGAGGGCTGACACTAGCCGATCAAACACAGGAGATATCTCAAGCTCCTGAAGAGAAGGCTAAAAATAGCCGGTCATAAACAGTCAGAATCCAGGGGTAGAGGACGCGGCATCCACCGCAGGTCCACAGCGCTGCCGCGTCCTGCTACACTTAACATTTTGATGCAAAACTCTATAATTCTTACGGGTGTACAATTTTACGCCTTGTCAATAATAGAGCATACTGATGAAGGTCTTTTGTTGACCGAAACGTTTGTGACTGTGAATACTGTATGTATTAAACACCCTCTTTTGCATCAGACATCTTTTGGAGTGTGCTGAATATATTTCTATATTACATCTTAAGGTCTGGGCACCTATTTTCATGCACCTCCACCTTGGGCTGTGCTGATCATTTACGCTACTTTAAAGGATCCTACACCTTGAGGTTCGATTGACTCCAGAGGCACCAGCAGCTTCAAATAACCGTTTGCTGCTTTGTAATGGTATTTTAGCAGCTGCACTCTTAATCAAATGAGTTTGTCTGGCAGAAACCTTCCTCATTATGCCTTTATTGGCATGAACTCCATCTGTGCTCTGTTTCAGTCTCAAATCTCTTCACAGTATGTTGATCACTCTTAACTTCTCGTGAAATATCTAATATTTTCAGACCTTTTCCAAGGCATTGCACTATTTAATGCTTTTCAGCAGCAGAGAGATCCTTTTAATTTCCCATATTGATTGAAATCTGTGGCCTGCTTAATAATGTGCAACATCCTTTTTAAGTAGCTTTCCTTTAGTTAGAATCACCTAAAAAATACTCAATCACCCGAATGTGCTCTGGAAAAACCCAAGCAACGAATATACTCGCTCATCACTACCAGTAACCAGCAGAGGGAAAGCTGGGGCTGATGGTAACATTCTGGGAAGAGCCAACAGCCATACAGGTTCCCAGGCTATTAATATCAGCTCACAGCTGTTTGCTTAGCCTTTATTGGCTAGTTTACAGGGGGACTCCAGAAAAAATTGACGTAGGGTCCCTTTAAAAAATCTAACAAGCAAAGGCTAGGCAGACGGCTGCGGACTGATATTAATAGCCTAGGAAGGGGCCATGGACATTGTCCCCCTCCAGGCTAAAAACATCAGCTCTCAGCTGTTCCAGAAAAGGCGCATCTATAAGATGTGCCAAATCTGGCGCTTAGCCTCGCTCTTCCCACTTACCTGTTGTGGTGGCAAGTGGGGTTGATGGTAAGGGGGTTGATATCACCTTTGTATTAGGTGACATCAAGCCCACAGGTTAGTAATGGAGAGGCGTCTTTAAGACACCCATCCATTATTAACCCCATAGTTATATTATAAAAGCACAGACACCCAGAATAAAGTCCTTTTATTTAGAAATACTGATACAGACTTCTTTATTAAATCTAAATTAAACTATTCTCACCGCCCCTTCGTCCACTGATGCCAACGTCTCCTGCAACACAAAATAAAAAACCTAAGTATTCCTCACCTGTCCGCTGGGAAGATAATTCATAATGTCCCATAACGATCCTGATGACTTTGAGAGCAGTCACTAATGTGACTGCTTTCAAATATAGTCGGCGATACACTGACAGGAGGTAATCGCTCCCACGGTGTATCACTAAGCTGCTGTGAGAGAGTTCATCGATGTTCCGCTTCCTCAGGTAACATTTGGACGCGAAACGCGCGTTGGGGTAAGGTGACCAGGGTCCAGACAGGACTTCTACGCTTATGGGTAAATATCCTGCTTACTCACTCTTACTGCTTTGGATTATGCGCACAGAGGCATATAGTGATTAAGGGATTAACTGTTTATACCGATGCACTTTTTATAATAATCACTATATATTAGGCACATGCACTTTACATTACTATGGACATCATGCCTTTTTGTATGATTCTTTGAACCTGCTGTGGGCATTATATGTCCCGTTCTGCATTCTTGGGTCACTTTTTGCATCTGTGGGTATAGTCGCATTGATGATAAAATCCATATACTTCAATTTTTGTAATATTGTAAAATTTTAATGTGTAAACTAGTGTTTGATTGTTCAAATAAATATTGTTCTTTTTATAACTTTTTGGCAACTTTTTGGACTTTTTTTTTTTCTTTTCTCCTGTGATCACCTACATAGCAAGCAGCCTTTGTTTTGGGCAACAGATTTTTTTTTTTTTTTTTTAAAGCTGTACAACAAGGTAGACTCTTTTGGCCAGGCCCTACGCTAACCTATTAAACATTTGTTATAATTAATGATGAGCGAATATACTCGTTACTCGAGATTTCTCGAGCACGCTCGGGTGTCCTCCGAGTATTTTTTAGTGCTCGAAAATTTAGTGACGCACGTACAGTTACTGAACCGATGGAGCCCGGTGAGCAGAAGAGAAGGGGCCCGCTCCAGGCTCCCTCTGTTCGCCCGGCCCTATACACCAGTAAAGGCAGTAATGCCCTGATGGGGGCCCTGACTGCGGTCCTCGGAAATTTGCCCAGGGGCTGGATAGAAGGTCATTGTAAGCCGTTTTGGCCCGTGGGCCTGCGGTTACCCAACCCAGCTCTACATTATAAACTCCTGTGACGCACCCTGGGGTTCATGCTGCTTACCACACATCTAGATACATTCCTTGAGGGTGCTATTTTACAAAATGGCATACTTTGTTGGGGGTATCGGTGTACTCAGGAGAAATTGTGCAACAAATTTTGGGATCCATTTTCTCCTGTTACCCTTGTTAAAATAATAAAAAAAAATGGGTAAAGTACCATTTTTGTGAAGGGGGGGGAAAAAAAGTAAACTGTTAATTTTTTTTTTTTTCCTTGCACATTCCATTAATTCCTGTGAAGCACATATAGGGTCAATAAACTAGGTGAATGTGGTTTTGAGCACCTTGAGGGGTGCAGTTTTTTAGAATGGTGTAGCTTTTTTGTATTGTCTGTCATATAGGCCCCTCAAAGTCACTTCAAATGTGATGTGGTCCCTGAAAAAGAAAAGTTTTTGTAAATTTTGTTGGAAAATGAGAAATCGATGGTCAACTTTTAACTCTTTCAACTTCCTAACAAAGAAAATATTCTGTTTTAAAAATTGTGCTGCTGTAAAGTAGACATGTGGGAAACGCTATTTATTACTGTATTTTTCGCTTTGTAAGACGCGCTTTTTCCCCCCAAATTTGGGGGGGAAATGGGGGAGCGTCTTACATTGTGGATATACCTCTTACTGGTACCGTTGCAGGTTGGGATGAGGGGGTGTCCACCACCGCTGCCCAGAGTGATGCTGGCGTCTCCGGTGCTGCGGGGGGCTCTGCCGACATTTTGTGAAAGGCCAGAGCCCCCCGGCAGTTCGTCCATGCTTTCCTGCGCAGTGGACATTGGGAAAATGGCCGCCGGGAAGCAGATTTCGGGACCAAGATCTTGAGAGATGAGATCTCAGCGCTGAAATCTCATCTCCTGAGATCTTGGTGCCGAGATCTCCTCCCGGCGGCCATTTTCCTGAAGCCCACTGCACAGGAAAGCACAGGACACCTGCACACCCCCTCATCCCAGCCTGCAGCAACTTTTTTTTTATTAAAAAAAAAAAAGGTTTTTGTCCTATTTTTCTCCTCAAAATTTGGGGTGCGTCTTATAATCCGGAGCATCTTACAAAGCCTAAAATGCGGTAACTATTTTGTGTGAGACATCTTTCTGCTTTAAGGGCGTAAAATTAAATGTTGCCAAATTTTCAGCAAATTTCCTATTTTTACACAAATAAACACAAGACATATCGAAGAAATTTTCGAAAGTACAATATGTCACGAAAAAAGAGTCTCCGAATCAGTGGGATCCATTGGAGTGTTCCTCATAAAGTGACAGTGGTCAGAATTGTAAAATTTGGCGTGGCCATGAAGGTGAAAACAGTCTTCAGGGTGAAGGGGATTCTAGAATGTGTTACTGGTGACTATATATTTTTTCTTTGTCCTCTCTGTAACAACAGCAGACTTATGATTCTTCCTTTTCTGTTAGATTATTAAGCAGAAGTGTGAAGAAGCTCAGGCCGAGATAGCACAAATGCGAGCCGACTCTGTTGCTCTGCGGGAAGCAGCAGAAAAAGTTCAGGTAACATACAGTAAATTGAATTGCACTCTCATTTGGTAAAACCAGTGTAAATTAGGTCAAAAGGTAAGTCCTGAGTTATCATTTGCACTTTTTTTTTTAAGTCTTTTTCTTTTTTGTCTTGTGGTATTCATTGAAAATTGTTTTCTATTTTTTTTATTTATTTTTCTCCATATTCTTTAACCCTTCATGGTATTATTGTTTTGACTATTGAACCATGGCAAAAGTCTAAAAAAAATGATTTAAGAATATTAAAAAAATAAAAGTTCAAATCGTCCCCCTTTCACCCCATTGACACATGACATGTGCTGCTAACAGCCGTGGGAGGAATCGCGATCCTCCCGCAGATGTTAACCCGTTAAATGCCACTGTCAAACTCTGACAGCGGCATTTAACACGTGCTTGCCGGAAATCCCGCCCATCGACGCCTGTGTCACATGACCGTGGATCACCGATGGGTTGGCATAACCAGCGGTCTCCAGGAGACCTCTATGGTTATCACTGCCGGATTGCTATGAGCGCCACACGGTGGTCGACACTCATAGCAAGTGAGCATTTCTGCTGCATACAGGCGATCTGATCATTGCCTGCATGTAGCAGAGCTGATCGAGTTATGACAGCTTCTAGCCTCCTATGGAGAATATAGAAGCATGCAAAAGTTAAAAAAAAATGTTTTTAAAAATATATATAAAAAATATATAAAAAGTTCAAATCGCCCCCCTTTTGCCCCATTAAAAATAATAAACAAAATCAATCAATATAAAAAAGAATTACCGTATATACTCAAGTTTAAGCCGACCCGAGTATAAGCCGACCGCCCTGATTTTGCCACAAAAAACTGGGAAAACTTAATGACTCGAGTATAAGCCTAGGGTGGGAAATGCAGCAGCTACCAGTTAATGTCAAAAGTAAAAATAGATACCAATAAAAGTAAAATTAATTGAGACATCAGTAGGTTAAGTGTTTTTGAATATCCATGTTGAATCAGGAGCCCCATATAATGCTCCATACAGTTCATGATGGCCCCATAAGATGCTACATATTAAACTATGCCCCATATAATCCTGCATAAAGGTTAATAATGGCCCCATAAGATGCTCCATAGACACATTTGCCCCATATAATGCTGCACAAATGTTGATTATGACCCCATAAGATGCTCCATAGAGATATTTATCCCACATAGTGCTGCACAAACGTTGATTATGGCCCCATAAGATGCTCCATACAGACACTTGCCCCATTTGCTGTTGCTGCGATAAAAAAAAAAAAATCCCATACCTCTCGTTGCTCAGGCCCCCGGCACTTTAAATATTCACCTTTCCTCTTTCCGGCCGCCGCTCCGTCTTCA
Source organism: Ranitomeya imitator (assembly GCF_032444005.1). NCBI lineage: Eukaryota > Metazoa > Chordata > Amphibia > Anura > Dendrobatidae > Ranitomeya > Ranitomeya imitator. Next base: position 404,425,350 of record NC_091286.1, on the reverse strand, counting down.
GCATCTTCTGCACTGACGTTCAGGCACAGGGCACGCACTAACCATGTCACCGCGCCCTCTGACCTGAGCGTCACTGCAGACGCTGAAGATGGAGTGGCGGCTGGAACGAGGAGAGGTGAATATCGCACAGCGCTGCTCTCCCCCTCCCCATTATACTCACATGCTCCTGGCGCGGTGCAGTCCCTGGTTCCCCGACGCTGCTGCCTGTTCCTGTATTGAGCGGTCACATGGTACCGCTCATTACAGTAATGAATATGCGGCTCCACCCGTATGGGAGGTGGAGCCGCATATTCATTACTGTAATGAGCGGTACCATTTGACTGCTCAGTACAGGAAGAAGCTGAGGCGCTGGGAGAACCAGGGACCTGCATGACCGCGCCAGGAGTAGGTGAGTATAATTAGACAGCCCCCGGCCCCCCTCTCCCCTGCCGACCTCTGGGTATGACTCGAGTATAAGCCGAAAGGGGGACTTTCAGCCCTCAAAAATGGGCTGAAAATCTCGGCTTATACTCGAGTATATACGGTAACCCGATCCCTAAATGGCGTAACGAGAAAAAAAAAGGAAAAACGCCAGAATAACGTTTTTTTGGTTCGCCACAACATTGCATTAAAATGCAATAATGGGCGATCAAAAGATTGTATCTGCACCAAAATGGTATCACTAAAAAACATCAGCTCAGCACGCAAAATAAAAGCCCCCAACCCGAGATCACGAAAAATGGTGACGCCACGGGTTAAAATTAATTTTTTTTTTTTTTTTTTAAACAAGCTTTATTTTTTCACCACTTAAATAAAAAAGAACCTAGACATATTTAATGTCTATAAACTCGTAATGACCTGGAGAATCATAATGGCAGGTCAGTGTTAGCATTTGGTGAACATGGTAAAAAAACAAAAATCTAAAAACAGTTGTGGAATTTCATTTTTTTTTTTGAGTACACAATATGGTAAAACCAATGGTTGTTCAAAAGTACAAATCGTCCCGCAAAAAACAAGCCATAATATGGCCATATTGACGGAAAGATAAAATTATGGCTCTGGGAAGAAGGAGAGTAAAAAACAGAAATGCAAAAACGAAAAAGGGCACTGTCATGAAGTGGTTAAAATGAAAGAATCATGACATAGCCCCTTTCTCACCTGACCTAATCCCTATTGAGAACTTGTGTGTGCTTTTAAAACGGAAGATTTTCGGTGAAGGAAAACTGTGACCTCCCTGAGCAGTGTGTAGGTGGCTGTGGTTGGTGCTGCCCAAAAAGTTGGTTGTCAACAGAATAAGAAACTGACAAACTCCATGGATGGAAGGCTTATGAATGTTATTGAAAAGAAGGGTGGCAATATTGGTCGTTTAGTTTGTTTAATGTCAGATGTTTTTTTTTTTTTACCACATTTTGATTTGTTTGGTTATTATAATTACTTTAGCAGATGTAAATTTTGCCACTACAGTGTTATATTTTCAATTGTTTGCTTAATAATTCTGCACACATAGATATTCTCCTGACAAATATAAAACTGCACTTTTACTTTCCTAGATATTCAGGGTTATCAACCTTTTGGGTTGACCAGCAGCAACGTAATTGGTCAATAATACAATTTATCATCAAAAATCCATATTGCCTAATAGTTGTGCACACAGGGTAGTGTCCCCTAAGTTGAGAACGAGCAGGAATTTATGTGGATAAAATGCAGGTTGTGCAGGATTTTCTCCCACAAAGCTGTGCTCCTCCGGCTCTATAACAAGATGCTGGCAGATCGTATGTGTAATATGACAGGCTCATTTTTACTTCAGCTCCAAGACGGATTGACGGCAGCAAAGAAGACTTAACCCTTTTTTTTTTTTTTTTTACAGTCTAGTTGTGCCATATATATTGCCACATAGTAGTGAATGGGATTTGTACAATGCTGAGTCCATATATTGTTTTAACAAAAGTATTTGAAAAAGTTTCAATTTTTTCAACGCTTCGGTATTGATGGGCTATCGTTAGGATGACCTATATGATGAAATATATGATTGGTTGGGTCCAACAACTGGCACTCCACCAATCGGTGGATTAATGCCGCTGCCATGTTCTGGCAGTCGCTGTGACCCAGTCATGGATAGCCAGTCACAGCATACAATTTACAGACTTTGGACCCGCCTTAAAAATGTATGGAACACCTAGTTACGTTCCATACAGTAGAGCGTCTCTCTCTCTCCGTGCCGTTCTATGTAATCCAATAATAAATACCATTGCAGAGTATTTTTCTTCAATACTTATTTATGAAACGTAAAAAATGAGCACTACAATTACATGATGTCAAACGATCCATCGCCAGTTTCACCTAAGTAAAATCCCTACATTACAACATGGTCATGGCTCCATTTCAGCCAAGTTCTGCAGAGTCCAGCCATTCGGGTCATCCCACCTGTGCCTATAGCAATGTTTGGTAAAGGAGTCAACCCCAAAACATTACATTTGATCTCCAGTGTGGTTTATAATGGCTTGTGTAGTAATATGTTATATTGATTGCTTTTTTTTGTTTTTGTGCCCTAAAAAAGGTTTAATTATATTATGAAGAATAGTTAGAGAACCTGTCACCAGGTTTTTTCCATATAAAGTACTGCTAGCACCTGTATGCCCTTATATTCGAGAATGCTGTATATAAATCCCCAATGTGCTGTGCAGAACACAAAGACATTTTATTATACTCACCTGCGGCACGGTCACATTGGGGACTTATGTACAGAACTCGACAATGCTGTATATATAAGGATGTACAGGTGCTGGCAGTATTTTCTATGGTAAAAACCCAGTGATTGGCTCCCTTTTTAATATCCGACAACGCGATCTCACACAGATGCTGATACAGTTATTCTGTATTTTGTAGTGTCTAAATCAGCAGTTGGAGAATCAGTGCTCTGAACTCACCGAGACTGTGCAGAAGATAACCAACCAAAACCTCCAACTTGTGAGCCAACACCAGCTGGAGCTCAAGGTACCCAAATCCTGGATTACTTGACGGTTTAGAGATCCATTCAGTTTCTTTTAGTTACTGTATTTTTTTTTTTGCTATCTTTGATCTGACTACCAGGTAGCACAAGACACTACGGGCAAAAAACTGCAGGAACAGGAAACCTTGCTGAGTATTGTCCAGACAAGCCTAAGTGGGGAAGTGCAGAAAATACTTAATGAGCGAAATCAGATGGAGAGAGAACTGTAAGTTACTCACCTCTATATTATTAACACTGAGATTGATAAGTAAAATTAGTGCTGAGAAGTGATATTGGTTTTGCCTATAGTAATCAGTAAGATTTATTGTGCCACTCACCTCTGCATGACGTCAGTGGTGCTCATGGATTGGCTTCGACAATTGCTTGCCAGGATATATGCCGGCAGGTATCATTCACCTATCCTATTCATTAGAATAGGACTCATACACAATACCTGCCGGCTGTGCACATGTCCTGGCAGGCACCTGTAGATGGAGTATAGCAGGGGAAATTTTTACATTTCATTTGCAAAGTTGCGCTTCAGTGAGTTTTTTTGTTTTGTTTTTTGCTTTTTACTATGATGATCCAGAGTTAACCTCTTCCCGCACAGCCGTCTGGAGCTTATTGGGATTCTGAAATGATGCTCCACAGTTAACCTCTTCCCAACACAGCCTTCATGTGCTGGCAAAGATGCAAAGTCAGGGAGCCTGCATATGATATAACTGTAAGGGATTAAAGGAGTATTTCCATATTACAAATTAATGACATATTCCTGGGATATGATCATCGCTTTATAAACCGTGTGGGTAAAAGTTATAGTGACACTATCCAGCTCTCTAGAGATGAATAGGGGGGTGTTTGTCTTGCTCTCATAAAAGTAAGAAAAGGGATCATCAGTCTTTGCTGCAACATTTCTTGCCAGTTACTGTATATTGCAAAATACTAGTCATCATGAACAATTGCTGTTTGGCCTGAGACAATTCATGAAGTGGCTTCCATTACTACCTATATGCTGATGACACTCAAATCTACCTCTATGGCCCAGATATCACCTCTTTGCTGTTTAGAATCCCAGGGTGTCTATCAGCCATATCCTCCTTCTCTCGCATCTTAAAACTCTGAACTCATCATCTTTCTCCTTCGCCTCATTGGGGGACACAGGACTGTGGGACACAGGACTGTGGGTGTATGCTTCTGCCGCCAGGAGGCTGACACTAAGTAAACTTGTAAAAAAGTTAGCTCCTCCTCCATCGTATACACCCTGACACTGGCTACCAGAGACTCCAGTTTATGCTTAGTGTCTCAAGGAGGCACATCTCTGGGTCCTGGATCTTTGGACCCGATTTTCAACATCCTTGCATTGAAGGGGCGACGGACCTTTTTTAGGGTCCGATCTCCCCAAACCATCAACGGGCAAGTACGTGCGATTTTTCTCCACGTATCCTTTCCCGCTACGTGGGATTCTTCACCGGACTTGGCCCTGACCACCCTGAGGTAGCTAGACTCCAGGCTGTACAGGTGCCCGTAGATGTCCGTGTGTTCCCCCCTGATTTCTACACCCCTGCGCGGCGGTGTTAGCTGGGGTGGTGGACGGTCCCTCTCCTTATCCTGGGGATAATGGAGATAGGGTTCCTGCACCGTCATTTGTTTTACCCCTCGCTGAGTGCGGTGTGACAAGGGGGGCTCCTGGCATTACCTGCTGCAGCGGCCTCCGGGAGTGCGGTGCCTTTTTGGCTTTGCTGAAGCCGGCGCCGTTTCCTTCTCGGGCGGTGTGAGGTCCTGGAGCCCGGGACTTCCGTCCAGCAGACCGTGCTGTGAGGCTCCACCCCCTCCGGCGCGTCACTTCCGGTTCCGGCTTCTCCTTTCTCTGAGGGGGAAAAATTGAGGCCCCGGCTTCGGGCCTGCTCCAGGCCGCAGCATTGATTGGCGGTCCCTCCCCCCTAAGGCCTGCTGTGCATATAAGACAGCGCATTTGGGCTCCGCATCGTGCTTTCAGGATCCATCACTGTACTCGTGGGGACACAGGACTGGGGTAAGTGCTTCTCCCTCCATCTGGCTGAAGCATTCTTTTTGTTCCAGTCTCTGGCCCTGGGTATAGCTTTACGGATCATTGTGTCCAGAAGGGTTAAGACTCACACTGTTCTTTTTACCAGTTGTGTATCTTGTCGTGCCCCTTTTCCGCACGCCCAAAGCAATCGCCTCTGCGAGGCCTGTGACTCTGAACGCGCCCAGGAGCCCCCCCCCCCCTGCCAGTTCTCCAGTAGTCTCTCCGGCTCCGGTCCCTCAAGCAGATGCTGGGGCAACTCCGCCAGAATGGGTCACGTCCTTGTCGCAATCCATGGCGTCCCTTACTGAAGCGATCAATTCTCTGCAGACCCCGGCAGTCAGGGCCGGTAGTCCACCTGTCTCGGAGAGGGCCTCGGGGCCTCAGGAGTCTTCGGCCTGCAGGGGCCGCGCTCTCACTAGGCAGATGCATGGAAAGCGGATTCGCAAAACGTCGTCCTGGCACTCAGGTGCTTCCGCATCCTGGAGCTCTGTATCTCGTTCTCCTTCCCCTGCAGAAAGCGGGGAAGTTGAGACTGACTACGAGTCAGAAGGGTCTCTTAATTTTGAGAATCCTGGGTTTCAGGAGTCTGTAGATAGCCTAATTGAGGCTGTCAATCAGTCTTTGGGGATAGAGGACGAGCTCGCCTCATCCTCTGATCATAAGGTCTCATTTAAGCGGGCTAAACGGGCCCATAGGGTCTTTTCCTCTCACCCTGAGTTTGAGGACCTGATTCGACGCAACCGGGAGCACCCGGACAAGCGCTTTTCAGGGCAAAGAGCTCTGAAGGCTAGGTATCCCTTTGCTTCGGAACTTTGTAGTAAATGGGCAGAAAATCCTTCTGTAGATCCTCCAGTGTCCCGTTTAGCCTCTAACACGTTGCTATCTCTCCCTAATGGCTCATCGATTAAGGATCCTACGGATCGTCTTATAGAGAGCTTGGCTCGTTCCGTCTTTGAGGCCTCAAGTTCGGCAATTTTTCCTTCCTTCGCAGCAACTTGGGTTGCCAGGGCTGTGATATCTTGGTCAGAGACGTTATCAAAGGCTCTCAAAGAAGGTAATTTGTCAGCTGAATTGGCAGAAATGTCATCTCAGGTAGCAATGGCTGGTAGCTATCTGATTAACGCATCCCTAGATGCGGCAGATTGTGCTTCTTCGGCTGCGTCTAATGCTATTGCCATCAGAAGGGCCCTTTGGTTAAGGTCCTGGCGGGCTGATTCTACCTCTAAAAAATCACTTACATCCCTACCGTATCAGGGTGGTCGTTTGTTCGGAGGGAAGCTGGATCAGCTCATTTCTGACTCCACAGGAGGGAAGAGTAAGTTTCTTCCTCAGCAGAGGTCTAGACAGCCTTTTCGTCGCCAATTTCAGGCCCGTTTTAGAACCTTTCGCAATGTTAGATGGGCCCCAGCATCAGGCTCTCCTGCGCAGGGTCGACCCAATCAGGACCGAGACGGTCGGATCCCTTATACGGCCAGCCAGGGGGGAAGAATGCGTCCCCAGTCCACTAGATCCAGAGGATCTAGGACTCAAAGATTTTCGGCTAAGTGACTGGAGGTCTCCTCTCGGTGTCTCCAACAGAGTAGGCGGACGTTTACTTTTATTTCGCCAGGTCTGGCTTCAGGTAATCCACGACCGGTGGGTTGGAGAGCTCGTATCATCAGGGTACAAAATAGAGCTGGTTCAGCTGCCTCCTCCTCGGTTCTTTCCATCCCGTCTTCCCAGGTCCAAGTCTCTTCGTCAAAGCCTGTTCAATTCCGTAGAGTCCCTTCGTATCAGCGGTGTCATTTCTCCTGTTCCAAGAGAGGAAAGGTTTCAGGGCTTTTATTCCAATCTTTTTGTAGTGCCCAAAAAGGACGGAGCAGTGAGGCCTATCCTAGATCTCAAACTCTTAAACAGGTTTGTCCGCGTTCGTCACTTTCGGATGGAGTCTCTACGGTCAGTTATCGCCTCTCTGGAAAAGGGAGAGTTTTTGGCCTCAGTAGACGTTCAGGATGCTTATCTACATATTCCCATCTTTCCGCCTCATCAAAGATTTCTCCGGTTTGCCGTAAACAGTCTACACTTTCAATTCACGGCATTACCCTTCGGGCTGGCCTCCGCTCCCAGGGTATTCACAAAAGTCATGTCTACTGTGGTGTCCATTCTGCACTCCCGAGGTATAGTTATCTTGCCATACCTAGACGATCTGCTGATCAAGGGACCGACTTTTCAATCTTGCAGGGAAAATGTTGGCATCACTCTGGACACCCTTTCTCGTCTAGGTTGGCTGGCAAATTTAAGGAAGTCATCCCTACAGCCGTCACGGAAGATCTCATTTTTAGGCATGATCTTCGACACCTCTCAGGCCCTATCAATCCTTCCCCAGGACAAGGTCCTAGCCCTTCGGCGGGAAGTGAGGAATCTTCAACAACCGTACCCTCATACGATTCGGTGTGGCATGAGGGTGTTAGGAAAGATGGTTGCAACTATAGAGGCGGTTCCGTTTGCGCAGCTTCATCTTCGACCCCTCCAACAAGCTATCCTATCAGTATGGAACAGAAATCCTCTCTCTCTCAACCGCAGATTTCGGTCGTCTCTCCAGGTCAGGCAGGCCCTCTCTTGGTGGCTAAACAGCTCATCTCTACTCAGGGGGAAGCCCTTTCCCCCAACCAATTGGCTAGTGGTCACGACAGATGCCAGTCTCCTTGGTTGAGGAGCAGTATTCTTTCATCACACAGCTCAGGGGCTCTGGTCTCCTCTGGAATCAGCCCTCACCATCAATATCTTAGAGATTCGAGCAGTTCGACTAGCCTTGTTACATTTCCACCATCTTCTGGCAGGTCGCCCTGTCCGAATTCAATCGGACAACGCCACAGCGGTAGCCTACATAAATCACCAGGGGGGCACCCGCAGCAAGGCAGCCATGCAGGAGGTAAAACAAATTCTACTCTGGGCAGAGAGAAATCACTCTGTGATCTCAGCGATCCGCATTCCGGGCGAAGAGAACTGGGCGGCAGATTTCCTAAGCAGTCAGGGTCTGGCCTCCGGGGAGTGGTCTCTCCATCCCGAGGTATTTTTGCAGATATGCCATCTTTGGGGGACTCCGGACGTGGATCTAATGGCGTCCAAGATGAATGCCAAGGTGCCCAGTTTTGTCTCTCGGTACCGAGACCCCCAGGCAATCGCCGTGGATGCGCTGGTATTGTCTTGGAACCAGTTTCATCTCTCTTATCTGTTCCCTCCTCTGGCACTGCTCCCGAGGGTAATCAAGAAAATCAAATCAGAGAGAGTGCCGGCCATCCTGATCGCTCCGGATTGGCCACGACGGACCTGGTATGCAGACCTGGTACAACTTCTCGCCGGGGTTCCTTGGCCGGAGCTTCTATCTCAAGGGCCGATCTACCACCAGAACTCAGAGGTCCTACGTTTGACGGCCTGGCCGTTGAATCTTGGGTTTTAACCCAGGCAGGGTTTTCTCAAAAAGTGGCTGATACCATGATCAGTGCACATAAGCCCGTCTCGGCCAAGATTTATTATCACACTTGGAAGGTGTTCCTTTCCTGGTGTAGAGAGCGCGGGCTGCCTCCTCTGCGTTTTTCCGTTCCAAACATTGTAGCCTTCCTTCAAGCAGGCCTGGATTCTGGGCTTGCTCCAAGTACCCTTAAAAGGCAGATTTCGGCTTTATCAGTCCTTTTTCAGCGCAAGATTGCTACTAATCGTCAGGTCAGGACTTTTTTCCAGGGAGTCGCTCATAAGGTCCCTCCTTATAGGACTCCTTTGGAAGCTTGGGACCTTAATCTGGTCTTAAGGGCTTTACAGAACGCTCCTTTTGAGCCTCTTCAAGATGTTTCTTTGATGTTTCTTTCTTGGAAAGTCGTATTTTTAGTGGCCATAACGTCCATAAGACGGGTATCGGAGCTGGCAGCCCTTTCTCGTCGTCCCCCTTTTCTGCATTTTCATCAGGACAAGGTAGTTCTCAGACCAGCACCGTCTTTTTTGCCGAAGGTTGTTTCATCATTCCACATCAATGAAGATATTGTTCTGCCCTCTTTTTGTCCGGCACCTACGCACCGTGTAGAAAAAGCTCTCCATACGTTGGATCTGGTGAGGTACGTTTCCCGAACGGCTCCTTTTCGCCAGACAGATGCTCTGTTTGTCCTTCCGCAGGGTCGCAGGAAGGGATGCGTGGCTTCAAAATCTACCCTGGCCAGGTGGATAAGGGCGACCATTCAGGAGGCTTATCGCTCCATGGGCATGACGGTTCCGGCCGGAATCAAGGCTCATTCGACTAGAGCAGTGGGGGCTTCCTGGGCCATTCGGCACCAGGCCTCAGCAGAACAGGTTTGCAAGGCTGCGACCTGGTCTAGTCTGCATACGTTTGTCAAACATTATAATGTCCACCCCCAGACCTCTGCAGATGCAAGTCTGGGTAGAAGGATTCTTCAAGCGGCAGTGGCGCATTTATAGACAACCATCATCTGGATGTCTTTTACTGGTGAGTTATTTTTCCCACCCAGTGACTGCTTTAGGACATCCCACAGTCCTGTGTCCCCCAATGAGGCGAAGGAGAAATAGGGATTTTTGTGTTACTCACCGTAAAATCCTTTTCTCCGAGACGCTCATTGGGGGACACAGCTCCCTCCCTGGTAGCCTTATGGCTGCTTTGGTTATATCTGATTACATTAGTCAGTAGGATCTTTTCTAGACATAAGTTTTCTGTATTTATGCTGTTATATTATTTTTTGTGTTTTGTTCTCCTACTGCTTTTTGCACCAAACTGGAATCTCTGGTAGCCAGTGTCAGGGTGTATACGATGGAGGAGGAGCTAACTTCTTTTCAAGTTTACTTAGTGTCAGCCTCCTGGCGGCAGAAGCATACACCCACAGTCACAGTCCTGTGTCCCACAGTCCTGTGTCCCCCAATGAGCATCTCGGAGAAAAGGATTTTACGGTGAGTAACACAAAAATCCCTATTTCCCCATCTCACCTAACTCCCATACCCTATCTATCACCATTAATGACATCTCGCTCTCTGCAGTTCCCCATAGTTCGATGCCTTAGTTACCTTGTTAGGGCATGCCCTAATCATCTCCCGACTTGACTACTGTAATGTCCTCCTCTGTGGCCTCCCTACTAACACTCCCACACCTCTCGAGTCTGTCCTTAATTCTGCTGCTCGACTAATCCACCTCTTCCCACACTACCCCTCTGCTTCTCCACTCTGCAAATCCCTTCATTAGCTCCCAATTCCCCAATCTATCCAGTTCAGACTGCTAACACTGACTTACAAAGCCATCCATAACCTGTCTCAGCCTTATATCTTCAAACTAGTCTATTGCTATCTACCAGCATGCAACCTCCGGTCCTCCCAAGACCTCCCTTTCCCCTCCACACGCATAGGTTCCTCTCTTAATCGCCTCCAAGATTTCTCTCGAGCTGGGATGTGGAGTGTGTCGGTGTCCATTTTGGTGGAGTCTGTATAAACTTGACCAACTCTGACTCTGGAAATATATAATAAATTGTGTACAGTATTACAATGCAGAATGTGCTGTAGATTGTTCCATAAAAAATGTGGAAAAGTTATGAAATGTCTTATAAATGTCTGTTCTATTCCTGATCTAATGATCTCCGCTTATAGTTGAGATGAATCTGTGCTGTACTTTATGTACATGCTCAGTAGTGAGGCAGTGCTGGGGAGTTGTAGCTGAGATGAATCTGTGCTGCACTTTATGTACATACTCAGTAGTGAGGCAGTGCTGTGGAGTTGTAGTTGAGATGAATCTGTGCTGCACTTTATGTACATGCTCAGTAGTGAGGCAGTGCTGTGGAGTTGTAGTTGAGATGAATCTGTGCTGTACTTTATGTACATGCTCAGTAGTGAGGCAGTGCTGTGGAGTTGTAGTTGAGATGAATCTGTGCTGCACTTTATGTACATGCTCAGTAGTGAGGCAGTGCTGGAGAGTTGTAGTTGAGATGAATCTGTGCTGTACTTTATGTACATGCTCAGTAGTGAGGCAGTGCTGGGGAGTTGTAGTTGAGATGAATCTGTGCTGCACTTTATGTACATGCTCAGTAGTGAGGCAGTGCTGGGGAGTTGTAGCTGAGATGAATCTGTGCTGTACTTTATGTACATGCTCAGTAGTGAGGCAGTGCTGGGGAGTTGTAGTTGAGATGAATCTGTGCTGCACTTTATGTACGTGCTCAGTACTGAGGCAGTGCGGTGGAGTCATGAAATCTGAGTTGGTGTCAGGGCAGGGCCTTCTCCCCTCTTTACCAATCTGTCATTCCTAGTGTGTTCACTTTAGTTTCTATTTGTAACTCTTTCATGTACAGTACAACACCATGGAATCAATGGTACTCTAAAAATAAATAGTAAAGTCGATTTGCATGACCTCATCCATTAGCCAGATTAATCTGTGGCCACTGGACGGGAGCCATGAGAACCACTTCTACCTGATGGCATCTGCGACTTTTGTTCTGATTAGCCATGGATGACATAAGGTAAGAGACAGTTCTCATGGCTCATGCCCAGCGGCCACAAATTACTCACGTGTCCCATCTGGGTCATGCAATTTGAATTTCACCAACTCTACTATCTAATTTTCAGAGAAACACTCCGTACAGAGAACACCAAATTTAAACAAAAAGCGAAAGATACAGAGAAGGAAAATGCGGTTGAAATGGAATTGCAAGAAAACACCATTGCTAGTCTGAGAGCTGATCTGGACTCTGCACTTCAGAATAAGACTGTTTTAGAAAACGAAAAGATGATGCTACAGGAGGAGGTATCACACTGTTAAATCTGTCTCACTTCTATTAATCGCATTGTTTTGTGTTGCTTAGCAGGCAGTATACATAACACCTGAGATAATGAGGTGTAACACATATTTTGAGATATCATTTGGCATCGTATTTTGGATCATATTTGCTAATTGTCCATGTTAATTTAATGGGGAAAAGGGGAAGAAGCCATTGCCAGACATTTGGCAGTGCAACAGTGCAAAAAAAAATATTCGTACCCTGTGAACGTTTCCACATTACACCCACGAACTTTAATTCATTTAATTGAGATTTTATGTGATACGGCCACACAAAGTAGAAAGTATTTTTGATGTTTAAATTTTAAAATATATTTTAAAAATATAAATCTGAAAATTGTGACATGCAATTGTATTCAGCCCCCTATAGTCTGAACACCCTAAAAAAAAAAACATAAGTGACCAAATGCCTATAGAAGTCACATGATTATTAAATTGAGTCCACCTGTGTGTAATTTATTCTCAGTATAACTACAGCTATTCTGAGGTTTGATTGAGCACATTAGGGATCAAACAGCATAATGAAAACCAAGGAACACACCAGACAATTCAGGGATAACGTTGTAGAGAAGAGTAAAGCAGGGTTAGGTTATAAAAAAAAAAAAAAAAAAAAAAAAAAATAGCCCAAGCACTGGATATGTCATGGATAGTGATGAGCGGGTATACTCGTTGCTCGGGTTTTCCCGAGCATGCTCGGGTGATCTCTGAATATTTGTTAGTGCTCCGAGATTTAGTTTTTGCTAGACAGTCTGAATACAGGTGGGGATTCCCTAGCATCCATGCAACCGCACATGTACTCAGGCTGGCTAGCAGCCATAAATTATGCAGTTGTGTCAACAAAAACTAAATTTCCGAGCACTAACAAATACTCAGAGATCACCCAAGGGTGCTCAGGAAAACCCGAGCAACTAGTACACTCTCTCATCACTAATCATGGACCATTGTTCAATGCATCATACAAAAATGGAAGGAGTTTTGCACAACTGCAAACCTACCAAAACAGGTCTGTCCACTTAAACTGACATCCCAAGTAAATAGAGCCCTAATTAGAGAAACAACCAAAAAGCCCATTGTCACTCTGGAGGAGCTGCAGAGATCCACAGCTCAGGTTGTCCACAAGACAACTATTAGTCATATACTCCACAAATCTGGGCTTTATGCAAGAGTGATGACAAGAAAGCCATTTTTAAAAGCAAGCCATAAGATGTCCCAGTTTGTAAAAAGTCATTTAGGAGACACAGCTACCATGTGCAAACTATGCTCTAGTCCGATAAGACCAAAGTAGAACTTTTTGTGCTAAATGCAAAAGGTTGTGTGTGGCGGTAAACTAACGCTGCACATCACCCTAAAAACACCATTCTCACTGTTAAACATGGTGGTAACATCATGCTGTGGGGATATTTTTCTTCAGCAGGGACATGGAAGCTGGTCAGAGTAGATGGAAAGATAGATGGAGCTAAATACAAGGTAATTGTGAAGGAAAGCCTGTTAGAGGCTGCAAAAGACTTGAGACTGGAGCGTAGGCTCACATTCTAGCAGGTGAGTGCGCCCATCGAGATCTGCCGCCTGGCACACAGCAAATCTCGAGGTCTTGCTGCTGGGGGTAGCCGAGACCCCAGAGAACATGATTCCGGTTTTGAGATCGCCGTTGCTAACCGTGTAGCGGCGACCGCAAAAATAAAAGTCCGATGTGCCATTAAATTTCTCTCTCCTCTGATGTGATTGCACATCAGAGGATATAGAAATAGGGTCCCCGATTTCCCCCCCCGGTACTTCCTGATGCTCCTCGGCCCTCCGCCATCTTCATCCGGGAAGAAAATGGCAGGCGCATGCGCAGTGCGCCCGCCGAGATCTGCCGGATGGCACCCGGCAACAGTAGGAAGGCTTTTCCTATTGGTTCATTTTGGTCACTGTGATAGACCCTATCACAGTGATCAAAGTAAAAAAAAAAATGTGAATAAACCCCCCTTTATCACTCCGTTAGTTAGGGGAAAATAAAGAAAATGTATTTATTTCCATTTTTCCATTAGGGTTAGAGTTGGGCTAAAGTTAGGGTTGGGGCTAAAATTGGGGTTAGAGTTGGGATTAGGATTAGGGTTAAGTTTGGGATTAGGGTTATGGTTAAGGTTGGGGTTGGGGTTAGGTTTAGGATTAGGGTTGGGATTAGGGTTAGGTTTAGGATTAGGGTTAGGTTTGGGATTAGGGTTATGGCTAGGGTTGGGATTAGGGTTAGGGGTGTGTTGGGGTTAGGGTTGGGATTAGGATTAGGTTTGTGGTTAGGGTTATGTTTAGGGTTGGGATTAGGGTTAGGGGTGTATTGGGGTTTGGGTTGGGATTAGGGTTAGGGATGTGTTGGGGTCAGGGTTGTGATTAGGGTTATGGTTAGGGTTGGGATTAGTTTTAGGGGTGTGTTGGGGGTAGGGTTGTTATTAGGGTTAGGGTTGTGATTAGGGTTAGGGTTGGGATTAGGGTTAGGGGTGTGTTGGGGTTAGGGTTGTGATTAGGATTATGGTTAGGGTTGGAATTAGGGTTAGGGGTGTGTTAGGGTTGGAGTTAGAATTGGGGGTTTCCACTGTTTAGGTACATCAGGAGGTCTCCAAACGTGACATGGTTCCACCATTGATTCCAACCAATTTTGCATTGAAAATGTCAAATGGTGCTCCCTCCCTTTTGTACCCTGCCGTGCGCCCGAGCAGTGGTTTACCCCCAGATATGGGGCTTCAGTTTACTCGGGACAAATTGGACAACAACTTTTGGGGTCGAGTTTCTCCTGTTACCCTTGGGAAAAAAAATGGGGGCTAAAAAATCATTTTTGTGGGAAAAAAAAGGAGTTTTTTATTTTCACGGCTCTGCGTTATAAATTTCTGCGAAGCACTTGGGCGTTCAAAGTGCTCACCACACATCTAGATAAACTGCTTGGGGGGTCTAGTTTCCAAATTGGGGTCACTTTTGGGGGGGGTTTACTGTTTAGGCACATCAAGGGCTCTGCAAATGCAACATGACGCCCGCAGACCATTCCATCAAAGTCTGCATTCCAAAACGGCGCTCCTTCCCTTCCGAGCTCTGCCACGCGCCCAAACAGTGGTCACCCCCCACATATGGGGTATCAGCATACTCAGGACAAATTGCACAACAACTTTCGTGGTCCAATTTCTCCTGTTACTGTTGTCAAAGTAAAAATTTGGGGGTGAAAATATCATTTTTGTTGAAAAAAATCAGATTTTTTTATTTTCACGGCTCTACGTTATAAACTTCTGTAAAGCAGATGGGGGTTCAAAGTGCTCACCACAGATCTAGATAAGTTCCTTGGGGGTCTAGTTTCCAAAATGGTGTCACTTGTGGGGGATTCCACTATTTAGGCACATCAGGGGCTCTCCAGATGCGACATGGCGTCCGATCCCAATTTCAGCCAATTTTGCATTGAAAAAGTCAAACGGCGCTCCTTCTCTTCAGAGCTCTGCCGTGCGCCCAAACAGTGGTTTACCCCCACATATGGGGTATCTGCGTATTCAGGAGAAATGGCGCAACTAATTTTGTGGTTCATTTTCTCTTTTTACACTTGTGAAAATAAAAAAAAATTGGTTCTGAAAAGTAAAGGGTTAATAAACTTCTTGAATGTGGTTTTGAGCACCTTGAGGGGTGCAGTTTTTAGAATGGTGTCGCTTTTGGGTATTTTCTGTCATGTTCACCCCTCAATGTGACTTTAAGGCTGTGTGCACACGTTCAGGATTTTTCACATTTTTTTCTGCGTTTTTTTGCCATAAACCTACGATAAAACCGTGAAAAAAATGCATAAATTAAGCATCATATTATTAGAATGCAATCCTCAATTTTTGTGCACGTCTCGTTTTTTTCCGCGCCGGAAAAACAACGCAGCATATTCATTCTTTGTGCGGAATTGCGGGGATCCCGCACACATAGGAATTGATCCGCTTACTTTCCGCATGTGGCTATGCCCACCATGCGGGAAGTAAGCGATCATGTGCGGTAGGTACCCGGGGTGGAAGAGAGGAGACTCTCCTCCAGGACCTGGGAACCATATACCGTACCTTTTAAAAAAAAAAAAAAAAAAAAAAAAAAGAATTAAAATAAAAAATCATGATATTCTCGCTCCTCGCGATGCTCCTGTTACCAGGTATGCTTTGCAGCAATGACCTGTGATGACGTAGCGGTCTCGCGTGATGCTACGTCATCTGGGGTCTAGATTGTGAGCCCCATCGGGGACAGTGATGATAATGTGTTCAAAACTGTAAAGCGCTGCGGAATATGTTAGCGCTATATAAAAATAAAGATTATTATTATATTGCTGCGAGGCATTATTGGGAACTGCAGCATTGCGAGGAGTGGGAGGGCTGTGGGGGACGCCGGAAGGTGACACGATTTTTTTTTTTTTTTTTTAACATTCGGCAGCATCAATAGTAAAAAGTTGGTCACACTTGTCAAACACTATGTTTGACAAGTGTGACCAACCTGTCAATCAGTTTTCCAAGCGATGCTACAGATCGCTTGGAAAACGCTAGCATTCTGCAAGCTAATTACGCTTATAAAACGCTAGTGTTTAGCGAGAAAACGCATGCCAATTCCGCATGCGTTTTACCCGCTGCACAGTTGCGGAATTTGCCGTGGAAATTTCCACGGCAATTACGGATGTGTGCACATAGCCTAAATGTGTGATGGTCCCTAAAAAAATGGTTTTGTAAATTTTGTTGTAAAAATGAGAAATCGCTGGTCAACTTTTAACCCTTATAACTTCCTAAACAAAAAAAATTTTGTTTCCAAAATTGTGCTGATGTAAAGTAGACATGTGGTAAATGTTATTTATTAACTATTTTGTGTGACATCTCTCTGATTTAAGGGCATAAAAATTCAAAGTTTGAAAATTGCTAAATTTTTAATTTTTTTTGCCAGGTTTCCGTTTTTTTCATAAATAAACGCAAGTAATATCGAAGAAATTTTACCACTATCATGAAGTACAATATGTCACGAAAAAACAGTCTCCGAATCAGCGGGATACATTAAAGTGTTCCAGAGTTATAACCTTATAAAGTGACAGTGGTCAGAATACTAAAAATTGGCCTGGTCATTAAAGGGAACCTGTCACCCCCAAAATCGAAGGTGAGCTAAGCCCACCAGCATCAGGGGCTTATCTACAGCATTCTGTAATGCTGTAGATAAGCCCCAGATGTTTCCTGAAAGATGAGAAAAAGAGGTTAGATTATACTCACCCAGGGGCGGTCCCGGTACGATGGGCGTCGCGGTTCGGGGCCTCCCATCTTCTTACGATGACGTCATCTTCTTGTATTCACGCTGCGGCTCCGGCACAGGCGTACTTTGTCTGCCCTGTTGAGGGCAGAGCAAAGTACTGCAGTGTACAGGTGCTGGGCCTCTCTGACCTTTCTCGGCGCCTGCGCATTGCAGTACTTTGCTCTGCCCTCAACAGGGCAGACAAAGTACACCTGCGCCAGAGCCGCAGCGTGACTACAAGAAGAGGACATCATCGTAAAAAGATGGGAGGCCCCGGACCACGACGCCCATCGTACTGGGACCGCCCCTGGGTGAGTATAATCTAACCTCTTTTTCTCATCTTTCAGGATGCATCGGGGGTTTATCTACAGCATTACAGAATGCTATAGATAAGCCCCTGATGCTGGTGGGCTTAGCTCACCTTCGATTTTGGGGGTGACAGGTTCCCTTTAAGCTGCAAATTGGCTCCGTCACTAAGGGGGTTAACATTCTGATCAGACTGTATGAAGCCAACTGCCATGTTTTGGGGAACCTCTCAGTGGGTCCTAACTTTTATTGCTTTAAAGGAGCAGCGTCGCGGCGACAATGCACCAGCAGGGCTGGCAGCCTGTTGCCTCACAGCGCCCATGCTGCAAAACTCGTGACTCCAGACTGCACTGCTCACAGTGCACAATACCACAGCAGCAATGGCCGCCACCAAGCACCAACACCAAGTGAAAAGAGCATTGAAACTCTCCTTCCTCAAGCTCTCAAACGAGAGGTTCGTGACAACGTAGCAGTGGGCTTCCTACAGTCTGAACAGAATGTTAAACTAAGTTATATGTATGTATGTATGTGTATATATATATGTATATATATTCATTAGATGAATGTATGGATTTTTGGAGGTTATGGCCATTCTCTCTTTTTTAAGCATAGTGTGAGTAAAGATATTTGCCTACCGCCACCTTCTCCAGTATTGAGTGCTGTTCTGCGCCTCTTCTCAGTGACATCACCGCACTTCAGACTCTCCAGCTCACTCTGTGCTCTATGCGTGAGCCGAAAGTCTCTTTTACAATGCAATTCTATAATGCTCCCTGTTCTGACGTTCCTTAGGCTTACATTGTAAAAGCCACTTGCGGGTCACGCAGAGCGCAGAGTGACCCAGAGAGTCTACAGAGGGTGACATCACTGAGAAGAGGAGCAGAACAGCTGTACACTGGAGAACGTGGCGGTAGGTGAGTTTCTTAACACACACTAGACTACATATACCTATTTAGCAAAAAAAAAAACCTTCAGGAGTCCTTCTTTAACTTGGAATTATATTGCCATGCTTAAAGGGGTTGGCCACTTTCCTTTATCTTATCAAGTTCACTAGGAACATGATTTAATTTATTTTACTCACTTAACTTAAATAGCGCCATTAATTCCTCTGCGCTTTACAGATATTATTGGCACTGTCCACATTGGGGCTCGCAATCTACATCCCCTATCATTATGTCTTTGGATTGTGGGAGGAAACCGGAGAACCTGAGGAAAACCCATGCATACACGGGGAGAACATACAAACTCCTTGCAGACGTTGTCCTAATGTATAAGTATTACAGGTTCTCTACTTGCACTCGTTAATTTACCCTTCTTCACCGATTGCACAGCTCTCCTATTCACAAAATGGCAGTTCGTGGAGGAGCATGTGACCCTCATCCTCCAATTGAAAAACACTTCAGATGGGAAAGCGGGCTTTAAATTGGAGAAAGCTGAATGACCGGATTGGTTACGTGCTGCTCCATCAGCTGCCATTTTGTAAGTAAAGCTGTACTAACAAGTGCAGGAGGAGAACCTACAATACTTATATATTAGCAAGTGCCCAAGACAATTATTGTAATAAAGTTAAAGTGGCCTAGCCCTTTAAGTGCTTCCTTAATTTTTTTGGAGCAGTGTATTATTATTTTATATTCTATAGAAGAATGACTGTAGTAAATGATGTAACCTTGTCCGTGTGTTCACATTTGCAATGTACTATACACAGTTGTTGGAAATAATAATGTGTGTTTTATGCAGTTTTATAAGACTCTTAATGATTTTATGGAGAAAAATCAAAACCTGGAAGTTCACTTGACTGAAAGCAAGGTACGGTAATTATCATCACCTTGAATGGGTTGTCCACCACTTTTTTGTGTTTAAATAAATAAATAAATAAAAATCTCTGCATCTAAAAAAACATTGTATACTCTTCTACTGATCTCCTACCTCTCCTTTTTGTAATGTTTTTTGGGCCCAAATCTTTTGGGTCTTTACTTCCTGGTTTCATCCTTGACTCGATGGAAATGGACAGGAATGCCTGCTTGCTGGATGAGACTGGTCACAGCTGCGGCCAGAGACTGGCTGAGCTGGCATTTTCAGCCATTTTAAGGCATGAGGACAGAGTCTGAGAGAAAATACCAGTGGGTGGCTCTTTTAACCCTTTTAGATTATTTTAAACCGTTAAAGGGGTTATCCATAACTTTTGTTTTTCTTTATCGCATGATTGGGGGGAGACAGGTAATCATGGGTGTGTGCTGCTGTTGCTAGGAGGCTGACACTATGCAAAAAAAAAAAAAGTTAGCTCCTCCTCATCAGGGTACACCCACCAACTGGCACAAAGCTCGTCAGGGTTAGCTTGGTGTCAGTAGGAAGAAGCAGACCTGGATCTGATCGCAGATCCGTCTTTTTCTCCTTAGGTCACCTTGTTTGTGTGTTATTAATCTTTTGCTTTGTTTTTTCAGATTCTTCTCTTCAGGGTAGCAAGGTGTTAATTCTCACCCTGTTTTCCCAAAATATGAAACCGAGAGAACAGTTTGGTGCCGTCCACATTGTACCCTCCTTGGGCAGAGCCTTACCTCTTGACACTTGAAGTATGTCTCAGGGTGGCTTGTGGCGACAGTCCTTTCTTTTTCCACACCTCAGGCCTCTACTCGCAGCAGTGCCAGGTGGAATACTGTGGTCACTCTTCAGTGACCCTCCCCTTCTCAGGGTCGACACGGTCTTCTGCACCGTCTGGGCCTACGACGGTGTGGGAAGGAGGATCCCCTTTTTTCCAGTGACGCCATCCTCACCTGGGGGGCTCATGATGCCATCCTCTTGACTGAAAAGAGTGAGTCGGGACCTAGATCACACAGGTACTGTTCCCCCCTTCTTCTCCACAGTTACTTCTCAGATGGCGGGGGAGTATCCACAGGGACTATGGATGCTTCAGCTTCGTTCCTTACATCGCATGTTCTCTACACACCGATATCTAAGGAAAATTTACTCCTCTGCTTCTCAGGCCTCCACTTTCCCTGGCCATGCCCAATTTTTCCTCGTGCACACCAAGCAATCAGCAAGCGAGTGCCCACGCGTGCACTCCAGCCTTTGGAAGCGCTAGTCTCATTCCTCAACAGCGCTGACTTGTTCACGGCCCCCCCTTCGTGCTCACCAGCCAATCAGGGCTCTCTTGAGCGTTTTCCCTCCTATGGGAACGCTTGTCTTTTTTGCCACAGCGTGGCTGTATCAGTGCGCTGGGTCTATGCCCCGCCCCTTCTTTCTTTCCAGCTCGGTGACATTGCAGATCCAACTGCAACTGCCGGCCTCAGGATCCGATCTTGATTCCCAGTCCGACTCTGATCTCGACACGGACCAAGCTACTCCAGGATATGATCAGCAACCTCATAACTACCGCCAACCAGATCCTCAATATTGAGGAGGAGTGTCCTGCCCCAGATCACACTGTTTCATTCAAAAAGCCAAAACGCCCTTCCCGGATGTTTTCCAATCACAAGGCGTTTGAAAGAACCTTTAAAAAGCAGTAGGAACACCCAGAAAAGCACTTCCCATAGAAGGCAGTTGGATATCTTAAATCCTTTTGGTCCTGATCTCCTCAACTGATGGGAAGAATCACCCGCCAGTCTCACGCCTGTCCACAAACACCGTCCTGTCACTTCCTGATGGCTCCTTTCTCAAGGACTCTACTGACAGGCACATCAAGGCCCTTGCAAAGTCCACCTTTGAGGCCGCTGGCATCTCTCTCTCTCTCTCCATCCTTTGCTTCCACTTGAATAACAAAGTCAGTGTCCGCCTGTGCAAAGCACCTTGAGCAGGGCATTTAATCAGTGGCCTCTCCGGCGAACTGGCTGATCTTGCAGACCAGATTACCCGCGCAGATAAATACCTACTCGCCACGTCTCTTGATGCTGCCAGCTGTTTCGCCTGTGTCATCAGCAATATTGTAGACATATGCAGAATCCTCTGGCTAAAGGCCTGGCATGTGGACCCGACATACAAGAAGTCCCTTACCAATCTTCCCTTTCAGGGATCACAACATTTTGGGTCTAAACTGGATCAGCTCATCTCGGGCGCCAACGGTGGTAAGAGCACCTCTCATCCCCAGCCTGAGCCTACATGTCCATTCACCATTCATTCATTATTCATCCATTCTAAGGGGCGCTCTGCCAAACCCTCTGGTGCCCGATATAATAGATTCTCTTCTACATGTTGGGTCACCCCCACCTGGGAATCCTTCTTTACCGGGATGCATGGCTCTCAGTAGTCAACAGCCCCTGGGTCAGGGAGTACATCACCACAGGTTACAAGATAGAATTTTCTTTTTTTTCATGCAGATGTTTTCTTGTGTTCCGCTCTCCATGGTTCACGTCTCAGGTTCCTGATTTCTTCCATGCCATCAACTATCTCCTCCAGGCAGGGGCCATGGTTCCTGTTCCCTCTCAAGAACGCCTCTCAGCATGGGAAAAGAACTATGGTTGTAATTAAGATAACTGTTTTGAATGTTTTATATTATGCTGAAAAATTCAATAAACAGATTTATAAAAAAAAAAAAAAAAAAGAACGCCTCTCAGGATTGTATTCCAATCTTTTTCTGGTTCCAAATGAAAACGGTTCTTGCCGTCCGATCCTAGATCTCAAGCGACTAAACCGGCGATTGCGCCTACGTAATTTCCGAAAGGAATCCCTACACTAATTTTCCTATGCTTGCTGTTTGATGCCGCTCCCCAGTTTTATCAAGAAAATCAAGGCGAAAGGAGTTCCAGTCATCCTAGTGGCTCCAGATTGGTCCAGAAGAGCCTTGTATGCAGAGTTGGTCAACCTACTCGCTGATGTACCTTGGAAGCTCCCAGACCGACCAGACTTACTCTCTCAGGGTCCCCTATTCCACCTGAATTCTCAGTCTGTCAATCTAATGGCATGGCCGTTGAGGTTTCATTCCTGAGAGGGGCAGGTTTCTCATCTCAGGTCATACAGACCATGATTAGGAATGCCTCTCCGATAATGGTAGACGTATGGTCACCATAGAGAACCTCCCAGTATCCTTAACCGGAGGTCCATCGTCCACATGTAGGGAAAGGGACTGGGTGTGGGATATTTACGGACTTCCCTGTTAAACCCGTTCAAGCTCCTGTCCTCACAAGGACAGGCCCCAAGTGATCCCTAACTATGGACTCCACCAGATCATGGACAGTAGTGAATTCTCCCAACGCGTTTCATATCCAGTAATGGACACTCATCAGGGGAGCAGATATGCCAGTGAGAAATGGGCGATAGTCCAATAGAGATAAAATAATAATAATAATAATCTTTATTTTTATATAGCGCTAACATATTCCGCAGCGCTTTACAGTTTGCACACATCATCATCACTGTCCCCGTTGGGGCTCACAATCTAAATTCCCTATCAGTATGTCTTTGGAATGTGGGAGGAAACCGGAGTGCCCGGAGGAAACCCACGCAAACACGGAGAGAACATACAAACTCTTTGCAGATGTTGTCCTTGGTGGGGTTCGAACCCAGGACTCCAGCGCTGCAAGGCTGCTGTGCTAACCACTGCGCCACCGTGCCGCCCAAACAGTCCTTTTAAGAGAAGTCATTTTTAAAGAGCAGGGGCTCGCAGTGGCTAGGTACCCATGCTGCCTCCTAGAAGGATTGCCACCATTAACACAAACGGCAGCATGGGTACCTAGCCACTGCGAGACCCTGCTCTTTAAAAAGGACATGATTTGGGCACAATAGTACGTTCCTTCCCTTGGGGCTGCAATATGATGTCCCATGGTTACCTGTGTCCCACAATGAAGCGATAAAGAAAGAAAGATTTTTGGTACTCTCCATAAAATTTTTCTTGGAACCTTCATTGGGGGCACATCACCCATCCTTATTTTGTTGGGCTTGTGGGCCTTGGTTGGGCCTGTATGTGGTTATTTGTTTGGACTCTCGTACTGCGTTTTCACTAACTGACGAGCCTTGTGCCAGTCGGTGGGTGTAGCCTGCTGAGGAGGTGCTAACTTTTTTTTGCCTAGTGTCAGCCTCCTAGCAACTGCAGCATACACCCATGTTACCTGTGTCCCCAACGATGGCTCCAAGAAAGAGATTTTATGGTGAGTACCAAAACTCTTACTTTTTTTTTCCCTATGTGGCTAAGCACTAATCGGCTGGTAGTTAGTACCTACCTGCTTTTGTTGCCATGCAGCGATCTCTCCCAGCTCACAGCTTCTGCTGGCGATTCTCCAGCATCCTGTGACGTCAAGTTAACAGCAGTTCTTTCTCTCTGCTCTGTCGACGGAGCATTCTTACCAAGGTAATGATGATTGACAGCTCGCTCCCCTTTGTGTTAGGCTCAGCTTGCTCTCAATCAATATTCCGTCGATAGTGATGCCCCATCGACAGAGCAGAAGAGAAAGAACTGCTCTGATGTCGTGATGTTGCATGATCAGGAGAATTGTCGATAGAAGTGGTCTGTGACTGCTCTGAGCAGGGAGATATCATTACAGGGCAGCACAAGGCAAGTAAGTAGCTAACCTCCGATAAGTGCTCAGCCCAATAGGGAAAAAACTGTCCGGGATAACCCCTTAATAATGTCCTTTATAATTATTTTCTGGTAAATTTATTTAAAAATTGCCACTTTAAAAGTCAGCATTAGTGATGAGCGAACGTGCTCAGGTAACGTTTTATCTGAGTACGCTCGAGTGTTATCCGAGCATCTGGGAGTGTTCATATGTGGCTGCATGATTTGTGGCTGTTAGACAGCCTGAACAATGTGGGGATTACCTGTTTGTTACACAATTCCCATATGTGTTGAGGCTGTCTAACAGCCGCAAATCATGCAGCCACAGAGACTCGAGCATAATATATGGTGGGGGAAATAGTTATTTGATCCCTTGCTGGTTTTGTAAGTTTGCCCACTGACAAAGACATGAACAGTCTATAATTTTAAGGGTAGGTTAATTTTAACATTGAGAGATAGAATATCAAAGATGAAATCCAGAAAATCACATTGTATAAATTTATTTGCATTTTGCAGTGAGAAATAAATATTTGATCCCCTACCAACCATTAAGAGTTCTGAAACCTACAGACTAGTTAGACGCTCCTAATCAACTATTTCCCTGAATTAAAAACAGCTGTCTTACATAGTCACCTTTATAAAAGACTGCTGTCCACAGACTCAATCAGTCAGACTCTAACCTCTACAACATGGGCAAGACCAAAGAGTTTTATGAGGATGCCAGGGACAAGATCATAGACCAGCTTTGTAGCTGGAATGGGCTAAAAAACCATACGTGAGAAGGAGACAACTGTTGGTTCAGTAGTAAAAAAAATGGAAGAAATACAAAATGACTGTGTGAGGGTGATCTCTTAAAGTGAGATCAATATGATTGCTGACCAAATATAAGCTGAGTGCGTGCTTAGAGGCTAAGAATGTATCAGATTCACAGAGACGATTCACACTGCCTCTCTGTCAAAGTTGGTGCCCAACTGAACTTTATTCTCAAAGCAAAAAAATATACTAAGAGCAGGAAATAGGGGGGTCGCACAGCTCCTGTACAGCTAGTCACTTTGTAATTGGTCCAGTCCAAGCTTCATTTCCAAATATGATGTATTCCAGTGTCTTCACTCCTGCATTCCAAAGATTCCTTCCAAGACGGTTTCAAGGATCTCCAAGAAATCTTCAAAGACACAATCGCCATCTTGCTACACCATATCTGAACTGACTTATATAAGGTTTAATAATTGATTTCATTAGCCATTTTCTCCTTCACAACTGTCAATCGACATCGATCTGGGGCGTGGGGTATCTTTGATCATGAGGAAGGTGAGCCTAAAACTACACGGGGGAACTTGTTAATGATCTCAAGGCAGCTGGGACCACAGTCACCAAGAAAACCATTGGCAACACATTACGCCGTAAAGGTTTAAAATCCTGCAGCGTTTGCAAGGACCCTCTGCTCAAGAAGGCATATGTGCAGGTCCGTCTGAAGTTTGCCAATTAACACCTGAATGATTCTGTGAGTGATTACGAGAAGGTGCTGTGGTCAGATGAGATAAAAATTGAGGTCTTTGGCATTAACTCAACTCGCCGTGTTTGGAGGAAGAGAAATGCTGCCTATGACCCAAAGAACACCATCCCCACTGTCAAGCATGGAGGTGGAAGCATTATGTTTTGAGGGTGTTTCTTTGCTAAGTATGCAGGACTACTTTACCGCATCAATGGGAGAATGGATGGAGCCATGTACCGTAACATCTTTAGTGTGCAACTTCCTTCTCTCCGCCAGGACATTAAAAATGGGTCATGGCTGGGTCTTCCAGCAAGACAGTGACCCAAAACATACAGCCAAGGCAACAAAGGAGTGGCTCATAAAGAAGCACATTAAGGTCCTGGAGTGGCCTAGCCAGTCTCCAGACCTTAATCCCATAGAAAACTTATGGAGGGAGTTGAAGCTCCGAATTGTCAAGCGACAACCTCAAAATCGTAATGATTTAGAGATGATCTGCAAAGAGGAGTGGACCAAAATTTTTCCTGACGTGCGCAAACCTCATCATCACCTACAAAAAACGTCTGACTGCTGTGCTTGCCAACAAGGGTTTTGCCACCAAGTATTAAGTCTTGTTTGCCAAGGGATCAAATACTTATTTCTCACTGCGAAATGCAAATAAATTTATATAATTTATACAATATGATTTTCTGGATTTTATTTTTGATATTCTGTCTCGATGTTAAAATCAACCTACCCTTAAAATATAGACTGTTCATGTCTTTGTCAGTGGGCAAACTTACAAAATCGGCAAGGGATCAAATGCTTATTTACCCCACTGTATGAGCACGCCAAGATGCCCGGACAACACCCGAGCGTGCTCTGATAAGACGGTGTATGAGCATGTTTGCTCATCACTAGTCAGCATTTTTTTTCAACTATCTGTCTCTTGCATTATTTTCCTAATGACATACATTATCTTGCAGTTGGAACAAGAGTTGCTCCAGAGTTCTCTGTGGGTACAAGAGCAGGAGAATAAACGTCTTGCAGAACGTGTGGCATTACAAGAGCAAGAACAGGTAAACTTTTGTTTAAAAATGATCTTAAAGGGGTCGTCCACTATGTAGATATTGATGGCCTATCTGATGGATAAGTCTCCAATATCCGATCAGTGGCCTCCGACACCTGACACCCCCACCCTTCAGCTGTTTGCAGCGCACGTTCAATTGAATGGCCACTGGACTGCAGTACCCGAGAATGGCCACTAGACACTGAGGCTGTTCTGTGTCTGCTCTGTACACTGTGTACATTGATCTGCAAACAGCTGAATGGAGGTTGGGCCTTAAAAGAAGTTGTCCACTTTATTGCAGTATTTTCTAACATGTCATAATATGTTAAGGAAGGTCACAGTAAGTCTTACAGTGCCAACTGATTACCTGAATGCTTCATTGGGAGGCCCCTGTAATCCATGGATGTTACATTTTAGCAATGGACAGTAGTGATCCCTGTATCCATATAAGTAAAATGATGGTGGTCATTGACTTAAACTTGTCACCACTTTCCTGGGTTTTGATGGTCTTGCCTCAATTTGTACATGTGCTGAATGAGTGCGGATACATAATAATAATAATAATAATCTTTATTTTTATATAGCGCTAACATATTCCGCAGCGCTTTACAGTTTGCACACATTATCATCGCTGTCCCCGATGGGGCTCACAATCTAAATTCACTATCAGTATGTCTTTGGAATGTGGGAGGAAACCGGAGTACCCGGAGGAAACCACGCAAACACGGAGAGAACATACAAACTCTTTGCAGATGTTGTCCTGAGTGGGATTAGAACCCAGGACTCCAGCGCTGCAAGGCTGCTGTGCTAACCACTGCGCCACCGTGGATACATGACATTGATCAGGTACAAATGTAACATAGAGTGGGAAAAAGGCAGTGAGTGGTCACACCGATAAATTACATCACTAGCGCCAATTTATTTCTCCTTCGCCTCATTGGGGGACACAGACCAATGGTGTTATGCTGCTGCCACTAGGAGGACATTAAGCAAAAAACATAAAGAGATTAGCTCCTTCTCCGCAGTATTTAGCCTCTGCTGGCTCTACCCTGGACCAGTTTTTGCTTAGTATCTGTAGGAGGCACTAGGGTCTGGCTTCAGACCCCTACGTTATCATTTTAACTTTTTCCTTTTTTTACTTTTTTATCCTTTTTTCTATGGATTCAAGGGGATATGGGGCCTTTCAAAGTCCTGATCTCCCAAAATCAGCAACAGGCGGGCACGTGGAGTGTCGCCTCCCCGTATTCCCTCCTGCAACGCCAGCCTGAGTTCTCATCGGGGCATCGGATTCCTTTAATGGGTCCTCTCTCCCCATATTAACAATAGACCGGAACATGGGGTGTCGCCCCCAAATACCCCCTTCTGGAGCCAGGTTCTTCAGCCGGACATGCCAGCTTGCCTCAACAATCCTGACAAAAAAATTACCTCAGGTAACATGCAGAGGCTCCATGCGGCGTCCGTCGGCCTCACTGCACCACCACTGACAGAAAGTGGATGGTTACTGGAGGCTAACAAATCCTCTCCACCTCCCTATCAAAGGGATGATGATTGAGGAGATAATCCATGCGGATCGCGAGTGGTTTTACATATCCTGGTGACCTTTGCGGCCTATGCTACATTGCGGCCTCAGCCTCCCCCTTTGCGGCTTCTCAGGCGGTCTCTGACATCGCGGCCTCCGCCGCTTACCAGCATGGTCACCCCCAGGCTCGCGGCCGCCGCCGTCTTTGCCGCCACCTCCATCACTGTGACGCGGCCGCAATTGCAGTGCCACGGCCGCTGCTGCTATTACCGCGCCAGCCACCCTCATCTCCATGACGTGGCTGCCAATGCTGTGCCGCTGCCGTCATTACTGTGACGCAGCCGCCATTGCCGTACCGCAGCCGCCCACGCCGTGCCGCGGCTTCCGCAGCCATCTGCGCGATCAAAAATTTAGGTCCCGGCTTCTGGCCGGGTTAGGCCTAACTCCGCCCTCCCGGCCGACTCCACCCTCATTTCTGGCACCTCTTGATCCTCACGAGAGGTGCCAAATCTGCCTTGAACACAAACAAAAGGGGACATGATTACAGTGGAATCTGTATTACTGGCTGCAAAGTTCCACTTGCCTGCATATGCATAAAGTGCTTCAGTGCAGAGATATGGGCATGTGTAATGGGCTAATATTCCCTGCTGCAGACCAGCAGAATCATCCACAGACGGACCTTGCATTATATCAGACCCCAACGTGCGGCACTTTGCCGGAGAACAGTCTTCCAAGGAGCTTTCTACCACAAGGGTCGTTTCGGACTGCAGATAATTACTCGTCTGTCACCGCTACGCAGACTGCCGTCTCTGGAGGCACGGACATATGACCTGGGAGCACTGTCTGATAGAACGCACGATTACGCCTCGTGTACTGCGTGTAATGCCCCTTCAGTTTACCTTACAATGAAGGCCCCTCTGCCATTCGAGTTTCTTCAGACAGAAGCTCACAGCAGCAAAGAATGTCCAATTTTCTGGCTAACGTCTCAGTAGCTCGTCCCCCAGGCATTCTGCTGTTTTTCTCCTTCGCCTCATTGGGGGACACAGGACTGTGGGTGTATGCTTCTGCCGCCAGGAGGCTGACACTAAGTAAACTTAAAAAAAAAAAAGTTAGCTCCTCCTCCATCGTATACACCCTGACACTGGCTACCAGAGACTCCAGTTTATGCTTAGTGTCTCAAGGAGGCACATCTCTGGGTCCTGGATTTTTGGACCCGACTTTCAACTTTTGGATTGAGGGGGCGACGGACCTTTTTGAGGGTCCGATCTCCCCAAACCATCAACGGGCAAGCATGTGTGATACTTCTCCACGTATCCTTCCCCGCTACGTGGGATTTTTCACTGGACTTGGCCCTGACCACCGTGAGGTATCTAGACCCTAGGCTGTACAGGTGCACCTAGACGTCCGTGTGTTCCCCCCTGATTTCCACACCCCTGCGTGGGTTGTTAGCTGGGGTGGAGGACGGTCCCTCTCCTTATCCTGGGATAATGGAGTTTGGGTTCCTGCACCGTCATTTATTTCCACCCCTCGCTGAGTGTGGTGTGTCAAAGGGGGGGCTCCTGAGTACCTGTTGCGGCGGTCTCCGGGTGAGGCAGGCGTCCTTTCTTGTGCTGGGGCGGCTACGTTTCGGTCAGGCGCTGCGGCGTTAGCAGAGCTGCGGCGTTCGGTCGGCGGCGCCGCAGCGCTCCTGAGCGGCGGCGTGGTGTTGAGAGATCGGCGCCGCTGTTCCTCCGGAGGCTTCGGCCCTGCCTGGCTCCTTGCAGGCGTGGGGCTGTTTCCTGGAGCCCGGGACTTCCGGGCGGCAGGCCGCGCTGCGGGGCTCCGCCCCTTCCGGCGCGTCACGTCCGGTTCCGGTTTCTCCGGTCACTGAGGGGGAAAATTGAGGCCGCGGCTTCGGGCCTGCTCTAGGCTGCGGCTTAGTTTGGCGGTCCCTCCCCCCTATAGCCTGCTGGACATATAAGGCAGCACATTTGGGCTCCGTATCGTGCTGTCAGGATCCATCTCTGTATTCGTGGGGACACAGGACTGGGGTAAGTGCTTCTCTCTCCAGCTGGACTGAAGCATTCCTTTTTTCCCAGTCTCTGGCCCTGGGTATAGCATTACGGATCATTATGTCTAGAAAGGTTAAGACTCACACGGTTCTTTTTACCGGTTGTGTATCTTGTAATGCCCTTTTTTCGCACGCCCAAAGTAATCGCCTCTGTGAGGCCTGTGACTCTGAACGTGTCCAGGAGCCCCCCCTGCCAGTCCTCCAGTAGTCTCTCCGGCTCCGGTCCCTCAGCCAGACGCTGTGGTAGCTCCTCCGGAATGGGTCACGTCCTTGTCACAATCCATGGCGTCCCTTACTGAAGCGATCAAATCGCTGCAGACCCCGGCGGTCGGGACCGGTAATCCACCTGTCTCAGAGAGGGCCTCGGGGTCTCAGGAGTCTTCGGCCTGCAGGGGCCGCGCTCTCACTCGACAGACGCATGGGAAGCGGATTCGCAAAGCGTCTCCCAGGCACTCAGGTGCTTCTGCATCCTGGAGTTCCGTATCTCGCCCTCCTTCCCCTGCAGAAAGCGGTGAAGTTGAGACTGACTATGAGTCGGAAGGGTCTCTTAATTTTGATAAACCTGGGTTTCAGGAGTCAGTAGACAGCCTAATTGAAGCTGTCAATCAGTCTTTGGGGATAGAAGACAAGCTCGTCTCTTCCTCTGATCATAAGGTCTCATTTAAGCGGTCTAAACGGGCCCATAGGGTTTTTTCCTCTCATCCTGAGTTCGAGGACCTGATTCGACGCAATAGGGAGCACCCGGACAAACGCTTTTCAGGGCAAAGAGCTCTGAAGGCTAGGTATCCCTTTGCTTCGGAACTTTGTAGTGATTGGGCAGAAAATCCTTCTGTAGATCCTCCAGTGTCCCGTTTAGCCTCTAACACGTTGCTATCTCTCCCTAATGGCTCATCGATTAAGGATCCTACGGATCGCCTTATAGAGAGCTTGGCTCGTTCCGTCTTCGAGGCCTCAAGCTCAGCAATTTTTCCTTCCTTTGCAGCAACTTGGGTTGCCAGGGCTATGATATCTTGGTCTGACTCGTTATCTAAGGCTCTCCAGGAAGGTAATGTGTCAGCAGAATTGGCTGAAATGTCATCTCAGGTAGCTATGGCCGGTAGCTATCTGATTAACGCATCTCTGGATGCGGCAGATTGTGCTTCCTCGGCTGCATCTAATGCTATTGCCATCAGAAGGGCCCTTTGGTTAAGGTCCTGGCGGGCTGATTCTACCTCTAAGAAATCTCTTACATCCCTGCCGTATCAGGGTGGTCGTTTGTTCGGAGAGAAGCTGGATCAGCTCATTTCTGACTCCACAGGAGGGAAAAGTAAGTTTCTTCCTCAGCAGAGGGCTAGACAGCCTTTTCGGCGCCAATTTCAGGCTCGTTTTAGAACCTTTCGCTATGTCAGATGGGCCCCAGCATCAGGTTCTCCTGCGCAGGGTCGGCCCAATCAGGACCGAGACGGTCGGACCCCTTATACGGCCAGCCAGGAGGGAAGAATGCGTCCCCAGTCTTCTAGATCTAGAGGATCTAGGACGCAAAGATTTTCGGCCAAGTGACTGGAGGCCTCTTCCGGGCGTCTCCAAAAAGGTAGGCGGACGTCTACTTTTATTTCGCCAGGTCTGGCTTCAGGTAATCCACGACCAGTGGGTGGCAGAGCTCGTATCTTCAGGTTACAAGATAGAGCTGGTCTGTCTCCCTCCTCCCCGGTTCTTCCCATCCCGTCTTCCCAAGTGCAAATCTCTTCGTCAAAGCTTGTTCAATTCCATAGAGTCTCTCCGTATCAGCGGTGTCATTTCTCCTGTTCCAAAGGAAGAAAGATTTCAGGGCTTTTATTCCAATCTTTTTGTAGTGCCCAAAAAGGATGGAGCAGTGAGGCCTATCCTAGATCTCAAACTCTTAAACAAGTTTGTCCGCGTTCGACACTTTTGGATGGAGTCTCTGCGGTCGGTCATCGCCTCTCTGGAAAAGGGAGAATTTTTGGCCTCAGTAGACATTCAGGATGCTTATCTTCATATTCCCATCTTTCCGCTCCATCAAAGATTTCTCCGGTTTGCCGTAAACAATCTACACTTCCAGTTCACGGCATTACCTTTCGGACTGGCTTCCGCTCCCAGGGTGTTCACAAAAGTCATGTCCACTGTGGTGTCCATTCTGCACTCCCGAGGTATTGTCGTCTTGCCATACCTAGACGATCTGCTGATCAAGGGACCAACATTTCAGTCCTGCAAGGAAAATGTCGGCATCACTCTGGACACCCTTTCCCGTCTAGGTTGGTTGGTAAATTTAAGGAAGTCATCCCTACAGCCGTCTCGAAAAATCTCTTTTTTAGGCATGATCTTCGACACCTCTCAAGCCCTAACTATCCTTCCCCAGGACAAGGTCCTAGCCCTTCGGCGGGAAGTGAGGAATCTTCTACAACCTTACCCTCATACGATTCGATCCGGGATGAGGGTGTTAGGAAAGATGGTTGCAACCATAGAGGCGGTTCCGTTTGCACAGTTTCATCTTCGACCCCTCCAACGTGCAATCCTATCAGCATGGAACAGAAATCCTCTCTCTCTCAACCGCAAATTTCGGTTGTCTTTCCAGACCAAACAGGCTCTCGCTTGGTGGCTAAACAGCTCATCTCTACTCAGGGGGAAGCCCTTTCCCCCAACCAATTGGCTAGTGGTCACAACAGATGCCAGTCTCCTGGGTTGGGGAGCAGTGTTCTTCCATCACACAGCTCAGGGACGCTGGTCTCCTCGGGAATCAGACCTCCCCATCAACATCTTAGAGATTCGAGCTGTCCGGCTAGCCTTGTTACGTTTTCACCATCTTCTGGCGGGTCGCCCTGTCCGGATTCAATCGGACAACGCCACAGCGGTAGCTTACATAAATCACCAGGGGGGCACCCGCAGCAAGGCAGCCATGCAGGAGGTAAAACTGATTCTACTCTGGGCGGAGAGAAATCACTCTGTGATCTCAGCGGTCCACATTCCGGGCGAAGAAAACTGGGCGGCAGATTTCCTAAGCCGTCAGGGTCTAGCCTCCGGGGAATGGTCTCTCCATCCCGAGGTTTTTTTGCAGATATGCCATCTTTGGGGAACTCCAGACGTGGATCTAATGGCGTCCAAGGTGAATGCCAAGGTGCCCAGTTTTGTCTCTCGGTACCGAGATCCCCAGGCTATCGCCGTGGATGCACTGGTACTGTCTTGGAACCAATTTCATCTCTCTTATCTGTTCCCTCCTCTGGCACTGCTCCCGAGGGTAATCAAGAAGATCAAATCAGAGAGAGTGCCGGCCATCCTGATCGCTCCGGATTGGCCACGACGGACCTGGTATGCAGACCTGGTACAACTTCTCGCCGGGGTTCCTTGGCGGCTCCCCGATCGGCCGGATCTTCTATCTCAAGGGCCGATCTACCACCAGAACTCAGAGGTCCTACGTTTGACGGCCTGGCCGTTGAATCTTGGGTTTTAACTCAGGCTGGCTTTTCTCAAGAAGTGGCTGATACCATGATCAGTGCACGTAAGTCCGTTTCGGCCAGGATTTATTATCACACTTGGAAGGTGTTTCTTTCCTGGTGTAGAGAACGCGGGCTGCCTCCTCTGCGTTTCTCCGTTCCAAACATTCTAGCCTTCCTTCAAGCAGGCCTGGTTTCTGGGCTTGCTCCTAGTACCCTTAAAAGGCAGGTTTCGGCTTTATCAGTACTTTTTCAGCGCAGGATTGCTCCTAATCGTCAAGTCAGGACTTTTTTCCAGGGAGTCGCTCATAAGGTCCCTCCTTATAAGACTCCTTTGGAAGCTTGGGACCTTAATCTGGTCTTAAGGGCTTTACAGGACGCTCCTTTTGAGCCTCTTCAAGAGGTTTCTTTGATGTTTCTCTCTTGGAAAGTCGTATTTTTAGTGGCCATAACATCCATAAGACGGGTATCGGAGCTGGCAGCTCTTTCTTGTCGTCCTCCTTTTTTGCGTTTTCATCAGGACAAGGTGGTGCTCAGACCAGCACCGTCCTTTTTGCCGAAGGTTGTTTCATCATTTCACATCAATGAAGATATTGTTCTGCCCTCTTTTTGTCCGGCACCTATGCACCGTGTAGAAAAAGCTCTCCATACGTTGGATCTGGTGAGGGCTCTGAGGAGGTACGTTTCCCGTACGGCCCCCTTTCGCCAGACAGATGCCCTGTTTGTCCTTCCGCAGGGTCGCAGGAAGGGATGCGCGGCTTCAAAATCTACCCTGGCCAGATGGATAAGGGCGACCATTCAGGAGGCTTATCGCTCCATGGGCATGACGGTTCCGGCCGGAATCAAGGCTCATTCGACTAGAGCAGTGGGGGCTTCCTGGGCCGTTCGGCACCAGGCCTCAGCAGAGCAGGTTTGCAAGGCTGCGACCTGGTCTAGTCTGCATACATTTGTCAAACATTATAATGTCCACTCCCAGACCTCTGCAGATGCAAGTCTGGGTAGAAGAATTCTTCAAGCGGCAGTGGCGCATTTATAGACAAACATTATCTGGATGTCTTTTTCTGGTGAGTTATTTTTCCCACCCAGGGACTGCTTTAGGACATCCCACAGTCCTGTGTCCCCCAATGAGGCGAAGGAGAAATAGGGATTTTTGGTTACTCACCGTAAAATCCTTTTCTCCAAGACGCTCATTGGGGGACACAGCTCCCTCCCTGGTAGCCTTATGGCTGCTTTTGTTATATCTGATTTTATTAGTCAGTAAGATCTTTTCTAGACATAAGTTTCTGTATTTATGCTGTTATATTGTTTATTGTTTTGTTCTCCTACTGCTTTTTGCACCAAACTGGAGTCTCTGGTAGCCAGTGTCAGGGTGTATACGATGGAGGAGGTGCTAACTTTTTTTTTTTAAGTTTACTTAGTGTCAGCCTCCTGGCGGCAGAAGCATACACCCACAGTCCTGTGTCCCCCAATGAGCGTCTTGGAGAAAAGGATTTTACGGTGAGTAACCAAAAATCCCTATTTTTTTTTTTTTGGTGTACGTGAGCTCCCTTTCCAACTCCCCCGTCTCTGGGGTTGCAGCGAACATTACTCAGGTTGTGGCCATATACCTGGACTCGCTAGAGTACCATAAGAGCCTTACAATGTCAGGAATTAGTCCTTATCTCACTGGGACCTTCAAAAGGACCAAACGTCTTTACACTGAGTTTCTGACATTGGTCAGAGACATAGCAGTCGCCCTACAAATGATTTACAGGGCTAAAGCCGTTAAAGCACGGTACCACTTTGTCCACACACTATAAAAAGAGAGTGGAAGGTGTCTCCAACAATTGATCCTATATTGCGGTTCGTTTACTAAGCTCTACTGTCTTTGACCGACGGCTTGTCTATTAAAATCCCCACTGACCGCCCAATTGGCAATCTTCCGCAGTTAGTCTATTGAGGCTTCTGGGGCAACTCTCTTCCCTTCCCTCGCCATCTCCTAGGCGGCCAGAGCCATGATGGTCTGCGCTAAGGCCCTAGCCAAGAACGGTCAAGACAATCGTTTGCCTTGCTAGGTGGTCAGTCTGGATTACCAAATAGCCTAGGCCTGGGATTATGGGTACATGCATCCCTGGATACAGCAGACGACGATGCTCTTATATCCCAAACGCCATTACCATCAAGGGAGCCTTATGGCTTTGGGAGTAGCGAGCAGATTCCGCTTCCAGAAAATCTCTAACTCCCTTCCATTCCAGAGTGGGAGTTTATTATGCTACTGGAGGAAAGAGCATCTTCAGTCGGCCCTGTCTAAATCATCAACAGGTTCACCACAAGCTGTCTTACACTAACGCAGGCTGGTCATCTGCTTGGACAAGGATTCACATCCTTCATTCAAGCTCTCTCATTCCTGGAAATGCAGACCTTCATGGTCCAAACCCAAGGGTACCCCTTCCCACAAGTTTCTCTGCTCAAAGACTCATTGCAGTATCTGAAAGACACGGACAAGGTAGGCATCCGTCTACTCCTGGTTTTATCAGGTCTGGCTGGCGGTCATTCTCGACCATGGGTCGGAAATCTAGTGGTTCCTGATGGGAACATGGAATTCCTGTCCCCCTCGCCAACACGTTTACTCCGGTCCTGTCTTTCAAGGACAGAAGGAGCAAGCGGCTCCACCTTATCAGCCCATTTATGTACCCGCATCTACGGAACCATTGTCCTGGTCCCACACACAGACAGGTTCAAACAGTTTTACGCAAACCCATTTGTGGTTCCAAAGAAGGACGGAACCATGCGTCCCATCCTAGACTTAAAACTGATGAACAAGTTTGTCAGGGTGCGTCATTTCAAAATGGAATTTTACCATTCTGTTATCACCTCACATTCCAATCCTTCTCAGGCCGACAAGGATGTCTCCGCTTCGCCATCGGAGATAACCACTTTCAGTTCATTTGACTTTACCCTTTGACCTCGCCACGGCTCCCAGGCTGTTCTCCAAAGTCATGGCAGTCTTTATTTCTATACTGCACTCTCGGGGAGTGGTGATTCTGCCCAACCTAGACTATTATCAAGGGATCATCCCTTCAAGCCTGCGCAGAGAGTGTCAGCATCACTGTGGACACTCTCATTCATCTAGGTTTGTTAGTGAACCTGAGCAAGTCCTTTCCAGCCCTATCCCAGAGGATCCTCGTTTTTAGGCCCGGACGCTTCCCAAGGGTTGATAATTCCCCCCTTCAAGAAAGATTTCCACACTTATCCAGGAAGCTCGGAAGCTTCCCCTCAGCCGTTCTCTTTCCCTGCAGTTTGGAACGCAGGTCCAGGGAAAAATGGTGCTGACAATCCAATCAGTACCGTTCGCTCATCTACATCTCCTTCCTCTGCAGCAGGCATTGCTACCAGCGTGGGACAGATATGCATCCTCTGGACAGCCTTTTTTCGCCAGTCTTTCCGGATCAGGCGGTCTCTGAGGCAGTGGAAATTGTTGTCCTCATTGATTCGGGTAAAGTACTTCTTCCTGATCGCTTGCGGGTGTTGACCACCGATGCCAGTCTCCTAGGTTGGAGAGTGATCTCCCATCACCACACGGTACAGGACGCTTTCCCCTTTGGTAATCCGATTTCCCGATCAATTTTCTTGAGATCCGGGCAATCAGACTAGTCCTTCAGCATTTTCGCCGGCATCTCGACAGTCGTCCCCTCCGGATCCAACAAGTCAACTCCACGGCTGTCGCATACATCTGTCGTCAGGAGGGCTAAGGAAGCACAGGAGCTATGTTTGATGTAGTTCACATTCTGCAAGGGGCCGATACAAACCATTTACTGGTTTTCGCAGTTCATGTTCTAGGGGTAAGGAATTGGGCGCACTTTTCCTCAGCCGCCAGGGCCTGATCTCAAAACACTGGTCCCTTTCCCCGGTAGCCTTTCAGCGCGTTTGGCAATGCTGGGTAACGCTGCATATAGACCTCATGGCCTCTACGCTAAACGCCAAAGCCTTGGCTTTTTTAGCTCCGTTCCGTGACCCAATTGCCCTCGGGTCCGATGACCTGGTGCTTCCATGGCATCCGTTTCGCTTCCATTAATTCTTCTCCGCCGTTTCTGCTAATCCCAAGGGTCATCTGGGAAGATCAAGGCGGAGGGAGTCCCAGTGATTCTCGTCGCCCCAGTCTGGCTACGCAGAGCACGGTACACGGATCTAGTGCAACTAGTCCCCTCCCCCAGCGGTTACTTGACCATCTAGACCTTCTCTTTCAAGGGCCAATCTTTCACCAGGATTCCAGGGTTTGGAGTTCAACGGCTTGGCCATTGAATCCTGGTTTTTTAGCCCAGGCAGGTTTTCTCGCAATAAGTGGCTTCCACTATGATTTATGCGTGAAAACCTACATCCATGCGCATTTACCCTCGCATCTGGAAGGCCTTTTTTCTCTTGGTGCAAGATCCGTGGATGTTCAACTCTTGTTTTTCTATTTCTTCCATCTTGCAGTTTCTCCAGGCTGAATTTGACTCAGGTCTGACACTAGCATCTCTTGAAGGCAAAATTTCAGCTCTATCCTTCCCGTTCCACCGAAGAATAGTTTCCAAATCACTGGTTAAGACCTTCATACAGGGGGTGTTGCATCTTGTTCCTCTCTATAAGATGCCACTGGATACTTGGAATCTTCATCTGGCCCTAGGTGCCTTCCAGGAGGCTTCCTTAGAACCTCCTGCAGGATATGTCGCTTCCCCTTCTTTCTTGGAAAAGTTGCTTTTGTTGTGGCAATGATATCCATCAGGCGGGTTTCTAAGTTAGCAGCTTTGTCTGGCAAAGCTCCTTTTCCGGTTTTCCGCCAGGACAAGGCGGTGTTGACGATTGTTTCCTTCCTTTTCTTTGTCTAAGACCGTTTCTTCCTTTCATTCTGCCTAGCTCCGGGTCATCGTACAGACAAGGTTCTCCACTCCTTGACTTGTGAGGGCACTCAGGAAATACTTTCCCAGGATAGCGTCTTTTCACTAATCTGATTCCATCTTTCTGCATGTTTCCAACAAAGGGAAACAGAAAGGGGCTTACCTGTTTCTAAGGCTGCTATAGCAGAGGGATCACTTCAGTGATTCATGACGCTTACTGTGCCAGAGTTCAGCCTATCCCTGCGAGGATCAAGGCACACTCCACTCGGTTAGTGGATGTTTCCTTGGCCATTCAGCACCAGGCATTGGCACAGCAAGGGTGCACGGCAGCGGCTGGTCCAGCCTGCACGTGGTTGTTAAGCCTCACAACATTCTTTCGCAAGCTACTGCAGATGTGGCCTTTGGCAGACGGATTCTACAATCGGCAGTATCATATCTCTAGGGCAGATTTGACCTGGTGGTACACTAGGTTTCAGCTGTCGCATTGTTTCTCACCCATGGACTGCTTTGGGATGTCCCATGGTCTGGTTCCCCCCAATGAGGCGAAGGAGAAATGGGGATTTTTGTGTACTCACTGTAAAATCCTTTTCTCCAAGACGCCCATTGGGTCACACAGCACCCACCCTATTAGCCTGTTGGCTTGTGGTTTGCTCTTTGGTTTTTGACATGTTGTCTTATTATTTACCATTTATGAGCTCCTACTGCTTTGACCCTAACTAGTTCAGGGTAGAGCCAGCAGAGGGTGTATACTGCGGAGGAGGATCTAATCTC
Source organism: Ranitomeya imitator (assembly GCF_032444005.1). Classification (NCBI taxonomy): domain Eukaryota; kingdom Metazoa; phylum Chordata; class Amphibia; order Anura; family Dendrobatidae; genus Ranitomeya; species Ranitomeya imitator. The sequence goes on along the minus strand of NC_091286.1, from coordinate 404,386,347 downwards.
TATGTTTTTTTGCTTAGTGTCCTCCTAGTGGCAGCAGCATAACACCCATGGTCTGTGTCCCCCAATGAGCGTCTAGGAGAAAAGGATTTTATGGTGAGTACCAAAAAATCCCTATTTCCTATAGAATCTGGAACAGCTGATGTTCAATGCTTACATATCTCTTCCATGGGCAGCAATGGGCCTTCCAGTGCTGGGGTAAGGGTACCGTCACACAGTGGCATTTTGATCGCCACGACGGCACGATCCGTGATGCTCCAGCATCGTAACAATATCGCTCCAGCGTCGTAGACTGCTGTCACACTTTGCAATGTACGACGCTGGAGCGATAATTTCATGACATATGTGCGATGTAGAAGCCGTTGGTTACTATGCGCACATCGTATACAATACCGTGCACACCTTTGTTACACCATGCGATTATGCCGCCACAGCGAGACACTAGACTACGAAAGAAAGTTTCAAACGATCTGCTACGACGTACGATTCTCAGCGGGGTCTCTGATCGCAGGAGCGTGTCAGACACTGCGAGATCGTAACTATATTGCTGGAACTTCACGAATCGTGCCGTCGTAGCGATCAAAATGCCACTGTGTGACGGTACCTTAAGAAATAGCTATAGTACCGCACAGTGTGACACATCATAACACGCTATCACTTGCTAGTACATTTTGCTATAAGGTAGACAGCCCCTTTTAATTCCTGCAATGACTGACCATATGTATTTTAAATAACCTGGATACATATACAGTACAGACCAAAATTTTCGACACACCTTCTCATTTAAAGATTTTTCTGTATTTTCATGACTATGAAAATTGTAAAACAAAAACAATGTAGAAATTAGAAGTGCGCACAATCAGCCTGTTACACCAATTTCACCTCCCTGTAGCTGTAAAGCGTGCTTCAGCCACTCCGGACTATGGGTGCTCATTCAGAGGAAAAAAAACTGTCTCAAATGGTAAAAGGCATGAAGGAAAAGAAGAGCACTCCCCGTCCGTACAAAAGGTCCGTTCTTTATTGATTTATGGCTTCACAGTAAAATAGCAGGACATGGCAGGGAGAAACAATGGAGAAGGACGACGGCCGTTTCACGCTACTTCGCTTATACGGACCCGTAGAAGCACAGTAGCGTGAAACGGCAGTCGTCCTTCTCCATTGTTTCTCCCTGCCATGTCCTGCTATTTTACTGTGAAGCCATAAATCAATAAAGAACGGACCTTTTGTACGGACAGTGAGTGCTCTTCTTTTCCTTCATGCCTTTTACCATATGAAAATTGTAAATTCACACTGAAGGCATCAAAACTATGAATTAACACATGTGGAATTATATACTTAACAAAAAAGTGTGAAACTGAAATTATGTCTTATATTCTAGGTTCTTCAAAGTAGCCACCTTTTGATTTGATGACTGCTTAGCACACTCTTGGCATTCTCTTGATGAGCTTCAAGAGGTAGTCACCGGAAATGGTTTTCACTTCACTGGTGTGCCCTGTCAGGTTTAATAAGTGGGATTTCTTGCCTTATAAATGGGGTTGGGACCATCAGTTGTGTTATGCAGAAGTCTGGTGGATACACAGCTGATAGTCCTACTGAATAGACTGTTAGCTGCTTTTTTACTTGCCATTGTGAAGGGTTAAACTAAGATCAAAATTAAAGCAGGCTTTATTTTGTGCTTTTCAACTCTATCTTGCTATTTTGAGATACATTTTTGTTACTAGGTAAAGTTCACAGCTGTTATGAGACCTTGATTGTTTCAACCTGGACAGGACATGAGACTGAGGGTGTATTGTTCTACGAGACTTTGACGTACAGACTGTTCCTGCATTCTTATAGGTTAAGAACTGTGAGCGTGTTCTTATAATGATTGGTTGAAGTATAACTTCTATGATTATGAAAAGTGATACACAATAAACAGGGGTCAGAGATCTGCTCGATCCCCCCCAAACAGACACACGTCTCCGTCTGGTCATTTTCAGTTGCCGGCAAAGCTCTGTAGATCAATTTGAAAATCAATGAGTCAACCGTGAAGGATCACTTTAGATCCTCCCTCAACACCATAATACAAATTCTAAGTAAAGAAAAACGAGTGGCCATCATTACTTTAAAAAATGAAGATCAGTCAGTCCGAAAAATTGGGAAAACTTTGAAAGTGTCCCCAAGTGCAGTGGCAAAAACCATCAAGCGCTATAAAGAAGCTGGCTCACATGAGGACCGCCCCAGGAAAGGAAGACCAAGAGTCACCTCGGCTTCTGAGGATAAGTTTATCCGAGTCACCAGCCTCAGAAATCACAGGTTAACAGCAGTTCAGATTAGAGACAAGGTCAATGCCACAGAGAATTCAAGCAGCAGACACATCTCTACAACAACTGTTAAGAAGAGACTTTGTGCAGCAGGCCTTCATGGTAAAATAGCTGCTAGGAAACCACTGCTAAGGACAGGCAACAAGCAGAAGAGACTTGTTTGGGCTAAAGAACACAAGGAATGGACATTAGACCAGTGGAAATCTGTGCTTTGGTCTGATGAGTCCAAATTTGAGATCTTTGGTTCCAACCACCGTGTCTTTGTGCGACGCAGAAAAGGTGAACGGATGGACTCTACATGCCTGGTTCCCCCATGAAGCATGGAGAAGGAGGTGTGATGGTGTGGGGGTGCTTTGCTGGTGACACTGTTGGGGATTTATTCAAAGTTGAAGGCATACTGAACTAGCATGGCTACCACAGCATCTTGCATCGGCATGCTATTCCATCCGGTTTGCGTTTAGTTGGACCATCATTTATTTTTCAACAGGACAATGACCCCAAACACACCTCCAGGTTGTGTAAGGGCTATTTGACCAAGAAGGAGAGTGATGGGGTGCTACGCCAGATGACCTGGCCTCCACAGTCACCAGACTTGAATCCAATTGAGATGATTTGGGGTGAGCTGGACCGCAGAGTGAAGGCAAAAGGGCCAACAAGTGCTAAGCATCTCTGGGAACTCCTTCAAGATTGTTGGAAGACCATTTCCGGTGACTACCTCTTGAAGCTCATCAAGAGAATGCCAAGAGTGTGAAAAGCCGTCATCAAAGCAAAAGGTAGCTACTTTGAAGAACCTAGAATATAAGACCTATTTTCAGTTTTTTCACACTTTTTGTTAAGTATATAATTCCACACGTGTTAATTCATAGTTTTGATGCCTTCAGTGTTAAGGAAAAAATCATATTTTACTAACAAGAAAAATATCATGTTTAAAAAAAAGGACCTTGAAAAACTGATAAATCGATACTATGTAAGGCCGAGTGCATTATCCTCCATGTCTGATGATTCTTACACCAGGTCTATATTATGGCACCGTGTAATTGCTTTCTGGACATTGTTTAGTCGATACTTGGCTCTAGTGTTCTAATTAATTGTTTTTGTGCAGGGCTGTTCCTAAGCACTCTGGGCTACCCATCACATACTTTCTGTATACTAAACCGATTCATTTGTATCGCGACCATCAGAACTGCCTTCTTCACTAACATTTTTTCCATCCTTTTGTTTTAGCACAACAAGAGACAAGTGGAGTCATTATTGAATGAACTGACCGATAGTAAGAACAAGCTAGCATATGAGAAAGGGAAGCTGCAGGTGAGATCTATTGGAGCTGTTGTGTTGTGAGAAAGAAATCAGTGGTATCCATTACATTTCCTGGAAACTTGTAGTTACAGGACATAAATCTAGTTTTACGTCAGGTCCACCACGGTCATCAGCATCTATGTAGAGGTCATCTAGAACACTATGGACCGGCTTCAATAAGACTGATGTTGTATATGGCAATCTGGCACGACATTTATTCTCAATGAATTAGGAACATCTCTTAACTGGTGTGTGGCTCCTCCAGATATTTTCTGCAAAATTTGTAAGGAAAGATGAGATATTCAGGTGATAAGATAGGGTCCTACCCTATACGATTCAAGTGTAGACAGAATTTGGCACTTTATTAAGATGCTAAAGAAATTGTTTGTGTCATCTGAAATACCGTGTACAAGCGAGATGTTTCAGTCTTACCGACATTTATCAGACATACAGATAGTGAAGCAAAGATACTTAATGGCATAAGGCGTCGATATTGAGTTGGATTCTTTCTACACTCAAAATGTTCTCCAATGGAGAACATTACCGACAAAGTTTACGTTACTAAAATAGCACAAATGTTAATGAATTAGATGGGCGGGATAGGCTAAACCCTGTTCCGCCTGTGCATCAGCTATTTTGGTGGAGCTGGCTGGGGCTAGCGCGAAAACACCAAATATCACAATTTTTGACCTACTTCTGATTTGCTCAAAAATGTTGCAGCGAATGAAGGTGTAAACACTGTCATGAATAGGGCCTTTTTCCTCCATTGTTCGGTTAGTTATCCTCCATTGTTTTGGTCATACAGATGATCCTTGTCTTATTTGGATTCTTGCTGATTTCTTTCTTCTCTTCTCTTTGTAGAGCACAGTTCAGCAGTTGCAGTCTGATCTGGAGTCTTTTGGTGAAGCTCATTCCGAGAATTCGAAACTCTGTAAACTGAATTCTGCCTTACAGGCTAGGTTCACACAGGTAAACCTTTACACAGTGACAGTTTTATAATGAGGCCTTATGCACATGCCAGTGCAGTGTGTAGGACTCATCACATCTGAGGCCAGTAACTGGCTGAGTGGACATTTCCAGCCATGTTGTTTACAGCACATGCCTAGGAGACCGACCACTGCTGCTGAGATGAAGCTGGCCAGGCTTACAAGGTAACAACAAGCTCCAGTGAGTCTTGCCAGCTGCACAAGAGTTCTTATAGCCAATAGAAAAGAGCTTGTAAGCATTAGGCATAATTCTGCTGTCGAGCAGCGGTGGTCAGTCTCCAAGGCAACAAGCTGTAAACAAAGAAAAGTGTTCGTATTTTAAGAATATCTGAAAATTTTAATATGTATTACATTGCAAAATTGCTTAAAGTCACAAGTGCTATCTGATAATTCCCATCTATGAAGATGGAAATAACCTTTTGAGACCATCTTACACATTGGATGAAAATGGGCCAAACCCAACTGCTTCAGCTGGACCTGCCAAAAGTCTGATGTATATGGCGGGGCCTCTCGACTTTCCGCCAATAGATGATAAGGGGGAGATAAAAATCGAGCAGTTGAAATTTTAAGCCAGTACATTTTGTTTTCAGGGGAGCCAGACACCTCTGTCAGTGCATTTCTCCCCACTGTCCATTGAAAATATATGTACACTCTGCCAAGGTGAGCATTAATGCGTATGGGAGAGCCGAGACAGATTGATGTCGGCTGACAGCAATATCATGTTTATGGCCAGCTTTAGGTTGCTAAGAGTTTTTTTCCCCCTTTTCTTAATGTAGGTAAATTCAGAACTTGACTCAAGCAAAATCCGTCTGCAGAGACTGCAAGCAAAATTACAGAAGGTCAGTTAGGATTGCAGTTTGGGAAATTGTTCCTTTTTTTATTGAAAGCAATTGATTAGATGCAGTAGGTGGGTCCTATCTTCAGTGGGCAGGGGCATCTAGGAGGTGAAACTACAGCAATCATGCTTCATAAGAAATTCAATATACTGTAGATCACTGGAGATTGTTCAACTTCCCTAAGGGCTTAAAAATGTGTAAAAAAAAAAAAAAAGCTTTAAAAACTAATGTAAAATCACTCCCCCTGTTCTGAGTCCTCTACCTCCACCCAATGAAAAAAAAGTTAAAGGTAAGCATATTTTGTGTCACTAGGTCTGTAAAGGTTTTATATTTCATATGGAAAATTATTTATCCAACACAGTGAATGCTGTAAAAACATAAAAATGCCAAATCTGCAGCTGTCGGGGTCGTCACGACAATATCCTTCCTTCACCAGTCATTCCAAATTAGATTATGAGCATTGGTACCGGATAAGAATGAGTCAGACAAAGTGCTGGTTCAATTTCAGTGCATGCTTGTGCTTCCACACGTAGTGGCAACGTCACAGCAACAACTGACTTTATTTCCTGATACACAGCATTATATACTCTATGAGGGGAAGGCGTGCAATAGGCGGGATTAGGCGGGGTTAAGCAATATGTGTCTAGTATTCAGTCTTTCTGGTTGGTTCTGACGTCATCTGGTGGATCCTCCTGTCTCCACGTCACTCAGGTTTCCATTTCAGCAGAAATGATACTTTAGCTTCAGAAACGAAACTAGTTTCTCAGCAGAAACAAAACTAGGGCAAAGGTGAATACTGGCAGCCATCATAAATACAGTTACATTTGCATCAACAAGCAAAGGGGAAAACTTATTGTTTCACAGCATAAGAATATAAAAGTACAAAAAGTGTATGAAAATATATCTTTTCACCTTGACAATCCCCCCTAAACACTAAGTTTTTCCCTAAAAAGAAAGATCCTTCGAGACTGTCCATGTGTTGGGGAAAGGGGAGGTGGATTTCTTCATCCAGACACCTCCGAAGCTCTCCCCTTGCGAGAGGCCTCCAGGCAGCTGAACCCTTCACTAGCTTCACATGGAGTTCTCCCGCTGTCCCTAGACTAAATCTCTTAGCGTCATCTGAGAATAGAGGGTATTTTCTAATTTCTTGAGGGGGACTGTTGTGAATTCTGTTGTCAAGCTCCCTCCTGTGGTCATGAATGGTACTTCGGCTGGTTCTGTCCATGGGCTTCCTCTGGTGGTTGTGAGTGGGGCTGAGGCTTCTGAGTTTCCTTCCACAGGTGACGAGGTTAATTCGTTAGCTGGCTGCTCTATTTAACTCCACTTAGATCATTGCTCCATGCCACCTGTCAATGTTCCAGTATTGGTCTAGTTCGCTCCTGGATCGTTCTTGTGACCTGTCTTCCCAGCAGAAGCTAAGTTCCTGCTTGTTTTTCTCTGGTTTGCTATTTTTCTGTCCAGCTTGCTATTTTGATTTTTGTCTTGCTTGCTGGAAGCTCTGGGACGCAGAGGGAGCGCCTCCGCACCGTGAGTCGGTGCGGAGGGTCTTTTTGCGCCCTCTGTGTGGTCTTTTTGTAGTTTTTGTGCTGACCGCAAAGTTACCTTTCCTATCTTCTGTCTGTTCAGTAAGTCGGGCCTCACTTTGCTAAATCTATTTCATCTCTGTGTTTGTAGTTTCGTCTTAACTCACAGTCATTATATGTGGGGGGCTGCCTTTTCCTTTGGGGAATTTCTCTGAGGCAAGGTAGGCTTTATTTTTCTATCTTTAGGGCTAGCTAGTTCCTTAGGCTGTGACGAGTTGCATAGGGAGCGTTAGGAGCAATCCACGGCTATTTCTAGTGTGTGTGATAGGATTAGGGATTGCGGTCAGCAGAGTTCCCACGTCTCAGAGCTTGTTCTGTGTTATTAGTAACTATCAGGTCATTCCGTGTGCTCTTAACCACCAGGTCCATTATTGGCCTAACCACCAGGTCATAACAGTACAGGTGGCCCAAAGTATTAATGCATCTCAATAGAGGGATAAGAGAAGTTATTATTATTATTATTATTATTTATTTATATAGCACCATTGATTCCATGGTGCTGTACATGAGAAGGGGTTACATACAAGTTACAAATATCACATACAGTAAACAAACTAACAATGACGGACTGATACAGAGGGGCGAGGACCCTGCCCTTGCGGGCTTACATTCTACAGGATTATGGGGAAGGAGACAGTAGGTTGAGGGTTGCACAGTAGGTTGAGGGTTGCAGGTAGGTTGAGACCATTTTTTTTTCTTTGCAGTGTGTTTTGTCTCTCTTTTCCCCTTTACCTCTGGGTGGTTCAGGATACAGGTGTAGATATGGACATTCAAGGTCTGTCCTCTTGTATGAATAATCTCACTGCAAGGGTACAAAACATTCAAGATTTTGTGGTTCAGAATCCGATGTTAGAGCCTAGGATTCCTATTCCTGATTTGTTTTTTGGGGATAGATCTAAGTTTCTGAATTTCAAAAATAATTGTAAATTGTTTCTTGCTTTGCAACCTCGCTCCTCAGGTGACCCTGTTCAACAAGTGAAAATCATTATTTCTTTGTTACGTGGCGACCCTCAAGACTGGGCATTTTCCCTTGCGCCAGGAGATCCGGCATTGCGTGATGTTGATGCGTTTTTTTCTGGCGCTTGGATTGCTTCATGATGAACCAAATTCAGTGGATCAGGCAGAGAAAATCTTGCTGGCTGTGTGTCAGGGTCAGGATGAGGTAGAGATATATTGTCAGAAGTTTAGGAAGTGGTCTGTACTCACTCAGTGGAATGAATGTGCTCTGGCAGCAATTTTCAGAAAGGGTCTCTCTGAAGCCCTTAAGGATGTCATGGTGGGATTTCCCATGCCTGCTGGTCTGAATGAGTCTATGTCTTTGGCCATTCAGATCGATCGACGCTTGCATGAGCGTAAAGCTGTGTACCATTTGGCGGTATTATCTGAGCATAGACCTGAGCCTATGCAATGTGATAGGACTTTGACCAGAGCTGAACGGCAAGAACACAGACGTCGGAATGGGCTGTGTTTTTACTGTGGTGATTCCACTCATGCTATCTCCGATTGTCCTAAGCGTACTAAGCGTTTCGCTAGGTCTGCCACCATTGGTACGGTACAGTCGAAATTTCTTTTGTCCGTTACTCTGATTTGCTCTTTGTCATCCTATTCTGTTATGGCATTTGTGGATTCAGGCGCTGCCCTGAATTTGATGGACTTGGAGTATGCTAGGCGCTGTGGTTTTTTCTTGGAGCCCTTGCAGTATCCTATTCCATTGAGAGGAATTGATGCTACGCCTTTGGCCAAGAATAAGCCTCAGTACTGGACCCAATTGACCATGTGCATGGCTCCTGCACATCAGGAGGATATTCGCTTTTTGGTGTTGCATAATCTGCACGATGTGGTCGTTTTGGGGTTGCCATGGCTACAAGTCCATAATCCAGTATTGGATTGGAAATCTATGTCTGTGTCCAGCTGGGGTTGTCAGGGGGTACATGGTGATGTTCCATTTTTGTCTATTTCGTCATCCACCCCTTCTGAAGTCCCGGAGTTTTTGTCTGATTACCGAGATGTATTTGATGAGCCCAAATCCAGTGCCCTACCTCCTCATAGGGATTGTGATTGTGCTATCAATTTGATTCCTGGTAGTAAGTTTCCTAAGGGCCGACTATTCAATTTATCTGTGCCAGAACACGCCGCTATGCGGAGTTATATAAAGGAATCCTTGGAGAAGGGTCATATTCGCCCGTCGTCGTCACCATTAGAAGAAGGGTTCTTTTTTGTGGCCAAGAAGGATGGTTCTTTGAGACCTTGTATTGATTACCGCCTTCTTAATAAGATCACGGTCAAATTTCAGTACCCTTTGCCGCTGCTGTCTGATTTGTTTGCTCGGATTAAGGGGGCTAGTTGGTTCATCAAGATAGATCTTCGTGGTGCGTATAATCTTGTGCGTATGAAACAGGGCGATGAATGGAAAACGGTATTTAATACGCCCGAGGGCCATTTTGAGTACCTGGTTATGCCATTCGGGCTTTCCAATGCTCCATCAGTATTTCAGTCCTTTATGCATGACATCTTCCGAGAGTACCTGGATAAATTCCTGATTGTATATTTGGATGATAATTTGGTCTTTTCGGATGATTGGGAGTCTCATGTGAAGCAGGTCAGAATGGTGTTCCAGGTCCTTCGTGCGAATTCTTTGTTTGTGAAGGGGTCAAAGTGTCTCTTTGGAGTTCAGAAGGTTTCATTTTTGGGTTTCATTTTTTCCCCTTCTACTATCGAGATGGACCCTGTTAAAGTCCAGTCCATTTATGATTGGACTCAGCCGACATCTGTGAAGAGTCTGCAAAAGTTCCTGGGCTTTGCTAATTTTTATCGTCGCTTCATCAGTAATTTTTCTAGTGTTGCTAAACCGTTGACTGATTTGACCAAGAAGGGTGCTGATGTGGTCAATTGGTCTTCTGCGGCTGTGGAAGCTTTTCAGGAGTTGAAGCGTCGTTTTTCTTCTGCCCCTGTGTTGTGCCAGCCAGATGTTTCGCTCCCGTTTCAGGTCGAGGTTGATGCTTCTGAGATTGGAGCAGGGGCTGTTTTGTCGCAAAGAAGTTCTGATGGCTCGGTGATGAAACCATGTGCCTTCTTTTCTAGAAAGTTTTCGCCTGCTGAGCGCAATTATGATGTTGGCAATCGAGAGTTGTTGACCATGAAGTGGGCATTTGAGGAGTGGCGTCATTGGCTTGAAGGAGCCAAGCATTGCGTGGTGGTCTTGACGGATCACAAGATTTTGACTTATCTCGAGTCTGCCAAACGGTTGAATCCTAGACAGGCTCGTTGGTCGCTATTTTTCTCCCGTTTTGATTTTGTGGTTTCGTACCTTCCGGGCTCTAAGAATGTGAAGGCTGATGCCCTGTCAAGGAGTTTTGTGCCCGACTCTCCGGGTGTTCCTGAGCCGGCGGGTATTCTCAAAGAGGGGGTAATTTTGTCTGCCATCTCCCCTGATTTGCGGCGGGTGCTGCAAAAATTTCAGGCTGATAGACCTGACCGTTGCCCAGCGGAGAAACTGTTTGTCCCTGATAAATGGACGAGTAGAGTTATCTCTGAGGTTCATTGTTCAGTGTTGACTGGTCATCCTGGAATCTTTGGTACCAGAGATTTGGTGGCTAGATCCTTTTGGTGGCCGTCTTTGTCGCAGGATGTGCGTTCTTTTGTGCAGTCCTGTGGGACTTGTGCTCGGGCTAAGCCCTGCTGTTCTCGTGCCAGTGGGTTGCTTTTGCCCTTGCCGGTCCCGAAGAGGCCCTGGACGCATATTTCTATGGATTTTATTTCGGATCTCCCTGTCTCTCAAAAGATGTCGGTCATTTGGGTGGTTTGTGATCGCTTCTCGAAGATTGTCCATTTGGTACCTTTGTCTAAATTGCCTTCCTCCTCTGATTTGGTGCCATTGTTTTTCCAGCATGTGGTTCGTTTACATGGCATTCCGGAGAACATCGTTTCGGACAGAGGTTCCCAGTTTGTTTCGAGGTTTTGGCGATCCTTTTGTGCTAGGATGGGCATTGATTTGTCTTTTTCCTCGGCTTTCCATCCTCAGACAAATGGCCAAACCGAACGAACTAATCAGACTTTGGAAACATATCTGAGATGCTTTGTATCTGCTGATCAGGATGATTGGTTGTCCTTTTTGCCTTTGGCTGAGTTCGCCCTTAACCCCTTCCCGACCCATGACGCCACGTAGGCGTCATGAAAGTCGGTGCCATTCCGACCCATGACGCCTATGCGGCGTCATGGAAAGATCGCGTCCCTGCAGATCGGGTGAAAGGGTTAACTCCCATTTCACCCGATCTGCAGGGACAGGGGGAGTGGTAGTTTAGCCCAGGGGGGGTGGCTTCACCCCCTCGTGGCTACGATCGCTCTGATTGGCAGTTTCACTTTCAACAGCCAATCAGAGCGATTTGTAATATTTCACCCATTATAACGGGTGAAATATTACAATCCAGCCATGGCCGATGCTGAAATATCATCGGCCATGGCTGGAAATACTAGTGTGCCCCCACCCCACCCCTCCGATCGCCCCCCCACCCCCCCGATCTGGCCGGTACACTGCTCCGGCTCCCCTCCGTCCAGTGCTCCGCTCCCCCCCGTGCTCGTGCCCGCTCCCCCCGTGCTCCAATCACCCCCCCGTGCTCCAATCACCCCCCCTGCACTCCGATCCACCCCCCCCCGTGCTCCGTTCCACCCCCCCGTGCTCCATTCCAGCCCCCCCGTGCTCCGTTCCACGCCCCCCGCGCTCCGTTCCACCCCTCCCGCGCTCCGATCCCCCCCCCCCGTGCTCCGATCCCCCCCCCCCCGTGGTCCCCCCCACCCTATCATACTTACCGATCCAGCCGTGGTCCCGTCCGTCTTCTCCCGGGCGCCGCCATCTTCCAAAATGGCGGGCGCATGCGCAGTGCGCCCGCCGAATCTGCCGGCCGGCAGATTCGTTCCAAAGTGCATTTTGATCACTGAGATATAACCTATCTCAGTGATCAAAATAAAAAAAATAATAAATGACCCCCCCCCCTTTGTCACCCCCATAGGTAGGGACAATAAAAAAATAAAGAAATTTTTTTTTTCCACTGTTAGAATAGGGTTAGGGGTAGGGTTAGGGGTAGGGTTAGGGGTAGGGGTAGGGTTAGGGGTAGGGCTAGGGGTAGGGTTAGGGTTAGGGTTAGGAATGTGCACACGTATTCTGGTCCTCTGCGGATTTTTCCGCTGCGGATTTGATAAATCCGCAGTGCTAAACCGCTGCGGATTTATGGCGGATTTACCGCGTTTTTTTCTGCGCATTTCACTGCGGTTTTACAATTGCGATTTTCTATTGGAGCAGTTGTAAAACCGCTGCGGAATCCGCACAAAGAAGTGACATGCTGCGGAATGTAAACCGCTGCGTTTCCGTGCAGTTTTTCCGCAGCATGTGTACAGCGATTTTTGTTTCCCATAGGTTTACATTGAACTGTACACTCATGGGAAACTGCTGCGGATCCGCAGCGTTTTCCGCAGCGTGTGCACATACCTTTAGAATTAGGCTATGTGCACACGGTGCGGATTTGGCTGCGGATTCGCAGCAGTGTTCCATCAGGTTTGCAGTACCATGTAAACATATGAAAAACCAAATCCGCTGTGCCCATGGTGCGGAAAATACCGCGCGGGAACGCTGCGTTGTATTTTCCGCAGCATGTCAATTCTTTGTGCGGATTCCGCAGCGTTTTACACCTGTTCCTCAATAGGAATCCGCAGGTGAAATCCGCACAAAAAACACTGGAAATCCGCGGAAAATCCGCAGGTAAAACACAGTGCCTTTTACCCGCAGATTTTTCAAAAATGGTGCGGAAATATCTCACACGAATCCGCAACGTGGGCACATAGCCTTAGGGTTAGGGTTGGAATTAGGGTTGTGGTTAGGGTTAGGGGTGTGTTGGGGTTAGTGTTGTGGTTAGGGGTGTGTTGGGGTTAGGGTTGTGATTAGGATTATGGCTACAGTTGGGATTAGGGTTAGGGGTGTGTTGGGGTTAGTGTTGGAGGTAGAATTGAGGGGTTACCACTGTTTAGGCACATCAGGGGTCTCCAAACGCAACATGGCGCCACCATTGATTCCAGCCAATCTCGTATTCAAAAAGTCAAATGGTGCTCCCTCACTTCCGAGCCCTGACGTGTGCCCAAACAGTGGTTTACCCCCACATATGGGGTACCAGCATACTCAGGACAAACTGCGCAACAATTACTGGGGTCCAATTTCTCCTGTTACCCTTGTGAATCTAAAAAAATGCTTGCTAAAACATAATTTTTGAGGAAAGAAAAATGATTTTTTATTTTCACGGCTCTGCGTTGTAAACGTCTGTGAAGCACTTGGGGGTTCAAAGTGCTCACCACATATCTAGATAAGTTCCTTGGGGGGTCTAGTTTCTAAAATGGGGTCACTTGTGGGGGGTTTCTACTGTTTAGGCACACCAGGGGCTCTGCAAACGCAACGTGACACCCGCAGACCATTCCATCAAAGTCTGCATTTCAAAAGTCACTACTTCCCTTCTGAGCCCCGACGTGTGCCCAAACAGTGGTTTACCCCCACATATGGGGTATCAGCGTACTCAGGAGAAACTGGACAACAACTTTTGGGGTCCAATTTCTCCTGTAACCCTTGGGAAAATAAAAAATTCTGGGCTAAATAATTATTTTTGAGGAAAGAAAACGTATTTATTATTTTCACGGCTCTGCATTATAAACTTCTATGAAGCACTTGGGGGTTCAAAGTGCTCACCACACATCTAGATAAGTTCCTTTCAGGGTCTAGTTTCCAAAATGGGGTCACTTGTGGGGGGTTTCTACTGTTTAGCCACATCAGGGGCTCTGCAAACGCAACGTGACGCCCACAGAGCATTCCATCAAAGTCTGCATTTCAAAACGTCACTACTTCACTTCCGAGCCCCGGCATGTGCCCAAACAGTGATTTACCCCCACATATGGGGTATCAGCGTACTCAGGAGAAACTGGACAACAACTTTTGGGGTCAAATTTCTCCTGTTACCCTTGGGAAAATAAAAAATTGCAGGCTAAAAGATCATTTTTGAGAAAATAATTTTTTTTTTATTTTCATGGCTCTGCGTTATAAACTTCTGTGAAGCACTTGGGGGTTCAAAGGCCTCACCACACATCTAGATTAGTTCCTTTGGGGGTCTAGTTTCTAAAATGGTGTCATTTCTGGGGGATCTCCAATGTTTAGGCACACAGGGGCTCTCCAAACGTGACATGGTGTCCGCTAATGATTGGAGCTAATTTTCCATTTAAAAAGCCAAATGGCGTGCCATCCCTTCCGAGCCCTGCCGTGCGCCCAAACAGTGGTTTACCCCCACATATGGGGTATCAGCGTACTCAGGATAAACTGGACAACAATATTTGGGGTCCAATTTCTCCTATTATCCTTGGCAAAATAGGAAATTCCAGGCTAAAAAATCATTTTTGAGGAAAGAAAAATTATTTTTTATTTTCATGGCTCTGCGTTATAAACTTCTGTGAAGCACCTGGGGGTTTAAAGTGCTCAATATGCATCTAGATAAGTTCCTTGGGGGGTCTAGTTTCCAAAATGGGGTCACTTGTGGGGGAGCTCCAATGTTTAGGCACACAGGGGCTCTCCAAACGCGACATGGTGTCGGCTAACAATTGGAGCTAATTTTCCATTCAAAAAGTCAAATGGCACGCCTTCTCTTCCGAGCCCTGCCGAGTGCCCAAACAGTGGTTTACCCCCACATATGAGGTATCGGCGTACTCGGGAGAAATTGCCCAACAAATTTTATGATCCATTTTATCCTACTGCCCATGTGAAAATGAGAAAATTGAGGCGAAAAGAATTTTTTTGTGAAAAAAAATTACTTTTTCATTTTTACAGATCAATTTGTGAAGCACCTGAGGGTTTAAAGTGCTCACTAGGCATCTAAATTAGTTCCTTGGGGGGGTCTAGTTTCCAAAATGGGGTCACTTGTGGGGGAGCGCCAATGTTTAGGCACACAGGAGCTATCCAAACGCGACATGGTGTCCGCTAACGATGGAAATAATTTTTCATTCAAAAAGTCAAATGGCGCTCCTTCCCTTCCGAGCCTTACCATGTGCCCAAACAGTGGTTTACCTCCACATGTGAGGTATTGGTGTACTCAGGAGAAATTGCCCAACACATTTTAGGATCCATTTTATCCTGTTGCCCATGTGAAAATGAAAAAATTGAGGCTAAAAGAATTTTTTTGTGAAAAAAAAGTACTTTTTCATTTTTACGGATCAATTTGTGAAGCACCTGGGGGTTCAAAGTGCTCACTATGCATCTAGATAAGTTCCTTGGGGCGTCTAGTTTCCAAAATGGGGTCACTTGTGGGGGAGCTCCAATTTTTAGGCACACGGGGGCTCTCCAAACGTGACATGGTGTCCGCTAAAGAGTGGAGCCAATTTTTGATTCAAAAAGTCAAATGGCGCTCCTTCCCTTCCAAGCCCTGCCGTGCGCCAAAACAGTGGTTTACCCCCACATATGAGGTATCAGCGTACTCAGGACAAATTGGACAACAACGTTCGTGGTTCAGTTTCTCCTTTTACCATTGGGAAAATAAAAAAATTGTTGCTAAAAGATAATTTTTGTGACTAAAAAGTTAAATGTTCATTTTTTCCTTCCATGTTGCTTCTGCTGCTGTGAAGCACCTGAAGGGTTAATAAACTTCTTGAATGTGGTTTTGAGTACCTTGAGGGGTGCAGTTTTTAGAATGGTGTCACTTTTGGGTATTTTCAGCCATATAGACCCCTCAAACTGACTTCAAATGTGAGGTGGTCCCTAAAAAAAATGGTTTTGTAAATTTCGTTGTAAAAATGACAAATCGCTGGTCGAATTTTAACCCTTATAACTTCCTAACAAAAAAAAATTTTGTTTCCAAAATTGTGCTGATGTAAAGTAAACATGTGGGAAATGTTATTTATTAACTATTTTGTGTCACATATCTCTCTGGTTTAACAGAATAAAAATTCAAAATGTGAAAATTGCGAAATTTTCAAAATTTTCGCCAAATTTCCGTGTTTATCACAAATAAATGCAGAATTTATTGACCTAAATTTACCACTAACATGAAGCCCAATATGTCACGAAAAAACAATCTCAGAACCGCTAGGATCCGTTGAAGCGTTCCTGAGTTATTACCTCATAAAGGGACACTGGTCAGAATTGCAAAAAACGGCAAGGTCTTTAAGGTCAAAATAGGCTGGGTCTTGAAGGGGTTAATAATCGGGCCAGCTTGGCTACTTTGGTTTGGCCGTTTTTCTGCAATTCTGGTTTTCATCCTCGTTTCTCTTCAGGGCAGGTTGAGTCTTCGGACTGTCCTGGTGTAGATACTGTGGTGGATAGGTTGCAGCAGATTTGGACTCATGTGGTGGACAATTTGACATTGTCCCAGGAGAAGGCTCAACGTTTCGCTAACCGCCGGCTCTGTGTGGGTCCCCGACTTCGTGTTGGGGATTTGGTTTGGTTGTCGTCTCGTTATGTTCCTATGAAGGTTTCCTCTTCTAAGTTTAAGCCTCGTTTCATTGGTCCGTATAAGATTTCTGAGGTTCTCAATCCTGTGTCATTTCGTTTGACCCTTCCAGCTTCTTTTGCCATCCATAATGTATTCCATAGGTCGTTGTTGCAGAGATACGTGGCGCCTGTGGTTCCATGCGTTGATCCTCCTGCCCCGGTGTTGGTTGAGGGGGAGTTGGAGTATGTGGTGGAGAAGATTTTGGATTCTCGTATTTCGAGACGGAAACTCCAGTACCTGGTCAAGTGGAAGGGTTATGGTCAGGAAGATAAATCCTGGGTCTTTGCCTCTGATGTTCATGCTGCCGATCTGGTTCGTGCCTTTCATTTGGCTCGTCCTGGTCGGCCTGGGGGCTCTGGTGAGGGTTCGGTGACCCCTCCTCAAGGGGGGGGTACTGTTGTGAATTCTGTTGTCAAGCTCCCTCCTGTGGTCATGAATGGTACTTCGGCTGGTTCTGTCCATGGGCTTCCTCTGGTGGTTGTGAGTGGGGCTGCGGCTTCTGAGTTTCCTTCCACAGGTGACGAGGTTAATTCGTTAGCTGGCTGCTCTATTTAACTCCACTTAGATCATTGCTACATGCCACCTGTCAATGTTCCAGTATTGGTCTAGTTCGCTCCTGGATCGTTCTTGTGACCTGTCTTCCCAGCAGAAGCTAAGTTCCTGCTTGTTTTTCTCTGGTTTGCTATTTTTCTGTCCAGCTTGCTATTTTGATTTTTGTCTTGCTTGCTGGAAGCTCTGGGACGCAGAGGGAGCGCCTCCGCACCGTGAGTCGGTGCGGAGGGTCTTTTTGCGCCCTCTGTGTGGTCTTTTTGTAGTTTTTGTGCTGACCGCAAAGTTACCTTTCCTATCTTCTGTCTGTTCAGTAAGTCGGGCCTCCCTTTGCTAAATCTATTTCATCTCTGTGTTTGTAATTTCATCTTAACTCAGTCATTATATGTGGGGGGCTGCCTTTTCCTTTGGGGAATTTCTCTGAGGCAAGGTAGGCTTTATTTTTCTATCTTTAGGGCTAGCTAGTTCCTTAGGCTGTGACGAGTTGCATAGGGAGTGTTAGGAGCAATCCACGGCTATTTCTAGTGTGTGTGATAGGATTAGGGATTGCGGTCAGCAGAGTTCCCACGTCTCAGAGCTTGTTCTGTGTTATTAGTAACTATCAGGTCATTCCGTGTGCTCTTAACCACCAGGTCCATTATTGGCCTAACCACCAGGTCATAACAGGGGACGTACTTAGGGATCTCCCCTGGATCAGTGCCATCATACTCTGGTGGGTCTACTTCTTGGTTGAGGAAGGTGCCAGTCGGAGTTGCCTCAGCGATATCATTTTTATACAGGGGAATAACACAACAGAGGATTATCGATCCAACTACAAGAAGGGCAATCCGTACCAGACAAGCTTGTTGAAGGAATCCTTTGAGCCCACCCAACCAACCGGAAAAGAAAGATGTGTCTACTCCAGCATTCGTTTTTCATTCTGCTGCTAACCCATTTATCTTTTTAAGGGCTATCATGGTCTTTCCATTTACCCCAGAGTTCTGAGGGATATAGGTACAACACTCCTCTCCCACCATCCCACAGACTCCACCTTTCTCAGCTAAGATCATATCAAAGGGCTAGTCGGTTTTGGAGGGTCATTCTAGTGTTAGGGCCCAATTCCTCAACTATACCCTGGAAGGCTTCACAGGTAAAATTGACAAACCTTTGTTCACTGTAATATATATAATTGATCCAATCAACATTTTTGTTAATCTGCACTTGTGGGATTATGGAAGCAAAGCCAGCATAGATCTGGTTCTGGGCTTTAAATTGGTCAGGCACTCCACTTGGCACTCCAATAGCATCAACGTATACTAATGGATCTTCTTCATAATTCATGTGGAGCTGATCGAGACTTCTCCTCTTTCTGGTATGTTCATCAGGTGTCTCCGGATCCCAAGGTAAAATATTGAACTGCATAGCTAGTTTAACAAGGGTGCATTGACCTGTCCAGGCATTAGGCAACCTAGGACTGAGCTTACCATCTCCACATAACCAATAAATGTCGTACATATACTGTGTATGTTTAGCTAGCAAATCAGTATCTAGGGAACTGTTCTCTTTGCAGAAACCTGTCTCGAAGACCCCTACTGGTGTACCTGTAGTGTCGTGGGAATTATAGCAGGTATAATTATCAGCTAATACGGTTATCCCTCCTGGGACCTTTAGTTTGGGTTCTTCATGAATTAGTGGGACATAGTCTGAGCAATCAGTGGGCTTTAGACCCTTCAACAGATTCATAACACAGGCAGTAGTATTATCATCAGGAAAATACAATGCATGTGTGTATAGATGTGTATTTGCTGCAGCACAAGCAATACATCCTACAGAGATATTCTGGACTCTTACATTGTATCTTACCCATTCTAACCATAAATTTTTCCTTGGGGCTGTTTGTGTTTCTATGGAGAAAACTTCTTGCCAACTGAGACCTGGAATGGGGATTACTTCGTTAACTATAATTTGCAAACGCTCACCTAGGCCTGTTTTAGTTGTACTGGTAACGGGGGCCTTGGTTGGTCTGAGGCTAATATCCTGGAGCTGTATATGGCCTAAATTCCCATAGTATCCACTACTAAATACATTATGAAAATACCTCCCCAATACAAACGTCTGCAGGTCAGCAGATTGGGGACTTTCAAGATTTAGGAGGAGGGGGTGACAGTTTCTACCCCATGTACAGTCCCTAGGTGGTTGTAGAAGGGCTGTTAGATGCATTCTCCCACGAAGACTCCTACCCATCCCATCCTTAGGGGATGTAGCTTCGCTGGGTCTATATCCCCAATCATCCCCCGTATTCCAGGCAGCATCTGACCAATAATAACAATTATTATCGTCATCTCTGGTAACACATATATAAAACTGGATGATTCCCTCTACCACCCGTTGAGTCTCGAGGCACTTGACTACATCGCAGAAATCAAATCGCCAGATATTTACCGGGGTTGTTAGGTTTACCCAGAGAATGGGGGCATCGGGATTCTTATTTACAATAGGGGCCGAAGAGGTAGGGGCGAGGATGGCCCCCAGCCCCAGGACCAAAACAACAGCAACATCTCCCTTCAATAACTGCTGTGACTAAGCGCTGGTTCGGTCTCTCTTGCAGTGTGAGGCGTGGATCCAGGTGCTCTTTCCTTCAAGTTTTACTGACATAGGAGTGATGAGGAGGACTTGGTAGGGACCGTTGTACAAGGGTTCTAGTCCGTGTTTTCTGACATGGCTTTTCACGACCATAAAACCACCAGACTTCAAGTTGTGACAAATGTCGGTTTCTGCTGAATCTGGAAGGGAAGAAGAAACTAAAACATGGGTGTTAGCAAGATTTTTTTACTAAGCTGAATAACATATTGAACAGCACGGTCAGTTTCTTCTGACAACTACTGATACTGAAAATTTGCAACTGAGAACCTAGCACCAAACAATATTTCATTAGGGGACAGGCCATGTTTTGCAATAGGGGTAGTACGAATATGTAAGAGCCCTGGCCATGGAGCCGTAGTCTCCTGCATCATTTTGGTCAATTGTCCCTTCAGTGTGCCATTCAACCTCTTAACTTTCCCACTGGATTGTGGATGGTACGGAGTATGGAGGGCTACAGTGGATCCAAGCATTGTCAGAACCTTCTGATACACATGAGAAGAAAAGGCCGGGCCTTGGTCACTTTCAACAACTTCTGGAACACCATATCTGCATATGACTTCCATCACCAGTTTCTTTGCTGCGGTCTTTGCAGTCACGTTGGTAACGGGAAATGCTTCTGGCCAATTGGAGAACATATCGACAACCACCAGACAATATTCATACCTTCCAGACTTAGGCAACGTGATATGGTCCACCTGGAGCCTTTGGAAAGAATAGTCGGGCTTAGCAAGGTGCTTCGGGGGTACACGTTGAAGTTGACCGGGATTGCAGGTCTGACAGATGTTACATGCCCGGTGAGTGCTATCAGGACTGTAGAAACACCTGGAGTCCAGTAGAATTTTTGTACCAGGGCTAGGGCCTGGTTTTTACCTCGATGTGTGGGCCTATGTGCCCACATGGCAATAGCAGGGTACATCCGCTTAGGGAGACACACAAGTTGGTCCTTTTTCCAGAGACCATTGTCCATACGTGCTCCATCAGTCTTCCACTGCTTCACTTCTTCCTTTGGAGACATTCTCTGCATTGTCATTAAGCGGTCTCGTGGGGTCCGACAGAAAACTTCAGTCTGGCATAGATCATCAGGTTCCTGTAGAGTCAGTGTTTATTGTAACTGTTTACGCTGGGAGCGTGTGGTCACCATAGTTGGTATGGGTGGTTCAACGGTTCGGAGAGCGGCAGCTTTTGCTTGCATATCCGCAAAGATGTTACCAACAGTCTGTGGACTGTTCCTAGGACTGTGCTCCTTAACTTTGATAATGGCCACCTGGGTAGGTAATTCGATTGAGTCCATGAGGGTTTTAACAGCTTCAGCATTCTTCACTGGAGTCCCGGCAGTAGTAACAAACCCTCGATTGGCCCATAGGGCTCCGAAACCATGAGCAATACCAAATGCATACTGTGAGTCCGTGTATATATTAGCCCGCCTGTCTTTGGCCAGAACACATGCAGTAGACAGAGCCTGAAGTTCCACTTCTTGTGCTGACTGTGAGGGAGGGAGTGCAGCTCCGGGCACTACAGTGTCTTCCGTAGTAACAGCGAATCCGATGTGGAATCTGCCAAACTCATCATATCTTGAACCGTCTTTCAGGGCATTGTAGAGAGGTTGCATTATGCAGGATGCGTCCGGTATCCATTGACAACAATAAGTACATAGTCCAAGAAAACGCTGGAGTTCAGTCTCATCTTTTGGGAATGGAAGGGAGCTGACGGCTATTTTTCTTTTTTCTGTGAGGTGTCTGGCACCCTGAAGGAGACAGTGACCCAAACGTATCACTTGACCAAGGCAGAACCAAAGTTTTGAGGCCGAAACCCGACAGTTCAGATCTACCAGATACTTGAGAAGGCTAACAGTGGCAACAATGGCTTCCTGCTCTGTCTGTGCACACAACAAAAGATTACCCACATACTGAAGCAGCGTGACATAAGAATATTCTAACTGCCAGGGTTAAAGACACTCGCCCATATATTTTTTGCAAAATGATTGGGACTGTTTTGGGCCCCTTGTGACTTAACTGTCCACATCAATTGTCGTCCCTGATAAGTGAATGCAAACAGGAACTGGCAATCTGGGTGTAACACTTTTACTGGTTCTACAGGCATATTATTGGGGGTGGATCTGGGCCTATCAGGGCCATCATAACCGTGGAAAGGGCGTGTAAGATACAGATCTCATTATGTTCATCTGCATAGGGGTTATATAACGTAAATACCATTTGACCATCATCTTGGAATTATATTATGGAGCGGAACTGTGATAATAAATCTGCCCCCAGTAAATTTACCGGACATGAGGGAGAGATTACGAACTGAGCCGTGACTTCAGGGAAAGGTCCCACAGGGATGGGTTTTATGAGAGTATATTTATTGGGTCTGCCATCTACTCTAATTAAAACAAGCTCTTGATCTGAGAATTGACATGGCAAGGGAGATTCCCAGACATAGGGTTAAAATGGATATTGGAGTATGGGACTGGACTTGTGTAAGGTGGGAGGACAGGAGCTAAAGTCTTTTGCTTGGGCCACTGATAAGGAACGGAGCTGTGTCCTTGAAGCTGCGGTGGGGGCTAGAGAGAGTGAGTAAAAAATCACTGCAGCTGCTGATTTAACCTCTAATTTCACTGCTGATACAGAGCGGGTTAAGTTCTTCTGAAAACTTTGTACTACTTTTTTCAATGCATCGTCCAGAATGGAAGTCTCAATATCGGATCTGACTGACATTATTGCCTCTTTCAATTCAGATTTAAGGCCCGGACATCAAAGCTGCCACAAAAAGGTGTGAATGGGCTTTATTATACAGTGAAAACCCCAGATCTTTAAATACTACCATAAGATGCCCATAGAACTTTTCGGCAGTCTAGGATATATTGGTGCCTTGGGGTTAAGGGGCATAGAGCTTACAGTCTGGAGACGAGGCTTGATTTCCTGGGGAGGGACCTTATCATCTAGCAGGGAGCCCCCGTTTCAGATTATTATTTTTAATTATTTGTCTTTCTAACACATTACCCTCAATCACTTTCTCGATTCCTTCCTGCACCACAAACATCCAGTTTTTGTCATAGTAATAGACAACTTTCCTTTTTCAACGTAACAAAAACAAATCAAATCAGAATTCACGTCCTCTGTTAATCCTTAATTAGCTATATATCAACCATTCAACTTGAAGCAGATGAATCTTTTACCAATCTTTCAATTACACTGATAACCAAACTACCACTTACAAGTTTCCTTCTAAAACAGGGTGCCATTTTTTTACTTTAAACTTACAATATTTCTTTCTAATTCCATACAATATTGTACTATTGCTTTAAACAAAACACAGATCTCCCAGCACATACTACACAAGGATAGAAAATTCAGAGAGGACGCAGCGACTTGCCCCCTCCATACCAGAGACACGGAACAGATAAGAACATCACAGCATTCCTCAACACAGAAAGAAGAAAAACAATAGCGTAGCTGTTTGATTCCCCCCTCCCATCGGATGTCTTGGAAATCTCCACACAGTGACGGAATACAGCAGTTCTCAGACTTAATTGATTTCTACCAAACCTTCACACAATTCACATGCCAGAACACCTTAGAAAAACCAATGATTGAGGCATTTTATAACCAAACACGGGCTCTGCATCCTCTGATCCTCCCTCTCCATCAACCTCTTTCCATCCCTCGTTCTTTAAGCCTCGCGCAACTCGCAGATGAGCTTGTGCTTGTTCTAACAATCCTTTATCTTTCAACATGCCCTTTTTGTTCTCTATGAGACTGTGCCATGTAGACAGCTGCAATCTCCCTGACGAGGGCAATCCTACATGCTTGTACAACCTCTCAACATTCTTGACTGCCTTCTTGCCCTCCCGTGACTCTACTATTGTCTTGACTTCCACAGCATCCTCATCTAACTTGTGGGGCACGGACTTCTTCTGCTTTAAGAGACGCAACATGACTCACAGAATACTACGCCCTGCTGCAGCTCGGATCGCTGACAGCGACAACAACACTGTGTCCCTAAAAAACACGGAACCTCTCGTTCAACGTATTAGGAATAAAGAGCCTCACGCTCGATATTTCCTGTCCCTAACCTGAACACCAATGATTACAGTCTGTCCTGTCACGATATTCTAAACAGTTGGGAGGCCGTCTCCTAGTGAGACCCCACCACAGAAATGTAGGTGGTCCCCTCTCGGGACGTCTTAATTACCTGTTGGTACAATATCACAGAGGCTGCATCTCCTATCCCTTTCTCTAAGCCGCCCCCAATCTACAACTTTCTCAATCTTTCACTCTATCGCTCCTAGGCAATAGTCACGGGTAGGGTGGTTGAATGGAGTATGATGACCGGTGGAGGAGGTGTGGTGTACACGAGGACGCGCAGAATGCGACGTCTCTCAGTTGCTGGTTCGAAGTGTGGCACGGGATCACGCTCGGTCTCACCACTCGACCGGTCACCCCTCGGACCCAAGGAGACCACAGACAAACCAATAATGGCTGAAACACTAGCAAGTGTGACACATACATAGTATGTGATCTCCACTTACCGTGTTTGGAGGGGAATCAGTCCTCGAGGTCAGCCACTACGGGTGTCGTCCACGGACGTCCAGGCATGGGTCCAGGGGGTCTCGGATCGCCGGCCACGCCCCACGTTGGTTGCGCCAAATTGTCAGGGTCGTCACGACTATATCCTTCCTTCACCAGTCATTCCAAATTAGATTATGAGCATTGGTACCGGATAAGAATGAGTCAGAGAAAGTGCTGGTTCAATCTCAGTGCATGCTCGTGCTTCCACACGTAGTGGCAACGTCACAGAAACAACTGACTTTATTTCCTGATACACAGCATTATATACTCTATGAGGGGAAGGCGTGCAATAGGCGGGATTAGGCGGGGTTAAGCAATATGTGTCTAGTATTCAGTCTTTCTGGTTGGTTCTGACATCATCTGGTGGATCCTCCTGTCTCCACGTCACTCAGGTTTCCATTTCAGCAGAAATGATACTTTAGCTTCAGAAATGAAACTAGCTTCTCAGCAGAAACAAAACTAGGGCAAAGGTGAATACTGGCAGCCATCTTAAATACAGTTACATTTGCATCAACAAGCAAAGGGGAAAATTTATTGTTTCACAGCATAAGAATATAAAAGTACAAAAAGTACAAAAAGTGTATGAAAATATATCTTCACCTTGACACAGCTTTTCGGTCACTTTGCCTCTCTCAAAAACTGGAATAAAATGTGATCAAAATATCATATTTACTCTAATATGGCACCAATAAAAATAACAGCTCCCGGCGTCATTTTTACATGTTTATTTCTAGATGGTGGCCCGATTCTAACGCATCGGGTGTTCTAGAATATGTATGTATATAGCAGCCACATAGTATATAGCACAGGCCACGACATATTCTTGAATACCCGATGCGTTAATACAGGCCATGCAGTATATAACAGTGACCACGCAGTATATAACACAGCCCAAACAGTATATAACACAGCCCACGCAGTATATAACATTGCCCACATAGTATATAACACTGGCCACATAGTATATAGCAGCCATGCAGTATATAACGCAGCCCACACAGTATATAACACTGCCCACGAAGTATATAGCAGCCATGTAGTATATAACGCAGCCCACGCAGTATATACCATTGCCCACATCGTATATAACACTGACCACATAGTATATAGCAGCCATGTAGTATATAGCGCAGCCCACGCAGTATATAACATTGCCCACATAGTATATAACACTGCCCACGTAGTACAAAGCAGCCTTGTAGTATATAACACAGCCCACGCAGTATGTAACACAGCCCACGTAGTATATAGCAATGTGGGCACTATATGCGTGGTTAAAAAAGACTTAAAATAAAAAATAAACATATACTCACCTTCCGTAGGCCCCTTGTAGTCCTGGCACCTGTGTGCGGTGCATGTGGCAACTTCCGGTCCCAGGGTTGGTATGAGCGCAGGACCTGTGATGACGTCGCGGTCACATGACCGTGACGTCATGGAAGGTCCTTCTCGCATAGCATCCTTAGCACCGGAACCTGCCGCTTGCACTGCCGAGGACAGCGCCACGTCGGAGGGTGAGAATAACCTTTTTTTTATTATTATTTTTAACATTAGATTGTTTTACTATTGATGCTGCATACGCAGCATCAAAAGTAAAAAGTTGGTCACACAGGGTTAATAGCTGCGTTAATGGAGTGCGGGGAGGAAGGAGCGGCCATGTTGCTGCTGGACTGTGCCCATCGCTGATTGGTCGTGGCAATGGTCGTGGGCGTTTTGCCACGAAAAATCAGCGACTTGGATTTCCATGACAGACAGAGGCCACGACCAATGAATATCTGCGACAGACTGAAGGACAGACAGAAAGAAGGAAGTGACCTTTAGACAATTATATAGTAGATGCACAAAAGTATGCTCTCTGATTGGTTAGTGGGTGATCACATGAGTTCCTCAGAGGCTGGGCAGTGTCAGAGGTGCCAATAACGGACTGGAGTTTTGGTTTTTTTTTCCTGATGTCAATGTTAGCTTTTTCTCCCATAAGAGAAGTAAAATCTGTTATGCTGTGCCCCGAAATTCCACCCAGAGAGCTGAGCTTGGTATCCATAGCTATGATTTTACTATATTACTTTTGTTTTTATTTGCTATGACACTATGTGTGTTATACTATCAACAGACAGAGCACGTATTACTTTCTAAAGAGGAAGAGCTTGCATTAGCCGTTCAGACCAGGGATGAAGCCAAGAAAGAAGAGAGAAGGCTCAGGCAGCAGATTGACACTTTCGAGGAGATGGAGGAGCGCAATGTGAGTGACCTTAATGAGTCTCCATTAGCAAATGTAGGAGAGGACTTTTTTCTAGCACTTTCCTATAACATTCTTCTAACATTCTTCTACTTCTTTCAATGTTTTCCTTATAGAAATCCGTCATTCAGCAGCAACTGTCTGATGTATGTGAGGAGAGGGCTAGAATGTCTGAAACCTTAGAAAATGTCTTGTCCTCTCACTCCAAGCTCCAGAAAGACCTAGAAACACTGCAGACAGAATTAGGACAGAAGGATAATGACCTGCTAAGTTTACACAAAGACAGGTAATGCATGGAGTGTTTTCTGAGTAGACTCATTGATAAGCTGACAAATATTTGTAAAGAAGAGAAGCAGTTAAAATACAGAAATAATAAATGACACATACCGAAGGTAACAGGGCAGTTAGTGTGGTTTATAGATGTTGCTGCTTCGATACCGGCACCCAGAAGGTGACACTAGTCAGCGGGGTCTTGTCCTAACGACAGATGCCCAACCTTGCGATTTTCCGTTTTTTTCCGTTTTCATTTTCAGCTTTTTCTCACTTTCTTCCAAGAGCCATAACTGTTTATATTTTTGTGTCAATAATGCCTTACTAGGGATTGTTTTTTGCATGATGACTTGTACTGTAGGATAACATAATTTTTTTATCATGTGATGCACTGGAAATCGGGAAGAAATTCCAAGTTTGTTGAAATTGCACCTCTACCAGCGCCTATTAAAGAGGTGGTCCACTGCAATGTATATTGTGGACATCGATTTACACCTTTAAAATACTTTTTTTTTCTTTTAAATACCTTACGTTGACATTTTTGCCTCTGAGTGGCGCGATCGCTGCTTGCTCAGTCCTGATCATGTGACCCTCAGCTGCAGCCGCCGGTGATATCACGTCAACTTCCGCACTCTGGTTGACCTTGCATCAATGACGCGTGACCCGGTCTCACCCACTCTCCCTGATTTGGCCGGGCTGTGGGCGCAGTTTCTCTGCACGTCACAGCCCAGTATCCAGCCCATGCTTGCAGGGTTTTGCCAACGAAAGCAGAGGAGAGAGCCTGCATCAAAGGCAGGGACATGACCTTTGACATATATACAAATATGTCAAAGGTCATGAAGTGACTAAAGGGAATCTGTCAGAATAAACCCTTCTAAGCCATCTATATAGGCATGTAGGTCATAGGAAGCTGAATAACATGATATCTTTATCTGCAATCCGTTGTCTTATTTCACAAAATCTACATTTTTTTTATATGTAAATGAGCTGTGAACATCTCCACCAGAATCTGCCTCTAGAGCTTATTTTAAATGCAAGGTGGTGATACCAGTGTAAGGCTACTTTCACACTAGCGTTGTTTGCTGTACGTCGCAATGCATATGTGCTTGCAGGATGTGTTTTTTTCTCCATAGACTTGCATTAGCGACGCATTGCGACGTATGGCCACACGTCGCATCCGTCGTGCGACGGTTGCGTCGTGTTTTGGCGCATCGTTGGCACAAAAAAAGTTACATGTAACGTTTTTTTGTGCGTCGAGTCTGCCACTTCCGACCGTGCATGTGCGGCCGGAACTCTGCCCCCTCCTCCCCAGACCTTACAATGGGGCAGCAGATGCGTTGTAAAACTGCATCCGCTGCCCCCGTTGTTCATTATTTTCACAGTTTGCGTCGGTACGTCGGGCCGACGCATGGCGACGGCCCCGTACCGACGCTAGTGTGAAAGTAGCCTAAGACACTTGGCTAACAAAGAAAAGCAGACCTGAACGTTATTTAATTGTAAACACATTTGCAGCTCTCACAGCTCCTCTGTATTGCAATACTGACAGCCTGTGAGATGGAAGCTGAAGCCCTGAGAGGAACCTGCAGATCTTTAATCACACACAGCTCTGCAGTGAGATCAGGAGAGCAGAGAGCGGCTATCACACATCAGTCGTAGCTCCCCTTTTCTCCTCGCCACGACAGCACCCACTGAGAGGGGATCCGCCCCTACGAACAGGAAACCCTATGGAGAGATAAAAGGGGTGGTTCCCCTCGCTCCCACAGCTTCCTGTTCCTAAGGGAATTCGTGGAGAGAAGAGGATGCCTGACCTGGATGCCACTTGCGCGTTTACCTTGAGGACGGCAAGGGCTCCAGTCCTGTCTTCAGCTCCCCCCTTTGCTGGCAGGACACCGTGAGGCCAGGTCTGGGGAGTCGCCTGGCTCACAGAGGATGGGCGGAACGCTCGTTGCCTGCGGGAGGGAAAAACACACAGGTAAGCGCGTCACCACCCCGTGTTCGGCGGGCGCACGCGCGGATGTGTAGCCCTGTGAACCTTTCCCCCGGAAGTGATGCGAAAGCTTCCAGTCGAGGGGGGGGGGGGGGGGAAGTTTGGAGGAGAAATGGCACCTGCGCTGGAGTAGCGGTGCTGCGCAGGCGCGCACAGCATGGCCATGACTCGGAAATGATGAGTACTTCCGAGGCACAGAAGAAATGGCGGCCTCCGGTATAAAAGACACCGGCGGTGATTTCTCCGGTGTCCAACATGGCATCTCCCAAGGACTCAGCGGTGCCTTCCTTAGAAGACACAGCGATAACAGCACGCAGCCGTACAAGCAGCAGCGGATGCTCCAAGCAGAGTAGTTCTTCCACAAGGAGCACTAAGGATAAATGATCTGATCGGTCCACATCACAGCCTGTGCCTTCGTCTTCTCCTCTTCAACCGATGCTCCCAGCCCCTCCCGGATAGCTATACAAAGAGGATAGATGTGTTATACATGTATTGAGACCACCCTACATGAAGAATCCTCGATAAGAACAGAGGTTATCAGACTAATAATCAGAGAGGAATTACGAGCCTTAAAAGGTTCTGATAGTATTCCAGAAATAAAAACCAGGAAAAAATATGATTTGCCAAAATCCGACCATACCACGGATAATGAGGATAGGGATACAGATATTTCCCAGGAATTCCTTTTCTCAGATGGAAAACAGGACACATGTTTTTCAACGGAAAGCATTTATAATCTCGTTAAATCTGTCCGAGACACCATGAGTATTACAAATACCAAAGACCCCAAAACCCTACAGGACATCATGTTCACAGGTTTATCTGAGAAAAAAAAGACCAACCTTTCCAGTGATTACAGTAATTAAAAATTTGGTCAATGGGAACGTCAGGGACAAAAAGGTTGCCTTCATCATCAAAAAGGCGCTAACCCTTTAATGATGAGGATCTGTCTACCTGGACAAAAGCCCCAAAAGTAGATGCAGCGGTAGCGTCCACATCCAGAAAATCCTTGTTACCAGTAGAGGATTCGTGTTCCTTACAAGACCCATTGGATCGTAAAGCTGATTCTCTTCTAGAGAGATCGTGGGAATCATGTACAGGAGCATTTAAACCGGCAACATCAGCTACATGTACGGCAAGATCCATGTTAGTCTGGTTAAATGATCTGGAGGAAGGTTTAAAAGGTGGTCTCTCCAAAGATAAATTAATCTCTTCCATACCTTTTGATTAGAGGCGCTACAGCCTTCCTGGCGGATTCCTCTGCTGACTCTATTCGTTTAGCAGTTAAATCAGCAGGCCTGACCATGGCAACATGTCGACCACTTTGGCTAAAAGGTTGGAAAGGAGATGCTCAGACTAAATCCAAACTCTGAAGACACAAAAGAGAATAGTAAAACCAAAAACACTCAGTTTGAAAAAATGTTGCAGTAATCCGCAAGTGCTAGTAAAAGATGTAAAAAACAGGGTATTTGGTTGATACGTTTTTTGCAAAAAATGTATACTAAGCTGCTCTACCAATCTTCACGGTATACCCTTATCAGAGCAGTCCTAACTAATGTATGCAATCCCTATCTGATGTATTTAAAAACCTGATCATCTGTATATAACCTGTGTGAACAGGGTTCAGAGAGGAAAAATCCATGTGTGCATACAGGGTAGAACAGCTTTTGTGCAGATAGCCCAAGAGGAGTGGTGGAACTCCCCAGTCTTGTAGACACAAGAGAACAATTATGGAAACAGGAACACATGGGCTACTTGCACAGTGAACAAGTCTGTATGATCATGTTCACACACCACCAAGAAACCTGAAGACACAAAAGAGAATAGTAAAACCAAAAACACTCAGTTTGAAAAAATGTTGCAGTAATCCGCAAGT
Organism: Ranitomeya imitator; assembly: GCF_032444005.1. NCBI lineage: Eukaryota > Metazoa > Chordata > Amphibia > Anura > Dendrobatidae > Ranitomeya > Ranitomeya imitator. Next base: position 404,355,732 of record NC_091286.1, on the reverse strand, counting down.
GCTAGTAAAAGATGTAAAAAACAGGGTATTTGGTTGATACGTTTTTTGCAAAAAATGTATACTAAGCTGCTCTACCAATCTTCACGGTATACCCTTATCAGAGCAGTCCTAACTAATGTATGCAATCCCTATCTGATGTATTTAAAAACCTGATCATCTGTATATAACCTGTGTGAACAGGGTTCAGAGAGGAAAAATCCATGTGTGCATACAGGGTAGAACAGCTTTTGTGCAGATAGCCCAAGAGGAGTGGTGGAACTCCCCAGTCTTGTAGACACAAGAGAACAATTATGGAAACAGGAACACATGGGCTACTTGCACAGTGAACAAGTCTGTATGATCATGTTCACACACCACCAAGAAACCTGAAGACACAAAAGAGAATAGTAAAACCAAAAACACTCAGTTTGAAAAAATGTTGCAGTAATCCGCAAGTGCTAGTAAAAGATGTAAAAAACAGGGTATTTGGTTGATACGTTTTTTGCAAAAAATGTATACTAAGCTGCTCTACCAATCTTCACGGTATACCCTTATCAGAGCAGTCCTAACTAATGTATGCAATCCCTATCTGATGTATTTAAAAACCTGATCATCTGTATATAACCTGTGTGAACAGGGTTCAGAGAGGAAAAATCCATGTGTGCATACAGGGTAGAACAGCTTTTGTGCAGATAGCCCAAGAGGAGTGGTGGAACTCCCCAGTCTTGTAGACACAAGAGAACAATTATGGAAACAGGAACACATGGGCTACTTGCACAGTGAACAAGTCTGTATGATCATGTTCACACACCACCAAGAAACCTGAAGACACAAAAGAGAATAGTAAAACCAAAAACACTCAGTTTGAAAAAATGTTGCAGTAATCCGCAAGTGCTAGTAAAAGATGTAAAAAACAGGGTATTTGGTTGATACGTTTTTTGCAAAAAATGTATACTAAGCTGCTCTACCAATCTTCACGGTATACCCTTATCAGAGCAGTCCTAACTAATGTATGCAATCCCTATCTGATGTATTTAAAAACCTGATCATCTGTATATAACCTGTGTGAACAGGGTTCAGAGAGGAAAAATCCATGTGTGCATACAGGGTAGAACAGCTTTTGTGCAGATAGCCCAAGAGGAGTGGTGGAACTCCCCAGTCTTGTAGACACAAGAGAACAATTATGGAAACAGGAACACATGGGCTACTTGCACAGTGAACAAGTCTGTATGATCATGTTCACACACCACCAAGAAACCTGAAGACACAAAAGAGAATAGTAAAACCAAAAACACTCAGTTTGAAAAAATGTTGCAGTAATCCGCAAGTGCTAGTAAAAGATGTAAAAAACAGGGTATTTGGTTGATACGTTTTTTGCAAAAAATGTATACTAAGCTGCTCTACCAATCTTCACGGTATACCCTTATCAGAGCAGTCCTAACTAATGTATGCAATCCCTATCTGATGTATTTAAAAACCTGATCATCTGTATATAACCTGTGTGAACAGGGTTCAGAGAGGAAAAATCCATGTGTGCATACAGGGTAGAACAGCTTTTGTGCAGATAGCCCAAGAGGAGTGGTGGAACTCCCCAGTCTTGTAGACACAAGAGAACAATTATGGAAACAGGAACACATGGGCTACTTGCACAGTGAACAAGTCTGTATGATCATGTTCACACACCACCAAGAAACCTGAAGACACAAAAGAGAATAGTAAAACCAAAAACACTCAGTTTGAAAAAATGTTGCAGTAATCCGCAAGTGCTAGTAAAAGATGTAAAAAACAGGGTATTTGGTTGATACGTTTTTTGCAAAAAATGTATACTAAGCTGCTCTACCAATCTTCACGGTATACCCTTATCAGAGCAGTCCTAACTAATGTATGCAATCCCTATCTGATGTATTTAAAAACCTGATCATCTGTATATAACCTGTGTGAACAGGGTTCAGAGAGGAAAAATCCATGTGTGCATACAGGGTAGAACAGCTTTTGTGCAGATAGCCCAAGAGGAGTGGTGGAACTCCCCAGTCTTGTAGACACAAGAGAACAATTATGGAAACAGGAACACATGGGCTACTTGCACAGTGAACAAGTCTGTATGATCATGTTCACACACCACCAAGAAACCTGAAGACACAAAAGAGATCATACAGACTTGTTCACTGTGCAAGTAGCCCATGTGTTCCTGTTTCCTAAATCCAAACTCTGTAGCCTACCATGCCAGGGTGAGTACCCGTTTGGTACAAAACTAGACGAAATTATCACCAAGGCGGGTGAGAGGAAAAAAGGATTCCCTAATAATTATTTTCAGTCTTATAGGAGAGCATTCTGGAAACCCGCATTTAATAAGAGAAAGGATTTTAGGAACCAGGACCGCTGGGCCAATAAAGAGATCAAACAAAAAGGTGCATCTTTCGGAAAACGTCCATTTAGAATGGAAGACAAACCACGTTAGAACAGACTTACCAGTGGGTGGTAGGTTGTCCTTTTTCTGCCAACAATGGAGAGGAATAACATCCAACTCATGGGCAACTAGCCTCGTAACTTCAGGCTTAAAGTTAAAATTTGCCCGGGTCCCTCCGGACACCTTCCTGTTGACTTCTCTAAAATCCCAATCTCAACAGGGGTTTTTGGAGTGGGTTTTAGCAGAAGTCCCTTTTCATCAAAGGGGGAAGGGATTTTACTCCCCTTTATTTTTGGTTCCAAAACCAGATGGGTCATATAGAACTATAATAAATCTAAAGAAATGTAATATCTTCTTGGAAAACCAGACCTTCAAGATGGAGTCTATCCGATCCACTGTAAATCTTCTGTTTCCCAGGTGCTTTGTGGTGGTTCTCGATATCAAAGATGCGTATTACCATCTACCAATTTATATCGAACGTCAACAGTATCTTCGTGTGGCGGTCATGATGAAAGGACAAGTATGTAATTTCCAATATACAGCAATGCCCTTTGGACTGTCAATAGCTCCCAGAGTCTTCACCAAATTGTCAGAGGTGATGTCATACTTGAGGTTAAAAGATACTCTTATAGTCCCATACTTGGACGACTTCTTAGTGGTAGGAAATCCCCCCTCAGTGTCAGCAACGCCTGTTTGATACAATCTCATCTTTGCAGGAATTGGAATGGTTAATCAACTGGGAAAAATCCAGATTGTCCCCAACAACCCGCCAAACATTCCTAGGTCTTCTCTTAGACTCCGTAAGTCAGAAGAGTTTTCTTGCAGAATCTAAACAACTGACAATAATGAATAAAGTACAGTCAGTAGTCAATAACCCTACAATTTCCTTCAGGGAAGGCATGTCCCTTCTTGGTTCCTTTACGTCGTGCATGCCGGCTGTCCTATGGGCTCAGTTCCATACTAGACGGCTACAGTATACCATACTGCAGGAAGAAGAGAGACTACAGGGTTATTTAGGAAGTAGTCTATCCCTACCAGTAGAAGTAATTGAGTCTTTTACCTGGTGGCTAGAGTGTTATGACCTGGTGGTCAGGACAATAATGGACCTGGTGGTTAAGAGCACATGGAATGACCTGATAGTTACTGATAATAAGGACGAGCTCTGGGACGTGGGAACTCTGCTGACCGCAATCCCTAAACCTATCAAACACACTAGAAATAGCCGTGGATTGCGCCTAACGCTCCCTATGCAACTCGGCACAGCCTAAGAAACTAGCTAGCCCTGAAGATAGAAAAATAAAGCCTACCTTGCCTCAGAGAAATTCCCCAAAGGAAAAAGCAGCCCCCACATATAATGACTGTGAGTAAAGATGAAAATACAAACACAGATGAAATAGATTTAGCAAAGTGAGGCCCGACTTACTGAACAGACCGAGGATAGGAAAGGTTACTTTGCGGTCAGCACAAAAACCTACAAAAAGACCACGCAGAGGGCGCAAAAAGACCCTCCGCACCGACTCACGGTGCGGAGGCGCTCCCTCTGCGTCCCAGAGCTTCCAGCAAGCAAGACAAAAAATTAAATAGCAAGCTGGACAGAAAAATAGCAAACCAAAGAAATACAGCTGGAACTTAGCTTCTGATGGGAAGACAGGTCACAAGAACGATCCAGGAGTGAACTAGACCAATACTGGAACATTGACAGGTGGCATGGAGCAAAGATCTAAGTGGAGTTAAATAGAGCAGCAGCTATCGAATTAACCTCGTCACCTGTGAAACTCAGAAACACCCACCAGAGGAAGTCCATGGACAGAACCAGCCGAAGTACCATTCATGACCACAGGAGGGAGCCCGACAACAGAATTCACAACACTAAAGCCAGATAATCTCGTAGGTGGGGTTCCTTGGGTAGTTAAACCTTCAAAAACAATTTTTACAGATGCCAGTCCTAGAGGTTGGGGAGCACATCTAGGAGATCAGATAGTTCAGGGGCAATGGTCTATTAGTGAGTCAAATGATTCCTCTAATGAAAGGAAACTAAAAGCCATCTATCATGCCATATGTAAATTCCTTCCGCAGTTTCAAGGAACACACACAAGAGTACTATCAGACAACATGACATCCGTCACGTACATAAATCATCAAGGAGGAACTACAGTGGGGCAAAAAAGTATTTAGTCAGTCAGCAATAGTGCAAGTTCCACCACTTAAAAAGATGAGAGGCGTCTGTAATTTACATCATAGGTAGACCTCAACTATGGGAGACAAACTGAGAAAAAAAAATCCAGAAAATCACATTGTCTGTATTTTTAACAATTTATTTGCATATTATGGTGGAAAATAAGTATTTGGTCAGAAACAAACAATCAAGATTTCTGGCTCTCACAGACCTGTAACTTCTTCTTTAAGAGTCTCCTCTTTCCTTCACTCATTACCTGTAGTAATGGCACCTGTTTAAACTTGTTATCAGTATAAAAAGACACCTGTGCACAACCTCAAACAGTCTGACTCCAAACTCCACTGTGGTGAAGACCAAAGAGCTGTCAAAGGACACCAGAAACAAAATTGTAGCCCTGCACCAGGCTGGGAAGACTGAATCTGCAATAGCCAACCAGCTTGGAGTGAAGAAATCAACAGTGGGAGCAATAATTAGAAAATGGAAGACATACAAGACCACTGATAATCTCCCTCGATCTGGGGATCCACGCAAAATCCCACCCTGTGGGGTCAGAATGATCACAAGAACGGTGAGCAAAAATCCCAGAACCACGCGGGGGGACCTAGTGAATGAACTGCAGAGAGCTGGGACCAATGTAACAAGGCCTACCATAAGTAACACACTACGCCACCATGGACTCAGATCCTGCAGTGCCAGACGTGTCCCACTGCTTAAGCCAGTACTTGTCCGGGCCCGTCTGAAGTTTGCTAGAGAGCATTTGGATGATCCAGAGGAGTTTTGGGAGAATGTCCTATGGTCTGATGAAAACAAACTGGAACTGTTTGGTAGAAACACAACTTGTCGTGTTTGGAGGAAAAAGAATACTGAGTTGCATCCATCAAACACCATACCTACTGTAAAGCATGGTGGTGGAAACATCATGCTTTGGGGCTGTTTCTCTGCAAAGGGGCCAGGACGACTAATCCTGGTACATGAATGAATGAATGGGGCCATGTATCGTGAGATTTTGAGTGCAAACCTCCTTCCATCAGCAAGGGCATTGAAGATGAAACGTGGTTGGGTCTTTCAACATGACAATGATCCAAAGCACACCGCCAGGGCAACGAAGGAGTGGCTTCGTAAGGAGCATTTCAAGGTCCTGGAGTGGCCTAGCCAGTCTCCAGATTTCAACCCTATAGAAAACCTTTGGAGGGAGTTGAAAGTCCGTGTTGCCAAGCGAAAAGCCAAAAACATCACTGCTCTAGAGGAGATCTGCATGGAGGAATGGGCCAACATACCAACAACAGTGTGTGGCAACCTTGTGAAGACTTACAGAAAACGTTTGACCTCTGTCATTGCCAACAAAGGATATATTACAAAGTATTGAGATGAAATTTTGTTTCTGACCAAATACTTATTTTCCACCATAATATGCAAATAAAATGTTAAAAAAACAGACAATGTGATTTTCTGGATTTTTTTTTCTCAGTTTGTCTCCCATAGTTGAGGTCTACCTATGATGTAAATTACAGACGCCTCTCATCTTTTTAAGTGGTGGAACTTGCACTATTGCTGACTGACTAAATACTTTTTTGCCCCACTGTATATCAGGAGCTCTCATGTCTATAGCAGACGACATCCTAACAATAGCCGAGAAAACATCTTCTATCCTTGTCAGCTCTGCATGTCAGGGGAGTAGACAATTCCAAAGCAGATTTCCTCAGCCGTCACACCCTGCACCAAGGAGAGTGGGTACTCAACTGTCGCATCTTCAGGATGATAACAGAGAGATGGGGCACACACGAAATAGACCTTTTTGTGACAAGGAGCAACAGACAAGTGGAAAAATTTGCTTCTTTGTTTCTGGCGGACAACCTCAATATTCTCGATGCCCTGCAAGTCCCATGCACATACCGTCAAGCATATGCATTTCCTCCAATAATAATCCTACTGGCAGTCGTCAGGAAGATAAGGGAGGACAGAGCAAATGTGATACTCATAGCACCATTTTGGCCCAAGAGGCCATGGTTCTCCTGGCTCAGAGCCATGTCAATCTCGGATCCGTGGATTCTCCCGAACAATCAGGATCTCCTTTCCCAGGGGCCCTTCCACCACCCTCATGTGAAGGGCCTACGGTTTACCGTCTGGAATTTGAAAGGCAGTTATTAAGACGAAGAGGCTTTTCAGAAAAATTAATTGATACCCTTCTACTGAGCAGGAAAACGACCACCACAACAATATATGTAAGGGTATGGAGGAAATTTCTTAGTTTCCACTCAGCAGGTCTGTCCAAAGAAATTCCCATTCCCGCTATCTTAGAGTTTCTACAAAAAGGGCGTGAATTAGGCTTATCAGTCAATACTTTAAAAGTACAAGTATCTGCTCTAGGGGCCTTATATAGTCACAATATTGCAGGAGACAGGTGGATAGCCCGATTCATTTGAGCATGTCAAAGGTCAGAACCAGTCCAGATTCCCCAAATGTCACCATGGGATCTCAACCTATTCCAGGATAGAATTGTCCTAAAAACAGACCCTTCTTACTTGCCTAAAGTAGGCACTAAATTCCATAGGTCTCAAGAAATCTTCCTTCCTTCTATAATAACCCCGCAAATCAGGAAGAAGAAAAATACCATACACTAGATGTGAGAAGGGCTATAATAGCTTACTTAGACAGAACTAGCCCCTAGAGGAAGAGTAGGGCTCTTTGTTTCCTTCCAGGGACATAAGAAAGGATCTGGAGTCACGAAAAGTATGTTATCGCGACCGCGGCGTCATTGAAGGTCCTTTGCTCAATGCATCCTTAGGAACGGAGGCTGCCGCTCGCACTGCTGAGAGCTATGGGCCGTCGGAGGGTAAGTATATCCCATATTTTTAATTTTTATTCTTTTTTTTACATGAATATGGATCCCAGGGCCTGAAGGAGAGTCTCCTCTCCTCCAGATACTGGGAACCATACAGGACCGCTCCCTGCACACGCCGTACCCGGCGTATAAGACGACCCTTGACTTTTGAGATGATTTTTAGGGGTTAAAAGGTTGTCTTATACGCCGGAAAATATGGTCTATCTGACGATTCCTATGATTCTGCACAGTAGGAAAGAGGCGGAGGGAGAGCCGCAGAGAAGTACTACGCATGCCCAAGATTCCCAGCCCCGCAGTGTGAATAAATCAGAAGAGACTGCGGGGCACGATCTCAGGCCGTGCGTCCACGCAGGCGCAAGAAGGAAAACATCATATGATGTCAGTGGACGGGCAGTGCTAACTGCGCATGCCCAAGAAAAAAGATTACAGCGCAGGCGCCGGGTAAATAACTGAACGCTGAGGAGGCGGCGCCCAGAAGAAAGGAGGAAATGACTGATGGCTGTGAGACATCTGTGTCAGGGGGGAAAGACCTGCCCCCTGACAAACTAGAGGTATGAGGGACAAATTATAAAAAAGATTCTTTCAGCGGTGGAAGGGACCCGAACTAAAAGAGCCACCTTGGCAGAATGCAGCATTAGTTATAAAGGCCCGGGGGGGGGGGGGGTGACAGGTTCCCTTTAAGGATGGACTGGAGAGGTGTGAGAGTGTTAGCAGGGAGGCCACAGAGGAGGATGTTGCAGTAGTCGAGGCGGGAGATGATGAGGGCATGCACAAGCATTTTAGTAGATTCTGTAAATATTTTTGAGCTAGAGGCGACAGGAGGTGGAAAGAGCTTGGATGTGCTGTTTGAAGGACATGGTTACTCCGAGTCAGCGGACGTCTGGTATTGGGGAAAGTGTGATGTCATTTATTGTGATAGATAGATCAGGTAAGGCAGATCTGTGAGATGGAGGAAAGATGATGAGTTCAGATTTGTCCACATTGAGTTTGAGGAAGCGAGAGGAGAAGGAGGATATGGCTGATGGGACACTCTTGGATTCTGGACAGCAGAGAGGTAGATCTGAGTGTCATCACCATATCCTCCTTTGGCATCAAAGACCTCACCCTATCCTGGATCTCCTCATACATTTCCAACCGCACATTCAGCGTCTCCCACTCCCACTCTACCTCCTCATCCCACCCTCTCTCTGTTGGAGTCCCCCAACGCACTGTTCTAGGACCCCTACTCTTCTCAATCTATACACTTGGCTTGGGACAACTCATAAAGTCCCATGGATTCCAGTACACCTTTATGCTGATGACACTCAGATCTACCTCTCTGGCCCAGACGTCACCGCTCTGCTGTCCAGAATCCCAGAGTGCCTATCAGCCATATCCTCCTTCTTCTCCTCTCGCTTCCTCAAACTCAATGTGGACAAATCTGAACGCATCATCTTTCCTCCATCCCATAGATCTTCCTTACCTGACCTATCTATCGCAATCAATGACATCATGCTTTCCCCCGTACCGGAAGTCCGCTGCCTCGGAGTAATCGTCGACTCTGCCATGTCCTTCAAACCGCACATCCACGCTCTTTCCACCTCCTGTCGCCTCCAGCTCAAAAATCTGCGCTTTCCTCAACCGTCAATCTACTAAAATGCTTGTGCACGCGCTCATCATCTCCCGCCTTGACTACTGCAACATCCTTTTCTGCGGCCTCCCTGCTAACACCCTTGCACCTCTCCAGTCCATTCTTAACTCTGCTGCCCGACTAATTCATCTCTCTCCTCGCTACTCCTCTGCTTCCCCCCTCTGCAAATCTCTTCACTGGCTCCCATTCCCTCAGCGTATCCAGTTCAAATTACTAATACTGACCTACAAAGCCATCCACAACCTGTCTCCTCCATATATCTCTGAACTAATCTCCCGATATCTTCCCTCTCGTGATCTCCGGTCCTCCCAAGACCTCCTTCTCTCCTCCACACTTATTCGCTCCTCATCCAACCGCCTCCAAGACTTCTCCCGAATATCCCCCATCCTCTTGAATTCTTTGCCCCAACACGTCCGGAGCTCCTGCAGCCCTCAACCTACTGTCTACTTCCCCATAATCCTGTTGAATGTAAGCCCGCAAGGGCAGGGTCCTCGCCCCTCTGTATCAGTCTGTCATTGTTAGTTTGTTTACTGTAAGTGATATCTGTAACTTGTATGTAACCCCTTCTCATGTAAAGCACCATGGAATCAATGGTGCTGTATAAATAAATAATAATAATAAAGGTGGTACTGGAATCCATGGGACTTCATGAGTTGTCCCAGGCCAAGTGTATAGATTGAGAAGAGTAGGGGTCTTAGAAAAGAGCCTTGGGGTACTCCCAACAGAGAGAGGGCGGAATGAGGAGGTAGTGTGGGATTGGGAGACGCTGAATGTGCGGTTGGAAAGGTATGAAGAAATTCAGGATAGGGCGAAGTGTTTGTTGCCAAAGCAAGAGAGGATCTGTAGTAGGAAGCAGTGGTCAACTGTGTCGAAAGCAGTAATTTTGGTCAGAGCAGTCTCAGAGGAATGATGGGAACGGAAGCCAGATTGTAGATTGTCAAAGAGCAAGTTAGATAAGAGGTAGGAGGAAAGTTCAGCGTGGACGTGCTGCTTCAGAAGTTTGGAAGCGAATGTCCAGCGATATTGAGCAATAGCTGGACATAGTGGTTGGGTCGAGGGTTGGCTTTTTAAGGATAGGCGTGATTGTGGCATGTTTGAAACTAGAAGGGAAGGTACCAGAAGTTAGTGATAGGTTTAAGAGATGGGTTAGGGATGGGTTAAGTGTGGTGGTGAGGTTGGGGAGAAAGTGGGATGGGATGGGGGGTCTAGTGCACACATGGTGAAGTGTGATTTGGAGAGGAGACAATTAAGCTACCATTCAGTGATGTTGGAGAGGGAGGTTATGGGGGAGGGGCAATGGTTTGGTATACAAAGGGGTTGTGGTGGTCAAAATGAACCAATAGGAAAAAATTTCCTACTGGTGCTGGCTGGCAGATCTTGGTGGGCACACTGCGTAAGCGCTCGCCATTTTGTTCCCAGAAGAAGTGCACGGTACGGGGGGGGGGGGGGGGGGGTGCTCCGGGGTCCCCATTTCTCCTTTGATGTGCTTTCACATCAGAGGAGAGCGAAATTAATTGGGAAATGGGACTTTTTTTGCGGTCCCCGTTATTCCGTAAATAACGATGATCGCAACACTGGGGTCAGTAAAAACCAACCCAAATCATGTTCTCTGGGGTCTCAGCTACCCCGCTGTAGCCAAGACCCCATCGAATTTCTGACGCAGTGCCGTTAAAGAGTGGGACTGAGGAATAAAAACTCTTAACTGCCGCCATTAAAAGGCATATCAGTGGTCGTTAAGGGGTTAAGCAAAACTTGTTTGTTTTTTATTTGCAAACCTTGCAAAACAATTCTATGTAGTGAAGCAAAATTGTGCTGTTTGCCGTTTTCAAGGATTGTGTCTAATGACGCTTTCATCCTTGTGTAATAAGAGACTTTGGCTCTGCTCACATCTGTATCATCCTGGTTTTAGTGGTGTCTGCAAACAGATGTGTTACACAATGGACACAGACAGCACTGAACCCTATTGACTTATAATGGGGTCTGACTGTTCCGCTGAGATGACCATGCAGCACTCGTCTTACCATCAGAAACAACAAAATTTGCACTGTAAGCCCCTAACACAGCCTCTGATACAGATGTGAGCATAGCCTTAAAAACTTGACCAAAATGTTTTATCTTATGTCTATGAAGTAGAAATGCAGGATTATCACCAATTGTAGACTTAAAACTACACATACTATGAAGGTCCCAATGTCATATACTTATCAGAATCGCTTGTCCGCATGTGCCATACACATTAAAACTAGATTGTTTGACCCAAGTATCAAATAGTGAGCAATTTATTAGCTAAATTATTTATGCAAATGAGCAGCCTTCTATTAAGGCCCTCATATATTTTTGATTTTTGTAGGCCAAATGATTGTTTAGCTGACGGCTATCCTCCCTGACTTCCCCAAAACTAGGAAAGCTCGGCTACGCCAAGCACCTCTGTATTGTGAAAGTTGTCAAATTCCTCTGGCAGCATCTTATTTCTCGGAGACCAAAAGGATCAGCCATTGGATATGCCAACAGGCTGGATTCTTCTCTCCCCAGACCTCATATGTTAGGGTAGAGTCAGGAGGACCCTATACATATTAGACTGTCGGAAGATATTAGTGGGCACCGCCAACATTCGTTTAATGTGTATGTAGGACTTTAGTCCTCACACTAATTTTATCCATAAATACCATTCTTTATTTCTCTTGTTGTACTTGTGTGTTTCTTGCCCTCCATGCTTTTTCTCAGGTTTCAGAATCGGGAACGTTTCGAGAAACTGAAGGCTGAACTGTTAGAGTGCAATGCAAAGCTACAGTCTGCAAAGTGCCAGCAATACAGAGAGGTGCACAAGTCTTATTGTTGGTTTTATTTTATTTTGCTTTTTTTTTTTTTTAAGGTAACACTACTGTATTTTTTTTTTTTAATCATCCGTGTAAAATCTGTTTGTTTGTTTTTTTTTACAGCAGCTATTAACCATTTACAGTTTCCGATGTTCTGGAATTGCATTGTTTCCGTACAAATCGGATGCTAGACTGTGGCGCTGTATGGCAACCAATTTTTTTTGGTCACCCATAGACTTGAATGGCCAAATCTTATCCTATTTACAGATGAAACTAGTGCATGCTGTAATTTTTGTTATTTTTCCATAAACCGATTCGGTCAGTGAAAAATATCGTTCATCTGCACTGCCCTACTGAATAACATTGGTCCGAGGGCAATTCTTTTTTTTCTAACTGATAGCACTTGGACCAACATCCGGCCATGTGTAGGAGCACTTATCAGCGGAGATTATCATTTGCTTTATTTTCCAAACAGATAGAACCACTGCAGAAATTTGTTGAAATTACTCGTGAGGATAACCGAAAGCTCGCGCAAACGTTGAACCTGACTTTACAGAGAAACTCAACTTTACAGAATCTTGTCAATGAACTACAAAAAGAGCTACAAAACAAAGAATTACAAGAGAAGCAGCTGATTCTGAATCAGTAATATCACTGTGATTCTAAAGAATATTTATTGTGATGTACATATGTACACAGAGTTCACGAAGATTATGTCTTGTATTCTTTATAGGGCAAAAGCTGCAGAAGATTACAGCTTGAAGGAAAAGTTATTAGGGGAGCAACTTGTATCACTTCAGAATAAGCATCGGGTGGAGAGTAAGGAAGCAAAGAAAGCAGTAAGAAAAGAGCTTACAGAGGTATCTTCTATTGTTTAGTAACACTATGCTTTTATTTTTATCCTTATACACCCTTTTTTTTATCAAGTTAGGTATGTAAAGTATGTCTCATACAGCAAATAGCGCGTGCTTCTGTTATTCTAACTGTAACTGATCCAAATGACTAATTTGATCCTATACCCTTACCATAATTGTAACATTCTTCACTTTGAGTTTGCAGTGTAAGTTGTATGATGGAGGCAATCTGCCCAAAGTGTATGAGTGTATAGGTATCAAGTGAGAAACCTCACCCAACATCTATTGTTTCTCCAGATGAAGAAGTTATAGATACTTTGAAATGCATTGAGATTAAAACCAGAATTATTTCAGTATATCCAACAAAGAAAAACGAGAGACCAAAAAGTCCAATAAAAATATACAACTCATTTTATTGAAGACAAATTAAAAACCTATACTTATATTACACATACAGTGAAGCACGACAAAGATAAATAAAATGGAAAAAAGGTGAAAAAGACAGCACCAAAACCCAGAATGTAATATGGAGTGGATGGGAGACCCTTCAAAACATAATAATCAAATTATATATAAAGTGCTAGTGCCAATATAAATCCTGAGTACCAGCTCTGAGCGAATACAAAGTATAAAATCTAGTACCCGTCGATTCCTAGTCCAAAGGAACACACAAATATCCGGACCTCAGTGATAGTGAGTAGAAGACAGGGTACAGCAGTGTAAATGCCAGGAGCACTAATAATCAGGACTCAGATAAGATTGTCATATAATGAAAGTCTTACCCATAGTCTCCACACAAGGGGTTAAACGCTCGCAGCCCCGACGCGCGTTACGCGTATACCCTGGACTCTCTGGATATCTTTTATTCATACCGACCAGCACCGCAGCACACCCCATCTCCTACAATAAAAACATCGCCCATTGGCTCACATGAAAGAAAAAAGGATTTGTTTTTTAACCCCTTAGCGACCGCCGATACGCCTTTTAACGGCGGCCGCTAAGGGTACTTAAACCACAGCGCCGTTAATTAACGGCGCTGTGGAAAAAGTCCATAGCGCCCCCCAGAGGCCGATTTTCTCCGGGGTCTCGGCTGCCGAGGGTAGCCGAGACCCCAGAGAACATGATTCGGGTTTTTTTTAACCCACCCCGTATTTGCGATCGCTGGTAATTAACCGTTTACCGGCGATCGCAAAAAAAAAAGTGATCTCTTTTTAATTTCTCTGTCCTCCGATGTGATCGCACATCGGAGGACAGAGAAAAGGGGTCCCAGGTGGCCCCCCAATACTCACTTAGCTCCCCCGATGCTCCTCGTGTCTCCCGGTGGGCGCCGCCATCTTCAAAATGGCGGGCGCAGTGCGCCCGCCGGCCGGCACCGGGAGAATCTTTTGGGTCTCGGCTGCCGGGGGTAGCCGAGACCCCAAAGAGCATGATCGGGGTCGGTATTACCGACCCCTGTTTTGCGATCGCCGGTAATTAACTGTTTACCGGCGACCGCAAAAAAAAAAAAAGTAAAGTGTAATTCTCTGTCCTCTGATGTGATCGCACATCAGAGGACAGAGAAATAGGGGGATTCGGGGACCCTAGCATACTCACCTAGGTCCCTGGATCCTCTTGCTGCTCCTCCTGGCCGCCGGCAGAAGAACATGGCGGACGCATGCCCAGTGCGCCCGCCATCTGTCTCCATCTGCCGGCCGGCAGGAGAACAGCAGTTGGGGCTAAAATTAGGGGTAGGGTTAGGGGTAGGGTTAGGGCTAGGGGTAGGGTTAGGGCTAGGGTTGGGGCTAAATTTAGGGTTAGGGTTGGGGCTAAATTTAGGGTTAGGGTTGGGGCTAAATTTAGGGTTAGGCTTCTTTCACACTTACGTCGGTACGGGGCCGTCGCAATGCGTCGGCCCAACATACCGACGCACGTTGTGAAAATTGTGCACAACGTGGGCAGCAGCTGTAGTTTTTCAACGCATCCGCTGCCCAATCTATGTCCTGGGGAGGAGGGGGTGGAGTTACGGCCACGCATGCGGTCAGAAATGGCGGATGCGACGTACAAAAAAACGTTTCATTGAACGTTTTTTTGTGCCGACGCTCCGCCAAAACACAACTGATCCAGTGCACGACGGACGCGACGTGTGGCCATCCGTCACGATCCGTCGGCAATACAAGTCTATGGGCAAAAAACGCATCCTGCGGGCACATTTGCAGGATCCGTTTCTTGTCCAAAACGACGGATTGCGACGGAATGCCAAACGACGCAAGTGTGAAAGTAGCCTTAGGGCTAGGGTTAGGGTTGGGGCTAAAGTTAGGGCTAGGGTTGGGGCTAAAGTTAGGGTTAGAGCTGGGATTAGGGTTAGGGTTTGGATTAGGGTTGGTATTAGGGTTAGGGTTGGCATTAGGGTTACGCTTGGGATTAGGGTTAGGTTTGGGATTAGGGTTAAGGTTAGGATTGTGATTAGGGGTGTATTGGGATTAGGGTTAGGTTTGAGGTTAGGGTTAAGATTAGGATTAGGGGTGTGTTGGATTTAGGGTTTTGATTAGGGTTACGGTTAGGGTTGACATTAGGGTTGTTTTGGGGTAAGGGTTGTGATTATGGTTAGGGTTAGTGATTAGGATTATGGATCAGGTTGGGATTAGGGTTAGGGGTGTGTTGGGGTTAGGGTTGGAGCTAGAATTGGGGGGTTTCCACTGTTTAGGTACATCAGGGGGTCTCCAAACACGACAGCCAATTTTGCGCTCAAAAAGTCAAATGGTGCTCCCTCCCTTCTGAGCTCTGCCGTGCGCCCAAACAGTGGGTTACCCCCACATATGGGGCATCAGCGTACTCGGGATAAATTGGACAACAAATTCTGGGGTCCAATTTCTCTTATTACCCTTGTGAAAATAAAAACTTGGGGGCTACAATATCTTTTTTGTGAAAAAAAAAAAATATTTTTTATTTTCACGACTCTGCATTCTAAACTTCTGTGAAGCACTTGGGCATTCAAAGCTCTCACCACACATCTAGATAAGTTCCTTGGGGGGGTCTAGTTTCCAAAATGGGGTCACTTGTGGGGGTTTACTACAGTTTAGGTACATCAGGGGCTCTGCAATCGCAACATAATGCCCACAGACCATTCTATCAAAGTCTGCATTCCAAAAAGCCGCTCTTTCCCTTCCGAGCTCTGCCGTGCGCCCAAACAGTGGTTTACCCCCACATATGGCGCATCAGCGTACTCGGGATAAATTGGACAACAACTATTGCAGTCCAATTTCTCCTGTTACCCTTGTGAAAATAAAAACTTGGAGGCTACAATATCTTTTTTGTGAAAAAAAAAATATTTTTTATTTTCACGACTCTGCATTCTAAACTTCTGTGAAGCACTTGGGCATTCAAAGTTCTCACCACACATCTAGATAAATTCCTTGGGGGGTCTAGTTTCCAAAATGGGGTCACTTGTGGAGGGTTTCTACTGGTTAGGTACATCAGGGGCTCTGCAAACGCAACATAATACCCGCAGACCATTCTATCAAAGTCTGCATTCCAAAACGGCGCTCCTTCCTTCCGAGCTCTGCCGTGCGCCCAAACAGTGGTTTACCCCCACATATGGGGTACCAGCATACTCAGGACAAATTGGACAACAACTTTTGGGGTCCAATTTCTCTTGTTACCCTAGTGAAAATAAAAACTTGGGGGCTAAAAAATCTTTTTTGTGGAAAAAAAAAATATTCTTTATTTTCACGGCTCTGCATTATAAACTTCTGTGAAGCACTTGGGCATTCAAGGTTCTCACCACACATCTAGATAAGTTCCATGGGGGGTCTAGTTTCCAAAATGGGGTCACTTGTGGGGGATTTCTACTGTTTAGGCACATCAGGGGCTCTCCAAACGCGACATGGCGTCCGATCTCAATTCCAGCCAATTCTACATTGAAAAAGTAAAACGGCACTCTTTCTCTTCCAAGCTCTGTGGTGCGCCCAAACAGTGGTTTATCCCCACATATTGGGTATCGATGTACTCAGGAGAAATTGCACAACAACTTTTGTGGTCTAATTTCTCCTGTTACCCTTGTGAAAATAAAAATTTGTGGGCAAAAAGATCATTTTTGTAGAAAAAATGCGATTTTTTTTTTTTTCTTTTCACGGCTCTACGTTATAAACTTCTGTGAAGCACATGGGGGTTCAAAGTGCTCGCCACACATCTAGATAAGTTCCTTAAAGGGTCTAGTTTCCAAAATGGTGTCACTTGTGGGGGGTTTCCACTGTTTAGGCACATCAGGGGCTCTCCAAACACGACATGGCGTCCAATCTCAATTCCAGCCAATTCAACATTGAAAAAGTAAAACGGCGCTCCTTCACTTCCAAGCTCTGCGGTGCGCCCAAACAGTGGTTTACCCTCACATATGGGGTATCGACGTATTCAGGAGAAATCGCACAACAACTTTTGTGGTCTAATTTCTCCTGTTACCCTTGTGAAAATAAGAATTTGTGGGCGAAAAGATCATTTTTGTGTAAACAAAAGCGATTTTTTATTTTCACGGCTCTACGTTATAAACTTCTGTGAAGCACTTGGGGGTTCAAAGTGCTCACCACACATCTAGATAAGTTCCTTAAGGGGTCTAGTTTCCAAAATGGTGTCACTTGTGGGGAGTTTCCACTGTTTAGGCACATCAGGGGCTCTCTAAACGTGACATGGCGTCCGATCTCAATTCCAGCCAATTCTGCATTGAAAAAGTCAAACGGCGCTCCTTCACTTCTAAGTTCTGCGGTGCGCCCAAAAAGTGGTTTACCCCCACATATGGGGTATTGGCGTATTCAGGAGAAATTGTATAACAAAATTTATGGTTACATTTCTGTTTTTACACTTGTGAAAATAAAAAAAATGGTTCTGAATTAAGATGTTTGCAAAAAAAAGTTAAATGTTCATTTTTTCCTTCCACATTGTTTCAGTTCCTGTGAAGCACGTAAAGGGTTAATAAACTTCTTGAATGTGGTTTTGAGAACCTTGAGGGGTGTAGTTTTTAGAATGGTGTCACACTTCATTATTTTCTATCATATAGACCCCTCAAAATGACTTCAAATGTGATGTGATCCCTAAAAAAAAATGGTGTTGTAAAAATGAGAAATTGCTGGTCAACTTTTAACCCTTATAACTCCCTAACAAAAAAAAATTTTGTTTCCAAAATTGTGCTGATGTAAAGTAGACATGTGGGAAATGTTATTTATTAACTATTTTTCGTGACATATCTCTCTGATTTAAGGGCATAAAAATACAAAGTTTGAAAATTGCAAAATTTTAAAAATTTTCGCCATATTTCCTTTTTTTCATAAATAATCGCAAGTAATATCGAAGAAATGTTACCACTAACATGAAGTACAATATGTCACGAAAAAACAATCTCAGAATCAGCGGGATCCGTTGAAGCGTTCCAGAGTTATAACCTCATAAAGTGACAGTGGTCAGAATTGCAAAAATTGGCCTGGTCATTAAGTACCAAATTGGCTCTGTCACTAAGGGGTTAAGTGATACCGCTATATAATATAACAACGTTAAACATTTTAACAACATATGCTATGGATTTGGGGCCTATGTATAAATATCACATGTAAGCGGGGAGCTTTTGTGACATGCTGCAAAGCAAAAGGTTTAAGCAGGTGTGGAAAAAAAAATGCTGCACAGTAAGAATTCTTTCAAAAAAAGAACTGTTAAAATTTCATTTTTATCAATTGGTAAAATACAAAGTAAAAGAACAGAGAAATCTAAATCAAATCATTATTTGGTTTTACCACCCTTTGCAAAACAGCAGCAATTCTTCTTTTTGGTTGTTCCAAACATCTTGCAGACATTCGGTGCATGTAGGCTTGTGCAAATCATTCTGTCTGTGTAGTGTCAAGCTGGTTTCACATAGCACTGATGGACCCTCTGAATGTAGTGGCAGTCGCTTAAATCCGAACCACCGCAACACGGGATTTGAGTGTATGTGCCGACGGGGGCTATTCACTATACTGATGTACACCGAGTCACCGTGTGTTCTGTTGGGCATCCTTAACTGCTGTGGCGGCAGCAGCAAGACAGTCAACTACATCTTAATGCCTTCCGTCAAAGGCGCTACCGGACAAAAATGATGCACAACAGAACACACTGTGACCCCGTCTACATCATTATAGTCATTTGCCCTGTCGGAGCATACACCCAAATCCCGTTTTGTGAGTGTTTGGACTTGAGCCCCAATGGAACCCCTGAACGTATGGCAAACACTATGTGAACCTTGCCTTAGAGAGACTCGATGGGTCTATGGAGCCCATAACGTCACTTCCAGGACTTTGTTCTTTATGTTGAAGATCTTGATGATATTAGCTATATATTTGGGGTCTTTGTCTTGCTGCAAGATGAATTTGGAGCCTGATGGTATTCCATGATGGATAAGTATCTGTCTGTATTTCTCACCATTGAGAACACGATTAATTGCCATTAATGGTTAGTTCTCTTAGATGATGGGAACAACCTCCCTGCCAAGTTCCTTCAAAAATTTGGGGCAGCTGTATCTAGCAGAACTGATGCTGTTCTGAAGGCAAAGGGTGTTCACACCAAAATTTGATTTACTTTTCATTTCTTTTTTGTTAATTCACTCTGCAGTTTAAATTAATAATTTATTAAAAAATAATGTATTAAAGGGGTTGTCCTCTTTCAGAAATTGTTTCTTTGACTGCAGTTTGTTCTAAAATAACAGCTCTTTATTCACCGTCCCCGGGGCCAGTGCAGCCATTCAGGGAGCTCAGCAGCTCGGCTCATGTAGATGGAACGACCCCTTCAGAGCTCACTGAATGGCTACCATGCTGTTGACGTGATGTCGGCGGCCCAGACAAATCAGACACCAGAAGCAGCATAAGAGACTCTGCACAGGACCTGGTGACGGTGAGTAGAGAGCAGTTCGCTTTATTTTATGACAAACTGCAGGTGGTAACAAATCTTTTCTGAAAGGGGACAAACCCTTTAATATTTCTATTTTTGAAAACATTCTTAATTTTCAGCATTTTTTCCATGCTTTCCTAAAACCTTTGCATTGTATTGTACTCATCTATTCTCCACACTGGACTCAAAGCCCCCTTTTTACAGCCAATTTGCATTTATGTAGGAAAATAATGATTTTTTTAATGCAGATTTATTTGTGAAAATCAAAGAATAGTCATAGATTTTTTTTATTCTGAGAGGTGTGATCTGTGAGTATGTTTGAAACCAGTAATTCTACGGTACTATAAACCATTGAACAAGCCGCCACTTATATTCCTGTTTCAAGCAAATCTCATTGTCAGTGAGAGGTGATCTAATCTTTGCCTTTATTCTATTATATACCACACAGCTGAAGAAAGCATTAGACTCTGTTACCGCAAAATCAACGGAGCTTTCAAGGACAAACCGAGAACTGAGGAACAGGGAGTCAATGCTGGAGAAGGAGACCTTACACCAAAAAGACCTTATTCACAACCTGAAAATACAGCTGAAATCTCACATAGAGAGCCAAGGGGTCAGAAAGCAGAGTGAGCGAATACAAGTGAGTTACATGCTTATATTGTATGCACTGTCTGTGGAATAATAAGAAAAACCAGAACTGTAACAGCAGCCAGCAGAATAACTGTAGGAACTATAGATCCTCGCTATTCTGTCTGCTTTTTCCTTGCTCTCATACGCTATTCATCATGAGGGTTTTAATACACGCCTCCTCTTTTCTACTATTCTTTGCCCAAAGCACGCCCAGCGCTGCAGATATCTTAACTGATCTGGGCTTCTCATCACCTTTTAAATGCTCTTACCTGTTTTTTTTTACAAGTTTTTTACAAGTTTCCTATTAGGGAAAGGGTGCCCCTAAAGGTACCGTCACACTAGACGATATCGCTAGCGATCCGTGACGTTGCAGCGTCCTCGCTAGCGATATCGTCCAGTGTGACAGGCAGCAGCGATCAGGCCCCTGCTGGGAGATCGCTGGTCGGGGAAGAAAGTCCAGAACTTTATTTCGTCGCTGGACTCCCCGTAGACATCGCTGAATCGGCGTGTGTGACACCGATTCAGCGATGTCTTCGCTGGTAACCAGGGTAAACATCGGGTAACTAAGCGCAGGGCCACGCTTAGTAACCCGATGTTTACCCTGGTTACCATCCTAAAAGTAAAAAAACAAACAGTACATACTTACCTACAGCCTTCTGTCCTCCAGCGCTGTGCTCTGCTCTCCTCCTGCTCTGGCTGTGAGCGTCGGTCAGCCGGAAAGCAGAGCGGTGACGTCACCGCTCTGCTTTCTGGCTGCCCGGCGCTCACAGCCAGACCAGAGAAGCAGAGCGCCGAGGACAGACAGCGGTAGGTAAGTATGTAGCGTTTGTTTTTTTACTTTTTAGGATGGTAACCAGGGTAAACATCGGGTTACTAAGCGCGGACCTGCGCTTAGTTACCCGATGTTTACCCTGGTTACCGGGGACCTCGGGATCGTTGGTCGCTGGAGAGCTGTCTGTGTGACAGCTCTCCAGCGACCAAACAGCGACGCTGCAGCGATCCGGATCGTTGTCGGTATCGCTGCAGCGTCGCTATGTGTGACGGTACCTTTATTCAGGACGTTTATCATTGCTTCCTTTCTTATGTGGTGGCGCTGGATTTGGTACCAGGCTTCTCTAGAGATTACAGCTGGAGGTTCAAGTAGTTTGACATTCTGTGGTGGGATTTTTATGTGGCCCTTCCAACAAAATTGATTTTACATTAACAATACCCACATAACCATTGAGTTTGGCATGCGTCGTCCCCAACAGGAGTCACTCTATTAGAGTATGAAGTTTCCACTGGCTGCAACCAAGGTAGTTTACTGATACTTTTCTACATGGAAAAGTGGAAATATTTTTTTATTCTTCTTACATAAACTGTTGCGTGCATTGATATAGTCACGCTGTCTCCAGTTTGGTGTGGCCATAAGATTACTTTGTCTGCTTTAAATGAGAGGTCCAAAATAAGAAAAAAGAACCAAACCACCTTGTGTCTGACACTGCAGTTCTTTCCAGTTAAAGGTAGCCTACAATACGAGACAGCTCATGGGCAGCCACTGTTTGAGGAGAGAATAAGCAGATCCTTTTGTCCAATTCTGAATGTGTGTGTATATATATATATATATATATATATATATATATATATATATATATATATATATATATATATATATATATATATTTTTTTTAACACTCTTACCTTTTTAAAATCTTAAGCCGGTTCTCCAACAGTAAATTGATGGCATATTTCTAGAAGGTAGCAATAAAAAAACAAAACCGCGCTTGAGGGAATGAGAGCTCCAAAACAAGTGTGCACAGTGAGAAATATGTAAATGATGTGGATCACCCTGTTGGGATCTAGTGGGAGAATCCCCAAACTATATATTACCTGAAAGGGGGGATGAATGATAGTCTAGAGAGCCCACATTGGGTTAATGCTGACGTGCTTGTTGTATTCTGCAAACCATACAAAATGACTACCAATGCAACGTGGCTAGTAGTGTAAAAGGCCCGCAATGGATTAATGCTGACCTTGTATATTAGCTCCTGCAAGCTACATCAAGTGACTGTCAATCAAAGTCAATACAGTGTCCCCAGGTAGGATAAGAATAGAGAAACTCTGTATGCTATAGGATGAAACAATATAAGGCGTGTGCACACAAAATGACTGATGCATAGGCAGAGACTCACCGGGGTGCAGGTGTAGCGAAACCAGAGGTAGATTTACTCGTCCGGTCCTGCGGTGGGGCACCCGACGTGTAGCTACCGGATGAGGATGCGGGCAGGCGAGTACAGAACAGCTGCCGCACTGTGGCGCTGCAGGGAAGCTACGCAGAGCCAGGGAAAGCCCCGACCGGTGGCGTCCCTGGATGCGAGTGTGGGAGAAAGATGGCCGGCGGAGGTGCCTAGCGTGTGACGTCACAGGGGCTACGGAGCATCACTGGGACCAAAGGAGTACCAATGCGTTTCAAAGGAACTGCGTCCTTCTTCGTCAGGGTTTCTAGAAGGTGTTTACTGTGTGATTTGTGGATCTCAACAAGCATGAGAATGAAGTAGCCACAGCAAACATGAATACCAAGCTATGGAAGTAGCTAGTAGTAGGACTAGTAAGGATACGAAAAGGACTGTGTCCCAACTGTTCTAGTGGAGGTCCTTGTGGTAACGCCCCCACTGATCACGTATTTACAGCATATCCTAGGAAACTACTTAAAGAGAACTTGTCATCTGGATCAGGCATGTTAAACAAAAGGTATGGGAATAAAGGAGCTGTTCAGCTGGTTTAATGAGCACATTTATGGTAGGTATCTGCAGCTTGGTTGTTCTTTAATTATCTTTTGAAGCTTGTGTGCAATAAGGTGTTCATGCATGGGGACAGGACAGTGGGTTTGACTGTGGATAGGGTCTTCGGCTGTGCTCCGGCCCCTAGATTGCCTCCTGTATCTTATTACTGTTTTAAATTTTGCATCGGCACGGTCCTTGGCGGGCTTCAGTAAAATACACACAAACTTCTAGAGATAATTAAAGAACTACTAGGCTACAGATTTGTACAGTGAAGGTGCCTATTAAACCAGGAGAACTTCTCCTTTATGCCCATACATTTAGTTTAACATAAGGAAAAAAAAAGAAACAGAAAACTGAGCCGGAGTATGACTTTAAAGGGAACCTGTCACCCCAAAAATCGCGGGTGAGGTAAGCCCAGCGGCATCAGGGGCTTATCTACAGCATTCTGTAATGCTGTAGATAAGCCCCCGATGTTACCTGAAAGAGGAGAAAAAGACGTTATATTATACTCACCCAGGGGCGGTCCCGCTGCTGGTCCGGTCGCATGGGTGTCTCTGGTCCGCTGTGGCGCCTCCCATCTTCATTCCAAGACGTCCTCTTCTGATCTTCAGCCACGGCACAGGCGTACTTTGTCTGCCCTGTTGAGGGCAGAGCAAAGTACTGCAGTGCGCAGGCGCCGGGCCTCTTTGACCTTTCCGGCGCCTGCGCACTGCAGTACTTTGTTCTGCCCTCAACAGGGCAGACAAAGTACGCCTGCGCCGGAGCTGTGGCTGAAGATCAGAAGAGGACGTCTTGGAATGAAGATGGGAGGCGCCGCAGTGGACCAGAGACGCCCATCCGACCGGACCAGCAGCGGGACCGCCCCTGGGTGAGTATAATCTAACGTCTTTTTCTCCTCTTTCAGGTAACATCGGGGGCTTATCTACAGCATTAAAGAGTGCTGTAGATAAGCCCCTGATGCCGGTGGGCTTACCTCACCCGCGATTTTCGGGGTGACAGGTTCCCTTTAAAACATGCATGATGTAAAGGCATGTTCACACTGGCCATGGAAACAAACAAAACCAAGGAAAAACCAATATGTGCATATACCCTAATGAAAATAAAGAAGTAAAAAGCAAGTCCACTAAACAATTAACATAGGGTACTTCGTAAACACTGTTTTTGATTTTTTTTAATCATAAAGCATAAAGCTGTCTCACCGCGGCAAGGTGTACCCAATTGGGACATTATCTACACGTTTGTGGGTTGTTGTTTTTTACAGTTTTCGTCTTCATTTAATAAATTGTATGATGTTGAATTTAAATTCTTGTGTGTGATAATTCAGGATCTAGAGGCTGAGCTGAAACGTATGAAGAATATGAAGGAATCTTATGAGAAGAACAATAATGAACAGGTGAGAGCAGTGCAATGGTTAATAATGCGTAAAACTGACACCTTGTCCAAATGTATCTTGATATATACCTTGAAAATTGTACAAAGAGGAATTACTGTTTTTTAATTAGTGTAAGCGCATTCAAGAGTTTATGACTGAAGTAGACCACATGCGCAAAGAGATTAATGCAGCCGCATCACAGGATGCAAAAGAACCTAACGTACAGAGTCAGCTGGAGGAAGAGGTAACATACAGACAAAAGCTGGAGCAAAGGTGTAAGGTAATAAAATATTGTAATCCTAGGATGCCAAACACATTCACACAACATATGATGGCATAAAACCTATCTCCCTATTAGGAACTGGAAAGCAGAGTTCAGAAGCTACAGCAAGTCAAGTCGGACACGGAGATCAGTTTAAGAGCTGCTAATGAAGGCTCTGAACAAGTAAGACCTTCTTGACCTAATTAAATGGTCACTGTTGTTTCTACAAACTTTTCATACATCAATACAATTAGCAAATATAAGAAACCTTGTAATTTATATTATTAGAGAACTCTGCTTCCCTCTACACATATAAGCCACATTATCCCCTGCTTTCTACACTTGCCTTCCAAAAAACAAACAGCTAAAACCAATCTTTATCAAGAAATGGAGATGGGAGTAGAAGTGAGAGCACTTGGCACAGTGAGAGATAGCCAGACATATATAGATTTAAGGAGACACATGCACCTGGAGCTGCAGCGTCAAGTAACTATATTAGCTCACTCTAGAGCTGGATTCACAGCCATAATGAACAGTACTACTGTACCATTTTCTTCATGCTGCTGCTGCATGCTTCTTTTTTCATATGCCACAGAGAAAGACGAGAATTCCTCTGTCTTTGTGGGCATCATAGCAACTAGTGTTCACTCACTAGCTCAACGATAGCTGAAAATTGGATCCAGCAAAGAAAAAACTGTAAAAAAAAATAAAAATTACAAGTCATATAATATCCTGATATTCCTCATATATACACACAGGACAGCTTATTCAGAAAAGAAATCTGAAAAAGATATGATGTAATTATACATGGCATATTTTATAGGTCTATTCTTTTCTGAAAATGGAAAATAACGAACGTGCAAAAAAAGACAAATCATAATTTGTAGCAAAGCCAGGTAGGCCAGGAGTTAAATCTTGGCAATTACAGGTCTGATTTGGTGCACCTTGACAGCTATGTCTAGAGCCAGGCCATGTGTTCACGCTGGCCAGTCAACTGTGGGAAGCTGAGCTTGCTCGGTTGTGTTGGAGCTGGAGACAAAGAGGGCAGAATCTCTTTGCGAAGGGACTGCACAGGCTGGTCAACTGGTGAAAGCTGAGCACAGGCTGTTGGGTTGGATAGTAACAAGCAAGAATCTCATTGAGAAGAGACTGCAGAGGTTGTGTGTACCAAACTGCAAGAATCACTGGTTGCTATGAACTATTGCGGTTTTATGTATGACTAAACTGGGGATAGCTCAGTGGTGTTTGAATAGCTAGGGTCTATATTGTTTAGTTAGTGCCTGACAAGGCTAGGGATTTTATGTGTATGGTTTTGTTTTCAGTACTGTACAATCTGTGGAAATAAACACACTTCTGTGTGTGATATGTTAAAAGTCTGTGCCAATTGGTGGAGAATGCGGGCAGAAGCATCAAGGGACACTGGTGTTTGCAGTCTGAGAAATGGATATCATGGGTAAAAGCAGCTACATCGTTGCAACCATGGTCTGAAAGCATGGAGGAGCTTATTAGGCAATTGGTCCAGTACAGTCTGCAGCAGCAGCAGTAGCAACAAAAGCAGTCTCAGCAGGAGATGGCTTTCTTTACAGAAACTGAATGTGCCAGAGAAACTGCACCTCCTACCAATCAAAGCTGTGTGAGGCGAACAATACAGGAGGCCTTGGAGAAAATTGCTCTGGACTATGACTTTGAGGCTTTCCTGACTATCTTTGAGAAGGTATGTAGAAAAGCCGCAGAGACACCATCACGTGTTTCTCAACGCAAGCAATAGATAGCCAGGTCTTTCACCGGGAAGGAACAACCACGGGAACGGCAGCATCCAAAAAGGAAAACCACCTATGCTAAAACATGGTATCATCCACAAACAGCTGTTTCGGGGTATTTGCTGTTATGACCTGGTGGTTAAGAGGCCACACTGAAATGACCTGGTGGCTAAAATGCAACATGGAACAAGCTCTGAGAAGCTGGTATCTTTACTGACCACAGTCCCTAATCCTAACAACACAACTAGAAATAGCCGTGGGATGTTCCTGACACTCCCTAGACACCTCGTCACAGCCTCAGATATAACTACCCCTAAAGAAGGAAATGGAAAGCTATCTTGCCTCAGAGAAACCCCCAAAAGAAAAGACAGCCCCCCACAAATATTGACTGTGAAAGGAGAGGGAAATGACGAACACAGAAATTAAATGAGAATTCAGCAAAGGGAGGCCAAAACTAAACTAGATAGACAGAGCGCAAAGGATACTGTGCGGTCAGTATAAAAAACTACAAAATCCACGCAGAGTTTACAAAAATGAACTCCACACCGACTCACGGTGTGGAGGGGCAAATCTGCTTTCCCAGAGCTTCCAGCTAGCCTGAATAAGACATAGTGACAAGCTGGACAAAAGAGACAAAATGCAAAGCAATAGAGTCCAAACAAATGGACAAACAAAACTAGCAAAACTTATCTTTTGCAGACAAGGACTGGCCATATGAGAAATCCAAGGGAAGAAACAAATCCAACCAAGAACATTAACAGCAGGCAAGGACTAAAGCCCAGAGCAGGTTTAAATAACAAACCCAGGCAAGGCGATTAGTGAAGGCAGCTGCTACAGCCACCTAACGGAGCAGCAGTTCCACTCGAAACCACCAGAGGGAGCCCAAGGGCAGAACTCACAAAAATACCATTAGCAACCCCAGGAGGGAGCTCCAGAACGGAACTCACAACAGTACCCCCCCTTGAGGAGGGGTCACCGAACCCTCACCAGAGCTCCCAGGCCGATCAGGACGAGCCAAATGGAAAGCATGAACCAAATCGGGAGCATGAACATCGGAGGCAACAACCCAAGAATTATCCTCCTGGCCATAACCCTTCCACTTGACCAGATACTGAAGCTTCCGCCTCGAAAAACGAGAATCCAAAATCTTCTCTACCACATATTTCAATTCCCCCTCAACCAACACCGGAGCAGGAGGATCAACGGAGGGAACCATAGGTACCACATATCTCCGCAACAAGGATCTATGGAACACATTATGAATGGAAAAGGAAGCTGGAAGGGCCAAACGAAAAGACAATAAAGCGAGGCTTGAACTTAGGGGAAGAAACCTTCATAGGAACATGACGAGAAGACAACCAGACCAAATCCCCAACACGAAGCCGGGGACTAATACACCGATGACTGTTAGCAAAACGCTGAGCCTTCTCCTGAGACAACGTCAAATTGTCCACTACATGAGTCCAAATTTGCCGCAACCTGTCCACCACGGAATCCACACCAGGACAGTCAGAAGGCTCAAGCTGCCCTGAAGGAAAACGAGGATGAAAACCAAAGTTACAAAAAAAAGGTGAAACCAAGGTAGCCGAACTAGCCCGATTATTAAGGGCAAACTCGGCCAACGGCAAAAAGGTCACCCAATCATCCTGATCAGCAGACACGAAGCATCTCAAATAGGTCTCCAAGGTCTGATTGGTTCGCTCCGTTTGGCCATTAGTCTGAGGATGGAATGCAGAAGAAAAAGACAAATCAATGCCCATTCTAGCACAAAAGGACCGCCAAAACCTAGAAACGAACTGGGAACCTCTGTCAGACACAATATTCTCCGGAATACCATGCAAACGAACCACATTCTGAAAAAATAATGGAACCAAATCAGAAGAGGAAGGCAACTTAGGCAACGGCACCAAATGGACCATCTTAG
Organism: Ranitomeya imitator; assembly: GCF_032444005.1. Classification (NCBI taxonomy): domain Eukaryota; kingdom Metazoa; phylum Chordata; class Amphibia; order Anura; family Dendrobatidae; genus Ranitomeya; species Ranitomeya imitator. The sequence goes on along the minus strand of NC_091286.1, from coordinate 404,327,439 downwards.
AAAACCGGTCACAAACCACCCAGATTACAGACATCTTCTGAGAAACTGGAAGATCAGAAATAAATTCCATGGAAATATGCGTCCAGGGCCTCTCAGGAATAGGCAAAGGCAAAAGCAACCCGCTGGCACGGGAACAGCAAGGCTTAGCCCGAGCACAGGTCCCACAGGACTGCACAAACGAACGCACATCCCGCGACAAGGAAGGCCACCAAAAGGACCTAGCCACCAAATCTCTGGTACCGAAAATCCCAGGGTGACCAGCCAACACCTAACAATGAACCTCAGAAATTACCCTACTAGTCCATCTATCAGGGACAAACAATTTCCCCACAGGACAGCGGTCAGGTTTATCAGCTTGAAACTCCTGAAGTACCCGCCGTAAATCAGGGGAGATGGCAGAAAGAATCACCCCCTCCTTGAGGATCCCAGCCGGCTCAAGAACTCCCGGAGAATCAGGCAAAAAACTCCTAGAAAGGGCATCAGCCTTCACATTCTTAGATCCAGGAATATACGAGACCACAAAATCAAAACGTGAGAAAAACAAAGACCACCGAGCCTGTCTAGGATTCAACCGCTTAGCAGACTCGAGGTAAATCAGATTCTTGTGATCAGTCAAGACCACCACGCGATGCTTGGCTCCCTCAAGCCAATGTCGCCACTCCTCAAATGCCCACTTCATAGCCAACAACTCCCGATTGCCGACATCATAATTACGCTCAGAAAACGAAAATTTTCTGGAGAAGAAGGCACATGGTTTCATCAAAGAGCCATCAGAATTTCTCTGAGACAAAACGGCCCCTGCCCCAATCTCAGAAGCATCAACCTCAACCTGAAAAGGGAGGGAATCATCTGGCTGACGCAACACTGGGGCAGAAGTAAAACGACGTTTAAGCTCCTGAAAGGCCTCAACAGCCGCAGAGGACCAATTCACCACATCAGCGCCCTTCCTCGTCAAATCGGTCAGAGGCTTCACCACACTAGAAACAGACAGACTTTTGTGTTGACACCACACAGAAAACTTCCGGAGGAACAGCTAGCTCTGGAAACAGAGGTATTGGGGCTAGTTCTAAAAGAAGAAGAGGGAGAAGGTTTTTATTCCCTTCTCTTTTTGATACGAAAACCAGATGGCTCGCTAAGGACTATTATCAACTATCAACTATTATTAATTATTATTATTAAGAAAACTCAATCGGTCAATAATAAATTACTCCTTCAAGATGGAGTCGGTAAACTCAGCGATATAGATGCTGTTCCCGGACTGCTTCATGGCAGCTATAGACTTAAAAGACGCTTACTACCATGTCCCAATTCATCGGGACTATCAAAAATTTCTGAGGGTAGCAGTGTTTGTCCAAGGGCAACTCAAACAATACCAGTATGCTGCTCTTCCATTTGGTCTATCGATAGCGCCAAGAATATTTACAAAATTAATGTCAGAGGTCATGTCCTTCCTCCGTTCCCAGGACATAGTCATTGTTCCGTACCTAGACAACTTCCTTGTAATAGGCAGATCAGTGGATCACTGTCTTGCACAAATAGAAGATGTGACTATGACCCTAGCAGCCAAGTCGAGATTAACACCAGAGAAAGTTCAGTCCTTCCTGGGGTTGGTTCTGGAATCCACGCGCCAACTCTGTCTCCTGCCAGAGAGCAAGGTATCCAAAATACAAAGTCTTGTGGAATTGGCGATACATCAGCCTGTAATTACACTGAGGAAGGCGATGTCCCTGCTAGGGTCACTAACATCCTGTATTCCCACTGTAAAATGGGCACAGTTTCACCTGAGGCAATTACAGTGGGAGGTCCTGTCAACACAAAGATTGTTAGAAGGGCGTTTGGAGGGAAAAATTCACCTTTCAGTAGGCGTCAGAGATTCCCTAGTCTGGTCAGTAAGGGATCACTTGAGCTCAGGGGTTCAGTGGCTAACTCCGATAGAAAACGTGATCACAACGGACACGAGTGGTACAGGGTGGGGTGCACATCTAGGGACACTTTCAATACAAGGATCCTGGTCCCATACAGAAACACATCAGACATCCAACATAAAAGAGTTATGGGCTGTAGAAAGGGCAGTAAGACATTTCCTTCCTATCCTTCAGGGTCGTCATACCAGAGTTATGTCCGACAATCACGCAGTAGTAGCCTATATCAACCATTAAGGGGGAACGAGGTCCCTTTCCCTTATGGGGGCAACATCTGTGCTTCTTCAATTGGCAGAATCTCACCTACTGTCCCTCACAGCTCTGCACATAAAGGGGGTCGAAAACACGAAAGCGGACTACTTAAGTCGCAAAAAGCTAAGACAGGGAGAATGGTCGCTGAATCCCAGGGTATTCCAACAAATAGTGCAGGCCTGGGGCAAACCGGTAATAGACTTATTTGCCACGCTTCACAACAGGAAGGTGAAGAGGTTCTGCTCGTTAGACCCGAGGGGGAACCCGGTTGCAGTAGATGCCCTTTAAATACCGTGGAAGTTCAGCCTCGCTTACGTGTTTCCACCGATAGCATTAATTCTGGTAGTAGTAAGGAAGATCAGAATGGAGCAGGCAAGAGTGATTCTGATTGCTCCATTTTGGCCGAAAAGACCATGGTTTTCTCTCCTAAGACAAATGTCGGTAACCGATCCATGGATCCTACCAGAGGTTCCGGACCTGCTTACCCAGGGACCAGTATGCCACTCTAAAGTGAATGGCTTCCATCTGGCAGCCTGGAATTTGAGAGGGCATTACTAAGCCGACAGGGGTTCTCGTCAGGGCTAGTCTCCACCCTGTTGAGAAGTAGGAAGCCGATTACATCGAGAATTTATGGTAGGACATGGAAGAGATTTCTAGAGTTTTTAGGACAACCTATGTCGGATGAGGCTCCTGTGGGTGCTATTATAGAGTTTCTACAAGCAGGCTTACAATTAGGGTTGGCAACCAATACGCTTAAAGTTAAAGTGTCAGCGTTAGGAGCTTTATATCATTGTAATTTAGCCTCCAATAAGTGGGTAGCCCGTTTCATTAAATCATGTAGTAGGTCTAGACCTGTAGTAATTCAGAAAATTCCTCCCTGGGATTTAAATCTGGTTTTAGATGCTCTAACTAAAAGTCCTTTTGAGCCTTTGCAAGAGTTATCGGTAAAATTTCTCACTCTAAAAACAGTGCTGTTGGTAGCTTTAACATCCATACGTAGGGTGAGTGACTTGCAAGCCCTGTCCGTTTGTCCTCCATACACTCAGATATATGACGACAGGGTGGTTCTCAGACCAGATCCGGCTTATCTACCTAAGGTAGTTCTTAAATTTCATAGGAGTCAGGAGATTGAATTACCCTCATTTCGTGTTAATCCTAGAAATCCAGGTGAGGAAAGGTTTCATACTCTTGATGTAAGGAGGTCTATGTTACAGTACATATCCTTAACCAGTCAGTGGAGGAAAGATCAGTCTCTATTTGTAGCTTTCCAGGGTAGCAGGAAAGGTCATGGGGTGTCCAAAGGTACTATTGCCAGATGGATTAGGGAGGCCATTAGCTTATCCTATGCTGCATGTGGCGTTCCGATCCCTGAAGGCATCAAGGCTCACTCCACCAGGGCCGTGGCTACTTCCTGGGCTGAAAAAGCAGAGATATCGATTGATCAGATATGTAAGGCCGCTACCTGGTCCTCACCGTCTACCGACTGAATTTATCTTCCTCTACTGACCTTACCTTTGGTAGAAGGGTGCTGCAAGCGGTGGTCCCTCCCTAAGGTGTTCCTTTCTCCAAAAATCTCTCAGGTGTGCTGTCATGGGAGACGGGAAAACACCAAGGTTACTTACCGGTAGCCGGTTTTTCCGGAGCCCATGACAGCACCTGTATATTCCCTCCCTTCTTTTTCACCCTTTGGTGAGCACTTTTAATTGGGTGTTTTTTTGTTATTATTATAATGTGGTGGTAGATTGCCATGTGAACTAACCAAGGGGGCCTCTCATGCTCTGAAAACCAACTGAAGCGAGGGACAGGTACCGCCATTTTATTTCAGTAGGTTTCCTGTCCTGACTGGGTGGATCCCCTCTCTCAGGTGTGCTGTCATGGGCTCCGGAAAAAACGGCTACATATACGGCTATATATATATATCGTATATATATTACAGCAGCTATGGAGTGGAGCCAGTAGATAGTGGTGCTGTCTGAGTGCATGCAGAGTTCGCAGACCTGGGCTACATTGCAATGTGCAGGATCTGTGAGGCAGCAGTGTAGTGTGGATAGCGACAGGTGGTGAAATCTTTGCCTGCATTGTAAGCAGAGCTGCTAGGACACATCTACAGCCCCTACTGTACACTGGCATTGTCCTGTGAGGCCATTATACAGTATGCAGCATAATGTGGGGCCATTATTCAATATGCAGCATCATGTGGGGCCATTATACAGTATGCAGCATCATGTGGGGCCATTATACCGTATGGAGCATCATGTGGGGCCATTATACAGTATGGAGCACTGTGTGGCCATTATACAGTAGGGAGCACTGTGTGGCCATTATACGTATGGAGCACTGTGTGGCCATTATACAGTATGGAGCATCATGTGGAGCCATTATACAGTATGGAGCACTGTGGTCATTATACAGTATGGAGCACTGTGTGGCCATTATACAGTATGGAGCACTGTGCGGCCATTATACGGTATGGAGCACTGTGTGGCCGTTATACAGTATGGAGCACTGTGTGGCCATTATACGGTATGGAGCACTGTGTGGCCATTATACAGTATGGAGCATCATGTGGGGCCATTATACAGTATGGAGCACTGTGTGGCCATTATACAGTATGGAGCACTGTGTAGCCATTATACGGTATGGAGCATCATGTTGGGCCATTATACAGTATGGAGCACTGTGGCCATTATACAGTATGGAGCATCATGTGTGGCCATTATACTGTGCGCTGCATCATGTGTGGCCATTATACAGTATGGAGCACTGTGTGGCCATTATACTGTGCGCAGCATCATGTGTGGCCATTATACAGTATGGAACACTGTGTGGCCATTATACTGTACGCAGCATCATGTGTGGCCATTATACAATATTGAGCATCATGTGTGGCCATTATACAGTATGGAGCACAGTGTGGCCATATTTTTTTCTGTTTATAATTATTGTTTATGAAGCAGTGTGATCAGCAGTGCTAAATTCGTGTGGTTGGGGTGTGTATATAGGTGTGACTAGTTGTGAAATGGTTGGGATCAGGGGTGTGGCCTAAAATTTGACACTGCGTGCGCTGCTACCTTTGTCCCTCTTTGCCTTCTTCAAAAGTTGGGAGGTATGGTGTGAGTGTGTGTGGTGCGTACGGCTTATGGAGTGTGTGTGTGGTGCGACGTTGTTCCGCTGGTAGTACCACGCAATAAGTTAGTACCAGCAGCAATTTCCATATTGAGTCACTCATCACTGGTGTCCCAATATGGCGGTCTGTGAACTTCCTCCGCATGGAATTCTGGGATACGGTGACATCTGGACAGAACAGGAAATGAAAACATTACAAGGCATTTATATAAATAGATGGTGTTTTACCCACTCAGATGTATTGTTTGTACTGGCATGCTTGTGTATGATATAACAAACCGACTTTGCAGCTTAAGTGTGTATTATAGGCCAACAGTGTCTCATTATTTTAAGCTTTAGATAGCTGAAGAATGCAGCAAGATCCTCGACAGAATCTCATGTCTAATGACCCAAGAAGGGATCTATATTGCTATTAGCCATTACGTCCAAGATTGGGCAAGGACTTCATAAATTATCAAAATTCTCTAGATTGTCCAGTAGATGTCAAGTGCTTATAATTATCTTTACCAGAATAGTGCTTTCTATCTCCCTTTTTTTTATAGGATTTAAACAATTTGAAAACGTCACCATACTTTCCTGCCTCCGCTGTGGAACACTGGGAGACCAAACAGAAGCTTCAGTTGATTTCCAGAAATTTGCTGCTTGAAGATAAAACCAACTAAAATTATGATGTTACTGCTATGATTAGTGCTGCTCGGACAATTCACGAATTTTACTTATTATGTACAAAGTAATATTTTATTATGATAAAGAAACTACTATTTTTCTACTCAATTAAACATTTTTTTCTCTTCTTGCTGATTATTTTCAACGGTGTAGAAAACGAGGGTTGAGTAAGTAGCCGCTCTCAGAACTACAGTCAGCATGACTCTCTTCCTCATTTCTTGTTAATGTTTTGCCATGTCACAATCAATATTTTGAAACAAATTCTCAAATGTTGCACTTTTCACTCTGGTTATTTGAAACTAAGGCTACTTTCACACTAGCGTCGGAATCTCCCCTTCGCAATGCGTCGGGCAGAGATTCCGACGCTAGTGTTTGACGCACTGCACAACGGGTGCAGCGGATGCATTTCTCCGGCGCATCCGCTGCCCCATTGTGAGGTGCGGGGAGGTGGGGGCGTTACATGTAACGTTTTTTGCTCCCGGCGGTCCGCCACAACACGGCGCAACCGTCGCACGACGGTTGCGACGTGTGGCAAAGCGTCGCAATGCGTCGCTAATGTTAATCTATGGGGCAAAAACGCATCCTGCAAACAACTTTGCAGGATGCGTTTTTTGCCATAAACGACGCATTGCGACGTCTGGCAAAAAACGCCAGTGTGAAAGTAGCCTTAAGGCCCCTATTTACATTAGGTAAAAGTTGGCCTCCTGATTCTCCTGTTGAGGAGAAGAGAATCGATCAGTGGGATTTATAATACCTTTTTTTTTTAGAGGGGATAAGCAGCTTCTCACCCCCTCCCTGTTGAAAATACCTGAACTCTTGGCTAAGCCAAGTGCTTTCATGTGAGGGAAGTCAAGAGAGGTGGCTGTCTGCCGATAGCTATCTCCTCTGTATGGCCGGCTTTACAATAGATTGATATCTCATGTATTTAGTAGAGATCACATTTCATTATCTATCTCAATGTTATCTTAGGCAGAATTTTGATACAACAGGATCACACTATACATAATTTGTGAAGGTCATAGCTCACCTTGCCCCCTCCCTGCAGAGTAACCTCTCGGTAACCCACTCAGGTCAGACCATGGCTAGAAATCTCTCCCATGGTAATCAAAAATACTTACATTTTATACATATACTAGCTGAAGAGCCCGGCGTTGCCTGGGCACAGTAAATATCTGTGGTTAGTTATAGCACCTCACTTCTCTTATTTTCCCATCACGTCTCTCATTTTCCCCCTCACATCTCTCATTTTCTCCCTTACACCTCTCATTCCCCCCTCACTCCTCTCATTCCCCCTAACACTTGTCATTTTGACCTCACATCTGTCATTTTCCGATCACTCCACTATTTTCCCTCACTCCTCTCATTTTGCACTCGCACCTTTTCATTTTCACCTCACACCCCTCATTTTCACCTCACCTCTCATTTTCCCCTCAGTATATACATGTTTGTCATCTCCCTTATATATAGTATACACCTGTATGTCATCTCCTGTATATTGTATATACCTGTATGTCATCTCCCCTGTAAATAGTATTTACCTGCTGTATGTCATCTCCTCCTGTATATTGTATATACGCATGTGTCATCTCCTCCTGTATATAGTATATACCTCTGTGTCATCTGCTCCTGTATATAGTATATACCTGTCATCTCTTGTATATAGTATGTACCTGTATGTCATCCCCTCCTGTATATAGTATATACGTGTCATCTCCTCCTGTATATAGTATATATCTGTGTGATCTCCCCTGTATATAGTATGTACCCGTGTGTGATCTTCCCTGTAGATAGTATGAACCTGTATGTCATCTCCCCTGTATATACCAGTGTGTCATCTCCTCCTGTATATAGTATATACCTGTGTCATCTCCCTTGTATATAGTATAAATGTGTGTGTCATCTCCTCCTGTATATAGTATATACCTGTGTCATCTCCTGTATATAGTATATACCTGTATGTCATCTCCCCTGTATATAGTATATATGTGTGTCTTCTCCTCCTGTATATGATATATACCTGTGTGTCATCTCCCCTGTATATAGTATATATGTGTGTCATCTTCCCTGTATATAAAGTTGTGGCCAAAAGTATTGACACCCCTGCAATTCTGTCAGATAATACTCACTTTCTTCCTGAAAATGATTGCAATCACAAATTCTTTGGTATTATTATCTTCATTTAATTTGTCTTAAATGAAAAAACACAAAAGAGAATGAAGCAAAAAGCAAAACATTGATCATTTCACGCAAAACACCAAAAATGGGCCAGACAAAAGTAATGGCACCCTTAGCCTAATACTTGGTTGCACAACCTTTAGCCAAAATAACTGCGACCAACCGCTTCCACTAACCGTCAATGAGTTTCTTACAATGCTCTGCTGGAATTTTAGACCATTCTTCTTTGGCAAACTGCTACAGGTCCCTGATATTTGAAGGGTGCCTTCTCCAAACTGCCATTTTTAGATCTCTCCACAGGTGTTCTATGGGATTCAGGTCTGGACTCATTGCTGGCCACCTTAGAAGTCTCCAGTGCTTTCTCTCAAACCATTTTCTAGTGCTTTTTGAAGTGTATTTTGGGTTATTGTCCTGCTGGAAGACCCATGACCTCTGAGGGAGACCCCGCTTTCTCACACTGGACCCTACATTATGCTGCAAAAATTGTTGGTAGTCTTCAGACTTCATAATGCCATGCACATGGTCAAGCAGTCCTGTGCCAGAGGCAGCAAAGCAACCCCAAAATATCAGGGAACCTCCGCAATGTTTGACTGTAGGGACCGTGTTCTTTTCTTTGAATGCCTCTTTTTTACTCCTGTAAACTCTATCTTGATGCATTTGCCCAAAAAGCTCTACTTTTGTCTCATCTCTGACCAGAGAACATTCTTCCAAAACGTTTTAGGCTTTTTCAGGTAAGTTTTGGCAAACTCCAGCCTGGCTTTTTTATGTCTGGGGGTAAGAAGTGGGTCTTCCTGGGTCTCCTACCATACAGTCCCTTTTCATTCAGACGCCGACAGATAGTACGGGTTGACACTGTTGTACCCTCGGACGGCAGGGCAGCTTGAACTTGTTTGGATGTTAGTCGAGGTTCTTTATCCAACATCCGCACAATCGTGCGTTGAAATCTCTTGTCAATTTTTCTTTTCCGTCCACATTTAGGGAGGTTAGCCACAGTGCCATGGGCTTTAAACTTATTGATGACACTGCGCACAGTAGACACAGGAACATTCAGGTCTTTGGAGATGGACTTGTAGCCTTGAGATTGCTCATGCTTCCTCACAATTTGGTTTCTCAAGTCCTCAGACAGTTCTTTGGTCTTCTTTCTTTTCTCCATGCTCAATGTGGTACACACAAGGACACAGGAAAGATGTTGAGTCAACTTTAATCCATGTCAACTGGCTGCAAGTGTGATTTAGTTATTGCCAACACCTGTTAGGTGCCACAGGTAAGTTACAGGTGCTGTTAATTACACAAATTAGAGAAGCATCACATGATTTTTCGAACAGTGCCAATACTTTTGTCCACCCCCTTTTTTATGTTTCGTGTGGAATTATATCCAATTTGGCTTTAGGACAATTCTTTTTGTGTTTTTTTTTCATTTAAGACAAATTAAATGAAGATAATAATAACAAAGAATTTGTGTTTGCAATCATTTTCAGGAAGCAACTGAGTATTATCTGACAGAATTGCAGGGGTGTCAATACTTTTGGCCACAACTGTAGTATGTACCTATATGTCATCTCCCCTGTATATAGTATATGTGTGTGTCATCTCCTGCTGTATATAGTATATACCTGTATGTCATCTCCTGTATTAGACCTCATTCACACGTTATTTGCTCAGTATTTTTACCCCAGTATTTGTAAGCTAAATTGGCAGCCTGATAAATCCACAGGAAGCCCTCCCCCATGGCAGCATATATTAGCTCACACATACACATAATAGGTCATGTGACTGACAGCTGCCGTATTTCCTATATGGTACATTTGTTGCTCTTGTAGATTGTCTGCTTATAAATTTAGATTTTTATTTTTGAAGGATAATACCAGACTTGTGTGTGTTTTAGGGCGAGTTTCATGTGTCAAGTTGTGTGTGTGTTGAGTTGCGTGTGGCGACATACATGTAGCGACTTTTGTGAGATGAGTTTTGTGTGGCGACATGCGTGTAGCAATTTTTTGTGTCGAGTTGAATGTGAGAGGTTATTGTAGCAAGTTTTGTGCAGCAAGTTTTATGTGTTGTGCATTTTGAGTATGTGCAAGTTTTGTGTGAGGCACCTTTTGCATGTGTTGAATCTTTTGTGCATGTGGCAATTTTTCCACGTGTGGCGAGTTTTCCATGAGGTGAGTTTTGCACGTGTGGCGAGTTTTGCGTGAGCCTAGTTTTGCATGTGGCGATTTTTGAGCGGCGACTTTTGTGTTTCGACTTTTATGTGGCGAGGTTGGTGTATGTGTGGTGAAATGTGTGCTGAGAGCGATATGTGTTCAAGCACGTGGTAGTGTGTGGCGCATTTTGTGTGTGTGTTCATATCCCCGTGTGTGGTAAGTATCCCATGTCGGGGCCCAACCTTAGCAACTGTATGGTATATACTCTTTGGCGCCGTCGCTCTCACTCTTTAAGTCCCCCTTGTTCACATCTGGCAGCTGTCAATTTGCCTCCAACACTTTTCCTTTCACTTTTTCCCCCATTATGTAGATAGGGGCAAAATTGTTTGGTGAATTGGAACGCGCGGGGTTAAAATTTTGCCTCACAACATAGGCTATGACACTCTCAGGGTCCAGACGTGTGACTGCAAAATTTTGTGGCTGTAGCTGCGACGTTGCAGATGCCAATCCCGGATACACACACACACACACACAGCTTTATATATTAGATATACCTGTAAGTCATCTCCCCTGTATATAGTATATATCTGTGTGTCATCTTCTGTATATAATATATAGCTGCATGTCATCTCCTGTATATAGTATATACGTGTATGTCATCTCCTGTATATAGTATATACATGTATGTCATCTCCCCTGTATATAGTATATACCTGTATGTCATCTCCTCCTGTGTATAATATATAGCTGTATATCATCTCCCCTGTATATAGTATATACCTGTATGCCATCTCCTCCTGGCTGTCAATTTGCCTTCAACACTTTTCCTTTCACTTTTTCCCCATTATGTAGATAGGAGCAAAATTGTTTGGTGAATTGGAACGTGTGGGGTTAAAATTTCGCCTCACAACATAGCCTATAACGCTCTCGGGGTCCAGACGTGTGACTGCAAAATTTTGTGGCTGTAGCTGCGACGGTGCAGATGCCAATCCCGGATACACACACACACACACACACACACCCCCACCCCCACCTTTATATATTAGATATACCTGTAAGTCATCTCCCCTGGGTCCAGACGTGTGACTGTACAAAGTTTTGTGGCTGTAGCTGCGACGGTACAGATGCCAATCCTGGACATACACACATTCAGCTTTATATATTAGATATATAATTGCTGACTTGTTTTCAATGAACTTTGTCCATTATTTTGATATTGATGATCTACTCTTAGGATACAACCGACACCCCCACTAGTGGCTGCTCCCTTGTACTGCAGATAGCTCCCCTTCAAATATGGGGATACAAGGTGTTGAACCCCCACCCATCCAGACATTAATAACATATCCTAAGAACAGCTAACAAAGTTTCACTCTGCAGCACTATAGCATGGAAACATGAAATATATGAAATTCCTGTATGCCCAGCAGCTGTGGCAAGGTGATCGTCATTGCTGGGAACCTAATTTAATATGACTCCTCATGGGCGGATAGCCTACATTTATATGGGTAGGTAGGATCCTGCCTTGATTAAAAGCCCCATAGGCTAATGGGTGGAGTGCAACTTTATTTGTTAGGTATATATGGAGATGGCTTCTTAGTTTGCACCTGTGCACACCAGTTCTATGTTTGGAAGTGACTGTCAGTCTTTGATATTTATATCCTAAGAATAGGTAATTTATGTTAGGATATGTTCATATACTTTTATGGATTTTAAAGCAGATCCCAAACTGAAATCCACATAAAAAAACAAACAAGCAAAAAAACAGCACATCATACCCAACCCCTTAATGACAGCCAATACGTCTTTTAACTGACCTGAGATATAAGAGAATAGCATCCCCGTACAGGTGACAATCCAGGAGCTGCCGGCTGTACACTATAGCTGACAACTTGCTGCATCAGTGTTTGCACCGTCCAACTCTGTTTAACCCCTTAGATGCTGCTGTCAATAGTGACTGCATCATTATAAATGGTTAACAGAGTGTGGGGGCTTCCTATTTAACCAAATTGGTGCCCTCAGATCATGATTTTCTGGTCCTAATGTTTGCCATGGCAATTCATGACCAAATAGCGGCCTTAGAGTCTGATTGCTGTAGTAATCTGTTCAGAAGTTAGAGGCATTTAGGTGGTAAAAATACACATTTTTATTTCTGTCAGGCCACTTTGCATTAATTCCTGTAAAGCATCTGAAGAGTTAATAAACTACCTGACTGCAGTTTTCAATATGTCACGGGGTGCTTTTTTTAAAATGGTATCACGTTTGGGGGTTTCCCAATATATGAGACCCCTAAAGTCACTTCAAACATGGATAAGTCCCTAAAAAAATAAATGTTTTAAATTTCCTTGAAAAAATGAAAAATTGCTACATTTTTAATCCTCTTAAAATGCTAACAAAATAAAATAACATTTTACAAATGATACTGATGTAAAGGAGACATGTGGGAAATGTTATTTATTAATGGTTTGCTGTGGTATGACCATCTGGATTAAAGGGATAATCATTCAAAGTTTGAAAATTGCTAATTTTTAACATTTTTCTCAAATGTTTGATATTTTTTATAAATAAACACAAAACATATTGACCTAAATTTACCATTATCATAAAGTATAATGAGTCACGAAAAAAGAATCTCAATCACTGGGATTTGTTAAAGCTTTGCAGAGTTATTACCACATAAAGTGACACTAGTCAGATTTCAAAAATTTGGCTCCGTCACTAAGGGGTTAAATATGCTTGTAATTGATTTGAATGGGAAATCCACATTGCTCTTCATACTATTTTTCTGACAAGATTTAAAAAGAAAAAAAAGGTTTTGGTTTTTTTTTTTAATCCAATTCTTGGATTTCACACCAAACTGGACACTAAAGTTATAAGACTGCAATGGAAGACATGGAAATAAAATGCTTCAAAACACTAATTAAAATCATGTCAAAAACTGCATCTGAATTTAACAACTCAAAAAATAAACTTGATGGATTTTGGATGTGAATTTCTCTTGAAAACTATGTTGGATTTTTCCTCCTCTAAAAATATTTTTTTTAAAAACTATGTAAATGTTACTTCAGTTTTCTCTCTCATATCTCAGCTAGGGTTATTGACACAGTTGAGCCATTATGCTGGTGGCACTCGGGTAGGGGTACTAGTAAAATAGGTAAGCTGTACTGGTTTTTCCGTTTGGGTCCATCACGTAGCCCCCTCTGCCACAGCTAATATTGTCACGGTTTGTGCCAAGGATGACCCCACAAGCACCATTAGACCCCTGACAGTTATGTGCTGCCTTGTCCTCTTCCCTTTTTCTCTTTTGAAATTAAAGATCCAATAACAATGGCTACTTTCTGTGTTAGAGAAACTGCTAACTGCTACTATACATCAAAAACAAAGGAAAAAGTGAGCTGCACAGCCTTCATTCTTCCGGCAGATCAGCAGCAGTGAGTGGTGACGGACTGACTTCAGTATAGGGGGTGCTCGCATGGAAGATAGATGCAAACATGTAGATCAGAACAGAAAATGCGGCAGCACTCACCCATCTGTGGTCCAATTCTTTATTCAAAACATGAACAAATACAGCCTTGCGGTCCGAGGGAGTGCAGATGGACGGGAGGTGAGCAGGTGAACGACGACAGCTGTTTCGCGCTGATCCAAGCGCTTCTACAGGTCTGGCTACTATACATCACTCTACCCCCAAAAAATCTCACAGTCCTTCCTGTCTTTGGAAGTAGAATATTTGAAGGGAAAAATAATCTTTTTATCTTCTGGTACCCAGAATTCTCTTAATTCTGGTTCTTTTCATAATTCTTTCTCTAAGAGAACAAAGAAGATAACCATGCTACAAACAAAAGCTTTCCGGCTTGTATTCTTAAAAATCCACTTCATAGAGTTGTCCCCACTTCTGTTTTAAAAATGTATAACGATCATGTGGATGGTGCTTGGGTTTGAGATATGGTGTTGTTGGCTACTATGTAAGAATGTTAGTTTTTCCCTCTTGATATTTTTTCATCCATTGAAACCTCATCACAAGCTATTCATGTTCTTCTTATTTAAGAAGTGGCTACACCATTCCATCCATTGCCTCGCTCCATTGCCCCAAGTCACACCCATCCTGGAACCAAAATAGCTGAACCGGCTCAGTAGTTAGGACCCCAGCCCTGTAAGGCTGCAATGCTGAGTTCAAATCCCACCAAGGACAACATCTGCAAGGAGTTTGTATGTTCTCCCTGTATGTGTGTGGGTTTCCTCTGGGTTGTCTGGTTTCCTCCCACACTTGAAAAACATTCTGAGAGGGGATTTAGATTGTGAGCCCCAATGGGGGCAGTGCCGATAATGTCTGTAAAGCGCTGTGGAATTAATGGCTCTATATCAGCGAGTTAAATAAACTCTTTTGTTGCACACTTGCAAGTTCTGGATGCAATTCCTACATTCCATGGCTGCACTGCTGGAAAAGAGCGAGTTCCTTCCCTCCAACGACATATTAATGGGGATTTGAAGGCAGGCATTACGTAAGGCTTGTACGGATTCCAAGTTTATTACTCCACTTAGCCATAGCTTTAAAGACACCTGCATCATACTCTCTAGCCTTGTGCCTCCAAAATAGCTTTTCCCCATTGTGACATGGCCTCCATAAGACCTCTGAGGGTGCCCTATGGCATCTCAACCCTACGACACCTCTTTGGAGAGGGCAAGGTAAATCTCAATGAAAGTAGACAAATGCTTTGCATGAGTTTTTGATGTTGCATATCTTCTGCACTTAAGTAAATTAGGTTACTTGCGTTTTTCATCTCGTTTTTGTGAATGTTATTTAATGTAAGCTGCTAGCAGTGGTTAGCTGAATGAACACCCCCAACTGATTAATACACGCTCATTTTTCTCTAATTTTATACATCGGTTGCTTGTTTTTTCAGCATCCACTTGAGCATTCTTTGGAGTCGCTAGATATAATCCTTTTAGCTCAGTGGCTTTTGTTTACTTATGGTTATATATATATATACATACACCATTAAAGGGAATCTGTCACCCCAAAATTTACCTATAAGCTGTGGCCACCGCCATCAGGAGCTTATCTACAGCTTTCTGTAATGCTGTAGATAAGCCCCCGATGTAACCTGCAAGATAAGAAAAACAAGTTATATTATACTCACCCAGGGGCGGTCCCAGTTCAGTCCAATCCGATGGGCGTCGCGGTCCGGGTCCGGTGCCTCCCATCTTCATACGATGACGTCCTCTTCTTTTCTACCTGCCGCGGCTCCTGCGCAGGCGTACTTTGTCTGCCCTGTTCAGGGCAGAGCAAAGTACTGCAGTGCGCAGGTGCCGTGCCTCTCTTACCTTTCCCAGAATGCTGTAGATAACCCCCTTAATGGCCTTAGTTTATACACTGTGTGCAGAATTATTAGGCAAGTTGTATTTTGATCACATGATACTTATACATGTTGTCATACTCCAAGCTGTTCAGGCTTGAGAGCCAACTACCAATTAAGTAAATCAGGTGATGTGCATCTCTAATGAGGAGGGGTGTTGTCTAATGACATCAAAACCCTATATAAGGTGTGCTTAATTATTAGGCAACTTCCTTTCCTTTGCCAAAATGGGTCAGAAGAGAGATTTGACGGGCTCTGAAAAGTCCAAAATTGTGAGATGTCTTGCAGAGGGATGCAGCAGTCTTGAACTTGCAAAACTTTTGAAGTGTGATCACCGAACAATCAAGCGTTTCATGGCAAATAGCCAACAGGGTTGCACGAAGAGTGTTGGGCAAAAAAGGCGCAAAATAACTGCCCATGAATTGAGGAAAATCAAGTGTGAAGCTGCCAAGATGCCATTAGCCACCAGTTTTGCCATATTTCAGAGCTGCAACATTACTGGAGTAACAAAAAGCACAAGGTGTGCGATACTCAGGGACATGGCCAAGGTAAGGAAGGCAGAAAAATTACCACTTTTGAACAAGAAACATAAGATAAAATGTCAAGACTGGGCCAAGAAATATCTTAAGACTGACTTTTCAAAGGTTTATGGACTGATGAAATGAGAGTGACTCTTGATGGGCCAGAGGCTGGATCAGTAAAGGGCAGAGAGCTCCACTTCGACTCAGTCACCAGCAGGGTGGAGGTGGGGCACTGGTATTGGCTGGTATCGTCAAAGATGATCTTTTTTGGGTTGAGGATGGCGTGAAGCTCAACTCCCAGACCTACTGCCAGTTTCTGCGGTTGCGACTTCGGCAGAGAAAGCGTAGTTCGCAAAGGAGATATTGGATCCACGAAGTGAATTTCTTGCGGAGTACATATGGTGCCTTTCACACCCTGTATGTTCAGCTTCGGGATCATCCCTTCAAATTCCAATGCTATCTACGGATGTCCATTGAGACCTTTGATGTTCTGCTCTCACATGTGAAGGATGAGATACATCATCATCGCAGCACTTTTCGTGAAAGCATCTGTGCGGAGCAACGTTTAGTAGTGACTGTGAGGTAATTATACATTTTTGTTATCATTCTATTGACAAAGACTAGATCTCGGTATTGTGTGGCCTAATGTTCATTTAGCAATTGTATATTCTATTGTAAACTAGCCTTTAGATGATCATTAAAATCCTAATTTTTTTTGTTTTTGAATGTTGACAGATATCTGGCTACCGGAGAAACTTTTGCGTCACTGCATTATCAGTTTAGACTTGGGAAGTCAACAATTTGTCAACTGGTTCGGGAAACTTGTGATGCCATTTGGAACAACTTGCAACCACTTGTGCTACCAACACCAACATCAGAAATGTGGCTAGCGATTTCCCAACAGTTCGAGGATGTGGCTAATTTCCCCAATTGTATTGGTGCCGTGGACGGAAAGCACATTCGGATTCAGAAACCTGCGCATAGTGGTTCCCTCTACTATAACTATAAGAAATACTTTTCTATAGCATTGATGGCGTTTGCGGATGCCAGGTACCGTTTTGTTGCTGTGGATATTGGTGCTTATGGCCGGACTAACGATTCCAGAGTCTTCAGAGACTCCAACATGGGCCGATGTTTGTACAGCCAAAGTTTAAACATACCCTCATCACGACCTCTTCCGGGGACCGAAGGGCCAAGTTTGCCCTATGTTTTAGTTGGTGATGAGGCCTTCCAACTAGGACAAAATCTCCTCAAGCCCTACTCAAGCCGTAGTCTAGACTCCAGCAGGCGCATTTTTAATTATCGCTTGAGCCGGGCTAGACGTTATGTGGAGTGTGCCTTTGGGATTTTGACATTAAAATGGCGGATTTTACTAACCTGCATGCAACTGCAACCAGAAAATGTGGACCGTGTTGTGAAGGCGTGCATCTGTCTGCATAATTTTGTGGCGAGACATGAACCCCAGGTGGTAGACCCCGATGATTGTGAGTCGAACCTCAGTAGCATTGAATCGAATGCAGTTCGGTCTACAGCACAAATAATGAGGATTCGTGATCAATTTGCACATTACTTCACACATGAAGGCCATGTTCCATGGCAAGACAGATACGTGTGAAAATATTGTAAAGTCTTCCTGATGTCGTGTAAAAAGTTATGTTGTTTAACCTGATGTCGTGTAAAAAGTTACCTTATGTCGTGTAAAAAGTTGTTTAACCTGATGTCGTGTAAAAAGTTACCTTATGTCGTGTAAAAAGTTATGTTGTGTTAAAAGTTAAAGTCATACAAGAATCTTAAATTTGAAACAGTTTACTAAATGTTTATGGATTTTTCCAACAAAGTGTTGGTACACAGGTTTACCATTGGATATCCCATAGGGATGAAAAAAAAGGAAAATAGAAATTTACAACAAAAAACATTAAAAAAAAAAAACGCAACGCGGTAATTGCACCTGGCTGGGGACAGTGAACGGTACTAAAGACTTTGGTACTGCACGGGAGTATTGTCTGCCCAACTGTATGATGGACTGCTACATTGTCTATGAGGTTCCACGCTCGTTTCACCCCGGCCTCTATATTGAGGGTTGTAGGCCGGCATGTCCATTCTTCTTGTTCCCGATGGAGCGGGTTCCTGGGGGCCCACAAATTCCTCAAGAAGGTCGTTCAGTCTTTGTCTAAACATAAGGTTTCTATGTGCCAGGATCTTTTGTGCTACAGGCACATAGGATAAGAAAAGTAGCTTCCACTCATTCGCAGAGTATACAGACTCGCGGGCTTGCAGCTCGGTAATTTCCCGCCTCAGGTCTTTGAGCTCACTGCGACACATGTCCTCTACCCGTTGGAGTCCATCCACGATAATTGCATCAGCTTCGTCTTTTTGTGATGCTCGCTTGCATCCACGCTGTGATTGCAACCGGGCACTCACACCTGCAGCAACAGTGCTTCTATCCACAGATCGTGGCTCACTGATGCCAGACACATCTTCAGGTTGGGTTGCTTCCACTGGAGAAGGCTCCAGTTCCTCAGCCGGTCTAGGCGCAGCGGTACTGCATATCGTGCTGTAACCCCAAAAAAAAAAATTCATTATTTTCCTTTCAACAATTTTGTCTCGCACACAGACCTATTAGTACTTACGAGTGCTGAGACAATGTTTTTTGAAGAAAGAGCAATTGGTCGTAATGCACATACGGGGTCACCCGTTTGCCACTTGATCCGCCTGGTGCATTCTGACTGTTCCGGTAGTCACGGACAAAGCGATCGCGGATGGACCTCCAACGGGTATGGACAGCATCGGCTTTAAATTTAAAAAAAAAATATAAAAATAGTAGATAGATAGTTTTAAGATATAGGAAAAATTGTTCATAGTTTGTTACGATAGTTGATATATAAATAGTAGATAGATAGTTGTTAGATAAGAAATAGTTTAGAAATAGTGGATAGATAGATATATAGTGTACAGATAGTTGATAATTGAGAGATAGACAACAAGTGGATAGGTTGATAGGATAGAAATTTTTTTTTAATTTTTTTAACATTTTCCGATGTTACGTCACCAATATTTACCAATTTTTTTCTTTGAGGTTGTCGACTTCTCCATGTATCGGGGATCAAAGTGACAGATAATTTGATCCCACAACTTGCGGTTCTTCACGATGTCATGGTGGGAGCTGTCGCTCTGGTCCCATATGGAGGGGTTGGCTTCCACAAGGTTGATCAGTGTCTCGTTGTGGATAGTCAATGGCTCTTCGTCAACGACAATCCTTTTTTTTTTGGTCGCTGACTTGGACTATGTAAACACAAAACGTTATGTTGATAGTGTCAATTTCACTGGATGGCCATATTCATATATACAGAGATAGATAGATACATAGATATAGCGATAGATAGATAGATAAATAGATATAGATAGATAGATACATAGATATAGATAGATATATACATAGATATAGATAGATAGATACATAGATATAGATAGATAGATAGATACATAAATATAGATTGATAGATACATAGGTATAGATAGACAAATAGATGGAGCGATAGATAGTTGATAGATAGTTTATAGGTATAGTAGATAGAAAGTGAATAGATAGATTGTTGGTAAATATTGGATAGAATATTTCTAGTTTTATATTTACCTCTGGCAGTTGTGGCGACGACAGACGTCTAGGGACCTTCTTTCTTTTGTGTCCTCCGTGTGCCACAACCTATTGTGTATGTAAAATGTAAAAAAAATTATTTTAACATTAAATAATGTTAACATTCATTGGATCAATAAATTTATGCCAGAAAAATTCAACATGTGTGCTATGTACCTTTGTGGTTTTGGCCTGTTTTTTGGGGGGAGGTCTAGCAGCCTCGGGCTCAGAAGACTCCTATTCACAATAAAACAATAAACAGGATTTTTCTTACGTGCCTAGCTCAATACAATGGAGTTTCACACAAAATTATTGTGGTTTTTTAAAGTGCAAGCCTACCGACTCAGAAGAAAAAATCGCAGACACACTGCTGCTGCTGCTGACATCTGTATCCGACATCTGTGTGCAACAAAGCAATACATGTTTAGTACACACACATCCGACGGACATTACAGACTCCCATGATGTATACAGAGATATATATATAGAAATGTACTTACATTTCCGGTGATCTCTTGCAACACTCTGTCACGTGCAGTAGACCTCAGGAGAAATGTGTGGGTGGGATATTCCTCCTTTAATGGCCGAAATCACATTTCCTGTCACATGACCACATGTGACCACCCTCAAACACTATTAAAACGTGTGGTCCTATTTTGAAATTTTTCATGATTTGCGTCTGACTGCGTTTGCCATAGCCTTCTATGGCAGAATGAACGCTTCCGTTAGTAGTGCGTTAGCTTGGCCAGACCTGAAAACGCTGCAAGCCGCGTTGAAGGTCCGTCAGGAAAAAAAATGTTATGTGACAAACGCATACCAATTTAGGGATGCGTCACGATGCGTCAGACAATGCAAGTCTATGGGCGTGTTAGTATGTGCGTTACATTGCGTTTTTACTACTTAAAAACGAGTCCGTTAGACGGACACACCTAGCGCAATGTGAACCCAGCCTTACCTGCACAAACAGATATCCTCCTAAGATAGCCAAATCTAAAAAAAACAAAAAAAACAAAACATCTTCCAAAAATATTAAGCTTTGATATTTGAGTCTTTTGGGTTGATTGAGAACATAGTTGTTGATCAATAATAAAAATAATCCTCTAAAATACAACTTGCCTAATAATTCTGCACACGGTGTAGGCAAATTTTGGGGTGACAGATTACCTTTAACGGTGTAAGATTCCACTTGCTGCTTTTAGTAACATAGTTATTAAGGTTGAAGGATGCGGTGCTCCCCGCTAACAGCCACAAGGCACGCCAATCCCTGCCGAACCCCGACGCGCGTTTTGCGACAGCTTCCTCTTGGGGGCGGGGAGCACCGCATTCTTCAGGTAATATGTACATTATTGGGTCTTCATTGCCCAGTGCGTTAGCACTTATGGACGCATGTAGGTTATAGTCAGTACGGTATTTAGATCTGATTTAGAGTGTTTATTGAACGCACCCCACATATGCAACGTCTGTGTGGCCTCCTGGCTGCGCTGATTGCATCTGCAGTTCTGGGTATTAGTTTAACGGGGTTATCGCAGCATGTGGTGGAGTTGTTGCATATAGTGAATTAGACTTAATATACAACCACGTGTGTCGTCCTCGGCTGCACTCATTTATAGTCTGTGGTTTCGAGTATTTGTTTTCCATCGATGTATCTGAATTCAGTCAGGTGGTCTTCTAGTTGAAAATAGTATTATAAACTGTGTTTTTTTTAACCGCAAAATGATATTGGGATCTTTATATTTATGATATGTGGTTGCGGTCCTGTTTAGGAAATTTAGCCAGCACATTTGACTATGGAGTTTGTATAGCGCCTTTATTTACCCAATTGGGTTGATTGAATTTATACACAAAGTTGAACGCTGAAGAGCTTCTATTTTATCATTAATCCTAATATTTATGCTTAGAGCAGACACATAACAACACATAAAGCTTATAGTATTAATATTTGTCAACTTGGCATTTGTGTTATGTTTACTCATTTGAGGTTTTTTTTTAGCATGCTCTATTTGAAAAATCTGGATTTTGTATAGCGCCTCTATTTACCCAAGTGGGTTGATTGAATTTATACACAAAATTGCACGCTGTACAGTTTCTATTTTCTTATTATCATAAATTCTAACATTCATGCTTAGAGTAGACGCATAACAACACATAAAGCTTATAGTATTAATATTTGGCATTTGTGTTATATCCAACTCATTTGAGGTATTTTCTTAGCATGCTTTATTGTTCAAACCTGAAAAATTAAAGAATGTTCGTTTTACCTGATGCTTTCCTGCTACCATTAGAATTTGTTCTACGCCTACCTGCCACCATATAATTGATCTTTATGGTTTTGAGGCATTGTTTTATTTTTTGTATTGTCTGTATTAATAAAGTTATAACTTTTTATCTAAAAGAGTAAAACACTCCTTGATACTGCCCCTATTGGACAAACAATCAGTAGATTTGGTTTCCAGTACCATCTCTATGCTGACGACACCCAATTATACACTTCTGCTCCCGATATCACACCGACCTTTTTAGAAAACACCAGTGATTGTCTTACCGCTGTCTCTAACATCATGTCCTCCCTCTATCTGAAACTAAACCTGTCAAAAACTGAACTCCTCGTGTTCTCTCCCTCTACTAACCTACCTTTGCCTGACATTGCCATCTCCGTGTGCGGTTCCACCATTACTCCAAAGCAACATGCCCGCTGCCTTGGGGTCATCCTTGATTCTGACCTTTCATTCACCCCCTACATCCGATCACTGGCTCGCTCTTCTTACCTGCATCTCAAAAACATTTCTAGAATTCGCCCTTTTCTTAATTTCGACTCTGCAAAAACTCTGACTGTTTCACTTATTCATTCTCGTCTGGACTATTGTAACTCTCTACTAATCGGTCTCCCTCTTGCAAAACTCTCCCCGCTCCAATCTGTCCTGAATGCTGCAGCCAGGATCATATTCCTCACCAACCGTTACACCGATGCCTCTACCCTGTGCCAGTCATTACACTGGCTACCCATCCACTCCAGAATCCAGTACAAAACTACTACCCTCATCCACAAAGCACTCCATGGCTCAGCACCACCCTACATCTCCTCCCTGGTATCAGTCTACCACCCTACCCGTGCCCTCCGCTCCGCTAATGACCTCAGGTTAGCATCCTCAATAATCAGAACCTCCCACTCCCGTCTCCAAGACTTTACACGTGCTGCGCCGATTCTTTGGAATGCACTACCTAGGTTAATACGATTAATCCCCAATCCCCACAGTTTTAAGCGTGCCCTAAAAACTCATTTGTTCAGACTGGCCTACCGCCTCAATGCATTAACCTAACGATCCCTGTGTGGCCTATTTATAATAAAAAAAAAAAAAAAAAAAGGTTCCTCGCATCATGTTCTCATACACTTTATGCAGTATTAGCCCTCTGTGTCTGTACTGCTACATACTTAGGCAGGTAACTGGTTCATGCAGCTTTACATGAACACCTGAGCCTTACACTATAGCTGGTCCGAATAACTAAAGCAATTGTTACCATCCACCTCTCGTGTCTCCCCTTTTCCCCATAGTTTGTAAGCTTGCGAGCAGGGCCCTCACTCCTCCTGGTATCTGTTTTGAACTGTATTTCTGTTATGCTGTAATGTCTATTGTCTGTACAAGTCCCCTCTATAATTTGTAAAGCGCTGCGGAATATGTTTGCGCTATATAAATAAAATTATTATTATTATTATATTATTATTGATTTAACGTGCAGTTTAATAATTGCTTTGTAGCAGCTGCCTGACACTGGCCACTAAATGTGAGTTTGTCATCCACCTATATTCCCAGGTCTTTTTCATTGACAGTTTTGCCCAGAGTTTTAGAATTAAGCACATAGTTATACATCCTATTACCTCTACCCAAGTGCATGACCTTACATTTATCGCCATTAACCCCTTCATGACCCAGCCTATTTTGATCTTAATGACCTGGCCGTTTTTTGCAATTCTGACCAGTGTCCCTTTATGAGGTAATAACTCAGGAACGCTTCAACGGATCCTAGCGGTTCTGAGATTGTTTTTTCGTGACATATTGGGCTTCATGTTAGTGGTAAATTTAGGTCAATAAATTCTGCATTTATTTGTGATAAAAACGGAAATTTGGCGAAAATTTTGAAAATTTCGCGATTTTCACATTTTGAATTTTTATTCTGTTAAACCAGAAAGTTATGTGACACAAAATAGTTAATAAATAACATTTCCCACATGTCTTCTTTACATCAACACAATTTTGGAAACAAAATTTTTTTTTGCTAGGAAGTTATAAGGGTTTAAGTTTGACCAGCGATTTCTCATTTTTACAACAAAATTTACAAAACCATTTGTTTTAGGGACCACCTCACATTTGAAGTCAGTTTGAGGAGTCTATATGGCTAAAAATACCCAAAAGTGACACCATTCTAAAAACTGCACCCCTCAAGGTGCACAAAACCACATTCAAGAAATTTATTAACCCTTCAGGTGCTTCACAGCAGCAGAAGCAACATGGAAGGAAAAAATGAACATTTCACTTTTTAGTCACAAAAATGATCTTTCAGCAACAATTTTTTTATTTTTCCAATGGTAAAAGGAGAAACTGAACCACGAAAGTTGTTGTGCAATTTGTCCTGAGTATGCTGATACCTCATATGTGGGGGTAAACCACTGTTTGGGCGCACGTCAGGGCTTGGAAGGGAAGGAGCGCCATTTGACTTTTTGAATGAAAAATTGGCTCCACTTTTGGAGAGCCCCCGTGTACCTAAAAATTGGAGCTCCCCCACAAGTGACCCCATTTTGGAAACTAGACGCTCCAAGGAACTTATCTAGATGCATAGTGAGCACTTTAATCCCTCAGGTGCTTCACAAATTGATCCGTAAAAATGAAAAAGTACTTTTTTTCACAAAAAAATTATTTATTATTTAAAATTATTTTAGCCTCAATTTTCTCATTTTCACATGGGCAACAGGATAAAATGGATCCTAAAATGTGTTGGGCAATTTCTCCTGAGTACACCGATACCTCACATGTGGGGGTAAACCACTGTTTGGGCACATGGTAAGGCTCGGAAGGGAAGGAGCGCCATTTGACTTTTTGAATGAAAAATTATCTCCATCGTTAGAAGACACCATGTCGCGTTTGGAGAGCCCCTGTGTGCCTAAACATTGGAGCTCCCCCACAAGTGACCCCATTTTGGAAACTGGACCCCCCAAGGAACTTATCTAGATGCCTAGTGAGCACTTTAAACCCCCAGGTGCTTCACAGAAGTTTATAACACAGAGCCATGAAAATAAAAAATAATTTTTCTTTCCTCAAAAATGATTTTTTTAGCCTGGAATTTCCTATTTTGCCAAGGGTAATAGGAGAAATTGGACCCCAAACGTTGTTGTCCAGTTTGTCCTGAGTACGCTGATACCCCATATGTGGGGGTAAATTACTGTTTGGGGCGCACGGCAGGGCTCGGAAGGGAAGGCACTCCATTTGGCTTTTTAAATGGAAAATTAGCTCCAATCATTAGCGGATACCATGTCGCGTTTTGAGAGCCCCTGTGTGCCTAAACATTGCAGATCCCCCACAAATGACCCCATTTTGGAAACTAATCTAGATATGTGGTGAGCACTTTGAACCCCCAAGTGCTTCACAGAAGTTTATAACGCAGAGCCGTGAAAATAATAAATACGTTTTCTTACCTCAAAAATATTTTTTAGCCCAGAATTTTTTATTTTTCCAAGGGTTACAGGAGAAATTTGACCCCAAAAGGTGTTGTCCAGTTTCTCCTGAGTACGCCGACACCCCTTGTGTGGGGGTAAACCACTGTTTGGGCACACGTCGGAGCTCAGAAGGGAAGTATTGACTTTTGAAATGCAGACTTTGATGGAATGGTCTGCAGGCGTCACGTTGCGTTTGCAGAGCCCCTGGTGTGCCTCAACAGTAGAAACCCCCCACAAGTGACCCCATTTTAGAAACTAGACCCCCCAAGGAACTTATCTAGATATGTGGTGAGCACTTTGAACCCCCAAGTGCTTCACAGACGTTTACAACGTAGAGCCGTGAAAATAAAAAATCATTTTTCTTTCCTCAAAAATGATGTTTTAGCAAGCAATTTTTTATTTTCACAAGGGTAACTGGAGAAATTGGACCCCAATAATTGTTGTGCAGTTTGTCCTGAGTATGCTGGTACCCCATATGTGGGGGTAAACCACTGTTTGGGCACACGTCGGGGCTCGGAAGTGAGGGAGCACCATTTGACTTTTTGAATACAAGATTGGCTGGAATCAATTCCTATTGAGGAACAGGTGTAAAACGCTGTGGAATCCGCACAAAGAATTGACATGCTGCGAAAATACAACGCAGCGTTTCCGCACGGTATTTTTCCACACCATGGGCACAGCGGATTTGGTTTTCCATAGGTTTACTTGGTACTGTAAACCTGATGGAACACTGCTGCGGATCCGCAGCGGCCAATCCGCTGCGGATCCGTAGCCAAATCTGCACAGTGTGCACATAGCCTAATTCTAAAGGTATGTGCACACACTGCGGAAAACCCTGCGGATCCGCAGCAGTTTCCCATGAGTTTACAGTTCAATGTAAACCTATGGGAAACAAAAATCGCTGTACACTGTTGTGAATTCTGTGGCAGAGCTCCCTCCTGTGGTCACAAGTGGTACTTCGGCTGGTTCTCTCTGTGAGCTTCCGTTAGTGGAGGAAAGTGGTACTGCGGCTTCTGAGTTTCCTTCCTCAGGTGATGTGGTGAAGTCGTTAGGTGCTGCTCTATTTAACTCCACCTAGTGCTTTGATCCTGGCCTCCAGTCAATGTTCTAGTATTGGACCTGTTTCCTCCTGGATCGTTCCTGTGGCCTGCTGCTCTGCATAGCTAAGTTCCTCTTTGCTATTTGTTTGCTGTTTTTTTTCTGTCCAGCTTGTCAATTTGTTTTTTACTGCTTGCTGGAAGCTCTGGGACGCAGAGGGTGTACCGTGCCGTTAGTTCGGTACGGAGGGTCTTTTTGCCCCCTTTGCGTGGTTTTTGTAGGGTTTTGTGTTGACCGCAAAGTTACCTTTCCTATCCTCACTCTGTTCAGAAAGTTGGGCCTCACTTTGCTAAATCTATTTCATCTCTACGTTTGTCTTTTCATCTTAACTCACAGTCATTATATGTGGGGGCTGCCTTTTCCTTTGGGGTATTTCTCTGAGGCAAGGTAGGCTTATTTTCTATCTTCAGGCTAGCTAGTTTCTCAGGCCGTGCTGAGATGCATAGGGAGCGTTAGGCGCAATCCACGGCTGCCTTTAGTGTGGTTGGAGAGGATTAGGGATTGCGGTCAACAGAGTTCCCATGTCTCAGAGCTCGTTCTTGTTTTTTTGGGTTATTGCCAGGTCACTGTATGTGCGCTGACCTCTATGTCCATTGTGGTACTGAATTACCTTTCATAACAGTACACATGCTGCGGAAAAACTGTACGGAAACGCAGGGGTTTACATTCCGCAGCATGTCACTTCTTTCTGCGGATTCCGCAGCGGTTTTACAACTGCTCCAATAGTCAACTGCAGTTGTAATACCGCAGCGAAATGCGCAGAAAAACCGCGGTAAATACGCGATAAATCCGCAGCGGTTTAGCACTGCTGATTTATCAAATCCGCTGCGGTAAAATCCGCAGAGGATCAGAATACGTGTGCACATACCGTACCCTAACCCTAGTTCTTACCCCAACCTTAGTGGAAGAAAAAAAAAATTCTTAGGGGTCACCTATAGGGGTGACAAATGGGGGGGGTCATTTAGTATTTTTTTTATTTTGATCACTGTGATGAGGTTATATCACAGTGATCAAAATGCACTTGAAACGAATCTGCCGGCCGGCAGATTCGGCGGGCGCACTGCGCATGCGCCCGCCATTTTGGAAGATGGTGGCGCCCATGGAGAAGACAGACGGACCCCGGGAGGCTCGGTAAGTATGATGGGGTGGGAGCGAGCACGGGGGGGTGGATCGGAGCACGGGGGGGTGGATTGGAGCACGGGGGGGGTGGATTGGAGCCCCGGGGGGTGGATTGGAGTGCAGGGGGGGTTGATTGGAGTACGGGGGTGGGATTAGAGCACGGGGGGAGCGGACAGGAGGACGGAGGGGAGCGGAGCTGTGTACAGGACTGATCGGAGGACTGGGGGGGGCGATCGGTGTTTCCAGCCATGGCCGATGATATTGGCCATGGCTGGATTGTAATATTTCACCAGTTTTAATAGGTAAAATATTACAAATCGCTCTGATTGGCAGTTTCACTTTCAAAAGCCAATCAGAGCGATCGAAGCCACGGGGGGGGGGAGGGGGTGAAGCCACTTTCCCTGTTCCCCTGGGCTGTACTACCACTGTCCCTGCAGATCAGGTGAAATTGGAGTTAACCCTTTCACCGGATCTGCAGGGACGCGATCTTTCCATGACGCCACATAGGCGTCATGGGTCGGATTGGCACCGACTTTCATGACGCCTACGTGGCGTCATGGGTCGGGAAGGGGTTAAAGCTCATTTGCCATTTATCAGCCCAAGCTTCTAGTTTACATAAATCATCCTGTAATATAAAATTGTCCTCCTCTGTATTGATTACCCTGCAGAGTTTAGTGTCATCTGCAAATATTGAAATTCCACTCTGTATGCCCCCTAGAAGATCATTAATAAATGTTAAAAAGAAGAGGGCCCAATACTGACCCCTGTGGTACCCCACTGCTAACCGCGACACAGTCCGAGTGTGCTCCATTAGTAACCACCCTTTGTTTCCTATCCCTGAGCCAGCTCTCAACCCACTTACACATATTTTCCCCTATCCCCATTATTCTCATTTTATATATCAACCTTTTGTGTGGCACCGTACCAAAAGCTTTTGAAAAGTCCATATACCCTACATCCACTGGGTTCCCTTGGTCCAGTCCGGAACTTACCTCTTCATAGAAACTGATCAAATTAGTCTGACATGAACGGTCCCTAGTAAACCCGTGCTGATATTGGGTCATGAGGTTATTCCTCTTCAGATACTCCAGTATAGCATCCCTTAGAATGCCCTCCAGGATTTTACCCACAGTTGAGGTTAAGCTTACTGGCCTATAATTTCCGAGTTCAGTTTTTGTCCCCTTTTTGAATATTGGCACCACATTTGCTATACGCCAGTCCTGTGGTACAGACCCTGTTATTATGGAGTCTTTAAAGATTAAAAATAATGGTCTATCAATGACTGTACTTAGTTTCTGCAGTACTCGAGGGTGTATCCCATCCGGACCCGGAGATTTGTCAATTTTAGTGATTTTTAGACGCAGACGTACTTCCTGCTGGGTTAAGCAGGTGACATTTAATGGGGGACGTTTGTTATCACTGATCATAATGTCTGCCATGAAATTTTCTTGTGTAAATACTGATGAAAAAAAGTCATTTAGCATATTGGCTTTTTCCTCATCCTCATCCACCATTTCACCCAGACTATTTTTAAGGGGGCCAACACTCATTTTTTAGTTTCTTACTATTTATGTAGTTAAAGAATATTTTGGGATTATTTTTACTCTCTCTGGCGATGAGTCTCTTTGTCTCAATCTTTGCTGCCTTGATTTGCTTTTTACTGAATTTATTTAATTTGTTGTATTTATTTAATGCCTCCTCACTACCTACTTCCTTTAATTCTCTAAATGCTTTCTTTTTGTCACTTATTGCGCCCCTTACAGCTCCATTTAGCCATATTGGTTTCCTCCTATTTCTAGTATGTTTATTACCATACGGTATATACTGTGCACAGGTCCTATCCAGGATGCTAATAAATGTCTCCCATTTTCTTTGTGTATTTTTATGTCTCAGGATATCGTCCCAGTTAATTGCACCAAGATCCTCTCTCATCCGTTGGAAATTTGCCCTCCTGAAGTTTAGTGTCCTTGTAACCCCTCTACTACACATCTTATTAAAGGATACATGAAAACTTATTATTTTGTGATCGCTATTTCCCAAGTGAGCCCCAACCCTTATATTTGCTATGCGGTCTGGCCTGTTGTTGAAAGGTAATTGTCTCTCATAGTTGTCAAAAACCGATTACCTTTGCTGGAACTGCAGGTTTCTGTTCCCCAATCTATTTCAGGGTAGTTGAAGTCCCCCATAATAATGACTTCTCCTTGAGTCGCAGCTTCATCTATTTGCTTTATGAGGATATTCTCCATTGCTTCCGTTATTTTTGGAGATTTATAACAAACCCCTATCAGTAATTTATTATTTTTTCCCCCTCCCCTTATCTCCACCCACAGGGATTCTACATTTTCTTTAGATTCACCTATATTATCGCGCAGGATGGGTTTTAAGGATGATTTTACATATAGACACACCCCACCCCCTCGCTTATCTGTACAGCCATTTCTGAACAGGCTATAACCCTGCAAGTTAACAGCCCAGTCATGGCTCTCATCCAGCCACGTTTCAGATATCCCCACCATGTCATAATTATGCTCCAACACCGTTAGTTCTAATTTGTCCATTTTGTTGGCGAGGCTTCTGGCATTAGTATACAGGTCCTTCTCAAAAAATTAGCATATAGTGTTAAATTTCATTATTTACCATAATGTAATGATTACAATTAAACTTTCATATATTATAGATTCATTATCCACCAACTGAAATTTGTCAGGTCTTTTATTGTTTTAATACTGATGATTTTGGCATACAACTCCTGATAACCCAAAAAACCTGTCTCAATAAATTAGCATATTTCACCCATCCAATCAAATAAAAGTGTTTTTTAATAACAAACAAAAAAAACATCAAATAATAATGTTCAGTTATGCACTCAATACTTGGTCGGGAATCCTTTGGCAGAAATGACTGCTTCAATGCGGCGTGGCATGGAGGCAATCAGCCTGTGACACTGCTGAGATGTTATGGAGGCCCAGGATGCTTCAATAGCGGCCTTAAGCTCATCCAGAGTGTTGGGTCTTGCGTCTCTCAACTTTCTCTTCACAATATCCCACAGATTCTCTATGGGGTTCAGGTCAGGAGAGTTGGCAGGCCAATTGAGCACAGTAATACCATGGTCAGTAAACCATTTACCAGTGGTTTTGGCACTGTGAGCAGGTGCCAGGTCATGCTGAAAAATGAAATCTTCATCTCCATAAAGCATTTCAGCCGATGGAAGCATGAAGTGCTCCAAAATCTCCTGATAGCTAGCTGCATTGACCCTGCCCTTGATGAAACACAGTGGACCAACACCAGCAGCTGACATGGCACCCCACACCATCACTGACTGTGGGTACTTGACACTGGACTTCAGGCATTTTGGCATTTCCTTCTCCCCAGTCTTCCTCCAGACTCTGGCACCTTGATTTCCGAATGACATGCAAAATTTGCTTTCATCAGAAAAAAGTACTTGGGACCACTTAGCAACAGTCCAGTGCTGCTTCTCTGTAGCCCAGGTCAGGCGCCTCTGCCGCTGTTTATGGTTCAAAAGTGGCTTTACCTGGGGAATGCGGCACCTGTAGCCCATTTCCTGCACACGCCTGTGCACGGTGGCTCTGGATGTTTCCACACCAGACTCAGTCCACTGCTTCCTCAGGTTCCCCAAGGTCTGGAATCGGTCCTTCTCCACAATCTTCCTCAGGGTCCGGTCTCCTCGTTGTACAGCGTTTTCTGCCACATTGTTTCCTTCCAACAGACTTACCATTGAGGTGCCTTGATACAGCACTCTGGGAACAGCCTATTTGTTGAGAAATTTCTTTCTGGGTCTTACCCTCTTGCTTGAGGGTGTCAATGATGGCCTTCTTGACATCTGTCAGGTCGCTAGTCTTACCCATGATGGGGGTTTTGAGTAATGAACCAGGCAGGGAGTTTATAAAAGCCTCAGGTATCTTTTGCATGTGTTTAGAGTTAATTAGTTGATTCAGAAGATTAGGGTAATAGGTCGTTTAGGCTACGTTCACATTGGCGTTCCGCCAATGTGCGTCGCTGTTGCGCCGGCGACGCAGCGGCGACGCGCCCCTATGTTTAACATAGGGGACGCGTGCGTCGTTTTGGTGGCGTTTTTCGCCACGTGCGTCGTTTCCGACGCTAGCGTCGGACGCAAGAAAACGCTACATGTAGCATTTTCTGTGCGTCCGATTTTCGTCGGAAAACGACGCACGCGTCGCAAAACGCGCGCAAAAACGCGCGTTGCGTCGCCGACGCACGGCGGCGCAACGCTAATGTGAACGTAGCCTTAGAGAACCTTTTCTTGATATGCTAATTTATTGAGACAGGTTTTTTGGGTTATCAGGAGTTGTATGCCAAAATCATCAGTATTAAAACAATAAAAGACCTGACAAATTTCAGTTGGTGGATAATGAATCTATAATATATGAAAGTTTAATTGTAATCATTACATTATGGTAAATAATGAAATTTAACACTATATGCTAATTTTTTGAGAAGGACCTGTACATACATTTTATGTATCTTTCTGAACCTCTATCCTTTCTTAAATTATTAATTGATCTAACCCCACCCCCCATGCCACCGCTACCCCCAACTTCCTTATTTGTGCCCAGGTCTCTGTCTGCACTATCTTCCCCTCCTATAAATTGAATACCCTCCCCCCCCAATCCCTAGTTTAAACAATCCTCCAACCTTCTAGCCATTTTCTCCCCCATCACAGCTGCACCTTCCCTAATGAGATGCAGTCCATCCTTAGTGTAGAACCTGTAGCCAACTGAGAAGTCGGCCCAGTTCTGCAGGAACCCAAACCCCTCCTTCCTACACCAATTCTTGAGCCACTTATTAACCTCCCTAATCTCCCGTTGCCTCTCTGGCGTGGCACGTGGTACAGGCAGTATTCCGGAAAATACCACGTTGGAGGTCCTTGTTTTCAGCTTGCCGCCTAATTCCCTGAAATCATCTTTAAGGACCTTCCACCTACCTATAACTTTGTTATTTGTGTCAATGTGCACCATGACCGCTGGGTCCTCACCAGCCCCTCCCAGTAATCTGTCCACCCGATCAGCGATGTGTCGGACTCGAGCGCCAGGTAGGCAGCACATCGTTCGACGATCCCTGTCTTTGTGACAGATTGCCCTATCAGTTCCCCTAATAATTGAGTCCCCCACTACCAGCACCTGTCTGGCCTGCCCTGCTCTCCTATTTCCCTCCTTACTGGAGCAGTCACTCCTCCGGCTTTCAAAGGACATGCCTGGCTGCAGCAGTGCTACCCCTGTACTGGCACCCCCCTCATCTGCCAACTTAGCAAACTTATTGGGGTGTGCCAGATCAGGACTAGCCTCCCTGGCACTCTTCCCTCTAACTGTCACCCAGCTTCCTACTTCACCGTCCTGCAGCTCCATCCTACCATCCCCCCCTCATCTATCCCATTGAGCGTCTGCTCCGTGAGCAGAAGACTCCTCTCCATATTGTCTATGGATCTCAGTGTTGCCAGCTGCACATTTAGATTCAGAATCTGGGTTTCCAAATGCACAACGTGCTCACATCTCGCACAGCAGTATGCACCCTCGATCGGCTGCTCAAGGACTGCATACATGTGGCAAGATGTGCACTGGATGGCATTAACAATAGTGGAGCACATTTCCTAATGGGGATTGCACCAGACAGAAACGTTAAATAAAAAATAAATGCAAAGTATTAATAAAACACAGACAGCAATTCCTCCCTTGGAAACTCCCTGAATCCAAAGTCACTGAATCACAAGTCACATTTACCACCGTTCACACTTACACTCAGCTCACACTCAGCTCGTTCACACTCGCTAAGCTGAAGATTTAAAGAATATATATATATATATATATATATTATTTATTTTTTTCTCTTTCCCCTCAGCAGCAATCCACCTTGCTGTTCAATGCACTTCCAAAAAGGTTTTAGGTTTTTTCTTTTCACCTATTATGGAGAGAGCGGGGATGTTACAACTTTATATAGATGATATTCATGATCTGCCACAATGTTTAGGTAGATGTAGTGGCTGAAGGGGTGTACTTTGTCTGGAACAAAGTTTTACTACTCCGAATGTTCCAAAACATCAACATGAATACCAGGAATCCAAAATTTTACAGCAGAATACTAGATAGAACAGACCTGGGAAAAGTGCTCTCTATATATAATGGGCTATGTGGGGACTCATACAGTACATAACAGTGGTATGTGGGGGGATCATACAATATATATGGGACTATGTGGAACTCATAATATACATAGGGTGACTGTGGAACTCATACTGTATTAAGGGGGCTGTGTGTGAGGGCTCACTGTGTATATAGGGGGATGTAGGTGGGATATATATATGGTGACTTTGGAAACTCATACTATACATAGGGGGCTGTGGGGAATCATGATATATAGGGGGCTGTGTGTGGTCTTATACTGTATATAGGAGGGCTGTGTGAGTGTCAGAATACTTAAAGGGTTATAGCCCTAGGCTATATGTCTGCAGTCACGCTATGTGACTGTAAACTTGTGAAGCCGAGCACACTGTGAGGATTCACCGCCAGCGGGTGCGTGACTGCAAATGTGTGATATGTATACCTGCGTTCACGTGTTGACTATATGGGCACAGCCTCACTCAATGCAAGTGTATTTAGCAAGTCCGGATACAGTCTAGTCATAATGTGGCTGGAAATATGCAAAATTGAATACTTTTGGTCACATGACCGCCCTCTCCTGGCACCAAAGAATTCTCACAGTGAGCATTATGTGAGGATTCATAAGTCTGCAGTCACATAAAATGACTGTAGATTTGTAGTGTGGCACCCCAGGAATCCGGATGCCACAGTGGTATTGCCTGCCTCCCAGGGAGGGTGATGCCAAGCCTGGAAGTGAGAAGGAATTCCCTTAGCAGGTAACACTAGACACCCACACACTCTCTGACTCCATCCTACCACTGGCATCCATATCCTCACTCCACGACACAGACACTGCCACTGCTTTCTACAATGCCACTCTCTCATCAGCTATTGACACGGTTGCCCCTCTCATCCATGGCAGAGCGCAACGTATCAATAGACAACCTTGGCATAATAACACCACCAAAAAGCTCCGGCAAGTGTCCAGGGTTGCGGAGCGGCGTTGGAAGAAAACACACTCGCAAGACGACTTCACTGTATTCAAACAAGCAACACTCGCTTTTAAATCTGCACTCACCTCTGCTAAACAGGTCTACTTCACAACCCTCGTATCTTCCCTATCCTACAACCCCAAACAGTTATTCAAAACCTTTAACTCCCTCCTCCGCCCCCCACTGTCCCCTCCAACCTCCCATATCTCTGCTGAGGACTTTGCCACACACTTTAAAAATAAGATTGACCAGACAAGGCAAGTCTTTATTGTTCAACCACCACAACCCCTTTGTATACCAGACCAATGCCCAAACCCCATTACCTCCCTATCCAACATCACTGGCTTAATTGTCTCCTCTCCAAATCCCACCTCACCACCTGTGCGCTCGACCCCATCCCATCCCACCTCCTCCCCAACCTCACCACCACACTTATCCCATCCCTAACCCACCTCTTCAACCTATCACTAACTTCTGGCACCTTCCCCTCTGCGTTCAAACATGCCACAATCACGCCTATCCTTAAAAAGCCAACCCTCGATCCAACTGCTATGTCCAGCTATCGCCCAATATCGCTGCTCCCATTCGCTTCCAAACTCCTGGAGCAGCACGTCCATGCTGAACTCTCCTCCCACCTCTCATCTAACTTGTTGTACGACAATCTACAATCTGGTTTCTGCCCCCATCACTCAACTGAGACTGCCCTGACCAAAATCACTAACGACCTACTTACCGCCAAAGCTACTGGACAATACTCTGTACTCCTCCTTCTAGACCTGTCCTCTGCATTTGACACAGTTGACTACTGCCTCCTACTACAGACC
This sequence comes from Ranitomeya imitator, assembly GCF_032444005.1. NCBI lineage: Eukaryota > Metazoa > Chordata > Amphibia > Anura > Dendrobatidae > Ranitomeya > Ranitomeya imitator. The sequence continues at coordinate 404,291,795 of NC_091286.1, read as the reverse complement.
CTCTCCTCCTTTGGCATCAAAGTCCTCGCCCTATCCTGGATCGCCTCGTACCTTTCCAACCGCACATTCAGCGTCTCCCACTCCCATACTACCTCCTCATCCCACCCTCTCTCTATTGGAGTCCCCCAAGGCTCTGTTCTAGGACCCCTACTCTTCTCAATCTATACACTTGGCTTGGGACAACTCATAAAGTCCCATGGATTCCAGTACCACCTCTATGCTGAGGACACTCAGATCTACCTCTCTGGCCCAGACGTCACCGCTCTGCTGTCCAGAATCCCAGAGTGCCTATCAGCCATATCCTCCTTCTTCTCCTCTCGCTTCCTCAAACTCAATGTGGACAAATCTGAACTCCTCATCTTTCCTCCATCCCACAAATCGTCCTTACCTGACCTATCTATCGCAGTCAATGACATCATGCTTTCCCCCGTACCCGAAGTCCGCTGCCTCGGAGTAACCTTCGACTCTGCCCTGTCCTTCAAACCACACATCCAAGCTCTTTCCACCTCCTGTCGCCTCCAGCTCAAAAATATCTCCAGGATCCGTCCATTCCTCAACCCCCAATCTACTAAAATGCTTGTGCACGCCCTCATCATCTCACGCCTTGACTACTGCAACATCCTTTTCTGTGGCCTCTCCAGTCCATCCTTAACTCTGCTGCCCGACTAATCCATCTCTCTCCTCGCTACTGCTCCGCTTCCCCCCTCTGCAAATCTCTTCACTGGCTCCCATTCCCTCAGCGTATCCAGTTCAAATTACTAATACTGACCTACAAAGCCATCCACAACCTGTCTCCTCCATATATCTCTGAACTAATCTCCCGATATCTTCCCTCACGTGATCTCCGGTCCTCCCAAGACCTCCTTCTCTCCTCCACACTTATTCGCTCCTCATCCAATCGCCTCCAAGACTTCTCCCGAATATCCCCCATCCTCTGGAACTCTCTGCCCCAACACGTCCGACTATCAACCACAGTCGGATCCTTCAGACGGAACCTGAAAACTCATCTCTTCAGGAAAGCCCACAGCCTGCACTGACACTGCTGCTGCCTTATCACTATCGAAGCTACCGCCTCACCAACACCGGAGCTACCGCCTCACCAACACCGGAGCTACCGCCTCACCAACACCGGAGCTACCGCCTCACCAACACCGGAGCTCTTGCAACCCTTAACCTACTGTCTCCTTCCCCATAATCCTGTAGAATGTAAGCCCGCAAGGGCAGGGTCCTCGCCCCTCTGTATCAGTCCGTTGTTGTTAGTTTGTTTACTGTATGTGATATTTGTAACTTGTATGTAACCCCTTCTCATGTACAGCACCATGGAATCAATGGTGCTATATAAATAAATAATAATAATAACACTAGCATACAACACTTTCCTGACTCCAGGCTAGAAGGGGGAGCTCTAGACCCAGTTTCAGGGTAGCTTTCCTAGACGTTCTGGTCTGGAAGAGGAGTTGGTTCAGTCTGTGTCAGACAGTGAAGGGAGAGGAAGCACAGGAGAGAGAAACTGGAGTGGAGTAGCGACTGGGCTCACTCCTGGTTTGAGCGCAAGAAACCGGACACCGGAGTCTGAGGTTGTGTGGGAACTGTATGCCCCACAGTGGAAACCGGAGGGCAGGAGATTGCAGGTCTCCTGGCCACAACTGACACCCGAAGTTAAATCAGCAGATTAGAGCCCAGAGTCATCACGAGAGAGGGACACCTGTAAAATGGATCGAGCTGCCTGCCATGCGGGTAGAGTTCTACCTAAGGGACAGATTGAGAAGGACTTGAGGAAAGCTAATGCATCAAGAACCTAGAATTCAGCACAGAAAGGAAGACTTCCAATCCCATCTGGCTAAGGGGATTCTTAACCGCTTCCAGGCTGTCTGGATTTCAAAGATCACCTGTAACCTGTGCCCTGGACTGCAATTTCACCAGTAAAAGTAAAGAGACTGCAAATCCTGTGTCCTCCAATTATTTCCTGCACTCCACCATCTATCATCCCTTACCAACTGCACCGCGAGCCCTGGAGACTAAGCTCCACCTGTGGGAAGCTATAACAACTCTGCTGCAATACCATCAGACCCAGTGGACCCCTTTAAGCATCGTCGGCCATCCCTGGCTGAGTACCACAGGTCACGAACACTTATCCCATAAGCTCTATTCCCCATTTTTGCACTTTTATTGGACGCCCAGGGCCACGGATCGGGTCACTGCTGCCGTGACGCATCCCTTTAAGAACCAGCCCGGTACCAAGTCTCCCACGGGTCCCTAGCAGGTGCACCATTTTGGCGTCACGAGCAGGATGGACCAACCGCGGGGCGGCACGGTGGCGCAGTGGTTAGCACTGCAGCCTTGCAGCGCTGGAGTCCTGGGTTCAAACCCCACCAAGGACAACATCTGCAAAGAGTTTGTATGTTCTCTCCGTGTTTGCGTGGGTTTCCTCCGGACACTCCGGTTTCCTCCCACATTCCGAAGACATACTGATAGGAAATTTAGATTGTGAGCCCTATCGGGGACAGTGATGATAATGTGTGCAAAATGTAAAGCGCTGCGGAATATGTTAGCGCTATATAAAAATAAAGATTATTATTTATTATAACCCGAAAAAGCGGGTACTGCGCGACATAGGCTTTATTGAATTGTCTAATTGCCGCCATTATTGCACCATGTGGCACGAGAGGAACGGAGAAGATGTGCTGTCGTTGGCAGGGTCCGAGAAAAGGCACAAAAGCTGAACCCGCCCACTGTGAGGACTTGAATGTAAAAGGGACTTATCCGTCAGGAGGACGCATCCGCCTCCTGGTATGGCTGGCAGGAAAGGGAAAGAAGGACCGTCTATGGAAAAAAAGAGGAATAGAAGCGCAAGGGAAAGCGTGCAGCAAACATGGCTGAAAGCTACCCGGTGCATGCGATGGCGGGTGGCAGTGAAGGGCAGCCGGAGCATACTGAAAGAGAAGCGGGCTTCCTCAGTCAGCGAGATGAAACCCTGGACCAGCTGACCGCGGTGGATCTGGAGATCCTCGGTGCTGAGATGGATGAGCTGACACAACAACTCCTGCGGTTGCAACTGGCAGCAGTGACCACGTGGAAGGAGGCGCTGCTGAAGATGATGGTGGTGCCTAAGAAACCCCTGGAGCCAGCACTCTCAACCCCAGCGGAGCCGGAGGAGGAGACCAGCATTGGAGGAGCAGGTACGAGTATTGTCCCAGTAGCGGAGGAGACCCTGGTGGGACCTTTAAGACCCCTGCTGACCCTAGCAGCCGGCCAGGTAGTATAAGATGTAACCTGGGACCAGATGGCAGACATGGGGGGTGCCCTGAAAGAACCAATGGTAACCGAGCCCTTGTCCCTGGGAGTATGCAGAAAAGGGGAGGCAATCCACTGGAGACACCCAGAGACTGATTTAATGGGGTTCCTGGAGGAGGCCCAAGCAGGAGCCAACCATGTGGAAGTGATTAGTAAGGAAGAGTTTTGCCGGCAGGAGATATTAAAACTAGAGGCAGAAAGGTGTGAGCGCAGAGCTCAATGGGAGGCTATGGAACAGTGTAACATGCAGGCTAAAGCTCAGACCTCAAATACTGGACCAAAACCATTTGAGTCTGCTGTTGTGACTTCTTCAGAAGGCTATTCCCAACCAGGAGGTTGCAGACCTGAAGATCTGCCCTGGAAAAAGCAATAAATAAGTGAATAAATGCGAGTTAACAGTTTGTTACCTGGTTAAGAATGTTTAGTATTGTTTATTAAAGTTTAAAGGACCACAAGATCATGAACAGTGAATAACCTGAAAACTTTCATTATAAATAGTTGGCACTTACAGTGCTCCCTATAGGTTTTACCACTGGCAGAGTGGGTAGAACCCTCTTTATTTGAAAGTGACCAAGAACCAAAACAGTTTGGCGCAGCCGAAGAATGGTCTGAATAGTTATGCCTTGCTGCACGTCCAAAGCCTATGTTGGAGGTTTGGAAAGGTGTTGTGAATTCTGTGGCTGAATTCACTCCTGTGGTCACAAGTGGTACTGCAGCTTCTGGGCTTCCTCCCTCAGGTGTTCTGGTGAGCTCGTTGGCTGCCTTGTTATTTAACTCCACCTGATTCTGTCTTCCTTGCTCCTTGTCAATGTTCCAGTGTTGGATCAGAGCTTCTGGATCTTTCCTGTGGCCTGCTGCTCTGCTTAGATAAGTGCTTCTTTGCTTTTGTTGCTGTTTTTTCTGTCCAGCTTGTCTATTCGTTTTTGCTGGAAGCTCTGAGACGCAAAGGGTGTACCGCCGTGCCGTTAGTTCGGCACGGTGGGTCTTTTTGCCCCCTTTGCGTGGTTTTTTGCTTTAGGGTTTTTTGTAGACTGCAAAGTTCTCTTTGCTATCCTCGCTCTATCTAGAATATCGGGCCTCACTTTGCTGAATCTATTTCATCCCTACGTTTTGTCTTTTCATCTTGCTAACAGTCATTATATGTGGGGGGCTGCCTTTTCCTTTGGGGTATTTCTCTGAGGCAAGTCAGGCTTGTATTTCTATCTTCAGGCTAGTCAGTTCCTCAGGCTGTGCCGAGTTGCATAGGTAGTGTCAGGCGCAATCCACAGCTGCCTTTAGTTGTGTTTAGGATAGGTTCAGGTATTGCGGTCTACAGAGATTCCACGTCTCAGAGCTCGTTCTATTGTTTTTGGGTTATTGTCAGATCACTGTATGTGCTCTGATTACTGCACACTGTGTTACTGGATTGCCTTCATAACAGTACAAGGAGCCAAACTAATGATTCTCAATAGAGGGAAAAAAGAAGTTCTGACATCATTTTTTTTTCTCAGCTCTGTGTTCAGTCTTTTTTTTCCCCTAGACATTAGGGTGCTTCAGGACACAGCTGTGGACATGGATATTCAGGCTCTGTGCTCTTCAATGGATAATCTCGTTATAAATGTACAAAAGATTCAAGATACAATTGATCAGAAATCTATGCTAGAACCAAGAATTCCTATTCCTGATTTGTTTTTTTGGTGATAGAACTAAGTTTCTGAGCTTCAAAAATAATTGTAAGCTATTTCTGGCCTTGAAACCTCATTCTTCTGGTAATTCAGTTCAACAGGTTTTGATTATTATTTCTTTTTTTGCGCGGCGACCCTCAGGACTGGGCATTTTCTCTTGCGCCAGGAGACCCTGCATTGAGTGGTGTCGATGCGTTTTTCCTGGCGCTCGGATTGCTGTACGATGAGCCTAATTCAGTGGATCAGGCTGAGAAAAATTTGCTGGCTTTGTGCCAGGGTCAGGATGATATAGAAGTATATTGTCAGAAATTTAGGAAGTGGTCAGTACTCACTCTGTGGAATGAATCTGCGCTGGCAGCTTTGTTCAGAAAGGGTCTCTCTGAGGCTCTTAAGGATGTCATGGTGGGTTTTCCTATGACTGCTGGTTTGAATGAGTCTATGTCTTTGGCCATTCAGATCGGTCGTCGCTTGCGCGAGCGTAAATCTGTGCACCATCTGGCGGTATTTTCTGAGATTAAACCTGAGCCTATGCAGTGCGATAGGACTATGACCAGAGTTGAACGGCAAGAACACAGACGTCTGAATGGGCTGTGTTTCTACTGTGGTGATTCCACTCATGCTATTTCTGATTGTCCTAAGCGCACTAAGCGGTTCGATAGGTCTGCCGTCATTGGTACTGTACAGTCCAAATTCCTTCTGTCCATTACCTTGATATGCTCTTTGTCATCGTATTCTGTCATGGCGTTTGTGGATTCAGGCGCTGCCCTGAATCTGATGGATTTGGATTATGCTAAACGTTGTGGGTTTTTCTTGGAGCCTTTGCGGTGTCCTATTCCGTTGAGAGGAATTGATGCTACACCTTTGGCCAAGAATAAACCTCAGTACTGGGCCCAGCTGACCATGTGCATGGCTCCTGCACATCAGGAAGTTATTCGCTTTCTGGTGCTACATAATCTGCATGATGTGGTCGTGTTGGGGTTGCCATGGCTACAAACCCATAATCCAGTATTGGATTGGAACTCTATGTCGGTATCCAGCTGGGGTTGTCAGGGGGTACATGGTGATGTTCCATTTTTGTCTATTTCGTCATCCACTCCTTCTGAGGTCCCAGAGTTCTTGTCTGATTATCAGGATGTATTTGAAGAGCCCAAGTCCGATGCCCTACCTCCGCATAGGGATTGTGATTGTGCTATCAATTTGATTCCTGGTAGTAAATTCCCTAAAGGTCGTTTATTTAATTTATCCGTGCCTGAACACACCGCTATGCGCAGTTATGTGAAGGAATCCCTGGAGAAGGGACATATTCGCCCATCGTCATCACCACTGGGAGCAGGGTTCTTTTTTGTAGCCAAGAAGGATGGTTCGCTGAGACCGTGTATTGATTACCGCCTTCTTAATAAGATCACTGTTAAGTTTCAGTATCCCTTGCCATTGTTATCTGACTTGTTTGCTCGGATTAAGGGGGCTAGTTGGTTCACTAAGATAGATCTTCGTGGTGCGTATAATCTGGTGAGAATCAGGCAAGGAGATGAATGGAAAACGGCATTTAATACGCCCGAGGGCCATTTTGAGTATCTAGTAATGCCATTCGGACTTGCCAATGCTCCATCTGTTTTTCAGTCTTTTATGCATGACATCTTCCGTGAGTATCTGGATAAATTCCTGATTGTTTACTTGGATGACATTTTGATCTTCTCAGATGATTGGGAGTCTCATGTGAAGCAGGTCAGAATGGTTTTCCAGGTCCTGCGTGCTAATTCTTTGTTCGTGAAGGGATCAAAGTGTCTCTTCGGTGTGCAGAAAGTTTCATTTTTGGGGTTCATCTTTTCCCCTTCTACTATCGAGATGGATCCGGTTAAGGTCCAAGCCATCAAGGATTGGACTCAGCCGACATCTCTGAAAAGTCTGCAAAAGTTCCTGGGCTTTGCTAATTTTTATCGTCGCTTCATCTGTAATTTTTCTAGCATTGCCAAACCATTGACCGATTTGACCAAGAAGGGTGCTGATTTGGTTAATTGGTCTTCTGCTGCCGTGGAAGCTTTTCAGGAGTTGAAGCGTCGTTTTTGTTCTGCCCCTGTGTTGTGTCAACCAGATGTTTCTCTTCCGTTCCAGGTCGAGGTTGATGCTTCTGAGATTGGAGCAGGGGCGGTTTTGTCACAGAGAGGTTCTGGTTGCTCAGTGTTGAAACCATGTGCTTTCTTTTCCAGGAAGTTTTCTGCTGCTGAGCGTAATTATGATGTGGGCAACCGAGAGTTGTTGGCCATGAAGTGGGCATTCGAGGAGTGGCGTCATTGGCTTGAAGGAGCTAAGCATCGCGTGGTGGTATTGACTGATCATAAGAACCTTACTTATCTCGAGTCTGCCAAGCGCTTGAATCCTAGACAGGCCCGTTGGTCGTTATTTTTTGCTCGCTTCGATTTTGTTCGGTGTTGGCTGGTCATCCAGGAATCTTTGGTACCAGAGAGTTAGTGGCTAGATCCTTCTGGTGGCCATCTCTGTCACGGGATGTACGTACTTTTGTGCAGTCCTGTGGGATTTGTGCTAGGGCTAAGCCCTGCTGTTCACGTGCCAGTGGGTTGCTTTTGCCCTTGCCGGTCCCGAAGAGGCCTTGGACACATATTTCGATGGATTTCATTTCTGACCTTCCCGTTTCTCAAAAGATGTCAGTCATTTGGGTGGTCTGTGATCGCTTTTCTAAAATGGTCCATCTGGTGCCCTTGGTTAAATTGCCTTCCTCCTCTGATTTGGTGCCTTTGTTCTTCCAGCATGTGGTTCGTTTGCATGGCATTCCTGAGAATATTGTTTCTGACAGAGTTCCCAGTTTGTTTCAAGGTTCTGGCGAGCCTTTTGTGGTAGGATGGGCATTGACCTATCTTTTTCCTCGGCTTTCCATCCTCAGACTAATGGCCAGACCGAACGAACCAATCAGAACTTGGAAACATATCTGAGATGTTTTGTTTCTGCAGACCAGGATGATTGGGTGTCCTTTTTGCCGTTGGCTGAGTTCGCCCTTAATAATCGGGCCAGCTCGGCTACCTTGGTCTCTCCATTTTTCTGCAATTCTGGGTTCCATCCTCGTTTCTCTTCAGGACAGGTTGAGTCTTCGGACTGTCCTGGCGTGGATTCTGTGGTGGACAGGTTGCAGCAGATCTGGACTCAGGTAGTGGACAATTTGACCTTGTCCCAAGAGAAGGCTCAACTTTTCGCTAATCGCAGACGCCGTGTGGGTCCCCGACTTCGTGTTGGGGATCTGGTTTGGTTATCTTCTCGTCATGTTCCTATGAAGGTTTCCTCTCCTAGGTTTAGACCTCGTTTTATTGGTCCGTATAGGATTTCTGAGATTCTCAATCCTGTGTCCTTTCGTCTGACCCTCCCGGACTCCTTTTCCATACATAATGTATTCCATAGGTCGTTGTTGCGGAGATACGTGGCACCTATGGTTCCATCTGTTGAGCCTCCTGCCCCTGTTTTGGTGGAGGGGGAATTGGAGTATATTGTGGAGAAAATTTTGGATTCTCGTGTCTCTAGACGGAAACTCCAGTATCTGGTTAAATGGAAGGGTTATGCTCAGGAAGATAATTCCTGGGTTCTTGCCTCTGATGTCCATGCTCCAGATCTTGTTCGTGCCTTTCATGTGGCTCATCCTGGTCGGCCTGGGGGCTCTGGTGAGGGTTCGGTGACCCCTCCTCAAGGGGGGGGGTACTGTTGTGAATTCTGTGACTGAATTCACTCCTGTGGTCACAAGTGGTACTGCAGCTTCTGGGCTTCCTCCCTCAGGTGTTCTGGTGAGCTCGTTGGCTGCCTTGTTATTTAACTCCACCTGATTCTGTCTTCCTTGCTCCTTGTCAATGTTCCAGTGTTGGATCAGAGCTTCTGGATCTTTCCTGTGGCCTGCTGCTCTGCTTAGATAAGTGCTTCTTTGCTTTTGTTGCTGTTTTTTTCTGTCCAGCTTGTCTATTCGTTTTTGCTGGAAGCTCTGAGACGCAAAGGGTGTACCGCCGTGCCGTTAGTTCGGCACGGTGGGTCTTTTTGCCCCCTTTGCGTGGTTTTTTGCTTTAGGGTTTTTTGTAGACTGCAAAGTTCTCTTTGCTATCCTCGCTCTATCTAGAATATCGGGCCTCACTTTGCTGAATCTATTTCATCCCTACGTTTTGTCTTTTCATCTTGCTAACAGTCATTATATGTGGGGGGCTGCCTTTTCCTTTGGGGTATTTCTCTGAGGCAAGTCAGGCTTGTATTTCTATCTTCAGGCTAGTCAGTTCCTCAGGCTGTGCCGAGTTGCATAGGTAGTGTCAGGCGCAATCCACAGCTGCCTTTAGTTGTGTTTAGGATAGGTTCAGGTATTGCGGTCTACAGAGATTCCACGTCTCAGAGCTCGTTCTATTGTTTTTGGGTTATTGTCAGATCACTGTATGTGCTCTGATTACTGCACACTGTGTTACTGGATTGCCTTCATAACAGAAAGGGTCCCCCATATCACTATATTTGGTGAGAAGGACACCCTGATACGGGATCTCACAACCAGCTACACAGAGCTGTTTAAAATGTTATGTTTTGTACTTAATTGATGTTTTGCAAATCTAACATGTTTGAACTTTTGATATCTATATATTTATGCAAATGTTTAAGAGAAGCGCCTCCCATAAAGGGAAGTAGAGTTGATGTTTTACCTGTTATTTGTTTATAATTGTTCACCTGTTGATTGCTTGTTTTCCCAGTCCGGGAGTACTGGATTTAACAGGGGGAATGTAGCACCCCAGGAATCCAGATGGCACAGTGGTATTGCCTGCCTCCCGGGGAGGGTGATGCCATGCCTGGAAGCGAGAAGGAATTCTCTTAGCAGGTAACACTAGCATACAACACTTTCCTGACTCCAGGCCAGAAGGGAGAGCTCTAGACCCGGTTTCAGGGTAGCTTCCCTAGAAGTTCTGGTCTGGAAGAGGAGATGGTTCAGTCTGTGTGAGACAGTGAAGGGAGAGGAAGCACAGGAGAGAGAAACTGGAGTGGAGCAGCGACTGGGCTCACTCCCAGGTTGGAGTGCAAGAAACCGGACACTGGAGGCTGAGGTTGTGTGGGAGCTGTATGCCCTACGGCAGAAACTGGAGGGCAGGAGATTGCAGGTCTCCTGGCTGTTGTGAATTCCGCTCTTGGGCTCCCTCCGGTGGTTGTAAGTGGCACTTTTGTGAGTTCTGCTCTTGGGCTCCCTCCGGTGGTTTTAAGTGGAATGGCTGCTCCTTGGATTTAGCAGTCTGCAGCTGCTTCCACTGATTGTCTTTCTGCTCGGCTATTTTTCCTGGCTCTTCTCTTCAGCCAGTGCCACTTGTCAATGGTTCCTGGTTGGATTCACATCTCTCTTGGATTTCCCTGCTATCCTGACCAGTTCAGCAAAGATAAGTCCTTTATTTGCTCTTTTCTGTCCACTTGTTGTGGACTTATTCATTCTGTGCATTCTATGTTTTGTCCAGCTTGGATTACTTCAGTTTTGCTGGAAGCTCTGGGAAGCAGATTTACCCTCCACACCTTTAGTCAGGTGTGGAGATTTTTGTAAACTCTGTGTGGATTTTTGTAGTTTTTTATACTGACCGCACAGTATTCCGTCCTGTCCTATCTATCAAGCTAGACTGGCCCCCTGTGCTACATCCTGGTTTCATTCTACGTATGTCTTTTCCCTCTCCACTCACAGTCATTACTTGTGGGGGGCTATCTATCCTTTGGGGATTTTCTCTGAGGCAAGATAGTTTTCCTGTTTCTATCTTTAGGGGTAGTTAATTCTCAGGCTGTGACGAGGTGCCTAGGGAAGTGACAGGAGCATCTCATGGCTACTTCTAGTGTTGTGTTGAGCTTAGGGACTGCGGTCAGTACAGGTACCACCGCCTTCAGAGCTCGTCTCATGTTGCTCCTAAACCACCAGTTCATAACACCTGGCCACAACTGACACCCAAAGGCACAGCAGCAGATTAGAGCCCGGAGTCACTACGAGAGAGGGACACCTGTAAAATGGATCGAGCTGCCTGCCATGCGGGTAGAGTTCCACCTAAAGAACAGATTGAGAGAGGGACTTTAGGAAAGCTAATGCATCAAGAACCCAGAATTCAGTGCAGAAAGGAAGGCTTCCAGCCCCATCTGGCTAGGGGGATTCCGAACCTCTTCCAGGCTGCCCGAATTTCAAAGATCACCTGTAATCTGTGCCCTGGACTGCAATTTCACCAGTAAAAGGTAAAGAAACTGCAAATCTTGTGTCCTCCAATTATTTCCTGCACTCCACCATCTATCATCCCTTACCAATTGCATCAGGAGCGGGAGCCCTGGGGACTAAGCTCTACCTGTGGGGAGCTATACCAACTCTGCTGCAATATCATCAGCCCCAGAGAACCCCTTTAAGCAAAGTCAGCCATCCCTGGCCGAGTACCACAGGGGACTTTACGAACACTTATCCCATAAGCTCTATTCCCCATTTTTCCCCTTTTATTGGACGCCCAGGGCCACGGACCGGGTCATTGCTGCCGTGACACATCCCTTTAAGAAACGGCCCAGTACAGAGTATCCCACGGCCCTAGCAGGCACTCCAGTAGTCTAAGGCCAATTGTGCCCAATATTATGTGAAACAATTAATATTAATATAAAACCATTATAATTAATATATTATTATAATAGTAATATTGAGCAGAATTAATGTCATCCTATTGGTTCAGCCCTCCACAACACAGTCTCATGTGGCCCCTTGGGAAAATGAATTGATTGCCCATTCCTGGCCTAGAGATCACTCTGCCTCGAATTGCTTGCCTTCCTCCCATAGTGCATGCTGGTGTTATCTCCCATGTAAAGGAAAGGCACACAGTTAGCCATCCATCCTTATGATATTTAAGAAAGAGCAATTCATCAGTCCAGGCCACCTTCTTCCATTGCTTTATTTTCCAGTTCTGATCATCACATGCCCACCGGAGACACTTGAGGTGGTGGACATGATCAGCACCATGTGCCCAGTTCAAGAATATGTAGGCCAAAATGCAGCAGGCTTCAATGAGCTGTATGTTTTGATACCTTTCTATCGGGGCTAGAATTAACTTTTTTTTATTTTGTCTCTCAGTAACTCAGACAAAATGGGTAAGCTTTGACTCTCAATTCACATCAAAGACCGTGACCCAGTCACTAATTCATGGACCACTTTTAATAGGAACTAAAGTATGGTACTACATATCTGGAGCAGCCCACATTACTTGATTTGGAGATGGTTTGATCTAATCAACTAGCTATAACAATTTGGTTGCCCAGATTTTCACACATGGTGTTGTCACATGTGACATTTTGATGCAGTTTTAGGTTATGTAAGAGTGAATTTACTGTACTCCCTTCTTTTTTTTTAAATAACCCTCTCATACTTTTGGCTATATTTAAACTGCACCAAAACAGCATGTGTGGAAGCATCCTTACACTTGTCCATTTTAACTATTTACAACACCTTTAACCTTAAGAGCTAACTGTTCACTTGCTTCCTAATTTATCTCACCCCTTGACAAGCCCCTACCCATTGCCTACTGATCATTATGATCCAACTCATTAGTAGATTCAAAATTATAGAAGTATAATGCGCCACGTAGAAAACGTCGGTCAATCTGTATTTACCATCACTAGCATCACCCCTACTCTGGAACGCTCTACCCCAACATACCAGACTCTCACCTACCATCGAAACCTTCAAAAAGAACCTGAAGACCTACCTCTTCCGACAAGCCTACAACCTGCAGTAACCCTGGTTCCACCATACCACTGCATGACCAGCTCTACCCTCACCTACTGTATCCTCACCCATCCCTTGTAGATTGTGAGCCCTCGTGGGCAGGGTCCTCTCTCCTCCTGTACCAGTCTATGACTTGTATTGTTCAAGGTTATCGTACTTGTTTTTATTATGTATACCCCTCCTCACATGTAAAGCGCCATGGAATAAATGGCGCTATAATAATAAATAATAAAACAATCTAACAGAAAATAGAGTAATAAACTAACAAGAAAGTCACTGTTCTCTGAAAGTAATAAGGAAGAGGCTGCCAAGTTCACCCACATGTAGGTATAATTAGTTTGTACATGTTCATCAGATTTCTTGAATTTAATTAGTGATATTATGGAAACTAAATCAACAGTGCATAGCAGGGCGCACAGAGGGAGGTTGTAAATGTTGCTCACCTGATTCGTTTATTTTGCTGGGATGGGTGTTCTGTTATCACAGTCACATAAATTTGTAGCCTTATTTCTATTTTGGTGCAAATTATGAAGAAGAAGAAAAAAATCCAATTTCAAACTTAAAAGGTTTGTCAACTGCTCACCATATTCCCCCACGTAAAATAATAACAGCCTGTACTAAGCACTGCTGCTGTCCCAGTGACATCGGCACCAGGGCTCTCGTAACATTCCTATGTCAGGGGAGTCCTGCAGCCAATCAGCAGCCATTTCACTCCCACTTCCTATAGATGTAACTGACGTCCAGAGGAAGTTAAAGAGCAGCAGCAACTCGCTTCTTCCAGATGTCAGTTTCGTGTGTACGAAGTGAGAATGAAGCAACCCATTAGTGACCACTGATTGGCTGCAGGGCTCACGTGACACACAACGCTGGCACCGTAGTATAGGCTGTTATTATTTTACGTGGGGGAATGTAGTGATTAAGAAGGGGGTATTCCCAGTAGTGGACAACTCATTTAAGATAAAAGATAAAACCTGACATCACATAGACAATAAACACAAGCTAAATGCGCTACAATTCTGTTGTACTTTACACCAAAAAAACTGTTTTGTATAACCTGCTGCATTTTTACTATAAGTTTTTAATATGTGTTTATGTCCACAAAAAATACTGAATTCAGTTTCCTGTGTTGTTTTTGCAACTGATCTGTCAGAAACCTACCCTATAGGTAGCGTCTCTGTAGTGTCCATTTTTTTTTCTGTTCACCCATTGATTTCAGAAACTAACGACACGCCACTGGCTGGGGGCCCCTGGGGCAGCCGGGGGCTTTAAGCAGCTGCTGGCTCTGTATGCCAGCAGGTGTCAGTGCCTGGGCCCACCAGCGAATTCTCCTGTGTGCCAGTCCGACCCTGTGCATGTGTGAAAGTGCCTTAGGATACATGTAAATGGATTGCATGCAGAGCATCCACAGCGGAATACAATAGCAATGTTGTGGATAAGATTTTACAAATCTCATCAATTCACTGTCTTCAATTTTCAAGCAGAAATTAACTTGCGGTGTGTATTTTTAAAGCTGTCAACCTAAACTGACAGTGTAAGCAAACCAAATAGGGCCCAATTTATCAAAGCTTTAACACCAGTATTCTGGCATAAAAATCTTTGAAAAGTTACATAATTTTGGCACAACTCTAGGCTGTGCTAAAATTTTACAAGTTTTGTCGTTCTCTTGCCATTTTCACCCAGCTTTAATAAAATGGGCTAGGCTGTAATGGGTATGTAGCGACCACTACTTGCCAAATTCATGATGAACAGAGGCATTCGCTACACCAGAAACTTTACTCCAGCAGTGGCTAGAGTAGGACTTGTGGCGAGCACACAAAGGAGTACGCCAGTCATCCAACGCTCCTAATTTTTAGGCATATGCTTCTTCATGAATCAGGAGCTTCTGTCTCCAGGACGTTTCCTTATCAATACCAGTGTGAACAAAGCCAGTCTTGATGAATTGAGCTCATACTCTTGTACCAGATAAAGCCCTTATAAGGATTGCATCTATAGGTCCTGATTCATCAGTGTTTACAAGTTCTAAAACACTTGGAAAAGTTTTTTGATGTTTTCACTTCACTTTTAGGCTTCTTTCACACTTGCGTCGGTACAGGGCCGCCGCAATGCGTCGGCCCGACGCACGTTGTGAAAATTGTGCACAACGTGGACAGCGGATGCAGTTTTTCAACGCATCCGCTGCCCAGTCTATGTCCCGGGGAGGAGGGGGCGGAGTTCCGGCTGCGCATGCGCGGTCAGAAATGGCGGACACAACGTACAAAAAAAGTTACATTGAACTTTTTTTTGTGAAGACGGTCCGCCAAAACACGACGGATCCAGTGCACAATGGACGCGACATGTGGCCATCCGTCGTGATCCGTCGGCAATACAAGTCTATGAGCAAAAAACGCATCCTGTGAGCACATTTGCAGGATCGTTTTTTTGTCCAAAACGACGAATTGCGACGGATGCCACACGACGCAAGTGTGAAAGTAGCCTTAGTCAAAATTGGCAGAGCTGGGGAGGAATTGAGGCGGGAATGGGTGGTGGTTACAATGGCAGTGTGTGTGGGGCAATATTACGGAGAGGAACGGTGTGGGAGGGAATATAACAGAAGAACTCTGTGTTCAAGGAAATGACACAGAGGAGCTGTGTGTGTGGGGGAATACGACGGAGAGGAGAGGAGCCGTGTATGTATCATGGCTTCTGTACTATGTGGAAACAAAAGGGATGGGAATGATCAGAGAAAATGTCACCTATAAGGTACCTGAATGTAAATGTTAATTTATATTCCTTCTTGCGTCTCATCAGTGCTGTGGTTACTGTATGGTCCACAGTCTGATGATGGCTGGTAATAACTCCCAGTATCACCTTACCATTGTTAATGACATACTGGGTACAAGTGGGGCTGATCTTAAAGGGACACTCAGGGTCGGACTGGGGCATCGGGACACCGGACAATCCTCCGGTGGGCCCCGCCCCCAACCCCTGCCTCCCTCATTTGTGCCTGCCCGGCCCCTGCATCATGCTCATAGTGTAAACCCAGCCGGCACCGCATTGTATAGCCGGCACCGCAGCGGCTGGCAGACTGCACAGGTGATGGGAAGTGCAGGAGCAGCTCCTTCACATCACCTGCTGCCGCTGCCATTCCTCTGCCAGGAGAGCTGTGTGTGCAGAGTGCCGACCCTCAATACAGCCAGCAGTCAGAGGAACAGCTGACTGTGAGGCTGAGAGGAGACAGCACAGAACAGCTCACCCGCAGTCACCTGTTTCCTGTGCTCCATGGCTCTGCTCCTCTTCAAAAATGCCCTGGGCAGCAGTGTAAACGCTGATTGGCTGCAATTCAGCCAATCAGCGTTAGTTTTCTTTGTGTGAGCTCACAGCACAGCTCAGGCAAGGAGCTGTGCTGTGATTGGTCAGCAGTCCTACCCAAGCAGGCAGCATACAGCATGGCAGTGGAGCAGAGGGAGTCTGATGGCTGCAGTCAGTGTGACTGTAAGTGTATAACTATATGATGCAGGCACCCTGAGTAGATCTCCGGCCACAGAGGCAGTTAGGGGAGGGGGCCCCATGCATCCTATAGGTGACACAGGGGAGGGGGCCCACAGTGATATTCTAATTTTCTTGTGGGCCCCCTCCCCTACCTCTATTTTAGGCTATGTGCACACGTATTCTGGGTCCACTGCGGATTTGATAAATCCGCAGTGGAAAACCGCTGCTGATTTACTACGGTTTTTCTGCATTTTCCACTGCGGTTTTACAACTGCGGTTTTCCGTAAGGGCAGTTGTAAAACCGCTGCGGAAAACGCAGAAAGAAGTGACATGCTGCGGAATGTAAACCGCTGCGTTTCTACACGGTTTTTTTCCACAGCATTGGCACAGCGTTTTCTGTTTCCCATAGGTTCACATGGTACTGTAAACGCATTGGAAACTGCTGCGGATCCGCAGCTGCGGAAATACTGCGGATCCGCAGCAAAATCCGCATCGTGTGCACATAGCATTACTGTGGCTTCCCTTTCACTCTCTGAGCAGGCCCACAGGAAAACAGAGGTGAAACAGTGGGGGAGGGGCCACAGGAAAATAGAGGTGAAACAGTGGGGGAGGAGGATATTGGGTGACACAGTGGGGGAGGGGGCCCATAGGAAATTAGAGGTGAAACAGTGGGGGAAGGGGCCCATAGGATACTGGGTGACACAGTGGTGAAGGGGGTCCTCAGGTGATTAACAACTTTATGACATCTGCCTTACATGTATGGCGCGTGTTAAATGCCAGTGTCAATCTCTGACGGCAGCATATAACACATGCCAGCATGCGTGCGTATCATTCTCTCACCCATTGGTACCCATGAGGTGATCGTGGGTCGCCGATGGGTTTTAATGACAGCTAGGGGTCTTCTTCCTGTAGCTGAGCTTTAAAGGAGACCATAATTTCTTCTATATATGGTACGGATTCAGCCTCTTCTGGCAGAAAACGCACCTGCGGATTTGTCGCATTTTTTTGTGCAATTCTGCAGCGTTTTTGTGCGTTTTTGCTGCGGTTTTCTTGCGGATTTGCTGCGCTTTTTACCCCTGCGGTTTTCTATAATGGAATGGGTACAAAAACGCTGCAGTTTCACAAAAAAGTAGTGACATGCTACTTCTTTTAAACTGCAGCGTTTCCGCAGCGGATTTTCCACAAAGTGTGCACAGCATTTTTTTTCTCATTGATTTACATTGTACTGTAAATCAATTGCGGATCTGCAGCGTTTCTGCACTGCAAAAAACACTGCGGTTCCGCAGAGAATCCGCAACGTGTGCACATACCCTAAGGGGGCTAACTGTACCAGTGAAAGGTAAAAAGAAAATAAAAAAATTCCTAAAAGTTCAAATCACCCTTTTTATCCCATTGAAAATAAATATATTTTAAAAATAAAAAACAACAAATATTTGGTATTGCTGGGTTCAGAAAAGTCCGATCGATCAAACTATAAAAACAATTAACTTGATCAGAAAACACTGTAAAAAGAAACAAATGCCAAATGTCCTTTTTTCTGTTCGCCACAAGTCCACAAAAAAAGCTATAACAAATGATGAAAACATTACATCTATCCCAAAATCGTACTAATAAAAACAATGTCTCGCCCCAAACAGAAAGCTTCCCTGTGTGCAATAAAATACGCAGCAGCCGCCGTCTTCTGCCGCTGTGTCGTTGCTTGTGTCTTCATTGCAGTGGACTATGGCCACCGGTAAGTATTTTACTACACATACTGGACCTACATTACTGCTCTCCTGTGTGGTGTAGTATATAGAGGATCCGTCAGCTCTCCTGTGTGGTGTAGTATATAGAGGATCCGTCAGCTCTCCTGTGTGGTGTAGTATATAGAGGGGATCTGTCAGCTCTCCTGTGTGGTGTAGTATATAGAGGATCTGTCAGCTCTCCCGTGTGGAGTAGTATATAGAGGATCTGTCAGCTCTCCTGTGTGGTGTAGTATATAGAGGATCTGTCAGCTCTCCTGTGTGGTGTAGTATATAGAGGATCTGTCAGCTCTCCTGTGTGGTGTAGTATATAGAGGATCCGTCAGCTCTCCTGTGTGGTGTAGTATATAGAGGATCCGTCAGCTCTCCTGTGTGGTGTAGTATATAGAGGATCCGTCAGCTCTCCTGTGTGGTGTAGTATATAGAGGATCTGTCAGCTCTCCCGTGTGGAGTAGTATATAGAGGATCTGTCAGCTCTCCTGTGTGGTGTAGTATATAGAGGATCTGTCAGCTCTCCTGTGTGGTGTAGTATATAGAGGGGATCTGTCAGCTCTCCTGTGTGGTGTAGTATATAGAGGATCCGTCAGCTCTCCTGTGTGGTGTAGTATATAGAGGATCCGTCAGCTCTCCTGTGTGGTGTAGTATATAGAGGATCCGTCAGCTCTCCTGTGTGGTGTAGTATATAGAGGATCTGTCAGCTCTCCCGTGTGGAGTAGTATATAGAGGATCTGTCAGCTCTCCTGTGTGGTGCAGTATATAGAGGATCTGTCAGTTTTCCTGTGTGGTGTAGTATATAGAGGATCTATCCTGTGTGGTGTAGTATATAGAGGATCTGTCAGCTCTCCTGTGTGGTGTAGTATATAGAGGATCCGTCAGCTCTCCTGTGTGGTGTAGTATATAGAGGATCCGTCAGCTCTCCTGTGTGGTGTAGTATATAGAGGATCTGTCAGCTCTCCTGTGTGGTGTAGTATATAGAGGATCCGTCAGCTCTCCTGTGTGGTGTAGTATATAGAGGATCTGTCAGCTCTCCTGTGTGGTGTAGTATATAGAGGATCTGTCAGCTCTCCCGTGTGGAGTAGTATATAGAGGATCTGTCAGCTCTCCTGTGTGGTGCAGTATATAGAGGATCTGTCAGTTTTCCTGTGTGGTGTAGTATATAGAGGATCTGTCCCCTCTCCTGTGTGGTGTAGTATATAGAGGATCTGTCCCCTCTCCCGTGTGGTGTAGTATATAGAGGATCTGTCAGCTCTCCTGTGTGGTGTAGTATATAGAGGGTCTGTCAGCTCTCCTGTGTGGTGTAGTATATAGAGGATCTGTCAGTTCTCCTGTATGGTGTAGTATATAGAGGGGATCTGTCAGCTCTCCTGTGTGGTGTAGTATATAGAGGATCTGTCAGCTCTCCTGTGTGGGGTAGTATATAGAGGGGATCTGTCAGCTCTCCTGTGTGGTGTAGTATATAGAGGATCTATCAGCTCTCCTGTGTGGTGTAGTATATAGAGGATCTGTCAGCTCTCCTGTGTGGTGTAGTATATAGAGCATCTGTCAGCTCTCCTGTGTGGTGTAGTATATAGAGGATCTGTCAGTTCTCCTGTATGGTGTAGTATATAGAGGATCTGTCAGCTCTCCTGTGTGGGGTAGTATATAGAGCATCTGTCAGCTTTCCTGTGTGGTGTAGTACAGTCATGGCCAAATGTATTGACACCCCTGCAATTCTGTCAGATAATACTCAGTTTCTCCCTGAAAATGATTGCAATCACAAATTCTTTGGTATTATTATCTTCATTTAATTTGTCTTAAATGAAAAAAACACAAAAGAGAATGAAGCAAAAAGCAAAACATTGATCATTTCACACAAAACTCCAAAAATGGGCCAGACAAAAGTATTGGCACCCTCAGCTTAATATTTGGTTGCACAACCTTTAGCCAAAATAACTGCGACCAACCGCTTCCGGTAACCATCAATGAGTTTCTTACAATGATCTGCTGGAATTTTAGACCATTCTTCTTTGGCAAACTGCTCCAGGTCCCTGATATTTGAAGGGTGCCTTCTCCAAACTGCCATTTTTAGATCTCTCCACAGGTGTTCTATGGGATTCAGGTCTGGACTCATTGCTGGCCACCTTAGAAGTCTCCAGTGCTTTCTCTCAAACCATTTTCTAGTGCTTTTTAAAGTGTGTTTTGGGTCATTGTCCTGCTGGAAGACCCATGACCTCTGAGGGAGACCCAGCTTTCTCACAGTGGGCCCTGCATTATGCTGAAACATTTGTTGGTAGTCTTCAGACTTCATAATGCCATGCACACGGTCAAGCAGTCCAGTGCCAGAGGCAGCAAAGCAACCCCAAAACATCAGGGAACCTCTGCCATGTTTGACTGTAGGGACCGTGTTCTTTTCTTTGAATGCCTCTTTTTATCTCCTGTAAACTCTGTGTTGATGCCTTTACCCAAAAAGCTCTACTTTTGTCTCATCTGACCAGAGAACATTCTTCCAAAACGTTTTAGGCTTTTTCAGGTAAGTTTTGGCAAACTCCAGCCTGGCTTTTTTATGTCTCGGGGTAAGAAGTGGGGTCTTCCTGGGTCTCCTACCATACACTCCCTTTTCATTCAGACGCCGACGGATAGTACGGGTTGACACTGTTGTACCCTCAGACTGCAGGGCATCTTGAACTTGTTTGGATGTTAGTCGAGGTTCTTTATCCAACATCCGCACAATCTTGCGTTGAAATCTCTTGTCAATTTTTCTTTTCCATCCACATCTAGGGAGGTTAGCCACAGTGCCATGGGCTTTAACGTTCTTGATGACACTGCGCACGGTAGACACAGGAACATTCAGGTCTTTGGAGATGGACCTGTAGCCTTGAGATTGCTCATGCTTCTTCACAATTTGGTTTCTCAAGTCCTCAGACAGTTCTTTGGTCTTCTTTCTTTTCTCCATGCTCAATGTGGTACACACAAGGACACAGGACAGAGGTTGAGTCAACTTTAATCCATGTCAACTGGCTGCAAGTGTGATTTCGTTATTGCCAACACCTGTTAGGTGCCACAGGGAAGTTACAGGTGCTGTTAATTACACAAATTAGAGAAGCATCACATGATTTTTCGAAGGGTGCCAATACTTTTGTCCACCCCCTTTTTTATCTTTGGTGTGAAATTATATCCAATTTGGCTTTAGGACAATTCTTTTTGTGTTTTTTTCATTTAAGACAAATTAAATGAAGATAATAATACCAAATAATTTGTGTTTGCAATCATTTTCAGGAAGAAACTGAGTATTATCTGACAGAATTGCAGGGGTGTGAATACTTTTGGCCATGACTGTATATAGAGGATCTGTCGGCTCTCCTGTGTGGTGTAGTATATAGAGGGGATCTATCAGCTCTCCTGTGTGGTGTAGTATATAGAGGATCTATCAGCTCTCCTGTGTGGTGTAGTATATAGAGGATCTGTCAGCTCTCCTGTGTGGGGTAGTATATAGAGCATCTGACAGCTCTCCTGTGTGGTGTAGTATATAGAGGATCTGTCAGCTCTCCTGTGTGGTGTAGTATATAGAGGATCTGTCAGCTCTCCTGTGTGGTGTAGTATATAGAGGATCTGTCAGCTCTCCTGTGTGGTGTAGTATATAGAGGATCTGTCAGCTCTCCTGTGTGGTGTAGTATATAGAGGATCTGTCAGCTCTCCTGTGTAGTGTAGTATATAGAGGATCTGTCAGCTCTCCTGTGTGGTGTAGTATATAGAGGATCTGTCAGCTCTCCTGTGTGGTGTAGTATATAGAGGATATGTCAGCTCTTCTGTGTGGTGTTGTATATAGAGGGGATCTGTCAGCTCTTCCGTGTGGTGTAGTATATAGAGGGGATCTGTCAGCTCTTCCATGTTGTGTAGTATATAGAGGGGATCTGTCAGCTCTCCCATGTGGTGTAGTATATAGAGGATCTATCAGCTCTCCTGTGTGGTGTAGTATATAGAGGATCTGTCAGCTCTCCTGTGTGGTGTAGTATATAGAGGATCTGTCAGCTCTCCTGTGTGGTGTAGTATATAGAGGATCTGTCAGCTCTCCCGTGTGGTGTAGTATATAGAGGATCTGTCAGCTCTCCCGTGTGGTGTAGTATATAGAGGATCTGTCAGCTCTCCTGTGTGGTGTAGTATATAGAGGATCTGTCAGCTCTCCCGTGTGGTGTAGTATATAGAGGATCTGTCAGCTCTCCTGTGTGGTGTAGTTTATAGAGGATCTGTCAGCTCTCGTGTGTGGTGTGGTATATAGAGGATCTGTCAGCTCTCCCGTGTGGTGTAGTATATAGAGGATCTGTCAGCTCTCCTGTGTGGTGTAGTTTATAGAGGATCTGTCAGCTCTCGTGTGTGGTGTGGTATATAGAGGATCTGTCAGCTCTCCTGTGTGGTGTAGTTTATAGAGGATCTGTCAGCTCTCGTGTGTGGTGTGGTATATAGAGGATCTGTCAGCTCTCCTGTGTGGTGTGGTATATAGGATCTATTCTGTGTGGTATTTTTAAACTGCATGGTGGGCCCCAAGAATGATTTTTCTCTGGTGGGCCCAAGGTACTCCAGTCCGACGCTGGGGACACTGTCACCTGAATTTGGAGGGAACAATCTTCAGCCATGGAGGTGGGGTTTTTGGGTGTTTGATTCACCCTTTCCTTACCCGCTGGCTGCATGCTGGCTGCAATATTGGATTGAAGTTCATTCTCTGTCCTCCGTAGTACACGCCTGCACCAGGCAATCTTGCCTTGCCCGGTGCTCTGAGAGGGCCCACCAGGAGCTACGCTACTGTAACTGTATCGGCACACTCAGTGCGCCGATACAGTTACATTCTGTGGCAGAGCAGGGAGAATCAATCTCCCTGCTCTGCCGCCCGGCCATTATGGGGCCCCTTAGCAGGCGGGGGGCCCGGTGCCAGCAGTGGGCCCTCCGCCATCATCGGAAGATCAGCTGTACCAGCATTTAGCCAATACAGCTGATCGCAATGATTGGAGAAGGAGCGAGTGCTGCGCTCCTTCTCCCATCATCCCCCTGTTAGTGTCAGCGTCTGACGTCGCCGACACTGACAGCGGGCGCGATGACGTCACTGCCCGGCACCAGCTGTCAGGAGATCAGTGGGAGCAGCACAGGAACCAGGAAGAAGAGAGATGAGTGTTTATTTATTTATTTTTTTAATGGGTGCTGCTGTCTTATTACAGGGTCTGCCTATGGGGGTGCTGCCTTATTACAGGGTCTGACTGTGGGGGCTGCCTTATTACAGGGTCTGACTATGGGGCTGCCTTATTACAGGGTCTGCCGCCTTATTACAGGGTCTGCCTATGGGGGTGCTGCCTTATACTACAGAGTCTGCCTATGGGGGTACTGCCTTATTACAGGGTCTGCCTATATGGGGGTGCTGCCTTATTACAGTGTCTGCCTATGAGGGCTGCAGTATGCTATAGAGTCTGCCTATGGGGAGTGCATTATACTATATTGTGGACTATTTAGTGCATTATGCTACTGTATATGGAGGCTATCTAGAGGGCCATCATACAGTATGGAGATTACAGTGTGGGGGTCATTATACATTGTTGGAGCCATCAAACAGTTTGGGGGCTACTAAGGAGTCAGGATACTGTGTGGGTGCATTATACTGTGTATAAGAGAGCATCATGCTGTGTAAAGGGGAGCTGTACAGGGGGAGACTCGGGACTTTATAAAATGTAAAATGAGCACTTATTGTTATAGGGTATCTCAGGTTACTGTGGCTATCAAAGGGGCACACAGAGGGCATTATTACTTTCTAGGGGCAAAATATGGGCACTGTTTTCTAGGGCACTTGCACCAGGCATTGCTATATTGTAGAAAATTGCTTTAGAACATAGAGGGCACAGAGAACCACATAGCAGGTGCAGTAATAGGGACACATATGGCAGCAGCGGCTCAGTATTGGGGTATCAGTAGCAGTAATAGGGACACATATGGCAGCAGCAGCTCAGTATTGGGGTATCAGGTGCAGTAATACGGACGCATGGCAGCAGTGGCTCAGTATTGGGGTATCGTGTAGTAATGGGGACACATACGGCAGCAGCAGCTCATCAGTATTGTGGTGTCAGGAGCAGTAATAGGGACACATACGGCAGCAGCTGCTCAGTATTGGGGTATCAGATGTAGTAATAGGGACATACGGCAGCAGCGGCTCAGTATTGGGGTATCAGGATCAGTAATAGGGACACATAGGGCAGCAGCGGCTTAGTATTGGGGTTTCAGAGGCTGTAATAGGGACACATACGGCAGCAGCGGCTCAGTATTGGGGTATCAGGAGCAGTAATATGGACACATACGGCAGCAGCTGCTCAGTATTGGGGTATCAGATGTAGTAATAGGGACATATGGCAGCAGCGGCTCAGTATTGGGGTATCAGGATCAGTAATAGGGACACATAGGGCAGCAGCGGCTTAGTATTGGGGTTTCAGGGGCTGTAATAGGGATACATATGGCTGCAGCGGCTCAGGATTGGGGTATCAGGTGTAGTAATAGAGACACATATGGCAGCAGCAGCTCAGTATTGGGGTATCAGGATCAGTAATAGGGACACATACGGCAGCTGCAGCTCAGTATTGGGGTATCAGGAGCAGTAATAGGGACACATATGGCAGCAGCGGCTTAGTATTGGGGTTTCAGGGGCTGTAATAGGGACACATACGGCAGCAGCGGCTCAGTATTGGGGTATCAGGAGCAGTTATATGGACACATACGGCAGCAGCTGCTCAGTATTGGGGTATCAGATGTAGTAATAGGGACATATGGCAGCAGCGGCTCAGTATTGGGGTATCAGGATCAGTAATAGGGACACATAGGGCAGCAGCGGCTTAGTATTGGGGTTTCAGGGGCTGTAATAGGGACACATATGGCTGCAGCGGCTCAGGATTGGGGTATCAGGTGTAGTAATAGAGACACATATGGCAGCAGCAGCTCAGTATTGGGGTATCAGGATCAGTAATAGGGACACATACGGCAGCTGCAGCTCAGTATTGGGGTATCAGGAGCAGTAATAGGGACACATATGGCAGCAGCTGCTCAGTATTGGGTTAGCAGATGTAGTAAGAGGGACACATACGGCAGCAGCGGCTCAGTATTGGGGTATGAGGTGCAGTAATAGGGACACATACGGCAGCAGCAGCTCAGTATTGGGGTATGAGGTGCAGTAATAGGGACATATACGGCAGCAGCAGCTCAGTATTGGGGTATCAGGTGCAGTAATAGGGTCACATATGGCAGCAGCTGCTCAGTATTGGGATATCAGGTGCAGTAATAGAGACACATATGGCAACAGCGGCTCAGTATTGGGGTATCAGGTGTAGTAATAGGGACACATACGGCAGCAGCAGCTCAGTATTGGGGTATGAGGTGCAGTAATAGGGACATATACGGCAGCAGCAGCTCAGTATTGGGGTATCAGGTGCAGTAATAGGGTCACATATGGCAGCAGCTGCTCAGTATTGGGATATCAGGTGCAGTAATAGGGACACATACGGCAGCAGCGGCTCAGTATTGGGGTATCAGGTGTAGTAATAGGGACACATACGGCAGCAGCGGCTCAGTATTGGGGTATCAGGTGCAATAAAAGGGTCACATACGGCAGCAGCGGCTCAGCATTGGGGTATCAGGGGCAGTAATAGGGACACATGGCAGCAGTGGCTCAATATTGGGGTATCAGGTGCAGTAATAGGGACACATATGGAAGCAGCAGCTCAGTATTGGGGCAGCAGGTGCAGTAATAGAGACACATATGGCAGCAGAGGCTCAGTATTGGGGTATCGTGCAGTAATAGGGTCACATATGGCAGCAGCGGCTCAGTATTGGGGTATCAGTGGCAGTAATAGGGACACATAGGGCAGCAGCGGCTCAGTATTGGGGTATCAGGGGCAGTAATAGGGACACATAGGGCAGCAGCGGCTCAGTATTGGGGTATCAGTGTCAGTAATAGGGACACATAGGGCAGCAGCGGCTCAGTATTGGGGTATCAGGGGCAGTAATAGGGACACATAGGTCAGCAGCGGCTCAGTATTGGGGTATCAGGAGCAGTAATAGGGACACATACGGCAACAGCGGCTCCGTATTGGGGTATCAGGGGCAGTACTAGGGACACATACAGCAGCAGCAGCTCAGTATTGGGGTATCAGGTGTAGTAATAGGGATACATACGGCAGCGGCTCAGTATTGGGGTATCAGGTGCAATAAAAGGGTCACATATGGCAGCAGCGGCTCAGTATTGGGGTATCAGGTGCAGTAATAGGGACACATACGGCAGCAGCAGCTCAGTATTGGGGTATCAGGGGCAGTAATGGAGACACATATGGCAGCAGTGGCTCAGTATTGGGGTATCAGGTGCAGTAATAGGGACACATACGCAGCAGTGGCTCAGTATTTGGATATCAGGTGCAGTAATACGGTCACATACGGCAGCAGCGGCTCAGTATTGTGGTATCCTCTGCAGTAATAGGGACACATACAGCAGCAGCGGCTCAGTATTGGGTTATCAGGTGCGGTAATAGGGTCACATACGGCAGCAGCGGCTCAGTATTGTGGTATCCTCTTCAGTAATAGGGACACATACAGCAGCAGTGGCTCAGTATTGGGGTATCAGGGGCAGTAATAAGGACACATACGGTAGCAGCGGCTCAGTATTGGGGTATCAGGTGCAGTAATAAGGTCACATACGGAAGCAGCGGCTCAGTATTGGGGTATCAGGTGCAGTAATAGGGACACATACGGCAGCAGCGGCTCAGTATTGGGGTATCAGGTGCAGTAATATGGTCACATACGGAAGCAGCGGCTCAGTATTGGGGTATCAGGTGCAGTAATAGGGACACATACGGCAGCAGCGGCTCAGTATTGGCGTATCAGGTGCAGTAATAAGGACACATACGGCAGCAGCGGCTCAGTATTGGGGTATCAGGTGCAGTAATAGGGACATATACGGCAGCAGCGGCTCAGTATTGGGGTATCAGGTGCAGTAATAGGGACACATACGGTAGCAGCGGCTCAGTATTGGGGTATCAGGTGCAGTAATAAGGTCACATACGGAAGCAGCGGCTCAGTATTGTGGTATCCTCTGCAGTAATAGGGACACATACGGCAGCAGCGGCTCAGTATTGGGGTATCAGGTGCAGTAATAAGGTCACATACGGAAGCAGCGGCTCAGTATTGTGGTATCCTCTGCAGTAATAGGGACACATACGGCAGCAGCGGCTCAGTATTGGGGTATCAGGTGCAGTAATAAGGTCACATACGGAAGCAGCGGCTCAGTATTGTGGTATCCTCTGCAGTAATAGGGACACATACGGCAGCAGCGGCTCAGTATTGGGGTATCAGGTGCAGTAATAAGGTCACATACGGAAGCAGCGGCTCAGTATTGTGGTATCCTCTGCAGTAATAGGGACACATACGGCAGCAGCGGCTCAGTATTGGGGTATCAGGTGCAGTAATAGGGACACATACAGCAGCAGCGGCTCAGTATTGGGTTATCAGGTGCAGTAATAAGGACACATATGGCAGCAGTGGCTCAGTATTGGGGTATAAGCAGGATGATGAGTTTGTGCAGGTTGGCATTAGATGGTGATGGCTGGAATATGAGAAGTGAAATGTGTCTTTGTTGTATTCTCTGCAGCCGAGTCGTGGCTGGAAGAAGTTGTCATGTCGGTCTGGGCCAGATGGAAAAGACGGGAAAAGTGAACGATTCCATCAGAAAGAACGTCAGCGGTAAGTCACCATCTGTAATTGTGCTGTGATCTTATATGTGCTGTAGGGCTGGTATTTACCACTGACCATATGGCGGTAATATCCATGTTGGTCTTTATATAGAGATTATCTTCAGTAACAGCGCTGTCATCTGCTGAGGTTCTCCTCCAGTATTAGGGTGCATCACCGAGTTGTAATCAAGGTTACCTGGTTAGGGGCCCACTCAGAACCTCCGCCCCCCCTGGACCAAAACCCTAGCTACGCCTCTGGTGCTGATGGATTCATGTAAACACACCTTTAAAAAATTTTTGCCACCCTTCAGATTGTTTCTATAAAAAATGTGGCTCTCGGACCGAAATATGTTGTGCCCCTGCCTCAGGATCATCCATTTACTATTACAGTAAGGCCAAAAGCTGTGCTTCTGATACAGCCAAAAATTGCAGAGGCAAGTAATTGCTGCCATTCGGTGACTATTTAACAAGCAATCATTAGAAATGTTGTGGGAAACTGTTTCTCCTGCAAAACTACATAGTAAGTTTTAGCTGCCACACGTTATTTTATCTGTTATGTTTTTGATGGGGAAGGGGGTTGGTCAGGCTTTTTTTTTTTTGGGCGGTATATGCTTTCCCCAAAAAAATATATTACTTGTTAACAATCGCTAAACAGCAGCCGTTAACTTGTGCTACATTTTTTTGACTGTGATCTGGCCGCCCTGTCTGGCATTACCCTTAATCAGGATGTATTTTACTTCCTTCTAATATTTACGTACTAAATATTTTCTCATTGTTTTTGTCAGGAAGTGCATTTAGAAGGGAATTTTCTTTGAAATAAAGAAACAAAACAAGACTTCCAAAGTTCTCATTGCTCAATGCATTAGAAAGCGAGGTCAGTCAGCACTTTGCTCAACTTTCCTGGTGCATATCTCATAGGGATGAATATCCTCTTACAAAGTAATTTGGAATATGCTTACTCTTTTTGGGTATGTGCACACCTTGTGGATTCTCTGCGGATCCGCAGCATTTTTTTGCAGTGCAGAAACGCTGCAGATCTGCAATTGATTTACAGTACAATGTAAATCAATGAGAAAAAAAATGCTGTGCACACTTTGCGGAAAATCCGCTGCGGAAACGCTGCGGTTTAAAAGAAGTAGCATGTCACTTCTTTTTTGTGAATCTGCAGCGTTTTTGTACCCATTCCATTATAGAAAACTGCAGGGGTAAAAAGCGCAGCAAATCCGCAAGAAAACCGCAGCAAAAACGCACGAAAAACGCTGCGGAACCACATAAAAAACGCGACAAATCCGCAGGTGCTTCTTCTGCCAGGAGAGGCAGAATCCGCACCAGAAATTCCTAAGCCTAATCCGCAACGTGTGCACATAGCCTTTAAAATATTATGTGATTCATTTTCTAAATTATGTAATTCACATTCTTTTCTTTTTAATATATTTTATATCATTGTGTAGTGTTTTATTATAGTACAGGCCACATAATCACTATGTACCCAGCATGCTTTTATAACACATTTTGAGTCTTATGACTGTGTATATTTAGACTCAAGTAAAGCCAAAACATATCACACTTATCCTTTTTAAATCCAAGGGAAGGAAAAAACATTGAGACCCATAGAAGCGCAGCAGCGCGAAACGGCCGTCGTTTTTTGTCCACGTTCTCCCCAAGTGTGCCTGCACATGTTCTGAATAAAGGACTATCGCACAAGAGACCGGTGAGTGCATTTCTGTTTTTTTCTTCCCTTGGATTTGCATACTCGTCTTTTTATATGCACCCAGTGTCTATATATGGCAAACATGGCACAGCAGCGATATTTAGTAGTACTAAGCATCTAAGGAGGTGGTGATATACAGGCACAATAGTGCTGTGGACGTTTCTCATATCTCTGCACTTATCCTTTTTAATGCTGCAAGAATTAGGCCATGTGCAGAAACGCTGCAGATCCACAAGTGATTTACAGTACAATGTAAGGCTGGTTTCACATTTGCGTTTTTTGCCGCTGCGTTTTAGCGCAAAAAAAGCATGCGTTTTTTTCGCTATACTTAACATTAAAAACGCATGCTTTTTTTGCATGCGTTTTGACGACGCATGTGTCGTTTCTATGCTTGCGTTTTGTTGCAGAAATGCAACGTAGTAATTTCTAGCTGCATTTTTTTGCCGCAAAAAAACGCATGCGTTTTTTTGCGGCAAAAAAAAACGTATTGCTGTCTATGTAAGCGCATGCGTTTTTAAACGCATGCGTTTCAATAGAAAAACACAAGAATACACACTGATAAGCCACCCCCCAACCCTAACCCTAAAGGGATCCTAACCCTAACCCTAAGGGTTAGGATCCCTAGGGTTAGGGCTAGGGTTAGGATCCCTAGGGTTAGGTTCACTAGGGTTAGGGTTAGGATCCCTAGGGTTAGGGTTAGGTTCGCAAGGGTTAGGGTTAGGTTCCCAAGGGTTAGGGTTAGGATCCCTAGGGTTAGGATCCCTAGGGTTACTAGGGATTCTAACCCTAACCCTAGCTATTTCTGTTTATAGTGTGTTTTCTAGTTGATTTTGATGATTGGCAGCTGTCACACACTTTTCATCATGCGTTTCAAAAACGCAAACGCAGGAAAAAACGCATGTAAACGCGTCAAAACGCCACGTTTGTTTTAACACATGCAAAAACGCATGCGTCTAAAAAACGCAGCGTTTGCACGCGTTTACATGCGTTTTTTTCACCACCTGCGTTTGCGTTTAAAACGCTGCGTTTTGAAACGCAAATGTGAAACCAGCCTATATCAATTAAAAAAATGCTGTGCTAATGGTACGGAAAACTCCGCACTGAAAACGCTGCGGGTTAAAAGAAGAAGCATGTCATTTATTTGTGCGGATCTGCAGCGTTTCTGCACCCATTGACTTGCACTGAGTCGGGCACATCCGCAGCAAAACCGCAGATCTTTTTTAGATGTGAGAAATGCTGCAGATCGGGAGGGGCAAAGTGTGTGGGCGGAGACTGTGTGCGGGGAAGATGTGCATGTCTGTGTGCGGGTGTTTGTGTGTGTCTGCGGCGATCGCGAGGGTCTGCAGGGATCGCGGGGCTGTCGGGAGTCTGTTCGGGGCTGCTGGGGGTCTGTGCCGGGCTGTCGGGGGTCTGCGGCGGGCTGTCGGGGGTCTGTGCCGGGCTGTGGGGGTCCTTGGGGGTGTGTGCGTGTGCAGGCATCATCCGATGGGACTACAAGTCCCATCGGCCTATGCCTGTTACAGTGACAGTGATTGACACATTAGCCAAAGATGGGACAGTAATAGTCGCATCATCCGGCTAATGTGTTGAATGTAAAAAAAAAAAAAAAAAACACGGACATACACAAGAACATACAACAGAACATATGACAGTACATACAACATATGACAGTACATACAACATATGACAGAACATACAACATACATCATATGACAGTACATACAACATATGATAGAACATGCAACATACATCATATGACACTACATACAACATATGACATATGACAATACATACAACATATGACAGTACATACAACATACAACATATGACAGAACATACAACATATAACACATACATATAGACATACAATACATACAGTACATTCATACATTACATACAATACATACAGTACATATAACAGAGTACATACTCACCATCACTTGTCACTTTGTTCCCCAAAGCCAGTGTCACCTGTAAAAAATATTAAAATAACAAACAAACAATATACTCCCTGATCCGCAGAAATCCACGAGTGTCCCACGACGATCTCCCGTGGAGAGCAGCAGCATCAGCTGATGCGACTGCTCTCTAGGGGCTCCAGGAATACAATGACGAGAGGGAGGTATCCTTCCGCACTGTATTTCTCCGCCACTGTAAAAAAATAGTCCCTAGTCTCACTTTTGACACTGCTGTGTGAGAAACTTCCCACGCAGCAATGGCATAAAGTGAGACCCTGAACTGAGGTAACCTCAGTGATACACTGCAGGAGCCATTGTCTCCTGTCAGTGTGTCACTTGAGGTCCTATAGAGCAGTGACATCACCCGATGTCACTGTTCTATAGGGCAGATCGTTGTGGGACACTCGTTATTAATTGGACTGCGTCGGACAGGGAGTATACGGTTTATTATTTTACATTTTTTGCAGGCGCTCAAGTATGGTAAGTACGGTTAAATTAAGAATAATAAAATACTTTTTTCAGGCTGTGTCTTTATTTTTTTTTTTTAACTCTTTCACTACTCTAAGATTAATAATGGATAGGCGTCTTATTGACGCCTCTCCATTATTAACCCGGCTTAATGTCACCTTACAATAGCAAGGTGACATTAACCCCTTATTACCCCATATCCCACAGCTACTCGGGAGTGGGAAGAGAGGGACTAAGTGCCGGAATTGGCGCATCTTATAGATGCGCCATTTCTGGGGTGGCTGTGGACTGGTATTTGTAGCCGGGGGGGGAATATCCATGGCCCCTCTCTAGGCTATGAATATCAGCCCGCAGCTGTCTGCGTAGCCTTTCTGGCTATAAAATATAGGGGGACCCCACGACATTTTATTGGGGGGTCCTACTATTTAATAGCCAGTAAAGGCTACGCAGACAGCTGCGGGCTGATATTCATAGCCTCGAAAGGGGCAATGGGTATTACCCCCTTTCCAGGCTACAAATATTGGCCCTCGGCCGTCGGCTTTCCCCCTCTGGTGCAGATAATTGCACGGGAGCCCACGCCGTTTTTTCCAGATAGGAGCTGCCCCATAGAGAATCATTGGTCCATGTGCAATGCGTTGTTTTTGCGCCTCTCATACGTCCGTAAAACTCTCTAGTGTGATGCCGGCCTCATTCCTTCTATCTGTCTGTCTGTCTGTCTGTGTGTAATGGAGTGTGGGTTGGACAAATGTAAAAGAGGAGGTTGGACAAGAAATTACATCACAAATCTTTTTTTTTTTTGTCAATAATAGATCTTTATTTAGCTTTCAAAAATGCATACAAATCCGCATGGAAAAAACGCATAAAAAAACGCAACAAAACCGCACCTGCGTTTTCTGGCAAGAGAGGGAAGAATCTACAGCAGAAATTCCTAAGGCTAATCCGCAACGTGTGCACATACCCTAAAAGTTTGAAGATTGATCATAGATTTTCCATGTTTATATCACAGATTTTGAGTGCTGCTGCACTCATTCTGAAAAGAATAAAATCCTCAATAAATCCTCAAATCTGAAAGCACTAAAGCGTTTCCTATGGCTGTTGGTTGTTTTTGTTTTTTTAAATGTAGGACAACATTTTGGGAAAACGTGTCAAAAGTATTATGAAAAATATTGGAGATATAATTCCATGTTAATCATCTGTATTCTATTGGGCATGAAATTATAAAAAAAAACCTTCAGCATGTGCAGTGGTAACATGACACCTGGCCAGCTTCAAACAAAAGGATTCACTCGCCCCACTAGCTAGCTGGTGTGCAATATTCTACAGGAAGACCCCTGTGGATCTAAGCCATGCAGCCTGAGTCTTTTGTTCAGCCAGCTAGGAGTTATGGAAATGCTATACGTCCTAGCTGTATATTGTGTATATTTATGAGATCCCCAGAACATAGCAAACGCCTACCTGGGTCTCGAACCTTTCTAACACACACGGGAAAGAAGATACATAGAACAGCCAGTAGCAGCTAGGTAGCAAAATTGTGTTTAGTCTCGATGAGTAGCAGGAGCCCAGTCAAATCTGATTGGGTCAGAACTGCTGGAGTTATGATCTTTCATAGATTTTGGGAGATTTATCTACAAAACCTCCAGGGGAGGGGATTTAAGTTCAGCCCAGAGGGCAGGAAGGGAGTGACCCAGAGGGTTAAATGCTTGTGTGATGCATTTCCTATTGCGTTTTCTCTGGGAGGTCGTGAGGACACATCGTGCGAGGAGTAGTGATGAGCGAATGTACTCGTCGCTCGGGTTTTCCCGAGCACGCTCGGGTGATCTCCGAGTATTTGTTAGTGTTCGGAGATTAAGTTTAGTGAATGATTTACAGCTACTAGACAGCTTGATTACATGTGAGGATTCCCTAGCAACCAGGCAACCCCACATGTACTCAGCCTGGGTAGTAGCTGTAAATCATTGAGATGAGGCGATGAAAAATTAATCTCCTAACACTAACAAAATACTCGGAGATCACCCAAGCGTGCTCGGGAAAACGAGCAACGAGTACACTCGCTCATCAGTATTGAGGAGAAGTCACACACAAAGGGGACCACAAGCCTCTCATGTGGCAGCCCCTCCTCCGCAAGCCAGGTCTTTCATCTAACTGGTAATTGACTATACACTCTACTTATATCTTTTGACCTACCACTATTGTATTTGCATATCTGACATTATATATGTATAACTAGTGTGTATATAATGTATTATCTAGTGTGCCCTTGAGGCAATTAAATGTATAACCTAACCTTGGGCTACTCTTGTATCTCGATCCATGAATTCCCACATCCATTTCTCGGCCTAATTTCACACACTACTGGGGCTGGTTTCTGGCTCAATATAACCCTGTTAATGTACCAGGTGTATGCAGCGCCCCAGAGTCCTGGTCGTTGCAGTAATGTCGCTCTGCCACTAAGGGGAGTGATGTTATGTCTGATTGCACTAAAGGAATTTAACTGACCAGGTATCACAGTCACACATTACATTTCACACTCCGGCCACCAGGGGAGCAAAAGGCACTATGTATTAGGCCACTCCTCACACTGGTAAAACTGGGGGTCGGATAGGAAGTTAGAACGGAACGCAGCCTGGGAGAGCTCCAGGGAGGACCTGTCAGGGGTGGGTTCCTGGCAGGTACCTAGTAGAAAGAATAGAAAGTGACGGAGCCGCGCCTGCACTACCTTGCAGCGGCGGCATCCTAAATAAGGACACGAAGAGAAGGATATTGTGGAGAAGTGAAAAACGAGATCAAAGCACAAAGGAGAGCCAGTAGGAGTCGTGCCCCGAGAACGGCAACATCCTACTGAGGCGCGTAGCCGGTGGCTGGAACACCGAGGAAGTAACTGACTCCAAGCATTACTTCAAACAGCGGCAGGACAGTTGATTATAGGTTGGCTGTCTACCATACATCACCTAAGAAGACATAGGGGCAAGTATGGAGAGGGGCATCTCTAGGGTCCCAGAATAGCTCCGAGCCTTCCCGTCAAACGTTTGCGTCCTATCCAGATAAACTTGGGGGACGAAGAGAGAGAGAGAACGAATACGAAAGTTGTGAGGACTGTCCCGAATGCTCAGCAGGGAAGAACTACAACACACAGGCGCTAGTGGTAGGCACTGATTTCCACCTGCAAAGGGAACTCTGGATGTGCCTTTGGACCGGCCAGTCTCAGCCAGCCCTGTTAGCAGTGCTCTGTATTGCGGATCCCGAAGCCTTCAGTAAAAGGTAAAGAGACTGCAACCCTGTGTCTTCGTTATTAACTGCGCTTCACATCATCACCCCCTACACCACTGGGAAGCCCTGGGGATATACTTCACCTGTGGGAAGGTATACCATCTAGCTGTCATAACACCACCGGAGTGAGCCCCAAGCAGCGTCGGTCATTCTGACCGAATACCACAGGTGGCGTCACGAAACCTTGGCCGACTTTCATCACCTTTCATTGGACGCCCCTTAGCAGGGTCACGGACCGGGTCCAGCCACCGTGACAACCTCAGAACCGAGACAGAGAGGACCGGTATTGAGCAACCTGCGGCCCTGCGTCTGGGGGCGCTCCAACTTGGCGTCACGAACAGGATCGTACTTAAGCCTGAGGAATCAGGTCATGTGTGCCTTGGAACTGTGTTGGAATTGTGCTTGAACTGTGATTTATTGCAAAGACTGTGTATTGCTAACTGCCGCAAAGATTCCCGCCAAAACTGCCGCCATTACAACGCCACGAGGAGCGCAGGAGAAGAAGAAGGGCGTGGAGTTGTGGGTGTGAACGAACTGATAAGCGTGAAAAATAATGGCCGCCCAGTCTAAATATTTCTGTACCTTGAGGACGTGTCCATCAGCAGCCGAGATCCGCCTCCTGATCCTCAATGGTGGGCGGAGACCAAGAAAACAAAACCGCCCACGGAGGCGAGAGCGGGAAAGGGACGAGGGAGAAGAAGGGAGCCATGTGGGAGACACCATGGCCAGCTGACCGGGATCGGAGCGTGGGGTCGGAGCAGAGGACTCCCCCAGCTACCCAGAGAGATACCGCGGCCGAGCATCACCTGTTCTCCCCGACTTCCTGCAGGCCGGAGTGGACGAGCTCAGCGATCAACTCCGGCGGATGCAGCTGAGCGCTGGGGCCGGTTGGAAGGAGACAGTCACCGCGGGCCTCACCAGACGTCTGTCGGCAGCCTTGTCTGGTCCGGAGCAAGAAAGAAGTTCCAGCGCTCCGAAGCCAGAAAGCAAGGCGCTGCCAGAAAGCGAGATATTGCAAACAGAGATGACAACGCCACAGCGCAAGGCCCCGCAGTTGGCGTTCCAGATCCCAGCGGAGACGGAGTTGGCCGACCCCCAGGACACAGTGGTGGCAGGTAAGGACGCCGACCCTGCCCCAGTGACAGAAGATCTACTGGTAGGCCCCGTAGCAGCGCCACCTGCTGCCATGACTAAGACTAAACCTGAACTGACAAATCCTAATACTACTACCACAGTGGGCATTATTGCCGCTACTGAACCTACTACCAAAATTGACATTCGAACCCAGATTATACCTGAAAAACTGATTAGTGACATTGATACCGTATCGGATGAGAAGTCGAACACAGATCTTTCCAGGCCAGGAAGTGTTCGCTATCAACTGATGCCTTGCAACCTACTGTCGCGAGAATAAACCTCGAAACCCCGACAAATGTAAATAGTTAACTGTTTGTTTCCTGCTCTTTTGCTGCCTAAACCCGTAGGGGTTAGAGAGTCTGAGAACCATAGAGAGATGGTTGATAGATGGTTGCTGTGAACCTAGAAGAAGAGAGGCAGTAGGCCCGGACGAATAGCCAGGCGGTCCTGCATATGTGTGACGTCAGAAGAAATAAAGAAAAAGTTAGATTTGTACTGTAACGTTTTATAGTAAGCCTTTAGTGGGTTCAGCTTATACACCCTTAAATGAAAAGTTAAATTATTGTTTGAAGATTTGCACTAAAGGTACCGTCACACTAAGCGACGCTGCAGCGATACCGACAACTATGTTGATCGCTGCAGCGTCGCTGTTTGGTCGCTGGAGAGCTGTCACACAGACAGCTCTCCAGCGACCAACGATGCCGGTAACCAGGGTAAACATTGGGTTACTAAGCGCAGGGCCGCGCTTAGTAACCCGATGTTTGCCCTGGTTACCATCGTAAAAGTAAAAAAAACAAACACTTCATACTTACCTTCCGCTGTCTGTCCCTGGCGCTGTGCTTTCCTGCACTGGCTGTGAGCACAGCGGCCGGAAAGCAGAGCGGTGACGTCACCGATGTGCTTTCCGGCTGGCCGGCGCTCACAGCCAGTGCAGAGAAGCACAGCGGGGGACAGACAGCGGAAGGTAAGTATGTAGTGTTTTTTTTTTTTTTACTTTTACGCTGGTAACCAGGGTAAACATCGGGTTACTAAGCGCGGCCCTGCGCTTAGTAACCCGATGTTTACCCTGGTTACCAGTGAAGACATCGCTGAATCGGCGTCACACACGCCGATTCAGCGATGTCTGCAGGAGGTCCAGCGACGAAATAAAGTTCTGGACTTTCTGCAGCGACCAACGACATCACAGCAGGATCCTGATCGCTGCTGCGTGTCAAACTGAACGATATCGCTAGCCAGGACGCTGCAACGTCACGGATCGCTAGCGATATCATTCAGTGTGACGGTACCTTTAGTAGAATACCCAGTTGGGTAATAGGAATTATTTATAGTAGAAGATTAGAATGTTATGTAAGATACTTAAACATGTTTCTGTTTGTAACGTTCAAGCGACCTCACCTCCCATAAAGGGAAGTATTGTAATGTTTACATTGTTCAAAGCATTTCAAAAATTTTGTATGTCTTTTTCTAATATCTATTGTTGTTCTTCTTTTCCCAGTCCGGGAGTACTGGATTTAACTGGGGGGGAGAGGGGGAAGTGCAGCGCCCCAGAGTCCTGGTCGTTGCAGTAATGTAGCTCTGCCACTAAGGGGAGTGATGTTATGTCTGATTGCACTAAAGGAATTTAACTGACCAGGTATCACAGTCACACATTACACTTCACACTCCGGCCACCAGGGGGAGCAAAAGGCACTATGTATTAGGCCACTCCTCACACTGGTAAAACTGGGGGTCGGATAGGAAGTTAGAACGGAACGCAGCCTGGGAGAGCTGCAGGAAGGACCTGTCAGGGGTGGGTTCCTGGCAGGTACCTAGCAGAAAGAATAGAAAGTGACGGAGCCGCGCCTGCACTACCTTGCGGCGGCATCCTAAGAAAGGACACGAAGAGAAGGATGTTGTGGAGAAGTGAGAAACGAGATCAAAGCACAAAGGAGAGCCAGTAGGAGTCGTGCCCCAAAAACGGCAACATCCTACTGAGGTGCGTAGCCTGTGGCCGGAACACCGAGGAAGTAACTGACTCCAAGCATTACTTCAAACAGCGGCAGAACAGTTGATTATAGGTTGGCTGTCTACCATACATCACCTAAGAAGACATAGGGGGCAAGCGTGGAGAGGGGCGTCTCTAGGGTCCCAGAATAGGTCCGAGCCTTCCCGTCAAACGTTTGCGTCCTATCCAGATAAACTTGGGGGACAGACAGAGAGAGAGAGAGAGAGAGAGAATGAGAATGAATACGAAAGTTGTGAGGACTATCCTGAATGCTCAGCAGGGAAGATCTACAACACACAGGCGCTAGTGGTAGGCACTGATTTCCACCTGCAAAGGGAACTCTGGATGTGCCTTCGGACCGGCCAGTCTCAGCCAGCCCTGTTAGCAGCGGATCCCGAAGCCTTTAGTAAAAGGTAAGGAGACTGCAACCCTGTGTCTTCGTTATTAACAGCGCTTCACATCATCACCCCCTACACCACTGGGAAGCCCTGTGGATATACTTCACCTGTGGGAAGGTATACCATCTAGCTGCCATAACACCACCTGTTGTGAATTCTGCTCTTGGGCTCCCTCCGGTGGTTATGAGTGGTAGTGCTGCTGTCTTTGGATCACAGCATTTATCAGGTGTATCCACTTTTTGCAATTTGGGCTGGGCTATTTAGTCCTGCTTTATCCTTTAGTCAGTGCCAGTTGTCCATTGTTTTTGGAGGATTCTTATCCATACCTGGTCTCTCCTGTTTGCTGTTCATTTCTTCAAAGATAAGTTCTGGCTTTGTTTTTGCTGTCCACCTGCTGTGGACCTTATAGTTCTGTGCATTTTCATGTTTTGTCTTGTCCAGCTTTGTCTGTGAAGGATTTTTGAAGCCAAGCTGTGTCTCTGGAGATGCAGATATACCCTCTATGTCTTTAGTCAGATGTGGAGATTTGTATTTTCTGTGGTGGATATTTTCTAGAGTTTTAATACTGACCGCATAGTACTCTGTCCCATCCTTTCTCTTTAACTAGTATGGCCTCCTATGCTAAATCCTGATTTCAAGTCTGCGTATGTTATTTCCCTCTCCTCTGCTCTCACAGTCAATATTTGTGGGGGGCTGTCTATCCTTTGGGGATTTTCTCTGAGGCAAGATAGTTTTCCCGTTTCTGTCTTTAGGGGAAGTTAGTTCTTAGGCTGTGTCGAGGGGTCTAGGGAGTGTTAGGTACTCCCCACGGCTACTTCTAGTTGCGGTGCTAAGTTCAGGGTTTGTGGTCAGTACAGGTACCACCTTCTCCAGAGTACGTCTCATGCTGCTCCTAGGCCACCATATCATAACAACTACCCCAGTGAGCCCCAAGCAGCGTCAGTCATCCTGACCGAATACCACAGGTGGCGTCACGAAACCTTGGCCGACTTTCATCACCTTTCATTGGACGCCCCTTAGCAGGGTCACGGACCGGGTCCAGCCACCGTGACCCCCTCAGAACAGAGCCAGAGAGGACCGGTATCGAGTAACCCGCGGACCTGCATCTGGGGGCGCTCCATGTACACTACAGTTCAAAAGTTTAGGGTCACATGGAAATTTATTTTTGAAAGAAAAGCACAGTTTTTTCCAATGAAGCTAACATTAAATGATTCAGAAATACACTCTATACATTATTAATGTGGTAAATGACTATTCTAGCTGCAAACGTCTGGTTTGTAATGCAATATCTTCATAGGTGTATAGAGGCCCATTTCCAACAACCATCACTCCAGTGTTCTTATGGTACTTTTTGTTTGCCAACTGTGTAAGAAGGCTAATGGATGGTTAGAATACCCTTGGAAACCATCGTGCAAGTATGTTAGCACAGCTGAAAACAGTTTGGCTGATTAGAGAACCTATAAACCTGACCTTCCTTTGAGCTAGTTGAGCATCTGGAGCATTACATTTGTTGATTCCATTAAATTCTCAAAATGGCCAGAAAAAAAGAACTTTCATGTGAAACTCGACAGTCTATTCTTGTTCTTAGAAATTAAGGCTATTCCACACGAGAAATTGCCAAAAAACTGAAGATTTCCTACAACGGTGTGTACTTCTCCCTTCAGAAGAGAGCACAAACAGGCTCTAACCAGAGTAAAAAGAGAAGTGGTTGGCCCCGCTGCACAACTGAGCAACAAGAAAAGTACATTAGAGCCTGTAGTTTGAGAAATCGACGCCTCACAGGTCCTCAACTAGCAGCTTCATTAAATAGTACATGTAAAACGCCAGTGTCAACGTCTACAGTGAAGAGGCGACTCTGGGATGCTGGCCTTCAGGGCAGAGTGGCAAAGAAAAAGCCATATCTGAGACTGGCTAATAAAAGGAAAAGATTAGTATGTGTAACAACTCTGCTGGCATCACGGCATGGCCTCTCATTTCTCACACTATCTTACCCACTGCTCCAGGCCATGATGTGGTTTCTGTTTCTTGCCAGATCCATATTCTGTTCCTCTGCTCTCTGCATGCTTCCTGGCTGTGTGTTTAGGGGGGCGGCGCCTGAACTCTGGTTCTTATAGGAATCAGGTGCACCTGTCTAATCTGTTCCTGACCCAATTACCAAGAGGCATCCAGTATTTAGTGCAGCTCCACCCAGTGGACTGGGCCTCTGCAATGTGTTAGCTCAGTTTGTGTTTTGCTTCTGAGTTTGCCAGGCCTTGCTCTGTGTTACTCCCTCTCTAGAAGCTTTTCTTCTTGTCTTGCCTTGATCTTGTTGTCTGCCCTCCAGGAGGCAGAATATCCTGGTCCCTGTGTCTTTGTCCTTGTGTCTTGTTCCATTGCCTTGTCTGTACTTTGTCTTACCTCCATCTCCTTGTCTGTGGCTTCCTTCCCTGCTGTGTCTTTCCTTGTGTTCTTAGTCTGCTTACGCTTCGCACTCCTGCGGCTCTGCCTGCTCTGTACCTTTGTGGCTTTATCTCTACTCCGCACTCCTGCGGTTCTGCTCCATTCTACTCTGCTCCGCTCCCGTTGCTGCAGAAACCTCTTGCTGCAGATCCTCTCCACATTCCTTGTGGCTCCACTCTGCTTAGCTTCTGCTGCTGCAGAAACCTCTTGCTGCAGCTCCTCTCTGCATTCCTTGCAGTTCTGCTCTGCTTAGCTTTTGTTGCTACACTATCTCTTGCTGCTCTTCCGCTCCTATCTGCAGCCTTGCACTTCTCTTCCTGTGTGAACAGGTCCCAACCTGTTCCTTCATTTTCCTTTCCTTCTGGCTTGTTTCTGTACCTGCATCTCCTGTGTGAACAGGTCCCAACCTGTTCCTTCATTCCTTTCTGCTTGTTTTCTTACCTGCATCTCCAGTGTGAACAGGTCCCTACCTGTTTCTTCATACTACATATCCATACCTGCACCTCCTGTGTGAATAGGTTCCTACCTGTTCCTTCATACCCCAACCAGCCCTGTGTTCTCTGCTGTGTCTCTGCCAGCTGTGCCAGCCTACTCGTCTGAGTTTCAGCCGTGCTCTTCTGCCAGTCCTGCCTGATGCCCGGATCTGTCCTAGTGTTCCTGTTCTCCAAGTGGGATCAGCAGCCACACACCACCCTGGAGTAGCACCTGGCAGCTGCCTGCTGCACAAGCCTGACCTCACCATCAGAGGCTCCAGTGAAAACCCAGGCAGCTGTCATAGTCACGCCCCTTCCAGGGTAGTCTGGTTTGTGGCACAGCGGGGCCACAAACCCCCCGAGCTCACGCCCACCAGTCAGGGCGTGAGCGTGACAGTATGGGCAAAAGAACACAGACATTGGACAGAGGAAGATTGGAAAAAAGTGTTATGGACAGACGAATCCAAGTTTGAGGTGTTTGGATCATACAGAAGAACATTTGTGAGATGCAGAACAACTGAAAAGATGCTAGAAGAGTGCCTGACGCCATATGTCAAGCATGGTGGAGGTTTGTGTTTGCTTTCGTGCAGGTAAAGTGGGAGATTTGTACAAGGTAAAAGGGAGTTTTAATAAGGAAGGCTATAGCTCCATTTTGAAACGCCATGCCACACCCTGTGGACAGCGCTTGATTGGAGCCAGTTTCATCCTATAACAGGACAATGACCCAAAGCACACCTCCAAATTATGCAAGAAATATTTAGGGAAGAAGCAGGCAGTTGGTATTCTATCTATAATGGAGTGGCCAGCGCAGTCACCAGATCTCATCCCCATTGAGTTGTTGTTTGAGCAACTTGACCGTATGGTACGCAAAAAGTGCCCATCAAGCCAAACCAACCTGTGGCAGGGGCTTATGGAAGCATGGGGTGAAATTTCTCCAGATTAACTCAGCAAATTAACTGCTAGAATGCCAAAGGTCTGCAATGCTGTAATTGCTGCAAAGGGGCATTCTTTGACAAGGTTCGAAAAAAAGATTTTTATTTGAAATAATCATTTTCTCCTTCAAACTTTGCTTTAGTCAATGTCTGGACTAGATTTTCAATTCATTTGGAAACTCATTTGATTAATAAAAGTATGAGTTTTCATGGAAAACACAAAATTGTCTGGGTGACCCTAAACTTTTGAACGGTAGTGTATATCGAACGAGGAACTGGTGGCAGTCCTATCGGGCTGATAAGGATCTGTTTCACTTGTATGACTGTGTGGGCCACCTTCTCTCACTCCCCATGCCTTCCTGGGCCTGTGTGGACAGGGGGGTGTCTGTGTAAAAGTGTGCCAAGCTGACCTTATGTGTTCCCAGGGGGTGCGGAACGTCACGTTGGTACAAGTGGGGTGATAAGTGTGTGTGTGAGTGTATTACCTATACTTTCAGATGCTAAAGACTACCAACAGTAGCTCTGTGCTATTGGGGTCTTAAGATCAGCTAAGCACTGGACAGTCCGAATGCAAATACTGCTAGATGTGTGGGTGCATCATGTTGCAGCTCTGTCAGTAACCAAAGAGTGCAAGGATAGCCAAGGGCAGAGCCAGGGAGATGGCCAACGCCACGGATGGTGGGAGGAGGTGGAAGTCGATGTTGCTCAAACAGGAGGAGTTCAGCCCAGGCTCTCCAAGGAGGCCGTTGCCAGTGGTCGATCCCGCAGTGCAGTGGGCTGCTCACTACCTGCCCATCCCCACAGCCAGGCAGTCTTGGATGACGTCCTGCATATGCGGCCCTTCGCCAGTCTACTTGCTGCAGACAAAGCCACCTATGATATTCTCAGGCAGAACATTGTGAGGAAGCTGCCGAATGTCAGCGGGAGCGCGAGCATAGGCAACAAATGCTTCAGCTCTAACTCCAGCGGGAGACTCTAGCTCGTCGTGAGTCCCATGAGATCTGGATCCCGAAGCTATGGGCGGAGGACTTCCCTCTGCTGGACAAATAAGTGAATTTGAACACATTTGAAGAAACTTTTCAATCGGTACCATCTACCTGAGGACCAGTGCATCCGGTCCTTAACCCCTTCCCTCAGGGGTAAGGCCCTGGAAATCTATGGGTACCTGCCGAGTAAGACCACCCTGAGCTATGAGGAGATCAAGCAGGCTCTGGCCCAGCAGTACAACTTGACCCCTGAGATGTACCGGAAGAAGCTCTGGAGTATACAGTCCTTCAGCCCGTCACCATAAGCCAGGCCATGGCCATGGGACTTCGAGACACCAGTGCTGAGATGACTCTTGTGTGGCCTGAGCTGGTGTCCCCACTGGATTTGGTACCCAGGAAAACCCTTGCTTTCTCTGGGATTGGAGGTGTCGAACTGACGCTGCCCATCACCAAGGTGTATTTTGAACTGGGGCACCGGGAGGGGAGTGCGGGAGGTGGGGGTAACCTCTAATATTCCTGCAAGTGTATTGCTTGGGACAGACTTGGGGCGGCTAGTGTCCCAGTTTGTGGCCGCTGAACCCTGTTAAATATGCTTAATTTTGCACATTTATTTAAATCAAGACTTTTTACCAGGTGCGTTACTCTTAAAGAAAAAATGTCATGATATTTTCATTAAAAAAGGTAGTGGTTTATTGAATTGTCCACAGAAAAACCACATTGCAGCAAAACATAAAAATAGATTAAATAGTTACGAACAGATTGTCCATTTGTAAATATCAGCGCTTGTTACTCATCTTTCCCAAAGTTCTGAATTGTAAAAGCCGTCTGTCTGTGTGAAGTCTGAAGTCATCATGGCTACCAGTTGTTCCTTCCTTGTGTGACTTGTCTGATGTCCATGGAGAATGATGGTGAAGGCAGGAGGTGACAGCCCCAACGTGACAAGCCCCACACCCTCCTAAGAGACGTTAATTATATGTCCCACAGAGCACATGTTCCCTCCATATGGTGTTGACTTATACTCTGAGCTACATACACAGAAA
Source organism: Ranitomeya imitator (assembly GCF_032444005.1). Lineage (NCBI taxonomy): Eukaryota > Metazoa > Chordata > Amphibia > Anura > Dendrobatidae > Ranitomeya > Ranitomeya imitator. The sequence continues at coordinate 404,247,374 of NC_091286.1, read as the reverse complement.
TAACTTTTTGTAATGTCAGCAAGAAGCAATGTGCTCAGTACAGAATTGAGAATAATTCAATTAATAATCAATATTTAACAAACCCCCATGGCCTGATCCTCCATACCAAAACATAATGTCCACTGCTGTGAATGTCAATGTGGATAATGTTCTTACTGATGGAAATATGGAGGTTGGTGAAGTATTGTGTTCCACTCCCCTTGGGAGGGAGGAGATTAATCAAGCCAGCGGTGATAATGCCTTTGAGTGTAACCAGTAGGTCCACTGGAACAGTTTGTCCTGTGAGGTTGTCACAGAGGGGACAGATGCGGGAAGACAGCTGCGGAGGGTGAGCATGCAATTGAGGGCTCCCAGGTAAGGCCACATTGCAGGGTTCCTCCACAACTGGGATGTAATAGGGCCAGGTCAGACAGTCTGGACCAGCAAGTTGGTCGGAAGCAGAGGAGAAGCGGGCACTACCCGTGGTTGCAGCGACTGTGACCGTGGTAGCAGCTTCCCCCCTTCTGACCAAGTGGCTGCCGCATCAGTCGGAAACCAGGAGACAAGTCCCATTGAACTGACAAAAGAAGTGGCAGTCTCGTCTATTCTGGCCACGTCCAGTCGGGTTTCAAACGACATTGGAAACTGAAGACCGCATAAAAGCTCTCAAGGAGCAGGTGGCACAGCCTCCCTCTGACCAAGGTGCACTGGAGGGGTGGCCCAGGGACCAACAGTTGGTGGTACCCTATCCTTTCATGGTCACCAAGACCATGCTAGCCCAGCATTTCTACTGGCCAAGGATGGGAGCCAATGTGACTGTTTACTGCTGTTCGTGCTACACCTGTCAGAGGGTGGGGAAGGTGAGCTAGTGCCCCAAAGCCCCACTGGTAACTCTGCCCATCATTGAAGAGTCTTTCAGTAGAGTGGCTATCCATGTGGTTGGCTCGATGGTCACTCCCAGCAGCTTCGGGAAATGCTTCATACTGACTGTGATAGACTATGCCACCCGATACCCGGAAGCAGTAGCCTTCACGTCCATTTGGGATGACAAAATGGCCACTGCCTTACTGGAGATTTTCTCTGGAGTGGCTTTTCCCCAGGAAATGCTCATCGAGCGGGGGACCCAGTTCATGTCACAGCTGATGGAGTCTGTAAGCAGATACAGGTACAACATCTGGTGACCAGCCAGTACCACCCACAGACCAACGGCCTGTGCAAACGGTTCAGTGGTACCCTGAAGCAGATGCTTAAGATGTTGGTTGAGTCCCACAGGTGCAACTTGGAGCGGTACCTCCCATGCCTCCTATTAGGACTCGGGGAAAACCTGAGAGTGGACCCTCTGGGTTGTGGCTCTAGAGCCCCCGAGGGCAAGCGGACCAGATGGAACCACCCCCTATACAGGGAGCGTTAGGAGCAGGCCCAAGGAGGATGGAGACACAACTGCTAGAGCCAAAGGGACGACTACAGAGGACCGGAGGTAGAGGGAATTAGTTGGAAGAACTGGGAGGCGAGCCCTGAAGCCTGACCGGAAGGGTTTAGGCACAGGTGAGACACAGCGGAGACTCAGGGGAGAGAGCAGTGACGCAGGACGAGTGGCACTAGGCTGGCACAATAGTGACACTAGGTAGGCACAGCAGAGACTCCGGGGAGGCACGGCTGAGACACCGGGCAGGAACAGCAAAGACACCAGGCAGGTACGGGAGAAGCACAGAACTGGAAACGGCAGGGACACCAGGCAGGCACGACGGGGACCCAGGGCAAGCACGGAAGAGACACAGGACTGGAACGGCAGGAACACCAGGCAGACACGGCGGGGATAGGACTGGAATGGCAGGAACACCAGGCAGACACGGGAGACTCAGGACAGGCACGGAAGAGGTACAGGACTGGAACAAAGAGGGACCTGAGGAAGAAGAGAATGCAGGCAAGAAATGCTTAGCAATACCCTAAGAAGCACAGGTGTCTTACCTAGGAAGACACCGGGGAGATATACCTGATGGGCGCCGCCATATTGGGGAGGAGCCATCAGGTCACGACCTCCCATGCACGGGGATAGGACACGCCAACACCTGGAGAAGACAGAAGAGGAGCGGCGAGGGACCACGTCGAAAGCGTGCCGAATGATGGGAGAAGGAAGGTAAGTATCCGCGGATGTGACACCTGCTATTTGCCTACTGGGAGGTTTCACCAGCCTCAATGGGGTACTCCTTCTTTCAGCTCCTGTGTGGATGATGTGTGCAAAGAGGTCTTGGAAGGAGACTTAGCCACCCCTGGTGTGTCAGTCGTCGCATATGTCATGCGCTTCCATGACAAGATGCAGGCCTTGGTGCAGCTGGTGCATGATAACATGACGCGAGCTCAGGCCGATCAGAAGGGATTGTATTACCAGAATGCTTGTGAGAGGATCTACCAGGTGGGTCAAAAGGTTTGGGTACCGGACCCCCGTAACCCAGGACAAGCTTCAGGTGTGCACCAGCAGCTCAATGCCGTAACGTACCTGATCACCCTAGACCAAGCCCAGAGAAGGCGGAAGGCCTTTACATGAACATGATGAAGGTCCATCATGAGCGGGAGGGAGGCCTGTATCCTCCCCATCTACAATCTGCCATAAGAGGGAGAGGCTGAGACCCTCCCAAATATGCTCACTCAAGCTAAGGCGTGTGGGACCAGCAAGAATGTAAAGGTTTGCAACCAGCTCGTCAGACCAACGGTCCCAGCTATAAGTGACCCTACACCCCTTCCGGGATTTATTAAGCAACAAGCCTGGAAGGACAAAGTCGGCTGTCCATCACATGGACACCGGAGATCACTCCCAAATCCAGCATTTAGCATATCGGGTCTCCCTGAAGGTACAGCAGAACATGCACCAGGATATTGACGAGATGCTGAAGCTGGGGGTCAGCCAACCATCCAGCAGCGCTTGGGCCTCACCTGTAGTCATCATCCCAAAGAAGGACTGGACATCCTGGTTCTGCGTGGACTAAAGGGGGCTCAACGCTGTCACAGTCAACGAAGCGTACCCAATGCCGTACATTGATGAACTGCTCAATCAGTTGGCCAGGGCCCAGTACCTGGGACACCGGGTAGGCAACAAAGGCCGGGACCATGGTAATGCCGAGGTTGCTGACGGGGGCACGGTGGAACACCTGAAAGTGCTGCCCCCTAGCGCCCTCTGAAGGAGGGAAATGTGAAAAATATTGGAGATATAGTTGTATGTCAATCATTTGTAATCTATTGGGCTCGAAATTATAAAAACCTTCACTACTATGCAACATTCTACAGGTATACCCCCTGTAGTTCCAAGCCATGAGTCCTTTGATCAGCCAGCAAGGATTTCATTAAGTAGTTATGGAAATACTATACGTCCTAGCTGTACATTGTGTATATTTTGAAAGATCCCCAGAACATGATAAGCCTCTGCCTGGTTCTCGGGCCATTCTAACACGCATGGGAAGGGAGATACATAGAACAACCAGTAGCAGGTAGGTAGCAAAATTGTGTTTAGTCTCTGAGTAAGAGGGCCTGGTCAGATTTGATGGTGCCAGAACCACTGCAAAAAGGAGTTATGATCTTTCATACGGTTTTGGAGATATACAGTACAGACCAAAAGTTTGGACACACCTCATTTAAAGATTATTCTGTATTTTCATGACTATGAAAATTGTACATTCACACTGAAGGCATCAAAACTATGAATTAACACATGTGGAATTATATACTTAACAAAAAAGTGTGAAACAACTGAAATTATGTCTTATATTCTGGGTTCTTCAAAGTAGCCACCTTTTGCTTTGATGACTGCTTTGCACACTCTTGGCATTCTCTTGATAAGCTTCAAGAGGTAGTCCCTTTATATGAAGAGCCGTAAGGGAGAGTAGGTGATTTTCGGCCATCTGAAAAATACGATTTGTAACGTCCATTAATGACCTAGACCGTGTACCTCCTTGGTGGTTAACATAAGCAACGGTCACCTGGTTGTCAGAGAGTAGTCTGACATGTCTACCCTGCAGAGGTATAAGGAATCCATTCAAGGCGCGTTCTACCGCCAACAATTCTTTTAGATTGGAAGACGTGTCTCGCTCAGACTGGGACCACAGACCCTGAATGCAATTATCTTCCCAGTGTGCCCCCCAACCCGTGGGGCTAGCATCAGTTGTTATTACTCGCGTTATTCGATTTGTCCAGGGTACCCCTCTACGCAGATTCGGAATGTGCGTCCACCAAATTAGTGAATCAGTGGCCTCAACAGATAGAGAAAATTTCTTATCGAGGTTAGCGCCCAGCCGACGAAAATTATGTAGAACATCCCACTGCAGAGACCTGGAGTGAAACTGTGCCCACAGCACCGCCGGAAAACAAGAAGTAAGAGAACCCAAAAGTGACATTGCACCTCTTAGAGACTACGGGATTATTAATTGCTCTGGAGGCCAGCCGATGAATACTATCAACTTTTGAGTCCGGCAGGCGACATTCCTGCTGACCCGAATCTACAATAAGACCCAAAAACTCCTGTGATGTTAAGGGCTGAAGACGCGATTTCTTGAGATTGATAATCCATCCTAAGTTATGTAATGCTGCCATCACCTTTCCCAACTGATCTTTACAGTGTGATTCTGAACGCCCAACAATCAATAAATCATCTAGGTAGGGAATTATTAGTACGTTTTGCTCATGAAGGTGTGCCATAACCTCTACCATAATCTTAGTGAAAACCCGGGGTGCGACTGCAACACCAAAAGGGAGTGCCTGATATTGAAAGTGATCTGCCGGCAAGAGAAACTTCCACCCTGAGAAAGCGCTGATGATTTACATGTATCGGGACATGGTAATAGGCGTCTTTCAGATCTAAGACAACCATGAAGCAATTGTGAAAAAGAAGCTTTATTGCCGTTTTCACAGATTCCATTTTAAAGGATGGGATACGCAAGAATTCATTCAGGCCTTTTAGATTGATGATGGTACGATATGACCCATCTGGCTTCTTTATCAGGAATAAAGGGGAATAAAACCCCATACCTCGTTCTTCCGTGGGTACTCTAATAAGAACCCCCTTTTGTTGGAGATCTTGAACCTCTGACTCCAATGCCAATTGTTCTACAGGAGAAGAACGGATAGGAGTTAATTTAAATTTGTCTTGAGGGATATGATGGAACTGGAACTTTAACCCCACTTTAATGATACTGAGTATCCATGGACTATTGGTGATCTTTAACCAGGCCGGGTAGTAGGCTAAAAGCCTACCGCCCACCTGGACCGCCAGTCATTGAGGTTTTTTAGAGTCTCTAGAGGAGTTAAACATATAACCTCTACCTCTTCTTCTGTAAGAGTTATATCTGGTAGATTCTCTATTTGAATCTCTGTCCGATCTTCGGCGATACGGCCATCCTCTGTTGTAATCCCGCCTATAGAAGGGTCTTGTCAAAAGAGGGAATCGTTTTTTGCTGTCACCCGCCTTTTCCAGAAGTTCATCTAGCACTGGGCCAAACAAATGAACGCCCTCACAGGGGATGCTACATAGCTTCGATCTGGCCTGTAAGTCTCCTGGCCAGCATTTTATCCAAAGAGCTCTACGGGCTGCATTAGACAAGGCTGAGGACCTTGCGGCCAGCCTAACGGAATCTGCTGACGCATCCGAAAGGAAGGCTGCTGCATCCTGAATCATGGACATAGATGATAGGATTTCGTTCCCAGATGTCCCAGCCATACCATCAACGACCGGGCTGTGCAGGTGGCCGCAATTGCCGGCCTCAGGGATCCTGCTGACGTCTCCCAAGCTCCTTTAAGGAACACCTTGGCTTTCCTATCAAGCGGGTCCTTTAGGTTTCCCAAATCCTCAAATGGGAGAGAAGTTTTCTTACATGCTTTGGCCACCGCTGCATCCAATTTCGGGACCTTGTCCCACGAGGATGAAGCCTCTTCCTCAAAGGGATACCTCCTTTTGAATGCTGGTGGGAGTGGTCCCTTCCTTTCGGGTTTCTTCCATTCTTTTGTAATCAGCGACTTAATTTTATCTACTACAGGAAAAACCCTTCGGGATTTGCGATCTATGCCCTTAAACATTATGTCCTGGATGGAACATTCCGTCTGGGTCTCTTCAATGCCCATAGTGTTGTTGACGGCTTTGACTAGGTGGTTAATCCTATCCAGTGACAGACAGGCTCGGCTAGATTCCATGTCCTCTGATGATGATGATGGACGAGAATCCGAGCTTACACCACCTGTGTCTGAATCTACATCTGAGGCCGGGGATAATATCTCCTTCCTCTTTCTGGAAACCGTCTTCTGAGACCTCATGGAATCTCTGACCTCCTGTCTAACTATATCCCTAAGAGTAGACGTAAGGTCAGGGGCCTCCTCCTCAATTAAACGTTGTATGCAGATGCAGCACAACTTCTTTTTATGTCCATCTGGAAGTGGCTCCGTACACATGGCACACTCCCTATGCTTGGACTTGGACACAGATTTCCTCCCCTAATAAGGAGAGAGGGAATACAAGGAGGGACAGCAATCAGAAAGCGTACTTTCACGAAGCTCACTTACCCATCCCTGCAGCGAATGGTACCGTGATCGGGGGGGTCCTTCTTAGCCGGAGATTCTTTACGGCCCGAGGACTTGGTTGATTTCTGAGCCGCTTTAGCTTCACCAGCGCGACTACTGCCACTAGAACGTCGCTGGGAGCTTCTCAAAGGCTGCTCAAGTGGTTGCTGCTGCTCACCGCACAGCTGCGGTGTTCCCTCCAGTGACTCCATACCGGAAAAGGTGGACAGGAACACGCTGAGGCCTCAGTGCACCGTTTAAATCCATCCCCCTGGGTACCACCCCCGGATGGGGGTCAGCAGGGAAATCACTCGTTGTACCGCTGATTGGTACTGCACCGATAAGGTCCGACCGCTAGCCGCTTGAGAGCGCCGGAAACCCTGTGGCCAAAATCCCCCCGCAGACGCTGGGCGCCGCCATTAGCCGGAACAAGGCGCCACCGCGCATGCGCGGCCGCATCATCGCGCCGCGTCATCCGGACACGCCTCTTCTGGACGCAGCTGCGGCGCTGAGAGCAGACGCGCCGAACAAGGACGGCAGCACTCCCCAGCCACCGCAGACCCCAGTGCAAGCGGCGGACAGACCCCAGAGGCTCCAGCAGATGCGGTACCATGGGGACCCTACTCACCAGGTATAAAGCGGCACCTTTAGAAGCCAACCCCACTGCCTAGGGCTGCTTCCTCCTGCTGTCACCTACACAGACAGTCCCCCTGCCGTGTGGTGCTTCAATCATCCTGACCAGGCCGAGGTAGGGGACCCCCGCTACCTGCATCGGCCTGTCAGGAGTGGGATAACTTCTTTTCTTCGACCCTCTTCTCAAGGCCTGTCTGAAGAGGTTCCACTGTCAGGGACAGGAAACTGTTATGTTTGCTAATGACAGGTGTTATGAAGGCAATCCAGAAACACAGTGTGCTTAGCGATCAGAGCGCACACAGTGATCTGACAAATACCCAAAAATACAAGAACGAGCTCTGAGACGTGGAAACTCTGTAGACTGCACACCTGATCCTATCCTAAACACAACTAAAAGCGGCTGTGGATTGCGCCTAACAACTACCTAGGCAACTCGGCACAGCCTAAGAAACTAGCTAGCCTGAAGATAGAAAAATAGGCCTGACTTGCCCCAGAGAAATTCCCCAAAGGAAAAGGCAGCCCCCCACATATAATGACTGTGAGTAAGATGAAAAGACAAAACGTAGGGATGAAATAGATTCAGCAAAGTGGGGCCCGATATTCTAGGACAGAGCGAGGACAGTAAAGCGAACTTTGCAGTCTACAAAAAACCCTAAAGCAAAACCACGCAAAGGGGGCAAAAAAACCCCACCGTGCCGAACTAACGGCACGGCGGTACACCCTTTGCGTCTCAGAGCTTCCAGCAAAACAAAAGACAAGCTGGACAGAAAAAAAGCAACAAAAAAGCAAATAGCACTTAGCTATACAGAGCAGCAGGTCACAGAAACAATCAGGAGAAGCTCAGATCCAACACTGAAACATTGACAAGGAGCAAGGATAGCAGCATCAGGCGGAGTTAAGTAATGAAGCAGTTAACGAGCTCACCAGAACACCTGAGGGAGGAAGCTCAGAAGCTGCAGTACCACTTGTGACCACAGGAGTGAATTCAGCCACAGAATTCACAACAGTACCCCCCCCCCTGAGGAGGGGTCACCGAACCCTCACCAGAGCCCCCAGGCCGACCAGGATGAGCCGCATGAAAGGCACGAACAAGACCGGAAGCATGAACATCAGAGGCAAAAACCCAGGAATTATCTTCCTGAGCATAACCCTTCCATTTAACCAGATACTGGAGTTTCCGTCTAGAAACACGAGAATCCAAAATCTTCTCCACAATATACTCCAACTCCCCCTCAACCAAAACCGGGGCAGGAGGCTCAACAGATGGAACCATAGGTGCCACGTATCTCCGCAACAACGACCTATGGAATACATTATGTATGGAAAAGGAGTCTGGGAGGGTCAAACGAAAAGACACAGGATTGAGAACCTCAGAAATCCTATACGGACCAATAAAACGAGGTTTAAATTTAGGAGAGGAAACCTTCATAGGAATATGACGAGAAGATAACCAAACCAGATCCCCAACACGAAGTCGGGGACCCACACGGCGTCTGCGATTAGCGAAAAGTTGAGCTTTCTCCTGGGACAAGATCAAATTGTCCACTACCTGAGTCCAGATCTGCTGCAACCTATCCACCACAGAATCCACACCAGGACAGTCCGAAGACTCAACCTGTCCTGAAGAGAAACGAGGATGGAACCCAGAATTGCAAAAAAATGGAGAAACCAAGGTAGCCGAGCTGGCCCGATTATTAAGGGCGAACTCAGCCAACGGCAAAAAGGACACCCAATCATCCTGGTCTGCAGAAACAAAACATCTCAGATATGTTTCCAAGGTCTGATTGGTTCGTTTGGTCTGGCCATTAGTCTGAGGATGGAAAGCCGAGGAAAAGGATAGGTCAATGCCCATCCTACCACAAAAGGCTCGCCAAAACCTTGAAACAAACTGGGAACCTCTGTCAGAAACAATATTCTCAGGAATGCCATGCAACCGAACCACATGCTGAAAGAACAAAGGTACCAAATCAGAGGAGGAAGGCAATTTAGCCAAGGGCACCAGATGGACCATTTTAGAAAAGCGATCACAGACCACCCAAATGACTGACATCTTTTGAGAAACGGGAAGGTCAGAAATGAAATCCATCGAAATATGTGTCCAAGGCCTCTTTGGGACCGGCAAGGGCAAAAGCAACCCACTGGCACGAGAACAGCAGGGCTTAGCCCTAGCACAAATCCCACAGGACTGCACAAAAGTACGTACATCCCGTGACAGAGATGGCCACCAGAAGGATCTAGCCACTAACTCTCTGGTACCAAAGATTCCAGGATGACCAGCCAACACCGAACAATGAAGTTCAGAGATAAGTTTATTAGTCCACCTATCAGGGACGAACAGTTTCTCTGCTGGACAACGATCAGGTTTATTCGCCTGAAATTTTTGCAGCACCCGCCGCAAATCAGGGGAGATGGCAGACACAATGACTCCTTCCTTGAGGATACCCGCTGGCTCAGATAAACCCGGAGAGTCGGGCACAAAACTCCTAGACAGAGCATCCGCCTTCACATTTTTAGAGCCCGGAAGGTACGAAATCACAAAGTCGAAGCGAGCAAAAAATAACGACCAACGGGCCTGTCTAGGATTCAAGCGCTTGGCAGACTCGAGATAAGTCAAGTTCTTATGATCAGTCAATACCACCACGCGATGCTTAGCTCCTTCAAGCCAATGACGCCACTCCTCGAATGCCCACTTCATGGCCAGCAACTCTCGATTGCCCACATCATAATTACGCTCAGCGGGCGAAAACTTCCTGGAAAAGAAAGCACATGGTTTCATCACTGAGCAATCAGAACCTCTCTGTGACAAAACCGCCCCTGCTCCAATCTCAGAAGCATCAACCTCGACCTGGAACGGAAGAGAAACATCTGGCTGACACAACACAGGGGCAGAACAAAAACGACGCTTCAACTCCTGAAAAGCTTCCACAGCAGCAGAAGACCAATTAACCAAATCAGCACCCTTCTTGGTCAAATCGGTCAATGGTTTGGCAATGCTAGAAAAATTACAGATGAAGCGACGATAAAAATTAGCAAAGCCCAGGAACTTTTGCAGACTTTTCAGAGATGTCGGCTGAATCCAATCCTGGATGGCTTGGACCTTAACTGGATCCATCTCGATAGTAGAAGGGGTAAAGATGAACCCCAAAAATGAAACTTTCTGCACACCGAAGAGACACTTTGATCCCTTCACAAACAAAGAGTTAGCACGCAGGACCTGAAAAACCATTCTGACCTGCTTCACGTGAGACTCCCAATCATCTGAGAAGATCAAAATGTCATCCAATTAAACAATCAGGAATTTATCCAGATACTCACGGAAGATGTCATGCATAAAAGACTGAAACACAGATGGAGCATTGGCAAGTCCGAACGGCATCACTAGATACTCAAAATGACCCTCGGGCGTATTGAATGCAGTTTTCCATTCATCTCCTTGCCTGATTCTCACCAGATTATACGCACCACGAAGATCTATCTTAGTGAACCAACTAGCCCCCTTAATCCGAGCAAACAAGTCAGATAACAATGGCAAGGGATACTGAAATTTAACAGTGATCTTATTAAGAAGGCGGTAATCAATACACGGTCTCAGCGAACCATCCTTCTTGGCTACAAAGAAGAACCCTGCTCCCAGTGGTGATGACGATGGGCGAATATGTCCCTTCTCCAGGGATTCCTTCACATAACTGCGCATAGCGGCGTGTTCGGGCACGGATAAATTAAATAATCGACCTTTAGGGAATTTACTACCAGGAATCAAATTGATAGCACAATCACAATCCCTATGCGGAGGTAGAGCATCGGACTTGGGCTCTTCAAATACATCCTGATAATCAGACAAGAACTCTGGGACCTCAGAAGGGGTGGATGACGAAATCGACAAAAATGGAACATCACCATGTACCCCCTGACAACCCCAGCTGGATACCGACATGGAATTCCAATCCAATACTGGATTATGGGTTTGTAGCCATGGCAACCCCAACACGACCACATCATTCAGATTATGCAACACCAGAAAGCGAATAACTTCCTGATGTGCAGGAGCCATGCACATGGTCAGCTGGGCCCAGTATTGAGGTTTATTCTTGGCCAAAGGTGTAGCATCAATTCCTCTCAATGGAATAGGACACCGCAAAGGCTCCAAGAAAAACCCACAACGTTTAGCATAATCCAAATCCATCAGATTCAGGGCAGCGCCCGAATCCACAAACGCCATGACAGAAAACGACGACAAAGAGCATATCAAGGTAATGGACAGAAGGAATTTGGACTGTACAGTACCAATGACTGCAGACCTAGCGGACCGCTTAGTGCGCTTAGGACAATCAGAAATAGCATGAGTGGAATCACCACAGTAGAAACACAGACCATTCAGACGTCTGTATTCCTGCCGTTCAACTCTAGTCATAGTCCTATCGCACTGCATAGGCTCAGGTTTAACCTCAGGCAGTACCGCCAAATGGTGCACAGATTTACGCTCGCGCAAGCGTCGACCGATCTGAATGGCCAAAGACAAAGACTCATTCAAACCAGCAGGCATAGGAAATCCCACCATGACATCCTTAAGAGCCTCAGAGAGACCCTTTCTGAACAAAGCTGCCAGCGCAGATTCATTCCACTGAGTGAGTACTGACCATTTCCTAAATTTCTGACAATATACTTCTATATCATCCTGACCCTGGCACAAAGCCAGCAAATTTTTCTCAGCCTGATCCACTGAATTAGGCTCATCGTACAGCAATCCGAGCGCCAGGAAAAACGCATCGACACTACTCAATGCAGGGTCTCCTGGCGCAAGAGAAAATGCCCAGTCTTGAGGGTCGCCACGCAAAAAATAAATAATAATCAAAACCTGTTGAATAGGATTACCAGAAGAATGAGGTTTCAAGGCCAGAAATAGCTTACAATTATTTTTGAAACTTAGAAACTTAGTTCTATCTCCAAAAAACAAATCAGGAATAGGAATTCTTGGTTCTAACATAGATTTCTGATCAATAGTATCTTGAATTTTTTGTACATTTATAACGAGATTATCCATTGAAGAGCACAGACCCTGAATATCCATGTCCACACCTGTGTTCAGAATCACCCAAATGTCTAGGGGGAAAAAAAAAGTGAACACAGAGCAGAAAAAAAAAAAAAAATGATGTCAGAACTTTTTCTTTCCCTCTATTGAGAATCATTAGTTAGGCTCCTTGTACTGTTATGTTTGCTAATGACAGGTGTTATAAAGGCAATCCAGAAACACAGTGTGCTTGGCGATCAGAGCGCACACAGTGATCTGACAAATACCCAAAAATACAAGAACGAGCTCTGAGACGTGGAAACTCTGTAGACTGCACACCTGATCCTATCCTAAACACAACTAAAAGCGGCTGTGGATTGCGCCTAACAACTACCTAGGCAACTCGGCACAGCCTAAGAAACTAGCTAGCCTGAAGATAGAAAAATAGGCCTGACTTGCCCCAGAGAAATTCCCCAAAGGAAAAGGCAGCCCCCCACATATAATGACTGTGAGTAAGATGAAAAGACAAAACGTAGGGATGAAATAGATTCAGCAAAGTGGGGCCCGATATTCTAGGACACAGCGAGGACAGTAAAGCGAACTTTGCAGTCTACAAAAAACCCTAAAGCAAAACCACGCAAAGGGGGCAAAAAAAAACCACCGTGCCGAACTAACGGCACGGCGGTACACCCTTTGCGTCTCAGAGCTTCCAGCAAAACAAAAGACAAGCTGGACAGAAAAAAAGCAACAAAAAAGCAAAAAGCACTTAGCTATACAGAGCAGCAGGTCACAGGAACAATCAGGAGAAGCTCAGATCCAACACTGAAACATTGACAAGGAGCAAGGATAGCAGCATCAGGCGGAGTTAAGTAATGAAGCAGTTAACGAGCTCACCAGAACACCTGAGGGAGGAAGCTCAGAAGCTGCAGTACCACTTGTGACCACAGGAGTGAATTCAGCCACAGAATTCACAACAGGAAACCAACTGGCGGGGGAGTGAGGTGCCGCCCTTTTTATGTCTGAGGTTTCCTGTCCCTAAAGGGCGGATCCCCTCTCTCGTTGTGCTGTCATGGCGACTGAATAAAGAGATAATAGGATACAAGGGTGAGCCAGATGAGTGAAAGGAGTGTTTTTCTAGGCACAGCACCGCTCTCTCTCTTTTTTTGCATACCCCTGGCATCCCAGACGCTGACAGTTTGCTTCACTTACACCTTCCTGGTGAGGCGCTCCCTCACCTCGTCATCGGGACCACTCCCCCCCACTATATACTTCGACCGCAAATTGCTCCGCACCCACCCTATAAGACGCCACCCGGCATATAAGACAACCGCCGACTTTTGAGAAGATATATATTTTAACTGGAAAAGTTGGGGGTCGTCTTATACGCCGGAAAATACGGTACATTGGATGTTCTATAAACCAACAGTTAAACTGTGGCATGATTCAGCATAGAATGTTAAAGTTGGAAGGGACCTCGAGGGTAATTGTGACCAACTCCCTGCAGGATTCGCTAAACCATCTCAGACAGATGTCTGTCTAGCCTCTGTGGGCCTCCACAAAGAGGTAGCTTCTTGTTGGCACAGGTCCAAAATCTTATTGAAAGAAATGAGAAAGTAGCACAATATAAGAGCAGAGACCTTGATTCCAGTGATATGTCACTTTCTGGGCTGTCCCAGATTTATCTGCTGGAGATCTACTAGTTCTCTGGATGATGAGCTCTGTATAGTTCCCCTCCCTATACGCGCCAATTGTCAGCTTTCCGTTCATGTATAGTGTACACAGAAAGCTGCCAGTGATGGGGTTATTCAGAGCTCAAAAAATATACTTGACTACCTGGCAGCAGGTTGACTAGAATATAATGATAATCTCCTGCTGCTAATCGTTTGATTTTATCAAAACTGCAGGAAGCAAACCAGTAATTCACCATACTGGATATATTCTCCGTCTCAACAATGTGTTGCTTTCGGTTTAGGTGGTAAAAACCTGGTGACAGATTCCCTTTAAACTCAAATATTAAAACTGTAATTAGGCCTTGGCATGCTAATAGTGGATTTTATAAGCATACTGGGATGGGTGTTGATGTGTTCCCCAAAAGCACAGCAGCAAGGTTATGGAAACTTCTAGTGGGATAATCTAGGTGTTTTCAGGAGATTATGATTTAATTACCGGAGAAGAGGCTTCCTAGGATTTACAGGTGTTTAAAATCTGTTTTCCAGGGTCAGCAAAGCCCCCTATGGATTATGCAGTCCTCACATGATCACATACACCAGCACATTTAGTTCTGTAACTGCTATGCAAGGCTGGTCGGGTGTGCTAAGAGCAGTGAAGAGTCCTGGTAAATAACAAAGGCTTTCTATCCATCTGTAACCCGAGTCTGTCACTAGGCAGCAGGTATCTCTGTCATTAGCAGGAAACCTTGAGCGTAATTAGAACAGATGGAGTGCTGCGAGGCGGGGGCGTCTCACCTGTAACGTGGAGACAAAAATCACTGTTATCTTTTGGATTTGTTGCACCATATTGCTTTTATTTGTATTTCAACAGTGCAAACATACAGGCGCGGGCTGGGCCGGGTGGAAAAGGGGCATGTGCCCCCCGGGCCGGTCACCAAGCAGCTGATTCGGGCTGCTGGTGGCCGGCGCTGTGTTCTCTATGTCCTGGCAGCTGCCTCACAGTGGAGCTGCAGACACGCCCCCTTCTCCCTGTGTGCGCCGGCTGCAGAGGTACAGGAACACTGCTGCATGTAACTGCTGGAGATCTGCATGTGGATGGCCCAGACATCAGTGAGTACCTTCAGCTCTGTGTGTGGTGAGGAGGTGAACGCTGCTGCTCACCTCCCGATAAGTCCAGGGCCGGTCCCTATAGTATCAGTGGCCGCTCTGCTGATGCTCACAGATTTATTGCAGGGGTCTGAACTTTCACCCTGTCAGTGCCAGGTCATCGGCTCCAGGGTCACCAGACTGCAGGAAAGTTCAGTCTCCTGCAATAAATCTCCCTATACCGAGAGTGAGCAGAGACTGTCTACAGAATCCAGCACTGGAGTGATCAAGCCTGAACCTGGTGACCAGACATCACATGCTATATACATGGCCCTGTATATATATACAGTGCATGTATGTCCAGGGCCAGGTGCAGGATTGATCCATCCAGTGTATATAACATTGTATATCTGTGCCTATGGTATACCACTATCAGGGGCGTAACTACAGAGGTTGCAGCGGGGCCCGGAGTGTTAAGGGACCCCTAAGCACGCAGAGCTACAAAATGGGCCACCGGCCCTCTAAATCCTCTGCACAGGCCCTGGTGCGTGCTCTTTTGCTGAACGCGCTGACCAAGGCCGTGGCGGCCCACATGAGCACAGCCCTCATTCGTGCTTGCGTACACGGCTGCAGCTTTTGTCAGTGAATGCAAACAGGAGAGCGCACGCACCAGGGCCTGTGCAAAGGTTTGAAAAGGCCGCCACCGCACGCAGAGACACCTGAGCCTCACCGTGTCTGACCCTGGCCAGAACCAGCATCAGAGAACAGTGCTCTCCTCACCAATCCCCAGCCGGCATCTGCCCCACGCCCTTAGCACCTCCAATGCCGGCTGGACAGTGGACCCTCCTCATCCTCCACTATCTCAGGTGAGAACCAAGATGAAACCTTTTGTAAGTATATGCAGCATTTGCAGTTTGACCTGTCTAATGTATATTGTATACTGTTGTATATACATTATATAGGTGAAACTGCGGTACGTAGATTATATAGGTGATACCACTGTGTGTAATATACTGCGACCGCTGTGTATAGGCCATAGAGGTCAGCCGCAGTGTTTATGTACGTGTGTGTGTGTATATATATATATACATACACAGACACACACACACACATTTGTACACACACAGCGTCTGGCCTTTATGGGCTATACATAGCGGTCGCAGTATATTACACACAGTGGTATCAGCTATATAATGTACATACCGCAGTCGCGGTTTCACCTATATAATGTATGTGTGAGTGAGTGTGTGTGTCTATGTATGTGTGTGTGTGCGCGCGTGCATGTATGTATGGGTATGTGTGTGTATATGTGTGTTTCTGTGTGTGTGCATGCATGTATGTATGTGTGTCTATGTATGTGTATATATAGATATGTGTGTGAGTGTCTGTATGTGTGTGTGTCTACGTGTGTGCGTGCATGTATGTGTGTGTGTGTGTGTATATATATATATATATATATATATATATATATATATATATATATATATATATATATATCGAGTAGAAAAAGGGAACAGCACAGAAATACTTATTGAGAAAAGCTCATTGTGAGCTGAAACGTTGCCAGAATATGTGGGTAAATTAAACCCTGCACGTTTTTATATTGAACTATGGAGTGCTGCCTCGTTTTTGGATACATATATATATACACGTAATTGTTGGATTATAAGACGCTCCGGATTATAAGACACACCCCAAATTTTGAGGAGAAAAATAAGAAAAAAATATTTTTTAATAAAATGGTGGTGCTTCTTATAATCCATGCGTCTTATTGCTTACTAGGAGTAGTGGGTGCAGTGAAGGGGGGTCTCAGGGTCGTTGCTGGAGGAGGCAGGAGTGGGGTGATGCTGCAGGCCAGGATGAGGGGGGCACTGATGTGCGGCGTGATGGTGTGGGGGGTCTTGTGCTGGTGCATGTCTGGTGCTGCTGCCGGGTGTCTCTGGGTGCCTGGCGGTTGCTGGCCGGTGCTGCGGGTGTCTCCGGTGCCCAGCAGTGCTGCGTAGGTGTCCGGGGCTGCCATTTTGCGACAGGCCAGAGCCCCAGTAATTCCACGGTTCCCTGTGTGTGTGCGGTGGACTCCGAGAATATGGCCGAGAATATGGGCTAATAAAGAGTCCACTGCTTAAAGGGATTGTCTCCCACTAGGACAACCTCGTCTTAAACTAAATGTTCGGCCGCGATAAATTAATAAAACCTATACTCACCTGCCGTGCCAGCGCCGTTCCCACAGAGGCTGTGATGTGGTGTTATGACACGTGATGCCCGGAACCAATCAGTGCTGGTGTCACTGTCTTCGCCTTCAGACAAACTGAACATGAAGAGGACGTGCAGGGTGAGCTGCTTGATCCCGGACGTCCTCTTCATGTTCAGATTGTGTGAAGATTGAGACAGTGACACCAGCACTGATTGGTGCCGGGCATCACGTGTCACAACACCACATCACAGCCTCTGTGGGAACGGCGCTGGCACAGGAGGTGAGTATAGGCTTTATTAATTTATCGGGGCCGAACATTTAGGGGTTGTCCTAGTAGTGGACAAGCCCTTAAATATTTGGTGCTGCTCAGTTTTATATACTGTATATAGCCTGCGTGGTGTAAATCTAAGTATCTGTGTATGTACACCGCACAGTGCCACTCCTCCTGTCCTGTATATATACACCGCACAGTGCCACTCCTCCTGTCCTGTATACATACACCGCACAGTGCCACTCCTCCTGTCCTGTATATATACACTGCACAGTACCACTCCTGCTGTATATATACACTGCACAGTACCACTTCTGTATATATACACTGCACAGTACCGCTCCTCCTGTCCTGTATATATACACTGCACAGTACCACTCCTCCTGTCCTGTATATATACACTGCACAGTACCACTCCTGCTGTATATATACACTGCACAGTACCACTTCTGTATATATACACTGCACAGTACCACTCCTCTTGTCCTATATATATACACTGCACAGTGCCACTCCTCCTGTCCTGTATATATACACTGCACAGTACCACTCCTGCTGTATATATACACTGCACAGTACCACTTCTGTATATATACACTGCACAGTACCGCTCCTCCTGTCCTGTATATATACACTGCACAGTACCACTCCTCCTGTCCTGTATATATACACTGCACAGTACCACTCCTCCTGTCCTGTATATATACAATGCACAGTACCACTTCTCCTGTCCTGTATATATACAATGCACAGTACCACTCCTCCTGTCCTGTATATATACACTGCACAGTACCACTCCTCCTGTTCTGTATATATACACTGCACAGTACCACTCCTCCTGTCCTGTATATATACACAATGCACAGTACCACTCCTCCTGTCCTGTATATATACACAATGCACAGTACCACTCCTCCTGTCCTGTATATATACACTGCACAGTACCACTCCTCCTGTCCTGTATATATACACTGCACAGTACCACTCCTCCTGTCCTGTATATATACACTGCACAGTACCACTCCTCCTGTCCTGTATATATACACTGCACAGTACCACTTCTCCTGTCCTGTATATATACAATGCACAGTACCACTCCTCCTGTCCTGTATACATACAATGCACAGTACCACTTCTCCTGTCCTGTTCTCGGATAGGCGACATTGGTCTTTGGGAGGGTTAATATTGGTTTATTATTTTCAGGAATACTATGGGAAAATAAAAAATATATATATATTGGAAAACACATTTAAATGGATTATACCAAGTAATTCCCTTTCCCGAGAACTTTGTAGTTGCTGGGGTCCGAACGCTGGGACCCCCATGATCTCGAGAACCGGCGCTCTAAAGAAGCGATCAATCGTGCGCACTGCGACGGCATTCAAACATAGCTCTTCCAATAACGCCTTTAAGAGGAGCGTTGAAGAACACAACACAGTATAGGAAAATCCACTGATCGGGTGTCGGGGAGTGTTATAGTCTGTGGGCTGGTGGGGTTTGTGTGGCATTGCTCCTTTTTTGTTCCAGTACGGCCCTGGACAGCTCTGCAGGGAGGCTGCCTTACTTTGTACTGGTTTTATTCCCTGCACATAGTAGGGCAGCTGAAGGGTTCAGGTAGCAGTGTCATCGCCCTGTGTTGTTCTGTAGCCCACATTCCCACCCTGACTATATACAGTGGCAACTAAGGGGTAGACAGCAGTTCCTTATGAATAGTAGGGTCAGTGGGTAAATGTGTCTACCTGTTTTACAATGGTATGGCCCAAATGTGAGCTGAGGTAAAACATTGCCAGAAGCTAAGAGGCACTAACATGTCCATACACGGGCACTAATGCCCTCACACTTCTGCCAGTATGTACTGCTGTGTGTGTGGCAGTAGTTTTTCTAATAGTCTTATCACACCTGTCTGCCATACTTCCTTGAGGCGGGATGGGAACTAAAGTTGACGTGTTCTAATATTGAGCTCCCATTTCCCAGCTCTGGAAATTCACCACTTACGGTTGGAGGATTGGCAGTGATTACATGGTTTAGAGGAGCACACTTCCATTTATAAGGGGTTGACCCCGTCAGGCTGGGTTTACAGGAGGGATACCCTCCGCTAGGCTGGAGGTTGTGGTGTGTATACAGAATGTAAACTTCACTCTTGTGAACCCAGCCTACAACTAATTATGTAATGGTGCATGTATTACTAATGCAGATGACGTTTGCGTGTGTCGCCATTTCTAATTCATCTATATATTTTGGCATGGGGGGACCCCATTTGACAGTTCACAGCGGGGCCCATAACTTTTGTAGTTACGCCACTGCTCTGTAGTAAGCTCCGTTCTGTTCCCATATGTCTGTAGTAAGCTCTGTTCTGCTCCCATATCTCTGGAGTAAGATCAGTTCTGCTCCCATATCTCATAGTAAGCTCTGTTCTGCTCCCATATCTCTGTAGTAAGCTCTGTTCTGCTCCCATATGTCTGTAGTAAGATCAGTTCTGCTTCCATATCTCATAGTAAGCTCTGTTCTGCTCCCATATCTCTGTAGTAAGCTCTGTTCTGCTCCCATATCTCATAGTAAGCTCTGTTCTGCTCCCATATCTCTGTAGTAACCTCTGTTCTGCTCCCATATGTCTGTAGTAAGCTCCGTTCTGCTCCAATATCTCTGTAGTAAGCTCTGCTCTGCTCCCTTATCTCTGGAGTAAACTCGGTTTTGCTCCCATATCTCTGTAGTAAGCTCCGTTCTGCTCCCATATCTCTGTTGTAAGCTCTGTTCTGCTCCCATATGTCTGTAGTAAGCTCCGTTCTGCTCCCATATC
This sequence comes from Ranitomeya imitator, assembly GCF_032444005.1. Lineage (NCBI taxonomy): Eukaryota > Metazoa > Chordata > Amphibia > Anura > Dendrobatidae > Ranitomeya > Ranitomeya imitator. Next base: position 404,227,199 of record NC_091286.1, on the reverse strand, counting down.
TCTGTAGTAAGCTCCATTCTGCTCCCATATCTCTGTAGTAAGCTCTGTTCTGCTCCCTTATCTCTGGAGAAAGATCAGTTCTGCTCCCATATCTCATAGTAAGCTCCGTTCTGCTCCCATATCTCTGTAATAAGCTCTGTTCTGCTCCCATATCTCTGTAGTAAGCTCTGTTCTGCTCCCATATGTCTGTAGTAAGCTCCGTTCTGCTCCCATATGTCTGTAGTAAGCTCCGTTCTGCTCCCATATCTCTGTAGTAAGCTCTATTCTGCTCCCATATGTCTGTAGTAAGCTCTGTTCTGCTCCCATATCTCTGTAGTAAGCTCTGTTCTGCTCCCATATGTCTGTAGTAAGCTCTGTTCTGCTCCCATATGTCTAGTAAGCTCCGTTCTGCTCCCATATGTCTGTAGTAAGCTCCGTTCTGCTCCCATATCTCTGTAGTAAGCTCCGTTCTGCTCCCATATGTCTGTAGTAAACTCCGTTCTGCTCCCATATCTCTGTAGTAAGCTATGTTCTGCTCCCTTATCTCTGGATTAAGATCAGTTCTGCTCCCATATCTCATAGTAAGCTCTGTTCTGCTCCCATATCTCTGTAGTAAGCTCTGTTCTGCTCCCATATCTCTGTAGTAAGCTCCATTCTGCTCCCATATCTCTGTAGTAAGCTCTATTCTGCTCACTTATCTCTGGAGTAAGATCAGTTCTGCTCCCATATCTCATAGTAAGCTCCGTTCTGCTCCCATATGTCTGTAGTAAGCTCCGTTCTGCTCCCATATCTCTGTAGTAAGCTCTGTTCTGCTCCCTTATCTCTGGAGTAAGATCAGTTCTGCTCCCATATCTCATAGTAAGCTCTGTTCTGCTCCCATATCTCTGTAGTAAGCTCTGTTCTGCTCCCATATCTCATAGTAAGCTCTGTTCTGCTCCCATATCTCTGTAGTAAGCTCCATTCTGCTCCCATATCTCTGAAGTACGCTCTGTTCTGCTCACTTATCTCTGGAGTAAGATCAGTTCTGCTCCCATATCTCATAGTAAGCTCCGTTCTGCTCCCATATCTCTGTAGTAAGCTCCGTTCTGCTCCCATATCTCTGTAGTAAGCTCTGTTCTGCTCCCATATGTCTGTAGTAAGCTCGGTTCTGCTCCCATATCTCTGTAGTAAGCTCTGTTCTGCTCCCATATCTCATAGTAAGCTCTGTTCTGCTCCCATATCTCATAGTAAGCTCTGTTCTGCTCCCATATCTCTGTAGTAAGCTCCATTCTGCTCCCATATCTCTGTAGTAAGCTCTGTTCTGCTCCCTTATCTCTGGAGAAAGATCAGTTCTGCTCCCATATCTCATAGTAAGCTCCGTTCTGCTCCCATATCTCTGTAGTAAGCTCCGTTCTGCTCCCATATCTCTGTTGTAAGCTCTGTTCTGCTCCCATATGTCTGTAGTAAGCTCCGTTCTGCTCCCATATCTCTGTAGTAAGCTCCGTTCTGCTCCCATATCTCTGTAGTAAGCTCTGTTCTGCTCCCTTATCTCTGGAGAAAGCTCAGTTCTGCTCCCATATCTATGCAGCAAGCTCAGTTCTGTTTCCATATCTCTGTACCAGCATGTTTTTAAAGCCTGTTATGTCTGCTGCTTTAATGCAATGGCCAGAGGTAAGCAGGAAAAAGGAGGGCCACCGCAACTGAAGGGCCACTGCCTTGTGATTGCCCCCCAGGCTGAAAAGTGCCAGCCAGCCCCTGCAAACATATAGAAAGTGTTCACCAATATCCATCACTTTAAATTCTCTTGACACTATAGATCTGGAACGAACCAGGGCTTCATGGCAAATAATTTCTTTCTTGCAAGTACATAAATCCACATGTGCACACATGATTTTATGTATCACACTAGACGGAGTTTGTAATATTTGGTAAAGACAATGGGGCTTGTGTTGTGAAAAATTATACTTTATATCTAAAGATGTGATATACCCAGGACTCTTTCTAAAGAAACACTCCTCCTCCCATAAAAGTTTTTACCCTCTTATATTGCAATCATCATATTATATGGCACTTTGTACTTACAATTGCTCATTTTGCCTTTCTACCCAGTCAATTCTTCCATTTTCTCTGCTCTATGTAGAAACAGGACGTCTCATCACCCTCAATGTATCATTCCCCTCTTCAACTCCTCCCCCTGCCATTAATTCTGCCCTTAATAAATTTATTATTTACACTAATTTTTTTATTTACAAATTAATTAGCTATTTTAGTTGACATTGTTTGGCAACATTATTTGGACATTATTTATCGTTTTTGCGTGGACTGTATAGCACTATTAGCCCGGGATCACACATGCGAGAAATACGTCCGAGTCTCGCATGGTAATACCCGTCACTGCCACAGTCTCTCTGGAGCGGAGCATGCGGCTGCATGTATTGCTATGCGGCCGCACTCTCCGCTCCTGAGTGACGGCGGCAATGCCGGGTATTACCATGCGAGACTCGGACGTATTTTTCGCATATGTGATCCCGGCCTTAGTTTGGATAGTTAGTTGGACATACTCTTATGTGTATATGGCACATTTGATAGATACATTATTTGGCACTATTTGCTATATAATTTGTCCACTGTTACATCTGCTCCACTGTGGAGAACTAGGGCAGAATAAAAGTTGTTGTTGCCTACAGTATTCTATATGTTTCAATAGGCACCTCCTCTGTTCTATGGACCATACTATAATCAAGCCTACATTATCATATCGGTATCTTGCCGAGAAGGTTTGCAAGAAGGGAATGAGCAGACTGTACTTTCTTCGGAAGCTCAGGTCGTTCAATGTGTGCAGTGAAATGCTCGAAATGTTTTACCAGTTCATTGTGACAAGCACCATCTTTTTTGCTATCATTTGCTGGGGCAGTAGGGTGCGAGTAGCTGACGCTAATAAGCTTAACAAACTTATCAAGAAGGCAAGCGCAGCTGTTGGCTTCCATCTTGACTCTTTTGAGGAGGTAGTGGAAGAAAGGATTCAGATTAAGTGTAGGGCTATATTGAACAATAATACACACCCACTATACGAGCTGTTCTTGAAGCAGAACAGCACATTCAGCAGTCGTCTAATCCTACTTAGGTGCAAGAAGGAGAAATTCAGGAAATCGTTTGTGCCTACTGCTATGGGGATATATAACAATTTCCTAAGGATGAAAGACGACAATGACCTATGGCTAGTGTACTAATGGCAATGATCAGAGATTTAAGTACCTACATTCACCCAAATTTGTTTGTTACGTAATGTGGTTAGTCATGTGCAAGATCCGTGTCTAGTAATTACTTTATGTAATGCTATTTGTAATGTTGTAGTGTTTGAAATGCTGTTTGTAATACTATAATTTCCCATAATTTCAATAAAGTGTATCGTATCGTACTAGCATTCCTTGTCTTGTATCTAGTCCCTTATCCTTCAGTCCCCAAGGATTGCTTTCCCACTAGACCACCACCTCATGTTGGTACCCATGTGAATCACCTTCCAGCTAGTCCTACCTCATCCTTTGGAATGTGACAAGAAGAGAAAGTAGTAGAACGTAGATGTTATGGTTGTGGGCATCTGCAGGCCACATGCCCAGCTATCCAGTGGAGGAATCGTTTTCAACCCCAACAACCACCTCATACACCTTCACATGGCTATCAGCCTCAAGATTCCCTTAATTCCTTCCCAGAATGCAAAAGGGTAGGAAAGCGATACATCACAGATGTTACCGATGTGGGCAGCCTTGGCATCTGCAAGACACCTGCCCTCAGGGTCAATTGAGAAATGACCATTCACCAATTCAGCATATCAATTATTTACAGGCAAATACAATGGAAGAAGAGGTGTCATCCCTCCAAATTGATTTGCCTAATGGCTCAGACAGTAATGTTTGACCATTAGGGGTTTATAGGGTGCTGTCCACAGCTACGAGTTCCTCTAATCATTAAAGAAAGCTCTTACAGGAGGTTGTGCTGGATTGTTAGAGAGTTCTTGGTTTTTGTGACTCTGGGGTATTTCTCACCATAGCTGATCCCAGAGTGGTTCAGCCAGAGGCAGTACAGCAAGGACCTGGGATTACAATTGAATTAGCTGGAGGCCAATGAATGAATATTCCAAAAGCAATTATAGAACTGGACTTTGGCTTTGGAGGTCAAGTAATGTGTGGTTGGGGTGATGAGGGGCCTGCCTGCAGATATTGATGTGGGAGAGCTACAATGTCGATTTGTGGGTGCAGGAAGCAGAGTTTAAGTCAACGAGGATGTGAAATGGAGGTCGGTCTTAAACCCTACAACTTCACCATAAAGTATAGAAGAGGAAGTCAACACAAAAATACTGATGGATTGTCCAGAAAGGAAGAGCCATGAGTCTTGTTGATCATGTCTACTTGTACCTGACAAGCAACCTGTTGAGGTCACTAGTCTGTACGCAATTTGAGGGGGGAAGGGGTTGTAAGGGAGTGTCACCCCAGCCTTTTTTTATGGACCATACTGTAATCAAGCCTACATTAGCATTTCTTTTCCTGCATCTGAAGGGGGGGGCACGTTTGTCTTTATTCCTCTCTGCAGGGGGCATCCCAGAATACACAAACCTGCAGACAGGCTGAGACAAGGCTTCTGGAACAGTCTTCATCCTTTGAGCTATGTTTAAGGGGGTGGGTGTTAGTATCTCTGACCAATAACGGAGCTGATCCCAAGAGAGATAGTACAATAAGTCATATTTTTTAGTTAGTTGATGCTGTGTATTTGCTAATAACAGACCTGTCTCTAACCTTTCCTTCATCTCTAAACTCCTGGAACGCTTGGTCCACTCCCATCTAATCCGATATCTCTTGGATAACTCTCTTCTACACCCCTTTCAATCTGGTTTCCGCTCTTTACACTCCACTGAAACTGCCCTCACTAAAGTCTCTAATCATCTAATAACAGCTAAATCCAAAGATCATTGCTCTCTGCTGATTCTCCTGGATCTCTCTGCTGCATTTGACACTGTAGATCACCAGCTCCTTCTCACTATGCTCCGCTGTATAGGCCTCAAGGACACAGCCCTCTCCTGGTTCTCCTCCTACCTCTCTGACCGCTCCTTCACTGTATCTTTTGCTGGCTCCTCTTCCTCTCTTCGTCCCCTTACTATCGGGGTTCCACAGGGCTCAGTCCTAGGCCCCCTCCTCTTCTCTCTATACATGGCCCCTATTGGACAAACAATCAGCAGATTTGGGTTCCAGTATCATCTCTATGCTGATGACACCCAATTATACACTTCTTCCCCTGACATCACCCCTACCCTAATTCAAAATACCAAGGATTGTCTGTCTGCTGTCTCTAACATCATGTCCTCCCTCTATCTGAAACTAAATCTCTCCAAAACTGAACTACTTGTGTTTCTCCCTTCTACTAACCTCACTCTACCTAACATCGAAATTACCCTGGAGGGTTCAACCATAACTCCCAAGCAGCATGCCCTCTGTCTTGGGGTCATATTCGACATTGAACTTTCCTTTTCACCCTATATCCGATCACTCACTCGCTCTTGTTACCTGCATCTTAAAAACATCTCCAGAATCCAACCTTTTCTCACCTTCTCAGACTTTTACTGTCGCTCTTATTCAGTCTCGTCTGGACTACTGCAACTCTCATCTGATCGGTCTCCTTCTTACCAAACTTTCTCATTCCAATCCATCTTGAATGTGGCAGCCGGGGTCATATTTCTGTCCAGCCGCTTCACCGATGCCTCCATCTTGTGCCAGTCATTACACTGGCTACCCATTCGCTACAGGGTCCAGTATAAATTCATCTCTCTCACAAAGCTCTCCACAGTTCTGCACCGCCTTATATCTCCTCTCTCATCTTTGTCTATCGCCCTACACGTGTCTTCCGTTCTACAAATGACCTAAGACTAACATCCCCCGTAATCCAAACCTCGCTCCTCTGTCTCCAAGACTTCTCTCGTGCTGCGCCAGCTCTCTGGAATGCACTTCCCCAGATGATCAGACTGATTCTTAGCCCCGACCTATTCAAGCGCACTTTGAAAACCCATCTCTTCAAACAAGCCAACCACATCAACTACTCAGTAAACTAACTTTGCCCTGTTCCCTCCTTCCAAATATTGTTCTGAATCTGCATCCTACTATTCATCTGTCTCCACACCCTCCATGCACATGACAACTGCACTTGATTCTTGACTATTGAACTTAAACACACGGGCTTATGACCGGATCATGCAGCTTTATATGAAAATCCCTATTTATTATAATTGCCAGACTTGAAATAACAAGCACTTTTCCCCTATTGTGTCCCCCCATTTCCTTGTAGATTGTAAGCTTGCGAGCAGAGACCTCACTCCTAATGTCACTGTTTAAAATGTCTTAACATGTATTGAATTTATTGTCTGTACATATCCCCGCTTAATTGTAAAGTGCTGCGGAATATGTTGGCGCTATATAAATAAAAATTATTATTATTATTATTATTATTATTATTATTTGGAAGGGAGAGGATATGCAGCTGCGGCCAGGTCCTGGTTCCATGTATGGATATTGGAGATCATTTGCCACTTGGGATAGTGATGTTTCGTCACCCTGCTGGATTTGGGTACCGAATATAAAGGCTGTTGTTGCATATTCCTTGCAGGCTTTAAGAAACCATATCTACGTGTGATGTTATATTCTCCCCATCTCAATTTATAGCTTTTGTATTGTTAATCTGCCTGCTGTCCCTGCCTGCTTTCACACACCCTGTCACATCCTCCACTTATGGCACTGCTTGGCACTGTTATCAAGATTCATTTTTACAAATTACAGTTTGTCCTTGTCAGTGGCTCTATCTGGGCAACTTGCTGAAGCCATGAAAAACAAGATTTGGCCGATATCCCCTGATAGTGCCTTTTGACTTTTTTTTAACAAGCTTTATTTGATGAGACAGAATATTTGCAGCTGATAATATTCAACAATGTGATATCAAACAATAAATAAACAGTAACAGATAGAAATATAACAAAAATGCACATTTTTATCTAATCCTTTTTTTTAATATTTTTACTATTACAACAGTTCTCCTCCTATCTGAACATATAATCAAACAAAAGAAACTCAAAAACTGAATCAAGAACCTAGATTTTATCTGTTACCTATTTCTTTCATTTCAAAATTCCCTCCCAGTCTCGCCCCTCCTCATTCTATCCTGAATATTCCCAATGTCCCTACGTTCTTCAATACTGTACCATGATGCAGGGCCGGACTGGGACTAAAATTCAGCCCTGGCATTTGAAGTTACATAGGCCCACTTGTCACATGGTGACTGCATAATATCTACAGTTTACACCGGCGATGTGCTGCTGAGTACAATGATTTTTGTTCCAGCAAAAACAATCTGAATATGCAGAATTTTACTTGTTTAGTAAAATACACCCCATAGTCCTCCATATATTATAATGTGCACCACAGTCCTCCATATAGTATAATACACTCCCTATACTCCTCCATATATTAAAATACACTGCTCAGTCCTCCATATAGCATAATACACTCCTCATAGTGCTCCATTTAGTATAATGCACCGCCATAGTAATCCATGTAGTACAATTCACTTCCCATAGTGTAATGCACCCCATAGTTCTTCATGTAGTATAACGTATTCCCCATAATCCTCGATACAGAATAATGCAGCCCACATATAGTATAATGCAGCCACCACCATACAGAATATAATGCAGCCACCCCAGAGTATAATGCAGCCTCCCCATAGAATATAATACAGCCCACCTCCCCATAATATATAATGTAGCCCCCATAGAATATAATGCAGCCTCCCATAGTATAACACAGCCTCCCCCATAGAATATAATATACCCCCACAATAGTATATAACAGCCACATAGTATCTACTGTAACACGGCCTCCCCCATAGAATATAATATACACCCATAGCATATAGCCCAACCCGCATGGCAGATAACACAGCCCACGTAGTAGTATACATCAGAGCCCACATAGTAGTATACAGCAGAGCCCACATAGTAGTATACAGCACCGCCCACATAGTAGTATACAACACTGCCCACATAATAGTATACAGCACTGCCCACATAGTAGTAAACAGCAGAGCCCAGATAGTAGTGTATAGCACAGCCCACATAGTAGTGTACAGCACAGCCCACACAGTAGTATACAGCACAGCCCACAAAGTAGTATACAGCACAGCCCACATAGTAGTATACAGCACTGCCCACATAGTAGTAGTATACAGCACAGCCCACATAGTAGTATACAGCACAGCCCACACAGTAGTATACAGCACAGCCCACATAGTAGTATACAGCACAGCCCACACAGTAGTATACAGCACAGCCCACATAGTACTAAACAGCAGAGCCCAGATAGTAGTGTATAGCACAGCCCACATAGTAGTATACAGCACAGCCCACACACAGTAGTATACAGCACTGCCCACATAGTAGTATACAACACTGCCCACATAGTAGTATACAGCACTGCCCACATAGTAGTAAACAGCAGAGCCCAGATAGTAGTGTATAGCACAGCCCACATAGTAGTGTACAGCACAGCCCACACAGTAGTATACAGCAGAGCCCACAAAGTAGTATACAGCACAGCCCACAAAGTAGAATACAGCACAGCCCACATAGTAGTATACAGCAGAGCCCACATAGTAGTATACAACACTGCCCACATAGTAGTATACAGCAGAGCCCACATAGTAGTGTATAGCACAGCCCACATAGTAGTATACAGCACAGCCCACACAGTAGTATACAGCATAGCCCACATAGTAGTATACAGCATAGCCCACATAGTAGTGTATAGCACAGCCCACATAGTAGTATACAGCAGAGCCCACATCTCTCCTCCCCCCCTAGAATGGCCCCACAGTCCAGTAAAAAAACCAAAAAAAAAACTCCTCACCTCCCCTCTTGCCTGCGGTGCTCCCTGCTCCTGTCTTGGCGGCTGCCACTGCACCGCCTGGGACACAGTGAGTTTGCGTGCACCCGCAGTGTCAGAGGCAGAGCGGGGAATGATGGGAGAGGGAGCATCAGGTGACGCTCTCTCCTCCATCATTGCATTCAACTGTACCGGCATTCTAGACGCTGGTGTAGTTGAATGTGGCAGCGGCGCTGGGGGGGAAGGGCGAGTCGGCATGCAGCAGCCCACTACTGGCACCGGCCCTTCTGGCATTTGCCAGAACTGCCCAATGGCCAGTCTGGCCCTGGGTATATACATCACAGGAGTTATGAGGCTGCAGTATAGACACCACAGGAGATATGAGTCTGTGGCATAGACATCACAGGAGATTCGGTGCTGCAGCATGTACATCACAGGAGACATGGGACTGTTGTCGTTTGAGGGACCTCATTGTGCAATAAATCTGCCCACAAAGTACGTCCTGACACTGGTACTAGTTAGTGTCACAACGTAATTGTTCATTGCAGGCATCGCAGCATTCAGTAGTAAACGCTGAATGTGTAAAAAGAAATTGCCATATTTTTTAGACTACAAGACGCACTTTTTTCCCAAATTTTTTTTGGGGAAAACAGGGGTGCGTCTCATAGTCTGAATGTACTTACAGTTAATGTGGTGGCAGCAGGAGTTGGTCGATTCTTCCGGTGGTCCGACGCTGCAGGGCGATGATCTCGCTCCTATCTCAGCCTGGTGCGGCAGGTTCGGCGGTGCTTGGTGGTGCAGGGGGCTCCGGCGACATTTTATGAAAGCCCAGAGCCCCCGCACTTCTATTGCCTCGATTCTGTGGCCTATGGGAAAATGGCCGCCGGTGCATGTGCAGATTGAGATGTCGGCTCTGAGATCTCCTCTCCTGAGATCTCGGGGCGACCTCTCATTGCCAAGATCTCAATATGCACCTGGGGAATCATTCTGGACTTTGGGAAAATGGCCGCCGGAGGCGGCGCATGCGCAAATTGAGCTCTCAGCTCTGACATGTCGTCTCCCGAGATCTCAAGACGAGATCTCAATCTGCTCATGCGCTGCCTCCGGCGGCCATTTTCCAAGAGGTCACAGCATCGAGGCAATAGAAGTGCGGGGGCCCAGGGGCTTTCACAAAATGTCGACGTAGCCCCCGCACCACCGAGCACTGCTGAACCTGCAACACCAGACTGGGATCTGGGCTACAGGGGCTCCTGGCTTTCACAAAATATCGCCCCCGCACCATCGAGCACCGCCGAACCTGTGCACCACTCTGGGTCATATCATCGCCGGACAACCAAACACCCCCTGTGACTCCGCTCCACCGGCGCTACCGATCATCCCCCCCAGGTAAGCTGAATTCAGGACTGTAAGATGGAACCCCAATTGAACCATTAATGGTCCGGTGGATCTTATAGTCTGAAAAATACTGTAAAGGACTGGCAGCCGTCCAAATGCAGCTGCCCTCCTGAGTACTGCAGTCCCGGGAATCTGCTTGGAGGCAGGAGAAATGGTCATCGCAGGCCTTAAACGGCCAACCGGCCTAAGGTTCCCCATCCCGGCTTTATATTGATGAACTGCCATTAGTATAGATGTCCAAACATTATTCAATAGCTGCACCAAGATACTACCAATCATCTGCTATTCATTTCAATAGGAGCTGATCTGCTGTACCTAGCAGCGACACTAAACAGTGTAAAAATCTGCAGTTTGCAATTGAATAGGGACTAAGCTGCAGTTCTTGGCAACAGCAGTGAATGGCATTGGGCTGTTTTGATTCTGTTCCCTGTGTACATCGAGCGAGGGTGATAACGGCTACTCGGAGGGCTGCCAGTGTTGGACCCCAATGATCTTTTATTGATAGATTATCCTAAAGAAAGGTTATCACTTTTAGGGCAGGTGCAGACGACTGTGTATTCTGTCATTTGAGGGAATGGGGTTGATTATGCAAGTCACACTGTAATCAGGGTGTGATCAGTGAGATCCGATTCTCTCAGATGAGAAAGAAAATGTTATCTTCATCTTCTCCATTCTGTCAGTTCAGATTGCATTCAGATGTCATTCGAGTGCAGTCCAATGTTTTCCATGAACTCATTGACTGGTATGGCTAAGGGTGATTCAAATATTGGATCCAACTCGGGTATGCAGTGATTCTTTCAGGCTGTCGTGATCTGAGCCTAGAAAAAATTGAAAATATGCATGGTGCTATAGAATAACATTGGTCCTAGTGCGATCTGATGTTTTGTCGTATCACACTCAGAAATATAGTCATCTAGTCCTGCCCTTATGTGCTGTAATCTGAGCACAAGATTAAACTTTACTATGCAAAAATGCGGCATAAATTGTGTTAAACCAGGGGGTAAGGTCTCCTTACTGCACACTTTTTTTGTTGGCTTATAAAATAAAATTACTGAGAATTCTATGTATTTTTTCCTTCGTGTAATTTTTGTGGTAGCTTCGGAATTCATACAATTTTGTCATGCATTTTTTTTCATGTGATTTTTCTATAAGAAGCTCATTGACTCAAAAATATGCCCCAAAATTACTTTGTTGCTGAACGTGCTCTGTCATACCCATAGACCCAATCAACTTCAGTGAAACATGCAAAAAATTAAAGGGAACCTGTCATCCCCAAAATCGATGATGAGCTAAGCCCACCAGCATCAGGTGCTTATCTACAGCATTCTATAATGCTGTGGATAAGCCCCTGATGTATCCTGAAATATGAGACAAAGAGGTAAGATTATACTCACCTGGGGGGGCGGTCCGGTCCGATGGGCGTTGCGGTCCGGGGACTCAGAGAAGAGCAGAGAACTAAAAGTGTGGCACAAATTCGACCAGGAAGGCAGTATAGCTTTGGAGGCACTTTCTAAAAACTGCACAAGAGCTAAAATGTATTTAGCTAACTAAAAAAACTACGGTATGTATCAATTTTAATTTACAAATTATTTTTATTTTTACCATTTGTTGTAATGAGAAAAGCCCTTTAACCACTTCCCCCTGCAACCAATTTTCATTTTTGTGGGTCTTTCACCTCCTCTTGTTCCAAGATCCATATTTTTCCATACATATAGTTGTTTGATGGCTTGTTTTTTTTTGCTGGACAAGTTGTAGTTTTGAATTATGCATTCATTTTACCATTAACCACTTAACCCCCGAGGGTGGTTTGCATGTTAATGACCGGAACAATTTTTACAATTCTGACCACTGTCCCTTTATGAGGTTATAACTCTGGAACGCTTCAATGGATCTTGGCGATTCTGAGATTGTTTTTTCATGACATATTGTACTTCACTTTAGTGGTAAAATTTCTTTGATATAACTTGCGTTTATTTGTGTAAAAAAAATGGAAATTTGGCAAAAATTTGGAAAATTTAGCAATTTTCAAACTTCAAATTTTTATGCCCTTAAAACAGAGCGTCACAGAGCCATGAGCGCTCATGGTGCTAGCTGGGATCTCACCACAGCTCAGCCCGGCTGGGAACGGAGCCCAATGATTGGAGGTAACCTCTATGACGTCACCCCCGGTCACTGAGCGCAACTCACGGTGCTAGCAAGGATCTCACCGCAGCGCAGCCCGGCTGGGAACGGAGCCCAGGGACTGTAGGTTACCTCTATGATATCACCCCCAGTCACTGTCGCTGCATTCCCAGCAGCTCATTCACCGGTGGTTTTCACCATGGACGGTCGCATCTTGGCACCGTCCAGGTTGAAAACTAATTATCCCCCAGACATGGATTATGACATGGGACAGAAAGAAGGACAGGTATGGTATATTGTTGTTTTTTTATTTTCCTTTTATTACAGGAAATCAAAGGCTTTGGTGGAGTTAGGGGAGGTTGTAAGTATGGTTTGATTGAGAATATATAAAGGTGTCATTTTTTCAATTGAAGGACTTTATTCTGGCTGTGTCTTTATTTACCATATAACTATAGGATTAGTAATGGAGAGGTGTTTTACTGTATAGACACTTCTCCATCACTAAGCCTTGGGCTTGATGTCACCTGACAATACAAAGGTGACATCAACCCCACAAATATGAACCCCCCTTGCCTCCGCTACAGGGCTGGGGGAGGTTAATATCTATGGCCTGAGAATTCCAGCCCCCAGCTGTGAGCATTAGCAAGGCCGGTTGTCAAAAATGGCGTGAAATCCCACGCCATTTTTAAAAAAAATTTATTTAAATAATTTTTTTTAAAAAACAGCGTGGGGACCCCTCTATTATTGATAACCAGCCTTGCTGAAGCTGACAAAGTGCCGGGGAACCAATGCCATTTTTTACATGTATTCATTTATAGCACAGGCGGCTGATGAATACCCCCATCAGCCGCTCCTGCTGTTACTGTTATTAGCAGCAGCAGGGGTAGGCTGATGGGAGTAATAGAGGCAAACACAACCAATATACAGAAGTACCCAGAAAAAACACCAAGCAGGGAATAGATCTAAAATGCCTTTATTATATGTGATTGGCAAAAATAATAATATAACAAATTGTGCGCACAACAGGACAAGAAAAATTTACAACTAATTTGATATATAAAAAATATATATATATATATATATATATATATATATATATATATATATATATTAAAAAGGAAATGGTAAAGGCTGACCCAATTTGATTTATATATCTAGATATAAGGTTAGTGCTACCCTATGTTTAAAAAAATATATATATGAAAAAATTTATAACAGAAATAAATGACAAAAATTTATGACAAAAATTATATGTGAGGTAGTATATCTAATTTGCGATATATAAAGTGCAGAGTTGCAATTACCAAGAAATATCCATATATATCAGCCTACGTGTGATGCCCTATAGGTCATAATGTACCTCGCATATAGCGCACCCCGATGCGCGTTACGGATCTTAATCCTCCCTGACCTATGGGAGGTGGAGACGCATATTCATGACTGTAATCGGCGGCCCCTCGTGACCGCATACAGTAGAAGGTGCGGCCAGGAGAGGAAGCAGCGACAGCCAACGAGGGAGCCGGGTGAGTATTTTCAGAACGGGGGGGGGGGGGGGGGCGCACAGGGGGTGGGAGGGCGGTGGGCACATAGATCTTTATTTTAAACACGATTATTCATATCTTCTCTACAGCAAACGATGCTGCAGGGAAGATATGAATCGTGGCTTCAGCACCAGTGGGGGGGACAGCGCTTAATGTAGCGCTGTCTCCTGCACGGCACACGGACTGCACACGGACAACGTCCGTGTGCGGTACGTGTTTTACACGGACCCATTGACTTTAATGGGTCCGTGTAATACGTGCGCTCCCACGAACACTGACATGTCTCCGTGTTTGGCACACGGAGACACGGTCTGCAAAAAATCAATGACATCTGCACAGATGCATTGATTTTTATGTGTCTACATGCGTCAGTGGCTCCGGTACGTGAGGAAACTGTCACCTCACATACCGGAGCCACTGACGTGTGAAACCGGCCTTAGCGGCAGCGCAGAATTTTAACTACAAATCTCCCTTTGAAGACATTATTTTCTCTGGTCGGTGAAGACCTGTGGATCTGCAGCAGCCGCTATCTATATGCTCTAATCTCATCCTAACCAGGTGAGCAAATTTGGTGTATATTCTCCTCTGTGTAACGTGGATAAGACCCTATTGCGCTCTTTCTCTCCCCATTGTTTTGCAATATGTACAGCTCCCAAGCACTTCTCACCTTCCTGAAAAACCTCAGCCCATCTTGCCCAAACACATCGCACAAATACTTCTCCCACGTTGCGTCAATCCTCTGGAGTGCTCTATCCCAATAAATTAGGACCAGCCACAACTTGCACAGTTGTAGGTGCTCCCTCAAAACACATTTGTTCAGAGCGGCCTATCACGTTCCCTAATCAAAGTAATTTTATGTGTTAAGGTACCGTTACACTCAGCGACGCTGCAGCGATATAGACAACGAGCCGATCGCTGCAGCGTCGCTGTTTAGGTCGCTAGGAGACGTCAAACACGGCAACAGCAGAACGATGCAGGAGCGATCCAGTGACGTACTTGTCGTTCTCGCTGGTTGTTAGCTCCATGAAAAAACATTGCTGGCATCGTTGCTTTTGCTGTCAAACATGACGAATCACGCCGACCTGACGACCAAATAAAGTTCCGGACTTCTAGCTACGACCAGCGATGTCACAGCGGGATCCTGATCGCTGCTGCGTGTCAAACACATCAAGATCGCTATCCAGGACGCTGCAACGTCATGGATCGCTGTCATTCTCGTTCTAAAGTTGCTCAGTGTGAAGGTACCTTAAGTGTGCGTGTGTAGCCCAGTTACTATCTCCACCTATCCCCCACCCCCTGAAGATGGCTGGGGGGGCATTTATACCATTTCGTGTGTGGTAAAATTGATAAGGCAGTTTTATTCTTTGGGTCAGAACGATTACAGCGATAATATTTATATCTTTTTTTTTTATGTTTTAACTCTTATACGATAAAAACTATTTTATAGAAAAAAATATTTTTGCATCACTTTATTCTGAGAGCTATAACTTTTAGATTTTTCTGCTGATGGAGCTGTTTGACGGCTTGTTTTTTTTGCAGAACAAGATGACGTTTTCAGCGGTACCATGTTTATTTATATCCATCTTTTTGATTGCATGTTATTCCACTTTGTGTTCGGCGGTATGATGATAAAGCATTGTTTTTTTGCCTTGTTGTTTATGTTTATTTTTTATGGTATTCACTAGAGGGGTTAACTAGTGGGACAGTTTTATAGGTCGAGTCGTTGCGGACACAGTGATACCAAAAATATGTACTTTTATTGTTTAGATTTTTTTTCATTCAAATATATATTTAGTGATAGAATATATATTGATTTTTTTTTATAATTATTATTTTTTCTATATTTTTACAATTATTTTAAAACATTTTTTTACTTTTTCTAACTTTTTTACTTAGTTAGAAAGAGTCCTCACTCTGCTGACCCAGATGTCGTCATGACGACATCCACTCACCATGGCAACGATCGGGAAACCCGCGTCACACCGCGGGGTCTCCAATCCAAAGGCAGAGGGGCTGTCAGCTCTGTGCCGGCTTCCGGAATGATGCGATCGTATTTGATCGCAGCATTTCGGAGGTTAAAGTGCTGTGAGGGGTCTGTGACCACTCCTGGTGTCAGAATTAGCTGACACCCAGCGGCAATCACCCAAGAACCCCCCATGAGCGTGGCCGATCGCTTAGACGTAATGATCCATCCAGGGTCAAATTGGCCCAAGTCACATAGACGGATCATTACGTCCGATTTCAGAAAGTGGTTAAATGTACTGAAAAATGGGAAAAAATGTTCAGTGTGGTGAAATTGGAGAAAGAATGCAGTTCCGCCTTTTTTTGTGTTTTGCTTTTACAACGTTGATTGTGTGTGTGAGACAGTGATGGGGATCATATGCAATGGTCGATACATATCTCCCCAGGATGCGCATAGAAGCATATTGAGGCTGCTTGAGTGCATTGCAGTCACAGGCATAGTTGTGATTGCAATGCAAAACACCAAGGTTACTTACTGGTAGCCGGTTTTTCCGGAACCCATGACGGCACACCTGAGAGAGGGGATCCGCTCAGCCAGGACAGGAAACCCTACTGAAAATAAAAGGGCGGTACCTCTCGGTCGCTTCAGTTGGTTTTCAGAGCATGAGAGGCCCCCCTGGTTAGTACACATGGCAATCCAACACCACATCATATTAACTAAAAGCACCCAAAACAATAGTGCACACCGAAAGGGTGATAAAAGGGGGGGGAATATACGGGTGCCGTCATGGGTTCTGGAAAAACCGGCTACCAGTAAGTAACCTTGGTGTTTTCCCTTCCCCCATGACGGCACACCTGAGAGACTTTTGTAGAAAGAAAAAACCTTAGGGAGGGACCACCGCTTGGAGTACCCTTCTACCAAAGGTTAGGTCAGCAGAGGAGGAAAGGTCTAGCCGGTAGTGTTTGAAAAAAGTCGAGGGTGAGGACCAGGTAGCGGCCTTGCAAATTTGGTCAATTGATACCTCAGCCTTCTCTGCCCAGGAGGTAGCCTGTTATGAAAGGCAATTCAGAATCACAATGGACATGGAGGTCAGAGCACATACAGTGAACTGACAATAACCCAAAATAATAGAACGAGCTCTGAGACGTGGGAACTCTGCAGACCGCAATTCCTAAGCCTATCAAACCACAACTAAAGGTAGCCGTGGAGCGCTCCTGACCAGAACCTAGGCGCCTCGTCACAGCCTGAGAAACTAGCTAATCCTGAAGATAGAAAAATAAGCCTACCTTGCCTCAGAGAAATTCCCCAAAGGAAAAGGCAGCCCCCCACATATAATGACTGTGAGTAAGATGAAAACACAAACATAGAGATGAAACAGATTTAGCAAAGTGAGGCCCGACTAGCTGAACAGAACGAGGATAGGGAAGATAACTTTGCGGTCAGCACAAAAACCTATAAAAAACCACGCAGAGGGGACAAAAAGACCCTCTGCACCAACTAACGGTACGGAGGTGGTCCCTCTGCGTCTCAGAGCTTCCAGCAGGCGAGAAAAACCAATTAAGCAAGCTGGACAGAAAAATAGCAACAAAATAACATAAGCAAAACTTAGCTTTGCAGAGCAGCAGGCCACAGGAATGATCCAGGGAAAAAAACAAGTCCCACACTGAAACATTGACAGGAAGCATAGATCAAAGCATCAGGTGGAGTTAAGTAGAGAAGAAGCTAACGAGCTCACCAGATCACCTGAGGGAGGAAACTCAGAAGCTGCAGTACCACTTTCCTCCACAAACGGAAGATCCCAGAGAGAATCAGCCGAAGTACCACTTGTGACCACAGGAGTGAACTCTGCCACAGAATTCACAACAGTAGCCATAGCTCTGGTGGAGTGAGCCTTGATGCCGTTAGGAACCGGAGTGCCACTTGCAAAATAGGACAGACTAATGGCCTCCCTGATTCATCTAGCAATGGTACTTTTAGCTACCCCACACCCTTTTTTACTACCCTGAAAGGCTACAAATAGGATTTGATCTTTCCTCCACTGAGTAGTCATGGTCATGAATTGTAACATGGATCTCCTCACATCTAACATATGGAACTTTTGTTCCCCCAGATTTTTAGGATTATTACAAAATGATGGTAACGTAATCTCCTGACTCCTATGAAACTTTTGTACTACTTTGGGGAGATACGCTGGATCTGGTCTTAGGATTATCCTGTCATCAAGAATCTGAGTGTAAGGAGGGCATATTGATAGAGCTTGTAAATCACCTACCCTACGGGCCGATGTTAGGGCTACTAGTAGGACTGTTTTCAGAGTGAGTAATTTAGGTGATATGTCCTGCAAAGGCTCAAAAGGATCTTTGGTTAAAGCCTCCAAGACCAGATTTAGATCCCAAGAAGGAATTTTGGGGATAATAACCGGTCTAGACCTGCCACAGGATTTTATAAATCGTGAAACCCACCTATTAGATGCTAGGTTGCAATTATATAGTGTTAAGGACTGGCGGAACGCACCATGTATAGATGGTACGAAACTAGGTGCGTTCGCAGTCCGAGGTCCACCGTGCAGGTAAAAGACCCTGCAGCTAGCAAGACGGACAATATGGCGGTACACTAAAGGATACACGCGTGGGTTAAACCTCACCCAGCGTGAAGAAAGCGATCCTGTTAATCCACAGGACCGCAGTACCGCACTAGTGCGCGAGCAAGTGGTCAGCGGACTTAACCCCAGAAGGGATTGGAGCCCGATTAGACCCTTGCTGGCGTAACACCGCAACTGGGTGTGTAGAGAACTTTAAGAAGTATAAGTGCACAAGAGTGCGAGCGATGCCGCACTAACGGACGCCACTAACCACCCAGACTCGGGTATGGAAAGCGCAAGGCAGGCGCACGGCGCCGTACTGGCAGGCACAGCTACAGGACGCTGAGATGTGTGTCTAGTGCTGTAGGCTAAGTCGGGCGCTAGGTAGCAGCCATACACCTTCCGCGAACAGACATTCAATAGGGAAGGGATTTCAAAGGACGACTTGCACTCACAACATACACACATCAACAATTGTTAGACAATACTAGCGCATGGCCGTGCGGTCATGCGCAGTTTATATAGGAGCAGCACAGGAAGTGGCCACAGCACTTTTGCCCTTCTAGGACCTGCCAAGAGGACCAATGGAATGTGCTGCAGAGCCTGAGCACATGACCCTCGATCTCCAACGGGAGACCTTACGCTGGGCATGCTCAGTACATGCAGACAAGGACTTAGTCCCAGAGAAGTCCGCTCGCTGCTGACCAGTACTGACTTTAATGGCAGAGACTGGAGAAGCAGCACTAACTCTCTGAACAGAGTGAGAATGAGCAAGACGCTGGGACCGACGTCCTTGCTGAGCAGGCTCCACTGCGGCTGGACAAGAATGGGAGACCGCAGCGGAAGTGGCTCGAGATTCCCCCAGTGCAGAAGCGGGAACTCGACCCCTAACATTACCCCCCCTCCTAGGGCCCCCCCCTCCTTGGGCCTCGCTACGTTCAAAGGCAGCAATGAGCTGCGGAGCCCGAATGTGCTCCACAGGCTCCCAGGTTCTATCCTCTGGACCATGACCCTTCCAATCCACCAAATAAAATTTTTTGCCACGTACCACCTTGCTTCCCACAATAGCATTCACCTCAAATTCATCCGTGGATGAACCCGATGTCCCAGCAGAAGACTCAGAAAACCGAGACAAGCGAACGGGCTTTAAGAGGGAAACGTGAAAGGTATCGGTGATACCAAGGCGTGGAGGAATGGCCAAACGGTAAACCACAGGGTTGACCTGTTCCAGAACTTTAAACGGGCCAATGTAGCGAGGAGCAAACTTAGTGGACTCAACTCGCAGCCTGATGTTACGGGCGGAGAGCCACACTAAGTCGCCGGGAGCAAAGACCGGAGCGGGGCGCCGGTGTGTATCAGCCGAAACCCTCATTCTCTCCTTGGAGGCCCGGATAGCATCCTGTGTGCGGTCCCAGATGTCACGTGCCTCCACCGCCCAGTCTGCCACCCTAGAATCGGTGGAGGACACGGGCATGGGCACAGGGACACGCGGATGCTGGCCGTAATTAAGGAGAAAAGGAGTTTGACCAGTGGAATCGGCTACGGCGTTGTTCAGGGCAAATTCCGCCCAAGGTAGCAAAGATGCCCAGTCATCCTGCCTAGCAGAGACGAAATGTCGCAAATATGTCACCAGAGTCTGGTTGGTTCTCTCCACCAACCCATTCGTCTCGGGATGGTAAGCAGAGGAGAGGTTTAACTCTATGCTGAGTAAACGGCAGAGCTCTCTCCAAAACCGAGATGCGAACTGGGGACCCCGATCGCTGACAATCTTATCAGGCATACCATGCAAACGGAAAACGTGTTTAACGAACAACACCGCCAAGGCCCGTGCTGAGGGTAACCGAGGAAGCGGCACCAAATGCACCATCTTAGAGAAATGGTCAGTGACAACCCAAATAATGGAGCAGCCACGCGACTTGGGTAGACCCACCACAAAGTCCATTCCGACCATCTCCCAGGGCCTGTCTGCCACCGGTAGAGGGTAAAGCAACCCAGCAGGCCGTTGCCGAGGAGACCGATTCTGGGCGCAAGAAACGCACGCCTGAATGTAGTCCCTGACATCTCGGGCCATATGCGGCCACCAGTATGTTCTCGCCAAAAGCTCTGATGTCCTCTTTGTCCCAAAATGCCCCCCCACTCTGGAGGAGTGAGCCCAAGAGAGAACCTCCGGTCGCAAGTTAGCTGGCACGAAAGTCTTGCCCGGGGGCACAGACTCTAGCGAAACCGGAGCTACAGTTCTCAGGCTCTCAGAAGGGACAATAAGCCGAGGCTCCTCCTCCTCCTCCTCAGATGACACTACGGAGCGGGAGAGAGCGTCGGCACGAACGTTCTTCTCCCCGGAGAGAAAATGGAGAGTAAAATGGAACCGGGAGAAGAACAGGGACCATCTAGCCTGGCGAGAATTCAGCCGCTGGGCCGTCTGTATATACACCAAGTTCTTGTGGTCAGTGAAGACTTGGAAGGGAAAGCGAGCTCCCTCCAAGAGGTGTCTCCACTCTGAAAAAGCCAACTTCATAGCTAGCAACTCCCTGTCCCCGATGGAATAATTCCTCTCCGCTGGTGTGAAGGTCTTGGAGAAGAAGAAGCAAGGATGCTTCCGACCTTGAGCATCCTTTTGGAAAAGGACTGCTCCAGCACCAACGGATGAGGCATCCACCTCCAAGATGAATGGTTTATCTACATCGGGGCGATGTAGGATGGGAGCGCTAGCGAAGTGTGACTTAATCGAGAGAAAGGCCTTGGAGACCTCCTCTGACCACAACTTGGGATTTGCTCCCTTCTTGGTGAGGGCGACCAAGGGAGCTACCAAAGTTGAGAAGTGTGGAATGAACTGGCGATAATAATTAATGAACCCCATAAAGCGCTGCACCGCTTTAAGAGAATGGGGTTCCTGCCAGTCCATTACAGCCTGTAGCTTGGCAGGATCCATAGCCAAACCCTGGGCAGAAATGATATATCCAAGGAAAGGCAAGGACTCCTGCTCAAACACACACTTCTCCAACTTAGCGTAGAGGGAGTTTGCCCGTAAGAGGTCGAAGACTTTGCGAACATCTCTCCGATGGGAGTCTATATCTGGAGAGTAGATGAGAATGTCATCCAGATAGACTACGACCGAGGTGGTGAGCATATCCCGAAAGATGTCGTTCACAAAGTCTTGGAAAACGGCTGGGGCATTACAGAGCCCAAAAGGCATCACTAGATATTCATAGTGCCCATCCCTGGTGTTAAAAGCCGTCTTCCATTCATCCCCCTCACGGATGCGAATCAGGTTGTAAGCACCCCGCAGATCTAACTTTGTAAATACCTTTGCTCCCCGTAGCCTATCAAAGAGCTCAGATATCAGGGGTAATGGGTACTTGTTCTTAACGGTAATTGCGTTAAGACCCCTGTAGTCTATGCATGGACGTAAGTCTCCAGTCTTCTTCTGTACGAAGAAGAACCCAGCCCCTGCCGGTGACACTGACTTCCTAATGAATCCTCTTGCCAGATTCTCCTGAATATACTGGGACATTGCCTCCGTCTCCGGGAGAGATAACGGGTAGACTCGACCCCGGGGAGGCTCAGCACCAGGCAAGAGGTCAATAGGACAGTCATAGGGGCGGTGAGGCGGAAGGGTCTCCGCAGCTCTTTTGGAGAACACGTCTGCATGGGACCAATAGTGCTTGGGGAGAGAGGAAAGATCTGCGGGTACCTGTGTAGAAGCAACCTGAACGCACTCCCTCTGACATCTACCCTCACAGGATTTACTCCATCCCAAAATTCTCCCAGAGGACCACTCAATATGAGGAGAATGGTAGCGAAGCCATGGCATCCCCAACAGGACCTCATCAATTCCCTCAGGAATGACTAATAGGGAGATTATCTCCTGATGTGATGGAGACACAGATAGGGTGAAAGGAATGGTTTGGTGAGTAATCTGTGAAGGTAGTGTTGACCCATTTACCACTCGAACGGTCACTGGCTGGGCGAGCATCACCAAGGGTATTGCGTGACGCTGGGCAAAGGCGGAGGACATAAAGTTACCCTCTGCCCCAGAGTCCAAGCATAGCTCGACCGTGAGAGTGGATGGGCCTATGGTAATTGTCCCCTTGAAGGACAACTTTGAGGCAAACGTCGCCGTGTCTAGTGTACCTCCTCCAACTGCCACTAGACGCTGACGTTTCCCCGACCGCTGAGGACTCTTGGAGGCAAGACGTCCTGACTGCTGGCGAACAGGACGAACCTTATGTGCACGAGCGGACTGAGACTTGGATCCCGCTCGTGTCACCTCCAAGGTCTCATGTGACTCCGATGTCTGGACTGGAGATTTCAAAGGTTTGGCGAAGGTAGGAGCCAGCCGAAACCTCTGCCTACACTGGGCTCGTTCCAACCTCCGCTCGTTAAAACGGAGGTCTATACGAGTAGAAATAGATATTAACTCCTCCAGTGTGGCAGGAATCTCCCTAGTGGCCAGAGCGTCCTTAACATGGTCAGCCAGGCCCCTCCAGAATATGGGGATAAGGGCTTTATCCGACCACTCCAGCTCGGAAGCTAACGTACGGAATCGGACGGAAAAATGGCTGACCAAGGACTCACCCTGAGTTAATGCCAGTAGTTGGAGCGCTGTATCATGGGTGAGTTGAGGTCCTAGAAAGACCTTTTTCAGCGTGCCCAGAAACAACGGAGCACTCTGCACCACATGATCATCACGCTCCCACAGCGGCGTAGCCCACTCCAACGCCCTGTCCGACAACAGCGAGACAATAAATCCCACCTTAGCCCGCTCTGTAGGAAAACGTGCAGCCAGGAGCTCGAGGTGGATAGAGCACTGACTCACGAATCCCCTACAAGTTTTGCAATCTCCAGAAAATTTTTCTGGCAACGGGAGGCGGGATAATGTCGGAACAGGGGTGGCAGTGGACAAGGTTGCTGCCGCCACGCCAGCAGCCTTTACAGCAACTGCGGTAACATCCACAGCTGAGGTTGAGTTCTCGAGAACCTTCAACCTACCCTCCAACTGCTGGATATACCGCAAAGATTGCTGAATGTCCGCCATACTAGCCAGACCTTGGCGCTAGTATTATGTTAAGGACTGGCGGAACGCACCATGTATAGATGGTACGAAACTAGGTGCGTTCGCAGTCCGAGGTCCACCGTGCAGGTAAAAGACCCTGCAGCTAGCAAGACGGACAATATGGCGGTACACTAAAGGATACACGCGTGGGTTAAACCTCACCCAGCGTGAAGAAAGCGATCCTGTTAATCCACAGGACCGCAGTACCGCACTAGTGCGCGAGCAAGTGGTCAGCGGACTTAACCCCAGAAGGGATTGGAGCCCGATTAGACCCTTGCTGGCGTAACACCGCAACTGGGTGTGTAGAGAACTTTAAGAAGTATAAGTGCACAAGAGTGCGAGCGATGCCGCACTAACGGACGCCACTAACCACCCAGACTCGGGTATGGAAAGCGCAAGGCAGGCGCACGGCGCCGTACTGGCAGGCACAGCTACAGGACGCTGAGATGTGTGTCTAGTGCTGTAGGCTAAGTCGGGCGCTAGGTAGCAGCCATACACCTTCCGCGAACAGACATTCAATAGGGAAGGGATTTCAAAGGACGACTTGCACTCACAACATACACACATCAACAATTGTTAGACAATACTAGCGCATGGCCGTGCGGTCATGCGCAGTTTATATAGGAGCAGCACAGGAAGTGGCCACAGCACTTTTGCCCTTCTAGGACCTGCCAAGAGGACCAATGGAATGTGCTGCAGAGCCTGAGCACATGACCCTCGATCTCCAACGGGAGACCTTACGCTGGGCATGCTCAGTACATGCAGACAAGGACTTAGTCCCAGAGAAGTCCGCTCGCTGCTGACCAGTACTGACTTTAATGGCAGAGACTGGAGAAGCAGCACTAACTCTCTGAACAGAGTGAGAATGAGCAAGACGCTGGGACCGACGTCCTTGCTGAGCAGGCTCCACTGCGGCTGGACAAGAATGGGAGACCGCAGCGGAAGTGGCTCGAGATTCCCCCAGTGCAGAAGCGGGAACTCGACCCCTAACATATAGGGCCCCTAAGGCTGAAACCTGAACCTTAAGGGTGCTAGTTGCTAATCCTAGTTGCAAACCCGCTTGTAGAAATTCTAGGATGGGACCCACTGGAGCTACATCCCCTAACGGTTCACCCAAGAAGTCTAAAAATTTATTCCAGGTCCTACTATAGATTCTGGATGTTATAGGCTTCCTGCTTTTTAACAGGGTGGAGATTAACCCTGGGGAGAATCCTTAGCGACTCAGTAACGCCCTCTCAAATTCCAGGCTGCCAGATGGAAGCCCTTCACCTGAGAGTGGGTTACTGGTCCCTGGGTTAACAGGTCCGGCACATCTGGCAGGATCCACGGGTCTGTTAATGACATCTGCCTTAGAAGGGAGAACCATGGTCTTCTTGGCCAGAATGGAGCGATGAGTATTATTTTCGCTCGGTCTTCTCTGATTTTACGGACTACTGTTGGAATCATCACTATCGGGGGAAATGCGTAAGCCAGAGAGAATTTCCACGGTATTAGTAGGGCATCTACCGCGAAAGGATGTTCCTTTGGGTTCAGTGAGCAGAACTTTTTCACTTTCTTGTTGTGTGAGGTGGCAAATAAGTCTATCTCTGGTGTACCCCAGGCCTGTACTATTTGTTGAAATACCCCGGGATTCAGGGACCACTCCCCTTGTCTCAGAATTCTGCGACTCAGAAAATCTGCCCGTGAGTTTTCTACACCCCTTATGTGTAGTGCTGTTAGGGAAGATAGGTGTTGTTCTGCCCAATGAAATAGTAAATTTGACACCTCCATGAGGTTCCAAGACCTCGTCCCCCCTTGGTGATTGATGTAGGCCACTACTGCTCGATTGTCTGTCATAATTCGAGCATGGCGGCACTGGAGCAGGGGAAGAAAATGTTTCAAGGACTTTTCTACTGCCCATAGTTCTTTTACGTTTGAGCCATAGCTCTTTTCTTGGGAGGACCAAGTTCCTTGAACTGAATGGGATCTTAAGTGAGCTCCTCAACCTAAACCGCTTGCGTCGGTCGTGATGATGTCCTCGACCGGATTCTGCCACTGAACTCCCATAGTGAGATGTTCCTCTATGGTCCACCACACTAAGGAATCTCTTACATCCCGATGAAGACATAGATTTCCTTCCAAACGCCCTTTTAACAGTCTTTGGGCTGACAGAACTTCCCACTGTAGTTGTCTCAGGTGTAATTGTGCCCACCCTACGGCCGGAATGCAAGATGTTAACGAGCCTAGTAGGGACATCGCTTTTCTTAGGGTCATCTCGGGTTGGTGTATTGCTGCAGTGGTCAAGTTGATTATTTTGGCTACTTTGTTTTCCGGGAGGAGGCAGAGCTGACGTTCTGAATCTAGTATTAACCCTGGGAAAGACTGTACCTTTACTGGAACTAATTTCAATTTGGTAACATTTATCATCCAACCCAGCTCTATTAGAGTTGATGTCACTACCGTTATCTGATGGGAGCAATCGGCCTCTGTCTTCCCTATCACAAGAAAATCGTCCAAATACGGGACAATCATGACATTCCGGGAACGGAGATATGACATTACCTCTGCCATCACCTTGGTGAAGACCCTGGGAGCTGTAGATAGGCCGAATGGAAGGGCTGTATATTGGTAATGTTTCACTTGGTTTTGTATGGAGAGTGCCACTCTCAAGTATCTCCAGTATCCGCGATGTATTGGAATATGGTAATACGCCTCCTTCAAGTCTATTACTGTCATGAAGCAGTGAGGAAACAGAAGCTTTGTGGTTGTATTGATGGACTCCATCTTGAAGGAGTGATTGTCTATTGAATGGTTGAGTTTTCTTAGGTTCATTATGGTTCTCCATGAACCATCGGGTTTCTGTATCAGAAAGAGGGGGGAGTAAAACCCCCTTCCTATTTCCTGAACCGGGACTTCTTGCAAGACATTTTTTTGAATCAGACCAAGGACTTCTGTTTCGGGAGCTAATTGTTCCTGCTGGACTTTCCTCCGAGGAGTTATTACAAAATTGTGCCTGGGTGGATGGATAAATTTTATTTTTAGGCCGTCTTTTATAATATTTAGAACCCAGGTGCTCGGGGAGATGTTTATCCAGGCTGGATAGAAGAGGGAAAGTCTTTCTCCAACCAGTGATGTAATGTCATTGGGGGGATTTTTTTGCTGAGGTAGAGGGCCCTTTGAACATATAGCCCGATCTCCTTTTATCTTTGAAATCCCAATTTCTCCTATCTCCTGGAGGTCTGCCTCTATTATATCTTCTCCGAAAAAAAGGTTTTTTAGGATCCTTAGGGAAGGTTGGAAAGGCTTTATTTTTGTCTCCTGCCTCTTCCAATATCTCTTCTAACTTTTTCACAAAGAGGAGTTGACCGTCGCATGGGATGGAGCAAAGCTTATGTTTGGATGGTAAATCTCCCGGACACCCTTTGAGCCATAAGGCTCTCCTGGCCGCGTTGGACAGGCCCGCTGCTCTAGCCGTTAACTTCGCAGAGTCTATGGAGGAATCTGCCAAGAAGGCTGCTGCCCCTTGAACTAGGATATGTTTGCAAGAATGTCATTCCTAGGAACTTTATTCCTTAGCTGTACAAGTTCCAGCTGTACAAGTTCCAGCTATAGCTGGTTTCAGGCCTCCTGCCGCGGCTTCCCAGATGTGTTTCAAGAACCCATCTGCTTTTTTGTCTAGTGGATCTTTTAGGACCCCTGAATCTTCTAACGGAAGGGATGATCTCCTCAAGGATTTGGCTACCGCACCGTCAATCTTAGGGATTTTCTCCCATGATTCTGAGTCTTTTTCTTTAAAAGGATATCTCCTTTTTGAAGAAGAAGGTAGGGTACCCATTTTTTCAGGTTTCTTCCATTCTTTTTCGATCAATGCCTTGATTTTTGCATTGACCGGAAATGTTCGCTTCTTTTTTTCTTCTAAACCGCCAAACATGACATCCTCAAGTGACCTAGGCGTTTTTTCCTCTTTAAGACCCATAGCAGTTCTGACCGCT
Organism: Ranitomeya imitator; assembly: GCF_032444005.1. NCBI lineage: Eukaryota > Metazoa > Chordata > Amphibia > Anura > Dendrobatidae > Ranitomeya > Ranitomeya imitator. The sequence continues at coordinate 404,199,701 of NC_091286.1, read as the reverse complement.
TTAACTAATTTTTCTACATCCTCAGTTGGGAAACATGGACGCCCCCCCTGTATCATTATCTGAGGAGGAATCTGAGGACTGGACAGAGGCGGAAGAGGTAGAAGGAGACCGGGATGATTTTTGACTCCCTTGTTTCTGAGAGGCCTCCGAATCCGTAGACACTTTACGGCTTTTCCTCCCAGCTTTTTTGAGGGCCAATTTTAAGGAGTCTTTTATCTCTGCCTGAATTATGGCTTTAAGGCTCGTGGCAAAATTAGGGGTCTCTTCCTGAATAGTTCTATTAATACAGTCAGCGCAGAGGTCCTTCTGCCACTGAACTGCAAGCGGGACTTTACAAAGGGCACATTCACGGTTCTTTGTTTTGCCGCTAGATTTCCTCGACCCCTAGTGATCAAGCAGAAAAAATGGACCCTGTTACGATAAGGGTGACATTCACGTAGATCACTCACCACCGCCGACCGTCAAGGGTACCGATTTTGGAGGCTGGACAGTTACACGTGTAGTGTCCTTCCTGGACGCTGAAGAGTCTTGCCGGACGGGACGGCCGCCACTCCTACCACTTGAGCGGCTGCTCCTGTGCTGGTGGCTCGGCAAGGCATCTGATGAGAGCTCCTGACGCTGCTGCTGCTGTAATGGCGGTGGCTGCTGCTGCTGCTGCTCCTGTTGTCCCACTTCCATGTTGAAGCTTGTGGACATGAGCGCGTCTTCTGTGGTCAGACACCCTTTAATGGGGGACCACTGCACTCCCCGCCTCCTTCGGTGCCCAATAGTGATCCCTCCCCTCCTCTGCCGCGTTGCCGGAGTCCCATTCCACCGGCCGGCGTTTCTTCATGGGCGCCGCCATCTTGGATCCGGCGCCCGCCCCCGACGTCACACGGGCACACCTATTCCCAGAGTGCCCTGCGCGTGACGTCAGACGGGCGACCCGGAAATGGCTGCTGCACCTGGACGCCGGCAGAGGGAGGAGGGCGGCGCGGCATCCACGGAAGGAGCTGGAACCTCCGACCGTGCTGCAACAACGCCCGCTCGGATGCAGAGACCCGGGGGACCTGCGGACGGCGCTTCCAGACTCCCGAACCCGACGCACAGGCGCTGCCTGATTCTTCCACGCCGGGACGGGACCTGGGTAAGTGGAATCACCGCCGTGTTTCAGTATGAGGGTCCCTGTCAAGACAGGAAATCCAACTGAAGCGACCGAGAGGTACCGCCCTTTTATTTTCAGTAGGGTTTCCTGTCCTGGCTGGGCGGATCTCCTCTCTCAGGTGTGCCATCATGGGGGAAGGGAAAATAAAAGGCAGTGTTTAGGAAAATCCATTAAGGGCTTTTATTTTTGGAGCGAACTACAGGATGGTAGTGGGGCGGTTCGCTCTCTCCAGCCGGATCTTACAAGTGGCCCATGGCCACAGATTACATTAAAAAAAAACTGCAGCAAAGGGTTGGGTGTGTCACTTTTGGTTTTCAAGATGCAGAGCAGGTGGTTCTGCAAGATCCACCTGTGTGAAGTAACAGAGCCAAGCAAAGCCAAAACGCCTGGCACCCCTCTGTGACACTGTGGTGCAGTCGCCCTTGGCAACTGGACTCAGATACAGACTGTCTTGGCGCCCTGGCTGTGGTCCGGAGGATACCATTTGTTTTCCATTTGTGAGTTACGTTGGACATTAGACACTTTGTTTTGAACTTTCCTGTGGTCACTGCCTATCTGTCGCACTGCACCAACCCAGCTGCACTATGTATGGTGCAGAATGCAGGCAGTGTGAACTGAGGCATACCCAAAGCCCATTGCATGTTGGTTATTAGACCTGTAATGCCGCAGCCCAAGCCGACCGACAAAAAGGAGAAGCTGCTGAAGCAATTGGTCCTTAGTCAGCAGCAGCAGACCAATAGTTTTATCCTGCAACAGATTCCAGCCCTGCGGGAGTCGCCCTCACCCATGACTCCGATCCGTTCTGAGGCCCAGTACAAGGTTTGGTCAGCACTCTGTAAGATGAGTCCTGAGGATGATATGGAGACTTCCCTTAGTGTTCGCACGCACAGCAGAGTGAAGGTGCTTGCCGCTTTCCCAGTGGGCTGAAGTGCCCAGAAAGCCTACTTGGACATCAGTCGGGATGATGCCCTGGACTATGGGAAGCTGAAGGGTGAGATCCTTGCCCAACTGGGGGATAACACATACATGCACAATAGGTGTCCAATGGTCCTTTGTGGAGACTCGACCTGCCAGGTCTCAGGCATATGACTTGTTGCAGCTGGTAAATAAAATGGCTTCAGCTTGAGACCTTAACCCCTTTCCAGATGGTAGATAGGGTAGTGGTCAACCAGCTGGTGAGGGCTCTGCCAGCAGCCATTCAGCGTTGGGTGAAGCAAGGGGACCCAGGCACTCTGGACCAGGTGGTTGGACTGATTGAGTGGTATATGGCCACTCAGGACTTTATACGGGACATTGGTCCAATTTGGCTGTAACGTCGGGCACCGCCAGCCAAGGACCCTGGCAAACGTCCACAGCCCTCTGCTGGGGCCAATCAGAACCAAGCTTGTACTGAGGGGGTTCTCCCAAGTGAGAGTGACAAAAATTTGGTTTCCTCTAAACTGGTCCTGTTACGTGTTACGGAACCACTCAGCACCCAGAATATGTTGTGCAGTTATATGTATGTATAATAGGTTCCATGTGAGATGCATGTCCCTAATGCAACAGCCCACAGGCTGTGCCCTGGGCAGAGGGGACACGATATTCCCCTTTTGTCCGCCCCCCCACCTTTGTAAGTGCCACAGTAAATATCGGCAGGCTCCGGCTACCTGCGGCTATTGTAATGTATGTCTGACCTGCCGCTTTTCTATTGGCCTGCCCTCTGTATCTGTGTGATATATTCTGTGTCCTGTGAATAAAGTGTTGTCAGACTGGAAATACGTGGAGAAGCAGTGATCTTTTATATGCGCCCATGTAACCAAGCAATTCCAGCCAGCGTCCTTCATTCAGACTCCAGCCAAAGCAGAGTGGACCTCCTGAAACACGGGGTGGTACTGAAAGAGGTACCCCAGCTTGGTAGACCCCATTACAGGTCCCATGGACCAATCATGCTGCTGCTATTAGGTGTTGGCGGTACCAAGGGCCCAGACATATGGCTGCCAACTGCCCCCTGACAGCTGAACCTATGGACTACGGGTTTACGCGCAAAGACTCGATGTATGGCCAGCCAGTCTGCATCGCAGTGCAGGCATGGAACTCGACCTGTACCAGGTACTCGTCAATGGGTACCAAACGTAGGCTCTCTTGGACTCGGGGAGCTTAGTGACTCTGGTCCATGGGTCGCTAGTTGCTTGGGACAACCCCAAGGGTCGAAAATTGGGGGTTGCATGTATATATGGGGGCCTCTGAGAATATCGGACAGCAGAGGTTGTTTTTTCCACTCCGTGGGGAGAGATGAAACGTGGTGGAAGTGGCAAAGACCCTTCCTTATGGAACTTTATTCGGAAAGAGACTTGCCCCCATTTTGGTCCCAGTGTGAGAACAGAGTTAACCCTCCCAGGGTAAATGTCATTCTGGACATGGAACCCAAAGATCCCAAGTCGGGGATACGTGCCGAAGGGGTCGCCAACCTAGGGACAGATTGTAACCCCAATAGGTTTCCCTTAGAGGTATTGGCAAGAGAGGTCACGGAGACTTTGTCGATCCCAGAGCTGGAAGTGTCCCCTGGTACGTTTGGGACTGCCCAGCTACAGGATCCCACCCTGGCCCGAGCACAAGAAAAGGTGGTGGAAATAAATGGGGTGACTCAGCACCCAGGTGCAGAAATGGGTTTTCCCCACATGGCTGTCAACCAAGAATTATTGCATAGGATTGATAAAATCCAAGATGAAGTGGTAGAACAGCTGGTGGTGCCCTAGTTATTCCTTTGGGCAGTACTAGAGATGGCATACACACATGCTGGAGGGACACTTAGGGGTAAGAAGACCCAAGAATGTATACTTCAGCGGTTCTTTTGGCCCGGGTTTTTGCGGAAGTACAACGGTATTGAGTCATGCCCCGATTGCCAACTGACCACACCCATTGCAAAATTCCGGAGTCCATGGATGCCTCTTACCCATTATAGAGGTACCCTCTGAGTAGATAGCAATGGATCTGGTAGGGCCTATAGTGAAATCAGCATATTCTTGTTGGGGTGGACTATGCCATGCGGTACAGAAAAGGTGATACCACTTTGCCACACCTGGGCAAAATTAATCACCCCCGAGCTGTTTGCCATGTTTTGTCACCTTGGGCTAACAAAGGAGATCCTTACAAATCAGGGGACTCCTTTAATGTCCAAGGAGACTAGGGAGCTATGTAAGCTGCTCTGGATTGAACAGCTACGCATGTCGGTGTACCACCCACAAACCGACGGTTTGGTTGAAAGTTTAATAAGACCCTGAAGTTCATGCTCAAAAAGGTGGTCTCCAAGGACAGGAGGGATTGGGACATGTTATTGCCCTATTCAATGTTTGCTATCCGCGAGGTTTCACAGGCTAGGGTTCTCCCCTTTTGAGCTATTGTATGGCAGGCATCCAAGGGGGTTGCTGGACATAGTCAAGGAGACATGGGAACCAGAGCCAACTCCGCATCAGAGTGTAATCGAGCACGTGGCAAGCATGCAAGACTGGATTGCGGCAGTCAAGCCCATAGTAAAGGAGCATCTGATGGATGCCCAGCCGCTCAGAGCTGCACGTATAATAAAAGAGCCACGGTCAGGACCTTTAAAGAGGGGGATCGGGAGAAGGTGGGAGAAGTGAACTACCAAGTCTACCAGCCCGAAAAAAAACAAACCTGAACAATTGTACCGTGTGAACCTGATAAAAGGCTGGAAGGACCGGGAATGTTTGGTTACGGAGGTGACTCCGGTCATACCATTAGAGAACCCTCTGTCACTGGCCAGGGTGACATTAAGATCAATGAATTCCTCACAAGACAGTGTAAGAGGCACGACCAGAGCACTGGCCTCCCATTACATGAAAACATTGTCCATCACTTTGCGTACCTGTTGCTCCACTTTCCGTGCCGTCAGGGTCACATCTGTTTCGCTGTAGGCTCAAATCAGTCTGTGTTATAAAGATTGAGACACAGTCCTTTTCAACTTTCAAATAAACAACTTTACTGTTTCCTTTACACAGCACATCCATATTCTTCACAGCATTAACAACAGGATTCGCATTACACATTTCTACTTCTTTCCCTGCACTTCCCTTCCTGTCACACAGCACACACCCGGGTTGGACCGTGCCGCACGGTTCCTCGGAGTCCTCCCAATTCTGCTCTGTAATGGTTAGTCCTTCCTTAGACTGTTTCGCTCCAGACAAGAGAATTTCTGTCTCCAAAGCTAGTTGCTACGTGGCGAGCGATCTGCCCTTCTGTACTGTGCTTCGTGGTGACCCAGTGTACTCCTGTTCCAAGCTCACTGCATCCGAGCGTTCTCTCAGCGGCCGTTTCCCCCCAGTACTGAGGGCATCTGCCCAAGCTATAAGCTGCCAAATCATGGAGCTACCTGTGCTCCCGTCCTGTCAGTGTTTCTGTCTAGTTTCTCCTTTCCCGCTGCTGTACTGGCCTCTGCTGTTCCAGCCCGATGCTGTGGATGGCTGGGCTACTCTGTTAATAAACGTTGTGTGGTTGCTGCTATTGTCCTTGGCACTTTAGCCAGTGTGGACTGTCTGGGCACCCTGGTCCTTCTGACTCTAATCAGGAAGTCCTCCCTATCTTAACTGCAGCTGACCCCTCCTATCATGACTATGCACGTTATTGTGCCCCCCTCTAGTGTCCAAACTCCAATACTACACTTTTCCTATTTAACAAGTACATGCAATATAAAATTATATACTGTACATTAGGCACATAACAGCAATTATAACCTTATCAAAAGAGAAGAGAGTGGAGTATTATATGTACCCAGCACATCCCCTTCAACAGCCGCAATGGGAGGCTCGAGTTTTGGTACAACGGAATACAGACATATTCTCAGAACTGCAAGGTCGAACCTCGGTGGTCCCACGCAACATTGTCACCGAACCCCAGGTAAGGGTACGGATGAAACTGTACCGAATGCCAGAGGCCCGGAGGCAAACCTGTTATGAATTCTGTGGCTGAATTCACTCCTGTGGTCACAAGTGGTACTGCAGCCTCTGGGCTTCCTCCCTCAGGTGTTCTGGTGAGCTCGTTGGCTGCCTTGTTATTTAACTCCGCCTGATTCTGTCTTCCTTGCTCCTTGTCAATGTTCCAGTGTTGGATCTGAGCTCCTGGATCTTTCCTGTGGCCTGCTGCTCTGCTTAGATAAGTGCTTCTTTGCTTTTGTTGCTGTTTTTTCTGTCCAGCTTGTCTTTTCGTTTTTGCTGGTAGCTCTGAGACGCAAAGGGTGTACCGCCGTGCCGTTAGTTCGGCACGGTGGGTCTTTTTGCCCCCTTTGCGTGGTTTTTGCTTTAGGGTTTTTTGTAGACTGCATAGTTCTCTTTGCTATCCTCGCTCTATCTAGAATATCGGGCCTCACTTTGCTGAATCTATTTCATCCCTACGTTTTGTCTTTTCATCTTGCTAACAGTCATTATATGTGGGGGGCTGCCTTTTCCTTTGGGGTATTTCTCTGAGGCAAGTCAGGCTTGTATTTCTATCTTCAGGCTAGTCAGCTCCTCAGGCTGTGCCGAGTTGCATAGGTAGTGACAGGCGCAATCCACAGCTGCCTTTAGTTGTGTTAGGATAGGTTCAGGTATTGCGGTCTACAGAGATTCCACGTCTCAGAGCTCGTTCTATTGTTTTTGGGTTATTGTCAGATCACTGTATGTGCTCTGATTGCTGCACACTGTGTTACTGGATTGCCTACATAACAGTACAAGGAGCCCATCTAATGATTCTCAATAGAGGGAAAAAAGAAGTTCTGACATCATTTTTTTTTCTCAGCTCTGTGTTCAGTCTTTTTTTTCCCCTAGACATTAGGGTGCTTCAGGACACAGCTGTGGACATGGATATTCAGGCTCTGTGCTCTTCAATGGATAATCTCGTTATAAATGTACAAAAGATTCAGGATACAATTGATCAGAAATCTATGCTAGAACCAAGAATTCCTATTCCTGATTTGTTTTTTGGTGATAGAAATAAGTTTCTGAGCTTCAAAAATAATTGTAAGTTATTTCTGGCCTTGAAACCTCATTCTTCTGGTAATTCAGTTCAACAGGTTTTGATTATTATTTCTTTTTTGCGCGGCAACCCTCAGGACTGGGCATTTTCTCTTGCGCCAGGAGACCCTGCATTGAGTGGTGTCGATGCGTTTTTCCTGGCGCTCGGATTGCTGTACGATGAGCCTAATTCAGTGGATCAGGCTGAGAAAAATTTGCTGGCTTTGTGCCAGGGTCAGGATGATATAGAAGTATATTGTCAGAAATTTAGGAAGTGGTCTGTACTCACTCTGTGGAATGAATCTGCGCTGGCAGCTTTGTTCAGAAAGGGTCTCTCTGAGGCTCTTAAGGATGTCATGGTGGGTTTTCCTATGACTGCTGGTTTGAATGAGTCTATGTCTTTGGCCATTCAGATCGGTCGTCGCTTGCGCGAACGTAAATCTGTGCACCATCTGGCGGTATTGTCTGAGATTAAACCTGAGCCTATGCAGTGCGATAGGACTATGACCAGAGTTGAACGGCAAGAGCACAGACGTCTGAATGGGCTGTGTTTCTACTGTGGTGATTCCACTCATGCTATTTCTGATTGTCCTAAGCGCACTAAGCGGTTCGATAGGTCTGCCGTCATTGGTACTGTACAGTCCAAATTCCTTCTGTCCATTACCTTGATATGCTCTTTGTCATCGTATTCGGTCATGGCGTTTGTGGATTCAGGCGCTGCCCTGAATCTGATGGATTTGGATTATGCTAAACGTTGTGGCTTTTTCTTGGAGCCTTTACGGTGTCCTATTCCGTTGAGAGGAATTGATGCTACACCTTTGGCCAAGAATAAACCTCAGTACTGGGCCCAGCTGACCATGTGCATGGCTCCTGCACATCAGGAAGTTATTCGCTTTCTGGTGCTGCATAATCTGCATGATGTGGTCGTGTTGGGGTTGCCATGGCTACAAACCCATAATCCAGTATTGGATTGGAACTCTATGTCGGTATCCAGCTGGGGTTGTCAGGGGGTACATGGTGATGTTCCATTTTTGTCTATTTCGTCATCCACTCCTTCTGAGGTCCCAGAGTTCTTGTCTGATTTTCAGGATGTATTTGAAGAGCCCAAGTCCGATGCCCTACCTCCGCATAGGGATTGTGATTGTGCTATCAATTTGATTCCTGGTAGTAAATTCCCTAAATGTCGTTTATTTAATTTGTCCGTGCCTGAACACACCGCTATGCGCAGTTATGTGAAGGAATCCCTGGAGAAGGGACATATTCGCCCATCGTCATCACCACTGGGAGCAGGGTTCTTTTTTGTAGCCAAGAAGGATGGTTCGCTGAGACCGTGTATTGATTACCGCCTTCTTAATAAGATCACTGTTAAATTTCAGTATCCCTTGCCATTGTTATCTGACTTGTTTGCTCGGATTAAGGGGGCTAGTTGGTTCACTAAGATAGATCTTCGTGGTGCGTATAATCTGGTGAGAATCAGGCAAGGAGATGAATGGAAAACGGCATTTAATACGCCCGAGGGTCATTTTGAGTATCTAGTGATGCCGTTCGGACTTGCCAATGCTCCATCTGTTTTTCAGTCTTTTATGCATGACATCTTCCGTGAGTATCTGGATAAATTCCTGATTGTTTACTTGGATGACATTTTGATCTTCTCTGATGATTGGGAGTCTCATGTGAAGCAGGTCAGAATGGTTTTCCAGGTACTGCGTGCTAATTCTTTGTTCGTGAAGGGATCAAAGTGTCTCTTCGGGGTGCAGAAAGTTTCATTTTTGGGGTTCATCTTTTCCCCTTCTACTATCGAGATGGATCCGGTTAAGGTCCAAGCCATCCAGGATTGGACTCAGCCGACATCTCTGAAGAGTCTGCAAAAGTTCCTGGGCTTTGCTAATTTTTATCGTCGCTTCATCTGTAATTTTTCTAGCATTGCCAAACCATTGACCGATTTGACCAAGAAGGGTGCTGATTTGGTTAATCGGTCTTCTGCTGCCGTGGAGGCTTTTCAGGAGTTGAAGCGTCGTTTTTGTTCTGCCCCTGTGTTGTGTCAACGAGAAGTTTCTCTTCCGTTCCAGGTCGAGGTTGATGCTTCTGAGATTGGAGCAGGGGCGGTTTTGTCACAGAGAGGTTCTGGTTGCTCAGTGTTGAAACCATGTGCTTTCTTTTCCAGGAAGTTTTCTGCTGCTGAGCGTAATTATGATGTGGGCAACCGAGAGTTGCTGGCCATGAAGTGGGCATTCGAGGAATGGCGTCATTGGCTTGAAGGAGCTAAGCATCGCGTGGTGGTATTGACTGATCATAAGAACCTTACTTATCTCGAGTCTGCCAAGCGCTTGAATCCTAGACAGGCTCGTTGGTCGCTGTTTTTTGCCCGGTTTGACTTTGTGATTTCGTACCTCCCGGGCTCTAAAAATGTGAAGGCGGATGCTCTATCTAGGAGTTTTGTGCCCGACTCTCCGGGTTTATCTGAGCCGGCGAGTATCCTCAAGGAAGGAGTCATTGTGTCTGCCATCTCCCCTGATTTGCGGCGAGTGTTGCAAAAATTTCAGGCTAATAAACTTGATCGTTGTCCGGCCGAGAAACTGTTCGTCCCTGATAGGTGGACTAGTAAAGTTATCTCTGAACTTCATTGTTCGGTGTTGGCTGGTCATCCAGGAATCTTTGGTACCAGAGAGTTAGTGGCTAGATCCTTCTGGTGGCCATCTCTGTCACGGGATGTACGTACTTTTGTGCAGTCCTGTGGGATTTGTGCTAGGGCTAAGCCCTGCTGTTCACGTGCCAGTGGGTTGCTTTTGCCCTTGCCGGTCCCGAAGAGGCCTTGGACACATATTTCGATGGATTTCATTTCTGACCTTCCCGTTTCTCAAAAGATGTCAGTCATTTGGGTGGTCTGTGATCGCTTTTCTAAAATGGTCCATCTGGTGCCCTTGGCTAAATTGCCTTCCTCCTCTGATTTGGTGCCTTTGTTCTTCCAGCATGTGGTTCGTTTGCATGGCATTCCTGAGAATATTGTTTCTGACAGAGGTTCCCAGTTTGTTTCAAGGTTCTGGCGAGCCTTTTGTGGTAGGATGGGCATTGACCTATCTTTTTCCTCGGCTTTCCATCCTCAGACTAATGGCCAGACCGAACGAACCAATCAGACCTTGGAAACATATCTGAGATGTTTTGTTTCTGCAGACCAGGATGATTGGGTGTCCTTTTTGCCGTTGGCTGAGTTCGCCCTTAATAATCGGGCCAGCTCGGCTACCTTGGTCTCTCCATTTTTCTGCAATTCTGGGTTCCATCCTCGTTTCTCTTCAGGACAGGTTGAGTCTTCGGACTGTCCTGGTGTGGATTCTGTGGTGGACAGGTTGCAGCAGATCTGGACTCAGGTAGTGGACAATTTGACCTTGTCCCAGGAGAAGGCTCAACTTTTCGCTAATCGCAGACGCCGTGTGGGTCCCCGACTTCGTGTTGGGGATCTGGTTTGGTTATCTTCTCGTCATATTCCTATGAAGGTATCCTCTCCTAAATTTAAACCTCGTTTTATTGGTCCGTATAGGATTTCTGAGATTCTCAATCCTGTGTCCTTTCGTCTGACCCTCCCGGATTCCTTTTACATACATAATGTATTCCATCGGTCGTTGTTGCAGAGATACGTGGCACCTTTGGTTCCATCTGTTGAGCCTCCTGCCCCTGTTTTGGTGGAAGGGGAATTGGAGTATATTGTGGAGAAAATTTTGGATTCTCGTGTCTCTAGACGGAAACTCCAGTATCTGGTTAAATGGAAGGGTTATGCTCAGGAAGATAATTCCTGGGTTTTTGCCTCTGATGTCCATGCTCCAGATCTTGTTCGTGCCTTTCATGTGGCTCATCCTGGTCGGCCTGGGGGCCCTGGTGAGGGTTCGGTGACCCCTCCTCAAGGGGGGGTTACTGTTGTGAATTCTGTGGCTGAATTCACTCCTGTGGTCACAAGTGGTACTGCAGCCTCTGGGCTTCCTCCCTCAGGTGTTCTGGTGAGCTCGTTGGCTGCCTTGTTATTTAACTCCGCCTGATTCTGTCTTCCTTGCTCCTTGTCAATGTTCCAGTGTTGGATCTGAGCTCCTGGATCTTTCCTGTGGCCTGCTGCTCTGCTTAGATAAGTGCTTCTTTGCTTTTGTTGCTGTTTTTTCTGTCCAGCTTGTCTTTTCGTTTTTGCTGGTAGCTCTGAGACGCAAAGGGTGTACCGCCGTGCCGTTAGTTCGGCACGGTGGGTCTTTTTGCCCCCTTTGCGTGGTTTTTGCTTTAGGGTTTTTTGTAGACTGCATAGTTCTCTTTGCTATCCTCGCTCTATCTAGAATATCGGGCCTCACTTTGCTGAATCTATTTCAGCCCTACGTTTTGTCTTTTCATCTTGCTAACAGTCATTATATGTGGGGGGCTGCCTTTTCCTTTGGGGTATTTCTCTGAGGCAAGTCAGGCTTGTATTTCTATCTTCAGGCTAGTCAGCTCCTCAGGCTGTGCCGAGTTGCATAGGTAGTGACAGGCGCAATCCACAGCTGCCTTTAGTTGTGTTAGGATAGGTTCAGGTATTGCGGTCTACAGAGATTCCACGTCTCAGAGCTCGTTCTATTGTTTTTGGGTTATTGTCAGATCACTGTATGTGCTCTGATTGCTGCACACTGTGTTACTGGATTGCCTACATAACACAAACCATTGCAGCTGAAGTGAAGCAAATGATCCAGTTAGGAATCATTGAGGAATCTCAGAGTGAGTGGGCTAGCCCCATTGTACTACTTCCAAAGCCATACGGGTCATTACGCTTTTGTAATGACTTCAAAAAGTTGAATGAGGTATCAAAGTTTGACCTCTATCCAATTCCCCCGGGGTTGACAAGCTATTTGAAAGACTGGGGGAGGCCCAGTACTTCACCATGCTTGATCTCACCAAAGGTTACTGGCAGGTTCCACTGACAGAATCGGCAAAAGAGAAAACTGCATTTTTAAAGCTAGAGGGTCTCTATCACTTTTTCCTCTTGCCTTATAGATTACATGGGGCTTTGGCCACAGTCCTGAGTCTGATGGACATAGTGTTAGAGCCTCATCGGAAGTATGCGTCGGCATATTTACATAACATAGTCATCTTTAGTACCAACTGGAATGTCCACCTGTCCCAGGTACTAGCAGTGTTGGATTCTCTCAATAATAATAATAACCCTGTGATTCATTATTCTATTATTATTTATTATTATAGCGCCATTTAATCCATGGCGCTTTATATGTGAGGAGGGGTATACATAATAAAAACAAGTACAATAATCTTAAACAATACAAGTCACAACTGGTACAGGAGGAGAGAGGAACCTGCCCGCGAGGGCTCACAATCTACAAGGGATGGGTGAGGATACAGTAGGTGAGGATAGAGCTGGTCGTGCAGTGGTTTGGTCGATCGGTGGTTACTGCAGGTTGTAGGCTTGCCGGAAGAGGTAGGTCTTCAGGTTCTTTTTGAAGGTTTCGATGGTAGGTGAGAGTCTAATATGTTGTGATAGAGAGTTCCAGAGTAGGGGTGATGCACGAGAGAAATCTTTTATGCAATTGTGGGAAGAGGAGATAAGAGGGGAGTAGAGAATGAGATCTTGTGAGGATCGGAGGTTGCGTGCAGGAAAGTACCGGGAGACGAGGTCACAGATGTATGGAGGAGACAGGTTGTGGATGGCTTTGTATGTCATGGTTAGGCTTTTGTACTGGAGTCTCTGGGTAATGGGGAGCCAGTGAAGGGATTGACAGAGGGGAGAGGCCAGGGAATAGCGGGGGGGGGGGGACAGGTGGATTAATTGTGCAGCTGAGTTTAGAATAGATTGGAGAGGTGCGAGAGTGTTAGAGGGGAGGCCACAGAGCAGGAGATTACAGTAGTCGATGCGGGAGATGATGAGGGCATGGACTAGAGTTTTTGCAGGTTCGGCTAACAGGGAACCCAAAAAAAGTGTGCGAAAGGACTCCCGGAAGCCTCGTACTTAGGATACGTGATTGGCCGCGGGGTTAACAAACACCAAATAAATAAGATTGAGGCCATCCAAAACTGGCCCAAGCTGCAAAGTACAAAACAGATTAGGGCATTCCTTGGCATCATTGGGTCCTACCGCCAGTTTATACCCAATTTTGCTGGGAGATCAGCACCCCTAACCGCCCTGTTACAGGGTAAGAGGTCGGTTATGGTCCGGTGGAATCATCAAGCATTCTAGTCCCTGAAGTCCGCATTGTGTGGACAGCCTGTCCTCATCAGCCCCAACTTCACCAAAACCTTTATCGTGCAAACAGATGCATCGGAGGGGTGCCTAGGAGCAGTACTGTCACAAGAGGTGAATGGAGATGAACATCCAGTCACCTACTTGAGCAGGAAACTGACACCGGCAGAGAGAAATTATCGCGTAGTGGAGAAGGAGTGTTTGGCGATTAAGTGGGCCTTGGAGTCCCTACGCTATTTGCTCGGGCGTCAGTTTCATTTGGTAACAGACCATTCACCCAAAAGAATGCTCTGATCACCAGATGGTTCTTGTCCCTACAAAACTTCAGTTTTTCAGTGGAATGTCGGGTGGGGAAGTCGCAGGGGAATGCGGATGCCCTGTCACGGGCACGCTGTTTGGTGACAAATGTTCTACCCCATAAGTTTGAACAGAAGGGGGGACATGTGAGGGGGATCATATGCGAGGGTCGATATTGTGAGGCAGTGACCAGTGTTACATGCGAGGGTCACTATGTGTTCCCAGGATAAACAAAGAATCATATGAAAACCGTGGGAGTGCATTGCAGTCACAGGCATAGCTGTGATTGCAATGCAGAATAAAAGTAAGCTGTCACGATGCAGAAATAGGAAAACAGGAGATGAGGAATCTGGGCCCCTAAACTGCCCCTCAGGCTAGAGGAAGCCCTGCCTTTCCTTAACCTGGGGGTACCCTTGAAGGTAGGGAGGCCCAAGTCACCGACCTGTCCCTGTTGTGAATTCTGCTCTTGGGCTCCCTCCGGTGGTTATGAGTGGTAGTGCTGCTGTCTTTGGATCGCAGCATTTATCAGCTGTGTCCACTTATTGCAATTTGGACTGGGCTATTTAGTCTTGCTTGATCCTTTAGTCAGTGCCAGTTGTCCATTGTTTTTGGAGGATTCACATCCATACCTGGTCTCTCCTGTTTTGCTGTTCATTTCAACAAAGATAAGTTCTGGCTTTGTTTTTGCTGTCCACATGCTGTGGGCCTTATAGTTCAGTGCATTTTCATGTTTTGTCTTGTCCAGCTTTGTCTGTGTAAGGATTTTTTGCAGCCCAGCTGTATCTCTGGAGATGCAGATATACCCTCCATGTCTTTAGTCAGATGTGGAGATTTGTATTTTCTGTGGTGGATATTTTCTAGTGTTTTAATACTGACCGCATAGTACTCTGTCCTATTCTTTGTTTTTAGCTAGAATGGCCTCCTTTGCTAAATCCTGATTTCAGTCTGCGTATGTCATTTTCCTCTCCTCTCACAGACAATATTTGTGGGGGGGTGTCTATCCTTTGGGGATTTTCTCTGAGGCAAGATAGTTTTCCCGTTTCTATCTTTAGGGGAAGTTAGTTCTTAGGCTGTGTCGAGGTGTCTAGGGAGTGTTAGGTACATCCCACGGCTACTTCTAGTTGCAGTGCTAAGTTCAGGGTCTGCGGTCAGTACAGGTACCACCTTCTCCAGAGTACGTCTCCTGCTGCTCCTAGGCCACCAGATCATAACAGTCCCTGTCTCCTGTTAAACCCTGAACTAAACCCCCAACCCCCACCCCAGGAGGTGAACAGAGAAAACAGCACCACAAAGCAAATAAACAGGAATAAACAATATGAGAGTGAGGGGAACACGATACTAAAAGGTGAATGCACAAACTACAAAGTAACAAAGAAACAATAACACCACACTTGGCTTTCTCTGCTTCAATGCACCGCACAGCAGAGTAAGGCACCAGGAATAAGTATTAAGCTGTAGAAAACAGCACTCAGCAAGCTCCTATTCCAGCAAGGTTGGTATCCAAAGGACCTGTATAACCAACAGTCAGCTGAAGCACCAGGTGACCTTATAAAGAATGGTGGGAGTAGTCACAAACATCAGCTGACCCAGCAGCAATGCAATGCAATAACACCAGCGGCCACTGGGGGGAGTAAACTGCATTAACCCCAAATGACCAGAAAGGAAAAAAGTTTATATCTGAGGGAAACCAGATCTGCCACAGATCTAAACATTGATCGTGACAGTACCCCCCTTTCAGTGAGTGGCCTCTGGACACTCAACATCAGACCTCACCACATAACAACCTATGGTGAGGACGCCTCGATCCACCAACGTTCACCTCGGCAGTCACCTGACTCTCAGGTTTACGGCAAACGTGGCCTGATGAAAATGCCACCAGTGAGGGCTCCAGAGGCGCCACAAACCTCCAGAGTGCCGACCTGGGGAATGAGTTGTGTACATGCATAACTGGGGGTAACTCCAACTGATAAGTCCCTGGGCTGAGAATGGCTGACACCTGATATGGCCCAATCACCCTGGAACTCCAGGACCCAGTTGCACACTGCCACCTGATGTTTTTGGTGGAAACCCATACATACTCATTCACACCCAGGTCCCGACCTGAACGTTTATATCCATGCATGCGTCTGCCACAAGATGGTGAATTTCTAGAGGAATTGACAACAGAGGCGTCCCCCTGTGTCACCAAACTCACACCCCCATTATGCTCAGAGGGAACCACCACCCTCCTCTGACCCCTCCAGGTCTCTGACACACCAGATTAGCATGTAGTGAGGGAAGAGTCTTGCCCCTACTCTCTAGCAGCATCTCCGCTGCCCCCACTGGAGAGGAAGGGGTAGGTTGTAGAAGGACGGCAGAGACAGTTGCCCCTGGGCTGCAGCCCTCACACGACTGATCCCAGCTGACCACTTCCCTTGACTGCCAATCTATGTCCGGGTTGTGTTTTTTCAACCAAGGGAGTCCTAAAACGATGGGTGTTGGTATTCCCCCCAAGACATAGCACGACAGGAACTCCTCATGATGAATCCCTATACGCAGGTGTATATCATCCACGACTTGGGTCACCCACCTCTGGCTGAGTGCTATGGAGTCAATGGCCTGGACACTTAGGGGTTTAGTTAGTGTTCTACACCTCAGGCCATGGGTCTGGACAAAATGAGCATCCACCAGATTGACACCTGCTCCACTGTCCACAAACACCGGTATACACTCAGTTACCCCGCCAACCACTACTTCAGCTGATAGGTTACACTGAGGAGAAGATATGGAGGAAATATACACTCCCTGGTCGCCTCCCTCCACATGACCAGCGGAATGCGGCTTCTTAGGTGGTACAGGTTTTTTGGCGTGAGCTGGGCAGACACCGATAAAGTGACCAGTCTGCCCACAGTAAAAACATGCCCCCACACCACGACGAACTGCAGGCAACCCCATTTGAGAAACAACTCCTCCCACCTGCATGGGTTCATCCACTTGCTCAGGTGTGTCCTCCTCCCTAGCAAGTACTACCGGAGACACATTAGGTGTATGTCTCTCCCTCAAACGTCTATCTACCCGGATGGCAAGGGACATGGCGGCCTTCAATGACCTGGGGGCGGCATACTGCACAAGAGCATCTTGCAACCTTAGAGACAGACCCTGCCTAAAATGGCTCCTATGGGCAGGGTCATTCCACTGTGTGTCAGTGGCCCATCTCCAAAACTCCAAGCAGTAATCCTCAGCTGGCCTAGCCCTGTTATGAACTGGTGGTTTAGGAGCAACATGGGACGAGCTCTGAAGGAAGTGGTACCTGTACTGACCGCAGTCCCTAAGCTCAACACAACACTAGAAGTAGCCGTGGGATGCTCCTGACACTCCCTAGGCACCTCATCACAGCCTGAGAACTAACTACCCCTAAAGATAGAAACAGGAAAACTATCTTGCCTCAGAGAAAATCCCCAAAGGATAGATAGCCCACTGTTATGATGCGGTGGTCTAGGAGCAACATGGAACGAGCTCCGAAGGAAGTGGTAACTGTACTGACCGCAGTCCCTAAACTCAACACAACACTAGAAGTAGCCGTGGAATGCTCCTAACTCTCCCTAGGCATCTCGTCACAGCCTAAGAGCTAACTACCCCTAAAGACAGAAGCAGGAAAACTATCTTGCCTCAGAGAAAATCCCCAAAGGATAGATTAGCCCCCCACAAATAATGACTGTGAGTGGAGAGGAAAAAGACATACACAGAATGAAACCAGGATGAGCACAGGAGGCCAGTCTAGCTTGATAGATAGGACAGGATGGAATACTGTGCGGTCAGTATAAAACACTACAAAAATCCACGCAGAGTTTACAAAAAAAAATCTCCACACCTGAATAAAGGTGTGGAGGGTAAATCTGCTTCCCAGAGCTTCCAGCAAGACAGAATTAATTCATACTGATAACGCTGGACAAACATAGAAAGCACTGAACGGATAAGTCCACAATCTGTGAACAGAAAAGCGCAAGCAAAAACTTAGCTTTGCTGAACTGGTCAGGATAACAGGGAAATCCAAAGAGATGTGAATCCAACCAGGAACCATTTACTAGTGGCACTGGCTGAAGGAACAGCCAGGTCTAAATAGCCGAGCAGAAGAGACGATAAGTGGAGGCAGCTGATGACAGCTAACTCCAAGGAGCAGCCATACCACTTGAAACCACAAGAGGGAGCCCAAGAGCAGAACTCACAAAAGTGCCACTTACAACCACCGGAGGGAGCCCAAGAGTGGAATTCACAACAGTACCCCCCCTTGAGGAAGGGTCACCGAACCCTCACCAGAGCCCCCAGGCCGATCAGGACGAGCCAAATGAAAAGCACGAACCAAATCGGTGGCATGGACATCGGAGGCAACAACCCAAGAATTATCCTCCTGGCCATAACCCTTCCACTTGACAAGATACTGAAGCCTCCGCCTCGAAAAACGAGAATCCAAAATCTTCTCGACCTGGAACGGGAGCGAAACATCTGGTTGGCACAACACAGGGGCAGAAGAAAAACGACGCTTCAACTCTTGAAAAGCTTCCACAGCAGCAGAAGACCAATTGACCATATCAGCACCCTTCTTGGTTAAATCAGTCAACGGTTTAGCAATACTAGAAAAATTATTGATGAAGCGACGATAAAAATTAGCAAAGCCCAGGAACTTTTGCAGACTCTTCAGAGATGTCGGCTGAGTCCAATCATAAATGGCCTGAACTTTAACAGGGTCCATCTCGATAGTAGAAGGGGAAAAAATGAAACCCAAAAATGAAACCTTCTGAACACCAAAGAGACACTTTGATCCCTTCACAAACAAAGAATTCGCACGCAGGACCTGGAACACCATTCTGACCTGCTTCACGTGAGACTCCCAATCATCCGAGAAGACCAAAATATCATCCAAGTATACAATCAGGAATTTATCCAGATACTCTCGGAAGATGTCATGCATAAAGGACTGAAACACTGATGGAGCATTAGAAAGCCCGAATGGCATTACCAGGTACTCAAAATGGCCCTCGGGCGTATTAAATGCTGTTTTCCATTCATTGCCCTGTTTAATACGCACAAGATTATACGCACCACAAAGATCTATCTTGGTGAACCAACTAGCCCCCTTAATCCGAGCAAACAAATCAGACAGCAGCGGCAAGGTGTACTGAAATTTGACTGTGATTTTATTTAGAAGGCGGTAATCAATACAAGGTCTCAACGAACCATCCTTCTTGGCCACAAAAAAGAACCCTGCCCCCAATGGCGACGACGAGGGGCGAATATGACCCTTCTCCAAGGATTCCTTTACGTAACTCCGCATAGCAGCGTGCTCAGGTACAGACAAATTAAACAGTCGACCTTTAGGAAACTTACTACCAGGAATCAAATCGATAGCACAATCGCAATCCCTATGCGGAGGTAGGGCACTGGACTTGGGCTCATCAAATACATCCCGGTAATCTGACAAGCACTCTGGGACCTCAGAAGGGGTGGATGATGAAATAGACAGAAATGGAACATTACCATGTACCCCCTGACAACCCCAGCTGGACACAGACATTGATTTCCAATCCAATACTGGGTTATGGACTTGTAGCCATGGCAACCCCAACACGACCACATCATGCAGATTCTGCAACACCAAAAAGCGAATATCCTCCTGATGCGCAGGAGCCATGCACATGGTCAGTTGGGTCCAATACTGAGGCTTATTCCTGGCCAAAGGCGTAGCATCAATTCCTCTCAATGGAATAGGATGCTGCAAGGGCTCCAAGAAAACCCCACAGCGCCTAGCAAACTCCAAGTCCATCAAATTCAGGGCAGTGCCTGAATCCACAAATGCCATGACAGAAAAGGATGACAGAGCAGATCAAAGTAACGGACAAAAGAAATTTCGACTGTACCGTACCAATGGTGGCAGACCTAGCGAAACGCTTAATGCGCTTAGGACAATCAGAGATAGCATGAGTGGAATCACCACAGTAAAAACACAGCCTATTCCGTCGTCTGTGTTCTTGCCGTTCAGCTCTGGTCAAAGTCCTATTACATTGCATAGGCTCAGGTTTATGCTCAGGTAATACCGCCAAATGGTGCATAGTTTTACACTCACGCAAGCGTCGACCGATCTGAATGGCCAAAGACATAGACTCATTCAGACCAGCAGGCATAGGAAATCCCACCATGACATCCTTAAGGGCTTCAGAGAGACCCTTTCTGAAAATTGCTGCCAGAGCACATTCATTCCATTGAGTGAGCACAGACCACTTCCTAAATTTCTGACAATATATCTCTACCTCATCCTGACCCTGACACAGAGCCAGCAAGATTTTCTCTGCCTGATCCACTGAATTAGGTTCATCATAAAGCAACCCGAGCGCCAGAAAAAAATGCATCAATATCACATAATGCAGGATCTCCTGGCACAAGGGAAAATGCCCAGTCTTGAGGGTCGCCACGTAATAAAGAAATAATGATCTTTACTTGTTGAACTGGGTCACCAGAGGAGCGGGGTTTCAAAGCCAGAAATAGTTTACAATTATTTTTGAAATTCAGAAACTTAGCTCTATCTCCAGAAAATAACTCAGGAATAGGAATTTTAGGTTCTAACATAGGATTCTGAACCACTAAATCTTGAATGTTCTGTACACTTATAGCGAGATTATCCATCAAAGAGGACAGACCTTGAATGTCCATGTCTACACCTGTGTTCTGAACCACCCTGATGTAAAGGGGAAAAGAAAGACAAAACACAGTGCAAAGAAAAAAAAATGGTCTCAGAACTTCTCTTTTCCCTCTATTGAGAAGCTTTAGTACTTTGGGCCTCCAGTACTGTTATGAACAGGTGATTCAGAACCACAATGGACCTGGTGGTTACGAGCACAGAAAATGACCTGATAGTTGCTAATCACATAGGAGGAGCTCTGAGACGTGGGAACTCTGCTGACCGCAATCCCTAATCCTATCACACCACACTAAAGGTAGCCGTGGAGCGCTCATGACCAGACCTAGGTGCCTCGGGCACAGCCTGAGAAACTAGCTAGCCCTGAAGATAGAAAAAAAGCCTACCTTGCCTCAGAGAAATTCCTCAAAGGAAAAGGCAGCCCCCCACATATAATGACTGTGAGCAAAGATGAAAACACAAACACAGAGATGAAATAGATTTTAGCAAAGTGAGGCCCGACTTACTAAATAGACCGAGGATAGGAAAGATAGCTTTGCGGTCAGCACAAAAACCTACAAACAACCACGCAGAGGGCGCAAAAAGACCCTCCGCACCGACTAACGTTACGGAGGTGCTTCCTCTGCGTCCCAGAGCTTCCAGCAAGCAAGACAAACCAATATAGCAAGCTGGACAGAAAAAATAGCAATCAAAAGTAACACAAGCAGAACTTAGCTTATGCAGGGCAGACAGGCCACAAGAACGATCCAGGAGAGAGCAAGACCAATACTGGAACATTGACTGGAGGCCAGGAACAAAGAACTAGGTGGAGTTAAATAGAGCAGCACCTAACGACTTAACCTCGTCACCTGAGGAAGGAAACTCGATATTGTGAGGCAGTGACCAGTGTTATATGCGAGGGTCACTATGTGTTCCCAGGATAAACAAAGAATCATATGAAAACCGTGGGAGTGCATTGCAGTCACAGGCATAGCTGTGATTGCAATGCAGAATAAAAGTAAGCTGTCACGATGCAGAAATAGGAAAACAGGAGATGAGGAATCTGGGCCCCTAAACTGCCCCTCAGGCTAGAGGAAGCCCTGCCTTTCCTTAACCTGGGGGTACCCTTGAAGGTAGGGAGGCCCAAGTCACCGACCTGTCCCTGTTGTGAATTCTGCTCTTGGGCTCCCTCCGGTGGTTATGAGTGGTAGTGCTGCTGTCTTTGGATCGCAGCATTTATCAGCTGTGTCCACTTATTGCAATTTGGACTGGGCTATTTAGTCTTGCTTGATCCTTTAGTCAGTGCCAGTTGTCCATTGTTTTTGGAGGATTCACATCCATACCTGGTCTCTCCTGTTTTGCTGTTCATTTCAACAAAGATAAGTTCTGGCTTTGTTTTTGCTGTCCACATGCTGTGGGCCTTATAGTTCAGTGCATTTTCATGTTTTGTCTTGTCCAGCTTTGTCTGTGTAAGGATTTTTTGCAGCCCAGCTGTATCTCTGGAGATGCAGATATACCCTCCATGTCTTTAGTCAGATGCGGAGATTTGTATTTTCTGTGGTGGATATTTTCTAGTGTTTTAATACTGACCGCATAGTACTCTGTCCTATTCTTTGTTTTTAGCTAGAATGGCCTCCTTTGCTAAATCCTGATTTCAGTCTGCGTATGTCATTTTCCTCTCCTCTCACAGACAATATTTGTGGGGGGGTGTCTATCCTTTGGGGATTTTCTCTGAGGCAAGATAGTTTTCCCGTTTCTATCTTTAGGGGAAGTTAGTTCTTAGGCTGTGTCGAGGTGTCTAGGGAGTGTTAGGTACATCCCACGGCTACTTCTAGTTGCAGTGCTAAGTTCAGGGTCTGCGGTCAGTACAGGTACCACCTTCTCCAGAGTACGTCTCCTGCTGCTCCTAGGCCACCAGATCATAACAGTCCCTGTCTCCTGTTAAACCCTGAACTAAACCCCCAACCCCCACCCCAGGAGGTGAACAGAGAAAACAGCACCACAAAGCAAATAAACAGGAATAAACAATATGAGAGTGAGGGGAACACGATACTAAAAAGTGAATGCACAAACTACAAAGTAACAAAGAAACAATAACACCACACTTAGCTTTCTCTGCTGCAATGCACCGCACAGCAGAGTAAGGCACCAGGAATAAGTATTAAGCTGTAGAAAACAGCACTCAGCAAGCTCCTATTCCAGCAAGGTTGGTATCCAAAGGACCTGTATAACCAACAGTCAGCTGAAGCACCAGGTGACCTTATAAAGAATGGTGGGAGTAGTCACAAACATCAGCTGACCCAGCAGCAATGCAATGCAATAACACCAGCGGCCACTGGGGGGAGTAAACTGCATTAACCCCAAATGACCAGAAAGGAAAAAAGTTTATATCTGAGGGAAACCAGATCTGCCACAGATCTAAACATTGATCGTGACAGTACCCCCCTTTCAGTGAGTGGCCTCTGGACACTCAACATCAGACCTCACCACATAACAACCTATGGTGAGGACGCCTCGATCCACCAACGTTCACCTCGGCAGTCACCTGACTCTCAGGTTTACGGCAAACGTGGCCTGATGAAAATGCCACCAGTGAGGGCTCCAGAGGCGCCACAAACCTCCAGAGTGCCGACCTGGGGAATGAGTTGTGTACATGCATAACTGGGGGTAACTCCAACTGATAAGTCCCTGGGCTGAGAATGGCTGACACCTGATATGGCCCAATCACCCTGGAACTCCAGGACCCAGTTGCACACTGCCACCTGATGTTTTTGGTGGAAACCCATACATACTCATTCACACCCAGGTCCCGACCTGAACGTTTATATCCATGCATGCGTCTGCCACAAGATGGTGAATTTCTAGAGGAATTGACAACAGAGGCGTCCCCCTGTGTCACCAAACTCACACCCCCATTATGCTCAGAGGGAACCACCACCCTCCTCTGACCCCTCCAGGTCTCTGACACACCAGGTTAGCATGTAGTGAGGGAAGAGTCTTGCCCCTACTCTCTAGCAGCATCTCTGCTGCCCCCACTGGAGAGGAAGGGGTAGGTTGTAGAAGGACGGCAGAGACAGTTGCCCCTGGGCTGCAGCCCTCACACGACTGATCCCAGCTGACCACTTCCCTTGACTGCCAATCTATGACCGGGTTGTGTTTTTTCAACCAAGGGAGTCCTAAAACGATGGGTGTTGGTATTCCCCCCAAGACATAGCACGACAGGAACTCCTCATGATGAATCCCTATACGCAGGTGTATATCATCCACGACTTGGGTCACCCACCTCTGGCTGAGTGCTATGGAGTCAATGGCCTGGACACGTAGGGGTTTAGTTAGTGTTCTACACCTCAGGCCATGGGTCTGGACAAAATGAGCATCCACCAGATTGACACCTGCTCCACTGTCCACAAACACCGGTATACACTCAGTTACCCCGCCAACCACTACTTCAGCTGATAGGTTACACTGAGGAGAAGATATGGAGGAAATATACACTCCCTGGTCGCCTCCCTTCACATGACCAGCGGAATGCGGCTTCTTAGGTGGTACAGGTTTTTTGGCGTGAGCTGGGCAGACACCGATAAAGTGACCAGTCTGCCCACAGTAAAAACATGCCCCCACACCACGACGAACTGCAGGCAACCCCATTTGAGAAACAACTCCTCCCACCTGCATGGGTTCATCCACTTGCTCAGGTGTGTCCTCCTCCCTAGCAAGTACTACCGGAGACACATTAGGTGTATGTCTCTCCCTCAAACGTCTATCTACCCGGATGGCAAGGGACATGGCGGCCTTCAATGACCTGGGGGCGGCATACTGCACAAGAGCATCTTGCAACCTTAGAGACAGACCCTGCCTAAAATGGCTCCTAAGGGCAGGGTCATTCCACTGTGTGTCAGTGGCCCATCTCCAAAACTCCGAGCAGTAATCCTCAGCTGGCCTAGCCCTGTTATGAACTGGTGGTTTAGGAGCAACATGGGACGAGCTCTGAAGGAAGTGGTACCTGTACTGACCGCAGTCCCTAAGCTCAACACAACACTAGAAGTAGCCGTGGGATGCTCCTGACACTCCCTAGGCACCTCATCACAGCCTGAGAACTAACTACCCCTAAAGATAGAAACAGGAAAACTATCTTGCCTCAGAGAAAATCCCCAAAGGATAGATAGCCCACTGTTATGATGCGGTGGTCTAGGAGCAACAAGGAACGAGCTCTGAAGGAAGTGGTAACTGTACTGACCGCAGTCCCTAAACTCAACACAACACTAGAAGTAGCCGTGGAATGCTCCTAACTCTCCCTAGGCATCTCGTCACAGCCTAAGAGCTAACTACCCCTAAAGACAGAAGCAGGAAAACTATCTTGCCTCAGAGAAAATCCCCAAAGGATAGATTAGCCCCCCACAAATAATGACTGTGAGTGGAGAGGAAAAAGACATACACAGAATGAAACCAGGATGAGCACAGGAGGCCAGTCTAGCTTGATAGATAGGACAGGATGGAATACTGTGCGGTCAGTATAAAACACTACAAAAATCCACGCAGAGTTTACAAAAAAAAATCTCCACACCTGACTAAAGGTGTGGAGGGTAAATCTGCTTCCCAGAGCTTCCAGCAAGACAGAATTAATTCATACTGATAACGCTGGACAAACATAGAAAGCACTGAACGGATAAGTCCACAATCTGTGAACAGAAAAGCGCAAGCAAAAACTTAGCTTTGCTGAACTGGTCAGGATAACAGGGAAATCCAAAGAGATGTGAATCCAACCAGGAACCATTTACTAGTGGCACTGGCTGAAGGAACAGCCAGGCCTAAATAGCCGAGCAAAAGAGACGATAAGTGGAGGCAGCTGATGACAGCTAACTCCAAGGAGCAGCCATACCACTTGAAACCACAAGAGGGAGCCCAAGAGCAGAACTCACAAAAGTGCCACTTACAACCACCGGAGGGAGCCCAAGAGCGGAATTCACAACAGCCCCCCACAAGTAATGACTGTGAGTGGAGAGGGAAAAGACATACACAGAATGAAACCAGGATGTAGCACAGGAGGCCAGTCTAGCTAGATAGATAGGACAGGATGGAATACTGTGCGGTCAGTATAAAACACTACAAAAAATCCACACAGAGTTTACAAAAATCTCCACACCTGACTAAAGGTGTGGAGGGTAAATCTGCTTCCCAGAGCTTCCAGCTTCACTGAATTAATTCATACTGACAAGCTGGACAAAACATAGAAAGCACAGAACGGATAAGTCCACAACCTGTGGACAGAAAAGAGCAAGCAAGGACTTAACTTTGCTGAGCTGGTCAGGATAACAGGGAAATCCAAAGAGATGTGAATCCAACCAGGAACCATTTACTAGTGGCACTGGCTGAAGGAACAGCCAGGCCTAAATAGCCGAGCAGAAGAGACGATAAGTGGAGGCAGCTGATGACAGCTAACTCCAAGGAGCAGCCATACCACTTGAAACCACAAGAGGGAGCCCAAGAGCAGAACTCACAAAAGTGCCACTTACAACCACCGGAGGGAGCCCAAGAGCGGAATTCACAACAGCCCCCCACAAGTAATGACTGTGAGTGGAGAGGGAAAAGACATACACAGAATGAAACCAGGATGTAGCACAGGAGGCCAGTCTAGCTAGATAGGACAGGATGGAATACTGTGCGGTCAGTATAAAACACTACAAAAAATCCACACAGAGTTTACAAAAATCTCCACACCTGACTAAAGGTGTGGAGGGTAAATCTGCTTCCCAGAGCTTCCAGCTTCACTGAATTAATTCATACTGACAAGCTGGACAAAACATAGAAAGCACAGAACGGATAAGTCCACAACCTGTGGACAGAAAAGAGCAAGCAAGGACTTAACTTTGCTGAACTGGTCAGGATAACAGTGAAATCCAAAGAGATGTGAATCCAACCAGGAACCATTGACAAGTGGCACTGGCTGAAGGGAAGAGCCAGGCAAAAATAGCCGAGCAGAAAGACAATCAGTGGAAGCAGTTGCAGACTGCTAAATCCAAGGAGCAGCCATACCACTTAAAACCACCGGAGGGAGCCCAAGAGCAGAACTCACAAAAGTGCCACTTACAACCACAGGAGGGAGCCCAAGAGCGGAACTCACAACATAGCCCCCTGCTTGATTTTATGCAGTCGGGATTCTGCCAGGGAGACGCCATCAGGGTCCCCATACACGAGCGCCAAGGCCGCAAAAAACTCGTCCACTGACCATAAAGATGGAGAACCGGCCGGCAGGGAGAAAGCCCAGGATTGGGGATCACCCTTAAGAAGGGAGGTTATAATCCCCACACGCTGTTCCTCACTCCCTGATGAACGAGGGCGGAGCCTGAAGTAAAGTTTAGAGGCTTCCTGAAAAACTAAAAATTTATCTCTCCCTCCAGAAAACCTGTCAGGAAGAGATATCTTGGGCTCTGGTTGAGCATGTACCTGGGCCGAAGCCCAAAACCCCACCAACTGCTGCAGCTGCTGCAACACCTCACCACGAAGCACCTTAAACTCATCAGTAAGGATCTGAAGCAGTTGGGCAAAGGCCTGCATTTGAGCCATAGCTCACCAGAAAAAAAAAATATGGGATGGTTGGTTATAATCTCCTGTTAAACCCTGAACTAAACCCCCAACCCCCACCCCAGGAGGTGAACAGAGAAAACAGCACCACAAAGCAAATAAACAGGAATAAACAATATGAGAGTGAGGGGAACATGATACCAAAAGGTGAATGCACAAACTACAAAATAACAAAGAAACAATAACACCACACTTAGCTTTCTCTGCTGCAATGCACCGCACAGCAGAGTAAGGCACCAGGAATAAGTATTAAGCTGTAGAACAACAGCACTCAGCAAGCTCTTATTCCAGCAAGGTTGGTATCCAAAGGACCTGTATAACCAACAGTCAGCTGAAGCACCAGGTGACCTTATAAAGGATGGTGGGAGTGGTCACAAACATCAGCTGACCCAGCAGCAATGCAATGCAATAACACCAGCGGCCACCGGGGGGAGTAAATTGCATTAACCCCCAATGACCAGAAAGGAAAAAAGTTTATATCTGAGGGAAACCAGATCTGCCACACATCCAAACATGGCTCGTGACATAAGCATAGCTTTGGGCAAGCTATTTGTCCAAGGCAGATTTAGGAAAAACCTGTCATGGGTTTTTATTTTTTAAACTGACTACAGGAAGGTAGTGGGGTTGGTCCTTTTCTTCCCTGGCATCGGGTTTTCCATGTGGCCCACGGCCACAGATTCAATTTAAAGGCCCTGCAGTAAAGGGCTTGGGTATGTCAGTTTTTGGCTTGCAAGCAGGCAGAACAGACAGATCTGCAGAGCACTACCTGTGTGAGGCGGAACCAAAAGCCTGGCACCCTCAGCTTACACGGTGGTGCCGTAACCCTCAGCAACTGGTCAGGGATTGTCTTTGCTTTCCCGACTGCGATCCGGAGGATCCGTTTTACTTTCTGTTTGTGAATACGCTGTACATTAAACAAGACTTTATTTTGAACTTTTGCTGGTCACTGCCTTCTCACTGCACAGCGAGGACACTACTGCACTACAATATGTATCCCCCAGTATGCGCATAGAAGTGTATTGAGGCCACTGGAGTACAATGCAGTCACATGTATAGCTGTGATTGCAGTGCAATATAAATTAAAGCGTGGACCTGGTAAAGTTATTTGGCCAAGGTAATGTTTAGGAAAACCCGCTAAGGGCTTTTATTTTTGAGCGAACTACATTATGGTAGTGGGGCGGTTCGCTCTCCAGCTGGGTCTTACAAGTGGCCCATGGCCACAAATTCCACTTAAAAAAACCTGCAGTAAAGGGTTGCATGTGTCAACTGCAGAGCAGATGGCTCTGCAAGATCCAGCTTGTGTGAAGTAACACAGAACCAAGTGAAGCCAAAACGCCTGGCACCCCTCATCGTGACACAGTGGTGCAGTCGCCCATGGAAACCTATCTCGAATATGAACTGTCTTGATGCCCCGACTGCGATTCGGGGGATACCATTTGTTTTCCATTTTTGAGTTACGTTGGACATTAAAGACACTTTGTTTTGAACTTTTCTCTGCCTATCTGTCGCACTGCACCAACCCTGCTGCACCACATGTGGTAAAAGTTACTCTGAGTCATGATTATCCTGGGCAGCATGATTAGAATGATACTGAACTTTTATACATATTTTTACATTGTCATGATTAGACATCATCTGTCTTGTTCCTCTAAAGGCATCATCTATTGTGTCGAATGTCCATGTGGAAAAATCTATGTGGGGCTTACTACGAGGAAGCTTAGGATACGTACCCAAGAACACATAAGATATATCGAAAATCGTCCTACGGCAAAAGATCCCCCTACTCTCAAAACCTTGCCTAGGCATTTTTTCTTATACCATCATAGCAACTCCAACCTAATTAAGACTTGAGAGGTGCCAGTCTGAGTAAATACCTAGCCCAGGTTGAGAGCAAAATGGATCTTCAGTCTGAGTAGCTTAGCCCCTTTTGGATTGAATGAAATTTCAGTTTTTTTCTGCCTTTTTAGAGGCGACAGGTGACAAGTGGTATCTATTGTTAGTGTTAGGGGGCTAGTTTTTATGTTTTTATTTATTTTAACTTGTGTTTGTATCTTCAGCCTTATCTGAGATCTGATTTGATGACGGACTTGCAACGCTTTTTATTAGTGACTAGATGGCAGCCCGATTCTAAAGAATCGGGAGTCTAGAATCCATATATACTTTATTTATTCAAATGTAAGAATAATACAATTAATAAATAATAGTAAGAAAGAACAAAAAATGGCTGCACTCACCAGCTCTTGACAATTCTTGTTATTTAAGGTACAGTTACACAGGATCCATGAACATGCTTATGAGGGAAGGGATGAAAGACATCAGACGACAACTTTGCGTGTTGTGGCAAATGCCACAACAACGGTTCTTTGCTTAAGAACAATAATGTAAATAATAAATAATATGTATCAATAACTATGTATATTGGTATGTTCTATGACATTTTAAAATATTTCATTATTATGTGGAAAGGCTTTTAGTACCCATACTGGCGCATACTTGTGTGCCCATCAGGTATTTTCACAGTAATTTTACATCTGATGGGTTGGTATGAAACGTTTTTAATCATCTCTTGGGCTTAGCTAAGCCTTCATTTTAAATAATTCTAATAGGTACAACAGAAATAAAAGCCTTTTTGTGTACCCAAATTTTTTGTGTTTATTTTTACAGAAGTGTAAAATTTAAGAAATCAACGTTCATAGTACACCGATGGGCTAATATAAGCATGCCCATCAACCACATCACGGTAGCCTTTGAACTGATGGGTCCTAACTAACTGATTCCTATTTCTTAATACTCAGACCTCTTTCACATCTGCATGTTTCTGATATTTGCAGAAGTAATGTTAAAAACAATACAACTTCCACACTTGGCACCAAAGAACTGACCTACAACACACTTTCAGCAAGTGCCATGCAATGTAGATGAAGCTTGGAGTTAACTTGCAGTAAATGCAGCAAACGCGGCTTCGGCAATTGCATTAAATGCAGCCACAACTAAAACACTGGTAAGTGGAGTTTTTGTGGCGAAAACAGCAGAAACCACATGTGCCGCACCTGCCGCAAGTGAAGTACAAATTCCGTATACATTGCATGCAACTTACAGCAAGAGTGGCGTGGGTCAGCCCTTAGGCAGGAAGTGCAGAAATAGCCTTTTTCCACCATAAATTCTCCAAATAGCAGAAAAATGTTGATGTGAAAGCAAAATCTCTATTCTTTCCCTATCTATCTAAAAATGTACCTATCTATATATCTATTTCTATGTACAGAACACACCTGAAGATAGAGATGTGTGTGAACAGCCATCCCACCCGTCTCTTACCTGTTCACAAAAACCTCACCCTTTTTAAAAACAAAATGATATCTCTCAGCAGCTATACTGCTGGAGCTTCAAATACAGGTTCCTATCACCAAATACAGGCATTTGAATGATACACATCTTACATCTTGTACTTAATGTGTGTTCTACTTACCTATAAAAATATGTATTGATATATCATATTTCTAAATTTATGTAGATATGATATAGAGTTATTAACCCTATATGCTAATGAGTACGTATGTTATATACGTATTTACTACATAAGTACTTAAAATCTATATGTCTATGGCTACACTAATTTTTTTTTTATTTTTTATTTTTTTCCTTATCTCTACACATAGAATTTGCCTATTGCTGTCTATGTTATTAGAAAAACTGAATAATGAAAAAAAAGAAAATTAAGTTTAAACTAAAATATTTTTGTACACAATATTACGTGTGAAGACTTTAGTACTATCAGCCAATAATTGTCCTTGAAGTGGTGTATTAACCACTTTAACCCTCACATTGCAACATTGCTTCACCCTGGAAAAAGCAACATACAATTGACCATGGGCAAAAGCAGGTTCTGGTAGATAAATGCCAACTCGATGGAGGGTCTGGCCTTGAGATTTATTTATGGTCATTGCAAATGCGGGCTTGATGGGAAATTGTCTCCGTCTTAATTTAAAAGGTAATCCAGTCTCTGATGGACACAAATCAATTCGTGGAATGAATACCACATTTCCTGCTGCTGACCCACTAATTACTTTAGCCAGTATGATATTGGCATGTAAGGCAGTGACAATGAGCCGCGTACCATTGCAGAGACCTTTGTTCGTGTTCACATTATGTAATAACATGACAATGGTGCCAATTTTAAGTTTCAGCCGATGTGAAGGCATACCAGTTGGTGTTAGTGAATTCAAAAACTCAAGTGGGTATTGATCGAGGTCATCAGCTTCATCAGGATCGATGGAATCATCACTGATATATTCAGTATAGTCACCTATCAATAAATCCATGACTTGGGAATTGACTTTCTCAACGTCCTCATTTTTTGGACATAAAATTGCATGAGATGCAGCTGTATTTATACTTTTGGTGTCATTCACATCAATACAAAGATTATCTACAAAAATTTCAATTATTAAAGAGCCAGTACATACCATGTCTGGAGGAATTTCAATTACATCATCTCCAAGGTTATGTTCATTAGATAGTTCACCATTTCCCAGTTGAAGCAACCAACTGCTGTAGTGAGGATCAATGGAGCGCATGTTGTTAATAAGTGGCAGGCGAGTAAAATGTTGCCAGTGTTGTGAATATTTTATACAGCTCTCTACAACATCAGTTCTTGTCACATGAGGGATGACAGGAAGACATTGTCTAAAGTCGCCTCCAAAAACAATCACTTTACCTCCAAACGGTGTTTTTTCTTTGTGAGCTACATTTGTTGTCATGACATCACGTAAAACTCTATCAATGACATGCAATGCATATTTGGATAGCATTGTGCACTCATCAATAATAAAAAGTTTAGTGCTGTGCAAATCTTTTGCTGCATCGGTATCATTCTTAATCCTGGAAACAGATGTTTCATTCACAGGAATTGGAATCCCATAAAGAGAATGAATGGTTCGTCCACCTTGTAGCAAGTTGGCGGCAATTCCAGTAGTGGCAGCAGGTGACACAATGTCTCCTTGTCCTCTTAGCTGATGTAGGAGTAGATGATATAGGTACGTTTTTCCGCTGCCACCAGGACCATCAAGGAAAAAACACTTTGCTGTAGAATTAGTGTCTTCTAAAGCTTGAGTGATAGCATCAAAAGCAAAAAGTTGGTCCTCATTTAGAGTAGCTTTCATTTCAGCAGCTGCTGATAACTCATAATCTTAATCATACTGTGGGAGGAGGTGTTGTTTCTTGACTGGACGTGGCAAATTAAAATCAATATAAGTTTTGCCATGAGCTTTAAGAACATGTTGGACATCTGTCATAGCATAGCCTTCACAATTGACACACTCCAGAGTGTCGGAGTGGTATGCATGGCAGTAGTCTTCTACAAAGTGTTCCTTAAATTCATCCCATAAGTCCCGAGGTTTAGCTGGAGGACCAAAAATACAAATGTAGGCAAACATGTCACGTAGCTCTGCTGGCATGTTGAGAATACTGGCATCAAGTAATGTATTTCTCCACAGACTATCATCAAATAGTAAGCCAAGAGCTAATGCCGCATCTTTGAAGGTTTCATGTGTGACTCCGTGTACAGTTTTTATGCTGTCAAAACTGGTTGCACCTTTGACATGTAACAATAACAATCTTAAATAGTAGCGTTCTTGGTCTTTCACACTGACAGTATACATTCGTCCAATCACAGAACCACCTGCTCGCTTTCTAACTTCCCAAGAACCTTCTTTCCAAACATAGTTTTCGGGAATTTCACGGTATAAATAAATATGAGCATGATGGTCGTTCTGATTAAGCTTGAAGTAGGCCATAAGTGTAGAATTTTGATGGAGCTTTTGTTTGATGTTTCCAATAGAGTCATCCTCATGAAAATAGAGTGGCTGAGAATGCGGTAGATGTACAGCAAGGCGAATGATGCTATGAGATTGTTTATGCATTGGATATGAGAATATTCGCCAAGCTGCCTCTGGTGCACTGACATATCTTGAATCCATGAATTGGTGTGTTTCATCATGTTGGATGTTAGTCTGGCAGATTTCAAGATTGGCTTTATCATGTCCTTTGTAGACGTATTTAAATAAATATTTCACAGCCTGAATGGAACCACAAACTTCGACATTTATATGGCACTTGTATTTTAATAGCAGGAACGGATTATATGGAACCACCCACGAATTATCAATCATGTTAGAATGGTGTTGAAAAGATGGGCCAAAGTGTCTGCGGTAAGTAGGATAGGCGTCCTTAGCTATGATGGTTCTTGGTTGCAAATCTTTAGGGAAACCTTTTGTACACTTCCCCAGATCCATACAGGGAGAATTTGGGTTGTGTTCTCCACACGGACCATGAATCATATGTTGGAGAACAATTTTATGGAGCTGAGGGTAGTGGGTAGGATTGGGAATTTCAGCCCACACTGTATTGTCTATGTCCTCCTCAGTCTTTAATTTGGAGTTGCTGTCCAGAATAATCAAAATGTGAGCGTGTGGAAGGCCACGTTTTTGAAATTCAATTACATGAACCATAGCGCAAACTTTCCCAAATAATCCATTGTTAATGTCTTTTAAGAGTGCTTCCAGTTTTATTTTGAAAACACGTGCCACCAAATCAGGTCTATGTTCCACACGCTGCCAAGGTTCCAAATTCTCAGTAATCTCATTCCATTTCAGATTACAGGTCATGGTGATGAATAGATCAGGACGACCATATTTAGTCACAATAGCCATGGCATCCTGGTACCGCTGCTGCATATTCCTGGGACTGCCTTCAAACGAAGATGGCAAAATGACCGTTTTTCCAATGGATTTTTTTCTGGAGATGTTCCTGGAGTACACAATAATCCTCTACTTTCAAATCCTTTTGGTGTTGACGGATATAATTTAGGCGATTTGCCTCGATTTTCACATAAGCATCCACTAAGTACTGCTGAGTGAGTTTGCCACCATTCAGGAGTGGATTAAACTGATTACGGACAGACAGCACATAGCAGTAATATTGCAGTTGTGTAACTCTGCGTGGACTTTGCCCTTGTTGCTTGAGGCCATCATGCCAGCCCTGGTCTCCGTAAGGGAAAAATAAAGGATAGAGTAAAGCATCTAAATTACTGTGTAGAATGCTGACCTGTTGTGTTCTTGGCGCCAAAGGATTTTTGGGGTCCGGTTGTAAATGTATTAAAATATCACGATTAAATGGTGGCTCTCCATTGTCATTTTCAAATACGACAGCAACTTCATTGACAGTTGGATTATTATATCGGCGAGGGTCTTGATTCCGATCTTGTTTAAGGGCCATGATGATATTTGGCATGAGAGTGCCATTAGCTTCAGCTTTAAGATGTTCTTCATGTTCCACATCTCGTAACATTTTGTAGGCAGCAACAAAGGGATTCACATTGTCTAACTGAAGAGCAATTATACTCATCAAAGTGGGATGACATTTTTGATTTTGTTCACAGTTTAAACGTTGTTCATTCGCGGTAGCGGTATCCAAAATATACAGTTGGGCATAAGCTGGAACTTGATCATCACTGGGATGTAGAGTTCCAGTACGATGATATATTTGTCCATGTATACGGAAACAGTAAGGGCCATGTCCAGGTGGAGGGGATATATTGGCACCCATGGAGGCGAAAGCAAATGAGCTGTTAATACTACGAATATTTTCCATGAGATTCTTACTGAACTCACTCTCCCCTGTCAGCAATCGTTTAAAGACCTCGGGATATTGGGGTATAGGTATATGCACTTTACTCTTGTGACAACACAGAGTAAAATTTTTATCTGCTGGTATCTCAGCATTAAAATGTAATGCTTGACAATGTTCACATAAATAGTTCATAGGACCACAGGAGTGTTCTACTATGGTACTGTCATCATTAGTAAAACCTGTAGGATGTTGAGGTACAGGTTGTGATAACGGAGCATTGGAATGTTTCTGTAAGCCAACATATATAAAGCGTGGACCTGGTAGAGGATCTTCACTGTCCACAGATTCAATCCCTGAGGAGTTGGAAGGTGTATCGTGGTCAGAGTTTATTAATATGGAGGTGCAAGCGTTTTTTTTGCGCCAATCACGGCGTGCACCAGCTGCATTTGGTAATGGTTTGTTTGTTGCCTTAGAAGAGTCAGGTGTGAAGCATGTCTTATAAGCAGACTTAACAGTGTGCAGGCGACGGCGTTTATCATTTGGAGTGTAAGTAGGACAGTGTTTGCGCTTACGTGCAGATTTACCAACGGTTAAAGGAGCTTCAAGCTGCACACATTCTATGAATGGAGACAAAGAAGCTGTATTGTGGGCAGAATCTATGACTGAGGACGTGGAAATATTATGTTTGCAACGTTGAGAGCGTGCAGCAGCAGCTTTATTACTTAATCGATTAGTTTTGTCCTCAAAAGACTCATTAGTAATGCGTTTATTGCAAGCAGCATTAACAGTGTCCAGGCGCTTATGTCTGTCCTCTGTAGTCTCGTTAGCACGCTGTTTGTGCTTACGTGCGGCATCCGCGGCTTTTCGCTCAGCGTCATTGGTATACTTATTATCAGACCTGATGTTACGTGCGCCATCAGCAGCTTTGGGCTCTGTGTCATTAGTATACTTAACAGTGTCCAGGCGCTTGCATCTCTCCTCTGTACTCTTGTTAGCACGCTGTTTGCGCTTACGTGCGGCATCGGCGGCTTTTCGCTCTGCATCATTACCATACTTTATATCAGACCTGATCTTACGTGCGCCATCAGCAGCTTTGGACTCTGTGTCATTAGTATACTTAACAGTATCCAGGCGCTTGCATCTATCCTCTGTACTCTTGTTAACACGCTGTTTGCGCTTACGTGCGGCATCGACGGCTTTTCGCTCTGCATCATTACCATACTTTATATCAGACCTGATCTTACGTGCGCCATCAGCAGCTTTGGGCTCTGTGTCATTAGTATACTTAACAGTATCCAGGCACTTGCATCTATCCTCTGTACTCTTGTTAACACGCTGTTTGCGCTTACGTCCTGCATCGGCGGCTTTTCGCTCTGCATCATTACCATACTTTATATCAGACCTGATCTTACGTGCGCCATCATAAGCTTTGGACTCTGTGTCATTAGTATACTTAACAGTTCCATGCGCTTGCATATATCCTCTGTACTCTTGTTAGCACGCTGTTTGCGCTTACGTGCGGCATCGGCGTCTTTTTGCTCTGCATTATTAGTATACTTTCTATCAGACCTAATCTTACGTGCACCATCAGCAGCTTTGGGCTCTGTGTCATTAGTATCCTTACTATTAGAGCTCATGTTGGCTAAGCTAAACAGCTTTAAGCGTGGTGGTGGCAAACAACAGGTTAATAAGAGGCAGTGTCAGGTAGTAGGAAAATAGCCAGTTAATAATAGGCAATAGTTCTTTGCAGGAATGCAGATATTAATAAATAGGCAGTTTACATTGCAGAGAAATTGCTGGGCAATAATGGACAATGTCCTTATGTGGCAAATAATAGAGCAATATACCCAATGTGGCAAAGAAGAGGTTAATAAACGGCAGTCTCTCAGTATAACAGTCAGTGAATAATAGGCAGTATATGGAGAAAACACCAAACAAAAGTTCAAAATTGGTGTGAAAATGTCACTGAACCACTTCACAACTAAATATATATAGTTTTGGTAAATGGTATTATCATTTTTTTGACGAAATTTGGCAGGAGCTTGAAGAGCAACGTCACTGGGCCCGCCTCCACGCAGTAGAAACTTGCTGTGAGGTAAAAATTCAAAAATCACACCAAAATGGCGGGCGGAGTGTGTCACAGTACGGCACGTTTCTGATTGGTCGCTCACAGCAGGCGGCAACCAATCAGACACTGGACACTGTTGACGTCACTTATCTCCGGACATTAGCTCCGGACATTAGCTCCGGACATTATCTCCGCACATTAGCTCCGGACATTAGCTCCGGACATTAGCTCCGGACAAAGCCACGGAAGTTGGCACAAATTGCAGGAAGTAGTATTCTAGGCAATTAATCTCCGGACATTAGCTCCGGACATTAGCTCCGGACAAAGCCACGGAAGTTGGCACAAATTGCAGGAAGTAGTATTCTAGGCAATTATATTGTGAAGAGCAGAACAAAAATGATTACCTCAATGAACAAAAATAAAAAAAAGAATTTGTGATAAATATTGACCTGTCCATTCAAGGACATTTTAGCTATAGTATGAAATCCTGTTTTTCTTGTCTGTGGAATTGCCTTTGTACTGTTTGTTGTGAAACTGCCGCCCACAAAACTGTTTTCTTTTCTTTCTTTCCTGTTTTGTCTCTTTGTTTAAACATGCAAAACTTGTATAACCACTAAACAACTATATAAAGAAGGGGTAGCACCTTGAAGGCAGGCGTGCTTCAGAGACTTCCCAGTGATACACTATACAAGACGTGTCTTGTATATTATTTCTGGTGATTCACCACTTCCAAAGGCTGCTCCGACTGAGTGTGATCCTGACATTTCCTGGCGCCCGAACAGGGACCCGAGGTCTGTGTATTCCTTCAAGAACACCGGCAGAATACGAACGAAAAGAGAATCTGGGATAATGGACGGCAGATGAACAAAAACCTGGCCAGGTAAGAGACACTGTTAGATCTCTTATATCTGCCCTGCACTGTCCGTAAGATTTTCTGTGTCGTGTTCTTTAGCGGGTAGTTCTAGTAGAGGAGGATACCTATAGCTCGGGTTCTTGAACTATTTAGGAATTGATCACCTCACGGAGTACGGCATTGAATGAGAGCGAATGTGAATAGAAGGTGTGTGGAAGTTGGGAATAGCCCTATAAGCCGCCCAGGGGGTTGAAACAGAAGAAGTGACTGTCCCACTGGGCAACGTGGTTGCGTCCTTTCGGGGAGACCTCCGCGCCTATGTTCAATCTCTGATCCTGTCTTTGACAAAAACCTGGTGACGGATAAGTGTATGATAGTATGAGCCCAGGACAGATAAATTAGCCTGGGACAAGAATACGTTGTATGTGATAGTATAAGCCCAGGACAGATAAATTAGCCTGGGACAAGATACGTTGTATGTTCTTTTTCTTTTTCTGTCTGGTTGCATTTGTGTTGTTTGCTATAGGTGTAGAAATCAGGATTTTCTTACATCAACACAGTTTAAACATCCTAGCTCCTTAGGAAGAAGGTAACGAGGTATTCTCATACCCAAACGCCACCTAGGGCAAGAAAAAGACATCCTAGCTCCTTAGGAAGAAGGTAACGAGGTATTCTCATACCCAAACGCCACCTAGGGTAAGAAAGCTCAGGATAAGAAATTGGGGAATAAGCAAACAAAGTCGGAACCAGAAGAATTAGATATCTATACTATCATAAAGGAGAGAAGTGGTGAAGATGCCACTAAGGGGCTGAAAAAGATTTTTAGTAAGTTTGGAGTTACTAGGGCAGAAGCTTTTAGTAGAAAACTATGGGAAGGAATTCAGGAAAGGAAAAAAGGCATAATCAGAGACAAGAAATGGATAGATCAGATCCAAGCATTGATTGATGTCTCTAGGGTAGCAGAAAATGAGGGATGGACATATAATCAACAGAGTAAAAAGTGGTGTATTAGACCCACAGGCTGTGGAGAAAAACAAAATGTGGAATCTAAAAATACCCCACCCCCATACCTTAACCCACATGCCCCATCTTTTCTCCAAACACCACCTCAAAGTTTAGCCGGACCAGGAGGATGGGTATGTCCGCACTGTGGATAACAAAATCCAGACTGGAGAAATGATTGCCTAGCCTGTGGTACACCTAGACATGGCGCTGTACTTGCCCCTGTTAGGGTAGTACCAAGACCCTTTAGGGAACCTGGTGCTGACGGAGTAATGGGAACTAGATATCACCAAACTCGACAATATTTCCCTTGGTCCCCCGCTGAAGGCATGTCTCTCTTGCATAACGCACCAGATCCCACCCAGTGTCCAGTTAGATTTGCACAATATATACAGCAAATTATGCAGACTCACGCTGGAGTTTGGGCAGATGGAGAAGAATTATGTAGAATGAAAATGACTCCTGGACTCTTCCAGGAGCTATTAGCAAATCTACAGGTACATAGGCCCCAAGCAGG
This sequence comes from Ranitomeya imitator, assembly GCF_032444005.1. Taxonomy (NCBI): domain Eukaryota; kingdom Metazoa; phylum Chordata; class Amphibia; order Anura; family Dendrobatidae; genus Ranitomeya; species Ranitomeya imitator. The sequence goes on along the minus strand of NC_091286.1, from coordinate 404,160,786 downwards.
AGATGGTGCCTTACAAACGATAGAATCAGGTACACAATTTGTAGATCACTTAATGGTTTTCATGAGGGAGAGACAGAGGCAGAGAGGAACAACGGGAGTGGTGGCTCAGAAATCTGGACAATCAGTAGACGAATATTATCTAAGTGTAGAAAATAATTTCAGAGATGAAGGCATGGATCTAACCGCTCCAGGAATGATGAGGTTAGTTACAAAAACCTTTATAGATGGATTGTCTCCAAAAGTGAAGGAAAAGCTTAAGGCCGCAACCCCTGATTGGAGAACCTTGGAAGACCCACACCTGGCTAGACAGAAAGCTGTAGGGATAGAAATGGACTTAAGAGAAAATTCTAAGCCAGTAAGAATTGCACAGGCTAATACTGGCTCTGCTAATCAAAAGTTTACTTGTCATTACTGTAAGAAGCCAGGACATTTCCAAAGGGAATGTAGGAAGAGAAAAACAGATATAGATTCAGGAACCTTTGTACCCAAAAATAGGATAAATAACCCAGTGCCTGATCAAACAGACAGCTCAGAATGACTGAAAGTTATGCAGGTCTCTCTTCCTTCTAGAAGACCAATAATACAAGTTGAAGTTGAGGGTAAAAATGTACCTTTTCTGATAGATACGGGAGCAACATCCTCCATTTTAAATCAGGACTTTTTACCATATCCTGACAATATATCCTCAAAGGTTACATATGCAGAAGGGTATGATGGTAAAATTCAGGCGTTGCCCTTTACAAAACCTTTAAATGTGAGCTTTGGCCCTAAAACTTTTGTATCCAAATTTTTATTTGCTAAAGGTGCACCTACCTGCTTGTTGGGTACTGATGTCTTAAGTAAAATGCATGCAAACATCCATTTTAGAGAAGATGGCACAGTTATGCTGACCATCCCTGAAGATGCAGAAACTCTGGAACCATATGTTAGAATACAGGCAATGGAGGATTTTCCCGAAATTTACACTCAACAAGCAAAAATTGACTTGTCTCGGGTTCCTGACAGCCTATCGGCAAAAGGAGACACTGATGTAGGATTTTTATCAGTAGCTCCTATACTGTTAGAAACTGCCCCGGGAACCATATTACCTCAGCTTAGGCAATACCCCATCAGCGCCCAGCAAGAACAGGCGATTTCTCAACAAATTCAGGATTATGTGTTACAAGGTGTTTTGGTAGAAATCAGGTCACCCGCCAATACACCCTTATATCCTGTTAAAAAGAAAGTGTCCTCCAAAGAAACTATGGTGAAATATCGCATGGTGCACGACTTACGGGAAATCAATAAGGTTTTGGCACCGGTCACCCCTGTGGTACCGAATCCTCATACCTTACTGTCTCAAATTCCCAGCACTGCTGCATATTTTACGGTAATTGACTTATCAAACGCATTTTTTTCTGTGCCACTACATAAGAACTGTTGGCATTTGTTTGCCTTTACATTCAAGGGTAAACAATTAGCATGGACAAGATTGCCACAAGGTATGGTACACTCACCAACTTTGTACTCTGAAGCAATGCAGACCGTGCTAAAAAATTTCATCCCAGAACCAGGAGTAGTCATTCTACAGTATGTAGATGACTTACTTATTTGTTGCCCTGATGAACAGACGGCAGTTACCTCAACTGTTAATTTCTTAATTTTCCTAGCGCAAGAAGGCTGTAAAGTAAATAGACAGAAACTCCAGGCTTGTCAACAAACAGTCGTGTTTTTAGGTCACTGCATATCACAGGGCATCAGACACCTCACACCTCAACGTACGGAAGCCATACGTAACATGCTTGAACCCAGGAATCACAAACAGCTGCGTGCTTTCCTAGGTATTGTTTCACACTGTAGACAGTGGATCATACATGCAAGTCAACTCATGCAGCCTTTATATGACTGTATTGCCAACACACCATATTCACTCAGTGAAGAGGCTAAACAGTCATTTTCCTCTTTGAAAACAGCACTGGTATCAGCTCCGGCTTTGGGACTCCCAGACTACACTAAACCTTTTCAATTGATGGCAGCTGAGATATCCTCACATGCTACAGGGGTGCTCACACAAAAACATGGAAACAAACAGAGACCTGTGGCATACATATCAGCTCATCTGGACCCTGTAGCTAGAGCCGCACCTTCTTGTGTAAGAGTAGTAGCCGCAATTTCACTGTTATTAGATAAAGCTTCTGAGATTGTTCTTGATCACCCACTTCTAGTTCAGACCACTCATGATGTACATGGCATTCTTAACCAGGTCCAACCTAAACATATTTCAATGGCCAGACACCTCCGTCTCCAATGTTCCCTACTACTGCCGCCCAACATTTCCTTTGCCAGGATTCAGACTCTTAATCTCGCGTCTTTGCTCCCTTTAGAGTCTGAGGGGGGTACCATACCTGAGGAAACTGCACTCTCCAACTCCTTTGAAACTGCACTCTCCAACTCCTTTGACCCATCAAAGTCAATGCATGATTGTGTACAATTAATGGAACAAGAGACTCAGGGCTTATGTAATGTACGTGACAAGCCACTCTGTAATGCTACATTTGAACTTTTCATAGATGGCAGTAGATATGCAGATATGAATGGACAATTTCATACAGGTTATGCGGTAGTAACTCAGCATGAAGTGCTGAAAGCAGAACCTCTCCCTGCTAATCAGTCTGCACAAGAAGCAGAACTTACGGCATTAGTTGAAGCTCTAAAAATAGCCAAAGATCAGACAGCAAACATATACACTGATTCTAGATATGCACATGGCATTATTTTCGATTTTGGCGTAATATGGAGAGCCAGAGGTTATATGACTGCTTCAGGCCAACCTGTTAAACATGCCTCCCTCATTAGACAGATTCTGGAGGCAGCACAAGAAACTAAAGAAATAGCGGTGATAAAGGTAGCTGCACATGTGAGACTCGACACCGAGGAAGCCAGGGGTAACGATAAAGCCGATAAGGCAGCAAAACAGGCAGCACGTAAACCCTTACATCATGCCCACACACTAGATAGCTCTGAAGATGATGAGGAAAGATTGAAGGAAGCTCAGAAACAGGTAGACGACGAAGAACGAGGGCAGTGGCAGAAAAAAGGGGCAGAAGATCAGCAAGGATTATGGAAAAAAGGAACTTTGTTGTGTTTACCCAGAGCCTGGTACCCCGCAGTGGCAAGTGACCTCCACCTACCCACGCATGTGTCGGCAAATGGTATGACGCTCAAGGTAAAAGAAAGGTGGTTGGCTCCAGGCTTTGGTAATTTTGCTCGGAACATGTGTGCTGCATGCGCTATATGCCTGGCACACAATCCAGGTCAGGCCATTAAAACCCCAACCAAGCATCATGTAAGACCACTGTATCCCTTTCAAAGACTCCAGATCGACTACATCCAACTTCCTAGGTACAATGGATACGAATATGTGCTTGTGTGTGTGGACATGTTCTCAGGGTGGCCAGAGGCTTATCCAGTTCGTAAAGCCTCAGCAAAAACTACTGCCATTAAAATAGCACATGAACTGATACCCCGTTGCGGCATGCCTGAGGTGATCGAGTCAGATAGGGGTACCCATTTTACTGGGGAAATATTCCAGAATGTTATGAAAATGTTGGGAGTAGAAAACCAGTTTCACACTCCATATCATCCACAGAGTTCAGGTAAAGTGGAAAGATTAAATGGGACAATAAAATTAAAAATCCAGAAGGCCATGGCAGAAACAGGAAAGCCTTGGACCGAGTGTCTACCACTTGCCCTGTATTCCATCCGAAACACCCCAAGGGGGAAGGCTAAGCTGTCACCACATGAGATTCTTTTTGGTAGAGCAGCAAATTTGGGTTGTTATTTTCCACAACAACTGATGTTGAATGTTGTGAATTCTGTGGCTGAGTTCACTTCTGTGGTCACAAGTGGTATTGCAGTCTCTGGGCTTCCTCCCTCAGGTGTTTTGGTGAGCTCGTTGGCTGCCTTGCTATTTAGCTCCACCTGAGTCTGTCTTCCTTGCTCCTTGTCAATGTTCCAGTGTTGGATCTGAGCTACTGCATCTTTCCTTGGGCCTGCTGCTCTGCTAGATAAGTGCTTCTAGTTTGTTTTCTGTTTTTTCTGTCCAGCTTGCTATTAACTTTTGCTGGAAGCTCTGAGAAGCAAAGGGGTGCACCGCCGTGCTGTTAGTTCGGCACGGTGGGTCTTTTTGCCCCTTTGCGTGGTTTTCGTTTTAGGGTTTTTTGTAGACTGCATAGTTCTCTTTGCTATCCTCGCTCTGTCTAGAATATCGGGCCTCACTTTGCTGAATCTATTTCATTTCTACGTTTGTCTTTTCATCTTGCTAACAGTCATTATATGTGGGGGGCTGCCTATTCCTTTGGGGTATTTCTCTGAGGTAAGTCAGGCTTGTATTTCTATCTTCAGGCTAGTCAGCTCCTCAGGCAGTGCCGAGTTGCATAGGTAGTTGATAGGCGCAATCCACTGCTGCTTATAGTTGTGTGAGGATAGATCAGGTACTGCAGTCTACAGAGATTCCACGTCTCAGAGCTCGTCCTATTGTTTTTGGTTATTGCCAGATCTCTGTATGTGCGCTGATTACTGCACGCTGTGTTGCCTGATTGCCAGCCATAACAGTACAAGGAGCCCTCCAATGATTTCCAATAGAGGGAAAAAAGAAATCCTGACATCATTTTTTTTTCTTAGCTCTGTCTTCAGTCTTTTTTTTCCCCTAGACATTAGAGTGCTTCAGGACACAGCTGTGGACATGGATATTCAGGCTCTGTGCTCCTCAATGGATAATCTCGTTGTAAATGTACAAAAGATTCAAGATACTATTGATCAGAAATCGATGCTAGAACCAAGAATTCCGATTCCTGATTTGTTTTTTGGTGACAGAACTAAGTTCCTGAGCTTCAGAAATAATTGTAAGCTATTTTTGGCCTTGAAACCTCATTCTTCTGGTAATCCTATTCAACAGGTTTTGATTATTATTTCTTTTTTGCGCGGCGACCCACAGGACTGGGCGTTTTCTCTTGCACCAGGAGATTCTGCATTGAGTAATGTTGATGCATTTTTCCAGGCGCTGGGATTGCTTTACGATGAGCCTAATTCAGTGGATCAAGCTGAGAAAAATCTGCTGGCTTTATGCCAGGGTCAGGATGATGTAGAAGTATATTGTCAGAAATTTAGGAAGTGGTCAGTACTCACTCTGTGGAATGAATCTGCACTAGCGGCTTTGTTCAGAAAGGGTCTCTCTGAAGCTCTTAAGGATGTAATGGTGGGATTTCCTATGCCTGCTGGTTTGAATGAGTCTATGTCCTTGGCCATTCAGATCGGTCGTCGCTTGCGCGAGCGTAAATCTGTGCACCATCTGGCGGTATTGTCTGAGAGTAAGCCTGAGCCTATGCAGTGCGACAGGACTATGACTAAAGTAGAACGGCACGAACACAGACGTCTGAACAGACTGTGTTTCTATTGTGGTGATTCTACTCATGCTATTTCTAATTGTCCTAAACGCACTAGGCGGTTCGATAGCTCTGCCGTTATTGGTACTGTACAGTCCAAATTCCTTTTGTCCATTACCTTAATGTGCTCTTTGTCATCATATTCTGTCATGGCGTTTGTGGATTCAGGCGCTGCCCTGAATCTGATGGATTTGGATTATGCTAAACGTTGTGGATTTTTCTTGGAGCCTTTGCGGTGTCCTATTCCGTTGAGAGGAATTGATGCTACACCTTTGGCCAAGAATAAGCCTCAGTACTGGGCCCAGCTGACCATGTGCATGGCTCCTGCACATCAGGAAGTTATTCGCTTTTTGGTACTGCATAATTTGCATGATGTGGTCGTGTTGGGGTTGCCATGGCTACAAACCCATAATCCAGTATTGGATTGGAACTCTATGTCGGTAACCAGCTGGGGTTGTCAGGGAGTACATGGTGATGTTCCATTTTTGTCTATTTCGTCATCCATTCCTTCTGACATCCCAGAGTTCTTGTCGGACTTTCAGGATGTATTTGAAGAGTCCAAGTCTGATGCCCTACCTCCGCATAGGAATTGTGATTGTGCTATCGATTTGATTCCTGGTAGTAAATTCCCTAAGGGTCGTTTATTTAATTTGTCCGTACCTGAACACACCGCTATGCGCAGTTATGTGAAGGAGTCCCTGGAGAAGGGACATATTCGCCCATTGTCGTCACCATTGGGAGCAGGGTTCTTTTTTGTAGCCAAGAAGGATGGTTCGCTAAGACCGTGTATTGATTACCGCCTTCTTAATAAGATCACTGTTAAGTTTCAGTATCCCTTGCCATTGATTTCTGACTTGTTTGCTCGGATTAAGGGGGCTAGTTGGTTTACTAAGATTGATCTTCGTGGTGCGTATAATCTGGTGAGAATCAGGCAGGGAGATGAATGGAAAACGGCATTTAATACGCCCGAGGGTCATTTTGAGTATCTGGTGATGCCGTTCGGACTTGCCAATGCTCCATCTGTTTTTCAGTCTTTTATGCATGACATTTTCCGTGAGTATCTGGATAAATTCTTGATTGTTTACTTGGATGACATTTTGATCTTCTCAGATGATTGGGAGTCTCATGTGAAGCAAGTCAGAATGGTTTTCCAGGTACTGCGTGCTAATTCCTTGTTCGTGAAGGGATCAAAGTGTCTCTTCGGTGTGCAGAAAGTTTCATTTTTGGGGTTCATCTTTTCCCCTTCTACTATCGAGATGGATCCGGTTAAGGTTCAGGCCATCCAGGATTGGACTCAGCCGACATCTCTAAAAAGTCTGCAGAAATTCCTGGGCTTTGCTAATTTTTATCGTCGCTTCATCTGTAATTTTTCTAGCATTGCCAGACCATTGACCGATTTGACCAAGAAGGGTGCTGATTTGGTTAATTGGTCTTCTGCTGCCGTGGAAGCTTTTCAGGAGTTGAAGCGTCGTTTTTGCTGTGCCCCTGTGTTGTGTCAACCTGATGTTTCTCTTCCGTTCCAGGTCGAGGTTGATGCTTCTGAGATTGGTGCAGGGGCGGTTTTGTCACAGAGAGGTTCTGGTTGCTCAGTGTTCAAACCATGTGCTTTCTTTTCCAGGAAATTTTCTGCTGCTGAGCGTAATTATGATGTGGGCAACCGAGAGTTGCTGGCCATGAAGTGGGCATTCGAGGAGTGGCGTCATTGGCTTGAGGGTGCTAAGCATCGCGTGGTGGTTTTGACTGATCATAAGAACCTTACTTATCTTGAGTCTGCCAAGCGCTTGAATCCTAGACAGGCCCGTTGGTCGTTATTTTTTGCTCGTTTTGATTTTGTGATTTCATACCTTCCGGGCTCTAAAAATGTGAAGGCGGATGCTCTGTCTAGGAGTTTTGTGCCCGACTCTCCGGGGTTATCTGAGCCGGCGAGTATCCTCAAGGAAGGAGTCATTGTGTCTGCCATCTCCCCTGATTTGCGGAGAGTGTTGCAGAAATTTCAGGCTAATAAACCTGATCGTTGTCCGGCCGAGAAACTGTTCGTCCCTGATAGGTGGACTAGTAAAGTTATCTCTGAACTTCATTGTTCGGTGCTGGCCGGTCATCCAGGAATCTTTGGTACCAGGGAGTTGGTTGCTAGATCCTTCTGGTGGCCATCTCTGTCACGGGATGTGCGTGCTTTTGTGCAGTCCTGTGGAATTTGTGCTAGGGCTAAGCCCTGCTGTTCACGTGCCAGTGGGTTGCTTTTGCCCTTGCCAGTCCCGAAGAGGCCTTGGACACATATTTCGATGGATTTCATTTCTGACCTTCCCGTTTCTCAAAAAATGTCGGTCATTTGGGTGGTCTGTGATCGCTTTTCTAAAATGGTCCATCTGGTGCCCTTGGTTAAATTGCCTTCCTCCTCTGATTTGGTGCCTTTGTTCTTCCAGCATGTGGTTCGTTTACATGGCATTCCTGAGAATATTGTTTCTGACAGAGGTTCCCAGTTTGTCTCGAGGTTCTGGCGAGCCTTTTGTGGTAGGATGGGCATTGACCTATCTTTTTCCTCGGCCTTCCATCCTCAGACTAATGGCCAGACCGAACGAACCAATCAGACCTTGGAAACATATCTGAGATGTTTTGTTTCCGCTGACCAGGATGATTGGGTGTCATTTTTGCCGTTGGCTGAGTTTGCCCTTAATAATCGCGCCAGCTCGGCTACCTTGGTCTCTCCATTTTTCTGCAATTCTGGGTTCCATCCTCGTTTCTCTTCAGGACAGGTTGAGTCTTCGGACTGTCCTGGTGTGGATTATGTGGTGGACAGGTTGCAGCAGATCTGGACTCAGGTAGTGGACAATTTGACCTTGTCCCAGGAGAAGGCTCAGCTTTTCGCTAATCGCAGACGCCGTGTGGGACCCCGACTTCGTGTTGGGGATCTGGTTTGGTTATCTTCTCGTCATATTCCTATGAAGGTTTCCTCTCCTAAATTTAAACCTCGTTTTATTGGTCCGTATAGGATTTCTGAGATTCTCAATCCGGTGTCTTTTCGTCTGACCCTCCCAGACTCCTTTTCCATACATAATGTATTCCATAGGTCGTTGTTGAGGAGATACGTGGCACCTATGGTTCCATCTGTGGAGCCTCCTGCCCCTGTTTTGGTGGAGGGGGAATTGGAGTATATTGTGGAGAAGATTTTGGATTCTCGTGTCTCTAGACGGAAACTCCAGTATCTGGTCAAATGGAAGGGTTATGCTCAGGAAGATAATTCCTGGGTTTTTGCCTCTGATGTCCATGCCCCAGATCTTGTTCGTGCTTTTCATGTGGCTCATCCTGGTCGGCCTGGGGGTTCTGGTGAGGGTTCGGTGACCCCTCCTCAAGGGGGGGGTACTGTTGTGAATTCTGTGGCTGAGTTCACTTCTGTGGTCACAAGTGGTATTGCAGTCTCTGGGCTTCCTCCCTCAGGTGTTTTGGTGAGCTCGTTGGCTGCCTTGCTATTTAGCTCCACCTGAGTCTGTCTTCCTTGCTCCTTGTCAATGTTCCAGTGTTGGATCTGAGCTACTGCATCTTTCCTTGGGCCTGCTGCTCTGCTAGATAAGTGCTTCTAGTTTGTTTTCTGTTTTTTCTGTCCAGCTTGCTATTAACTTTTGCTGGAAGCTCTGAGAAGCAAAGGGGTGCACCGCCGTGCTGTTAGTTCGGCACGGTGGGTCTTTTTGCCCCTTTGCGTGGTTTTCGTTTTAGGGTTTTTTGTAGACTGCATAGTTCTCTTTGCTATCCTCGCTCTGTCTAGAATATCGGGCCTCACTTTGCTGAATCTATTTCATTTCTACGTTTGTCTTTTCATCTTGCTAACAGTCATTATATTTGGGGGGCTGCCTATTCCTTTGGGGTATTTCTCTGAGGTAAGTCAGGCTTGTATTTCTATCTTCAGGCTAGTCAGCTCCTCAGGCAGTGCCGAGTTGCATAGGTAGTTGATAGGCGCAATCCACTGCTGCTTATAGTTGTGTGAGGATAGATCAGGTACTGCAGTCTACAGAGATTCCACGTCTCAGAGCTCGTCCTATTGTTTTTGGTTATTGCCAGATCTCTGTATGTGCGCTGATTACTGCACGCTGTGTTGCCTGATTGCCAGCCATAACAGTTGAATACTGAGACTTTAACTGCTTATGTACAAGAATTACAAAAACGTTTAACTAAAGTGCATTCGCAAGTTTTTGCTTCCCTTCCAGATCCAGAAAATCTCGAAGGAGGCCACAAGTTGGAACCTGGTGATCAAGTCTACGTGAAAAGACACACCAGAAAGACTCTGGAACCGAGATTTGACGGACCTTTCCAAGTCCTGTTAACAACTCCAACAGCAGTCAAGCTTGAAGGAAAGGCATCATGGATACATGCAAGCCATTGCAAAAAAGCAGTATAAGACTCATGATATTGATGTTAATAATGTTAACCTCAACGGAGGCATGGGAAAGACTGAGTTCTCTAGCCCCTTTGAACAATAGATTCGTACAACATCATAGAAAATTAGTGCATGACTTGTTAAATAATACGCAACCCCTGGCAGATTGTTGGTTGTGTAATATCACAAAAAGAATGACTAAAATGATCGACAAGGTTTTGAATGGAATATGTCAAAGGGGGGATTGTGAAGAGCAGAACAAAAATGATTACCTCAATGAACAAAAATAAAAAAAAGAATTTGTGATAAATATTGACCTGTCCATTCAAGGACATTTTAGCTATAGTATGAAATCCTGTTTTTCTTGTCTGTGGAATTGCCTTTGTACTGTTTGTTGTGAAACTGCCGCCCACGATACTGTTTTCTTTTCTTTTCTTTCTTTCCTGTTTTGTCTCTTTGTTTAAACATGCAAAACTTGTATAACCACTAAACAACTATATAAAGAAGGGGTAGCACCTTGAAGGCAGGCGTGCTTCAGAGACTTCCCAGTGATACACTATACAAGACGTGTCTTGTATATTATTTCTGGTGATTCACCACTTCCAAAGGCTGCTCCGACTGAGTGTGATCCCGACAATATATTAGATGAGTGAGTGTACTTGTTGCTCTGGTTTTCCAGAGTACGCTCGGGTGGTCTCCGAGTATTTGTAACTGCTCGGTGATTAAGTTTTCATCGCCTCAGCAGCATGATTTGCGGCTACTAGACAGCTTGAACACATGTGGGGATGCCCTAGCAACCAGGCAACCCCCACATGTACTCAGGCTGGGTAGTAGCTGTAAAATCATTCAGCTGCGGTGATGAAAACTAAATCTCCAAACACTAACAAATACTCAGAGACCACCCGAGAGAATGCTCTGGAAAACCTGAGCAACGAGTAGACTTGCTCATCACGTCTCTTTATCCATTTCTATCGACGTTGCCTGGGCTGCAATATGACATGATAACCCCTTGAGAAATTAATTACCCCAACTTTATGCATCCCCCATGGTTAGTAAAGTCTATACTTTTCCTCTCGCTGCCTTCACAGTTAGGTGGACTTCCTGTTATCGTGACGCTCACAAAACTATGGACTATGGATTCTCTATTTAGATTTTTTTTCACAGTATTCTATATGTAATACATCTCTTTGGTTTGAAACTATGCATTTGAGGTTGTTCACAATTTATACAAAAATATTGTTTATTTCTTATAATTGCATTCACTTGCTCTTTTGAATGGTTCTCTAACACCTAATTTGATATGTAGAGTTACTCTGCGCCTCATTTGGGGACACAGGACCATGAGTGTTATGCTGCTGTCCACTATGAGGCGACACTATGCATAATCTGAAAAAGATTAACCGTGGCTCCTCCTCTGCAGTATACACCAGTGGATGGCATCAGCCTTCTCCAGTTTTTGCTTAGTGTCGCAAAGGAGGCACACCAAAGATTTTTTACTCTGTTTTTTTCCGACGGATTACAGATGAAGAAAAGTGGGTCTCCTGTGAGACTCCCGGCATGGCTCCTTCCTCGGCCCCCTATTACAGGGTGCCCGGTTGAAGTAGAGATGGCTATTCCCTATGTCGCTCCTTCCCCAGTCCCTCGGGTGCTGGTTCGAAGTCGAAAACCCCCCTCCTTCCCCAATTCCTTTTGGTTTCTGGGTTGAGGTTGAGGCGAGGATGAAACCCCCTGGAGGTCATAGCAGCACCCTCCCTAATTCCCCTCTGGGGGCGTTAGGTTGAGATGCCTCAGGTAGGGCCTGTACAGGCAGCACTCAGCAGCTCCCAGCAATGGGCCAGCATACTGCGCCTGCATCCAGGGACCCCAGCCCAGCTGCGGGCTCCTGTCGGGGCCGGGGGGAGTGCAGGCAGGCATGGCACAATAGAGACACAGGGCTCCCTGTGCCCCTGTATCTGTGGCAGCACCAGCTCTATACTGCCTCAGGGGACCCGTTACAGGGCCCCCCTTTCCGCTTATAGCCCCACCGTTATCCTGCCTTTAAATCTGGGGGGTCCGGTTCAGATCCGACCCCTCCTGGACTTCCGCGCTGGCCTGGAGCCTTTCTGGGCATCAAGCATCTAATTTAGGCCGCAGCTTCGGCCTAGCTGAAGCTGCCGCCTCCTCTCCGCCCCCCGGCCTGCCCCCAGATGACAAATATGACACTCTACAGTGTCACAGAGAGGGCGGATTGAGAAAGAAAGGGCGCGCTTTTACACAGCTTTGCCGCCTTTTTCCTCAGCTCTCCGCCCCCTTCTTCCCCTGCCTCTTCTCCTCGGCTGCCATTTCTACTGCAGCAAGGATTAACCCTGCATCTCCCGGTCACTAGGACCAGGACCAGGCCAGCAAGTGTCCGGGGGGCACAGGACTGTGGTTCTTCGGCGCTGGACCTAGGAGCAAACTGGTGGGGTAAGATCACAGCTGGGTTGTTTTACTTGGCTGTGAATCCATATTCCCTATAAGGCTCCCCTATAGGTTCCTCTGCATAGCTACCCCTGTAAGGTGCTCTGCATAGTCAGCCCTTTTGCACTCTGTGCACTATGCCGGGCTCAAGGTCCAAGAGAATCAGGCAGGACTGCTATTATGCATTCTGCACAGCCTGTGGGACCGCTCTCCCCAGTAGCAGCATGTACCAGCACTGCCAGGACTGCTGTTGTGAATTCTGTGGCTGAATTCACTCCTGTGGTCACAAGTGGTATTGCAGCCTCTGGGCTTCCTTCCTCAGGTGTTTTGGTGAGCTCGTTGGCTGCCTTGCTATTTAACTCCACCTGAGTCTGTCTTCCTTGCTCCTTGTCAATGTTCCAGTGTTGGATCTGAGCTCTGCATCTTCCCTGCGGCCTGCTGCTCTGCTAGATAAGTGTTACTTTGTTTTTGTTTCTGTTTTTTCTGTCCAGCTGTGCTATTCTTTTTTGCTGGAAGCTCTGAGACGCAAAGGGTGCACCGCCGTGCCGTTAGTTCGGCACGGTGGGTCTTTTTGTCCCCTTTTGCGTGGTTTTTGCTTTAGGGTTTTTTGTAGACTGCATAGTTCTCTTTGCTATCCTCGCTCTGTCTAGAATATCGGGCCTCACTTTGCTGAATCTATTTCATTCCTACGTTTTGTCTTTTCATCTTGCTAACAGTCATTATATGTGGGGGGCTGCCTATTCCTTTGGGGTATTTCTCTGAGGCAAGTCAGGCTTGTATTTCTATCTTCAGGCTAGTCAGCTCCGCAGGCAGTGCCGAGTTGCATAGGTAGTGATAGGCGCAATCCACTGCTGCTTTTAGTTGTGTGAGGATAGATCAGGTATTGCAGTCTACAGAGATTCCACGTCTCAGAGCTCGTCCTATGATTTTGGGTTATTGTCAGATCACTGTATGTGCTCTGACCGCTATGTCCATTGTGGAACTGAATTGCCTGTCATAACAGTACAAGGAGCCAAACCAATGATTCTCATTAGAGGGAAAAAAGAAATCCTGACATCATTTTTTTTCCTCAGCTCTGTCTTCAGTTTTTTTTTTTCCCCTAGACATTAGAGTGCTTCAGGACACAGCTGTGGACATGGATATTCAGGCTCTGTGCTCCTCAATGGATAATCTCATTGTAAATGTACAAAAGATTCAAGATACTATTGATCAGAAATCTATGCTAGAACCAAGAATTCCTATTCCTGATTTGTTTTTTGGTGACAGAACTAAGTTCCTGAGCTTCAAAAATAATTGTAAGCTATTTTTGGCCTTGAAACCTCATTCTTCTGGTAATCCTATTCAACAGGTTTTGATTATTATTTCTTTTTTGCGCGGCGACCCACAGGACTGGGCGTTTTCTCTTGCGCCAGGAGACCCTGCATTGAGTAATGTTGATGCGTTTTTCCAGGCGCTTGGATTGCTTTACGATGAGCCTAATTCAGTGGATCAGGCTGAGAAAAATTTGCTGGCTTTATGCCAGGGTCAGGATGATATAGAAGTATATTGTCAGAAATTTAGGAAGTGGTCAGTACTCACTCTGTGGAATGAATCTGCACTAGCTGCTTTGTTCAGAAAGGGTCTCTCTGAAGCTCTTAAGGATGTCATGGTGGGATTTCCTATGCCTGCTGGTTTGAATGAGTCTGTGTCCTTGGCCATTCAGATCGGTCGTCGCTTGCGCGAGCGTAAATCTGTGCACCATCTGGCGGTATTGTCTGAGAGTAAACCTGAGCCTATGCAGTGCGACAGGACTATGACTAAAGTTGAACGGCAAGAACACAGACGTCTGAACAGGCTGTGTTTCTACTGTGGTGATTCCACTCATGCTATTTCTAATTGTCCTAAGCGCACTAGGCGGTTCGATAGCTCTGCCGTTATTGGTACTGTACAGTCCAAATTCCTTCTGTCCATTACCTTGATATGCTCTTTGTCATCGTATTCTGTCATGGCGTTTGTGGATTCAGGCGCTGCCCTGAATCTGATGGATTTGGATTATGCTAAACGTTGTGGATTTTTCTTGGAGCCTTTGCGGTGTCCTATTCCGTTGAGAGGAATTGATGCTACACCTTTGGCCAAGAATAAGCCTCAGTACTGGGCCCAGCTGACCATGTGCATGGCTCCTGCACATCAGGAAGTTATTCGCTTTCTGGTACTGCATAATTTGCATGATGTGGTCGTGTTGGGGTTGCCATGGCTACAAACCCATAATCCAGTATTGGATTGGAACTCTATGTCGGTAACCAGCTGGGATTGTCAGGGAGTACATGGTGATGTTCCATTTTTGTCTATTTCGTCATCCATTCCTTCTGACATCCCAGAGTTCTTGTCGGACTTTCAGGATGTATTTGAAGAGCCCAAGTTTGATGCCCTACCTCCGCATAGGAATTGTGATTGTGCTATCAATTTGATTCCTGGTAGTAAATTCCCTAAGGGTCGTTTATTTAATTTGTCCGTGCCTGAACACACCGCTATGCGCAGTTATGTGAAAGAATCCCTGGAGAAGGGACATATTCGCCCATCGTCATCACCATTGGGAGCAGGGTTCTTTTTTGTAGCCAAAAAGGATGGTTCGCTAAGACCGTGTATTGATTACCGCCTTCTTAATAAGATCACTGTTAAGTTTCAGTATCCCTTGCCATTGATATCTGACTTGTTTGCTCGGATTAAGGGGGCTAGTTGGTTTACTAAGATTGATCTTCGTGGTGCGTATAATCTGGTGAGAATCAGGCAGGGAGATGAATGGAAAACGGCATTTAATACGCCCGAGGGTCATTTTGAGTATCTTGTGATGCCGTTCGGACTTGCCAATGCTCCATCTGTTTTTCAGTCTTTTATGCATGACATTTTCCGTGAGTATCTGGATAAATTCTTGATTGTTTACTTGGATGACATTTTGATCTTCTCAGATGATTGGGAGTCTCATGTGAAGCAAGTCAGAATGGTTTTCCAGGTACTGCGTGCTAATTCCTTGTTCGTGAAGGGATCAAAGTGTCTCTTTGGTGTGCAGAAAGTTTCATTTTTGGGGTTCATCTTTTCCCCTTCTACTATCGAGATGGATCCGGTTAAGGTCCAGGCCATCCAGGATTGGACTCAGCCGACATCTCTAAAAAGTCTGCAGAAATTCCTGGGCTTTGCTAATTTTTATCGTCGCTTCATCTGTAATTTTTCTAGCATTGCCAGACCATTGACCGATTTGACCAAGAAGGGTGCTGATTTGGTTAATTGGTCTTCTGCTGCCGTGGAAGCTTTTCAGGAGTTGAAGCGTCGTTTTTGCTGTGCCCCTGTGTTGTGTCAACCAGATGTTTCTCTTCCGTTCCAGGTCGAGGTTGATGCTTCTGAGATTGGTGCAGGGGCGGTTTTGTCACAGAGAGGTTCTGGTTGCTCAGTGTTGAAACCATGTGCTTTCTTTTCCAGGAAATTTTCTGCTGCTGAGCGTAATTATGATGTGGGCAACCGAGAGTTGCTGGCCATGAAGTGGGCATTCGAGGAGTGGCGTCATTGGCTTGAGGGAGCTAAGCATCGCGTGGTGGTATTGACTGATCATAAGAACCTTACTTATCTCGAGTCTGCCAAGCGCTTGAATCCTAGACAGGCCCGTTGGTCGTTATTTTTTGCTCGTTTTGATTTTGTGATTTCGTACCTTCCGGGCTCTAAAAATGTGAAGGCGGATGCTCTGTCTAGGAGTTTTGTGCCCGACTCTCCGGGGTTATCTGAGCCGGCGAGTATCCTCAAGGAAGGAGTCATTGTGTCTGCCATCTCCCCTGATTTGCGGAGAGTGTTGCAGAAATTTCAGGCTAATAAACCTGATCGTTGTCCGGCCGAGAAACTGTTCGTCCCTGATAGGTGGACTAGTAAAGTTATCTCTGAACTTCATTGTTCGGTGCTGGCTGGTCATCCAGGAATCTTTGGTACCAGAGAGTTAGTTGCTAGATCCTTCTGGTGGCCATCTCTGTCACGGGATGTGCGTGCTTTTGTGCAGTCCTGTGGGATTTGTGCTAGGGCTAAGCCCTGCTGTTCACGTGCCAGTGGGTTGCTTTTGCCCTTGCCGGTCCCGAAGAGGCCTTGGACACATATTTCGATGGATTTCATTTCTGACCTTCCCGTTTCTCAAAAGATGTCGGTCATTTGGGTGGTCTGTGATCGCTTTTCTAAAATGGTCCATCTGGTGCCCTTGGTTAAATTGCCTTCCTCCTCTGATTTGGTGCATTTGTTCTTCCAGCATGTGGTTCGTTTGCATGGCATTCCTGAGAATATTGTTTCTGACAGAGGTTCCCAGTTTGTCTCGAGGTTCTGGCGAGCCTTTTGTGGTAGGATGGGCATTGACCTATCTTTTTCCTCGGCCTTCCATCCTCAGACTAATGGCCAGACCGAACGAACCAATCAGACCTTGGAAACATATCTGAGATGTTTTGTTTCCGCTGACCAGGATGATTGGGTGTCATTTTTGCCGTTGGCTGAGTTCGCCCTTAATAATCGGGCCAGCTCGGCTACCTTGGTCTCTCCATTTTTCTGCAATTCTGGGTTCCATCCTCGTTTCTCTTCAGGACAGGTTGAGTCTTCGGACTGTCCTGGTGTGGATTCTGTGGTGGACAGGTTGCAGCAGATCTGGACTCAGGTAGTGGACAATTTGACCTTGTCCCCGGAGAAGGCTCAGCTTTTTGCTAATCGCAGACGCCGTGTGGGACCCCGACTTCGTGTTGGGGATCTGGTTTGGTTATCTTCTCGTCATATTCCTATGAAGGTTTCCTCTCCTAAATTTAAACCTCGTTTTATTGGTCCGTATAGGATTTCTGAGCTTCTCAATCCGGTGTCTTTTCGTCTGACCCTCCCAGACTCCTTTTCCATACATAATGTATTCCATAGGTCGTTGTTGAGGAGATACGTGGCACCTATGGTTCCATCTGTGGAGCCTCCTGCCCCTGTTTTGGTGGAGGGGGAATTGGAGTATATTGTGGAGAAAATTTTGGATTCTCGTGTCTCTAGACGGAAACTCCAGTATCTGGTCAAATGGAAGGGTTATGCTCAGGAAGATAATTCCTGGGTTTTTGCCTCTGATGTCCATGCCCCAGATCTTGTTCGTGCCTTTCATGTGGCTCATCCTGGTCGGCCTGGGGGTTCTGGTGAGGGTTCGGTGACCCCTCCTCAAGGGGGGGGTACTGTTGTGAATTCTGTGGCTGAATTCACTCCTGTGGTCACAAGTGGTATTGCAGCCTCTGGGCTTCCTTCCTCAGGTGTTTTGGTGAGCTCGTTGGCTGCCTTGCTATTTAACTCCACCTGAGTCTGTCTTCCTTGCTCCTTGTCAATGTTCCAGTGTTGGATCTGAGCTCTGCATCTTCCCTGCGGCCTGCTGCTCTGCTAGATAAGTGTTACTTTGTTTTTGTTTCTGTTTTTTCTGTCCAGCTGTGCTATTCTTTTTTGCTGGAAGCTCTGAGACGCAAAGGGTGCACCGCCGTGCCGTTAGTTCGGCACGGTGGGTCTTTTTGTCCCCTTTTGCATGGTTTTTGCTTTAGGGTTTTTTGTAGACTGCATAGTTCTCTTTGCTATCCTCGCTCTGTCTAGAATATCGGGCCTCACTTTGCTGAATCTATTTCATTCCTACGTTTTGTCTTTTCATCTTGCTAACAGTCATTATATGTGGGGGGCTGCCTATTCCTTTGGGGTATTTCTCTGAGGCAAGTCAGGCTTGTATTTCTATCTTCAGGCTAGTCAGCTCCTCAGGCAGTGCCGAGTTGCATAGGTAGTGATAGGCGCAATCCACTGCTGCTTTTAGTTGTGTGAGGATAGATCAGGTATTGCAGTCTACAGAGATTCCACGTCTCAGAGGTCGTCCTATGATTTTGGGTTATTGTCAGATCACTGTATGTGCTCTGACCGCTATGTCCATTGTGGAACTGAATTGCCTGTCATAACAGACTGCACTCAGACTACTGTGTCAGAGCCTGAAGAGGCCCCTGCCAATGCTTCAGTGTCTAATGCCACGCCGGAATGGGTCACTCAGATGTCGCAATCTATGACGCAGTCTATAGATAACCTAACCTCCACATTGCTTCAGGTTCTGCAGAGCTATGACCGCTACCCAGCAAAGGGAGAGCTTGACTCAGGGACAGGATGACCTTGGCACATCCACGTCTAGGTCAGGATGCAAGCGGACCCACAGGTCACGTTCATCTGCGTCATCCCATAGCACACGGTCATCCCCTTCTAGGGAGAGACACTGTAGTTCTAGGTCATCTAGACCAGGGGTCCCCAACTCCAGTCCTCAAGGCCCACCAACAGGTCATGTTTTCAGGATTTCCTTTGCATTGCACAGGTGATGCAATTATTACGTGGGCAAGACTAAGGAAATCCTGAAAACATGACATGTTGGTGGGCCTTGAGGACTGGAGTTGGGGACCCCTGATCTAGACCATTCCCTTCCAGGGGCAGACAATGCAGATCTCCGCAATCCCCGACCAGAGAAGGCCTCCGCCCCAGCTCACCCAGCAGGGGACGCCTCAGTGATACACTGGATTCGGAAGGCATCTGTGACTCCGACTCAGACAAGGAAACGGAGAGGTCCCTGATCCCAATCCCTCCTAGCAATACAGTGCTAGTTGAGGACTTAATCTCTTCCATCCATCGGGTGCTGGACATTTCTGATCCGCCACCAGAGGCCCCAGAACACAAGATTTCCTTCGAATGACCTCTGAAGCCGCCTAAGGTTTTCTCTAACCACCCAGAGTTTAAGGCGATCCTTAAAAAGCAGCTCTCACAGCCTGAAAAAAAATTTGCTAATCGCAAATATCTGGAGGCGAGGTACCCCTTCCCACAGAAGGATACCAAAGAATGGACAGACCCACCCGAAGTGGACCCCCCAGTCTCAAGACTAGCAGCACAGACCCTCCTTTCACTGCCAGATAGCTCAACCCTCAGGGATGCAGCAGACCAGCAGGTAGAACGCATGGCTCGTTCAATTTTCGAGGCTGCAGGGGCATCTCTGGCTCCTGCGTTCACTTCAGTTTTGGCTCCCAAGGTCATTCTGGCTTGGGCCAAAAAATTTACAAGCTGGCCTCCAAGCATCCGCTCCTGAGCTGTCGGACCATGCGGTTCAAATAGCAGTCGTAGCAGATTACATGCTTCATGCAGCTCTGGATTCAGCAAGGGGTGTAGCAGGGATAGCATCAAACGCCATTACAATTCAGCGTATCCTCTGGCTGTGGGAATGGAAAGCGGACGCAGCCTCAAAGAAGTCCCTCACGCACCTCCCCTACCTCAGTGGGCGACTTTTTGGTGAACAGTTGGACATGATGATATCCAACGCCACCGGGAGTAAGAGTACCTCTCTTCCCCAACTGAAACCTAAACGCACTTACAAGAAGCGTAACCAAACTCGATTCCGATCCTTTTGGAATTCTTCGGGCTGGTCCATTTCGCGTCCAGCACAAAATCGTAACCGTTCCCCACGGGACAACTCATGGTCGACGCAAAGGTCGGACAAGACCTGGCAGTCAGAAGCAGCCCAGTCTAAGACCAGAGGAAGAAAATCTCAGACTTTCTCCTCATCATGACTCACGGACTCTGAAAGACACTACACCCGTAGGCGGCCGACTTTTGCTCTTTCATTAAGTCTGGCTGCCTGTTACAGAAGACAGGTAGGTCAGGGAACTAGTGTCTTCCGGATACAAGATAGAGTTCACCTCCAACCCACCAGACCGATTCTTCCTTTCTGTCCCCCCAAAACCACCGGCCAAGGCTCGTGCCTACCGACAAGCGGTCTCCTCGCTTTTTAAAGCAGGAGTCATAGTACCGGTCCCCACGGCTGAGCACTTCCGAGGGTTCTTCTCCAATCTACTCGTAGTCCCCAAGAAAGGAGGCAGTGTGCCGCCCATTTTGGACCTAAAACAACTCAACAAATATGTACGGGTCCGTCACTTCCGCATGAGGTCTCTTCGGTCCATCATTGCGTCCATGGAGAAGGGAGAATATCTCACCTCCATAGACATACAAGACGCATACCTGCAAATACCGATTGCACCTGCCCATCAGAGGTTTCTCAGGTTCGCAATCGACCAGGACCACTACCAGTTCGTGGCTCTCCCATTCAGACTCGCCACGGCTCCCAGAGTGTTTACCAAAGTCATGGCAGCCACCATGGACGTCCTGCACTCCAGAGGCATAGTAGTTGTTCCATACTTGGACGATCTACTCATCAAGGCTCCCACCTTCAAGGACTGCGAGCTCAGCGTCTCAATTACAATTGACACTCTGAGTCACATGGGCTGGTTAGTCAACTTACAAAAGTCATCAGCAACCCAGAGTCAGTTTCTGACCTTCCTGGGAATGCTATTCAACACCTCCAGGGGTCTAGAGCTCCTTCCCAAGGACAAGGCACTGGCTCTCCGCCTAGGAGTTCGCACCCTCCTCTGCAAACCCCCTCGATCTCTCCGGTTTGCCATGAGAGTCGTCGGCCGGATGGGGGCAGCAATAGAAGCCATCCCATTTGCCCAGTTTCGCCTCAGGCTTCTCTAACTAGCCATCCTCAAGTCCTGGGACAAAAACCCTTTCTCGACAGGGAGTTCCGGCTAACGTCGTCAACCAAGAGGTCCCTGTAATGGTGGCTCAAGCCAACCTCGCTAGCAAAGGGGAAATCCTTTCTCACAGGTCAATGGAAGGTTCTTACCACCGATGTGAGCCTGACGGGTTGGGGTGCAGTGCACCTACACCACAGGGCACAGGACAAGTGGTCCCCAGTGGAAGCGACCATGCCCATCAACATCCTGGAAATTCATGCCATCCTCCTGGCCTTGAGGGCCTTTCATCACGGCCCATTACTGGCAGCCTATCACAACAGAATACAGTCGGACAATGCCACGGCTGTGGCATATGTGAATCACCAAGGGGGGACCCGCAGTACCCAGGCGATGCGAGAAGTGTCACATATCCTCCACTGGGCAGAGGACACAGGGTTGGTTCTCTCGGCGGTCCACATTCCAGGTGTGGACAACTGGGAAGCAGACTTTCTCAGCCGACAAGGAATAGACTTGGAGAGTGGTCTCTCCATCCTGAAATTTTTCGCCAGATTTGCCATCGCTGGGGGACCCCGGATGTGGACCTAATGGCATCCCACTTCAATGTCAAGGTCTCCAACTTCATGGCCAGAATACACGATCCGCAGTCGCTCGGAGCAGACGCTCTGGTTCAGGACTGGACCCAGTTCCAGCTTCTGTACATTTTTCCACCTCTCCTCCTGATATCCAGGGTGGTGAGGAAGATCAAGCAAGAGGGAGGTTCAACCATCCTAATCGCACCGGACTGGCCCATCGTACATGGTACGCCGACATCGTACAAAAAACCCCGAAACAGCTGTCTGTGGATGGATACCATGCTTGGCATAGGTGGTTTTCCTTTATTGGATGCTGCCCTTCCCTTGGTTGTTCTTTCCCGGGGAAAGGCCTGGCTATTCACTGCCTGCGTTGAGAAACACGTGATGGTGTCTCCGCAGCTCCTCTACATGCATTTGCGTATTTGGGGGCAGTGTTCTGGATCACTGCGTTGAGAAACACGTGATGGTGTCTCCGCTGTGTTGGATGTTTTGGTCTCCACGAGGTCAATCATCCGTGCCTTTATAGACTTTCTACTAGACACTGCTCCTGATAGCCAGTTTCCTACTCCACACTGATGAGGGGCAAAAACCCCGAAACAGCTGTCTGTGGATGGATACCATGCTTGGCATAGGTGGTTTTCCTTTATTGGATGTTTTCAATATTGGATGCTGCCCTTCCCTTGGTTGTTCCTTCCCAGGGAAAGGCCTGGCTATTCACTGCCTGCATTGAGAAACACGTGATGGTGTCTCCGCAGCTTCTCTACATGCATTTGCATATTTGGGGTCAGTGTTCTGGATCACTGCGTTGAGAAACACGTGATGGTGTCTCCACGGTGTTGGATGTTTTGGTCTCCACGAGGTCAATCATCCGTGCCTTTATAGACTTTCTACTAGGCACTGCTCCTGATAGCCAGTTTCCTACTCCACACTGATGAGGGGCAAAAACCCCGAAACAGCTGTCTGTGGATGGATACCATGCTTGGCATAGGTGGTTTTCCTTTATTGGATGTTTTCAATATTGGATGCTGCCCTCCCCTTGGTTGTTCCTTCCCGGGGAAAGGCCTGGCTATTCACTGCCTGCGTTGAGAAACACGAGATGGTGTCTCCGCAGCTCCTCTACATGCATTTGCATATTTGGGGACAGTGTTCTGGATCACTGCGTTGAGAAACACGTGATGGTGTCTCCGCGGTGTTGGATGTTTTGGTCTCCACGAGGTCAATCATCTGTGCCTTTATAGACATCGTACAACTGACAGTAGACGCCCCCTGGCATCTCCCCGACAGCCCCGATCTTCTATCACTAGGCCCGTTCTACCACCAGAACTCAGGGGCTCTCAATTTGACGGCGTGGACATTGAGACCTGGGTTCTAACCCAGGCAGGGCTCTCGCTGGACGTCGCTGGAACCATGATCAGGGCACGGAAGCCAGCCTCTGCCAAGATCTATTACCGTACCTGGAAAGCTTTCTTTACCTGGTGCGAATCTCGTGGCCAGACTCCACTCCCTTATTCCTTACCCAAAGTACTTGGTTTTCTCCAATCGGGTCTGGAGGCCAGGCTGTCCCTGGGCTCGGTTAAGAGCCAGGTGTCAGCCCTCTCAGTGCTTTTTCAAAGGCGCATTGCTACCAAGCCGCAAGTAAGGACTTTTCTTCAGGGGGTTTCCCGATTGGTTCCCCCCTACAGACGACCACTAGAAATGTGGGACCTCAACCTGGTCCTGACAGCATTGCAAGAACCCCCCTTCGAACCCCTTAAGGAGGTCCCGCTCCACCTTCTATCCCAGAAGGTGGTTTTTCCTGGTGGCAATCACCTCGCTACGCAGGGTGTCTGAACTGACAGCACTCTCCTGTAGATGGCCCTTCCCGGTTTTTCACCAGGGCAAGGTAGTTCTCCGTATGGTCCCATCCTTCCTTCCGAAGGTTGTGTCCAACTTCCACCTCAATGAGGAAATTTCGCTGCCATCCTTTTGTCCGGTCCCGGTTCATAGAGTGGAGAAGGCTCTGCATACGCTTGACCTTGTCAGGGCACTGCGTATATATGTGTCTAGGACTGCGTCCTTCTGGAGGTCTGATTCTCTTTTCCTTCTTCAGGAAGGTGGCCACAAGGGTCTGCCAGTTTCCAAAGCTACCCTTGCCAGGTGGATCTAATCCACCATACAAGACCATACACCTTAAGAATTCTCCTCTTCCAGCCGGTATTACGGCACACTCTACACAGGCTGTAGGGGCCTCCTGGGCCATTCGGCACCAGACTTCGGCACAACAAATGTGTAGCCTACACATGTTTACTAAACACTACAGGGTTCATACTCAGTCCTCAGCGGACGCGAGCCTGGGTAGATGTGTTCTGCAGGCGGTGGTGCCCCTAGTGTAGCGGCCTGTCTGCACAATATTTGTCCATTGCTTCCCATCCAGGGACTGCTTTGGGACGTCCCATTGTCCTGTGTCCCCCAATGAGGCGACAGAGTAAAGGAGATTTTTGTGTACTCACCGTAAAATCTCTTTCTCTTAGCCTCTAATTGGGGGACACAGCTCCCACCCTGTTGCCCTTCCGGGCCATTGTTACTGTCGAGTTCTCATATTGTTTGCTTGAGCTCGTACATAGTTGCCTTCTTATAGGCATGGTTAAGTTATTCATGTCACGTTCCTCCTACTGCTTTTGCACAAAACTGGAGAAGGATGACGCCGTCCAGGGGTGTATACTGCAGAGGAGGAGCCACGGTTAATCTTTTTCAGATTATGCATAGTGTCGCCTCCTAGTGGACAGCAGCATAACACCCATGGTCCTGTGTCCCCCAATTAGAGGCTAAGAGAAAGAGATTTTACGGTGAGTACACAAAAATCTCCTTTTTCTCTACATATATGGACTTATGTCAGTTTTGTATGTCCTTATTAATTTGGGACCAGATTTTAGCAAAAATAACCCGTTTTCTTATTTTTTACACTATCTTAGTCACTCTA
This sequence comes from Ranitomeya imitator, assembly GCF_032444005.1. Lineage (NCBI taxonomy): Eukaryota > Metazoa > Chordata > Amphibia > Anura > Dendrobatidae > Ranitomeya > Ranitomeya imitator. The sequence continues at coordinate 404,136,475 of NC_091286.1, read as the reverse complement.
GATACCAATAATAATACTACATAGCATTCTTAACTCATTTATGTTTCACATTAACATCCATTCAATTTATACCTTACTTTTTTAAACACTTTTTTTCATCCCTTTTTATTTATTTCACTTTGGGTTCTTAATTTTTTTTTCCACCCAACACACCATGACATATCCCTTCATATCCAGCTCATTTCCTGACTCACTTCTCCAATACATACATCCTTCACTTAACCCTCTTCATCCTCAGGCTCTTAACCTAATGCGGTAATTTTACATTATTCTTTTCTGCAGCTTATGGCAGTCGTTCAGGCACATCATTGGGTACCGCCCTTTGATTCTGACTGCTCCCTTCATTTCAGACCCAGCTGGCACATATTGCAGTCATTTCCTTGACTGTGATGCCGGCTTGTGGGTCGCTGACTGTGATGAGGGTGTGCATATGACATATCACGCCAGATCATACTGACTGCAAGCGTGCAACAGCGGTGTCCCGCATCACGTGGCAATATAGTAAGCATTCCGATTGTACTTCCATCTACTTTTAACATCCAGTGTCTACCTCCCTGACAAGCCCCCTGAAGAAGTGTGCTTGAAACATGTGTCGGGGTAGGGAAACACCTGACAAGTAGAGTTACTTTTTTAGGATCGAGTCGGGTTTCGCGAAACCCGACTTTCTCAAAAGTCGAGTCGGGTGAAATCGGCCGATTATTGCGAAAAGTCGGGGGCCGACCGAAACACGAAACCCAATGCAAGTCAATGGGGAATCAAAGTCGGCAGTGAGTGGAGGACAGGAAAACACCTACAGTGCCCATTGTAATGCCAAAAACATCAATTCGTATTACTGAAGCTTGTCAATCTTAATTTACTTTATAATAATAGTTAGGCATTGAAAACAGGAGGTCATTTGGCTAAAGTTGTTGGGGGGTAGGGCTGGCTCAAGATTTTCGTGGGCCCAGGAAACACAGAATACGTCACGGCGGTGGAGCAGGTAAGTATTTAAACTTTGCAAGTGCTGTGATCCTGAGCAAGCAGGGGGGCCCACTAGTTGGCACTGGCACAGGGCCCCTCATAGTACGGTGGTGTGTTTGACGGCCGGCGGCGCCTCCCACTGCCAGAGACACTTTTGCGTACTATGAGGGGCCCTATGCCAGTGCAAACGAGTATGCCTCCCCACCACATGATGAAGGAACCTGCACTTTCATCTGCACCTTCCTCTTTGTCCCCGTGTAAGGTGGTATAGTATGCGGGAAGGAGAACCTGACTTTCAGCAGGGTCAGATTCTGGCTGTGTAGAGTGCAAGAGGAATGTAGTGGTCTGGGTCAATGTACCAGCAGACTCATCTAGCAGTGGCTGGGCAATGGGCAGGATGAGGAGGAAACACAGATATAGGCCCAAATAAGAATGTAGGCTAAATACAGTTCAAAATTGCTAACAGGACTAAACTTGCGGCATTGCTTTGTTCAGCGGAGGACAACTGTATGGAGTGGCTGACACAGTTACTAGGCCTAAAATAAAAAAGTAGGCTAAATGCAGTTCAAAATTGGTAAGAGGAGTACACAGGCGGCATAGCTTTGTTCAGCGGAGGACAACTGTTATGAGAGGCTCATACAGTTACTAGGCCCAAGTAAGTAAGTAGGCTAAATGCAGTTCAAAATTGGTAAGAGGAGTACACAGGCGGCATAGCTTTGTTCAGCGGAGGAGGACAACTGTTATGAGAGGCTCACAAAGTTACTAGGCCCAAGAAAGTAAGTAGGCTAAATGCAGTTCAAAATTGCTAACAGGAGGACACAGGTGGCGTAGCTTTTTCAGCGGAGGACAACTGTTATAAGAGGCTCACACAGTTACTAGGCCCAAGTAAGTAATTAGGCTAAGGCTAGTTTCACATTAGCGTTTGCATGAGCTGCGGAGGGCTGCGGACTTCCTCCGTGAAGCCCCGCCCTCGGCCGCACCTCCGCTGCTAGCTCTGCCTACTTCTGCATGCAGCCGGCATGCGGCCTGCGTACCTATCTTTAACATTAGGTACACAGGTCATACAGCTGTATGCGGATGCTTCCGCATGCATCGTTTGCCGATGCGGAGAAAAAAAATGCTACAAGCTGCGTTCTACGCTGGTCGCCGCATCGTCAAAACGACGCATGCGGAAGCATCCGCATACAGCCGCACGACCTGCGTACCTAATGTTAAAGATAGGTACGCAGGCCGCATGCCGGCCGCATGCAGAAGTAGGCGGAGCTAGCGGCAAAGGTGCGGCCGAGGGCGGGGCTTCACGGAGGAAATCTGCAGCTCATGCAAACGCTAATGTGAAACCGGCCTAAATGCAGTTCAAAATTGGTAAGAGGAGTACACAGGCGGCATAGCTTTTTTCAGCGGAGGAGGACAATTGTTATGAGAGGCTCACACAGTTACTAGGCCCAAGTAAGTAAGTAGGCTAAATGCAGTTCAAAATTGCTAAGAGGAGTACACAGGCGGCATAGCTTTGTTCAGCGGAGGAGGACGACTGTTATGAGAGGCTCACACAGTTACTAGGCCCAAGTAAGTAAGTAGGCTAAATGCAGTTCAAAATTGGTAAGAGGAGTACATGGGCGGCATAGCTTTGTTCAGTGGAGGAGGACAACTGTTATGAGAAGCTCACACAGACTTAGTAGGCCTAAAATAAAAAGTAGGCTAAATGCAGTTCAAAATAGGTAAGAGGAGTACACAGGCAGTATTGCTTTTTTCAGTGGAGGACAACTGTAATAAGTGGCTGACAGTTAGTAGGCCAAAATAATAAAGTGGGCTAAATGTCAGCCCAAAAAATGTTCATAAATAAACTGGTGGCATAGCTAGGTACAGGGGTGGGCTCCTCTGCTGAGTAGTAGACAGTGGTAGTTGGTGCAAAGTATTAACTGGTCTAAATGGAGGCCAGGGTCCCTATATATAATTACTATCATCTATCATTTCAACAAATTTGTATTGGCAGTGCCATTGAAGGATTTAACAGCACTGACTACACAGTGGTGGAGCAGGGAGAGGTAAGTTTTGCAAGTTTGCAAGTGGTAGAGCACAGTCCGAGCTGGGGGGAACACTCTTTCGTGGGCGGCGGTACTGGCACAGGGCCCCTCATATTACGACGGTGTGTCTGACGTTGGTTGTGCACCACCACCATCAGAGACACTTCATTGTACTTTGAGGGACCCTGTGCCAGTGCCGTCGCCCAAGAGTGGGCACACCCACCTGTCCAGACAAACGGCACTCGCACGGGTGCTTGTGCCAAGTGGTGACCACGGCCCTGTGAGGGGAGTCAGCCCATTTAGGGAGGTATAAAAATGGCCTATGGTGGACATTCAGCAGCTGCAAGTGGAGGAATTGGAGCAGTCAGTAAGAGGAGGCCAAAAGCAAGACATTTTTAAGGGAAGCTACGTGTCAGCAGGGGAAGGTGGGGCAAAATAATTTGAAATCCATGATTGGTTAATTTTAATGAAGGTTAGATCATCAACATTTCTGGTAGCCAGACGTGTCCTTTTTTCGGTCAGTATTGAACCAGCAACACTGAAGACTCTTTCTGATAGCGAGCTCCTGTAATGCATATTCGGCCAATTCAGGCCAGGTGTCTATGTTAGATGCCCAGTAATCATAGGGGAGTGACCTGTGAGGGAGAACATCAATAAGGGAGGAAAAATAGTTGGTAACCATACTGGACAAATGCTGTCTCCTGTCACTTTGAATTGATGCAGCAGTACCTGTCGTGTCTGCGGTCATTGCGAAATCACTCCACAACCTGGTCATAAAACCCCTCTGTCCAACGCCACTTCGGATTTATGCACCTCTAACACCTCTGCCATGTTGCCCCCTACAGCTCGTGTGAGAACCATCACCACCTCTGTGTGCTGGGAATGCCTGAACCAAACGGTCTACAAGAGTTGCTTGTTTGGTAGCCAATATTTGCTCAAGTTTCTCATGTGGCATGATATTTTGTAATTTTCCTTTGTATCGTGGATCCAGGAGGCAGGCCAACCAGTAATCGTCATCAGTCATCATTTTGATAATGCGGGGGTCCCTTTTTAGGATATGCAAGGCATACTCTGCCATGTGGGCCAATGTTCCAGGTGTCAATTCACTGCTTGTGCTGGGTTGAGGAGCACTTTCTTGCAAATCAACATCACTTGTGGCCCGCAAAAACCCTGTACCTGACCTTGCAACGCCACCAGTTTCTATTGCCGCCTGAGATTTATCCTCCTCCCATAAATATTCATCTCCATCATCCTCCTCCTCCTCTTCATCCGCCACCTCGTCCAGGAGAGTTCCCTGACCAGACAATGGCTGACTGTCATCAAGGCTTCCCTCCTCCTTGGCTGCAGACGCCTGCTCCTTGATGTGCGTCAAACTTTGCATCAGCAGACGCATTAGTGGGATGCTCATGCTTATGATGGCGTCGTCTGCACTTACCAGCCGTGTGCACTCCTCAAAACACTGAAGGACTTGACAGAGGTCTTGGAGCTTCGACCACTGCACACCAGACAACTCCATGTCTGCCATCCAACTGCCTGCCCATGTATGTGTATCATCCCACAAATAAATGACAGCACGCCTCTGTTCGCACAGCCTCTGAAGCATGTGCAGTGTGGAGTTCCACCTTGTTGCAACGTCGATTATTAGGCGGTGCTGGGGAAGATTCAGCGATCGCTGATGGTTCTGCATATGGCTGGAGTGTACGGGCGACCGGCGGATGTGCGAGCAAAGTCTTCGCACTTTCAGGAGCAGGGCTGGTAACTCCGGATAATTTTTCAGGAAGCACTGCACTACCAGGTTCAAGATGTGAGCCAGGCAAGGAATGTGTTTCAGTTCTGAAAGGGCTATGGCAGCCATAAAATTCCTTCCATTATCACTGACTACCTTGCCTGCCTCAAGATGTACACTGCCCAGCCATGACTGAATTTCTTGCTGTAAGTACTCGGCCAGTACTTCCGCGGTGTGTCTGTTGTTACCCAAACACTTCATTTGTAGCACAGCCTGCTGACGCTTACCACTAGCTGTTCCATAATGGGACATCTCGTGTGCAACACTGGCAGCTGCGGATGGAGTGGTCGTGCGACTGCTCTGTGGACGAGCTTTCACTTCTGGAGGAGGAGGGTTGGCGAACGGCTACAGCAAACTGTTTCCTAGACCATAGGCTTGGCAGAACTGTCCCACTATGGCTGTCCCCTGTGGACCCTGCATCCACCACATTAACCCAGTGCACCATGATGGACACGTAATGTCCCTGGCCATGCCTACTGGTCCATGCATCTGTTGTGAGGTGCACCTTTCTACTAACTGATTGCCTCAGTGCATGGACAATGCGGTCTTTGACATGCTGGTGGAGGGCTGAGATGGCTTTTCTCGCAAAGAAGTGTCGACTGGGTAGGTCATAGCATGGTACTTCGTAGGCCATCAGGGCTTTGAAAGCTTCGCTTTCAACCAACCGGTAGGGCATCATCTCTAACAAAATTAGTCTAGCAATGTGGGCATTCAAACCCTGTGTACGCGGATGATAGGATGAGTACTTTCTTTTCCTAATGAGAGTCTCTTGTAGGGTGAGCTGGACTGGAGAGCTGCATATGGTGGAACTAGTGGGGGTGGTGGTGGACATGGCAGATTGAGAGAGGGTTGGTGATGGTATTCTTGATGTTGGCCTACCTACAGTGTTTCCTGCCAAGAACCTTGTGATTCCCTGACAGCTTTTGGCCTTGCGACGATTCGTCCACATTTGCTGCTGGTGGTGTCCTAACCGGTGGGCTTACCGTGAGGGAAGCAATGTAGCGTTGCTGACTACCTTCATTCTGAGCAGGTGCACCAACGGTACTGGATGTTTGGTAATTAGTCCAGGCTTGCAAGTGCATGCTGGTTAAATGTCTACGCATGCACGTTGTATTTAAATTTAGGAGATTCTTCCCTCTGCTAAAGGTCTTTGAGCACTTCTTACAGATAACTTTGCACTGATCATTCGGATCTTGGTTAAAAAATTCCCACACTGCACTCTTCCTACTATGGAATACCTTTTCAGGCATTGCACGCTGTGCTACTTTCACCAGATGGCCACGCTGTCCTAAAACTGTTTTTGGTTTTGACAAACATTTTTGGCCAGATACGGGCCTGCCAGATGAAAGCTGTTGCGATGTAGATGGCTGCTGCAGATCACCCTCCTCCGCTTCTGAGCTACTGGCAGCGGCACCCTCTTCCCCCAATGGCTGCCAATCTGGGTCAACAACTGGGTCATCTATCACCTCCTCTTCAATGTCATGTGCACCCTCCTCTGTGTCACCATGTAAGGTGCTATAGCGTTTGTGACGGGGCACCATAGTCTCATCAGGGTCAGATTCTGGCTCAGTACACTGCGAGGGCAATGTAGTGATCTGAGTCAATGGATAATCTAGCTGTTGCTGTGCATCTGTGCACTCCATGTCCGATTCATCTTGTAATGGGCTTTTAACAATTTCCCTCTCTAACCCAGGCACGGTATGTGTAAAGAGCTCCATGGAGTAAACTGTAGTTTCGCCTGCCGCATCCTTCACTTTTGGTTTGGGTGAAGGACACAAGGAAGCGACTTGTTCCTGACCGGGAGCATCCACTGACGACTCGCTGCTTTTAGATTTCGAACCTTCTGAAGAGAGGGCGAAAGAGCTAGAGGCTGAGTCAGCAAGGAAAGCCAAAACTTTTTCCTGCTGCTCCGGCTTTAAAACCTGTTTTCCTACTCCCAGATAAGGGAGCCTCCGAGGCCTTGTGTAGCCAGACGATGACGCTGGCTCAATACCTCGAGCCTTTGGTGCCATTTTGCTTTTCCCACTACCACCAGATGCTTCACCACCACCACCACCACCATCAGTACCAGCTGGCAACGACCGCCCACGGCCTCTTCCACCAGACTTCCTCATTTTTGGAAAAATCTAACCAAAATAACAACCGTTATATGGTACTGTGAAACAAGGTAGAAGGTGTATTGTTGTGAATTCTGTGGCCAAGCTCCCTCCTGTGGTCGAGAGTGGTACTCCGGCTGGTTCTGTCTATGAGCTTCCTTTGGTGGATGAGAGTGGTACTGCGGCTTCTGAGTTTCCTTCCTCAGGTGATGAGGTTAAGTCGTTATTTGCTGCTCTATTTAACTCCACCTGGTGCTTTGATCCTGGCCTCCAGTCAATGTTCTAGTATTGGTCTTGCTTCCTCCTGGATCGTTCCTGTGGCCTGTCTATCCTGCATAAGCTAAGTTTTGCTTGTGTTATTTTTGCTTGCTATTTTTTCTGTCCAGCTTGCTTTATTGGTTTTTCTTGCTTGCTGGAAGCTCTGAGACGCAGAGGAAGCACCTCCGTACCGTTAGTCGGTGCGGAGGGTCTTTTTGCCCCTCTGCGTGGTTGTTTGTAGGTTTTTGTGTTGACCGCAAAGCTATCTTTCCTATCCTCGGTCTATTCAGTAAGTCGGGCCTCACTTTGCTAAATCTATTTAATCTCTGTGTTTGTATTTTCATCTTACTCACAGTCATTATATGTGATTCCCTTTGGGGAATTTCTCTGAGGCAAGGTAGGCTTATTTTTCTATCTTCAGGGCTAGTTAGTTTCTCAGGCTGTGCCGAGTTGCATAGGGTGGTGTGTTAGGATTAGGGATTGCGGTCAGCAGAGTTCCCACGTCTCAGAGCTCGTCCTTTGTTTTTGGTAATTGTCAGGTCACTTTGTGTGCTCTGAACTTCAATGTCCATTGTGGTTCTGAATTACCTGTTCATAACAGTGTATATAAACTTGTGGAGAATTTAAATCTCCCTTTTTTGGGGAGGGGAGACTGCAACAAAACTCAGGCCCAGTGTATTACACTACACAATGTAAGTGGCAGAACGTGGCTGGAAGATGTACGAAAAACTAACAGAACTGTGACGTAGATCCACTTAGTGCCAATTTACATCTCCCTTTTATTTGGGGGAGACTGCAACAAAACTCAGGCCCAGTGTATTACACTACACAATGTAAGTGGCAGAACGTGGCTGGAAGATATATCAAAAAATACAAGGGCGGTAGTACAATTTCAATCTCCCTACAATGATCTCAGGACAAGTATGGCAGCAATAAAAAGGACTGCTGCACACAAAAGTGTAGACAAATAAACAAGAGAACTGTGCAGAAAGGAGCAACAGGATTTTCTCCAGTCACCTTCCACGACAGCGGTACTGGAGAATGTCTCCCCGCCCTAATGGGGGACAGGAAACACAAAAGAGGTTAAATACCCTCCCCTTCCTGCCACCTCCAGTGTTTTTCCTGTCCCCTATGGGGCATGAAGAGGTCCTGCTGTAGTGCTGCCGTGGCCGGCGATCGGAGCACTCAATTCTTACCTATAGCCGGGCAGCCTGGGTCGGGTATATTCCTCCTCCCTGCGGCGCTGCTCCCATCTCCTACCCTCCCCTTCCTGCCACCTCCAGTGTTTTTCCTGTCCCCTGTGGGGCATGAAGAGGTCCTGCTGTAGTGCTGCCGTGGCCGGCGATCGGAGCACTCAGTTCTTACCTATAGCCGGGCAGCCTGGGTCGGGTATATTCCTCCTCCCTGCGGCGCTGCTCCCGTCTCCCCACATGGTGGACTCGGGACCCCTCCTCTGCTCCTCCCGCGCTCCTTCTGGAGTAAAGCGGAGCGGCGTTGTGCGGCCGGGGTCCCCGTGCGGCTCCCCGGCATTCCTCCTCTCCTGCTGGCCGGAAAGGGTGGACGCGCGAACCGGAAGTACCCCGAACTTCCGGTTCACGGCATGTGCGTTCCAGCGGTGGCGCGCACGCGCGTCTTACAGCCACAAGTATGGTGGGGCATATCGGTTCTTCCCCTACGCCTGGGACCGGGAGGAGGAGCACAAAATTGGATGCAGCAACCACGGTATTTAACCCTGGTAGATCACCTCCAGGTAAGGCCCCCTGTCTGTCTGTCTGGACTGCAGTACTGACTGACCATGGAAGGTGACAGACCTGCCTCTGCATCTGCCGAGCCCTGCGTCTTCCTTCCTACCGTGAGTAGTGGGTCAGGTCCCCCTTTCCCAGTATTCCTTAGGGTGCTATATGCTTAGTCCCCCTTCTCTTCTTCTGCCCCTAGGAAGGACAAATCTTCCAAGAAATCGGAAGATTGGAAATGTGGTGTATGTGCATCAAAGCTTCCTTCCTCATACAAGAAGAAGCTTTGCCAGCCCTGCACTGATGAAGTATTACGCTCTGAACAGCCATCTTTGTTCGAGAGCATTAAGACCCTCATTAAACAAGAAGTTCAGTCCTCTGCATCGGCCCTTTCCCAGTCTCTGTTACCTCAGCCACCTCCTCCTAAAAGAAGGAAGATGGCAACGGTTATTTCTGAATCAGACTCTGGTGAACTTCATTCTTCCTGCTCGGAGGATTTGTGGGAGAATGAGGGCTCCACTTCCACCCCGAAAGAGGAAAGTAAAAAATACTATTTTTCCTCGGAGGACATACATGAATTAATCAGTATGATCAGGGGGACAATGGGCGTTGAGGAGGAGGAGGAGAAACCATCAGTGCAGGATGAGATGTTCGGTGGGTTAAAACCTAAAAAATTGAAGGGGTTTCCAATACACGAGAATGTACAGAGTCTCATTCTTCATGAATGGGAATCGCCCGAGAAGGGACTTACTGTTCCATCTGAACTAAAGAATCGTTTCCCGCTTGATGGAGACGTCTCTTTGTGGGATACCCCTAAAGTAGACGTACAAGTCTCTAGAGTATCAAAAAAGACAACCCTCCCTTTCGAGGATTCTTCCCAACTCAGAGACCCTGTGGACCGCAAAATGGAGAGTTTACTAAGAAGATCTTGGGAGACTTCCACCAATCTCCTTAGAACAAATATTGTGTCCACCTGTGTGGCTAGGTCCCTATTCCGCTTGAAGACCACCTTACCCAGGGAACATCTAGGGAAGTAATCTTAGATTCTCTCCCTCTTCTCCAGAGAGCTACGGGCTTCCTCGCCGATGCTTCGGCAGAGTCTGCTAGAGTGGCTGCTAAATCAGCAGTTCTTTCTAACTCAGCCAGGAGAGCTCTATGGCTGAAGTCCTGGAGTGGGGAAATCACGTCCAAAACAAAGCTCTGTACCATTCCTTTTCAAGGCCGCTATCTATTCGGGCAGGCTCTGGATGATATACTAGAAAAGGCAACAGACAAGAAAAAAGCGCTTCCTGAACAGAGGAATCCGAAAAAAGTTTCTTTCGTCCCTCAAAGGAACAACCCTTCCAAAGAGAGTTCAAAGGGAAAGGCAAGTCAGGACGCTGGAGCTATCCCAAAGGGGGAAAGGGTAGGAATATCCTGGTTCCCCAGTCCCAGCAAACCCCTGACAAGCAGTGACTACGCCCAGGGCGTCGGGGGTCGACTCTCGAGTTTCATCTACCAGTGGAGTTCCATTTCGTCGAACCAGTGGGTACTCGACACTATTCGGAATGGACTAAAGCTAGAGTTCGAGAGTCCTCCCCCTCATCACATAAGGATAACCTCATTACAGAGTCTCAGCCCTCAGGGCACATTCCTTTCCGGACTTCGAGAGTAAAGGTACCGTCACACTAGACGATATCGCTAGCGATCCGTGACGTTGCAGCGTCCTCGCTAGCGATATCGTCCAGTGTGACAGGCAGCAACGATCAGGATCCTGCTGTGCTGTCGCTGGTCGGGGAAGAAAGTCCAGAACTTTATTTGGTCGCTGGACTCCCCGCAGACATCGCTGAATCGGCGTGTGTGACACCGATTCAGCGATGTCTTCACTGGTAACCAGGGTAAACATCGGGTAACTAAGCGCAGGGCCGCGCTTAGTAACCCGATGTTTACCCTGGTTACCAGCGTAAAAAAACAAACAGTACATACTTACATTCAGCTGTCTGTCCCTTGCCGTCTGGTGCCTGCACTGACTGCTGGCCGTAAAGTGAAAGCAGAGCACAGCCACAGCGGTGAGTCACCGCTGTGTGACTCACCGCTGTGCTGTGCTTTTACTTTCACTTTACGGCCAGCAGTCAGTGCAGGAACCAGATGGCAAGGGACAGACAGCTGAATGTAAGTATGTACTGTTTGTTTTTTTTACGCTGGTAACCAGGGTAAACATCGGGTTACTAAGCGCGGCCCTGCGCTTAGTTACCCGATGTTTACCCTGGTTACCGGGGACCTCGGGATCGTTGGTCGCTGGAGAGCTGTCTGTGTGACAGCTCTCCAGCGACCAAACAGCGACGCTGCAGCGATCCGGATCGTTGTCGGTATCGCTGCAGCGTCGCTAAGTGTGACGGTACCTTTACTCCAGGCAGGAGTAATTTCCCCAGTACCTCGACAAGAAATAGGCAGAGGACACTATTCCCACCTGTTTCTGATCAAGAAACCTTTGGGGAAGCACCGAATAATAATCAACTTGAAACCTCGAGTGATAACTTACAGGAGATTCAAGATGGAGTCGGTCAAAACAGCGATCCCTCTGATAGGACAGGACTGGGTGATGGCTACGGTGAATCTGAGGGATGCTTATTATCACGTCCCAATCCATCCAGAATTCCGGAAGTACCTAAGATTTGCAATGTCTCAGAATCAGCAGATAGTACACTATCAGTTCAACTCCCTTCCCTTTGGAATCGCCTCAGCTCCCTGGGTCTTCACAAAGATCATGACAGAGGCAATAATATTCATTCGTCTTCAGGGGATCTGCATAGTACCCTATCTAGATGATCTACTCATTGTCGCTCCTTCGGTCTCCCGCCTCAATGCAAACTTAACAAAGTCTCTAGAAATCCTGAAGTCCTTGGGTTGGATCCAGAATCTAGAGAAATTGAACCTACTTCCTTCCAAGAGGAAAAAGTTCCTAGGGGTCCTACTGGACTCGGAGTTGAGAAAATCCTTTCTGCCCAGAGAACGTCAACTCGATCTGGTACAAAAGATAACAGCATTCAGAACCCTGAAGGCTCCTACTCTGTGACATTCCATGTCTATTCTGGGATCTCTAACATCATGTATCCAGATGGTATCTTGGGCCCAAGCCCACACGAGAGTCCTCCAAACCCATGTCTTATCATCCTGGGACAGACAGCAGAGCTCTCTATCCAAGAGAATTTGCCTCCCCAATCATGTCAGGGCATCCCTGACATGGTGGCTACGGCTCCGAAACCTCCAACGGGGGGTCAGTTTGGACCTGGTCTCACTAAAGACACTCACATCGGATGCCAGTCAAAGGGGATGGGGAGCTATAGTCGAGGGAACTCATTTCCAGGGCACATGGCCCCCAGACATCAGAGCAAGCTCTTCGAACTTCAGAGAACTGAAGGCGGTGGAAGAGGCGTTAAAAGCCGCATCCTTTCTCGTTCAGGGGCATCATGTCAGGATATATTCCGACAGTATGATCACGGTAGCATACCTTCGTCATCAGGGAGGCACAAAATACAAGAAACTAAAGACCTTAGCGTCAAACTTTTTTTATGGGCAGAGAGGCACCTCCTCTCTATTTCGGCAGTCCACCTGAAAGGGTCGGCCAATACTCAAGCAGATTTCCTGAGCAGAAGGGATGTACATCCAGGGGAATGGTGTCTAAAACCAGGAAGTCTTCCTCTCCCTGATATCCAAATGGGGGATCCCAGAAGTGGACCTTTTTGCCAACAGTCAGAATGCCAAGCTGCAAACATATTTCTCCCTAAATATGGCAGACAGAGCACTGGGCATGGATGCGTTCTCTCACCCCTGGAGGTTCAACCTCGTCTATGCCTTTCCTCCGATCCCATTGCTATCAAAAACTCTACAGAAGATCCGATCAGAGCAAGTTACGGTGATCCTAATCGCGCCAATGTGGCCGGGAGGAGTTGGTACAGCGCCCTGTTAGACATGGCTCAGGAAGGTCCAGTATGTTTACCTCAGGAGGAAAACCTACTTCATCAAGGGCCATTAGTACATCCAAACCTCCACAGGTTAAATCTTTCAGCATGGCTTCTGAAGCCAAAATACTAAAGGCAAGAGGTCTCTTAGATGAAGTAATTCACACACTTCAAAACAGTAGAAAACCCATAACCAATGCCATTTATGCCAAAATCTGGAAAAAGTTTTCATCTTGGTGCCTTCCTAATATTCCAGACCCATTTCATCCAAATATTGCCCAAATTCTAAACTTCTTGCAGAGGGGTCTAGATTTGGGGCTTAGGCCTAATACCTTAAAGGTACAAATTTCAGCTCTTAGCTCTTATTTTGACCAGGAACTAGCCAAACATCGGTGGATCAGACGTTTTATAACGTCAGCGAGTAGAATCCACCCCAGAGTTCACAACTGTACACCCCCTTGGGACCTAAATTTGGTCCTTAATAGTCTAACTCGGGATCCATTTGAACCCTTATCAGAGTCTTCTTTAAAGGTTCTTACCCTAAAAACTGTCTTTTTAGTGGCTATTACCTCTGCCAGACAGATAGGGGAACTACATGCCCTATCCATACAAGAACCTTACTTGAGGGTGACATCTGATAGTATAATCCTCGGTCTAGACCCTACCTTCTTACCTAATGTAACATCACACTTTCATAGAGGTCAGGACATAGTGTTGCTCTCATTCTACCCAGATCCCTCTAATGTGAGGGAAGAGTCCTTCCACACTCTGGATGCCCGCAGAGTGGTCCTATATTTTCTTTCTCAAACAGAGAGTTGGGGGATTGATCAAAATCTCTTCATTCAACACTCGGGAAAGAACAAAGGTAGAAAGGCGACAAAAAATACAATCGCCAACTGGATTAAACAAGCCATATCTCTGGCATACTCATCCCAGAATCTATCACCTCCTCCATCACTGAAAGCCCATTCTACACGTTCGGTGAACATCATGGGCAGAGAGAGGTGACGCTTCTACTGAGCAGATTTGCAGAGCTGCCACCTGGTTGTCAGTTCATACGTTCACCAGGCATTACAGGCTTGATTTCAACCGGGATTTAACTTTCGGCAGAACAGTTCTGCAGGCTGTTGTCCCCCCTTAAGAAATTATTTGTTGGTACTACTCCAGTACCGCTGTCGTGGAAGGTGACTGGAGAAAATAGAATTATTCTTACCGTTAATTCGGTTTCTAGGAACCTTCCATGACAGCATTATTTTCCCTCCCTATTTTATGATGTTATCGTTTACTTCCTGCACCTGAGTGGTAATTATACATGCTACTGTGTCCAGAAAAAACACTGGAGGTGGCAGGAAGGGGAGGGTATTTAACCTCTTTTGTGTTTCCTGTCCCCCATTAGGGCGGGGAGACATCGTCCAGTACTGCTGTCGTGGAAGGTTCCTAGAAACCGAATTAACGGTAAGAATAATTCTATTTTTGCTTTTAAAAAAGCAGTTGGTTTGCACAGCAGTGTACAAACAGCAATGCAGCTATCAGGGAGCCTTATAGGGCAGCCTAATAAGCTACAGAGCTGATGCACAAAAAAATAAACTCCACTGTCCCTGCAAAGAAAAGGTGGTTATGGAAATCGCTACAGCACAAGCAGTTTCGGGGTTAATCTTCCCTCCCTAACTATATCCCTTCTTCTGATGAAGCTGCGGAAACCTCTCCCTATGCTAAGATCGGCAGAAGTAAGATGGCGGTCAGCGTGCACGTCCCTTTATAGCCCCTGTGATGCCGCAGAAAGCAAGCCAATCACTGTAATGCCCTTCTCTAAGTTGGTGTGGACTGAGACCTAAGTCATCACGCTGCCCACACTCTGCGTCCTCCTTCATTGGATGAGAAATGGCGCTGAAAGCATCATACGAAACGCGACTTTGGCGCGAAGATCGCCGACCTCATGGCCGATCCCACACTAGGATCGGGTTGGGTTTCACGAAACCCGACTTTGCCGAAAGTCGGCGACTTTTGAATTTGTCCGATCCATTTCGCTCAACCCTACTGACAAGCCCTGGCCATTGCCTTGAATAAGACTTTAAAGGTGATATAAAAAAAACTTTTTCTACACTATCCCGTCAAGCAATACATTTTTCTATATGCATTGACACTTTATTGGGAGGAATAGCTCTGTTTACCTTGATGCACTTGCATTTTATATAGCGTATATACTCGTGTATAAGCCAAGTTTTTCAACACATTTTTTGTGCTGAAAACGCCCCCCTCAGCTTATACAAGAGTCACGGTACAGAAAGCCGGCGGGGGAGGGGGGGGGCGCCTGAGTAGCGGGTGACTGAAGCTGGCGCACACATCATACTTACCTACCTGTGCGCCCTCTGTGCTGGCACTGCCTCTCGTTCCAGTCGCCAGTGCCTGCCTGCAGCTCATCCTGTGCTCAGCGGTCACGTGGTACTGCTCATTAAGGTGATGAAGACAGGCGCGTCTCCACTCCCATAGGGGTGGAGCGCATATTCATCACCTTAATGAGCAGTAACACATGACCGCTCAGCACAGGAGAGCTGAGAGAGGGTGAGTATGACGGGGAAGGCCGGGGGAGCCACGCATACGACGGGAGAGGACGAGGGAGCCACGCATATGACGGGGAACCACGCATACAACGAGGGGACCAGGAGAGCCACGCATATTATGGGGGAGCCATGCATATGATGGGGGAGTAAGGGGGAGCCACGCATATGATGGGGGAGGAAAGGGGAGCCATGCATACAACAAGGGGACCGGAGGAGCCACACAGAGCAGGACAGGGATAAGGGAACAATGCATACCCGGCTTATACTCGAGTCAATAAGCTTACCCAGTTTTCCATATACTCGGGTTGGCTTATACTCGAGTATATACGGTAATTGTGATTCACTGCATGGATCTGATCTTAAGGTAGTATATTCCTAGCACCAGTGTCCTTTTATCCTTAGGCTGACACTCTGTATAGTGAAATGTTATTAGAAAATACTTTGAACTACTGTGGAATAGATAAATTCTTACTTTTTTCCTTAGCCTTAATTGCATTTACATATTTGGGCTCGCCTCATATGGGCTTTTTGTCAGTCGATTTCCCACATTTGAGGCATCTCTGTTACTAATTTTGCTGTATTGTTTGAGGTGTAATATTTACACTGTGTGCAGAATTATTAGGCAAGTTGTATTTTGATCACATGATACTTTTTATACATGTCGTCCTACTCCAAGCTGTTCAGGCTTGAGAGCCAACTACCAATTAAGTAAATCAGGTGATGTGCATCTCTGTAATGAGGAGGGGTATTGTCTAATTACATCAAAACCCTATATAAGGTATGCTTAATTATTAGGCAACTTCCTTTCATTTGGCAAAATGGGTCAGAAGAGAGATTTGACGGGCTCTGAAAAGTCCAAAATTATGAGATGTCTTGCAGAGGGATGCAGCAGTCTTGAAATTGCCAAACTTTTGAAGCGTGATCACGGAACAATCAAGCGTTTCATGGCAAATAGCCAACAGGGTCGCAAGAAGCGTGTTGGGCAAAACAGGCGCAAAATAACTGCCCATGAATGGAGGAAAATCAAGCGTGAAGCTGCCAAGATGCCATTTGCCACCAGTTTTGCCTTATTTCAGAGCTGCAACGTTACTGGAGTAACAAAAAGCACAAGGTGTGTGATACTCGGAGACATGGCCAAGGTAAGGAAGGTTGAAAAATGACCACCTTTGAACAAGAAACATAAGATAAAACGTCAAGACTGGGCCAAGAAATATCTGAAGACTGACTTTTCAAAGGTTTTATGGACTGATAAAATGAGAGTGACTCTTGATGGGCCAGATGGATGGGCCAGAGGCTGGATCAGTAAAGAGCAGAGAGCTCTACTCCGACTCAGACGCCAGCAAGGTGGAGGTGGGGTACTGGTATGGGCTGGTATCCTCAAAGATGAACTTGTGGGACCTTTTCGGGTTGAGGATGGAGTGAAGCTCAACTCCCAGACCTACTGCCAGTTTCTGAAAGACAACTTCTTCAAGCAGTGGAACAGGAAGAAGTCGGTATCGTTCAATAAAAACATGATTTTCATGCAGGACAATGCTCCATCACATGCCTCCAATTACTCCACAGTGTGGCTGGCCAGTAAAGGTCTCAAAGAAGAAAAATAATGACATGGCCCTCTTGTTCACCTGATCTGAATCCCATAGAGAACCTGTGGTCCCTCATAAAATGTGAGATCTACAGGGAGGGAAAACATTACACCTCTCGGAACAGTGTCTGGGAGGCTGTGGTGGCTGCTGCACGCAATGTTGATCGGAAACAGATCAAGCAACTGACAGAATCTATGGATGGAAGGCTGTTGAGTGTCATCATAAAGAAAGGTGGCTATATTGGTGTAACAACTCTGCTGGCATCACAGCATGGCCTCACATCTCTCACACAATCTTACCCACTGCTCCAGGCCATGATGTGGTTTCTGTTTCTTGCCAGCTCCATGTTCTGTGTCTCTGCTCGGTGCATGCCTCATGGCTATGTGTATAGGGGTCGGCGCCTGAACTCTCTGGTTCTTATAGGAATCAGGTGCATCTGTCTAATCAGTTCCTGACCAATTATCAAGAGGCCTCCTGTATATAGTGCAGCTCCACCCTGTGGTCTGGGCCTGTGCAATGTGTTAGCTCAGTTAGTGTTTAGCTGCTGAGTTTGCCTGGCCTTGCTCTGAGTTTCTCCCTCTGAGCTTTTCTCTGTGCTTTTGCCTTGATCTTGTAGTCCGCCCTCCAGGAGGCAGAATATCCTGGTCCCTGTGTCTTTGTCCCTGTGTCTTGTTCCATTGCCTTGTCTGTACTTTGTCTTTTCTCGGTCTCCTTGTCTGTGGCTTCCTTCCCTGCTTTGTCTTTCCTTGTGTTCTCCGTCTGCTTACACTCCGCACTCTTGCGGCTCTGCACTCAGTCCTTGCTTTGTACTCTCTGGCTTTGCTCTGTGGCTCCGCTCTTTGCGGTTCTATCTGGCTCCGCTCTTTGCGGTTCTATCTGGCTCCCCCTCCTGTGTTTCTGCACTTTGCTCCGTCTCTGCTCTTGACTCCGCCTCCAGCGTCTCCGCTCTTGGCTCCGCCTCCAGCATCTCCGCTCTTGGCTCCGCCTCCAGCGTCGCCGCTCTTGGCTCCGCCTCCAGCATCTCTGCTCTTGGCTCCGCCTCCAGCATCTCCGCCTCCAGCGTCTCCGTTCTTGGCTCCGCCTCCATCGTTTCCGCTCTTGGCTCCGCCTCCAGCGTCTCCGCTCTTGGCTCCGCCTCCAGCATATCCGCTCTTGGCTCCGCCTCCATCGTCTCCGCTCTTGGCTCCGCCTCCAGCGTCTCCGCTCTTGGCTCCGCCTCCAGCATCTCCGCTCTTGGCTCCGCCTCCAGCGTCTCCGCTCTTGGCTCCGCCTCCAGCGTCTCCGCTCTTGGCTCCGCCTCCAGCGTCTCCGCCCTTGGCTCCACCTCTTGCGGCTCCGTCCTTGGCTCTGCCTTCTCCTTCTCTTCTCTTAGTTCCACCTTCTACTTGTTACTTAGTCCTCCTGTCTGTACAGGCTCCTACCTGTTTCTCATACCTGCCTGCAGACCGGTCCCTACCAGTTCTTCCTATGTTCCAGCCGTACCCGCCTGCCTACCAGAGAGTCAGCCGTGTCCGCCTGCTCGCCAGTGTCTCTGTTGTACCCGTCTGCCTGCCTGTGTCCCAGCGTGCCCGCCTGTCAGTCAGAGTGCCAGCCGTGCCCGCTCCGTTCCTTAGTGGGATCAGCAGCCACAGCCAGACATCACCCTGGAGTGGCACCTGGTAGCTTCCTATTGCACAAGTCTGACCTCACCATCAGAGGCTCCAGCGAACACCTAGGAAGCTACTTAGTTACGCCCCTTCCAGGGAAGTTTGGTCTGTGGTCCAGTGGGGCCACACCCCCGTATGCCCGCGCCAACCAGTCTGGGCGCGTGCGTGACAATTGGTCACTAATTTTTTGGGGTTTTGTTTTTACATGTCAGAAATGAAAAATTTCAAAAATTTCTAAATTTTGTGCAGTTATATTGGTTAACCTGGTGAAAATAAACAAGTGAGATGGGAATATATTTGGTTTTTATTACGTTGCCTAATAATTCTGCACAGTAATAGTTAGCTGCACAAACAGATATCCTCTTGAGATAGCCAAATCTAAAAAAACCCACTCCAACTTCCAAAAATATTAAGCTTTGGTATTTATGAGTCTTTTGGGTTGATTGAGAACATAGTTGTTGATCAATAATAAAATAATCCTCTAAAATACAACTTGCCTAATAATTCTGCACACAGTGTAATAAAAACATTTTTTAATAATAGTTGAAGTGTTTAGGCCGCCGTCACACTTGCGAGTTTTACGGACGTAAGAGCGCAGAAACTACGTCCGTAAAACTCGCAAAACATACGGCACAATTATTCTCTATGCCCCTGCTCCTATCTGCCGTATTAAACTGATCAGTATTATACGGCTTTCTACGGCCGTACAAAATCGCAGCATGCTGCGTTTGTCACCGTACTGCGCAAGAAATACGCCAATGAAAGTCTATGGAAGCGTGAAAAATACGGATTACACACGGACCAGCAGTGTGACTTGCGAGAAATACGCAGCGGTGTTAGAGAGAAAAGCCGGTAATTCAGTGCGGTGTACAGTAAAATCACACTGACAGCTTCCAGTCCAATAGGTAGAATAAATGTGTACACATAGAATAGGTATATATATATATATATGTCAGTGAGACACACATATATATATATATATATATATATATATATTAATATTTATTCCAGCGCTATACAGCTTGAAAGCCGGTAATTCAATTACCAGCTTTTTCTTTCTCCTTCCTAAACCCGACATGATTTGAGACATGGTTTACATACAGTAAACCATGTCTTCTCTCCATTTTTTTTGTAGATTCCACACTACTAATGTCAGTAGTGTGTATCTGCAAAATTTGGCCGTTCTATCTACTAAATTAAAGGGTTAAATGGAGGAAAAAATTGGCGTGGGCTCCCGCGCAATTTTCTCCGCCAGAGTAGTAAAGCCAGTGACTGAGCGCAGATATTAATAGCCTGGAGAGGGTCCATGGTTATTGCCCCCCCCTGGCTAAAAACACCTGCCCCCAGCCACCCCAGAAAAGGCACATCTGGAAGATGCGCCTATTCTGGCACTTGGCCACTCTCTTCCCATTCCCGTGTAGCGGTGGGATATGGGGTAATGAAGGGTTAATGCCACCTTGCTATTGTAAGGTGACATTAAGCCAAATTAATAATGGAGAGGCGTCAATTATGACACCTATCCATTATTAATCCAATTGTAGTAAAGGGTTAAATAAAACACAAACACATTATTTAAAATTATTTTAATGAAATAAAAACAATGGTTGTTGGAGTATTTTATTCTACGCCCAATCCAGTCACTGAAGACCCTCGTTCTGTAACAAAAAAAACATAATAAACCAACAATATCCTTACCCTCCGCAGATCTGTAACGTCCAACGATGTAAATCCATCTGAAGGGGTTAAAATAATTTGCATCCACGAGCTTTGCTAATGCAATGATGCTCATGGCTGCAAAAACCCCGGAAAATGAAGGTAAAGTAGGTCAATGACCTATATTTACCTTCATTTGCGGTGAGGCGCCCTCTGCTGGCTGTTCCTAGATCGTGGGAACTTTCCTAGAAAGCTCCCTGGCTCGAGATCATAAGAGGCGCCCTCTGCTGGTTGTCCTCATATGAACTCGAACCAAGGAGCTTTCTAGGAAAGTTCCCACGATCTAAGAACATCCAGCAGAGGGCGCCTCACCGCAAATGAAGGTAAATATAGGTCATTGACCTACTTTACCTACATTCTCCGGGGTTTTTGCAGCCATGAGCATCATTGCATTAGCAAAGCTCGTGGATGCAAATTATTTTAACCCCTTCAGATGGATTTACATCGTTGGACGTTACAGATCTGCGGAGGGTAAGGATATTGTTGGTTTATTATGTTTTTTTTGTCACAGAACGAGGGTCTTCAGTGACTGGATTGGGCGTAGAATAAAATACTCCAACAACCATTGTTTTTATTTCATTAAAATAATTTTAAAAAATGTGTTTGTGTTTTATTTAACCCTTTACTACAATTGGATTAATAATGGATAGGTGTCATAATTGACGCCTCTCCATTATTAATTTGGCTTAATGTCACCTTACAATAGCAAGGTGGCATTAACCCTTCATTACCCCATATCCCACCGCTACACGGGAATGGGAAGAGAGTGGCCAAGTGCCAGAATAGGCGCATCTTCCAGATGTGCCTTTTCTGGGGTGGCTGGGGGCAGGTGTTTTTAGCCAGGGGGGGGCAATAACCATGGACCCTCTCCAGGCTATTAATATCTGCCCTCAGTCACTGGCTTTACTACTCTGGCGGAGAAAATTGCGCGGGAGCCCACGCCAATTTTTTCCGCCATTTAACCCTTTAATTTAGTAGATAGAACGGCCAAATTTTGCAGATACACACTACTGACAGTAGTGTGGAATCTGCAAAAAAAATGGAGAGAAGACATGGTTTACTGTATGTAAACCATGTCTCAAATCATGTCGGGTTTAGGAAGGAGAAAGAAAAAGCCAGTAATTGAATTACCGCCTTTCAAGCTGTATAGCGCTGGAAAAAATATTAATATATATACATATATGTGTCTACTGACATATATATATATATATATATATATATATATATATATATATATATACAGTATATATATATTTTTTTTTTGTTTTGGGACACATGGATCACTTCTATAGCGGTGTGTTGGTTTTGCAAGCCTGCGAGAAAACCATGCAGTACGGATGCCATACGGAGGATGCCATGCGCAAAAAACGCTGACACACCCTGCCTACGGAGGAGCTACGGACCACTATTTTCGGGACTTTTCAGCGTATTACGGCCGTAATATACGGACCGTATTGTTTTACGCTGTGTGTGACGCCGGCCGTTTACAAGTGCTTACCTTCCTTCACGGATGTGATATAGTGGCGTTAGCAAGGTTGATTTCATATTTTTATATAAGTGAAGAAAACAAATCTGAAATTTGTACAAAACAATTTGAGGGGTTTGTGTTTCTATATTTCGAGACCCGAGCTGGCAAAATGCTGATATTGTGCATTATGCAATAAGTACACTGTCAAGATTCCCCTCTATTTCCAGCCGGAATAGGTGGTCACGTCACTGCAAGTGAGTGAATTGCATACTGGCAGTCATTGGCTGATTAGCAACTTTTCCTGCTTGGCGAGTGCAATGCAAGAAACTCACATCAATACCCGGCACTGCTGCTGACACTCGGGACTGGAGTGTGCGGGTGCATGTATTTCTATGAAGCTGAACGCTTCGGTCCCAAGTGCCGGCGGCAGTGCCAGTTATTGATGCGAGAGACTCGAGCGAATTTCTCGCATTGCACTTGCAAGTGTGACACCAGCCTTTGTCTCAATGTTCTATTGAAAAACATAGATGAGAAGAAAGTGAGCATGTGCCCGCATGTGTCATGTGACCACCTGATCAATCTAGAAATAGAGTGTAAATATTGCAATCTGCTGTCACATTGAGTGAAATTGATGTTGCACTTTGAAAATACTTTTAAGAAAACAATGTAGTGTTTTCCCATTCATTTGTTTCTGCAATCCAGTCCAACTGCATCCACTACATATAAAGATATATAGGACAGGTATTCCCATAACAGCCATGAATAATTTAGACACCATTTACCCATCTGATTTCCCGCAAGCATTTTATCAATGTTTTTTTGCAGACAGAATAAATACCTATTACAGCTTATAAACATTTGATCATGCCCACAATTGGAAACATGCTTGATTTGGAGACCAAACTCGTTCATTCACGTGAATCAGTCTTAATAATAATAATAATAATAATAAAGGACAACATGCAGATATCATCCAAGCTGCATCCATGTGCTGTTCATTTTTCACTATCTAATGTTAGGACATGCTTGGGAAACCTGCAGTATGTAAGAAAAACTAGAGGAGGAGGTGTGATGGTGTGGGGCGCTTTGCTGTTGACACTGTTGGGGATTTATTCAAAATTGAAGGCATACTGAACCAGCATGGCTACCACAGCATCAAACATGATCGCAGTGTGCCGGCGGTATAGGGAAGCATCGCGCAGGGAGGGGGCTCCCTGCGGGCTTCCCTGAGACCCCTGCAGCAACGCGATGTGAGGGTCTCCCTACCTCCCTCCCTGTAGCAGGCCCGGATCCAAGATGGCCGCGGCATCCGGGTCCTGCAGGGAGGGAGGTGGCTTACCAAGTGCCTGCTCAGAGCAGGCGCTTGTAAAGCCTGCAGCACTGCAAGTCAGATCGGTGATCTGACAGAGCGCTATGCAAACTGTCAGATCATCGATCTGTGATGTCCCCTCGGGACAAAGTAAAAAAGTTTAAAAAATTTTTTTCCAAATGTGTAAAAAAAAAATAAAAAATTCCTAAATAATGAAAAAAAAAATATTATTCCCATAAATACATTTCTTTATCTAAATAAAAAAAAAACAATAAAAATACACATATTTAGTAACGCCGCGTCCGTAACGACCCGACCTATAAAACTGGCCCACTAGTTAACCCCTTCAGTAAACACCGTAACATAAAAAAAATAAACGAGGCAAAAAACAACGCTTTATTATCATACCGCCGAACAAAAAGTGGAATAACACGCGATCAAAAAAACGGATATAAATATCCATGGTACCGCTGAAAACATCATCTTGTCCCGCAAAAAACGAGCCGCCACACAGCATCATCAGCAAAAAATTAAAAAAGTTATAGTCCTGAGAATAAAGCGATGCAAAAATAATTATTTTTTCTATAAAATAGTTTTTATCGTACAAAAGCGCCAAAACATAAAAAAAATATCAATGAGGTATCGCTGTAATCGTACTGACCCGAAGAATAAAACTGCTTTATCAATTTTACCAAACGCGGAACGGTATAAACGCCTCCCCCAAAAGAAATTCATGAATAGCTGGTTTTTGGTCATTCTGCCTCACAAAAATCGGAATAAAAAGCAATAAAAAAATGTCACGTGCCCAAAAATGTTACCAATAAAAACGTCAACTCGTCCCGCAAAAAACAAGACCTCACATAACTCTGTGTACCAAAATATGGAAAAATTATAGCTCTCAAAATGTGGTAACGCAACAAATATTTTTTGCAATAAAAAGCGCCTTTCAGTTTGTGACGGCTGCCAATCATAAAAATCCGCTAAAAAACGCTATAAAAGTAAATCAAACCCCCCTTCATCACCCCCTTAGTTAGGGAAAAATTAAAAAAATGTATTTATTTCCATTTTCCCATTAGGGTTAGGGTTAGGGATAGGGCAAAGGTTAGGGTTAGGGCTAGGGTTGGGGCTAGGGTTGGGGCTAAGGTTAGGGCTAGGGTTAGGGTTGGGGCTAGGGTTAAGGCTACAGTTAGGGTTGGGGCTAAAGTTAGGGTTGGGGCTAAAGTTACGGTTAGGGTTTAGATTACATTTACGGTTGGGAATAGGGTTGGGATTAGGGTTAGGGGTGTGTTAGGGTTAGGGGTGTGGTTAGGGTTACTGTTGGGATTAGGGTTAGGGGTGTGTTTGGATTAGGGTTTCATTTATAATTTGGGAGGTTTCCACTGTTTAGGCACACCAGGGGCTCTCCAAACGCGACATGGCGTCCGATCTCAATTCCAGCCAATTCTACGTTGAAAAAGTAAAACAGTGCTCCTTCCCTTCCGAACTCTCCCGTGTGCCCAAACAGGGGTTTACCCCAACATATGGGGTATCGGCGTACTCAAGACAAATAGAACAACAACTTTTAGGGTCCAATTTCTCCTGTTACCCTTGGGAAAATACAAAACTGGGGGCTAAAAAATAATTTTTGTGGGAAAAAAAAGATTTTTTATTTTCACGGCTCTGCGTTATAAACTGTAGTGATACACTTGGGGGCTCAAAGTTCTCACAACACATCTAGATAAGTTCCTTAGGGGGTCTACTTTCCAAAATGGTGTCACTTGTGGGGGGTTTCTACTGTTTAGGTACATTAGGGGCTCTGCAAACGCAATGTGACGCCTGCAGACCATTCCATCTAAGTCTGCATTCCAAATGGCGCTCCTTCCCTTCCGAGCCCTCCCATGCGTCCAAACGGTGGTTCCCCCCCACATATGGGGTATCCGCGCACTCAAGACAAATTGGACCACAACTTTTGGGGTCCAATTTCTCCTGTTACCCTCGGGAAAATACAAAACTGGGGGCTAAAAAATAATATATGTGGGAATTTTTTTTTTTTTTTTTGCGGCTCTGCATTATAAACTTCTGTGAAGCCCTTGGTGGGTCAAAGCACTCACCACACATCTAGATAAGTTCCTTAGGGGGTCTACTTTCCAAAATGGTGTCACTTGTGGGAGGTTTCAATGTTTAGGCACATCAGTAGCTCTCCAAACGCAACATGGCGTCCCATCTCAATTCCTGTCAATTTTGCATTAAAAAGTCAAACGGCGCTCCTTCCCTTCTGAGCTCTTCCATGCGCCCAAACAGTGGTTTACCCCCACATATGGGGTATCAACGTACTCAGGACAAATTGTGCAACAACTTTTGGGGTCCAATTTCTTCTCTTACCCTTGGGAAAATAAAAAATTGGGGGCGAAAAGATAATTTTTGTGAAAAAATATGATTTTTATTTTTATGGTTCTGCATTATAAACTTCTGTGAAGCACTTGGTGGGTAAAAGTGCTCACCACACCTCTAGATAAGTTCCTTAGGGGGTCTACTTTCCAAAATGGTGTTACTTGTGGGGGGTTTCAATGTTTAGGCACATCAGGGGCTCTCCAAACGCAACATGGTGTCCCATCCCGATTCCAGTCAATTTTGCATTGAAAAGTCAAATGGCGCTCCTTCGCTTCCGAGCTCTGTCATGCGCCCAAACAGTGGTTTACCCCCACATACAGTGGGGCAAAAAAGTATTTAGTCAGTCAGCAATAGTGCAAGTTCCACCACTTAAAAAGATGAGAGGCGTCTGTAATTTACATCATAGGTAGACCTCAACTATGGGAGACAAACTGAGAAAAAAAAATCCAGAAAATCACATTGTCTGTTTTTTTTTATCATTTTTTTTGCATATTATGGTGGAAAATAAGTATTTGGTCAGAAACAAACAATCAAGATTTCTGGCTCTCACAGACCTGTAACTTCTTCTTTAAGAGTCTCCTCTTTCCTCCACTCATTACCTGTAGTAATGGCACCTGTTTAAACTTGTTATCAGTATAAAAAGACACCTGTGCACACCCTCAAACAGTCTGACTCCAAACTCCACTATGGTGAAGACCAAAGAGCTGTCAAAGGACACCAGAAACAAAATTGTAGCCCTGCACCAGGCTGGGAAGACTGAATCTGCAATAGCCAACCAGCTTGGAGTGAAGAAATCAACAGTGGGAGCAATAATTAGAAAATGGAAGACATACAAGACCACTGATAATCTCCCTCGATCTGGGGCACCACGCAAAATCCCACCCCGTGGGGTCAGAATGATCACAAGAACGGTGAGCAAAAATCCCAGAACCACGCGGGGGGACCTAGTGAATGAACTGCAGAGAGCTGGGACCAATGTAACAAGGCCTACCATAAGTAACACACTACGCCACCATGGACTCAGATCCTGCAGTGCCAGACGTGTCCCACTGCTTAAGCCAGTACATGTCCGGGCCCGTCTGAAGTTTGCTAGAGAGCATTTGGATGATCCAGAGGAGTTTTGGGAGAATGTCCTATGGTCTGATGAAACCAAACTGAAACTGTTTGGTAGAAACACAACTTGTCGTGTTTGGAGGAAAAAGAATACTGAGTTGCATCCATCAAACACCATACCTACTGTAAAGCATGGTGGTGGAAACATCATGCTTTGGGGCTGTTTCTCTGCAAAGGGGCCAGGACGACTGATCCGGGTACATGAAAGAATGAATGGGGCCATGTATCGTGAGATTTTGAGTGCAAACCTCCTTCCATCAGCAAGGGCTTTGAAGATGAAACGTGGCTGGGTCTTTCAACATGACAATGATCCAAAGCACACCGCCAGGGCAACGAAGGAGTGGCTTCGTAAGAAGCATTTCAAGGTTCTGGAGTGGCCTAGCCAGTCTCCAGATCTCAACCCTATAGAAAACCTTTGGAGGGAGTTGAAAGTCCGTGTTGCCAAGCGAAAAGCCAAAAACATCACTGCTCTAGAGGAGATCTGCATGGAGGAATGGGCCAACATACCAACAACAGTGTGTGGCAACCTTGTGAAGACTTACAGAAAACGTTTGACCTCTGTCATTGCCAACAAAGGATATATTACAAAGTATTGAGATGAAATTTTGTTTCTGACCAAATACTTATTTTCCACCATAATATGCAAATAAAATGTTAAAAAAACAGACAATGTGATTTTCTGGATTTTTTTTTCTCAGTTTGTCTCCCATAGTTGAGGTCTACCTATGATGTAAATTACAGACGCCTCTCATCTTTTTAAGTGGTGGAACTTGCACTATTGCTGACTGACTAAATACTTTTTTGCCCCACTGTATGGGGTATCGGTGTACTCAGGACAAATTGTACAACAACTTTTGGGGTCCATTTTCTCCTGTTACCCTTGGTAAAATAAAACAAATTGGAGCTGAAGTATATTTTTTGTGAAAAAGCTAAATGTTCATTTTTATTTAAACATTCCAAAAATTCCTGTGAAGCACCAGAAGGGTTAATAAACTTCTTGAATATGGTTTTGAGCACCTTGAGGGGTGCAGTTTTTAGAATGGTGTCACAGTTGGGTATTTTCTATCATATAGACCCCTCAAAATGACTTCAAGTGTGATGTGGTCCCTAAAAGAAAATGGTGTTGTAAAAATGAGAAATTGCTGGTCAACTTTTAACCCTTATAACTCCCTAACAAAAAAAAATTTTGGTTCCAAAATTGTGCTGATGTAAAGTAGACATGTGGGAAATGTTACTTATTAAGTATTTTGTGTGACATATCTCTGTGATTTAATTGCATAAAAATTCAAAGTTGAAAATTGCGAAATTTTCAAAATTTTCGCCAAATTTCCGTTTTTTTCACAAATAAACGCAGGTAATATCAAAGAAATTTTACCACTATCATGAAGTACAATATGTCACGAGAAAACAATGTCAGAATCACTGGGAGCCGTTGAAGCGTTCCAGAGTTATAACCTCATAAAGGGACAATGGTCAGAATTGTAAAAATTGGCCCGGTCATTAACGTGCAAATCACCCTTGGGGGTAAAGGGGTTAATTTCACAAAAAAACTGGTGGCACCTTCCCTTTAATTTAAAAAAAACGGATCCGATGTAAATTGCGGAAAAGTGATGGGTGAGAGAGAAGAGAGAGAGACCCCATAATGGAAAATCTGCATGATTTCTATGGAAAATGCTTTGAAAACCAGATCCGGGCACCGGATGCATTGTTTCACACCTCCGTTTCATGTGTTTTTGGCCGATTCCGTCAGTATGTGTTTTTTCCCGCCGGACAAAAAACATTGCAGTGGACGTTTTCTACGTCTGCCGGAAACGACTCTTTGGACAGATCTGGAAAAAAACGGATGAAACATCAGGCACAATCCGGCGCTAATACAACTTTTTGGGAAAAAAACGGATCCGGCGTAAAAAAAACCCAATTGTGCCAGATTGTGCCTGAAACAAAAAGCCTGATGTGTGAAAGTAGCGTTAGGCATTTTTAAATACAAATCTATGTACGGCTATATTCACACATTGCATTTGTTGATCATTTTTATGCAACTTGAAAACTGCTTTTTTTCAGTAAAAGCTACGAGATTTCAGGCTGCAGCGATTTTTAAATCTGCAGCATTTCGATTGTTTCAGCTCTTTTGCAGCACTTTTTTTTACTCATAGGAAGCAGTGAGAAACTACTAAGTTGCAGCCATGTGTTTTTCGTGAAAACAAACTTTATTAAGTGTCTACTGTAGACACAAATCTGGACCACATAAAAAACGCAGCGAGAACCTTTTTGTAAGCAGCTTGTTTACTGCCAAGAAGGCAGATTTTTCCTGCAGAAAAAATAAACTGCAAAAAAAATGTAACCTGTGAACACAGCCAAACGTAAGAAAAAAAAGCAAGAGGCTACGTTCACACGTTGCGTTTTTGCTGCTTTTTAATGCAACTTTTCAGCTGCTTTTTACAGTACCAGCAAAAGCTATGAATTTTCCGAAATCTCATGCACGCACAATGTTTTTTTTCCTGACTGAAATGGAAACCTGCTTCATTTTTTTTTTTTACTTTTTTTGGAGGGGAGGGGGGCACTAAACTATCAGCACGCACAAGCAGCAAATACACAGAAAAAGCTGCTTTTAGGCTACGTTCACATTTGCATTGTTGTGTTGCGTCGGCGACGCAACGCAAAACGCATGCAAAAACGCATTGTTTTGTGATGCATGCGTCCATTTTTGGCCGATTTTGGACGCAAAAAAAATGCAACTTGCTGTGTCCTCTGCGCCAAAAAAGACGCATGCGTCACAAAACGCAAGACAACGCATGTCCATGCGCCCCCATGTAAAATATAGGGGTGCATGACGCATGCGTCGCCACGGTTGCGCCCGACGCACCACCGCAAGATGCTAATGTGAACGTAGCCTTAGTAAGAAAGAGGCTCCATACTGTGAAGAGAGCGTGTTTTTCCTGCAGAAAAAAAAAAGCAGAACTCAACATTTGCCTAAAAAAAACTGCTGAAGTGTATAAAAACAAACAAACAAAAAAATCACAATAAAAAAACCGAGTGTACAAAACACATTATAGCGAATGAAGAAAGCTGATCCAGGTGTATAAACAAGACACTGAATTCTCCTCAGGTGGCAGGGCAGACATTGCCGGACGACACCTGAGGGGTGCTGCTGTGACTGGACTGTCTCACATGGAGTTCAGGTGGGAAAGAGCTGAGGTACAGCACAGCCTCCATTCCCTGCACAGTCCACAGCCAGAGAGGGAGGAGGCAGGGAAGAGGAGGTGCCGGCACCCAGAGCACCCCGAGAGCAGGGAGCCATCCTGAGCAGCTCAGCACTGTGCACACCGTCCAGCTCACTGCTGAGGAAGCAGCTGGGAGAAAGCACAGACCGCACCCTCCATACTTCCAAGCAGCAGCTCCTCTCTGCAGTGCTGGCACCGTCCCAGGGACCTTATACTGAGGTGATGGAGAAGACACCCTCTCAGGCGGGGCACTCACCCGCTCTGGATTTCTGTCTGATTTTGTCAGGGGTGAGGGTACACTGTTAGCTGGCTTGTCACCCCCTGCCATTAGATGGGAGTAGGCTAGCTGGCATCTAGGTGAGGAGCTGCTCCCAGGGCTTCTGGCTACATGTAGGTGGGATCTTCTGCAGACCACTTTTTGGGTGTGAGACTCTGGGGAAGGAGTGGGCACATTACTTATTCCTGACTCATCATCCCTCATCTTCTTTCTAACCAAAATATGAAAATGCCAAAGTTGTCAGTATTACAGGTAATGGCAGAATTCACCGCAGAGTGTGGTGCCAGGCACAGGTGGCATTCATCTTTTATTTGCTCTGTTGTGACAACTGTACACCCATGTACCCTACTTTTGCTATGTTGTGCAGTCTCTGGTATCTGTTGGTAATTTGGGTGGATTTCATTGCTGGAAATGATTGGCACAACGTGTGGGATCGGGTCAGGGCACTGTAACAGGGCAGTCAAGTTAAGGGTGAACCCAGGTGCCAGATTTCCATTCGGGGACCATAATAGGGTGTTCAGATTTGATTTTATTTTAATGTGTTATCACTGTTTGGCATGTGTGTAATATTTACAGAATGTGATTGTTTTCCAGGTGGAGGTTTTGGGTTGTCATTATGCTGTGTGATGATAATGCTGCGTCTAACATGTCACTCTGTCAGTACCCGTCCAATAGATCTAATGTATATTTAATGTTACACAACTTTGCTTGGTTGCTAGGGAATCCCCACATGTACTTATGCTGGCTAACAGATGTAAATCATTCAGCTGCGGCAAGAAAAACTAAATCTCTGAGCACTAAAAAATACTCGGAGGACATCCGAGCGTGCTCGAGAAATCTCAAGTAACGAGTATATTTGCTCATCACTAGTGATCTGTAAAGTAGTACAGAGCAGCAGCTGGGAATGGTAGATCTGTATGTGCTGTTTAAAACAATATGTAGAGCCATTCTACAGCTCTATCTTACCTTGCACTTTGAGTTTACTAATATACTTTGACTAGCTATTGAACCCGTTCTACGACCGGGTGGCGAGCATTTATATTGGTATATGGTCTCCATCATGGTATGTGCTGCTCCATCCTGCGTCCCCATCCTATCATGTGCTGCTGCCATCCTGCGCCCCCATTCTGACATGTGCTGCTGCCATCCTGCGCCCCCATTCTGACATGTGCTGCTCCATCCTGCGCCCCCATTCTGTCATGTACTGTTCCCATCCTGCGCCCCCATTCTGTCATTTGCTGCTCCCATCCTGCGCCCCGGTTCTGTCATGTGCTGCTCCCATCCTGCTCCCCCATCCTGTCATGTGCTGCTCCCATCCTTAGGCCCCGTCCTGTCATGTGCTGCTCCCATCCTGCTCCCCCATCCTGTCATGTGCTGCTCCCATCCTGCGCCCCGGTTATGTCATGTGCTGCTCCCATCTTGCGCCACCGTTGTGTCATGTGCTGCTCCCATCCTGCGCCTCCGTTCTGTCATGTGCTGCTTCCATCTTGCACCCCCGTTCTCTCATGTGCTGCTGCCATCCTACACCCCCGTTCTGTCATGTGCTGCCCTATTCTGTCGTGTGCTGCTCCCATCCTGTGCCCCCGTTCTGTCATGTGCTGCTCCCATCCTGCACCACCGTTCTTTAATTTGCTGCTCCCATCCATATGCCCCATACGCTGCTCCATAATATATGCCCCGTATGAGGTGGCGTAAGTAACAGATTGCTGTGGCATGAAGTGCCACAGCTTCATGCCACAGCAATTTGTTACTTACGCCATTCCTTTCCGCCCATTTTCTTCGTCCTCCTGCTGCCGGAATCGGCGCTGCGCCGGCGCCGATTCCGGCAGCAGGAGGACGAAGAAAATGGGCGGGGCGGAAAGGAATGGCGTAAGTAACAAATTGCTGTGGCATGAAGTGCCACAGCATAATCAGGGCGCAAATATGTGCACGGTGTCCCCCTGCTCCCGACCCCCTGCTCCCGGCAGTCCGCGCCTTCCGGCGCCATTTTTTTTCCCTGACACTATAATGTAACGCTAGGAGCGTCGCGCCTGCGCAGTCTATAAAGGCTTCGGACAGAGTGACGCTCCCAGCGTTATATTATAGATTACCCCTCCCCCCAAGCGTACTTTTGTCTAAATATACAGGTTACGTGACCGCACTATTTGGATCCTTGCCACTTCGCTGACGTATTGTTCAAATTTCTCATATGTCCCTGCGGCATCCAAGTGCAACATTGGCAATGATGTCTACTTGGTCAGGTTCATCTTTTCCCCAACTTTTTCAATACTCAGAATGGATTTTAGTAGCTAAACCAGCAGATGTCAATGTTAAAGAAGAGGGCTAGCGTTGCCATTTATTAACAAGCATTCCCGGCAAAAATGTTATCCCCCTAAACCTTTCTGAATATATCTGTGATGTAGTGCAGTTAGATTAAAATAACTGACTGTTGTCCTACCTCGGTTTCCAGCGTTGCTCGGGCATCATCTGGGTCACGTGACTTCAAGTCGGGTCCACACATCAACACATTTTATCAGAGAGGGGTTTGGGTCACGTAACTCAGAAGAGGACTAGAGCGATGCTGGAAACCAGGGATGATGGCAATCTGTAAGTATTGTAATAGAACTACGCTAGAGAAATGTGTAGAAAGGATTATGGTATAGCATCTTTTTTTGGGAGTGTTTCTTAAAAATGAGCCAGGATGTCACTGATCATAATGAGGAATTGTTTGAAATTGGGCTCTGGATTTCACTACTGTCAAATTAGACAAATGTTTCAGATTAGCACAGTAGTATAATGCATGAGTCATCCCTCTGTATTGGGTGCAGGCTGCACATTCTCTATAGTCTCTGGAGCTCTAGAAAGGTGGTCTGTACTTTGTCATCTATGTGTATGTGTGGATTAAGGCTATGTTCACACCTTGCGTCGGGTCCCTGCGGGTTCTCCCGCAGCGGATTTGATAAATCTGCAGGGCAAAACAACTGCGGTTCTCCCTGCAGATTTATCGCGGTTTGTTCCGCGTTTTCCGCTGCGGGTTTCCGCCTATACTATTGATGCTGCATATGCAGCAATATGCAGCATCAATAGTAATGTTAAAAATAATAAAAATTGGTTATACTCACCCTCTGATGTCCGGATCTCCTGGGCGCTGCACCCGGCGGTCCGGTTCCAAAGATGCTGTGGGAGAAGGACCCTTCGTGACGTCACGGTCATGTGACCGCGACGTCACCGCAGGTCCTGGTCGCACAGCAACTCTGACCGGACGGCCGCGTGCAGCGCCCAGGAGCTCCGGACATCAGAGGGTGAGTATAACCAGATTTTTTATTTTTTAACCCCAAATATGGTTCCCAGGGCCTGGAGGAGAGTCTCCTCTCCTCCACCCCGGGTACCACCCGCACATTATCCGCTTACTTCCCGCAACGTGGGCACAGCCCCATGCGGGAAGTAAGCGGTTCAATGCATTCCTATGGGTGCAGAATCGCAGCGATTCTGCACAAAGAAGTGACATGCTGCGGGTTGTAAACCGCTGCGTTCCCGCACGGTTTTTCCCGCAGCATGTGCACAGCGGTTTGCGGTTTCCATAGGGTTTACATGTTACTGTAAACGCTATGGAAACTGCTGCGGACCCGCAGCATCAAAATCGCGGCGGTTCCGCGGTAAAAACCGCTAAGTGTGAATATAGCCTAAAGGTGTCCAGATAAATGATTAATCCACTGGTAAACCAGCCAGCTCCAGAACAGATCTCATGGAAACTGTATTCCTCATCACCCGGCAGCCTAGAAAACTGGGACACGTGGACGCTGCAAACTGGAATAACATATGGCCCTAGCCATGAGGGTCTAGAGATGCGACTCCTCTTACCAAAACTGTTCTATCAAAATATAATTTGCAATGCAGGTTGTATAACAAAGATAACCTGTGTTTGTATTTTCTATTCTTATTAAGATTTGTCCTCCGAGGTACTGTAGCATCTCCACGGAAAGAAGATAACTTTTACTCCCAGGAAAGAATAATTTTTACAAGCGTATGTTACTTGTTTATTACAGACCTCTTCTTTACAAGTATGATAGACATTGAAAAGCTTGCTACATTATGTATGAATGTTACATATATTTATGCTGTAATGAAACATTTTCTCTCAACAGTAGCAGGATGCCTGGTCTGTATGATACATCCTCCTGGGTGCAGCTCCCTCTTGAGGCTTCATGTGTAAATGCCTGTGCCAATGGCTTTAGCCTGGGGCTCAGTGCCCAGTTGACCTACCTAAACACCTGTGGCGACACAGTACAAGGTAGGATTATAATAGTAGACTATATTGTAAAAATGTTCTTAAATTACCGTATATCCCAATTCCAAAAAAGTTGGGACGCTGGGTAAAATGTAGAGAAAGCAGTGATTTGTAAATCTTTTACAGCCTTATTTTATTTGCAATAGAACACATGTCAGAAGCTGAAAGTTAATTTTTTTCCATTTCTTTTGAAAAAGTAACTAATTTAGACAATGATGTCAGCAATGCATCTACAAAAAGTTGGGACCAGGATAATAAAAGGCTGGAAATGTAAGTGGTACTAATGAAACACAGGTGATTCTGTATAAAAAGAGCGTGTTGGAGAGTCTGTCAGAAGCAAAGCTGGTCTGTGAACAATTGTTTAAAAACTATGAAATGTCCCACCATGTAAAGTACATATTGGAAGATTGAGAGGTTTCGAAGAAATCCATGTACATTAAATTCTTGTGATCTACTGGCCCTCAGGCGGCACTGCCGTAAAAAGAGGCATAATTTGGTCATGCAAATCATTGCATGGGCTCACAAATATTTTGAGAAATCATTATCTGTGAACACAGTTCATAGTACAAGTTAAAGCTTTAACATGCAAAGAAGCGATATATATCAACACAATCCAGAAACGCTGCCATCTTCTCTGGGTCTAAGCTTATTTAAAACGAGCGAAAAAATGGCAAACTGTTCTGTGATCAGATGAATCAAAACGTAAATTCCTTATGAAAGCCACGGACGCTGTGACCTGCAGTCATAGTAGAGGGACCATCCAGCTTATCTGCGCACAGTCCATAAGCTTGCGACTCTGAATGCATGGGGTTGCATTAGTCCCTATGGCATAGGCAGCTTACACAACTTGGAATGCGCTATCAATACTGAGCATTATCTAAAGGTTTTAGAATAACATATGCTCCTATGCAGACATCTACAGGTGCTTCTCAAAATTTAGAATATCATGAAAAAGTTAATTTATTTCAGTTCTTCAATACAAAAAGTGAAACTCCTACTGTATATTATATATAGTCATTACTATCACGGACAGGGTTCTAAGGGACAAAAACCCAAAAGTGGACCCTCTGGGTAACGGCTCCAGAGCCCCCCGAAGATGAGTGGACCAGATAGATCCACCCTTTATACAGGGAGTGAAAGAAGTAGGCCCAAGGGGGATGTAACCACAACTGCCGGAGCCAAAAGGACGACTGGGGTAAAACGAGGATAAGTGGACACGGGTAACCAAAAGGGAAAAGGATAGGATTAGGGGAATCTGGAACGGAGAATGACTGGAAGCTGGGAGCTTAAAAGGAAGGGAAAAAACAAATAGTAAAGGTGGATCTGCTAAAGGACTAGAGAAACCTGAAGGCTAATGAAATTCAGGAGAAGAGGACTGCTGAGAAACAGAGCTGAAAATAGGACAAGATGAGGACGGGACAAATAGGTGTGGAGGGAAACAGGACAACCAAGGAATAGACAAATCTAACAGGCTGGCAAGAAGGGGGGAAAAAGCACAGGGCTAGAGAGTGACCAGCAGAGACACGGGACTTGAGGACGAAGAGGGACACCAGGACAAAGCAGGCGCCGCTACGACGATACTCAGGTGTCTTACCTGAGTAGACGCCGGACCAAAATACCCGGTGGGCGCCGCCATGTTGGGGCGGAGCCACTGGGTCACGACCTCCCAGGAACTCTTGTGGCGGAAGAAGCGCAACTGCGCATGCGCGAAGCGCCGTGAGCCCGAGAAGCCGGGTGGAATACAGCGAGGGACCATGCTGGGGGCATGCCGGCTAGAGAGAGCGAGGTAAGTATCGGAGGACGTGACAATTGCAAACAGAGTGATCTATTTCAAGTGTTTATTTCTGTTAATGTTGATGATTATGGCCCAAAGTCAATGAAAACTCAAGAGTCATTATATCAGAAAATTAGAATAATTAATAAAAAACACCTGCAAAGGCTTCCTAAGCGTTTAAAAAGGTCCCTAATTCTGTTTTAGTAGGCTCCACAATCATGGGGAAGACTGCTGACTTGACAGATGTCCAGAAGGCAGTCATTGACACACTCCACAAGGAGGGTAAACCACAAAAGGTCATTGCTAAAGAAGCTGGCTGTTCACAGAGTGCTGTATCCAAGCATATTAATGGAAAGTTGAGTGGAAGGAAAAAGTGTAGAAAAAGGTGCACAAGCAACCGGGATTACCACAGAAGGCCATTCTAAAATTTTGGGAAGATTCACAAGGAATGGACTGCTGCTGGAGTCATAGCTTCAAGAGCCACCACACACAGATGTATCCAGGACATGGGCTACAAGTGTCGCATTCCTTGTGTCAAGCCACTCATGACCATTAGACAATGCCAGA
This sequence comes from Ranitomeya imitator, assembly GCF_032444005.1. NCBI lineage: Eukaryota > Metazoa > Chordata > Amphibia > Anura > Dendrobatidae > Ranitomeya > Ranitomeya imitator. The sequence goes on along the minus strand of NC_091286.1, from coordinate 404,099,811 downwards.
AGCTTCTTAGGCTACGTTCACATTTGCGTTGTGCGATGTTGCGTCGGAGACGCAACGCACAACGCAAACAAAAACGCAACAAAACGCACGCTAAAACGCAGCGTTTTGCGACGCATGCGTCCTTTTTTGCCGAATTTTGGACGCTAAAAAAATGCAACTTGCTGCGTCCTCTGCGCACTACGCTTGCGGCAAAAAAAAAAACGCATGCGTCGCAAAACGCAGCATAACGCATGTCCATGCGCCCCCCATGTTAAATATAGGGGAGCATGACGCATGCGTCACCGCGGCTGCGCCCGACGCAGCCGCGCAAAACGCTAATGTGAACGTAGCCTTACTTGGGCCAAGGAGAAAAAGAACTGGACTGTTGCTCAGTGGTCCAAGGTGCTGTTTTCACATGAAAGTAAATTTTGCATTTAATTTGGAAATCAAGGTCCCAGAGTCTGGAAGAAGACTGGAGAGGCTCACGATCCAAGTTGTTTGTGGTCTAGTGTGAAGTTTCCACAATCAGTGATGGTTTGGGGAGCCATGTCATCTGCTGGTGTAGGTCCACTGTGTTTTACCAAGACCAAAGTCAGCGCAGCGGTCTACCAGGAAATTTTAGGGGACGTCATGCTTCCCTCTGCCGACAAACTTTTTGGAGATGGAAATTTCATTCTCCAGCAGGACTTGGCACCTGTTCACACTGCCAAAAGTACCTATACCTGGTTTGAAAACAACAGTATCACTGCGGTTGATTGGCCAACAAACTCGCCTGACCTTAACCCCATAGAGAATCTATGGGGTATTGTCAAGAGGAAGATAAGAAACAGCAGACCCAACAATGCAAACGAGCTGAAGGCTGCTATTAAAGCAACCTAGTCTTCCATAAAGGTACCGTCACACTAAGCGACGCTGCCGCGATACCGACAACGATCCGGATCGCTGCAGCGTCGCTGTTTGGTCGCTGGAGAGCTGTCACACAGACAGCTCTCCAGCGACCAACGATGCCGGTAACCAGGGTAAACATCGGGTTACTAAGCGCAGGGCCGCGCTTAGTAACCCGATGTTTACCCTGGTTACCATCGTTAAAGTAAAAAAAACAACCACTACATACTTACCTTCCGTGTCTGTCCCCGGCGCTCTGCTTCTCTGGTCTGGCTGTGAGCACAGCGGCCGGAAAGTAGAGCGGTGACGCCACCGCTCTGCTTTCCGGCTGCCCGGCACTCACAGCCAGACCAGAGAAGCAGAGCGCCGGGGACAGACAGCGGTAGGTAAGTATGTAGTGGTTGTTTTTTTACTTTAACGATGGTAACCAGGGTAAACATCGGGTTACTAAGCGCGGCCCTGCGCTTAGTAACCCGATGTTTACCCTGGTTACCAGCGAAGACATCGCTGAATCGGCGTCACACACACCGATTCAGCGATGTCAGCGGGAGAGCCAGCGACGAAATAAAGTTCTGGCCTTTCTGCCCCGACCAGCGATATCACAGCAGGGGCCTGATCGCTGCTGTGTGTCACACTGGACGATATCGCTAGCCAGTGAAGACATCGCTGAATCGGCGTCACACACGCCGATCCAGCGACGAAATAAAGTTCTGGACTTTCCCCAGCGACCAACGATCTCCCAGCAGGGGTCTGATCGTTGGTCGCTGTCACGCATAACGATTTCGTTAACGATATCGTTGCTACGTCACAAAAAGCAACGATATCGTTAACGATATCGTTATGTGTGACGGTACCTTTAGGCTGGCCACAGGATAGCTGTTGGTTGAAGGCTTGTTTGGCCAACAGCTGTTCTCCTGACCACTATACGCATATCTCCTTGGCTTAGCTGAGCCTGTATAGATTCTCAATATTGTGAGTAGGCCTCTGCAAAACACATCTGCTGACAGATTACGGTATATCTCACTTAAAAAAATAAAAAAACAAACGAGTCAGCATGTTGAACTCCAAAATGCCTGACCTCGTTATTTCTTGACATCTGCGGTCAGAGGAAAGCCAGGACACCTCTATATGCATTGGTTAACCATCCAGTAAAATCAGCAGGCTCGTCAATGTGTATGGCCACCTTTATGCCTCTCTTAGGGTACCGTCACACAGTGGCATTTTGATCGCTACGACGGCACGATTCGTGACGTTCCAGCAATATATCTGTGACGTTCCAGCGATCTCGCTGTGTCTGACACGCTCCTGCGATCAGGGACCCCGCTGAGAATCGTACGTCGTAGCAGATCGTTTGAAACTTTCTTTCGTCGTCTAGTGTCCCGCTGTGGCGGCATGATCGCATGGTGTAACAAAGGTGTGCACGATATTGTATACGATGTGCGCATAGTAACCAACGGCTTCTACATCGCACATACGTCATGAAATTATCGCTCCAGCGTCGTACATTGCAAAGTGTGACAGCAGTCTACGACGCTGGAGCGATATTGTTACGATGCTGGAGCGTCACGGATCGTGCCGTCGTAGCGATCAAAATGCCACTGTGTGACGGTACCCTTACTATTGAGAACACATGAATGCTCAGCTAACATTGCATGTGTTTGGGGGATGGGGTGAGGAGTAGCTGTTGAACAAGCACTTTGCTGACAGCTATCTCAGGTGTTTGCACACATAATGTTTGCTATCATCAGTTATTCATTTATTTGCTTTCCTCTCAAAATGTTTTGACTCCTGATTTGGGAGTAAATTAGCAATATGAAAATAATGTGATCTCAGTTTAAAACAGTTGCCTCTACTATGCTTGTCAAAAGAACTGATCATGTATACACCCACGTGCCTGGGAGTATATGTAGCAATCATCGTCCTACTCAATTTTAATTATAGTTTATGCTTATTGAACTTGCTATGTAAATATTTAAGATCATGAAGTATACGGCTATATTCCTAAAAACATGCTCCATTAAAATAAATGAAGCAACACGTATCTTAATTTTGTTCCCATAGAGATGTATCTTTCAGGGGAAAAAATGTCCAACCAGATAGAAGTTTGTTCCACTTGACGGGAAGTTGCAAAGTTCATAAAAATCAGTGCAATATTTTGACTAAGATCTATTGTCCAAACAACCTTATTGAGGTTCTCGTATGAGTAGATCATTATCGGAGTAAGCAGAATCTGACCTTGTTATTAGAAAGAGACTTTTGGAAAACAGTTTCCTGCTTTCTGATGAAAGGTTTCATTCCACTAAAATTTACAGCTTTTCCACAGGGCCATAATATTGCAAACTATGAAGAAATCCAAAAGCCCTCCACTCTCATTATCTCCCCCGACTCCCCCATAGACTCTTGGAAACCATAGCAGAGCGGAATGGTCCTCTGTTCTCTTTGGGAGAGCCATTGCTAGACTCCTCTGGCTGTGGTTTATAGCCACATGAAGCAAAAGGTTTGGATTATCTTTCTGAAATTCAACAGGCCGGATTCTTCCATTATTATTATTATTATGTCCTTCCTCTAGCCATGTTCGTTTACCACCTGGAAGAAGGGGAGGTTGTGACGAGTTTTGAGGCAGTCACTGGAAACAGGAAAGTTCAAGCTCACGTCCAGAGTCAAACACGAATGGAAGAATGCTGTTCTAGTTGTCACTTGGAATTGCTGCCTTGTTGTTGCCCCAGTGGTGAGTACAAAGTTTTACAGTTGCACCCCGCTGGAAAAAAAAAGCCTGATTTGACATTTGCAACAGTTCATCTACAGTATATAGTGTATAATGTTGCATACAGTCTTGATTAAAATTTATACTTCTGTTTTATGTCTGCAGCTCTAATTGAGACCTATGAGTGGCTGTGGTTACATACTACAAACAAACCCTGTGTAATCAGATTTTGCAGACAGTCTTTGCTATGTACTTTTACTTGTTAACTTTCAAAGTGGCTCAATATTTTAGTTTAGATTCTTCCTGACTAGTGATAAGCGAGTATACTCGTTGCTCTGGTGATCTCCGAGTATTTGTTATTGCTCGAAGATCTAGTTTTCATCGCCTCAGTTGCATGATTTACAACTGCCAGATACGCTGAATACATGTGGGAATTCCCTAACAAACAGGCATTCCTCACATGTATTCAGCGTATCTGGCAGCCGTAAATCATGCAACTGAGGCAATGAAAACTAGATCTCTGAGCAATAACAAATACTCGGAGATCACCGAGCAAAGAGTATACTCGCTCATAAACTATTCCTGACCACTGGGACCCTCAAAAATCACGAGAATCGGGACTCTTAAAAGCCCTGCATGAATGGAATAGTGGTCGATTGTGCGCACTGCTGCTCTATTCATTCTCTATGGAACTGCTGGAGATAGCCAAGCATAGTGTTTGACTAGTCTAGTGTTTGACTAGTCTTTTCGCACTCCCATTAAGAATGAATGGAGCAGAGGTGCGCATGATCGATTTCAGCTCCATTCACACTGGGTTCTTCAAGCCCCAGGTCTTGGATGTAGGGTCCCCAACAATCGGGAAATTATTCCCTATCCGATAGATAGTGGATAGGAGTTAATTACTAAACTTTATACTATGCCCATTAAACGAAAAATCTATTCCACAAACATTAATTGTAGTCTTTGCTCCTGTAAGCCTCATACAGCTGATCTTTCTTTCTTTTCCCTATTTTAGGACACCTTGTTTTAGATGCTGACACAGCACACAAAGTGTTTATGCTTTGTGTGGGATCTGTACATCCCTCCGCAGTAGTCAGTGTAACTCTGCAAACTAGCAGAGAGCTGCAAACGCTTCCAGGGGGTGCTGTACGTGTGACCCTCAACTCAACCCTCACCCCCTTGGCACCAAATCCAGGGGATCCAAACGTGCACGAGGATGGTCTGTGTGACGACAGGTTGTGCTCATGGTGATTGTGCGTTCTGTGTACTGGGGCATTGGTTTAAATGGTGTAAATCACTACATATATTTGGATTCTGTTTTGCATGCTGCAATATGCACCTATTTTATTTTTTTTATATATTGAAAAGTTTTGTGTCCTGATTATTATATCCAAACCATGTGTACAGTATATCCTGAAACAACATAAACTTTCACATTATAAAATGTGAAGGTCCTGCACAAGCTTTGAATTTAACAAAGAAATATTTTTTAAGTAGGGAATACTAAATAGTCCACTATTCTGCCTTGTAAATTAGTTTTCCTTTTTTTCCCCAGTGTTCCTTTTTTCCTCCCCTTCTTCCAAGAGCCATAACTTTGTTTTTCTGTCAGTATAGCCGTATGAGGGTTTGTTTTTAGCAAGACAAATTGTACTTTTGAACGATACCATTCATTTTATCATGTGATACACTTGAAAGCAAGAACAAAAAAGTGCAATTCCACAGTTGAGTTTTTTTTTATTTACCATGTTCACTATATGTAAAACTGACCTAGCAATATTATTTTCCCAGTTAGTATGAGTGCGCATATACCAAATGTACATAGTTTTGTTTTTTCAGTGGAGGAAAAAAATTGATACGTGAAAGATATATATCTTGATATCTTGGTACCGTGTTAGCCAGTAGATAGAAAAATATTTAGAATTGAGAGTCTTCAGTGGTTGATACCTTTTTAATGGCTAACTGAAAAGATGGTAACAAATTGCAAGCTTTCGAGACTACTCAGGCCTCTTCATCAGGCATAGACTAAAAAAAATTCTGGAGTCTCACATATTTATGCACAAAACATCAGAGAAAAAAAAACATGGATAAGACAACAAGTACTTGTTTTAAAAGGTAACTTCAAATCTCAAAGAGACAGATGAATATGGGAATATAAACTCATGATGACCTTTGACAGTCTTAGTGCAGGAATGAATATGTCGCATGGATTTCTGTCTTTTTACATCAACTAAGGAACTAAGGAATATGCCCTTCAGACCATGTGGGGTCATCACAACAGAACCAGACCCCAATCAGGGAACAATAAAACATTCCCTATCTAAGAACTGGTCCCATATTTATGGACATAACTGTTTATCACCCATGGTAATTCTGCTTCATGTCACCTGTCTTATCCATGTTTTTTTTTTTTTGTCTGTGATGTTTTGTGCATAAATATGTGATTCTCCAGACTTTCTTTTAGTCTGTGCCTGATGAGGAGGCCTGAGTAGTCTCGAAAGCTTGCAATTTGTTACCATCTTTTCAGTTGGCCATTAAAAGGTATCAACCACGGAAAAAAATTAAAAATTCATAAAAAATAAAAAAAGACTAAAAAAATATTTTTGTGTTTGTCATTTTCTGAGAGCTTATTGTTTGCTCCCTAAACAGAAGTTTTCACTGATCCTATTTTGGGGTAGATTTAATGTTTTGACCACCTCTTACTGCAACGTTGTGGTGTTCAAAAGATCATAATTCTGGCGTTTCCATCCTTTTTTCTCATTATGCTGTTTATGGATCGGATTAACTTATTTTATATTTTGATAGATTGGACTTTTATGAACACAGTAATACAAAATATATGTATTTTTGTATTGTTTTCTTTTTAAAGGGGTTTTTGCCATGAACAAATAGTTGATTTTAATCAGTAGATCTTGGAATAATAACTTCCACAATTGGATGCGTTTAAATAAAATGTTCCTGTGCTGAGATAATCTTTTATAAATGTGCCCCTGCTATGTACTGTGTACTCGGAGATAGCCGAGAGCTGCTACTGCGCAGGAGCGGGCGGCGCCATCTTGGAGGAAGAATTTTTTTTTTTCTTCTCAAGTAAGATGGTGCCACTGGCGCAGCGCATGCACAGTAGCAGCTATCGGATCACAGCTTTATACACCAATAGCTGGTACTGCGCAGGCGCCATTTTCAATATTTTTTTTTTCTAGCTGAATAACATGAAGAACAGTTATTATTGGCACATAAAACATGCAATTATGCTGCAGAGGTTTTTTTTTAAAGTATTTACAGATATTCATTATACAAACTAGAGGCAGGTCAGTGAGGGATCATTGACTTGTCAACATTATGAATAGCACCACATGAAGACCCCCTTCCAGGCCCACCTTAAGTCACGAGCATATCATTAACTAAAAACTCAAAATAAAGATTAACCCCTTTCTGCCATTGGACGTACTATTCCGTCCATGTGGGGTGGGCCCTACTTCCCAAGGACAGAATAGTACGTCCAGCGCGATCAGCCGCGCTCACGGGGGGAGCGCGGCCGGGTGTCAGCTGACTATCGCAGCTGACATCCGGCACTATTTGCCAGGATCGGTCATGGACCGCCCCCGGCACATTAACCCCCGGCACACTGCGATCAAACATGATCGCAGTGTTCCAGCGGTATGGGGAAGCATCGCGCAGGGAGGGGGCTCCCTGCGGGCTTCCCTGAGACCCTCGGAGCACCGCGATGTGATCACGTTGCTTCGAGGGTCTCCTACCTTCCTTCCTGCAGCAGGCCCAGATCCAAAATGGTCCCGGGGCTGCATCTGGGTCCTGCAGGGAGGTGGCTTACAAGCGCCTTCTCAGAGCAGGCGCCTGCTCAGAGCAGGCGCCTGCTCAGAACAGGCACCTGTAAGCCTGGAGCTGTGCACGTCAGATCGCTGATCTGATACAGTGCACAGCAAAGTGTCAGATCAGCGATCTGTTACTTTACTGTGGTGTCCCCCCTGGGGCAAAGTAAAAAAGTAAAAAAAAAAAAAAGTTACATTTTCCTAAAGAAAGAAATAAAAAAAAAATATATATATTGTTCCAATAAATACATTCCTTTAAATAAAAAAAAAACAATAAAAGTACACATATTTAGTGTCGCCGCGTCCGTAACGACCCGACCTATAAAACTGTCCCGCTAGTTAACCCCTTCAGTGAACACCGTAAAAAAAGAGGCAAAAAACAACGCTTTATCATACCGCCGAGCAAAAAGTGGAATAACATGCGATCAAAAAGACGGATATAAATAACCATGGAATCTCTGAAAACGTCATCTTGTCCCGCAAAAAATGAGCCGCCATACAGCATCATCAGCGAAAAAATAAAAAAGTTATAGTCCTCAGAATACAGCGATGCAAATACAATTATTTTTTCTATAAAATAGTTTTTATCGTATAAAAGCGCCAAAACATAAAAAAAATTATATAAATGAGGTATCGCTGTAATTCTACTGACCCGAAGAATAAAACTGCTTTATCAATGTTACCAAACGCGGAACGGTATAAACGCCCCCCAAAAAGAAATTTGTGAATAGCTGGTATTTGGTCATTCTGCCTCACAAAAATCAGAATAAAAAGCGATCAAAAAATGTCACGTGCCCGAAAATGTTACCAATAAAAACGTCAACTCGTCCCGCAAAAAACAAGACCTCACGTGACTCTGTGGACCAAAATATGGAAAAATTATAGCTCTCAAAATGTGGTAACGCAAAAAATATTTTTTTTGCAATAAAAAGCGTCTTTTAGTGTGTGACGGCTGTCAATCATAAAACTCCGCTAGAAAACCCACTATAAATAGTAAATCAAACCCCCCCCCTTCATCACCCCCTTAGTTAGGGAAAAATAAAAAAAATGTATTTCCATTTTCCCATTAGGGCTAGGGATAGGGTTGGGGCTACGGTTAGGGCTACAGTTAGGGTTGGGGCTAAAGTTAGGGTTGGGGCTAAAGTTAGGGTTAGGGTTTGGATTACATTTACGGTTGGGAATAGGGTTGGGATTAGGGTTAGGGGTGTGATTAGGGTTACCGTTGAGATTAGGGTTAGGGGTGTGTCTGGATTAGGGTTTCAGTTATAATTGGGGGGTTTCCACTGTTTAGGCACATCAGGGGCTCTCCAAATGCGACATGGCGTCCGATCTCAATTCCAGCCAATTCAGCATTGAAAAAGCAATACAGTGCTCCTTCCCTTCCGAGCTCTCCCGTGCGCCCAAACAGGGGTTTACCCCAACATATGGGGTATCAGTGTACTCAGGACAAATTGGACAACATCTTTTGGGGTTCAATTTCAACTGTTACGCTTGGAAAAATACAAAACTAGGGGCAAAAAAATAATTTTTGTGGAAAAAAAAAAAAGGATTTTTTATTTTCATGGCTCTGCGTTATAAACTGTAATGAAACACTTGGGGGTTCAAAGCTTTCACAACACATCTAGATAAGTTCCTTGGGGGGGTCTAGTTTCCAATATGGGGTCACTTGTGGGGGGTTTCTACTGTTTAGGTACGTTAGGGGCTCTGCAAACGCAATGTGACGCCTGCAGATCATTCCATCTAAGTCTGCATTCCAAATGGCGCTCCTTCCCTTCCGAGCTCTCCCATGCGCCCAAACGATGGTTCCCCCCCACATATGGGGTATCAGCGTACTCGGGACAAATTGGACAACAACTTTTGGGGTCCAATTTCTCCTGTTACCCTTGGGAAAATACAAAACTGGGGGCTAAAAAATAATTTTTGTGGGAATAAAAAAGAATTTTTATTTTCACGGCTCTGCGTTATAAATTGTAGTGAAACACTTGGGAGTTCAAAGCTCTCACAACACATTTAGATGAGTTCCTTAGGGGGTCTACTTTCCAAAATGGTGTCACTTGTGGGGGGTTTCAATGTTTAGTGGCTCTCCAAACGCAGCATGGCGTCCCATCTCAATTCCAGTCAATTTTGCATTGAAAAGTCAATTGGTGCTTCTTCCCTTCCGAGCTCTGCCAAGCGCCCAAACAGTGGTTTATCCCCACATATGGGGTATCAGCGTACTCAGGACAAATTGTACAACAACTTTTTGGGGTCCATTTTCTCCTGTTACCCTTGGTAAAATGAAACAAATTGGACCTGAAGTAAATTTTTTGTGAAAAAAAGTTAAATGTTCATTTTTATTTAGATATAGGAAAGAAATATATCTTGTTAGCCAGTAGATAGAAAAATATTTAGAATTGAGAGTCCTCAGTGGTTGATACCTTTTAATGGCTAATTGAAAAGATGGTAACAAATTGCAAGCTTTCGAGACTACATACGTCTCTTCATCAGGCAAAGACTAAAACAAATTCTGAAGAATCACATATTTATGCACAACATAGTATAGGAAAAAAAAGAGGGGGAAAAAAACCATGGATAAGCCAGGTGGCATGAAAGGAAACTTCAAATCTCAGAGAGACTGGGAATATAAACTGATGACGACTTTTGACACTCTTAATGCAGGAATGAATGTGTCACATGGATTTATGTCTTTTTACATCAACTAAGGAACTTGCCCCTCAGACCATGAAGGGTCATCACAACAGAGACCCTAATTACAGGACAATAAAACAATCCTTATCTAAGAATTGGCCCAATATTTATGGACGTAACTGTTTATCACCCATGGTAATTCTGCTTCATGTCACCTGGCTTATCCATGTTTTTTTTTTCCCCTTTTTTTTTTTCCTATACTATGTTGTGCATAAATATGTGATTCTTCAGAATTTGTTTTAGTCTTTGCCTGATGATGAGACGTATGTAGTCTCGAAAGCTTGCAATTTGTTACCATCTTTTCAGTTAGCCATTAAAAGGTATCAACCACTGAGGACTCTCAATTCATTTTTATTTAAACATTCCAAAAATTCCTGTGAAACACCTGAAGGGTTAATAAACTTCTTGAATATGGTTTTGAGCACCTTGAGGGGTGCAGTTTTTAGAATGGTGTCACAGTTGGGTATTTTCTATCATATAGACCCCTCAAAATGACTTCAAATGTGATGTGGTCCCTAAAGAAAAATGATGTTGTAAAAATGAGAAATTGCTGGTCAACTTTTAGCCCTTATAACTCCCTAACAAAAAAAATGTTGGTTCCAAAATTGTGCTAATGTAAAGTAGACATGTGGGAAATGTTACTTAAGTATGTTGTGTGACATATCTCTGTGATTTAATTGCATAAAAATTGTAAAATTTTCAAACTTTTCGCCAAATTTCCGTTTTTTTTCACAAATAAACGCAGGTAATATGACAGAAATTTTGCCAATATCATGAAGTACAATATGTCACGAGAAAACAATGTCAGAATTACTGGGAATCCGTTGAAGCATTTCAGAGTTATAACCTCATAAAGGGACAGTGGTTAGAATTGTAAAAATTGGCCCGGTCATTAACGTGCAAACCACCCTTGGGGGTAAAGGGGTTAAAGAACAACCATAAGACGGATTTATTCAACCAATGTGTCATTTTAATCGGTATAAGAGCGCCGACCTGACAATGTCTGTAGGTTACTATGCACAATCCTGCTAACAGCTTCCCTTTAAGCACTTTGAGTGTTGGTGATGTTTTTTTGAGGGATTCCCTTCAGGGTCAAACAGGTTTATTCTATGTGGAGCGGGGGCGCCAATTCATTTCCTCATAGGGTGCCAACCTCCGCTGCCAGGTAGGGAAGCAAAGTATTAGTTCTATTCCCTAGATATATATCTTGTATTTAAAATCATATTTGACCTGGTTTATTAGTACTGTGTATGCTTACATACCTACAGTCTGATCCTCTTGCCTAATTTTTTTATAATGTTTGGAGCTTTTAGAGGAATACGTATTATTACTTCCAATGTCAGAAAGGGGTTAAAAACTGCTACTCATTCCTCAAAAAAAACAAGCCCTATTTGGCTATGATGATGGAAAAATACAAAAAGTTATGGCTCTTAAAAAGAAGAGAGGAAAAACACGAAAGCGCATAAACTGAAATGGCCAGGCATTGAAAGGTTTAAAACTGTTTAAGACTAGGCAGATTTTATTATTCCCTAGCTATGTCAGTCTAGTCCAGTTCTACTAATGTAACCATAACACTTGCCAAGTCTTGCATTTGAAATTTGGCCTCAAAATGCATACTTCTTTTTATTCGAACACTTATCAATCTTACAGTATAACCTAATAGACAAAGACATGCCAAGAGCTACCATTGCTCTTTGACAAATACCACACCCTTTTCATATATAATTTCAATAAATATGAATTTTGCATATAAAATTGCGCACACAATTTTGTAATTTTTTTTTTTGTTTCTTTTTGGCGACATGGTGAAAGGCTTCTGGTACCTTAAAGAATAATTTAGTACCGGTATATTGTGTTTACAATATTTTGCATGTTTGCGGTTATTTAACTTCAGGATGCACATGATTGTTAGATTGATCATGCATGTTGGATCATGCCTGTTTATTCCATGTCTTACAGTTCTGCCAGTTGTTTTGGTGGTGTGAGTGGGACAGGGACCACTCCTTGGGTGTTGTTAGCAGACTCTCCACCCCAGACACTGATTTCCACAAATACTAAATCCCTTTCCACAGCCCTCACTGGATTGGCCACCAATCCACAACGTTATCACTTCAGTTTTCGTCTGCAGGTCCAGGGTCCATGTCTTTTGGCAGGCAAGTAAAAAAAAAAAAAAAAAAAAGTTATATGTATATATTAGTATATGGCTATGTACACACTGCATTCATTGACAATTCTGGCAAGATTATTATTCATGCAATGCTGTCCTTGCTATCAAAACAATTGGAAATAAGGCCAATAATTGGGTCTTTCACATTTAGATTAATATGGTTCTAATGGATCCGTAATGCATCAGATCTAGCACAGTATTGCTGCTTCTATATTAAGTGAAAACTGCAACACCGATGTGAACAGATATAATATATATATATATATATATATATATATATATATTATATGTAATTATGGAGAGTTGCGAAATGTTTAAACATATTGTAACATCCGTCCCCACTATTTTGCAGGTATAGAGAGCCCATCACATGCTCTTCGTGCTGATGCTAGTCCTTTTGCGGTCTCTGCCTCCTCTGTTTGGATCAGCTTGGCTGAACAGTACAACTGTGACCGACCTCTTGAAATTATCCTACATCCCAGTGGTAAATAGTGAGAAAACATTGAAACCTAAAGACGTTAATGATAATAAACTAGCAATAAAGTTGCAATTCTGCTAAAATATTTTATTTTTAAAACCACTCCACGCCAACAAAGATTCCAAAAAATCCACCTAAGAAGCAAACCAAACATATTGCAGCATGGGGTAGATGACAGCAGAAATGAATGTTCCTTACACTTTGGTTCCTATGTCTGTCTTATTCTGTTAAGCATGTAGATGCTTATTAATGCATGTAGTTGATGTGCCCATCAAACTGCATCAACAAGTTAAGGATAGGAGTTGACCACAGTGTAAAATTGTCATTCCTCTGAAGAAACAGGATTGGCAAAACCCTGGGTAGGGCGGGATGCTGGATTTGCTGCAAAGTTTTACATTTTCTTTTTTTCCTTTTCTTGAAGGGTTGGCTTCTCATACTTTTTTTAGTATGACTAATAGAGGCAGTTCATCATTTGTAGGTTTTTTTTTCTTCATAATGGTGCAAGTGGTTACATTTTTTTTATTTTACAAAAGCAAGAAATACTCTTTATTTTTTATTCTTTTTGAAGAATATTTCAAGATTCTATATGAAAAATGTGCACAAAAATGTGGGCATATGCAAAATCATTCCAGGGAAAGCTGTAGTGCATTTGCTCAGAAATGTTGTGGCTTTTTATTAAATTGGTAATAAATATATTGGCTGGAAACCGCAAATCCTGCCCACAATGGCAAACATAAAAAACAAAACAGGTGAACTTATAAAATAGACTTAAAAAGGTGCAAATTTAAAAGAAGAATTTGACACAGGTCAATAACTGGCTAAAATCAACAACATCTAAACAAAATACAGAGACAAATGCAATAATGATCAGGCCCAAAGTGTTTTTACAGTTTTTACACTATGTGTTCTGTCCCCACATGAGGCGAATATAGGTGTAGTTGACTATTAAGGGTTGTGAGAGAGAAAATCGTACCTTCAGTATTTCCTTGCTATAGGGCAGATAGGACCGATGCTGCTCAGCGTCCAAAGAGATGATGCACACCAGGGATTGTGCAATCCCGACTTGTTTATTTGGAAATCTGGACATACAGCATATAACTGGTAATACAGTACTTTCTCCAGAAATGCAGGTGTAGACAAGGTACAGTAAGCTGTAGCACCAAGTATGACTGCAAGTGTGAGCAGCAAGAGGTCGAAAGACTGATGCCTTCTTAAGCCCGGTTCAAACGTGTCCTCTCACAACAGCAAGAAAACTGAAAATGAAATGGCTGCCAGAGGAAGAGAAGACTTGACCCCTGAACTGAAAGTGAAAGACATGCCCACAAGAAATCATGAATAACAAACTGCCATGTGGAAAAAGGCCATTGGGTGGCAGTAGAGTGAAATATAACAACATACATAGAAACTGAAGAACATACATGGAACAGCACACTATTTATGGCTGCTCTCCTTAGAAGCATTTTGCTGGGAAGATCAACTACATGTATTAATACAGATCTTTGGCTTCACAGAGAGGGAAAGAGATAACGTAATGGCTGATGAAATTCACTCCAATACATTTCAATTTCACTGGAATCTTTCTTGGTGTCAAGCAGTTTGATCATAATATTTTGAATGTTCCTTAAACAGAGGACTCCAATTGCAATATTAAACCTACCCTATTATTCTTTTATTTTTATTCACAGTTCGAATGTTATATAAGGACCTTTTAAAGCTATGTCCCCACGGTCATTAATCTGTAGTGCTTTGGATGCAGCACATGTCCGCTGCGACACATGCAGCTGCGGCATCGGACACCTGATTATCGGGAGCGCTCCAGTTATCCCGGTTGCTGATGCAGCTATTTGGGAAGCGCTATAGCTATTCGGATAAGCACTTAACCGAAGCTATTCAATCGACCATATTGTTAATAGATAGTTATTTGACTGTCTAATTGTTTTCGGTATGTTTCTACTTTGCTCTGCTATGTGACTGGAACTTGTATATCTATTAACATAAAGCTGACAAAACCTAGGATAAAAACAAAATCAGCAAATGCCCTGCAATAAGTAAATGGTGATAGTACATGTAAATAACATAGGGTACTTAGTTGACACTCTCTTGATCAAGAGTGTTTGTCATCTCACCAAGACAAGGTAATTCACTTCACTGTGTCATCACATTTCAAAATAGATAAGGGCAAAACAGGACAAAGATCTGATTGTTTTGCACCTGGTGGTGTAAAGCTATAAAGACAAGATGCAAATCCGAAAAAGGGGGAGCCACACACCTGTATGTGCAAAGTACAAAAAATACCAAAGAAAAAAAAAATGAGCTGGAACATATGTTGGTATATGTGCAATGTGTAGGTGCGCATTCATACTGTGGCTATTTAACAGACACCATTTTCTATAAAAACAAAATGCGAAAATACCCTACAGTAAGTATAAATAGTGATAGTACATGTAAATAATATAGGTTACTTAGTTGAGACTATTTCGAAAAAAAAGTGTAAAAGCCATCACACTGTGACATGGTGTACCCAATTCAGAATGGTCCCTAAAGGTACCGTCACATTTAGCGACGCTGCAGCGATCTAGACAACGATGCCGATCGCTGCAGCGTCGCTGTGTGGTCGCTGGAGAGCTGTCACACAGACAGCTCTCCAGCGACCAACTATGCGAAGTCCCCTGGTAACCAGGGTAAACATCGGGTTACTAAGCGCAGGGCCGTGCTTAGTAACCCGATGTTTACCCTGGTTACCAGTGTAAATGTAAAAAAAAAAAAAACACTACATACTTACATTCCGGTGTCTGTCCCCCAGCGCTCTGCTTCCTGCACTGACTGTGAGCGCTGGCTGGCCGTAAAGCAGAGCGGTGCCGTCACCGCTGTGCTTTACGGCCGGCCAGCACTGACAGTGCAGGGAAGCAGAGCGCCGGGGGACAGACACCGGAATGTAAGTATGTAGTGTTTGTTTTTTTTTTTACATTTACACTGGTAACCAGGGTAAACATTGGGTTACTAAACGCGGCCCTGTTTACCCTGGTTACCAGTGAAGACATCGCTGAATCGGCGTCACACACGCCGATTCAGCGATGTCTGCGGGAGATCCAGCGACGAAATAAAGTTCTGGCCTTTCTGCTCCGACCAACGATGTCACAGCAGGATCCAGATCGCTGCTGCGTGTCAAACACAACGATATCGCTATCCAGGACGCTGCAACATCACGGATCGCTAGCGATATCGTTGTTAAATTGTTCAGTGTGAAGGTACCTTAAGCCTTGAAGTTCACTTTGTTAGCTGACCTCAAAATAGACAGGGTGACTGATTTATATTTTGCCATGTATTGTTCTATTGAACAGATGCACAGCCTTAAAGCGAACTTGTGAGCAGGATTTTGCTTAGTAAACTACAGACACTGTCAGGTTCGCAATGTTAAACTGATTAAATGATACATGGGGTTAAGAAATCTATCTTGTTTTTCTTGTGTAATCAGTGTTAGAAGTTTTCAATTAATGATATGCCCGTGCTTCGGGGCGGAACTGTAGGCACAGTCTTATCTTCCTGCTATAGGCCAGAGAGACCAAGGAAAGACCTGACCACAGGCTGCCCCAAATCACGATCATGTTCCTCATCATAGAGACAGACTGTTTTGCTTCAGAGCGGGCTTGTGGGCATCTCTCCTTGGTTTCTCTGGCTTCGAGCAGGATAGAGCAGAAAGATGAGACTCGGCCTGCGGTCCCACCAGGAAGCATAATCATCTCATTAGCTGCAAATTTCTAACACTGATAACACAAGAAGCACAAGATGGATTTTTTTACCCCAGGGATAATTTTAATCCTTCCCGACCTGTGACGCCACGTAGGCGTCATGAAAGTCAGTGCCAATCCGACCTGCGAGACCTATGTGGCATCATGGCGAGATCGCGTTCCTGCAGGTCGGGTGAACGGGTTAACTGAAATGTCACCCGACCTGCAGGTACAGAGGGACTTGTACTTGAGCCCAGGGGGGTGGCTTTGCCCCCCCCCCCCCCCCATGGCTACGATCGCTTCTTGTGACCTTTTTGTCACCCCCCCACAGATCTGATTGGAGATAGCATCCATGTGACGCTATCTCTCCAATCAGATGTGGAGGGGCGGAGTAAACAATGGCTGCCTCGCTCTTCAGCTTCTTCCCTTCCCTGGAAGTGAAGGGCGATGTGCCTGCTTGCTGCCGCCGCCACCTGACCGTGATCACAGAGTGACCGCGATCACAACCGCCACTGTTGCTGCCGCCACTGGCATCAGGTGCTCCCCCCGCAGTCCAATTCCACTCCCCCAACCTCCTCTCCCTGCCCCGGTGATCACCCACCGCCCCCCCCCCTGCTGCTGCCGGCTCCATCTCTGCCTCCATTTCAGCTGCTGCTGCATCTCAGCCCCCTGCTGCCTCCCCACGCCTTCCAGCCCCCTCCTGCCCCCGGTGATCACCCCGATGGCCCCTCTGCCCCGCAGATTGCCCCCCTGCCCCGCAGATCGCCCCCCTCACAGGGCAAAGTTAGTTTACTGAGTAGTTGATGTGGTAGGCTTGTTTGAAGAGATGGGTTTTTAAAACGCGCTTGAATAAGTCGGGGCTAGGTATCAGTCTGATCATCTGGGGAAGTGCATTCAAGAGAGCTGGCGCCGCACGAGAGAAGTCTTGGAGACGGAGGTGCGAGGTTCGGATTACGGGGGATGTTAGTCTTAGGTCATTTGTAGAACGGAGGGCACGCGTAGGGCGATAGACAGAGATGAGAGAGGAGATATAAGGCGGTGCAGAACTGTGGAGAGCTTTGTGGGTGAGAGAGATGAGTTTATACTGGACCCTGTAGCGAATGGGTAGCCAGTGTAATGACTGGCACAAGATGAAGGAATCGGTGAAGCGGCTGGACAGAAATATGACCCTGGCTGCCGCATTCAAGATGGATTGGAGAGGAGAAAGTTTGGTAAGAGGGAGACCGATCAGAAGAGAGTTGCAGTAGTCCAGACAAGAATGAATAAGAGCGACAGTAAGAGTCTTAGCAGTTTCAAAGGTGAGAAAACGTCGGATTCTGGAGATTTTTTAAGATGCAGGTGACAGGAGCGAGTGAGTGATCAGATATAGGGAGTATAGGAAAGTTTGGTGTCGAATATGACCCCAAGACAGTGGGCATGCTGCTTGGGAGTTATGGTTGAACCCTCCAGGGTAATTTCGATGTTGGGTAGAGTGAGGTTAGTAGAAGGGAGAAACACAAGTAGTTCCGTTTTGGAGAGATTTAGTTTCAGATAGAGGGAGAACATGATGTTAGAGACAACAGACAAACAATCCTTGATATTTTGAATTAGGGTAGGGGTGATGTCAGGGGAAGAAGTGTATAATTGGGTGTCGTCAGCATAGAGATGGTACTGGAACCCAAATCTGCTGATTGTTTGTCCAATAGGGGCAGTGTGTAGAGAGAAAAGGAGGGGCCTAGGACTGAGCCCTGCGGAACCCCGATAGTAAGGGGACGAGGAGAGTAAGAGGAGCCGGCAAAAGATACAGTGAAAGAGCGGTCAGAGAGGTAGGAGGAGAACCAGAAGAGGGCTGTGTCCTTGAGGCCTATACAGCGGAGCATAGTTAGGAGGAGCTGGTGATCCACAGTGTCAAATGCTGCAGAGAGATCCAGGAGAATCAGCAGAGAGCAATGACCTTTGGATTTAGCTGTTATTAGTTCATTAGAGACTTTAGTGAGGGCAGTTTCAGTGGAGTGTAAAGAGCGGAAACCAGATTGTAAGGGGTCGAGAAGAGTTATCCGAGAGATAGCAGATTAGATTGGAGTGGACCAGGCGTTCCAGGAGTTTAGAGATGAAGGAAAGGTTAGAGACAGGTCTGTAATTAGCAGTGCATTTCTGGTCCAGGGATGGCTTTCTAAGTAAAGGGGTTATGATGGCATGTTTAAATGAGGAGGGAAAGATACCTGAAGAAAGAGAGAGGTTAAATATTATAGTCAGGTGAGTGGTGACCACTGGTGAGAGAGACTGCAGGAGATGTGAAGGAATGGGGTCACTGTTGCAAGTTGTAGGCCGAGCAGAAGCGAGGAGCTTGGAAACTTCTTCTGAAACAGGCTCAAAGATGTCTAGTGAGCTTGAGGTGCGGCAGGGAAGGGGATCCAGGCACTGAGGAGATTGGGCTAATATGTCCTGATGGATGTGGTTGATTTTTTTTTTCTAGGAAATAAGTGGCCAGATCCTCACCGCTGAGATTGGTGATGGGGGCCTGTACTTTAGGTTTCAGGAGGGAGTTTAAGGTTTCAAAAAGTCGTTTTGGGTTGTTGGATAGTGAGGTGATGAGGGTGGTGAAGTAGGATTGTTTGGCCAGATGAAGGGCAGAGTTTTAGGTTTTGAGCATGAACTTATAGTGGATGAAGTCTTCTGCTAAGAGAGATTTTCTCCACTGCCGCTCTGCACACCTTGAGCAACGCTGAAGAAAGCGTGTTTGCATAGTGTTCCAGGGCTGCCGTTGTCTGTGTCTGGTCTTTCTGTGTGTAAAAGGTGCTGCTTCATCTTTGGGTTCATCTTTTTTTTCTTTGCTGGACAACCACCTAAGTTTAAAAGGCTTAGATTGGTTTAAATATAATAAAAGACAATTTCCTCAACTCCTCATTCCCTTTCTGCTCTCTTTCTGATACTTACCTGACCATTACTAGTAGTGATGAGTGAACGTGCTTGGAAAAGGTGTTATCTAAGCATGCTTGTGTGTGTTAACCGAGCGACTTCAGCGTGCTAGAATAATATATTTGAGTCCCTGCGGCTGCATGTCTCACGGCCTAACAAACAGCTAATCCCTGCATGTGTTGCCGCAAGAAATGCAACTGCGGGGACTAAAATATATTATTCCAGCATGCTGAAGTCACTCTGTTAGCACCTGAGCATCTCATCTGACCAGAGCTGTGACTGCTACATGATTTTAACCAACTGCAAACTGGACTTTTTATGGCTTGCTTTAAAAAATGTCTTTCCTCTTGCCAGTCTTCCATGTACAGCTCGTATATACAGCTTTGGCAAAAATTAAGAGACCACTGCAAAATTGTCAGTTTGTCTGATTTTTTTCTTTTTATAGATATATTTTTGATTAAAATGTAAATTGTTCTTTTATTCTATAAACTTCTGACAACACGTCTCCGAAGTTCCAAGCAATACATTTTTAATTTTTTTTCTGACAAAAAAAAAATGGTCAAAATTAAAAAAAAAAAAAAAAACAACCCAGTGCTTTCAGATCTCAAATATTGCAAAGAAAACAAGTTAATAATCATTTAGAAATCACAATACTAATGTTTTAACTCAGGAAGAGTTCACAAATCAATATTTTGTGGAATAACCATGATTTTTAATCACAGCTTTCATGCGTCTTGGCATGCTTTCCACCAGTCTTTCCCACTGCTTCTGTCGCAAAAATTTAAGTACAGTAGTTCTTTGTGTGATGGCTTGTGACTATCCATCATCCTCTTTATTACATTACAGAGGTTTTCAATGGGGTTCAGGTATGGAGATTGGGCTAGCCATGGCAGGGTTATGATGTGGTGGTCTCTTAATTTTTGCCAGAGCTGTATCTTTATATCTCGCTATAAAGCTGCGTGTTTGTAAATGTGTGTATTATATCTATGTAATTTATACCACTTTTATATAAAGCATACAGTGCATGATGACTTAAGCATGTAAGGGTGGATAGATGCCTCACCCAAAATACTGCAGATAAATATTTTTTACATGATTCACCTTTTCTTCCGGTCTTCTTTTTAATATCTTAGTGTGGGTAGTTATGTTGTAGTATTTTATGTGGGTTACATTTTGTACGTACATGTTACACCAGCAGGTACTTGCCTGTATTCAACAAAGAATGACCTGATTCATCTAGGAGTCACATTTATTGGCTGCTACTTCTCATGTCAGCTTGATCCACTCAGCTATGCACATTACCATATAAACATAAAAAAATAACAACGCAGAGTGACAATTATGGTATCATTTTAAAGCTTTGTGCCAATAAAAGAGCTGGCATACAGTGCAGGAGTTTATTATTCTCTCTGTTGATTATGCATTTGGGGGCTGTCCAACAAAAACTGTTACCGGACAGAGAAAAAAGTGAAAAAAAAGTGGCATACAGATCAGGAAAAAGGACTGGCAAGTACTACTTGTGCATCATGTAGCCATCTCTGGGTTATCCATGTGTTAGGGGAATGAAGGCCTCCAGCCACGTTTGGTATTGCAGAAAGGTTTAGAGTTGTCAGGCTATGCACACGTCTTCCTTCTTTGTATTTTATGGGAGTTGTGAAATGGATAGTCTATAATGCAGAGCACCACATGCCTGGATGGTTTTCTCCTTTCTGGAGTGCTGATTAGGGATTAAATAACCCCATTGTTAAAAGGTGCACGTTGCACTTACAGGAATCCAAATCCATAAGTTATAACTGACATATACTTGTAATATGCCAGATGGGAGTGCTATGACAATGCCAAAAAAAGTTGTGCACCCCTGCTATATAGCCATTGCTTTTTTAAAAATAGTCTACCAAAGCAGCACAATAAATTAATGAAAAGTTAGCTTTTTCTTTATTAAATAAATATACCGTACTTGTTTTTTTAGAGCCACATCTCCCTCATCTATGTCTTGAAAGGGGAATCAAGACGTTCCAGCAGTATGAGATACATATAAAAGAGAGGAAAGATTTTATTAAGGGGCTGAAGAAATCTGGTGATCCTGAAAGACAAGTGAGTGCAAAGAAGTAATAGTAATATAATGTACTTAAAGAACACTGCATACAAATAATAAAATATGGATTATCTACTATATAATTGTCTAAGGGTCACTTCCATCTGTCTGTCTGTCACGGATATTCATTGGTCGCGGCCTGTGTCATGGAAATCCAAGTCGCTGATTGGTCGTGGCAAAACGCCCACGACCATTGACGCGACCAATCAGCGACAGGCACAGTTCGGCGGCAACATGGCCGCTCCTTCCTCCCCGCAGTCAGTGCTCGCTCCATACTTCCCTCCAGTCAGCGCTCACACAGGGTTAATGGCAGCGCTAATGTACCGCGTTATGCCGCGGTGTAACGCACTCCATTAACGCTGCTATTAACCGTGTGTGACCATAATAAAGCATAAAGGGATAATTAAAACGTAACTTTTAATACTCCAAAGTAACATAAAAAACAAATCACCCAAGTGAAAAATAACACAAGTTGGGGCCGAGTCTCTACCATATAGTGTAATGGTCCCTAGAGACTAGTAAGCCCTTCACAGGATTAAAAAGATCTCGACTGCGAAAATGCCGCTGGAATCCATATTACTGAGGTAATGAGTATGAAAAGGCTGTGAAACCGTATTTTGTGTATAGCCACAGCAATTCCCATACGCTCAGTCGCATTTAAGACCAATAAAACAGTTATAGCATATACTGTAGATAATGCCTGCCGCTACTTGTAAGTATAAATAAGGAACAGTCTCACCAATTCCACAACGAGGGCAACGGAGCACCGGATATTCCCCTGTTAGGTAGACATCCAGGAAACGAAGGGATGACGGTCCCTATGTCAATCCCTATGGGGCTATCAATAGTCAATCCCCAAAGCTCCTGCCCTTACAAGGGCAGTCCACAACTACCCCTATAAATTTATTACTTGTGTTATTTTTCACTTGGGTGATTTGTTTTTTTATGTTACTATGGAGTATTAAAAGTTACGTTTTAATTATCCCTTTATGCTTTATCATGGTTACATTGTTAATGGGATTATCTGTATGATTTATACCTATACGCAGATATTGCTTTATTATTAACCCTGTGTGACCAACTTTTTACTATTGATGCTGCTCATGCAGCATCAATAGTAAAAAGGTCTAATGTTAAAAATAATAATAAAAAAAAAATAAAATAAAAATCGGCCCCTCGGATCCACAACAGGCCTTTCCCGTGGGCTGGGCAATATACTACGATGTACTGCACGGGCTGTGTAATGTAGTGCGCGGGCTGTGCAATGTACTGCGCGGGCTGTTATATACTACGTGGCTGTGCTATATACTACGTGGCCGGCCGCGAACAATCAGCGACTGGCGCAGTCCGGCCGCGAATTGGCACGGGAGTTGTACCACGCTTCGCTAATTGGTCGCGGCCGGCCAAATCCTGTGTATTCAATGTATTATTCTAAAATCTTCATGAATAAACTACATACATATTCTAGAATACCCGATGCGTTAGAATCGGGCTATCATCTAGTCATGAATAGAGACATGGCATAACTAGAAAGAATGTATTTTGTTGGTGCTGCTGGATGAGGTACTATCTTCTGTTTTTGGAACTGACTTTCTGATACTAGGTGAACTTTGTACGGAGGAGGTTTCACAAAGATCTTCTTCTCAATCCGGTGCTGATGCTGAACTTTTGTCCGGATATTACTGGTCTCAGTTCTCTCAGCTCTGATCTCCCCACCATTACCCGTGAAGTTCTTTTCATTGTCCATCTGATGGAACAGCCATGCCATGATATACGGGTGAGACTATTTCTTCACATGTATACTAAAGCATTAGCAATGTATGTAATGTAATATTCAGATTTCAGCTTTCATCAATGTTTATGATGAAAAACGTGGATCTTTAATCTATACTATCGTGTATGGGAATTGGCGAACTGGTTTACATTTTATCTGCTGATGTTTTGGATAAATCGAGTACCATATTGCAGACCTCTTTTAGTATCGTTTTCTATTTTTAATAATTTTGTGTTTTTTACCAAAAGCAAATGAAGCTTAAAAAAATACCAATCTTGGTATTGATTATTGTAAATTGCACAGGCCGTGAATGTGACCACTTTGGTTTGATTTGTACAGTCATCTAGAGAAATACTAGAGATTGATGTATGAAAATAACTTCTCCAGAGAGATAGAGGACTCTAACTCTAGCACCACCTATTTTGTTTTAGCAATCCGAAAAGTCAATAGCGACACTTTTAACGAGCCTTGCCGAATAATTTAGCACTATAAACTAAACCAGAAAATTCTTAGATAAGTGTTACAGGGTGTTTGCCTCTTGTCAGTGCAAAGCAGGAGATCTAATTTGGCTGGGAGAGAGGCTTCTGCCAAGTGGTCTAAGGGGGAACGTTTCTCCCAAAATGTATGTAACCTACACATTGCTAGGTCAATATATATAATAGAAAAAAATATTTTCTCCTATGCCTCATTGGGGGACACAGGACCATGGGTGTTATGCTGCTGCCACTAGGAGGACACTAAGTTAACACATAAAGAATAACTCATCCCCTGCAGTATACACCCTCCTGCTGGCTCTAAGTGAACCAGTTCTTGCTTAGTGTCTGTAGGAGGCACTTGGGTCTGTTTCTGACCCCACCGTTTTTATTTTAATTTTTTATTTTTTTTGTTCTATTTTTTCCCTTAACGGAGCGAATGGGGGCGACGGATCCTTTCTAGGTTCCGATCTCCCCCGAACCATCAACGGGCAAGTACGTGGAGCGTTCCTCCCGTATCCTTTCCTGCAACGTTGGATGCCAGCCCTGAGCTCACCATACGGGCGACGGTTCCTTCGCATTTCTATCTCCCCCCTCCATAGCATGCGACCACATAGAGTAGCCCTCCATCTACCTCTCCTGGAGCCAGGTGCATAGCCGGACTTAATATGTATGGCGTCCGTGCAGCCCCCCACTGCATCACCACTGGTATAGCAGATGACGCAAGGCGGCAGAAGCTCTCCACCCCCTCCCTATCTATGGTGACGGTGGATTGAGCACCGGCCCACCGCATCTACCGTAAGTACACTGCGGGGCGAAGAGGCGCTGGGGGGTCCTGGTCCCCGGGATATGTAAGGTCCGCACCTCTAAAGGGCTAAGCCCGGGTCCGTGGGTGGTCCGCAACGCTCATTTTTGATGTACGACCGCTACCTCAGGATGGCACTAATGGCGGTTGCGGCGCCGCTACTGGCAACAGGCCGCAACCGCAAGTTTTTTTTTCATTTAGCCCCCGGCTTTTCTGCTCATACAGGCCAGAGTCCTTGGCCACGCCCACCGGCAATTACCGCCGCCCACCTTTTCCAGCGCTTCTCGTTCCATGAGAAGTGCTCTCACAGATCTTGGCGGCCATCCTGCAGCGTTTTTCCAGCCTTCCTAATCTCTGGATCTGGGGTCACAACGATATACAGCCTTCACATACATTGCGGACCATCCCTGGAGACTCAAGACACAGGACCTGGGTAAGCTGCAGATACATAGCTTAACCCTTCCCCTGCTAGTAAGTGCTCTCCTCAAGGTTACTATGTCTCAATCAAGGCCTCACAAAAAATCTGGGAAAACCCACACTGTATTTTTCGCTGCATGTACCTCTTGTAAGGTCTCACTACCCAGAGGGGTAATAATACTGCATTATGCACAGCTAGTGAATTGGCGACTGTTCAGGAACCACCTGTTACTGATACCGAACCTAGTGAGCCTGGTCCCCCTGAGTTGGGCCTACCTCCCTTACCCGGTCTATGGCTTCCCTGGCAAAAGCGTTAGAATCGTTCCGAGACCCCTCCTCTAACCAGGGCACTCTTATGGACGACTCTTCCGATCCTCAAAACCCCTCGTACTCTAGGGGTCGTACCTTGTCAAGGGGCTCTCGCTCTTCCAGAAAAAAGGACTCATGCTATGTCCCCAGACCATCACCGGGATTCGGGTTCTGAGAGCTCCATTTCTCGCTCCCCTTCCATTGGGGCTAGCAGAGCACCTGTTTGAGAGGACAATTCTGACACGTCCCTAGATTTGGAATTTCATCACGATCAGGAGACTCTCGACTCTGAGTCAGTGAATAAGGCCTTGAAGCTTGAGGAGGAACCTTTATCTAAAACAGATCATGCCGTGTCCTTTAAGAGGACCAAGTGAGCTCACAAGGTATTCGCTACTCATTCAGAATTTAAGGAAATTGTTGAATCTCACAGGGTCCATCCCGATAG
The DNA here is from genome assembly GCF_032444005.1 of Ranitomeya imitator. Taxonomy (NCBI): domain Eukaryota; kingdom Metazoa; phylum Chordata; class Amphibia; order Anura; family Dendrobatidae; genus Ranitomeya; species Ranitomeya imitator. The sequence goes on along the minus strand of NC_091286.1, from coordinate 404,074,142 downwards.
ACGATTCACAGGGCAGAAGCCCATGGAATCAAAATATCCCTTTGCCCAGGATCTAAGAAAAGATTGGTCTCATTCTCCTCTGGTAGATCCTCTGGTATCATGCCTGGCTACTAAATCTATTTTATCCTATTCGGAGGGCGCCTCTATTAAAAATCCAACCGATCGTCAGATTGACTATATGGCGTGTTCAGCCTTTGAAGCCTCAGCAGCCGCACTCTCTTCCCATCCTTTGCTGCTACGTGGGTGGCTAAGGCTATGACCCACTGGGCTGAGGCCTTGTCCACAGCAGTGCTGGATACCGACCTTCCCCCTGAGATGGCAGACCTCGCTACTCAGATAGCCAGAGCGGGAGATTTCATAGTTGCAGCGTCCCTAGATGCTGCTAATTGTGCTTCTCAAGCAGCAGCAAACGCCATCACTATCTAGAGATCCTTATTTCTCAGGGACTGGCCATAAAAGTCATTGCCTTCTCTTCCATATCAAGCCTTTTTGGCGAAAAGCACGACCAATTAATTTCCGATGCCACTGGAGGGAACAACAGAGACCCTTTCGGAACCAGCAACAACAGGCCCAGTCCCGATTTTTTTTTTTTTTTTTTTCTTTTCCCCCCCACTTCAACTTAACCCCTCTGTGACCTTAGACGTACTATCCCGTCGAGGTGCCCTGGGCTTATCTGACCCTGGACGGGATAGTACGTCATAGTCTCACCTCCCTCCCTGCTCCCTCCAGCCCCGGATCCAAGATGGCCGCGGATCCGGGTCCTGCAGGGAGGGAGGTGGCTTCACAGAGCCTGCTCAGAGCAGGCACTGTGAAGCATGCAGCACTGTAAGTCAGATCAGTGATCTGACAGAGTGCTGTGCAAACTGTCAGATCACTGATCTGTGATGTCCCCCCCTGGGACAAAGTAAAAAAGTTAAAAAAAAATTTTTCCAAATGTGTAAAAAAAATTAAAAAAAATATTCCAAAATAATGAAAAAAAAAAAAATATATTATTCCCATAAATACATTTCTTCATCTAAATAAAAAAAAAAACCCAATAAAAGTACACATATTTAGTATCGCCGCGTCCGTAACGACCCGACCTATAAAACTGTCCCACTAGTTAACCCCTTCAGTAAACACCGTAAGAAAAAAAAAAAAAAAACGAGGCAAAAAACAACGCTTTATTATCATACCGCCGAACAAAAAGTGGAATAACACGCGATCAAAAGGACAGATATAAATAACCATGGTACCGCTGAAAGCGTCATATTGTCCCGCAAAAAAAGAGCCGCCATACAGCATCATCAGCAAAAAAATAAAAAAGTTATAGTCCTGAGAATAAAGCGATGCAAAAATAATTATTTTTTCTGTAAAATAGTTTTTATCGTATAAAAGCGCCAAACCATAAAAAAATGATATAAATGAGGTGTCGCTGTAATTGTACTGACCCGAAGAATAAAACTGATTTATCAATTTTACCAAACGCGGAACGGTATAAACGCCTCCCCCAATAGAAATTCATGAATAGCTGGCTTTTGGTCATTCTTCCTCACAAAAATCGGAATAAAAAGCGATCAAAAAATGTCACGTGCCCAAAAATGTTTTCAATAAAAACGTCAACTCGTCCCGCAAAAAAACAAGACCTCACATGACTCTGTGGACCAAAATATGGAAAAATTATAGCTCTCAAAATGTGGTATTGCAAAAAATATTTTTTGCAATAAAAAGGGTCTTTCAGTGTGTGACGGCTGCCAATCATAAAAATCCGCTAAAAAACTCGCTATAAAAGTAAATCAAACCCCCCTTCATCACCCCCTTAGTTAGGGAAAAATTAAAAAAAAATGTATTTATTTCCATTTTTCCATTAGGGCTAGGGCTAGGGCTAGGGTTAGGGCTAGGGTTAGGGCTAGGGTTAGGGCTAGGGTTAGGGTTAGGGTTAGGGCTAGGGTTAGGGCTAGGGTTAGGGCTAGGGTTAGGGTTAGGGTTGGGGCTACAGTTAGGGTTGGGGCTAAAGTTAGGGTTAGGGTTTAGATTACATTTACAGTTGGGAATAGGGTTGGGATTAGGGTTAGGGGTGTGTCAGGGTTAGAGGTGTGGTTAGGGTTACGGTTGGAATTAGGGTTAGGGGTGTGTTTAGATTAGGGTTTCAGTTATAATTGGGGGGTTTCCACTGTTTCGGCACATCAGGGGCTCTCCAAACACGACATGGCATCCGATCTCAATTCCAGCCAATTCTGCGTTGAAAAAGTAAAACAGTGCTCCTTCCCTTCCGAGCTCTCCTGTGTGCCCAAACAGGGGTTTACCCCAACATATGGGGTATCAGCGTACTCAGGACAAATTGGACAACAACTTTTGTGGACCAATTTCTCCTGTTACCCTTGGGAAAATACAAAACTGGGGGCTAAAAAATAATTTTTGTGGGAAAACAAAAAGATTTTTTATTTTCACGGCTCTGCGTTATAAACTGTAGTGAAACACTTGGGGGTTCAAAGTTCTCACAACACATCTAGATAAGTTCATTGAGGGGTCTAGTTTCCAATATGGGGTCACTTGTGGGGGGTTTCTACTGTTTAGGTACATTAGGGGCTCTGCAAACGCAATGTGACGCCTGCAGACCAATCCATCTAAGTCTGCATTCCAAATGATGCTCCTTCCCTTCCGAGCCCTCCCATGCGCCCAAACGGTGGTTCCCCCCCACATATCGGGTATCAGCGTACTCAGGACAAATTGGACAACAACATTTAGGGTCCAATTTCTCCTGCTAACCTTGGAAAAATACAAAACTGGGGGCTAAAATATAATTTTTGTGGAAAAAAAAATATTTTTTATTTGCATGGCTCTGCGTTATAAACTGTAGTGAAATACTTGGGGGTTCAAAGCTCTCACAACACATCAAGATGAGTTCCTTAGGGGGTCTACTTTCCAAAATGGTGTCACTTGTGGGGGGTTTCTACTGTTTAGGTACATTAGGGGCTCTGCAAACGCAATGTGACGCCTGCAGACCATTCCATCTAAGTCTGCATTCCAAATGGCGCTCCTTCCCTTCCGAGCCCTCCCATGCGCCCAAACGGTAGTTCCCCCCCACATATGGGGTATCAGCGTACTCAGGACAAATTGGACAACAACTTTTGGGGTCCAATTTCTCCTGTTACCCTAGGGAAAATACAAAACTGGGGGCTAAAAAATAATTTTTGTGGGAAAAAAATTTTGTTTTATTTTTATGGCTCTGCATTATAAACTTCTGTGAAGCCCTTGGTGGGTCAAAGTGCTCACCACACCTCTAGATAAGTTCCTTAGGGGGTCTACTTTCCAAAATGGTGTCACTTGTGGGGGGTTTCAATGTTTAGGCACATCAGTGGCTCTCCAAACGCAACATGGAGTCCCATCTCAATTTCTGTCAATTTTGCATTGAAAAGTCAAACTGCGCTCCTTCCCTTCCGAGCTCTCCCATGCGCCCAAACAGTGGTTTACTGCCACATATGGGGTATCAGCGTACTCAGGACAAATTGGACAACAACTTTTTGGGTCCAATTTCTCCTGTTACCCTTGGTAAAATAAAACAAATTGGAGATGAAGTAAATTTTTTGTGTAAAAAAGTTAAATGTTCATTTTTATTTAAACATTCCAAAAATTCCTATTAAACACCTGAAGGGTTAATAAACTTCTTGAATGTGGTTTTGAGCACCTTGAGGGGTGCAGTTTTTAGAATGGTGTCACACTTGGGCATTTTCTATCATATAGACCCCTCAAAATGACTTCAAATGAGACGTGGTCCCTAAAAAAAAATGGTGTTGTAAAAATGAGAAATTGCTGGTCAACTTTTAACCCTTATAACTCCCTAACAAAAAAAAAATTGGTTCCAAAATTATGCTGATGTAAAGGAGACGTGGGAAATGTTACTTATTAAGTATTTTGTGTGACATATCTCTGTGATTTAATTGCATAAAAATTCAAAGTTTGAAAATTGCGAAATTTTCAAAATTTTCGCCAAATTTCCGTTTTTTTCACAAATAAACGCAGGTACTATCAAAGAAATTTTACCACTATCATGAAGTACAATATGTCACGAGAAAACAATGTCAGAATCACCAGGATCCGTTGAAGCGTTTCGGAGTTATAACCTCATAAAGGGACAGTGGTCAGAATTGTAAAAATTGGCCTGGTCATTGACGTGCAAACCACCCTTGGCGGTAAAGGGGTTAAACTGGTCCTATACTTCCACATCCTCCGGACCTAGCCAGGCACAACGCATGGATAGCGGTCCTCAAACCTCTTACAAACCTTCTCCCTCTTGGAGAGGCAGGCCTAGGCAGTCACGGTCCAGAGGGTCCAGACCGGGCAGGTCTCCCACACAATGACTCCCTGCGGTATCCGGAGGACACCCTCAAAGTAGGCGGCCGTCTGCTTTCCTTCAGCGACGCGTGGCTCTTGGTCGTTCACGACGAATGGGTCCGCGACCTAGTGTCCTCCGGATACAAGATAGATTTTTTTTTTTTTTTCTCCTCCATCAAATCGCTTCTTCCTGTCTTCTCCTCCCAGGGCAAAGGCATCAAGTTCTTCCAGGCCATAAACTCTCTGAAAGAAGACAGGGTTATTATCCCGGTTCAGGGTGTTTGTCAGGGTGCGACGGTTCCAGATGGAATCGCTTTGTTCTGTCATCGCCTCCATGGAGAAAGGCGAGTTCCTGGCGTCCATAGACATCCAGGACGCGTACCTCCATATTCCCATTTTACCTTCTCACCAAAGGTTTTTTTAATTTAAATAGATTTTTATTAACAATATAAAAAAAAAGGAGAACAACAGAATGCCATTTACATTGCATTATATCAGATACACATTTTCTTACTTTAATAAACCCCAACATTACCCCAACTACCCCCCTCCCCCATAAGACAGCTCAGTCTCAATCTCCACCCCACCGAGGCATTATCTGCCTCTTGTAATTTATCCTCTTCCAGGTCTTAGGAAACACGACGCCTATACTCCTCAATCCAAATCAAGCCAAGGAGACCATATTTTATTAAAGAGTTCTATTTTCCCCCTTTTACTGTACACCCCCTTTTCCAATTTTAGACCATGTTGAACATATTGGAGAAATTCCCTTCTCACAGGTGGTTCCGCGTTTATCCAGTTTCGTGCTATTACTTTCCTGGCCATGTAGAGTAGCCTAGCAATTGCAATCTTCCAAGTATTGTCAACTCCAATTTCTTCCACATATCCCAGCACACATACTATCGGGTCTCTAACAACTCTGCACTTATACGCTGCTTCAACTCGGCTCAAAACCACCACCCAAAAGGCAGCCAGTCTCGGACACGTCCACATCATGTGATATATTCCTGCCTTCTCACTCGCACACCTCGGACACTCAGAATTGGCACGCAATCCCGCTTTGTATAACACTTCCGGAGATTTATATACCCTATGCAAAATGTATAGCTGCGAGAGCCTATATGGTTCACTCAAGGATAGTCGCGGAACCCACTCCATCACCGATTCCCAGGTTTCATTTTCCATCGGCCCCACTTCTCTCTCCCACTTAGCTCTCGCCTTTATAGGGAAATCTAGCAGAAATGTGTGCATAAGGTCCTTATACAGAGTGGAAATAACTCCCCTTGTAGTACCCTCACCACACACATACTCCAACACTATATCATCTTGAACCCTGATATCAGCCTTCTTATTCTGAGCTCTAAAGGCATGTCTCATCTGCGCATACTGATATTCCCCTGTGGATCGCAAACCAAATTCTTCCTGCAATTGGGAAAAGGACTTCAGCTCCTGCTCCTGGATTATCTGGTGAACAAAGCAAATTCCCTTATTCTGCCATTCCATCAATCCTCCCAGGGCCTCAAAATCCTTTAAGTTGTGGTTAGACCATATCGGTGTGAATTTAGTCAACCCTGTAACCCCACGAATCTGCCTTAATCTATTCCATAATTTACGAATCAGGAACAGGGTTGGGTATATTTTCCCCAGCGCGCCCAATGAGCCATCCTCCAAACACCTGGCCATCGGTCGTCGGTCCGTCACCTCTTCCAATAGCTGTTGTACTGCACTGGATGACGCCCCTCGCGCCCAGCCCTTCAAATGCTGGCTCTGGGCCGCAAGGAAGTATATTTCCGGGTTGGGCAAAGCCAAACCACCATCTTCCTTGGGTCGTTGAAGCGTCTCCAAGCTAATACGTGGATATTGTCTACCCCATATCAAACTTCTAAAGAGGGCATTAATCTGCCTGAACTTCCCCCGAGGGATCCAAATTGGTGCGTTATGCAGAACATAAAGAATTTTGGGCATAAGGACCATTTTAATAAGGTTTACCCTACCGACGACCGATAGATGTAGCTTATTCCAGGCGTCTACCTTTGCCTTGAGTACCCCCATAACAGGAGTCAAATTTCTTTGCAGAAACTCCGCCACCGGCACCGAAATCCATATTCCAAGATATTTAAATTGGGAAACCACCTTCAGCCTCTCATCCCCAACATCCTCACTCACATTCTCTCCTACGTCATCCACTCTAAAAAGAACCGTCTTATCCCAATTAATTGTTAGTCCCGACACAGTACCAAATCTCTCAACAATTTCAACGGCCCCTCTTAGTGAATTGTCTGGATCCTCCAGGAACAGCAAAACATCATCCGCATATAACGCTATTTTTTCCTCTACTTTGCCATACCTAAACCCAGGGACCCCATCCGACTGCCGAATCTTAGCAGCAAGAGGTTCTACAGCCAACGCGAACAGGAGGGGTGACAGCGGGCATCCCTGCCTAGTACCCCTAGCCAGCCCTATAGGACGAGATAGCTCCCCATTTACTCTAATTCTGGCGGATGGTAATGAGTACAACAGCTGTATCCAGGCCACAAACTGCGGGCCAAACCCCATACATTCCAGCACCTGCCAGAGGTACCCCCATTCGACGCTGTCAAACGCCTTGTGTGCATCTAGCGATACAATCACTCTTCGACCACAGTTATCAGACTCTACCTGCAAATTTACATATAACCTCCGCAAATTGATCGCCGTTGATCTATCCGGCATAAAGCCAGATTGGTCCGAATGCACCAGACTCGCAATAACACTAGAGAGGCGGAGAGCCAACACCTTGGCCAGAAGCTTGACATCAATTGTTAGTAAAGAAATTGGGCGGTACGACTCCGGTTTCCCCAACTCCTTATCCTCCTTTGGAATGACCACTATTATGGCCTCTCTCATAGAGGCTGGCAAGCGCCCACAAGACCTAGCTTCCTCCAATACCATTTTTAATCTAGGAATCAACACTTCTGCCAACCCTTTATAGATCTCAGCGGGTAACCCATCGACCCCAGGCGCCTTCCCATTGGCCATAGACATCAATGCCCGACTCAATTCCTCCTCAGTGATAGGGGCCTCAAGGCTCTCCCTATCTGCCTCACTCAGTCTCGGCAAGTCCAGACCTTCCAAGAAAGTCAGTGCATCCTCGACCGATTCACCAATCCGAGAGGAATACAAATCTGCATAGAAGTCCGCAAAGGCTCTCAAAATTTCAGGTGTTTCCGTTATTTTACCTCCACTAGCAGAATCCAAAGAGTGTATATATGAAGAACCTCTCTGAGCAGCAGCCACTACCGACAGCATATGTCCCACTGTTTCTCCCTCCTGATAGAACAATACCCTTTGGAAATCTCGTTTCCTCTCAGCTTTGCCTAGCAGAATTTTTTCCAAATGATTTTGTGCGTTTTTCATTCTTCTCTCTGCCTCAGGGGTTCCCAGTGTGGCCATCCCATCCTCTGCTTCCTTCAACTCCTCAACTGCCGCTTTTTCTACCTCTCTCGTCCTCCGCTTACACCTACTAATGTCCCTAAACAGTAGTCCCCTCAGGTACGCCTTCATTGCATCCCAAATTGTAAGAGCGTCGGCGCTTCCATCATTTAAGAGAAAGAATTCCGCCACCTCCCGTCCTATACTTTCCAACTCAATACTCTGTAACCAATTAGGATGAATCTTCCATTCTCTCCCACTTAGCGAGCGAGCCCCCTCCAATCTAACCTCTACTTCAATTGGACTATGGTCCGACAAGGCCCTTGGCAGATATCTCACCTCCCCAACCAATGTGTCCAAAATCCTGTTACCCAGAGCCATATCAATCCTAGAGAGTGTGGCATGTGCCGGTGAATAACATGAGTACCCTCTCTCCCCCACATGTCTAACCCTCCACAGATCAATCAAACCTATCTCCTGTATATAGGTGCCAAATGTTGTTATGTGTCCCTCCGACCTATTCTGAGTATTTTTATTTTTATCCCAATATTCATCACAGATGTTATTTAGATCTCCGATAATTATTAACGGTGTCGGTCCCCATTTTTCCACTCGCTCCATTACTTCTCTAATCTTCCTGCTAGAGTAGGGAGGCGGAATATACATCGCGGCAACACACAGCATCACTCCATACAGTATACACCGTAATAGTACATACTGTCCCTCCACGTCCACATATACCTTCACCTCCTCATACTGAACTCCCGCTGGAACCAAGATTGAGACTCCTCTTGCATACGTGGAGAAGGTAGAATGATATCCCCTCTGGATCCATCGTCTATTCAAAACATCCACTTTTTCCCTTACCAAATGCGTCTCCAGCAAGCATATCATTGAGGCCCTTTGGTCTCTTGCATATTGCAAACACGCAGCACGTCTAGATTTCTCCCCTAGGCCTCTCACATTCCAGCACAAAATCTTAAAACGGGTCCCCATCACTTGGCTCATCTTCACTATAAGTATCATCAATTTTGAGCTCAGGCTGTCTAACTACCCTCCCCCCCCCCCCCTCCCAACTCCCCCTCCCACCCTTCCCCCCTCACATCTAACCATTCCACCTCTTTCCAAGAGTGGGGCATCATCGCCCATAGCGAACACTCCGTTTGGCATTACCTTCCCAACCCTCCTCCCACCACTGTACATAACAGGATTTCAGACATTTTGAAAAATAACGTTCTCAAAACATTTTAACTTAGAATTATTTGCACACACAAGAAGTCTGCATAAACTTAAAATATGTCGCAAACCCTTCCTCCCCCTTTCCCAGCAGCCATTACACCATCCCTTTCCCTTCTTCCCCCCCCAAACCCCTAGGCTTGTCAATCACATGACTCTTTTCCAACTGACAGATAAGTAAACAACTTCAGACTCTTCCCACAGTTTCAGTCTCCTTTTCCTTTAAGCTTTTTAGCATTAATATCGATCCACTGGGTAGCGTCCTCCGGCTTCTGGAAAAAATGAATTTTATCAAACGCCACCACCCTCAGTCTTGCTGGGAACATCATGGAATACTGCACACCCAATTCCCTCAGCCGTCTCTTGATACCCGTGAACATCATCCGTTGTTTCTGCACCAGAGTAGAATAGTCTGGGTATATAGCAATCTTTTGACCTTCAACTGTCAGATCCGTCATGTCTCTGGCCTTCCTCAGGATAATGTCTCTGTCTCTATAGTTTAGAATTTTGGCGAGCATGGTACGGGGATTCGCTCCAGGGACAGGTGGTTTCGGCGGGACCCTATGCGCTCTTTCTACCGCGAACACTTTTGTTAGCGCCATATCTCCAAATGTCTCTAACAGCCATTTTTCAATATATTCCGTTGGATTCCTCCCTTCAGCTTTTTCAGGGATGCCCACTATGCGAATATTATTTCTTCTGGACCTGTTCTCAAGGTCCTCATTTTTCGCAGCCAATTCAGCTATTGCTTGAGTGAACTTTTTCTCTGCTTTTTGCAGCTGCACTATATGGTCTTCTGCAGTGCTCACTCTCTCCTCTACCTCCCCCACACATTTGTCAATCTTCTGCATGGCTGCGTTTATCTGGGCTGTGTCCCCCTTAACCTCCTGTATCTGTATGGTCAGAGATTGTTTACATGAAGAGACTAGCGCAAAAACGTCTCTTAGGGTAGGCTCAGCTTCTGGCGCCATTTCCTCGGGTCCCCCTTCTGCCACCGCCATTTTACTCTCCTTTCTCCCCTGTTGTACCTCATGTTCTCCTGCTGGGCTCTCCTCCTCCTCCTCCTCCTCTTCGGTATCAGCTCCGGCTCCCTCCTCTGCGGCCTCCGCTCTCGCAAACTGCTGGAGCTTTGCCGCTACCTCCATGCGCTTTCTGCATGCGGCGTTCTCCTTGTCTGCCTTTTCCCTCAAGTCGGCGCCATCTTGGATTGCGCCTGCATCCCCGGCTCCCGCGTCCTTCTGCCGTCTCCTGGTCATGTTCGTCGGTTCCAGCGCTACCGAACAGCACCGCCGGCCTCTCCAAGTCTCCCCGCAGCCAGTAAGCCCCCGCAGGGACCAAACAGCAGCGGCTCTGCAGGATTTTACAATATACAGCGGCGGGAGCTCACAGCCGCACGTCCGCTCACATGGACTCTCAGGCCACGCCCTCCTCACCAAAGGTTTCTTGGCTTCGCAGTTCAGTTCCAGTTTGCTGCTCTGCCCTTCGGCCTTGCCATCGCTCCCAGGGTATTCACCAAGGTCATGGCGGCCGCCGTGGCCATCCTTCATACTCGAGGTGTAGTGGTGTTACTGTATCTCGAAGTTATCCTCATGAAAGGCCCCTCTTTCCACACCTGCAAGGAGGCCGTGACCATCACAATAGATACTTTCTCGCCTGGGTTGGAAGATAAACTTCAAAAAAATCTTCCCCACTACCGGCTCAGTGAGATTTCCTTTCTAGGAATGATACTGGACTCGTCCCAGGGGTTGGTACATCTTCCCCTAGAAAAAATCTCAGTCTTACAGTGGGAAGCTCAGCTCTCCCAACCTCATACTCACGGTCTTCGTTTCAGTATGAGAGTCCTCTGCAGGATGGTAGCAGCTATGGAGGCAGTCCCATTTGCTCAACTACACCTCCGCCCCTTACAACATGCTCTCCTGGCTTTGTGGGACAGGAACCCCTTATCTTTCCATCGTCATTTCCTTCTTCCCCAGCGAGTCAGTCTCTCAGGTGGTGGACTTTGAAGTCCTCCCTGGATCAAGGGAGGTCCTTTCTCACAGTACATTGGCTAGTTGTGACAACAGACGCCAGTCTTCTGGGATGGGGAGCAGTGCTCCACCATCACACTGCTCAGGGCCGCTGATCTCTTCAGGAATCTCGCCTGCCCATCAACATCCTGGAAATACGGGCAATCAGGTTGGCTCTTATTCAATTCCATCCTTTCCTGACGGGTCGTCCCATCAGTATTCAGTCCAACAATGCCACGGCAGTGGCATACATCAACTGGCAGGGGGGAACACGCAGCAAAGCAGCCATGTCTGAGGTAGGACGCATCCTTCGTTGGGCCGAGGAAAACTGCTCAATGATGTCAGTGGTTCACATCCCGGGAGTGGAAAATTGGGAGGCAGATTTCCTCAGCCTCCAAGGTCTCGACTCCAGAGTAGTCTCTCCATCCGGAGATCTTCCACCAGATCTGTTGTCTTTGGGGAACCCCGGATGTGGATCTGATGGTCTCACGGCTAAATTCCAAGGTTCCCAAATTCATAGCTCGGTCCCACGATCCGGCAGCCATCGGGGCAGATGCACTCGTTCACTCGTGGCGTCAGTTCCAGCTTCCGTACATATTTCCCCCGCTCCCCTTACTGCCGAGAGTCATCAAGAAGATCAGAGCGGAGGGGATACCAGTAATCCTCATTGCGCCAGATTGGCTGCACAGGGCCTGGTACACCAAACTAGTTCAACTAGTCTGCGATGTCCCCTGGCGATTACCGAATCGCACAGAGCTGTTGTCCCAGGGCCCCAATTACCACCAGAACTCCGAGGCCCTGTGTTTGACGGCATGGCCGTTGAGTCCTGGGTCCTGACACAGGCAAGCTTTTCTCAAAAAGTCATTTCTACCATGATCCGTGCAGGAAGCCTACGTCCATGCGTATATATCATCGCATTTGGAAGACCACCTTCTCATGGTGCCAGGACCAAGGACGCTCTCCTCTTGAATTTTCAGTTCCTTCCATCCTCAAATTCCTTCAGTCGGGTTTGGACTTGGGTCTCGCCCTTAGTTCTCTCAAAGGGCAGATTTCAGCCTTGTCAGTCCTGTTCCAATGGAAAATTGCCAATAGATTACAGGTGAAGACGTTCATTCACGGAGTCTCCCATGTGGTGCCGCCCTATAAGATGCCGTTGGAACCATTGGACCTTAATTTGGTCCTCGGAGTCTTGCAGGAGGCTCCTTTTGAGCCTCTGCAGGACGTTTTCCTGTCTTTTCTGTCATGGAAGGTTGCTTCTCCTGGTTGCGGTCACGTCCATCCGACGAGTTTCAGAACTGGCGGCCTTGTCTTGCCAAGTTCCTTTCCTCATTTTTCATCAGGATAAGGTGGTTTTGAGAACATCCCTGTCTTTTCTACCGAAAGTTGTCTCATCTTTCCACCTCAATGAAGAGATTGTCTTGCCTTCACTTTGCCCGGCGCAGGTACATCGCACCGAGAAGGCTCTCCACACACTGGATTTGGTGAGAGGTCTTAGGAGATACGTCTCGAGGACGGCATCTTTCTGCAGGTCAGATGCCCTGTTTGTGCTCCCAGAAGGGCCAAGGAGAGCCTAGCCACTTCCAAGGCTACGATAGCCAAGTGGATTCGTTCAGCTATCCAGGAGTCCTACCGAGTTAGAGGTCACTCAGTCCCAGCAGGGATTAAGGCTCATTCTACTCGGTCAGTGGGTGCGTCTTGGGCCATCTGGCAACGACCTGGTTCAGCCTGCATACGTTTACGAAACATTACCATGTCCATTCTCAGGCCTCAGCAGATGTGTCGATCGGCAGAAGAATTTTGCAGGCGGCAATACCGTATCTGTAACTTGTGGGTACAAGGAGCAATTGCAGTGGATTGTTTCCCACCCAGGGACTTCTTTAGGATGTCCCATGGTCCTGTGTCCCCCAATGAGGTGTAGGAGAAATAGGGATTTTTGTGTACTCACCGTAAAATCCTTTTCTCCGAGCCAATCATTGGGGGACACAGCACCCACCCTGTTAGCCTATTGGCTTTAGTTTTGTCTGTGTTCACTTGGTTTTGACATACTTCATTCTTGTTAAATATTAAGCTCCTACTGCTTTGTTACCGAACTGGTTCACTTAGAGCCAGCAGGAGGGTGTATACTGCAGGGGAGGAGTGATTCTTTATGTGTTAACTTAGTGTCCTCCTAGTGGCAGCAGCATAACACCCATGGTCCTGTATCCCCCATTGATTGGCTCAGAGAAAAGGATTTTATGGTGAGTACACAAAAATCCCTGTATCCTATAGTACATAATCCAGTCTCCATTGTAGTTCCTTTAATAATGCTGCTTTCTATATGATCTCTTGCCCACTTGTCTGATATTTCTGTGCAATTTTTGCATGTTTTGCAGGATGCTCTTCTACTGGCTGTGAGAAGTTTACCTGCACGCACGTTGCTGAATGTGGCAGGTGGCACATGTGACAGCAGGGCCCTGTTTCCAACAAGCAGGCAGTGCAGTAACGTGAGTGAGGGGGGCTGCAAGGGAATATCTGTACTCAGTACTGCTGACTGCAAAGGATGCTGAGAGTTTGGTGAGAATTTGCAGTGTGAATCACACTTAGTTGTGCTACTTTCCTGCTTTGCCTTTCTTTATTTTGCTTTTATGTTATGCTTTACATTACATATATTTAAGTTATTGCACTCTTTTATTGTTGTAGTACCAGAATTCAGTTTTGCTATTGGTCATGTATGATCCTATGGTGGAGAAGACTGAGAAAGCAAGTATGCAATAGCCACCATCTGTATTTAATTTTTAAAAAAACCTTCTTTTGTTTCCGTAATTGAAATATATACTATCCACAATGTCAGCTGACCAACAAGAATTTATATACAAAAGTGATTAAAATGCTTGTGCAATGGTATTGTTCTCATATATTGGAAGTGGTTATTTCAGTTTTTGGCTCACTTACTGACTGCCTCAGTCTGATTTAGTTAGATCCCACTCCCTTTTGCTCCTTAAAATAATAACAGTAATAATTAAGATAGTTATAGAAATAGTTAAGAAAGATACAGGGGCATGTAAAAACTTGGGCACCCCAGTGAACAGTTAAGCAAGTTGAAGATTAACTGGGTCATTCCATGGTAGCTTACATTACATCACAATATAGTAACTTACGTTACAAAGATGATGGTAACTTAATTTACAATAAGTTTAATCCAGTGGATGGTAACATATTGTAACGTAAGTTACCATCAGCTTAGTAACGAAAGTTACTATACTGTGCGGTAACATAAGTTATCTATATTTCTTGTAATAAAAACTGTTGCTTTTAACTTGAGAGGTTAAAATATATTTTTTAAAGTTGCTGGGACTATGGTGTTTTAATACAATAAAAATAGTGCTTCTCCCCTGTTTATCAGAACAGAAAATTTGGCAGACTCATGAAGGACAATTGCCTTTCCTTTTTTTGTAACGTAAGTTACCAAGTAATAACACTGTATTTTGTATATAATTTTATTGTTGAAAAATCAAACTGTGTTGAACTCTATTGAGAATAGTTTAATGTACAATATACATTCACTCCTTTTTGTGCCTGCCTTCAAAGAACAGTCTGTAGCCAGTTTATGGCTTGTGAATGGAACGCAAGTTACCATGGAATAACCCAAATGATCTCTAAAAGTCCTGAAGTCAGAGATTACACATTTACTTTGTATTTTAGGCATAAAGATATAAAATATATATTTTACCCTTCGCCACGAAAGCACCTACTGGAGAGATGGGGATCCGCCCCAAGGAACATTAAAACCTACAGAAGAATAAAAGGGGCCGTCCGCCTCTCCTCCTCAGTTTAGGTTTCCTGTTCCCAGGGGACAGGTTCTCTGGATACTCAGAAGACCATAGCTGGGCCAGGGCATCCGCCTGGGATGCGGTCCAGATGCAGCGTCGGGGGAGTTTCCGTTAGACGGCTTCCCCCCCTCGTCTGTTCGGCACAGAGAGGTCGCCCGGTCTCACTGAGGAGGTGCGGGCTGAAAGAGAGCTCCAGGACGTCGGACGGCATATGGGGGGCCGGGGGTCCGCCACACGGTCTCCAGCAGCAGCCGAGAACGCCGCTCCATAGCGCGGGCCACGGTGAGAACGCGGCCGGGCATGCGCAGTCCGGCGAAAAGCTCCATTACCTGCCCGGAAGTGATCATAGTACTTCCGGGGCATACAGCACAGCGGTGAGGTAAAGTGCGGTTCGCGCATGCGCAGTACACCACTAAAAGGAAAAAAAAAAACGGATCTTCTGTTTAAAAAGGGAGATGGTTGCGGGCGCACAGGCAATGCAACATGTCATCCCCAGGCAAGACGGTGGGCCCAGCGGGTGATTCAGCCAGCAGGAGGTCCTCAGACGTCAGCCATAAGAGTGATGCCGCAGATTCAAGGTCAAGAACGGCGCTTCGGCCCCCTGATCCGGTACCATAGAGCTTCACTGAGTGTAAAAACCCTCTACCTATTAAGCTGACACTCTTTTCCACAACATTTTTTTTCCCCCAGGCCAAAAAGAAACAAAAATCCAAACATAAACAGTGTGCGTTGTGTGATCAACCTCTCCCAGATTCTTACCCTAAAAAACTCTGCAAGCAATGTATTAGTGAAACCATGCAGGGTCCATCTATGTCCATTACGGATATACGGGCCATAATCAGGGAAGAGTTACAAGCCATCACCCAAGCCAACGTACCCCTTAAGAAAACTAGTAGGGAAAAATAGCGTCCACCTCTGAGTCCGATGATGATCATGCAATCAAGTCGGACTCCTCACACGCATCATCCTCATCTTCATTACCATCAGATATTGAAGGTCGTCTTGTTTTCCCCTTGATGGGGTGGACAACCTAGTAAAATCAATTAGAAACACAATAGGTTGTGAAGATACAAAGGATGACCAGACGACACAAGATATCATGCTTGCAGGGTTAGCGGAGAGGAAAAGGAGAGCTTTCCCAGTAATCCCTGCAGTTAAAGCATTGATAAAGAGCGAATGGGAAAAACAAGACCAGAGAGGTTTTCTCCTGTTAGCCTCCAAAAGGAAGTACCCCTTTAGCGATGAACTTATTTCATGGACTAAGATCCCTAAAGTGGACGCAGCGGTTGCCTCCACTTCAAAACAGTCTGCTTTACCAGTTGAGGATGCAGGCCTACTCTCTGATCCTCTAGACCGGAAAGCGGAATCGTCATTAAATAGATCATGGGAAGCTTCCACAGGCATATTTAAACCGGCAATTGCCATATCCATGCTTGTCTGGATTGATCAATTAGATCAGGGGTCCCCAACTCCAGGCCTCGAGGGCCGCCAACAGTGCAGGTTTTCAGGATTTCTTTAGTATTGCATCGGTGGTAATGTGATCATCTGCACAGGTGATGATTCCAACCCCTGTGCAATACTAAGGAAATCGTGAAAACCTGCACTGTTGGCGGCCCTCGAGGCCTGGAGTTGGGGACCACTGAATTAGATCAACAGATTGACCAAAGAGTCTCTAGACAGAAATTGTGGGATGCAATTTCATTGATTAGAGGGGCAGCAGCCTTCATGGCTGATGCATCAGCTGACTCTCTACGCCTTGCAGCAAGATCAGCAGGTCTAGTAAATAATGCCAGACGAGCCTTGTGGATGAAGAGTTGGAAGGGGGATACACAGTTGAAGACCAAAATCTGTGCTATCCCGTGTGAGGGTGAGTTTCTCTTTGGGAAAGCTTTGGATGATATCCTTAAAAAAGCGAAAGAAAGGAAAAAAGCCTTCCCTGACCCCTCAATTCCTTTCTACAGGAAGACTTTCAGGAGGAGACCATTCGGGAAAAGGAGACAGAATGAAAGACCAACGCGGTGGGCCACGAAGGAAGAAAAACAAAGGGGTACTATGTTTAAAGGCCCCCCTTCCGCAGAGACAATAAATATTAGAACACCGGTCACCCCAGTAGGTGGTAGACTAAAATTATTCCTCCCTAAATGGGAAAAAATAACATCAAATCCGTGGATTCAAAATATCATTAAGGAAGGAATTAAGAGAATTCCTCCAAATTCCCCACGATTCATTCATTATAACAACCCTTAGCTCACCGATACAACAATGGGCCCTTGAACTTGAGATACAGAGCTTGATAGATAAAAATGTTTGAGTAAAAGTACCAAAGGGACAAGAGGGTAGTGGGTTCTACTCTCGATTATTTCTAATCCCTAAGCCTGATGGTTCGTTCAGAACAATTATAAATCTCAAAAAACTCAATACAGTTATTAAAAATTATAAATTCAAAATGGAATCCTATTTGGATGACTTTTTAGTTGTCGGAAATTCGTCTCTTCAATGTGCTAAACGCTTAGCTTACACTGTCTCACCTTTACAGGACCTGTGCTGGATCATCAACTCCGAAAAATCCAGACTTATCCCACTTTCCCTCCAGACATTTTTAGGGTTTCATCTAGATTCTACAAAACAAAGATGTCTACTCCCTCAGGAAAAAATCTCTCTAAGGCTAGTTTCACATTTGCATTAGAATCCGCAGCGTTTAATCCGCATCTGCAAGTGCAGGAAAAAACGCATAGAAAAGCGTACAAACGCGGCGTTTTTTTTACGCATGCGGGAACGCATGTGCTAAAAAAAGCCGCGTTTATACGCTTTTCTATGCGTTTTTGTCTGCGTTTGCGTTTTTTGTGCGAATGGTGACAAATTTTACAGGAGAAAAATCTAGATAACCAGATACCGCCAATGGGACTACAGAGGGCATGTATTATGGGATATCTATATATAGACCCTAGGACTGCTGAAATCTTAACAGTGTGCTACTGTATCCTGTGTCATGATGGATCTTCACATGGAGAGCTTTTATTTCAACCTGGATTTAAGCATGAAGCTGTTTCTTGCCTGTGCGTTTGCTTGGGAGCAAGACACAAATCGCGAAAGATGGAGAAGGAGACAGCGTAGGCGTTTTTGGAGACACCCCATTATTGAATTACGTGAGAGACTTGGGGCCTATCACACGCTGTATGGCAAGCTTAATGAGAACCCTGACAAATTCCCGGAATACACAAGGATGTCGCAAGACTCATTCCGGGATTTGCTTGCTCGTGTTCAAGGAGCCATACGGAGACAGGACACCCAGCTCCGTAGAGCGATTCCACCCGAGGAACGTCTGCTGGTTACATTAAGGTACGTAAGAAATGTAAACCAATGCCAGTGCTAATTTTGGGTGTTCTTACATGTGTTTTTTTTTTTGTTTGGTATTTTCCTTTGTCTTTAGCATAACCACACCATAAATAGAATTGATTGTAATTTTTCTTTATTATTTATTTTCTTCCAGATTTCTGGCAACCGGAGAGAGTTTATCATCCCTCCATTTCCAATACTGGCTTGGGATAGCCACCCTGTCGGGAATAGTTGCGGACACCTGCCGGGCTTTGTGGAATGTACTCCGGGATGAGTTTATACCCCTATCCACCTTGGACATGTGGATTGGAATTGTGGAAAAATTCTGGAGTGTGTGTGTGATTTCCCCAACTGTTTGCGAGCGGTGGATGGAAAGCACATCTGCATTATCAAACCAGCCAGAACAGGATCGGAGTACTTCAACTATAAAAAATATTTTTCTGTTGTGCTCATGGCAATAGCCGATGCGGACTGTCGCTTCATCGCCGTGGACATTGGAGCTTTTGGCCGTGGCAACGATTCCCAGACTTTCAAGAACACGGATATGGGCCGCTGTGTGTATGGCAAAAATTTAATTTTCCACGGCCACAACCTTTCCCCAACACTCAAGGTCCACCGATGCCATTTGTTATGGTTGGGGATGAGGCCATTCAGATGTGCGAAAACCTACTGAAGCCATATTCAAGTTGTGACTTGAACCACACTAAAAGGATCTTTAACTACAGACTGACCAGTGCACGAAGAACTGTAGAGTGTACCTTTGGGATTCTAGTCTCAAAATGGCGCATTCTTACATCAGCCATAAATCTAAAAATGGAGACAGTCGACGAGATGGTCAAAGCCTGTGTGGTTCTGCACAATTACATTATGGCTAAGGAGCGGCCCAACATTGAACTGGATGAACCAGTTGCACACCCACTGCCCGATTACCAGCATCACCCGCTGCGGTCAACAGCTGAAGTTGGCCACATGCGGCACCAATTTGCTGCCTTTTTTGATTTGGATATTGAATGTGTGTCATGGCAGGACAATGTTGTGTAAATGTCCTGTTGTTATTTTATCTGTACCAGTTATTTTCCTACAAGTTACTAATGTTTCTCGTTAATAAACTTTTTTTGGTGTCTTGACCGTGTCTCATATGTATTGCCTCTATAAACCGAGGTTGTCTTCACACTAGCAGTATTTGGTCTGTATTTATTATCAGTATTTGTAATCCAAAACCAGGAGTGGGTGAAAAAGGCTGAGGTGCTAGATATGCTAATATTATACTTTTCCTCTAATTGTTCCACTCCTTGTTTTGGCTTACAAATACTAATATAAAATAGTGACCACATACTGCTAGTGTGACGGCAGCCATGTTCTTTTAGTGATAAGGTTGTTGACGTCATTGCTTCCTGATTCTGTTCTGCTATGCAGTATCCATTGGACACAGACTGAATAGACAATGGCTGTCATACAAAACAGATCTATACTCATCAAGTCAGGTGTCAGAAATAATGAATTCTTGATGCACATATAACAGCCTCATGAATTCACTATTTCTGATACATGTGCAGGTGAGTATAGATATGCCGTGTATGACCACTATCGTCCCTTCAGTTTGTGTGAAATAGATTATGTACACCGAAGAGAAAAAGGAGGCTATACAATGCACTTCTCTACTCACAAGGTCAGGCATCCCAACTAATGAGTTTTTGGACTCCTGACCTGTAGAGTATAGTTTTGCATTGTATTGCCACCATTTTCTCTTCAGTCTGCAACACTAGTCACAGACTAAGCAGAATGAAGAGATTAAGGAGAAAATAGAAGTATAAATTTTTTGGTCCACCTCATAGCTCTATACTAAAGACACACAAAGTCTTGTACTTGCTAACTACTGGAGCTATGATGTGGCCAAAAAATAAAGTGTGCGACGCAGTGTTTTATTTGGCGCACGGTGTGTGTTGCAGGCGGCAAAAGACACAATAAACCAAACATAATTGGGGGCAAAAAACTTGTATTTATTTTTTAACAACCAAAATATTTATTTAACTGTGCCTGCTTGGGGTAGAGTGATGGAAACAGTGGGTGTGAAGCAGTGAGGCCTGGCTAAGTGTGGACGACACAGGGGTGGCAGGAGAAGGGGCAATGAAACTTGTGGGGTCTGGTAGTTCGGGGATAGGGTTTGACAAATGAGAGGCCTGATACGCACTGGAAGGGTGAGACAAACCTGACATAACAGACACACTGGGAGGTGAGGGGGGAGGAATACTAAGAGTCCGTTTTTTTTTATTTTTTCTCCCTTTCTGGGATCGTCGGGTTATGGTAAGCCTCGGTGGGCTCATATGTCGTGGCATGGTCGTGGTTGATGACCCGTCAGGGTCCGGCTGCACTGTGCCAAAGTCCATAGTGCTCCTAGAGCGTGCAGCCATGCCAGTCCATAGTGCTCGTAGAGCGTGCAGCCATGCCAGAGTCCATAGTACTCGTAGAGCGTGCAGCCATGCCAGAGTCCATAGTGCTCGTAGAGCGTGCAGCCATGCCAGAGTCCATAGTGCTTGTAGAGCGTGCAGCGATGCCAGAGTACATAGTGCTCGTAGAGCGCGCAGCTATGCCAGAGTCCATAGCGCTTGTAGAGCGGAAGGCCATGCCAGGGTCCTGCTGCTGCATCGTGGTGGAGGCGGTACGGAAGGCCATGCCAGGGTCCTGCTGCTGCATCATGATGGAGGCGATACGGAGGCCATGCCAGGCTCCTACTGCTGCATCGTGGTGTCAGTGGAGGAGGTCCAAGCAGGAGCAGCGGTTGTCATGGTGGTGGCGGTGGGCTGTCCTACAGCACTCGGCATGGTGGTGGTGCTGTACTGGTGTCCGGCAGTGCTAAGAATAGAGGTGGCCATGCAGTTGTATGCAGCAGAGGTTGGCATTGAGGTTAATCGTGACAGTGAGGGCACAGGTGGATATGCCGACACTGTCTGCTAAAAGTACCGACTCTGCTGCATAGCCTGCACGTAAGCAGCATTGCAGGCCTGCATGACACTAAGCTGGAGATCAGGAGTAAGGTGTTCAAACATGCCCTGCTCAATTTGGTTAAAGAAATGATGTGCTGGCCTCTGGAGGTTGGCTTTTACTTGGTCAAGGCTTTTGGTGACCTCCTGGATACGTGTATTCATGTGGCTAAGGGAAATATCCATTCGGTCACTCAAAGCCTTGAGTCCTTCGTGAAAAACCGAGCTCAAGTGCAAAAACTCAGGCATGAGGGACCTGTCTGATGCCCTCTGCCGCTGCTGGGAGGAGCCCAAAAAAAAGGGGGCAGAGAACTGGGAAAGGGGAACACCTGATGGACCAGCTTCCTGGTCTCCAGGTAGTGTGGCAGGCCCACTTGCTGCAGCGCTGCTGGATGGCTGGGACGGGTCCGTGGCTGTCTGATGAAGGACCGCTCCAGAACCTGGGCCAACAGTACTGCTCCATGTGCTGTGAAAAAAGAAAAAAAACATTAATACCAAAAATTAACCCGACGCCAACTCCTCTGGAATAGAAACATACAGATTATGGCAATACAACACAACCAAATGCACGAGATAAATACTTACGTTCTCTGGGCAAGGACCGGTATTAAAAATGCCAGAATACGATGGTATTTGTACTTTCGGATCCTTGCTCCTGAACAACTGGGAACACGGCTCTCTTGACGCAGATCGTTGTTGAAGTTCCTTCATCGAACGCCAACGTGGTTTGACTTTCTGCACTGTTGAAAAAACAAAAAATTGTGGTTACACAATCTACTTTTGGCCGTGCTCCTACAACTGTGTGTGATGAGAGAAACTGCTGAGAGTTTCTCTCATCACACACAGTTGTGTGAGCATGGCCAAGGTCACTGCTGCTTCACACTGCATTGCAATACTTACAAAATGCACTTCGGACCCGAGTAGGGGCGTTGTCACAGCCATCCCACATCGCTTTGGCCACCTCATTCCAAAGGTGCCGGGTCGTCACATTGTCCGAGTGCTGTGGAACCCGGGTGTCCCACAACGGGACTCGCTCCTGGACCAGGGAGATGAGGAGGTCATTTTCTATTAGGTCTTCATCCCGTTCTGGTACCTAAAAAATAAAGACATTAATGTTGGATACATTAACATAAGGAAAAGAAAGAAAACAGAGGATGAGAAATGGCATGAATAAGAAAAGTCAAGATACAGAAGGAGTGCAGAAGACAAATGTAAAGAAAGAGTAAAGTAAACAAAGGACGATTCAAGAATACTAAAGTGAGGATACAGTAAACAGTCAGCCTTGTATACGTACACGCTTCTGCCTTGCCACGCGACTGTGAGTCCGCTGCTTCGGCCCAGCCTCTGCCGCAGTATAAGAAAAACTCTAAAAAAAGGAAAAAAAAAATTTGTCATGTGTAGATGTGACTGTGAATACTTACCAATCTGACGAGGTGAGTACTCACTTCACTGATATGTTCGGCTTCATAAGGCCCAGGACGTTGCTCCTCATCAGAAGAAGACATTCTGATGCATGCAGAAAGAAAGAAATGGAAGATATTAGGACATGTAGAGACAGAAAATAGAAAATACAGGCATTGGCTTTGATATACTCACTTTGTTCAGAGTTTTTCCTCCAAGTTGCTTTTCCTCTGTGTAGTCTGCTTCCCAGTCTGCTGTGTAGTGACCTGGCAATGCCCACTCCCTCCCTTTATCATCTTGTATGTGAGGGGTGGCTAATCAGTGTCTAGACATGTTTTTCTCTGGTTCAACGCATACGTTCACTAATGCAAGCAAATGCATATGCTTGCGGCAACATGCGTTCACATAGACAGCAATGCGTTTTTTTCGCATTTGTGCCGCTAACAACCACATACGTTTCTAGGCGGCTAATTGACGCCTACAAAATTACTACATGTAGCGTTCACCGTGCCAAACCGCAGACGACAAAACGACGCATGCGTTGTCAAACGCGATCAAATGCAGACACTTGCGTTTATAATGTTAAATATAGGAATACACAACGCATGCGGATTACTGTGGATAAAACGCTGCGGACACAACCGCAAATGTGAAACAGGCCTAATAGAGAAGAAAGTAACTGCTGCAATTCATAAACCCCGAATGTCCCTGAGGGAAGGAATGTCCTTATTGGGATCCCTTTCTTCCTGTACTCCAGCTGTCCAGTGGGCACAATTCCATACCCGAACATTGCAACACCAAATTCTTTGGGAACAGAAAAAACTCCTTGGCCACCTTGAATCTAAGATAACCTAATCGCAAGATGTTCTAGCCTCCCTGATATGGTGGTTAGATAGTTGACATTTATCGGAGGGGGCCGCTTGGGTAATTACACCATCCCACGCTTTAACTACTGATGCTAGTCCCCATGGGTGGGGCGCACATATAGGAGATAGTTTCTGCCAGGGAATATGGAATGAAGAAGAAATTCAATATTCATCTAATCTGAAAGAACTAAATGCGGTAAACTATGCATTACGTCAATTTCTTCCACAGCTTCGAGGAAATCACGTCAGTCTGTTCAGACAACACTACGACAGCGGCTTACTTAAACAAACAAGGTGGTAGTCGATCAGACGCTCTGTCTTCCGCAGAGAACATCTTGATCCTGGCCGAAAAACATCTGTTGTCTCTCTCTGCCCTCCACATCAGGGGAGAGAAGAATCAACAGGTGGACTTCCTAAGTCGACACACTCTACATCAGGGAGAATGGTGCCTAAATTCTCACATTTTTCACAAGTTAACATTATTATGGGGCCATCGTCAGATAGACCTGTTTGCTACGAGACAAAACAGACAAGTGGAGAAATTTGCATCTCGGTCCCGTGCAGATCACCTGGACGTTCTAGATGCTCTTCAAATACCCTGGCAATTCAATCTAGCATATGCCTTTCCTCCGATAATTCTACTACCTCAAATAAAACGGAAAATCAGAGAGGAACAGGCCTGGATAATATTAATAGCACCATTTTGGCCCAAGAGACCATGGTTCTCGTGCCTGTAATCAATGTCAGTGACAGACCCATGGGTCCTTCCCTCAATCAAACCTTTCTTTCACCCCCAAGTGGACAGCCTCCACTTGACAGCCTGGAATTTGAAAGGCAGATACTAAATTCTAGAGGTTTTTCAAGAGGTCTAATTGATACACTCCTGCTTAGCAGGAAACCATCTACTACAAAAATCTATACCAAAATATGGAAAAAATGTCTTCAGTTCCATACAGGTTCCAACCCCTCAGAAATTCCAATAAGACCTATCTTAGAATTTTTACAAAAAGGGAAAGAGTTACGTCTTTCTGTTAATACGCTAAAAGTCCAAGTATCTCTAGGCGCCCTCTATGGCCATAATATTGCAGGGAATAAATGGGTGTCCCGTTTTATCATGGCCTGTGAACGAGTTACTCCTGTCCACATCCCTAGAGTATCTCCTTGGGATTTAAACCTAGTCCTAGACTCTCTTACAGAACCTCCGTTTGAGCCTATAGATACAGCGTCTCTAAAACACCTATCGTTAAAAACGGCCTTCTTAGTAGCACTAACATCGCCTAGAAGGGTCAGCGACATTCAGGCCCTGTCAATAGATTCACCTTTCCTTTTAACATTTCAGGACAGGCTAATTTTAAAACCAGACCCCTTATACCTCCCTAAGGTAGTGGGAAAATTCCATAGATCACAAGAGATACATCTTCCAACTTTCTTTAAAGACCCCTCCACTCCTGAAGAACAAAAATTTCACACTCTAGATGTCAGGAGAGTAGTTTTACAATATATTGAAAGAACTAGTAGTTGGAGGCAGTGTAGGGCTCTGTTAATATGCTTCCAGGGCAAAAAGAGAGGGTATGGAGTCACAAGAGCCACATTGTCCCAATGGATTAGAGAGGCTATCTGGCTGGCCTACTCCCTGAAAAATAAGGAACCTCCGGAGGGTATTAAAGCACATTCCACCAGACCTATGGCATCTTCCTGGGCTGAAAGGGGAAATGTTCCAATTGAGGACATATGTGAGGCGGCAACGTGGTTGGCTCCTTCTATAACCACTATTGGCTTGATCTTTCATCAACTTCTGACCTACACTTTGGCAGGACTATCCTCAGCACGGTGGTCCCTCCCTAGTCCCGGTGGTCCCTCTGGAAATCTCTCCAGTGGGTGCTGTCGTGGCGAAGGGTAAATAGCCGGATTACTTACCGGTAATGCTCTTTTAATGAGTCCACGACAGCACCCAGTCACATCCCTCCTTAATAAATAAAACATACCAATTGAATTACTTCCTTTGTAGAGTAAATACATTTAAAATATATATTGTAAATATTTACCTAATACTGGCGGTCCCCGGGTACTCTGGAAATTAAACTGAGGAGGAGAGGCAGACCGCCCCTTTTATTCTTCTGTAGGTTTCCTGTTCCTTGGGGTGGATCCCTATCTCTCCAGTGGGTGCTGTCGTGGACTCATTAAAAGAGCATTACCGGTAAGTAATCTGGCTAATTTTCATCTTTTACATTTTAAAAATTACAGTAAGTAAAATGGGCCAATGCAAAAGTTTGGGCACCCTGCATGGTTTGTGCCTAGTAGTATCCAATTTTGAAAGTAGTTGTGACACTAGTCAGAATGGTCAAGGAATCGAAGATCTGAAGCCAGGTGGGTGCATCATAAACAGAACAAAGAGACAAAAGCATAGTCGGGTAACGTTCTGAGGTCAGACTACCGGGAGGATAACTGAACAGAGCTGAAGGGATTAACCCCTTCATGACCCAGCCTATTTTGACCTTAAAGACCTTGCCGTTTTTTGCAATTCTGACCAGTGTCCCTTTATGAGGTAATAACTCAGGAACGCTTCAACGGATCCTAGCGGTTCTGAGATTGTTTTTTCGTGACATATTGGGCTTCATGTTAGTGGTAAATTTAGGTCAATAAATTATGCGTTTATTTGTGATAAAAACGGAAATTTGGCGAAAATTTTGAAAATTTCGCAATTTTCACATTTTGAATTTTTATTCTGTTAAACCAGAGAGTTATGTGACACAAAATAGTTAATAAATAACATTTCACACATGTTTACTTTACATCAGCACAATTTTGGAAACAAAATTTTTTTTTGCTAGGAAGTTATAAGGGTTAAAATTTGACCAGCGATTTCTCATTTTTACAACGAAATTTACAAAACCATTTTTAAGGGACCACCTCACATTTGAAGTCAGTTTGAGGGGTCTATATGGCTGAAAATACCCAAAAGTGACACCATTCTAAAAACTGCACCCCTCAAGGTACTCAAAACCACATTTCAGAAGTTTATTAACCCTTCAGGTGCTTCACAGCAGCAGAAGCAACATGGAAGGAAAAAATGAACATTTAACTTTTTAGTCACAAAAATTATCTTTTAGCAACAATTTTTTTATTTTCCCAATGGTAAAAGGAGAAACTGAACCACGTAAGTTGTTGTCCAATTTGTCCTGAGTACGCTGATACCTCATATGTGGGGGTAAACCACTGTTTGGGCGCACGGCAGGGTTTGGAAGGGAAGGAGCGCCATTTGACTTTTTGAATCAAAAATTGGCTCCACTCTTTAGCGGACACCATGTCACGTTTGGAGAGCCCCCGTGTGCCTAAAAATTGGAGCTCCCCCACAAGTGACCCCATTTTGGAAACTAGATGCCCCAAGGAACTTATCTAGATGCATAGTGAGCACTTTGAACCCCCAGGTGCTTCACAAATTGATCCATAAAAATGAAAAAGTACTTTTTTTTCACAAAAAAATTCTTTTAGCCTCAATTTTTTCATTTTCACATGGGCAACAGGATAAAATGGATCCTAAAATTTGTTGGGCAATTTCTCCTGAGTAAACTGATACCTCATGTGGGGGTAAACCACTGTTTGGGCACATGGTAAGGCTCGGAAGGGAAGGAGCACCATTTGACTTTTTGAATGAAAAATGATCTCCATCGTTAGCGGACACCATGTCGCGTTTGGAAAGCTCCTGTGTGCCTAAACATTGGCGTTCCCCTACAAGTGACCCCATTTTGGAAACTAGACCCCCCAAGGAACTTATTTAGATGCCTAGTGAGCACTTTAAACCCTCAGGTGCTTCACAAATTGATCTGTAAAAATGAAAAAGTACTTTTTTTTCACAAAAAAATTATTTTCGCCTCAATTTTTTCATTATCACATGGGCAATAGGATAAAATGGATCATAAAATTTGTTGGGCAATTTCTCCCGAGTACGCCGATACCTCATATGTGGGGGTAAACCACTGTTTGGGCACTCGGCAGGGCTCGGAAGGGAAGGCGCGCCATTTGACTTTTTGAATGGAAAATTAGCTCCAATTGTTAGCGGACACCATGTCGTGTTTGGAGAGCCCCTGTGTGCCTAAACATTGGAGCTCCCCCACAAGTGACCCCATTTTGGAGACTAGACCCCCAAGGAACTTATCTAGATGCATATTGAGCACTTTAAACCCCCAGGTGCTTCACAGAGGTTTATAACGCAGAGCCATGAAAATAAAAAATTTGTCTTTCCTCAAAAATGATTTTTTAGCCTGGAATTTCCTATTTTGCCAAGGGTAATAGGAGAAATTGGACCCCAAATGTTGTTGTCCAGTTTGTCCTGAGTACGCTGATACCCCATATGTGGGGGTAAACCACTGTTTGGGCGCACGGCAGGGCTCGGAAGGGAAGGCACGCCATTTGGCTTTTTAAATGGAAAATTAGCTCCAATCATTAGCGGACACCATGTCACGTTTGGAGAGCCCCTGTGTGCCTAAACATTGGAGATCCCCCAGAAATGACCCCATTTTGGAAACTAGTCCACCAAAGGAAGTAATCTAGATGTGTGGTGAGGACTTTGAACCCCCAAGTGCTTCACAGAAGTTTATAACGCAGAGCCATGAAAATTAAAAAAAAAAATTATTTTCTCAAAAATGATCTTTTAGCCTGCAATTTTTTATTTTCCCAAGGGTATCAGGAGAAATTTGACCCCAAAAGTTGTTGTTCAGTTTCTCCTGAGTACGCTGATACCCCATGTGTGGAGGTAAACCACTGTTTGGGCACACGTCGGGGCTCAGAAGGGAAGTAGTGACTTTTGAAATGCAGACTTTGATGGAATGGTCTGCCGGCGTCACGTTGCGTTTGCAGAGCCCCTGGTGTGCCTAAACAGTAGAAACCCCACACAAGTGACCCCATTTTAGAAACTAGACCCCGAAAGGAACTTATCTAGATATGTGATGAGCACTTTGAACCCCCAAGTGCTTCACAGACGTTTACAACGTAGAGCCGTGAAAATAATAAATCATTTTTCTTTCCTCAAAAATGATGTTTTAGCAAGCATTTTTTTATTTTCACAAGGTTATCAGGAGAAATTGGACCCCAGTAATTGTTGCGCAGTTTATCCTGAGTACACTGATACCCCATATGTGGGGGTAAACCACTGTTTGGGCACACGTCAGGGCTCGGAATTTAGGGAGCACCATTTGACTTTTTGAATACGAGATTGGCTGGAATCAATGGTGGCGCCATGTTGCGTTTGGAGACCCCTGATGTGCCTAAACAGTGGTAACCCCTCAATTCTACCTCCAACACTAACCCCAACACACCCCTAACCCTAATCCCAACTGTAGCCATAACCCTAATCACTGCCCTAACCCTAACCCCAACACATCCCTAACCCTAATCCCAACTGTAGCCATAACCCTAATCACAGCCCTAACCCTAACCCCAACACACCCCTAACCCTAATCCCAACTGTAGCCATAACCCTAATCACAACCCTAACCACAACACACCCCTAACCACAACCCTAATTCCAACCCTAACCCTAAGGTTATGTGCCCACGTTGCGGATTCGTGTGAGATTTTTCAGCATCATTTTTGAAAAATCCGCGGGTAAAAGGCACTGCGGATTTCCAGTGTTTTTTGTGCGGATTTCACCTGCGGATTCCTATTGAGGAACAGGTGTAAAACGCTGCGGAATCCGCACAAAGAATTGACATGCTGCGGAAAATACAACGCAGTGTTTCCGCGCGGTATTTTCCGCACCATGGGCACAGCGGATTTAGTTTCCGTATGTTTACATGGTACTGTACACCTGATGGAACACTGCTGCGAATCCGCAGCGGCCAATCCACTGCGGATCCGCAGCCAAATCCGCACCGTGTGCATATGGCCTAATTCTAAAGGTATGTGCACACGCTGCGGAAAACGCTGCGGATCCGCAGCAGTTTCCTATGAGTTTACAGTTCAATGTAAACCTATGGGAAACAAAAATCGCTGTACACACGCTGCGGAAAAACTGCACGGAAACGCAGCGGTTTACATTCCGCAGCATGTCACTTCTTTGTGCGGATTCCGCAGCTGTTTTACAACTGCTCAAATAGAAAATCGCAGTTGTAAAACCGCAGTGAAATGCGCAGAAAAAACGCGGTAAATCCGCCATAAATCCGCAGCGGTTTAGCACTGCGGATTTATCAAATCCGCAGCGGAAAAATCCACAGAGGACCAGAATACGTGTGCACATCCCGAAACCCTAACCCTACCCCTACCCCTAGCCCTAACCCTAGCCCTAACCCTAGCCCTAACCCTACCCCTAACCCTACCCCTAACCCTATTCTAAGAGTGGGAAAAAAAAAATTCTTATTGTCCCTACCTTTGGAAGATGGTGGCGCCCGGGGAGAAGACGGACGGACCCCGGCAGGATCGGTAAGTATGATAGGGTGGGGGGGAGCACGGGGGGGGGGGATCGGAGCATGGGGGGGTGACAAAGGGGGGGGTCATTTATTATTTTTTTTATTTTGATCACTGAGATAGATTATATCTCAGTGATCAAAATGCACTTTGGAACGAATCTGCCGGCCGGCAGATTCGGCGGGCGCACTGCGCATGCGCCCGCCATTTTGGAAGATGGCGGCGCCCGGGGAGAAGACGGACGGACCCCGGCAGGATCGGTAAGTATGATAGGGTGGTGGGGAGCACGGGAGGGGGGGATCGGAGCATGGGGGGGTGAATCGGAGCGCGCGAGGGGTGGAACGGAGCACGGGGGGGTGGAACAGAGCACGGGGGGGTGGAACGGAGCACGGGGGGTGGAACGGAGCACGGAGGGGGGTGGATCGGAGTGCAGGGGGGGTGATTGGAGCACGGGGGGGTGATTGAAGCACGGGGGGAGCGGAGCACAGGACAGAGGGGAGCCGGAGCAGTGTACCGGACAGATCGGGGGGCTGGGGGGGCCATCGGTGGGGTGGGGGCACATTAGTATTTCCAGCCATGGCCGATGATATTGCAGCATCGGCCATGGCTGGATTGTAATATTTCACCCGTTATAATAGGTGAAATATTACAAATCGCTCTGATTGGCAGTTTCACTTTCAACAGCCAATCAGAGCGATCGTAGCCACGAGGGGGTGAAGCCACCCCCCCTGGGCTAAACTACCACTCCCCCTGTCCTTGCAGATCGGGTGGAATGGGAGTTAACCCTTTCACCCGGCCTGCAGGGACGCGATCTTTCCATGACGCCACATAGGCGTCATGGGTCGGATTGGCACCGACTTTCATGATGCCTACGTGGCGTCAAAGGTCGGGAAGGGGTTAAACAGGTGGATGGTGAGAACGAAGTCCAAGGTCAGGCAACAGATCAAGCATACAGAACTCAAGGCACAGGAGAACAAACCTCACAAGCTGCATGTACGTCTGGCAGAGTTCTCGGAGACGCAGCTCAGTTAAGTAGCATGGCAATTACCCTAGAATAATGAACACTTGGAGACAACCGACACCTCAGTCTCAACACCTCAGTCAACACCCTGACAGCTCAGCACTCCCATGTACAAAAATAATATGGCCAAGCTGTCAGTAACTGCATCCCAGACACACTGAGGGGTTGAACCGTGACAATATCACAGCTTTTAAATGCTTTTTGTAGCCAAACAAGTTTTTCAATTCTTGTTTAAGGGATTTTCATCCATTCTTCCTTGGAAAATTCTTCCAGTTCTGTGACATTCCTGGGTCGTCCTGCATGCACTACTATTTTGAAGTTTAGCCACAGATTTTCAATGATGATCAGATCAGAGGGCTTTGAAAGCCATTGTAAAACCTTCAGCTTGCGCCTTTTGAGGTAGTCTATTGTGGATTTTGACATATGTTTAGGACCATTAACTTCAGCTTTTTTACAGATTTACATCAATAATTTGTTGAAATTTAATTGAATCCATTCTTCCCCGTGCCCGTGACATGCTCCCTAGCTCATTGGCTGCAAAACAACCCCAAAGCATGGTTGATCTACCCCCCAAGCTTATGGTTTGTTGATATGTTCTTTTCCTGAAATTATGTGCCCATTTTTCTCCATGCATACTTTTTGATCACTGTGGCCAAAGAGTTCTATTTTAACCTCATCGGTCCACAGGACTTGTTTCCAAAATGCATCAGGCTTGTTTAGATGTTATTTTGCATACTTCTAATGCTGCATTTTATGGTGAGGAGGCAGGAGAGGTTTTCTTCTGATGACTTTCATGAAGGCCATATTTGTGCATGTGTCTCTGAATAGTAGACCTTTCTGAAGGTCTTTTGCAGTCAAGCGGAGGTTCTGATTTGCCTCTCTAGAAATCCTATGATCAGCTCACTAAATTTTTGCTTTGCCTTCCAGACCTTATTTTGACCTCCACTGTTCCTGTTAACTGCCAATTCTTAGTTACATTTCAATCAGAGGAAAGGGTAACTTGAAAATGCTTTACTATCTTCTTGTAGCCTTCTTCTGCTTTGTGAACCTCCACTATTTTCAGATTGTTAGGCAGCTGCTTAGAAAAACCCATGGCTGCTGTTTTTTTTTTTTGGCACAAGGTTATAGGAGGCTGGGTTTTTATAAATCTAGGCAATTTGCATGACCTGGCCTTTCCTAACAACGATAGTGAATAAGCCATAACCCTAATAGGCTAATTTTAATGTCTAAACCTTGCTCAAAGTTATCTGAGCACAAATCTCCAAAGGTGCCCATTTAACTTTTTTAATTTTTACAATGAAAAAAAATACTATATGTGTATATTTTTTCCCTAAAATACAAAGGAAATGTGTCATCTATTTTTAAGCCTTTTAGAGATTACCGTATTTTTCGAACTTTAAGACGCACTGGACCATAAGACGCACCCCAAATTTTCAGAAGGAAAATGGGAGGAAAAAATTAATGCATCAAATGGGGGTCCGTCTTACAGTCCTGAATTCAGCTTTCCAAGGGGGATCGGCAGTGCTGGTGGAGTAGAGTCACAGGGGGTGTTTGGTGGTCAGGAGATTATATGACCCAGACTGGTGCGCAGATTCGGCGGTGCAGGGGGATACGTTGACATTTTGTGAAAGCCCGGAGCCCCCGCACATCCATTGCTGCAATGCGATGGTCTCCAGGAAATCCCATCCCAGTCTGGTGCTCTCGTACCAAGATCTCGGAGCTGAAATCTCAATCTGTGCAAGCGCCGCCTCCGGCAGCCATTTTCTCGGAGGCCACAGCATCGAGGCAATAGAAGTGCAGGGCCTTTCACTAAATGTCGCCGGAGCACCCTGCACCACCTGGCACCGCCGAGCCTGCCGCACCAGGCTGGAATGCAAGATCATCACCTTGCAGCGTCGGACCACCGGAAGAATCGCCTGACTCCTGCTGCCACCACGCTAACTGTAAGTACATTCCGACTATAAGATGCACCCCCATTTTCCCCCAAAATTTTTTGTGAAAAAAAGTGTGTCTTATAGTCCGACAAATACGGTATTTAGTCTTCAACTTGCTTAAGTGTTCACATTAACAGTAATTTTGACCAGAGGTGCCCAAACTTTTACATGCCAAGGTATTAAGAGTGTCTTTATCTTTCTTAACAGGAATCATTGGAGATGGCATGTGAATTTTTCCAAAGTAACAAGATGTTTGGGATGTCAAGCAATTTCTCTTCTTTGCTAAGTCGAATATTAGCATATCCGGTGCATCGTGGATACCCACGGCAACTGTTTATCATTACAGACACTGGATTTACAAATTCTAGCAGAGTTCTTGAGCTTTTAAGTCATGCAAGAAGTACACGGTGAGAACAAAAAGCATGATGAACAATTAAACTATAATATTGTAATCAGGCTTTTATTGCCATAATAATGAACATTACGATGTTTGTTAATGTTGAAGATACAGAGAAGACTTATCTCTTGTAAATTCATAAATTAATCAACAACAAAAAATGATTTGCAGAGTGGTATTTTTTCCAGGGCTGATGTACACAATATGAACAAAAATATTGACTCCTACACATTACACCTAGAGGGGCTTTGATGACATTCCATTCTAAATCCATAGAGTTTAATATGACGTTGGTAGCCACTTTTCAGCTACAACAGTTTTCACTCTTCTGAGAAGGCTTTGTACAAGTTTTGGAATTTTTCTATGGGAATTCTTTGAAGGCACATCAAGTTCTTCCACACACAACTTGCCTAACATTGCCTTTATGTACCTTGCCTTGTGTACTGGAGCAGTGTCACGCTGGCAAAGAGAAGGGCCTTTTCCTAACTCTTCCTATAAAGTTTGAAGCATACAATTTTCCAAAATATCTTGGTATGCTGAAGCATTAAGATTTTCCTTCACAGAATCTAACAGGCCTATGCCAATCCCTGAGAAGCAGCCTCTTAGCTTTTATCCCTTCTCCACCAAACTTTACGGCTGGCATATTGCAATCAGACAGCAAACATTCTCCTGGCATTTGGCAAACCCAGACTCTACTATATAAAGAAGCTTTGGGCATCACTCCACAAAACATGTTTCCACTGTTCCAGAATCCTGTGCTGGCATGCTTTACACGACAACAGCAGCCACTTGACATTGGTCCCTGTAGGTTGCAAAGAAAGTAAAGGCCTTTGTGATAAACTCGCACCTCGCCTTACGTTACTATTAGGTCTGAGGGATCACGTGGTATGATCTCCTAACTTGCACCAACACCCCCTGGAGACATGCAAGGTCATCTTGGCACAGTTTTACACAGACACCCCGTGTCCACACGGGCCTAGTGAGTGAGAGGATGTGGCCCATACAGTCGCTGATGTGGCACCACACTTGCTCACAACCCTGACAGGCTGAGAGGTCCCTTTCACTAGCACCATTGAAACAGAAACATATCAACCCAGTCCAGTAGGACTGCCATCAGTTCCTTGTTAGATATTATCCCGTTAACATATCAGGCTTATATCGGGCCAGAGACCAGCCACGGTAGCATGGAAAGACTAAACCGAGAACACGGACATGTGGATTATTGGATCGAGATAAAAGAGCAGCCCAAGATTAAATTATATGTTTAATCGCCTTAGGGGCACACTAGATAATATACTATATACACAATGGCTATACTTATACAATGGTCAGATATGCAAATACAGGTAAAGTACGAAAGATATAAGATGGCACAATTCAGTTACCGGCTTGATGTTTGACCGTTGGATGCTGTCAACCACATGGGAGGTGTGGGGCCAGCTATTTCCAGTTTCTTCCAACACGCTGCACAGCATGACCTCCTTTGGCAGAGAACAAAAGACCACATCATCGCATGTGCACTTAACCCCTTGGTCAGTCACTTAC
This sequence comes from Ranitomeya imitator, assembly GCF_032444005.1. Lineage (NCBI taxonomy): Eukaryota > Metazoa > Chordata > Amphibia > Anura > Dendrobatidae > Ranitomeya > Ranitomeya imitator. The sequence continues at coordinate 404,039,483 of NC_091286.1, read as the reverse complement.
TTCCCCGGGGATGGCCCTAGTTATCCTCCCACTTGCTCTGGCAGCTGAAACTCCAAAAACCTATGATGGCTCATAACTTCTTTATGGAAGGTCATAAGGTGGTCATTTTGGCACAATCGGATACGTCCGGGTCCACGTTACACTTGAGGACCAAACATGGCTCAGTTATCTGGCTTCTACTAGCCGTTCTGCATATCTCCCTATCCTAAGGGGGTGCTTGAACAGATCGATACTCTGGAAGTAGTTTGGCCAGTGCCAGAAATCTCGAAAATGTAACCGGTATGTGGCTAGGATATACGATAGCTTCATCTTTTCCTTAAATCTCTTTATGAAATCCTATCTGACTGGACAAAGTAGTTACACAGCGTGGACTCCACTGGAGGTCATCCTATATGAGCTTGGTTACTAGCTGGTGTGGCTAGACTACATGCTGTGCCAGGTGATCTGTTACAGCTAAATATGCTGAAGGAGGATTGTAAGCTGCCTTTAAATTCTCCACATATTCTTCACAACCCTGATAAACATTAGATAGCTTTTGTCTGAATGAGCGTTATTCTGATGGCTCTCTCTCCTGACTCCCCACGGACAAGAACATTTGGCTTGATTGAGACCTCTTTTGTTCTTTGAGAGATCTATTGCCAGAGTTATCTTGCAGCTTCTTATCTCCATGTTGAATAAAAGGATTGGCCATTGAAATTCAACAGGCCGGATCCTTTACTATCCCGACATATTCTATAAGGGGTTTCAGATGGTAATCTAATCCTGCTAAAGTCAATGGATTCTGACAAAAGTAACTCCATCAAAATGGTGGTGGTGACTGCACTTATTATCTATCGCTTGCTAATAGATCCTAATGCGTATGCAGCATCAACAGTGCCATTTTGCTAGAGGCAATTTTTTTTTTCTCCAACAAAATGTTGCCATCTCCCCAGAGTGGCTCAATGATATTGAGGTCAGGAGACTGAGGCAGCCACTCCAGAACTTTCACTTTGTTCTGTTGTAGCCAATGACAGGTCGACTTGGCCTTGTGTTTTGGATTGTTGTCGTGTTGGAACATCCAAGTATGTCCCATGCGCAGCTTCCCGGCAGATGAGTGCAAATTTGCCTCCAGTATTTGCTGATAACGTGCTGCATTCATCTTTCCTTCAACTTTTACCAACTTTCCTGTGCCTTTGTAGCTCGCACATCCCCAAAACATCACCGATCCACCTCCATGCTTTACAGTAGGAACGGTGTTTCTTTCATCATAGGCCTTGTTGACTTTTCTCCAAATGTAACATTTATGGTTATGGCCAAAAAGTTAAATTTTGGTCTCATCACTCCAAATTACCTTATTCCAAAAGTTTTGAGGCTTGTCTCTGTGCTGTTTTGCATATTGTAGGCGAGATACTTTGTGGCATTTGCGCAGTAATTGCTTTTGTCTGGTGACTCGACCATGCAGACCATTTTTCTTCAAGTGCCTCTTTATTGTGCATCTTGAAACAGCCACACTGCTAGTTTTCAGAGAGTCCTGTATTTCAGCTGATGTTATTTGTGGGTTTTTCTTTGCATCCCAAACAATTTTCCTGGCAGTTGTGGACGACATTTTTGTTAGTCTTCCTAAGGCTACGTTCACATTTGCGGTGCGTCGGGCGCAACCACGGCGACGCATGCGTCATGCGCCCCTATACTTAACATGGGGGCGCATGGACATGCGTTGTCTTGCATTTTGTGACGCATGCGTCTTTTTTGGCGCAAGCGTCAGGGCGCAGAGGACGCAGCAAGTTGCATTTTTTTTGCATCCAAAATCGGCCAAAAAAGGACGCATGAGTCACAAAACAATGCGTTTTTGCATGCGTTTTGCGTTGCGTCGCCGACGCAACACACAACAACGCAAATGTGAACGTAGCCTTACCGTGGTTTTATTTTTACAGAGCCCCTGATTTTCCATTTGTTAATCACAGTTTGACCACTGCTGACTGACATTCTCAATTCCTTGGATATCTTTTTGTATCCCTTTTCTGTTTAATACAGTTCTACTACCTTTTCCCGTAGATACGTTGACAATTCTTTTGCTTTCCCCATGACTCACAATCCAGAAACGTCAGTGGTTGGATAAAAGATGCAAGAGTCACTCATCTTTTATGCAGACATACTGATTACAAGCAAACAGGTCACAGATGAGGATGTTACCTTTAGTAGCCAGTCAAACCCATTTGTGTCAACTTCTGTGCATGTTATCAGGTCAAAATCACCAGGGTATGTGAACTTTTCATCAGGGTCATTTTGATGTTTTGGCTTGTCATTATGATTTATAAAGAGAAAACACAGTAGTGTGACAATAAATGGCTTCACCCAACCACTAACCATGAGTGGAGAAAAAGTTTGTGTTATCATTCATATTCTCTTAAAAAGGCCAAGAAAGCAAAAATTCTGCTGGGGTATGTAAACTTTTCAGCACAACTGTACCAGGATTAAGAGCGGGGCCATGCATACCAGGATGGGGGATGAGGGGGCCATGCATTCTAGGATAGGGATGAGGGGGCATGCATTCCAGGATGGGGATGGATATCCAGGATGAGGTGGCCATGTATACCATGATAGGGATGAGGGGCCATGCATACCAGGATGTGGGATGGGAGCCATGCATACCAGGATAGGGATGAGGGGTCCATGCATACTAGGATAGGAATGAGGGGGCTTTACGTACCAGGACAGGGATGAGGGGGCCATGTATACCAGGATGGGGAAGAGGGGACCATGTATACCAGGATGGAGATGAGGGGACCATATGTACCAGGATAGAGGATATTAGTACAGAATTGACCACATTTTTGCTTCAATTTTTTGCTGATAGATGCTACTTCGCAGGCAGCGCCATTTTGAGAGATTTTTTTTTTTCTGAAAAAATTTAGATCACCAACTAAAATAATTAAATGGACATTATAGTTGTGATCATACTACAGTGCAGGCGCCTTCCTGCTGAATGTGAATTTTTTTTCAAAACATTATATTCAGTATGCAAAATAGGGGGCAGGTCACTGAAGAATCAGTGATCTGTCATAAGCCATACAGATAAATAGCTAATCAGAGCACCACATAAAGACCCCCCTCCCCCCGCAGGCCCGCCCCAAAGCACGAGAATCTCATTAACTAAAAAAATGAAAATCAAGGTTAAACAACCACAAGATGGATTTCATCAACCAAGGTATTTTAATAAGTATAACGGCACCAACATGACATTGTCTGTAGGTTACTCAGCACAATCCTGCTGACAGGTTCCCTTTATCATCATGTCCTCCATTTGAAATTTATTTTTTCCAAAACTGAACTTGCTTATGTTCCCTCTCTCTACTATCCTATCTAAACTTGATATTTCCATTTCAATATATGGAACTATTGTAATTCTTAAGCAGCATGCCTGCTGTTTTGGGGTTATATTTGAGTCAGAGCTTTTCTCCACACCCTACACCCAATCACTCACTTGCTTATGTTTCCTGTATTTCAAAAATATCTCCAGAATCTGCCCTTTTCTTACTTTTGAAAATGCAAAACTATTACTGTTACTGATTCATTCTTGTCTCAATTATTGCAACTCACTACTAATCAGTTTTTCTTTCACTAAACTCACCCCTCTCCAATCTGTCAGGAATGCAGCATCTAGGTGCATATTTCTCTGCAGTCCCTACACAGATACCTGTACCATGTGCCAGTGTTTACACTAGTTGTCCATCTGCTACAGAACCCAACATAAGCTCATTGATACTTAAACATTTCAAGCTTTTGCAGACGAGCAAACACCTATTTTTTAATTGTTGAAGTATGAGTTCCTTTGTAAAATCTGATATTTTGTACATTTATCCTTTGAATTGTCAAGTACTGCAGAATATGTTGGGACTGTATAAATAAAGAATATGTTTTTATTCTTTGATATAAAGCATATTTAGCTTTTCTGCAGTGAATTTAGTGAATATCCTATATTATGTTGCTACCAAGATATGTACATAATGCAAGACATACAGTAACTTTTCTTCTCTGCAGGGTGTTTGCTTTTGGTCTTGGTGCGAATGTGCATCACAAAATACTTGAGAGAGCTGCCAAGTTAACCAGGGGAACCGTAGAACTGCTTTCTGAAGGAGAAAGACTACATCCCAAGGTAAGTTCGAAGTGTGGTTTTCTTTCTGATAGCATGTACAGTAAAATTCCTTGTACTTGCTAATCTGCTGATTTCAATTCATAGCTGATTAAATCCTTAAAGAAGGCACTGGAGCCAGTTTTAAGTGACATCACTATTGACTGGTACATGCCAGAAACTATGGAGGCCCTGCTCACCCCCAACGACATTGCTCCACTTTATCCTGGTGACTCGCTCATTAGCTACTGCACTTTATATAATACTGCAAGCTTCAGAAGTAAGAAAGGACCAGTGAGTATCAGACTTGATGAAATGCATGTTCTAGTCTCTAGCTTTCAATTTATTTCTATGGGTCACTACTATGTTTCAGACACGTGTGGCAAGAGGAGGATCTCTTAGCTCAGTTTTCCAGTCTCAGGAAGAGTCTCAGACCCAAGGGACTACAGATACAAGTTACCAGAACCCATCTACTGGTATGGAAGATGTGGAACGAGCTTTACAGGAGATTTCACAAGAAATCTCACTGGAGTTCTCTGCATGGAGTGAAGATCCAGAAAGAACTGAAAGCATTGGTAGGCAATCCCCTGGTAGATGGTTGACTGTGGACCTTTAAAATTTTATAAAGTGCATATTATTTAATATGGTTATGTAGTAACCTTTCTAGTTGAGTTGCGTTCCCAAAGGAATAAACATTCACTGTACTTTTCTACCTTGTGATAATTTACTTTAACAGGGAGTGACAAAGTACTTGGGAAAAATTATCCAACAGTTCAAATATGGATATTTAGGTTTTGTTTGTTTTTTTACACATAACCATAGCATGAATCTATTGTCTCCAACTAATTACATTATCTTCTTTAGGTGGAGATGGAGCGCAAGTAAGTGATATAAGGAAACGGATTGTACGTTCCTCTTACGTCCAGGAACAATATATGCTCACTCATTGTTCTGTTAGCACTGAGGCAACTCAAGCACCAACACAACCTTCCATGTGCAGTGACCACACTCGTGCAACTAGCCATGGCTCTACTAGCGGCGAGTCAGTAGGTTCCAGAGAAACTGTTTCAGGAGACTGTGTAATGTCTTACTCTAGAAAAGTCTGCAATCAGGGAAAGAAGAGTATTTCGCAGAATGAAGGAATCGGTGCACTCAACCAAAGCTTATCTCCATCTTGTAAGGTAAGATGTCATTAATTACATTTTGGACTTGCTATCTTTAACAAGTTAATGTTTGGAGAATATAAACAAATTTAGAAGTTTTATGCCAACAGCATGAAGTCTATAACTGTGTCCCTTGCCAACAGGCTACAGTAACACAAAGCACAGAGGAACTGGTCCGAAAAAAAGCTCTTATTCATGCCACCATGTCTGGACGCAGTTTCTCATCCCCCCACGGAGAATTGGATATGCTTCGATTACGCACTGTCTTGGAAAAAGTATCACAGAACCTTGATTCTGAAGATGTTAATGCAAAGCACACAGAGGGACTATGTGATTCCTGTAAGTAAATTTCTGGATGAAGATGGTCATAAATGATAAAAAGAAAGCGCATACTTCTTGGGCGCTGATCTCTAAAATATAGTAGAAGCTTTAACAAAGTATTGTGACAAAAATAAGCATGTACAAATTGTATCCAGTTTAGTTAAAGGGAAGGCACCGCGTTTGTAGGTCATTAATAAATCACTGTAATGCAGCATAATATGCTGCTATAAGCAAGTTTGAAATGCATGTGAAACAGATTTCATGTGTTATATGAGTTTAAAGAATGCACTGGGGGCTGACATCTTGGTTTTGCAGCAGTAGCAGGGCACTATCCGTGTCAGATTATGGCACCCCATGGACATAGGGTCAGCGTCGGTCTATTATCTCCTATCTCTAACATTGTAGCAGCATTAGCAGTGAGCTGGGCACGCCTCTGTGGGCTGCACAACTCACTGCTGTAGGTGTGACTAGCTGCCATTTTATTATAGCCCTGTGCTATCTGCCGAGCTCCACTTACTCTCTATCGCAGGACAGAAGAAGCCCTCACTGCTCCTCTGTACTCCAAGCAGGCACACATCCTCTGCTCCTCACACGCTGCCCTGTGTGCTTCTTCTGCTGTGTCTCTGCCTTTCCCTCACACACAGTCCCTGTGATCTCCGGTAAGCTGCACTCACAGCCTGCAGAGAGGGAGGTGACACCTGGAGAGAAAGAGCAGGGCAGCTGACAGGACAGGGATTAAGGTGGGGGAAGGGGGATGACAAGAATGTTATTCGCAAAATATGCTGCTGAGCCCACTGTGTTCTGCTCCTCTGTAAACAAGCTGTGCCTCTGATGCAGTAACTGCTGGTGATAGCAGGTCACAGGGCAATCACACACAAAATGGTGCTGCCCTGTGATGCTACTCTTCATTCTGCCCCAGGGATATTGGACCACCCAAAAGGGGAGGGAAATGGTGATGTCAGCAGTTACTGCCCCAATTTTCCAGCAAGTAAAGTAAAGCTGCTAAATCTTACTATAGCTGCTTGAGGTCTAAGGGTATGTTCACACGTTCAGGATTTCCATCCTTTTTTTTTTTCAGGACAGTTTTTTTAAAAACTGCAGGTCTTGGCAGAAAACGCAGGTCCTTTTTTTGGTCCTTTTTTGATGCGTTTTTTGATGCGTTTTTTGATCCTTTTTTTATGCAGTTTTCTATGCAGAGACTGTGTGTTTCCTGGGAAGCTTTTTAGGGCTAAAATGGCTGAAAATACCCTAACCCTACCCCTAACCCTACCCCTAACCCTACCCCTAACCCTACCCCTAACCCTACCCCTAACCCTACCCCTAACCCTACCCCTAACCCTACCCCTAACCCTACCCCTAACCCTAACCCTACCCCTAACCCTAACCCTACCCCTAACCTAACCTTAGTGAAAAAAAAAAAAAAAATTCTTAATTTTTTTATTGTCCCTACCAATGGGGGTGACAAAGTGGGGGGGGGGTGTCATTTACTATTTTTTTTATTTTGATCACTGAGATAGGTTATATCTCAGTGATCAAAATGCACTTTGGAGCGAATCTGCCGGCCGGCAGATTCGGCGGGCGCACTGCGCATGCGCCCGCCATTTTGCAAGATGGCGGCGCCCAGGGAGAAGACGGCCGGACGGACACCGGGACGCCGGGTAAGTATAAGGGGGGGAGATTAGGGCACGGGGGGGGCATCGGAGCACGGGGGGGCGGGATCGGAGCACGGGGGGGCAGCCACACTCCGCCCACGCACTTCCGCCCGCTCCCCCGCACTTCCTGCTGCAGCGGTTCTGCACATCAAATCGCAGTAAAACCCGCAGATATATTTTTGATCTGCGGGTTTTACTGCGATTTTGACCTCACAATGGAGGTCTATGGGTGCAGAACCGCTGTGGTTCAGGAAAAAGAATTGACATGCTCCTTCTTTTTTCCCGCAGCTATTCTGCGCGGCTTTTTACACGAAATTCCGGATCATGTGCACAGCAGTGACTGTTTTCCATAGGGTTACATTGTTATGTACCCTGCATGGAAAACAGCTGCGGAACCGCAGCGGCAATACCGCTGCGGTTCCGCAGTAAAAAACGCACTGTGTGAACATGGCCTAAAACGGAAAATGCTCCCCCTAGTGGTAAATATGTATATTTGTAGAAAAATATATAATATTTTTCATATAGAAATGTTTGCAAACAGTGCAAACATTGCATTAATAAATTTTAATTACTATTTTAAGCTTAATTTCACAAAAAAACAAAATACAAGAAAACTGGTGGCACCTTCCCTTTAAACCTCACAAATATTTATGGACCCAACTTTGGTTTGTTCCTTTATACAGAATTTTATAAATTTGGCTTAAAAATTATTAGTAATACAATTTTTTCTTTTTTAAATTTCAAACTACCATATCAATAACTGTTGAAGTACTAAAACACTAGTAACACATTATTACAGTATTAACATATCATATTATTTATAACATGATTAACAGAACACTTGAAAAAGTAACAAGAAATTTAAATAAATCTTTGCTTAGTATCTTCCTATATTGCAGTATACCTGGGCCTCAGTGTGCTGGGGAAAATTATCCCCCCTGACGTCTGTCCTGATTTGTAGATCCCATTTTGTGCATTAGATTGATCAATCTATCTTCCAAGTTGTCGGAGAGCATCAGATAAAATGTCATAAAAAGTTAGTATGATATAGACTATCTTAATAGTTTTCTAATGACTATTTTATTCTGTTATTGCTTTTCCATTGCTTCTATTCTCCATTATTCAGTGAATGGTCAGCTTCCTTCTCCTGCACAGCTGGATTGGGACATGCTGGTGGATGCACAGTATCTTTTCTCAGCATCACCAACTGTGGATACAACAAATACGGGCTCTGGGTTCAGCAATGAATCTGGTTGGCAGTGCCGAGCTGTAATCCATGGTTATATTGGAAGCAGCAACCATTCCTGGGAAACAACAATAAGCCTAGAGACACTTTTGAATAGTGCTGGAGAGGATTTTGGATCAGATACAGAGAGTGAAAAATCTTATGACCTGCACCATTTGGCTGCGCATTCTGTGATCCAAGACAATGAGGAATTGGCCTGGAGAGAGTCCGACATTGAACACGGTAACAATTGCCTTCTACAATCTTGCACATGCACATGTCTAGTAATTTCATTTTATGTGTTTATCATCTAACTTTATACAAACTTCTATTGTAGGTTCTTCTCGACGCTTCCGATTAAAAGCCATGCAGACCAGCAAATCTTGTTCACAAGCCTCATTTTTTACTTGCCACATGCCTATAGACCCAGATACCCAGGATGAATTTCCAGGTCAAACGATTGTGTGTAGAGGTAAGGAATTGGTACGAAATATAGTGATTTCTAAAATTCATGTCCTAAGAGATGGCAAAGAAAACCCCAAAACATCTGTGTGCTGGCCTTGGATATTAGGTGGACGCAGTAGAAGAAGTGGCAGTTCAAACTCTGGGAAGTGGAGTGTGGCAGATAACCGACACTCAGAATGCATGGAAGACACATTCGAAAATGCAGGTAACTGGAAACATCCCTATACGTAGCACAAATGTCCATCCATCGTGTCATGGAACACTGAAATGGTACTTTGTCATGCATATTTTTTTGCTTTTACTTTCAGTTCTAGTGAATATAGAATATTTGAAGAACATATGTATTGTTAAGCTGCAATTTCCTCCATTCAATAAATAGGAAGAAAAGGGTTAAACTGAAGCTTTTAGGGTATATTCACTCACAGCACATTTGTTACAGATATTTTAGTGACAATATCCATTATTATCTGAATGGGATTGTTCTATGCACATGCCATAAATATGTAAGGTTTCAAAACCCCTTTCACACTATCAGAAAGGCATATTGTAAAGATGATGTAGCCACATGCCATTTGTGATTATTTGAAAATGTCAACAAATTACTAAAATCATACTTGGGGTGTGTTTCCACGGTCAGGAAACGCTGCATGTTTGACACTGCGTACAGCCGCAGAGTCAAACACGCAGCGTCCAGATGTTACAGCATATTGGAGTGGATTTCATGAAATCCCATCTCCACTATGCGATAAAAGACGCAGGCGGCAGCCCCGCGTAAACGGACATGCGGCTCGTCTTTACAGAACGTGGCATGTCTGTTTACAATGCGGCGAAGCTCCGTCAATTTACCATAGACTATCATTAGATGCGGTAAAACCGCAACTAATGATTAGTCTCATGCGTAGTAACTGCGTAAACGCAGCTTACTATGCATGTCTACTAATTTAAATAAGGTCTTACCGGTCACACCGGCGGAAGTCTGCGTCTACTCCAGTTCTAACGATAACTTAGCTTACCACGAGAACTGCCATGCACATGACCGGGGGTTATCTCCGGTCACCCTAGGCTAGTTCTCACGGTCAGCTGACCGTGAGAGCTAGAGTGTAGGTGATCGCCGAAGATCTGCGGTGGTCATCTACAAGCTCTGCTATGTCTGGATGTCTGGCATCCAGATGTAGCAGAGCTGGACTCTTCGTGGGACACTCGTTATTAAGGACTGCGTCGGACCATGGAGTATACTGTTGGTTTATTTATTTATTTTTTTCAGAAGATCAATGGCTTCACTTGGATTATTAGTGTAATAAAGATGGGAAAACTGTGTGGTGTTTTTATTTCAAGAAACACCAAATAATATCCCAACGAATAGCCCGACGAAGCATTCCATTGCGAAACGTGCGTCAGGTGTGGTGGGTCCTCGGGTGCTCGCACATGGTAACTATACCGTTATTTATTATGCATTTATGGCGCACATCCTAATGGTTTAGTGCACTTCACTTGTGCCTATATGATTTGAGATTACTTACCAGCATTTTATCTATTTTACACATATTTTTACATGTGTTAAATGCACAGTTATTTGGTATATATTTATTGTTTGTATCACAGTTATTTTGTTTGTTTTCTTGTTTATTACAATGTATGTTGCTAATATTATAGTTGCCCCTGAGTGAGTCCCACCTTTTGCTGCTGCACTGGTGACTACTGCCCTGTTTTATTCTTTTTATATATATTCAATAAAGTTTGTACTTTTTATATATATTTGGTGGTCCCCTTTTTGTGAAGGTTTTTCGCTGTGTTTTTATTTCAGTAAAATACTATATTTTGCATGTGTGTGTTTTATTTATTCTTTACCAACTATAGGATTAGTAATGGATAGGTGTCTTATTGCCACCTCTCCATTACTAAGCTGGCTTAATGTCGCCTTATTATTCAAAGGTGACATTAACCCCTTATTACCCCATATGCCACCACTACAGGGCAGCGGAAAGAGAGAGGCTAAGAGGATTACAGATGCGCCATTTCTGGGGCAGCTGGTATTTGTAGCCAGGGAAGGGGGGCAATATCCATAGCCCCTCTCTAGGCTATGAATATCAGCCCGCAGCTGTCTGTGTAGCCTTTCTCGCTATAAATTATAGGGGGGACCTCACGTCGGATTTTTTTGGGTCCCCCTATTTTAATAACCAATAAAGCTACGCAGACAGCTGCGGGCTGATATTCATAGCCTGGGAAGATCCATGGGTATTACCTGCTTCCCAGGCTATAAACACCGGCCCCCAGCTTTACCACTCTGGACTTGAACATTGTGCGGGAGCCCACGCATTGTTTTCCATTTAAAAAAAAAAATTAAACAGATATTGCAGTTAAGGCCGGGGTCACACTTTCGAGAAACTCGCACTTCTATACCCGGCACTGCCGCTGGCATTCGGGACCGCAGTGTGCGGCTGCATTTATTTCTATGTAGCTGAACACTCCGGTCCGAATGCCGGCGGCAGTGCCGGGTATGGGGGTGCGAAACTTGTGCGAGTTTCTTGTAAAGTGTGACCCCAGCCTAACACAGATTTTTTTTTTTTATAGAATTATATATCTCATTCCTTCTAGCTATAGATACGGAATAGATAGAAGGAATGAGATTGATAGATGGATGGAATGAGAGACAGATCTATTTATCTATAAATCTGTCTATCTCATATCTGTCTGTCTATCTGTGTGTGTAATACAGTGTGGGTTGGACAAATGTTAGGAGGTTGGACCAGAGATGACATCACAATTTTTTTTTTGTTTGTTAAATAATATATCTTTATTTAGCTTACAAAAAACTGCATACAAATCTGCATGAAAAAAAACGCATCAAAAACGCAGGTGACGTGCCAGTGACCTGATGCAGATTTTACCTGCGTCAAATACTGAGCCATTCCTGACCGTGGAAACATACCCTTAAAGTAAAATTTCTAAATTAAGTTAATATGTAGCAAAACCTATTCCCTTAAAGTGCAGCAGTTCAATTCTACACATTTTTCTTGGTAACAGGTGTATCTCTAATTCCACCATCCTCCCCACCAGGAATAGCATCTGAAAGTGGCTTGGAGAAAATGGGAGGCCATGAAGGTGGGTTTACAAAGGGGACATTTATAATGTCACACTGTATATTTTGTGCCATCTGTACTCTCATTTGGAGTACAGATGATGGCAGTGAAACTGTCAGCTGAGCACCAGTGTGTCACTTAAGGTACCTTCACACATAACGATATCGTTAACGATATCGTTGCTTTTTGTGACGTAGCAACGATATCGTTAAGGAAATCGTTCTGTGTGACAGCGACCAACGATCAGGCCCCTGCTGGGAGATCGTTGGTCGCTGAGGAAAGTCCAGAACTTTATTTCGTCGCTGGACTCCCTGCAGACATCGCTGGATCGGCGTGTGTGACACCAATCCAGCGATGTCTTCACTGGTAACCAGGGTAAACATCGGGTTACTAAGCGCAGGGCCGCGCTTAGTAACCCGGTGTTTACCCTGGTTACCAGCGTAAAAGTAAAAAAAACAAACACTACATACTTACCTACCGCTGTCTGTCCCCGGCGCTCTGCTTCTCTGCCCTCCTCCTGCTCTGGCTGTGAGCGTCTGTCAGCCGGAAAGCAGAGCGGTGACGTCACCGCTCTGCTTTCCGGCCGCTGTGCTCACAGCCAGAGCAGGAGGAGTGCAGAGAAGCAGAGCGCCGGGGACAGACAGCGGTAGGTAAGTATGTAGTGTTTGTTTTTTTTACTTTTACGCTGGTAACCAGGGTAAACATTGGGTTACTAAGCGCGGCCCTGCGCTTAGTAACCCGATGTTTACCCTGGTTACCCGGGGACCTCGGGATCGTTGGTCGCTGGAGAGCTGTCTGTGTGACAGCTCTCCTGCGACCAAACAGCAACGCTGCAGCGATCGACATCGTTGTCGGTATCGCTGCAGCGTCGCTGAGTGTGAAGGTACCATTACTCTGGGGAGAGATTGTGCTGATAAGCAGGTGAGATAAGACAGGTGCTGACTTTCACTGCCATCATTTGTATTCTACAAGAGTATGCTTTTATATCAGTGAGTTGAGAGTATATTTGGATGTGACAGATTTGTTCTAGAAATATCAGTAATTACATAGTAACATAGTTATTAAGGTTGAAGGAAGACTTTAAGTCCATCTAGTTCAACCCATAGCCTAACCTAACATGCCCTAATGTGTTGATCCAGAGGAAGGCAAAAAAAACCCATGTGGCAAAAAGTAAGCTCCACATTGGGGAAAAAAATTTCTTCCCGACTCCACATACGGCAATCAGACTAGTTCCCTGGATCAACGCCCTATCAAGGAATATAATCTGTAACATTCTACTTTTCAAGAAAGGCATCCAGTCCCCTCTTAAATTTTAGTAATGAATCACTCATTACAACATCATACGGCAGAGAGTTCCATAGTCTCGCTGCTCTTACAGTAAAGAATCTGCGTCGGTTATTCTGCTTAAACCTTCTTTCCTCCGGACGTACAGGATGCCCCCTTGTCCCTGTCTCAGGTCTATGATTAAAAAGATAATTAGAAAGGTATTTGCACTGTCCCCTCATATATTTATACATTAAAATAAGATCACCCCTTAGCCTTCGTTTTTCCAAACTATATAGCCCCAAGTGTAATAATCTATCTTGGTATTTCAGACCCCCCAGGCCTCTAATAACCTTGGTCGCTCTTCTCTGCACCCGCTCTAGTTCAGCTATGTCTTTCTTATACACCGGAGACCAGAACTGTGCACAGTATTCTAAGTGTGGTCGAACTAGTGACTTGTATAGAGGTAAAATTATGTTCTCCTCCTGAGCATCTATGCCTCTTTTAATGCATCCCATTATTTTATTTGCCTTTGTAGCAGCTGCCTGACACTGGCCACTAAATGTGAGTTTGTCATCCACCCATACTCCCAGGTCTTTTTCATTGACGGTTTTGCCCAGAGTTTTAGAATTGGGGCTCCTTTTCATTTGCGAGAAATACGTGCAAGTCTCGCAGGTTAAAACCAAGCTCTGGCGCCGGCACTTCAGAGCGGAGCGTTCGGCTGCATAGCAATACATGGAGCTGCACGCTCCGCTCCCAAGTGCCGGCGCCAGAGCTTGGTTTTAACATGCGAGACTCGCACGTATTTCTCGCAAGCGAGTCTTAAGCACATAGTTACACATCTTATTACTTCTGCCCAAGTGCATGACCTTACATTTATCCCCATTAAAGCTCATTTGCCATTTATCAGCCCAAGCTTCTAGTTTACATAAATCATCCTGTAATATAAAATTGTTCTCCTCTGTATTGATTACCCTGCAGAGTTTAGGGTCATCTGCAAATATTGAAATTCTGCTCTGTATGCCCCCTACAAGGTCATTAATAAATATGTTAAAAAGAGGGCCCAATACTGACCCCTGTGGTACCCCACTGCTAACCGCGACCCAGTCAGAGTGTGCTCCATTAATAACTACCCTTGGTTTCCTATCCCTGAGCCAGCTCTTAACCCACTTACACATATTTTCCCCTATCCCCATTATTCTCATTTTGTGTGGCACCGTATCAAAAGCTTTTGAAAAGTCCATATACAGTACGTCCACTGGGTTTCCTTGGTCCAGTCCGGAACTTACCTCTTCATAGAAATTGATCAGATTTGTCTGACAGGAACGGTTCCTAGTAAACCCATGCTGATATTGGGTCATGAGGTTATTCCTCTTCAGATACTCCAGCATAGCATCTCGTAGAATGCCCCCCATATCTATCAATTTGGCAAACTTATTGGGGGTGTGCCAGATCAGGACTAGCCTCCCTGGCACTCTTCCCTCTAGCTGGCCATCTGTCACCCAGCTTGCTGCTTCACTGTCCTGCAGCTCCATCCTACCATCCCCCCTCATCTATTCCATTGAGCGTCTGCTCAGTGAGCAGAAGACTCCTTTCCATATTGTCAATGGATCTCAGCGTTTCCAGCTTCACATTTAGATCCAGAATCTGGGCTTCCAAATGCACAACGTGCTCACATCTCGCACAGCAGTATGCACCTTCGACGGCTGCTCAAGGATTGCATACATGTGGCAAGATGTGCACTGGTTGGCATTAACAATAGTGGAGCATATTTCCTAATGGGGATTGCACCAGACAGAAAAGTTAAATAAATGCAAAGTATTAATAAAATACAGATAGCAATTCAGTAATTCCTCCCTTGGAAACTCCCTGAATCCAAAGTCACTGAATCTCAAGTCGCACACTTACCGCCGTTCGCACTTACGCTCAGTTCACACTTGCTAAGCTGAAGATTTAAAGAGATTTTTTTTCTTTTTCCCCTCAGCAGCAAACCACCTTGCTGTTCAATGCACTTCCAAAAAGCAAATTGTTCTATTCATCTGGAGTTTGCCGAGATCGAGGCACATGCTACTAAAACAAACCTACTTCTGGCATTGATTTTTCATCTGCAAAAATGTCTGAAAGAAATCTGCTTCATATACTCTTATGGGGACTGCCTGGTTCATCATGTGATTTATTAATGTAATGAAAAAAATATTAGAATGGCCACAGTACTTTCAGAGAACTTGATCTCATGTTCAAATTATCAAATAACCCCCCAAATTTTGTCATACCACCTTCCCCTAAAAAATCACTTTGTTTGTGGGGCAGCAAGCCATTGAACAATGAGTAGAGCCACGTATGCTGGGCAGTGAATGAAAGGTTGTTTCAGTGCCTATAGTACTGGAGGAATTCTAATGATGAACTGCCCATTCAAAAAGATGGATGGCAAGTTACAGAGCCATAAGTATTGTGAAAGGTCCTGGACATTAGACTGGTGTGTGCACAAAAAGCAGTTTTAGCTGCTTGTGTGTGCGTCGATGGGACAGGGCAGCAAGATCATGCGTTTCCATTATGGGAAAGGACTGGTATGCTTTCATTTTGTGTGTAGATGACTGAATGGAGGTTTATGGCTGGATGTGTTTACATTCATTTGCAAAGATAACTAACAGTGTATGTTAAACTCTGTTTTAGGGCAAATTATTAGCCCACGTATTTCACAAAAATCATCAGATACTTCTTTAATTTCAAGGTAAGGAGCAGACATCATTTGATGCATTTTGACTATTGGACCATGGCTTTGTTTGATTTTAATAAGTAACCTTTTCCCGTCTGTCTGTAGGGTTGGTGTTGGTAAAAGGAAAATCCGCAGTTTGTCTGGAAAATTATCCCCTTTGAAGCCATGCTTAACTGGAGATAAAGAGCCAAAATCTGAACGTATAGTACAGGACTACCTACCTCTGGTAAGTTTTAAAACTCTCCCCATTGAAAATACATGTACCCTTAGGTGCAGACTGAGTATGCCACCCATATGGTAGACTCGAGAGAAATAGCTGGTTAATGACTATGCATGGCCATTTGTTAAAGCACAGATTCAGTATTGCTGATTGCCTTCCTTAAAAAATAAAATAAATAAATATATATATATATATATATGTGTATATATATGTATGTATATATGTATTTATATATATATATATATATATATATATATATATATATATATATATATATATATATATAGCAAAAGTTTGGACACCTTCTCATTTAAAGATTTTTCTGTATTTTCATGATTATGAAAATTGTACATTCACACTGAAGGCATCAAAACTATGAATTAACACGTGGAATTAGTCATGGCCAAAAGTATTGACACCCCTGCAATTCTGTCAGATAATACTCATTTTCTTCCTGAAAATGATTGCAAACACAAATTACTTGGTATTATTATCTTCATTTAATTTGTCTTAAATGTAAAAACACAAAAGAGAATGAAGCAAAAAGTAAAACATTGATCATTTCACACAACTCCAAAAATGGGCCAGACAAAAGTATTGGCACCCTCAGCCTAATACTTGGTTGCACAACCTTTAGCCAAAATAATTGCGACCAACCGCTTCCGGTAACCATCAATGAGTTTCTTACAATGCTCTGCTGGAATTTTAGACCATTCTTCTTTGGCAAACTGCTCCAGGTCCCTGATATTTGAAGGGTGCCTTCTCCAAACTGCCATTTTTAGATCTCTCCTCAGGTGTTGTATGGGATTCAGGTCTGGACTCATTGCTGGCCACCTTAGAAGTCTCCAGTGCTTTCTCTCAAACCATTTTCTAGTGCTTTTTGAAGTGTGTTTTGGGTCATTGTCGTGCTGGAAGACCCATGACCTCTGAGGGAGACCCAGCTTTCTCACACTGGGCCCTACATTATGCTGCAAAATTTGTTGGTAGTCTTCAGACTTCATAATGCCATGCACAGGGTCAAGCAGTCCAGTGCCAGAGGCAGTAAAGCAACCCCAAAACATCAGGGAACCTCCACCATGTTTGACTGTAGGGACCGTGTTCTTTTCTTTGAATGCCTATTTTTTCTCCTGTTAATTCTATGTTGATGCCTTTGCCCAAAAAGCCCTACTTTTGTCTCATCTGACCAGAGAACATTCTTCCAAAATGTTTTAGGCTTTTTCAGGCAAGTTTTGGCAAACTCCAGCCTGGCTTTTTTATGTCTCGGGGTAAGAAGTGGGGTCTTCCTGGGTCTCCTACCATACAGTCCCTTTTCATTCAGATGCCGACGGATAGTACGGGTTGACACTGTTGTACCCTCGGACTGCAGGGCAGCTTGAACTTGTTTGGATGTTAGTTGAGGTTCTTTATCCAACATCTGCACAATCTTGCGTTGAAATCTCTTGTCAAATTTTCTTTTCCGTCCACATCTAGGGAGGTTAGCCACAGTGCCATGAGCTGAAAACTTCTTGATGACACTGTGCACAGTAAACACAGGAACATTCAGGTCTTTGGAAATGGACTTGTAGCCTTGAGATTGCTCATGCTTCCTCACAATTTGGTTTCTCAAGTCCTCAGACAGTTCTTTGGTCTTCTTTCTTTTCTCCATGCTCAATGTGGTACACACAAGGACACAGGACAGAGGTTGAGTCAACTTTAATCCATCTCAACTGGCTCAAAGTGTGATTTAGTTATTGCCAACACCTGTTAGGTGCCACGGGTACACAGGTGCTGTTAATTACACAAATTAGAGAAGCATCACATGATTTTTCGAACAGTGTGAATACTTTTGTCCACCCCCTTTTTATGTTTGGTGGGGAATTATATCCAATTTGGCTTTAGGACAATTCTTTTTGTTTTTTTTTTTCATTTAAGACCAATTAAATGAAGATAATAATACCAAGTAATTTGTGTTTGCAATCATTTTCAGGAAGAAAATTAGTATTATCTGACATAATTGCATGGGTGTCATTAAGTATTATTATACTTAATTTCAGTTGTTTCACACTTTTATGTCGTCTTTTCTAGATTCTTCAAAGTAGCCACCTTTTGCTTTGATGACTGCTTTGCACACTCTTGATGAGCTTCAAGAGGTAGTCACCGGGAACGGTTTTCACTTCACAGGTGTGCCGTCAGGTCTAATAAGTAGGATTTCTTGCCTTATAAATGGGGTTGGGACCATCAGTTGTGTTGCGCAGAAGTCTGGTGGATACACAGCTGATAGTCCTACTGAATAGATTGAATTAGAATTTGTTTTATGGCAAGAAAAAAGCAGCTAAGTAAAGAAAAACGAGTGGCCATCATTACTTTAAGAAATGAAGGTCAGTCAGTCCCAAAAATTGGGAAAACTTTGAAAGTGTCCCCAAGTGCAGTGGCAAAAACCATCAAGCGCTAAAAAGAAACTGGCTCACATGAGGACCGCCCCAGAAAAGGAAGACCAAGAGTCACCTCTGCTTCTGAGGATAGGTTTATCCAAGTCACCAGCCTCAGAAATTGCAGGTTAACAGCAGCTCAGATTAGAGACCAGGTCAATGCCACACAGAGTTCTAGCAGCAGACTCATCTCTACAACAACTGTTAAGAGGAGACCACAGTCACCAGACCTGAACCCAATGGAGATGGTTTGAAGGCAAAAGGGCCAAGCATCTCTGGGAACGCCTTCAAGATTGTTGGAAGACCATTCCCGGTGACTACCACTTGAAGCTCATCAAGAGAATGCCAAGAGTGTGCAAAGC
This sequence comes from Ranitomeya imitator, assembly GCF_032444005.1. Taxonomy (NCBI): domain Eukaryota; kingdom Metazoa; phylum Chordata; class Amphibia; order Anura; family Dendrobatidae; genus Ranitomeya; species Ranitomeya imitator. The sequence continues at coordinate 404,020,497 of NC_091286.1, read as the reverse complement.
AGTCCTCAAAGCAAAAGGTGGATACTTTGAAGAACCTAGAATATAAGACATAATTTCAGTTGTTTCACACTTTTTTGTTAAGTATGTAATTCCACATGTCTTAATTCATAGTTTTGATGCCTTCAGTGTGAATGTACAATTTTCATAGTCATGAAAATACAGAAAAATCTTTAAATGAGGTGTGTCCAAACTTTTGGTCTGTACTGTGTGCGTGTGTATATGTGTACTAGATGGTGGCCAGATTCTAACGCATTAGGTATTCTAGAATATGCATGTCCATGTAGTATATTGCCCAGCGCCAGTCTGTGTGCGGTGCATGCGGCAGCTTCCGCTCCTAGGGTTGGTATGAGCAGAGGACCTGTGATGACGTCGCGGTCACATGACCGTGACGTCATAGAAGGTCCTTCTCGCATAGCATCCTTGGCACCGCAGCCTGCCGCTTGCACTGCCGAGGACACCGCGCACGTCGGAGAGTGAGAATAACGTTTTTTTTTTATTATTATTATTAGTAACATTAGATCTTTTTACTATTGATGCTGCATACGCAATATATAATATTTGGGTGCTCATTATTTTCTTGTCTGCTTGTTATCATGTATGTAAGTGTAATCAGTGCAGTAACATATTTACAGGCCTGCCGCTTCTGGTATCAGCCCCACTCCGGCATCACGTGACCGGCTCTTTAACCTGCTGTATCTCTCTCATTAACCTGCTGTATCTCTGATGGAGCAGCAGTCACAATCTCAAGTCTATAGGACTCAGACTGAAGCTACAGGGCCTCGTTCTAAATTTTCATAGACTTACATTGAGAACGTTCAAAAGGTGACCTCCGCGCCACACTGCAACCATGGCGTGATTCAGCAGGTCACAAATGCAGTGATGTAGTGCTGAAGTGGGGCTGATTTCACAAAGGACAGAGGCAAGTGAGAATATTGGCAACACGAATTACACTCACATACATGATAACTAGCATATCGGAAAATTAAAAAAATCCTCATGGGAGTGTGCCTTTAATTCTCCTTGCTCAGCTGCGACAGTGGGGAATCTGGTAGTCTGCTACTTGGCAGCAAGTGAAGTGCAATGGCCAGAGTATTACACTGTGTTCCAAATTATTATGCACAAAGAGTTTAGGAGTGATAAGGTTAGAATTTTTTTGTTTGTCATTTAAACTCATTGATGGTGATGTGTGTCAGGGCTCTTTATATCACTGAAAGCAATTGCAGATACCTGTGCAAATTAGTTTGGCAGGTGTGTCCAAATAAAGGCAAGACTACTTAAGAAGGCTGTTCCACATTATTAAGCAGCCTACATTTTTGGCCAAAATGGGAAAGATAAAGGATGTGTCGGCTGCTGAGAAGCAACAAATTGTGGAGTATTTAGGTCAAGGCATGACTACAATCAACATTGCCAAGACACTTCATCGTGATCATCGCACAATCAAGAAGTATGTAGCTGATTCCCAGCACACACGTGTGTGTGCTGATAAGGAAAAATTGAGGACTCTTTCCAACAGGCAATTGCCTAAGGTTAAAAGATCAGCTGCAAAAATGCCTTGTCATAGCAGCAGACAAGTTTTTGAAGCTGCTGGTGCTTTCAACATCCCCCAGAACAACAAGATGCAGGGTCCTTCAGAGGTTTGCAGCTGTGCGTAAGCCATCCTGTCGACCACCTCTATCCACTGCACAAAAGTAGAAACGGCTCCAGTGGGCCAAACGATACATGAAGACTGACTTCCAAACTGTTTTGTTCACCGATGAGTGCCGTGCAACGCTCGATGGTCCAGATGGATGGAGAGGAGGATGGCTGGTTGATGGACACCCCATGAAAACACGGCTAAGGCGCCAACAAGGAGGAGGTGGAGTAATGTTTTGGGCTGGAATCATGGGGAGAGAGATTGTCGGCCCCTTTATGATCCCTGAAGGGGTAAAGATGAACTCCATAATCTATATGGAGTTTCTAAAACAACACTTCCTGCCATGGTTCAAGAGGAAGAACTGTGCTTTAATATATAATAATAATAATTTTTATTTATATAGCGCCAACATATTCCGCAGCGCTTTACAAATTATAGAGGGGACTTGTACAGACAATAGACATTACAGCATAACTGAAATACAGTTCAAAACAGATACCAGGAGGAATGAGGGCCCTGCTCGCAAGCTTACAAACTATGAGGAAAAGGGGAGACACGAGAGGTGGATGGTAACAATTGCTTTAGTTATTCGGACCGGCCATAGTGTAAGGCTCGGGTGTTCATGTAAAGCTGCATGAACCAGTTAACTACCTAAGTATGTAGCAGTACAGACACAGAGGGCTATTAACTGCATAAAGTGAATGAGAACATGATGCGAGGAACCTGATTGTTTTTTTTTTTTTTATAAATAGGCCACACAGGGATCGTTAGGTTAATGCATTGAGGCGGTAGGCCAGTCTGAACAAATGAGTTTTTAGGGTACGCTTAAAACTGTGGGGATTGGGGATTAATCGTATTAACCTAGGTAGTGCATTCCAAAGAATCGGCGCAGCACGTGTAAAGTCTTGGAGACGGGAGTGGGAGGTTCTGATTATTGAGGATGCTAACCTGAGGTCATTAGCGGAGCGGAGGGCACGGGAAGGGTGGTAGACTGATACCAGGGAGGAGATGCAGGGTGGTGCTGAGCCATGGAGTGCTTTGTGGATGAGGGTAGTAGTTTTGTACTGGATTCTGGAGTGGATGGGTAGCCAGTGTAATGACTGGCACAAGGTAGAGGCATCGGTGTAACGGTTGGTGAGGAATATGATCCTGGCAGCAGCATTCAGGACAGATTGGAGCGGGGAAAGTTTGGTAAGAGGGAGGCCGATTAGTAGAGAGTTACAATAGTCCAGACGAGAATGAATAAGTGAAACAGTAAGAGTTTTGCAGAGTCGAAAGTAAGAAAAGGGCGAATTTTAGAAATGTTTTTGAGATGCAGGTAAGAAGAGCGAGCCAGTGATCGGATGTGGGGGGTGAATGAAAGGTCAGAATCAAGGATGACCCCAAGGCAGCGGGCATGTTGCTTTGGAGTAATGGTGGAACCGCACACGGAGATGGCAATGTCAGGCAAAGGTAGGTTAGTAGAGGGAGAGAACACGAGGAGTTCAGCTTTCCGCAGCAAGATCATTTTCATGCATGATAATGCACCGTCTCATGCTGCAAAAAACACATCTGCATCTCTGGCTGCTATGGCATAAAAGAGGACAAACTTATGGTGTGGCCACCATCTTCCCCTGACCTCGACCCCATTGAGAACCTCTGGAGCATCATCAAAAGGAGTGTCTATGATGGCAGGAGGCAGTTCACATCTAAGCAACAGCTGTGGGAGGGTATTCTGTCCACATGCAAAACAATTGAAGCAGAAACCATCCAAGAACTGACAAATTCAATGGACGAGAGAGTTCAGAAGCTGCTTTCAAACAAGGGGTCCTCTGTGCAAATGTAACATCACCTAGAATAAAGTTTTCACTTGAAAACTGTTTGATTTCATTTTGTAATAAGCTGATAATGCTTATAACTTCACAATTGACCATTTTTTTGTTCAAAATTAAATTAAAAAGGTTGAAAACTCTGCTGTGCATAATAATTTGGAACATGCATTTTGAGTGTTTATTTTTTTTTTTTTTTAAAGATACTGTTTTCATAGGCAGTTTGTTCCAAAACATTGCAATTTATACTAGAATAGTAGATGACTGGAAAATAACAATGACTGCAATTCAGATAGGTAATTTAGAGAAAATCTGAGGAAATATTATTTGCATAATAATTTGGAACACAGTGTAGAGGGCAGATCTTAACTAAACTACACCTGTTTGTGTTAGGTTGAACAATAAGAAATGTTCACTCCAGTTGCCTACTCCTGGCCTAATGGATATTGATCAGGTGTACACTAGAGAAATAACATCAGACAACACAGTCAGATGTAAACTCTCCTTGATCAATCTATGGCTCAGCTCCAAGGGCCTTTATTTAATCAGAACACAGGTTTATATAACCCCTGTAAGGGGGGCTCGGTTAGCTCTGAGATGGGAGTGATCGTATGTATTCCATTGGTTAGTGGGTTGGGCAATGAGCAAGTCCGTGGGCGGATCCACTGATCTGAGAAAGCTTAAGTAAAGGTACCGTCACACTAGACGATATCGCTAGCGATCCGTGACGTTGCAGCGTCCTCGCTAGCGATATCGTCCAGTGTGACAGGCAGCAGCGATCAGGCCCCTGCTGTGCTGTCGCTGGTCGGGGAAGAAAGTCCAGAACTTTATTTCGTCGCTGGACTCTCCGCAGACATCGCTGAATCTGTGTGTGTGACACCGATTCAGCGATGTCTTCACTGGTAACCAGGGTAAACATCGGGTAACTAAGCGCAGGGCCGCGCTTAGTAACCCGATGTTTACCCTGGTTACCATCGTAAAAAAATAAACAGTACATACTTACATTCAGCTGTCTGTCCCTTGCCGTCTATTTCCTGCACTGACTGCTGGCCGCAAAGTGAAAGTGAAAGCACAGCACAGCGGTGAGTCACACAGCGGTGACTCACCGCTGTGGCTGTGCTCTGCTTTCACTTTGCGGCCAGCAGTCAGTGCAGCAAACAGACGGCAAGGGACAGACAGCTGAATGTAAGTATGTACTGTTTGTTTTTTTACGATGGTAACCAGGGTAAACATCGGGTTACTAAGCGCGGCCCTGCGCTTAGTTACCCGATGTTTACCCTGGTTACCGGGGACCTCGGGATCGTTGGTCGCTGGAGAGCGGTCTGTGTGACAGCTCTCCAGCGACCAAACAGCGACGCTGCAGCGATCCGGATCGTTGTCGGTATCGCTGCAGCGTCGCTAAGTGTGACGGTACCTTTAGGTTAAACAATACATGTTATGGGTTGCTTCTCTCAATCTCTAATGTCTTGAGGTTAATTAAGTATCTGATCTTATGGCTCTCCTCAACATTTGCACATTTGGTAACTTTTCTAAAATATACAGAGTATGCCATATGCCTCAATATGTAAATTGCCTCTTCAGAGAGGACGAGGATTAGAACTTTACTTCCACCTATTGGAAGTAGCAATCCTTAAAAGTCAATATGGACCCATTAACGAGCCATGACTTAGGATAAAAGCCAAACCAGAATCTCAATTTGCAGACCGTGTTTTGTGGTTGCCCCTCATCAGTGCAAAGTATGAGCTCTGATTTGGCTAAGTGAAAGGCTTAAGACTGGGATCTAAGGGGTAATGTTTATTCTTTTGAAGAGTAACAAGCCAAGCAATTTGCATATTTAATTTCCCAGAGGAGCATGCATGGTGTATAAGTCTCCTCATCCTGCTAGGCCTGGCTTGTCACTCTCCACAAGGAGAAACCTTGTTTTGTATGCCACTTTTCTTTTGCGAAAACTGTTAGGAAAAACTATAAACTACTAGCAATAGCAATTTTTCACAGTAGGGGAATAAAGTTATAAAACGATGTTCACATGGTGATGCATTGATAAAACTTTGCTATAGAATTGCCACAAACTCCTTTTAGGATATTTGGCATAATGGTGCTGACCATGCCCTCATTTGTTTTGCACGTCATTTATCCAATGTTCATTTATGTCCTCCTTAGATTAGCCTGCAGTCCCCCGAGGGATTTTTCAACTTAAACGGCTGCTTTTCCGGTGTTGTACAGATCTCACTTCAGCGTTTACTACGCACTTCCCCATTCACTTGTCATCACGGAAGCCTTAGTCCAGTGTCTGAGCCTTGTCCATTAGAACATGAGGACTTCATCAGAGGGGGAACACAAACTTACAAAGGAGGATCCCAGCCTCAGGTTCCAATGACAAACGATACCGCTTCACTGCCTGTCTATGCCACATCATGTCCCGAAGCTCTTTGCCATCAAGCAGACAGTGGGCGAGGATCGGAGACGGATCCATGTGACATTTCTCCATGTCCTTCAGAAAATGGCAATGAAGTAGACCCAGATCTTGAGGGATGTTCTTGGGCCACAGCGGTAGCGCTAGCATGGCTTGAGCATCGCTGTGCTGGCTTCTTCGTAGAATGGGAGTTACTAGCAGCAAAGGCAGAAGGTTGGTTACGGGCACAGACTCTTCCTGATGGTCTACAGTTGCTTGCTTTGAAAGGGGCTGCCCGACAGCTTTTCTTACTTCTCCGTCACTGGGATGAAAATCTCAACTTAAATATGTTGTGCTATAAGCCGGGTGATGTTTGACAATCATCTTGGCATTGTTAGACATAAAAGAAATCACCAAAGCAGTCTGCTGCCTTGCACTATAGACATGCAGACTTACAGGATGACTGATACTAGAATGCATTTACTGTTCTTTGTAGCAAGGCACTTTTGTGCTAATAATAAACCAGGTTTTTCACATTTATTACTTTAAAAAAATAGCATATAATGACAACATTTCTTTCCCCATTCAGTTTCAGGAAGACCCAGCATTCCTCAGCCACAGTGTTTTGTAACTCTCCAGCTAAGAGTACCAAGATTTGTCTCTTGTGCTGAGCATGAAGGAATTAGTCCTTCTTCTTAGGAGTCCGGGAGGGTGGTGCATAGTCTTTGGGAGACTTCTCATCTGGTGGCACACCAAACCATAGGTGAAGAAGAATGGCCACGTGACACAAATGGAGGGCACCTGAGCTCATGGCAGTAGAGGGGAACGTGTTCCATGACAGCTCAATAAGGCCTAAGATAAGTATCCTGGAGGGGGGAAAAAGGTAATTTAATAAGACACTAATGACCGGAAACAATAGACACCACTGATTTGTCTTCTAAACACATACCTGGCAAGTCCTGGCAAGACACTAGTATCGGTGCACCACAAAAGATATGGCAACGTGTGAAAGTACCATACATAGAACTGATAGTGTAGAGAGCGGCTGAATGTAACACCCAGGAAGTTACTAGAGAACAAGACAAAAATGATCTCTGATAGAGTCAAGGTTGGTATAGGTTTTAATTGACAATTTTATATTTGAAATGTTAATTGTTAATCTTCACTAAAATATTATTCTCCTTCAGCTTTGTTTCTACAAGTTAATGCAGATCTACTAAAGGAAAACTTGGCATTGTGATATAATTTTCAGATATTATAAATCAATATTCTAATGTTTCTGAGCTGATTCATATTATAATAAACTTATTATTAAACAAAATGCACAGATGTAGCTCGTAACTTATTCACCTACTGTAAAGATTCAGCTGTTTCTCAACACCCATAGAAGTGAATACAGAAAGTTAGGCTAGGTTCACATTGCGTTTTAATGTGAGCGCTAGCGGACAGCGTTGCACGGCGAAATTAACGCCGTGCAACATGTCCGTTAGCGCTCCCATTGCCCGCAAAGCGCATTGCTAGCGCGTGTCATTTTCGGCACGCGCTAGCGATGTGCCGTTCTTTTGTAGCGCGCCTCGGACGCTGCTTGCAGCGTCCGCGGCGCGCCCGAGGTCCGTTCCCCGCTCTCGCAGATCGGGGATCTGCGAGAGCGGGGACGTTTAACGCGACCCCGAAAAAGACATTGCGTTAGCGCAACCCGCTAGCGCTTAGCGCTAAACGGGTTGCACTAACGCAGTGTGACCCCAGCCTTACACATACACGGTGAAGTAGGGGAAACCCATTTTGGAGATAAATGTGGGTTTCATTTCTGTGATCTGCACCTTCAGTGGCTTGAAATATTATTCACCACCCCCTTGGCTTTTTACACATTTTGTTACATTACAATCTGTGTTTAAATATTCTTGTAATCCGATTTGTGCGTGATGCATCAGCACTAAATAGTCTAAGTTGGAGAAGTGAGAAAAATATAGGCATAAATTAAATTTATGGGATCAAATAAAAAAAATATGTTCATATGTATTTACCCCTTTTGCAATGAAGCCCTTAAAAGTTTTTGGTGCAAGTAATTACAGTACCTAATTAGTCACATGCTTAGATTGCACACAGGTGGACTTCCCGTCACTAAGTGTCCCATGATCTGTCAGTATACACACACCTTTTCTGAAAGGCCACAGAAGCTGTAACATCATTAAGCATGAGGCACTACTAACCAAACACCCTAAAAATCAAGGAAATCTCCAAACAAGTCAGGGACGAACTTGTTGAGAAGTACAAGTCAGGGTTGTGTTCTAGTAAAAAAAAAAATCTCTGATGATCCCCCGGAGAACCATCAAATCCATTACCATTAAATGGAAAGAACATGGTACCACAACAAACCTATCGAGGGTCGCCCAACAAAATTCTCAGCCCGGGCAAGGAGGTCATTAATTGAAGAGGCATCACAGAGACCAAAACGTAACACTGAAGGAGATGCAGAGTTCCCAAGCAGAGACTGGAGTATCTGTCTATATGACCACAATAAGCCATTCACTCCATAGAGGTGGGCATAGAAAAGACTTTACTTGTACACAAACTGTAAGGCTCGTTTTCGGTTTGCCAAAAAACATGTGGGTGACTTTTCAAATGTATGGAGAAAGTTGCTGTGGTCAGAAGAAACCACAATTGAACTTTTTGGCCACCAAGCTAAATGTTATGTCTAGTGCCAAACCAACACGGCTCATCACCCCAAGAACACCATCCCCACAGTGAAACCTGGTGGCAGCATCATGCTGTGGGTGTTTTTTGGGAGCAGGGAAGGGAAAGTGGATGGTGTAAAATACACGCATATTCTTGAGCAAAACCTGTTCCCCTTCAAACAAGACAATAACCCAAAGAGTGGTTAAGGGGAAACGTATAAATGTTTTGGAGTGGCCTAATCAAAGCCCAGACCTTAGTCCAATTGTGAATCTGTGGTCAGACTTGAAGATACGATTGCTTCCTCTAGTGAACAGCAAACTTGAAGGTGGTGGAGCAGATTTTCCTTGAGGAATGGGCAAATATCCCAGTGGCAGATGTGGAAAGCTCACAGAATTATCCAAAGCGACTTGCAGATGTAACTGCAGCAAAAGGAGGCTCCTGAAAGTACTGACTTTAGGGTAGTGAATATTTATGCACACTGACGTTTTCAGTTATTTTGTCCTATTTGTTGTTGTTTGCTTCACAATAAAAAGAAAACCAAATGTTCATAGTTAAAGGCATGTTCCTTTTTCATGAACTGATACAAACCCTCAAAAAAAAAGTGAAATTCCAGGATGTGAGGTAGCAAAACACAAAAAAATGCCAAGGGTGTGTGAATACTTTTGCAAGCCACTGTACATGTCTACGATAAGTATAACCCTTTATGTATTTAAAAATGACTGTCTTGTGCTATGGGGGAAACTATTAAATGGGGTAGCCAGGCAGTGTTTCCTTAGGTAAGAATGAGTATTATACTGTATAACTGCAAACAATGACTGCAATGATTGCAGCCCTATGCTGCAATAAAGCTACATGTGTATGATTCTTACAGGTCAGACCTGCTGTAGGCTAATCTAATTCTTTATTCTTACAATGTGTTATGTCCTGATCTTTTTCTTGTCTGTAATATGCAGTCAGATAAAGCACTTGCAGCTCTATTTAAAATAGAAATTTCAGACACATTACAGTCAAGGAATAATACAAAAAAAATAAAGAAAAGCGCCCAGTTCAGCTAGGTAGCCATAGGTCAGTTAGAGCTTATGTCATGTATGAAAGTGGAAAAAAAAAGTCGACATTAAATTACAATCATAAAATTCCTGTAAGCTACTGAAAAAATTGCCTTATTTTTAGTAAGGATACTATTTGCTGAAAGTCTGCGGGACTGGGGTTTCCTCTGCGCTGGATCCTTTAAGAGTGCAAGAAAGCTTTGCCTGGACCTGTATAAATAGAAAAAAAATATTGGATTCACTGGTCAGCCCTTGTTATATTACCAAGAACATATTCTATAGTACGTACCTGTGCCATCGGTAGAAACAAAAGAGCAGTAGTCCAGCGAGGTGAGCTGAAAGTAACGCCAAGTGGAAAGCCCGATGCTGAAACACATATTCTGGGAGGAAGCGCCAATTTACTGTCCACTGGAACAGAAACTGCCTACCAAAATCAAAGGATCGCAGGAGATATCCAGCTGGGTTTTCTAGTAAAAAGGGGAGGGCCAAGATAACCTGTGGTAGGTAGCACAGTGAATGGGAAAGCAATGAGGCACATGTACATTGGTGATGAAAGTGTAGCAGTTATATCACAACTGGACTTTTAGATTATATTTTTTCTACAACATTTAAACTAAGGCACCATGTGGATCCAGCGCAGGTGGCTGCAGAAGTGAAGTCTACGCTGTCTGGCTAGTGGCTAGAAGAGCTGCCGGCAATCATAGGCTTCAGTGGTCCTGGGCCAGCAGAGTAGCCGAAGCTGAATCCACGGGGTGATATAAGGCTATGTGCACACGTTGCGGATTTTTGCTGCGGGTCCACAGCAGTTTCCCATGTAAACCTATAGGAAACTGAAAATGCTGTGCACATGCTGCAGAAAAAAAAACGTGTGGAAATTCAGCGGTTTACATTCCGCAGCATGTCACTTCTTTGTGCGGATTCCGCAGAGGTTTTACACCTGCTCCATAATAGAAAACCGGAGGTGCAAAACTGCAGTGGAATCCACGATAAATCCGCAGGAAAAAGTGTTTTTGCCCTGCGGTTATACTCACCCCCCCCCCCCGACCTCCTCGGGGCTGCACGCGGCGGTCCGGTTCCAAAGATGCTATGCGAGAAGGACCTTCATGACGTCACGGTCATGTGACCGCGACATCATCACAGGCCCTGCTCGCATAGCAACCCTGCAACCGGACGGCCGCGTGCAGCACTGAGAGGTGAGTATATCATTATTATTTTAACACAAATATGGTTCCCAGGGCCTGGAGGAGAGTCTCCTCTCCTCCACCCCGGGTAGCAACCGCACATGATCCGCTTACTTCCCGCATGGTGGGCATAGCCCCATGCAGGAAGTAAGAGGATCAATGCATTCCTATATGTGCAGAATCGCCGTGATTCTGCACAAAGAAGTGACATGCTGCGGATTGTAAACCGCTGCGTTCCCACGCGTTTTTTTTTCCGCAGCATGTGCACAGCGTTTTCAGTTAAGCTTTTATATTTAAATTTTTTAAAACTTTTTTTTTTTTTTTTGCTTTTGTCATGCTTTAATAGTCTTTATGGGAGGCTAGAAGCTGCCATATATATCCCGATTGGCTCAGCTACATACAGGCGTTGATCAGATCGCCTGTATGTAACAGAATTGCTGACTTGCTATGAGCGCTGACCACCGGGTGGCGCTCATAGCAATCCGGCATTGACAACCATAGAGGTCTGCAGGAGACATCGGGTTGTCATGCCAACCCATCAGTGGCCTGCGATCACGACAGAGGTGATCGATTGGTGGATATCCGGCGCGATTGCCGGAAGCGCATGTTAAATGCCGCTGTCAGTTTGACAGCGGCATTTAACAGGTTAAATGGGTTCAAAACAGCTGACGTGCCGGAAAAGAAGTGGCTCACCACCTGACCTCAAAAGGAGAGATGTCGCTAAGGGGTTAAAATAATAATAATAATAAAAGCCAAAACCAGAGATGGATCCAGGATAGAGGACTGTAATGTCAGAATTAGTGTTGAGCATTCCGATACCGCAAGTATCGGGTATCGGCCGATATTTGCGGTATCGGAATTCCGATACTGAATTCCGATACTTCCCGCGTATCGGATACCGGAATCGGAAGTTCCCAGAATTCAAATTGAACGCAGCAGCCAATGAGGAATGAATGAAAGTGTGGGCACATCCTGTTTAGCATGGTGGGCATGTAAGTACTGGCAAGGCTTGGATTGGCTGCTGAAATGATGTCACTCTGCACTATAAAAAAGCGCTGCCGCCATTTTGCGCTCACTCTGCTGTGATTTCAGTTAGGGACAGGACGCTGTGTTCTAACTGAGGGCCAGTTGAGCTAGCTAATTGCTTTATTTTCCTTTCCAAAGGCTAATTTAGCAAAACGCTGTGTGTTCTTCACTGTTCACCTTGCTCTTGCCTTGCAGCGCTGTTTTAACAGCGTTCTGCAAGGTCTCTGTGTGTGTGTGTGTGCAGCTCACTCTGTAGTCTGTGTGCAGCCATATACCCGGTTGTATTCAGCTCAGGGGGGGTTCACACTGCCTCACACAGTTGTTCTTTTTTGCTCTTAGTGCAGCCTGCTGCACATTTTTTCTCAAATTTCCTATTAGTGTTTTTCCACCAGTCTCCAGCTCTATTGTGGAAAAACACTACATAGGATAACCTAGAGGGGGGTTTTTGGGCCTTGCAGCGCCGTTTACGGCTGTCTGCACGGTCTCCGTGTGAGCCCAGCTCGCCCTGTAGTCTGTGTGCAGCCATAGCCGGTTGGATTCAGCTCAGGGTTCGTTACTGGCTCATACCTTGAGAAAAATTTTCCTTTTTTTCAAATAGTGCAGCCTGTTTAAAATTTGAAAAAAAAAATTCCTATTAGTGTCTTTCCACTCGTATCCAGCTAAATAGTGGAAAAACACTATATAGGATAACCTAGAGGAGGGTTTTTTGGCCTTGCAGCGCCGTTTACGGCTGTCTGCACGGTCTCCGTGTGAGCCCAGCTCGCCCTGTAGTCTGTGTGCAGCCATAGCCGGTTGGATTCAGCTCAGGGTTCGTTACTGGCTCATACCTTGAGAAAAATTTTCCTTTTTTTCAAATAGTGCAGCCTGTTTAAAATTTGAAAAAAAAAATTCCTATTAGTGTCTTTCCACTCGTATCCAGCTAAATAGTGGAAAAACACTATATAGGATAACCTAGAGGAGGGTTTTTTGGCCTTGCAGCGCCGTTTACGGCTGTCTGCACGGTCTCCGTGTGAGCCCAGCTCGCCCTGTAGTCTGTGTGCAGCCATAGCCGGTTGGATTCAGCTCAGGGTTCGTTACTGGCTCATACCTTGAGAAAAATTTTCCTTTTTTTCAAATAGTGCAGCCTGTTTAAAATTTGAAAAAAAAAATTCCTATTAGTGTCTTTCCACTCGTATCCAGCTAAATAGTGGAAAAACACTATATAGGATAACCTAGAGGAGGGTTTTTTGGCCTTGCAGCGCCGTTTACGGCTGTCTGCACGGTCTCCGTGTGAGCCCAGCTCGCCCTGTAGTCTGTGTGCAGCCATAGCCGGTTGGATTCAGCTCAGGGTGCGTTACTGCCTCATACCTTGAAAAACAATTTCCTTTTTTTCAAATAGTGCAGCCAGTTTAAAATTTGAAAAAAAAAATTCCTATTAGTGTCTTTCCACTTGTATCCAGCTAAATAGTGGAAAAACACTATATAGGATAACCTAGAGGAGGGTTTCTTGGCCTTGCAGCGCCGTTTACGGCTGTCTGCACGGTCTCCGTGTGATTTAAACTAGCTCTGTAGCCCGATCTGCACCAAAAAAAAGGTTAAGTTCACCAAACACAACTTACACTTGTGTAGGCCACATTTGAAAAATAATAAAGTTTAGTCCACAATTTACAACATTAGTGTTTCTTACACCTGTTAGGAGGAGCATTACAGGAATAAGCACACTAAGGCCTTAGTACTTTTCTGCTTATCTTTATCTGTCAACCAAGATGAAGAGGGCAGGGAGTAAGGCACGTGGGCGTGGGCGCGGAGCAGGGAGAGGAGCAGGGAGAGGACGTGGTGATTCTGTGCCTGCTGCGGGCGCCGGTGACTCGTCGTCACTCAGTTTCAGCAGGGAACAGTCCTTCATGCGCAGCTTTGTCGGAGAGCGCCGTGCACCGCTGCTGCGTGAAGACCAAATTGAAGCCGTTGTCGGGTGGATGGCAGCTAACGCCTCGGCATCGACTTCAGTTAGTGCCACATCCTCTCAGGCACAGAGCACTGGAGAGCAGCCATCTGTCTCTTCACCACCTGCCAAATTGGCCAGGCAGTCAGAGAGCCCAGGACAGGAGCCGTCTCTACTTCTGTTCTCTGAATCTCTTGGCTTGGAAACAGGGGGCCAGCCAAGCAGCATTGGAGAAATGGAAGAAGAGGCAGTGTGCAGTGATGCCCAACACCTTTTTCTCTCTGACTCTGAAGAGGCAGGTGGGCCAGTGCCTCCGGTGACCACAGCGCAGTACGCATCTGATGATGAAACTCAGGTGCCGCTTTCTCGTGCGTACTGTGCTGCTGAGACTACCCAGGAGGAGCAGTTGGTGGCAGAGGGTAGTGGAGATGATGAGGTCCTTGACCCATCGTGGCGTGAGGAACAGGAAGGTGGTGGGAGCAGCTCAGAGGAAGAGCTTCCTCTTACGGGCCAAAGAGGGAGAGGGAGGGGGAAGACTGCGGAGCCTGTAGCCTCCACTTTGGCACCCGTTAGGAGCCTGTCTCTTTCCAAAGCCAAAAAGGGCGCTCCCAAGACTTGCAGTGCCTGGTCCTTTTTTGACACAGTTGCAGATGACATTTGTTTTGTCAAATGCAAGCTGTGTCATCATAAAGTAAAAAGAGGGAAAAATGTCAGCAACCTCAATACCACAAATATGTGGAAACATGTGCGGACCAGGCACGCGGTGGAGTTACAGAAACACACTGAAGATGTAGGCCAACCAACAGCGGCAGCTACCACCTCTTCAGCTCGTGTTGCCTCTTCCTCCAGCTCACGCACAGCTGGTTTGGCTTCCTCCCAGAGACCTTGTGTAATTCCACCCACAGCACCACCTTCCCAGTCATCCTCACACTCCCAGTCTACTCTACAGCCATCGGTAGTACAGGCATGGGAGAAAAGGCGGGCATTCTCGGCCAACCACCCCCGAGCACAGGCTCTGAATGCAGGCATTGCCAAACTGTTGTCCCTGGAAATGCTCTCGTTCAGGCTGGTGGAGACTGACAGCTTCCGTGACTTGATGGCATTGGCAGTCCCACAGTACAAGGTGCCCAGCCGCTTTTACTTCAGCAGGCAGGCTGTCCCTGCCCTGCACAGGCATGTTGAGGCAAACATAAAACATGCGCTACTGAACGCCGTCAGTAGCAAGGTCCACCTCACCACCGATGCGTGGACCAGTCAGCATGGACAGGGGCGATATGTTTCCCTCACTGCCCATTGGGTTAATGTTGTTGAGCCAGGTACAGATCGTGCGAGTGGCGCAGGACGTGTCCTGCCCACTCCAAGGATTGCAGGAATCCAGTCTGTACGCATCGACTCCTCCTCTTACACCAGTTCCTCTGATTCCTCTCTGCAGGATCCGTCACAGTCCACCCCCACATGGACCCGTGAACGTTTACCTATGACCGACATGAGCACAGCCGTGGCCAAACGTCAGCAGGCCGTCTTGAAACTAGTTTCATTGGGGCATCGAAGCCACACAGCGCAGGAGCTCTGGAATGCCATAAAGCAGGAGAGCGATGTGTGGTTACTGCCAGCGAATCTCCAGCCAGGCATGGTAGTGTGTGACAATGGCCGAAATCTGGTGGCAGCTTTGGCCCTTGGCAACCTCACTCACATCCCATGTCTGGCACATGTGCTCAATTTGGTTGTGCAGAGTTTTCTGAGGGACTATCCGGATCTTGATGCCCTGCTGCACAAGGTCCGCCTAGAGTGTGCTCACTTGCGGCGTTCCAGCTTGGCCAGATCCCGCATTGCTGCTCTGCAGCGCCGATTCCGCCTTCCGGAACACCGCATCATATGTGACCTACCTACCCGGTGGAATTCCACGTTACATATGTTGGAGCGGTTGTGTGAGCAGCAGCAAGCAGTTATGGAGTACCAGCTGCATCAGGCGCAAAGAAGTCGCAGTCAGCGCCGATCAGACTTCACAACCACAGAGTGGGCCACTATGAAGGACGTCTGCCAGGTTTTGCGTCCTTTTGATTATTCCACGCGGATGGCAAGTGCAGATGATGCACTAGTCAGCATGACTGTCCCCCTTATCTGCCTGCTTCAGCAAACTTTGCAAGGGTTAAGGGATGATGTGGTGGAAGAGGTGGAGGATGAGGAGTCACCTTTTCCATCAGCTTCTGGAGAGTCAGTGCCACGTGGTTCCTCACAAAGGGGTACGCAGGGGCCAATTTGTGAGGAGGATGAGGAGGAGTCAATGGAGGAGGAAGAGCTCCGTCCAGAGGAGGGAGCGACACAATTGTCCAGTGGTCAGTGTGTACAGCGAGGGTGGGGTGATGACGAGCGGGCAGAGATCATGTCTCAAGCAGGGGACAGCGTTTCTGGGCCGGTTGGCACTCTGCAGCACATGGTGGATTTCATGCTGCAGTGCCTGAGAAACGACCGCCGCATCGACCACATTCTCAACATGCCTGATTATTGGGTGTTCACCCTCCTCGATCCTCGCTACCGGGACAACGTCCAAAACCTCATCCCTGCGTTGACCCGGGAGCGTAAATTGCGGGAGTACCACGACACACTGGTGAATTCCATCATCTTCTCCTGTCCAACTGAGAGGAGTGCTGCTAGTGCTTTACAAAGCAGCTCAGTGCGTCGAGGCAGTGGGGGAGGCTCTGCCCAAAGAGGGAGCAGAAGCAGTGCCTCTGCCCAAGGCAAGCCCAGTATGGCACAACTCTGGCACACTTTTGTGTGCCCGCCCCAAATGTCTACACCATCACCGGCGGCTCCAGTCAGCAGGAGGCAACGGTTCCGTCAGATGGTGACAGACTACATGGCTTGCCCTCTTACTGTACTCCCAGACGGCTCTTCCCCGTTCAAGTTTTGGGTCTCTAAGCTGGATACATGGCCAGAGCTAAGCCAGTATGCATTGGAGGTGCTGGCTTGCCCTGCGGCTAGTGTCTTATCGGAACGTGTCTTTAGTGCCGCAGGTGGTGTACTAACAGACCGTCGCATGCGACTATCCTCCGATAACGTTGACCGGCTTACTTTCCTGAAAATGAACCAGGCCTGGATCTCGCAGGAATTTGCCACTCCTCTGCCTGATTAAGTAATTGGGTGTCATCCAGGTCTCCTGCTGTGTTCATCTTTCTACCACCTGAACTGCTATTCCTGGGCTCCAACACCGCCAGTTGCGGCTCAGAAGTGCAGGCTGCACAGTAAAAACATACGACCCAGTGTTATTGGGTTTCAGTAACGTCAGCTGATCCCCAGCTGTGTAGCCGGCAATGTGTCCTGCGACCGCCACGCTGGCACAACAACCTAAATGTAAGGGAACCTGTCCCCCCCCCCCCCCCCCGTCGTTTGTTACTGAAAGAGCCATCTTGTGCAGCAGTAATGCTGCACAAGGAAAAGGTAGCTCTTTTTTTTTAGCTCTTTGCACACGCAGAACTTAACACTTATAAAATGTGTTCACTGATACCGTTATACCGTCCCGGAGCTGGGACTTTCCTTCGTAATGTGACGCAGCACAGCCGTCATTCCTACCCCCTTGGTGCCATGCGCTGCCTCCTCAGCGTTGTTTTAAGCTGTCACGGAGCCTGCGCTGTTCTGTTATCCCTTGGGCATGCCCTATTTGCGCTGCCTGTCTTCTGACATAATTTGGTGTCAGGCTGGCTGCGCCTGTGCGGCCGCGGTGCCCGAGATCCCGCCTCGCAGTGTCTTCTGATTGAGTCACACTGCGGGCCTGGGATCCATGGGCATGCGCAGTGCATATCTTCCCCTCGGGCTCTCGCTCATTTCCCTCCGCCTTCTTTAGACTGTGCGCCGTCAGCTGATCCCTAGCATGCCACGGCCGTGACACCGCACAGTCTGAAGAAGAGGGAAGGAGGGGAGTGAGAGTCGAGGTTATGCACTGTGCATGCCCATGGTTCCAAGGCCCGCAGTGGGATTACGTTAGATGAGACTGCGAGGTGGGATCTGGAGCAGCGTGGACGCACAGGCACTGACAGCCTGACACCAAATTATGTCAGAAGACAGGCAGCGCTAATTGGGCATGGCCAAGGGCTAACAGAACAGCGCAGGCTCCGTGGCAGCTTAAAACAACGCTGAGGAGGCAGCGCACGGCATCAAGGGGATAGGAATGACAGCTGTGCTGTGTCCCATTACGAAGGAAATTCGCACCTCCGGAACGGTTTAACGGTATAAAGGGACACATTTTTAGTGTTTACTTCGGTGTTTGCAAGGAGCATAATTAAAAGAGCAACCTTTTCCTTTTGCATCCTTAGTGCTGCACAACATGGCTCTTTCAGCTACAAACGTCTTGGGGGGGGGGGGGTTAAAGGTTTCCTTTCAACTTGCTCCAATCAGGCTTCGGCCTACACTCTGTTCCTCTGCTCCTCCTGCTGTCCCTGGGCTCTAACACCGCCAGTTGGTGCCTGGAAGTGCTGTGTGCACAGTCAACAGTCGCTCCTCTGTTATTGGGGTTCAGTAACGTCAGCTGATCCCCAGCTGTGTGTGCGGCAATACCTCCAATCTGCTCCTCCTGCTGTCCCTGGGCTCTAACACCGCCAGTTGGTGCCTGGAAGTGCTGTGTGCACAGTCAACAGTCGCTCCTCTGTTATTGGGGTTCAGTAACGTCAGCTGATCCCCAGCTGTGTATCCGGCAACGTGTCATGCGACCGCCACGCTGGCACAACTAAAATGTAAGGGGACCTGTCCCCCCCCCCCCCCCTAGGCGTTTGTTACTGAAAGAGCCACCATGTGCAGCACTAATACTGCACAAGGGAAAGGTCGCTCTTGAAATTATGCTCCTTGCAAACGCTGAACTACACACTCATGTAATGTGTCCCCTCACACCGTCCAACCGTCCCGGAGGTGGGACTTTCCTTTGTAATGTGACACAGCACAGCCGTCATTGCTACCCCCTTGGCACCGTGCGCTGCCTCCTTAGCGTTGTTTGATTCCGTCATGGACCCTGCGCTGTTATGTTATCCCTTGGCCATGCACAGTTTGCGCTGCCCGTCCTCTGACATCATTTGTTGTCGTCCTGGCTGCGCCTGTGCGTCCACGCTGCCCGAAATCACACCTCGCAGTGTCGTCTAATGTGATCCCACAGTGGGCCTGGTATCCATGGCCATGCGCAGTGCATATACTAGCCTCTCACTCCCCTTCTTCACGCTTCTTCAGACTAGGCGGCGTCAGCTGATCCCTAATAGCATGCCACGGCCGTGACGCCGCACAGTCTGAAGAAGCAGGAAGGAGGTGAGTGAGAGGCGATGATATGCACTGCGCATGCCCATGGATCCCTGGCCCGCAGTGGGACTACATTAGATGACACTGCAAGGTTGGATCTCGGGCAGCTTGGACGCACAGGCACTGCCAGCCTGACACCTACATGATGTCAGAAGACGGGCACCGCTAACTGTGCATGGCCAAGGGATAACATTACAGTGCGGGCTCCGTGACAGAACCAAACAACGTTGAGGAGGTGGTGCCCGGCACCAAGGGGGTTGGAATGACGGCTGTGCTGTGTCACATTACAAAGGAAAGTCCCACTTCCGGGATGGTTTGACGGTGTGAGGGGACACATTATATGAGTGTGTACTTCAGCGTTTGCAAGGAGCATAATTTTCGGAGCCACCATTTTCCATGTGCAGTATTACTGCTGTACAAGATGGCTCTTTCAGCAACAAATGCCTGGGGGGGGGGGTTAAAGGTTCCCTTTCAACTTGCTCCACTGCAGGCTTCGGCCTACACTCTGCTCCTCTTTGATTCCCTGGGTTTCAACACTGTCAGTTGCCACCTGGAAGTGTTGTCTACACAGAAAAAAACACTAGGTGATGTGTCAGTGGGGTTCAGCACCGCCAGCTGTTCCCCTGCTGTGTAGTCGGCAACGTGTCCAGCACAAGCCACGCTGGCACAACAGAACAAAAGCTGCCACCAGTGCAGGCTTCGGCCTACACTCTGCTCCTCTCCTCCTCCTGCTGACCCTGGGCTCAAACACCGCTAGTTTTTGCCCGGAAGTGCTAGCTGCACAGAGAAAAACACCAGCCAATGTGTTAGTGGGGTTCAGCAACGCCAGCTGTTCCCCTGCTGTGTAGCCGGCAACGTGACCTGCAAACGCCATGCAGGCACAGGAACTGAAATTAAAAGGGAACCTGGCCCCACCCCCCCAGGTGTTTCTATGTATAACAGCCACCTAGTACAGCAGTACTGCTGCATTTGTACAAGGTGGCTGACTTTTTCTCCTTGCCCACGTGGAACTCAACACGTACAAAATGTGTCTCATTGAGACCATTCCACTGTCCCTGAGGTGTGACTTTCCTTTGTAATGATACGCAGCACCCCCCTTGGTAGCGTTTCCCGTCTTTTGTCATCATGGTTAGCTGGCTGCGCCTGTGCATCCGCCCTGCTAGAAACAACGCCCCTCGTTGTCATATTTATTTTGTCAGCGAGGGTGTGGTTTATGGGCACGAGCAGTGCATATGTTCGCCTGTCTTAACTCATCTCCTTCCGCCTTCTTCAGACTGTGCGGCCTCCTGGCCGTGGTAGGCGATAAGGGATCAGCTGAGGCCGCCCAGTCTGGAGCCGGTGTAAGGACATGTGTAAGCGGCAAACCTATTTACTGCACAAGGCCACGAATCCCAGCCACGTAGTGTGATTGTTTGAAAACACACTGTGGGTCTGGGATTCATGTCCATCGCTAACCGCAACGGCCGACATGAAATGAGGTCAGAAGACAGGAAGCGCTCACAGCGCATGGCCAAGGGATCACAATAGCGCAGACTCCTGTACAGCAAATAACAACGCTCAGGAATCTGCGCCCAGTACCTAGGTGCAAATTTTGACACCTGTGCTGCGTCTCGTTAAAAAGACAAGTCACGCCTCCACAACTGTTTGACAGTATAATGGGCTAAATAGTGTACGTGTTTTAGTCAGCGTGTGCAAGGAGCAAAACAAATAGAGCAACCTTTTACTTGTGCAGCATTAATGCTGCACAAGGTGTGGCTCTTGTACCTTGCAACACCTGAGGGGGGGGTTAAAGGTAACCTTTGAAATTGGTTCAACTAGGCTTCGGCCTACACTCTGCTCCTCTACTCCTCCTGCTGACCCTGGGCTCAAACAACGCCAGTTTCTGCCCGGACATGCTAGCTGCACAGAGAAAAACACCAGCCAATGTGTTAGTGGGGTTCAGCACCGCCTGCTGTTCCCCCGCTGTGTAGCCGGCATCGTGTCCAGCACAAGCCACGCTGGCACAACCGACCAAAAGCTGCCACCAGTGCAGGCTTCGGCCTACACTTTGCTCCTCTCCTCCTCCTCCTGCTGACCCTGGGCTCTAACACCGCTAGTTTTTGCCCGGACATGCAATCTGCACAGAGAAAAACACCAGTCAATGTGTCAGTGGGGTTCAGCAACGCCAGCTGTTCCCCTGCTGTGTAGCTTGCAACGTGACCTGCAAACGCCACGCAGGCACATGAACTGAAATTGAAGGGAGCCTGCCCCCCACCCACAGGTGTTTCTATGTATATCAGCCACCTTGTACAGCAGTACTGCTGCATTTGTACGAGGTGGCTGACTTTTTCTCCTTGCCCACGTGGAACTCAACACGTACAAAATGTGTCTCATTAGAGACCATTACAATGTCCCTGAGGTGTGACTTTCCTTTGTAATGACACGCAGCACCACCCTTGTTAGCGCTGCCCGTCTTTTGACATCATTGGTTAGCTGGCTGCGCCTGTGCATCTCCCCTGCTCGAAACAACGGCCCTCGGTGTCTTATTTTTTTGGACAGCGAGGGTGTGATTGATGGGCATGTGCAGTGCATATGTTTGCCTGTGTTCACTCATCTCCTTCCGCCTTCTTCAGACTGGGTGTCCTCATGGCCGCGGCAGGCGATAAGGGATCAGATGAGGCCGCCCAGTCTGAAGCAGGTGTAAGGACATGTGTGAGCGGCAAACATATTTAGTGCACCAGGGCACGAATCCCAGCACCGCAGTGTGATTTTTTAAAAACACACTGTGGGTCTGGGATTCATGTCCATCGCTAACCGCAACGGCCGACATGAAATGAGGTCAGAAGACAGGAAGCGCTCACAGCGCATGGCCAAGGGATCACAATAGCGCAGACTCCTGTACAGCAAATAACAACGCTCAGGAATCTGCGCCCAGTACCTAGGTGCAAATTTTGACACCTGTGCTGCGTCTCGTTAAAAAGACAAGTCACGCCTCCACAACTGTTTGACAGTATAATGGGCTAAATAGTGTACGTGTTTTAGTCAGCGTGTGCAAGGAGCAAAACAAATAGAGCAACCTTTTACTTGTGCAGCATTAATGCTGCACAAGGTGTGGCTCTTGTACCTTGCAACACCTGAGGGGGGGGTTAAAGGTAACCTTTGAAATTGGTTCAACTAGGCTTCGGCCTACACTCTGCTCCTCTACTCCTCCTGCTGACCCTGGGCTCAAACACCGCTAGTTTTTGCCCGGAAATGCTAGCTGCACAGAGAAAA